>NW_027507718.1:318006159-319258659 GCF_037356315.1 Lithobates pipiens
TCTATCTATCTATCTATCTATCTATCTATCTATCTATCTATCTATCTATCTATCTATCTATCTATCTATCTATCTATCTATCTATCTATCCTATCCTTGTATCCCTGTAGCCCTCTAAGTAGCACACTTCATAGCTGGCATCAGTAGCACACTATGATCATGTAATACCCTCCTATGAGTTATTACAAGGAGCAGCTTGTTTGTAATTGGGGGCGATGTTGGAGGCTCACGTTGCCCATGCCCCCACGTGCCTGCGCCCTAATTATCAATCCATATGGGTAAAGTGACCTCTTTATATGGTTAAAGTCATGTCTGGCAGACATGCAGGGGGTGCTTTATGACATGTATAAGCACACAGGAAGCCGAAGAATGGATTATTAGGACTTCTTGTTCCTCTTTGGGGGATCAGATGGAGTTTTGTCTTCTTTTCTGTTTCATCTCCTTCTCTGCAGTGCCATAAAGTCATTGCCCGGGACAGCAAACCTTTCTAGCATTATAATGGTCCTCTGGTGGGACAAAGGATGAAGCAGGTGGCATGCAGCAATGCCGGCTCCTCCACCACCTCCAGGGTGCCAGGAGATCGCAGAAAGTTTGTGTTGGAGGAATTTGTTGGTAGGATTTGGATTGTAAAGGCACGCGAGCATCTGCCGCCTGCTCTGTCTCATTACCATTCATACAATTAACTCCATGAGCCAGAGAAAGGCATCCAACAATCCTCATTAACATAAATCAATCTCCACTCCTTCTCCCTGGGACATGGAGAGGGATCCTAGCCTGCATTCACACTCCACACTCCATCAAACGCGGTTTTCTTCCTCCACAATAGCCTCTTATTACACTCAATACAAGCAAATGCTCCATCACAATGCACCATCAAGATAGGACCTAAAACTGACATTTCTAAAGATTTTTTTTTTTGGGGTGGTGTGGAATAGGAAGGGGGGTGCAAATTGCTGAGCATCTGCTTCTGAAAAATCTGGAGGTCATTTGGAACAATTGCATTTCAATTGAGTGTATTTTTTTTTTTTTAAACAATAATCAACTATTATTATCGTGGAAAAACTCTCTTGGTCAGACAATCCAATTGGAAACATCTGTAAATTGATTGTAAATGAATGAGATTCCAATGTAATTGCTGGAGCCTGGGCTGATGGAACCAAAATGCATGGCAGGGGCTGACAAGCTGCTTGGAAAATTGTATAATGGTGCGAACTAAACTCCAATGTTCATCCAGGGGTCTTGTTAGTGTATTTAATCATTGATTTGTTTTGTTTGCTATTGCTGTAATTAAAGTGACCCTAAATGCTAGCTAAAAAAAAAAAAAAAAAAAAAAAAAGATTAAATATATATTCCTAAAGAGGAACTCTCTCAATCAGCATTGAATATTTTTGATCATTATGTTACTAGAATTAGTAAAATAATAGGAAAGTATATAATATTTAAAAATCTTCAGCTTTCCGTGCTGTCGCAGGTTGCGTGGTTTTGCAACACCTTACCCCAATGAAATATTGTATAATTTTTGTATAATGTATACATTTTTGTATAATTTTTTTTCACACAAATAAAAAAACGAAAAAAAAAATTGGGGGGGAGAAAAAGTTGCTCATAGTTTGTTATAAAATTTAGCAAACAGGTGATTTTTCTCATTCACTAATGTGCACTGATGAGGCTGCACTGATGGGCACTGATAGGCTGCACTGATGGGCACTGATAGGCTGCACTGATGGGCACTAATAAGGTGAGACTGATGAGATAGCACTGATGGGCACTGATAGGCTTCACTGATGGGCACTGATGAGGTGGTACTAAAGGGCACCGATGAGACTGTACAGATAGGTGGTACTGATGGGCACTGATAGGTGACACTGAAGGGAACCGATAGGTGGTACTGATGGGCACTGATAGGCGACACTGATGAGCACTGATTGTCAGCACTGGTGGCCACTGATAGGCAGCACTGGTGGGTAATGTTGGTACTGCACTGGGAAAGTGCCATCTACCAGAGGAGAAGAGTTAACCACTTAAGCCCTGGGAGGATTTGCCCCCTTAATGACCAGGCCATTTTTTGTGATACAGCACTCTGTCACTTTAACTGTCAATTGCACGGTTCTGCAATGCTTTTTCCCCACAAATAGACATTTCTTTTGGTGGTAAGTGAGCACTTCCGTGGTTTTTATTTTTTGCACAATAAACAAACAAAGAGCGACAATTTTGAAAAATAAACAATTTCTTTTACTTTTTGCTATAATACATATCCCAAAAAAACATATTTATTCATCAGTTTAGGCCGATATATATTCTTCTACATATTTTTGGTAAAAAAAAAAAAAAAATCGCAATATGTATATATTGATTGGTTTGTGCAAAAGTTATAGCGTCTACAAAATAGGGGATAGTTTTATGGCATTTTTATTATTATTATTTTTTTTTTAACAATGGGGGCGATCTGCAATTTTTATGGGGACTGTGACATTATGGCAGACACGTCAGACACTTTTGAAATTATTTTGGGACCATTGTCATTTATACAGCGATCAGTGCTATAAAAATGCACTGATTTCTGTGTAAATGACACTGGCAGGAAAAGGGTTAACCACTAGGGGGCAATGAAGGGGTTAAGTGTGTCCTAGGGAGTGATTCTAACTGGGGGGGGTGGGCTTCAACTCACATGACAGCGATCACTGCTTCTGATGACAGGGAGCAGTGATCTCTGTCATGTCACAAGGCAGAACGGGGAAATGCCTTGTTTACATAGGCACTTCCCTGTTCTGTGGCTCTGTGACACAATCGCCGGGAGACCGGTGGACACGGTCACGATGTATGCCTGATGTCGCCACCTCTTAAAGGGGACGTACAGGTATGGCCAATTGCCCACCGCTGCCATTGTGCCAATGTATATCAGCGTGCAGCAGTTGGCAAGCGGTTAAGCTGGTCATACAAGGATTGAAATTTAATAAAACTCTGTCGAAGGGACGTGTCCTCACTGATCAGTGTATTCTGGTGTCTCTGGATGCTGCTTTCACAATATGATGTCTCTGCAGGGGGAATTCCTCCATCCACTTCCTTTGACTGGATGGAGGCATCTGTTTTTTTTTTTTGTTTTTTTTTCGTTCAGTCTGCCAGCAGAATGATAGCAAACTAACAATGTATAGGCAGCTTTAGCTACTAAAAGGTATTACCTTGACAATACTTTTTGCCTTCTCTAGCTAAGTATGGTCTGTATACAGGAGTCAAAGGCCTGTCATAGACAGTTCAAATCTCAGCCGGTTCAGCAGGAACCAGCTAAGATTCGAACAATTAATTGGCAGGTTGAATGTACCAAGTTGATTGATCGATCAACTTGGGTACAACCAACCTATCGATAATCACAAGCGGCTGCTATAGCCTCTAGCAATAATTACTGTTTTCTCCTGGTGGGGATGACTTCCCCTGCCTGCCCTGCACCCCCGCCAAGAGAAGACAATTGCTCAGGAGGAGGCATCCTACTGTCTGTGTTGATGGGGGAATCGTGGAAATATCTTTCCTGGAACCTGTGCTTGCAGGAAGGAAATGTACACCGTCTATGGCCTGCCTAAAACCTTTTATCATGACAGGCGGGGCCATGGATGTTATCAATGTCTCTACAAAGCTTTCAGCACACTCAGACAACCTAAATAGATACTTTGTATTTCTGCTTAGATTCAACTATATATATTCAGTGATATCAAGATGTGAAACCAGTAAGAGATATCACTAGGAGCTACGGATTCCTAAGGAAGAGGTGGGGAAGATGAGCACACTTATGACAATCCTTTCATATGAGAAATAAATAAGCTGCCAATGCTCAACTCCCTGTGAAAATGCTGGTTGCCTGGTTGTTATGAGTTAAACTGGCAGTAACGCACACAAAACTATATGGCGTTAAACGGGCAGTAACGCAATCAAATAGAAGGTGTTCTACCGTTACTACACTGATGCTTTCTGAACTGTCCCTATCTAGCTATAAACTAATGTCAAGATTACTGACACAGTCTCACTACACTGCACTGAAAATATCTGAGCTGTCCCTACTCTACACTAACGTATGTATGAATGACACATCTCATTACACTACAGTGAAACTATCTGAGCTGTCCCTACTCTAGCTGCACACTGCAAAGCTGAATGATGGTCCTCCTCACTACACTCACACTATCCCTAGACTGACACTAAACTAATATTCTACACTGACAATTGAAGCAAAATAGCACAGTATAGCACACTAACTAATAGCACTGAACAGAGCCCTGTTCTATCTCTCTCCATGCAAAATCACACTGAAAATGGCTGCCATTGAAAGAATACATTTATACTGTGGGGTGGGAGTGAGCCATGATTGGCTAAAGTCATGATGACAGTGTACAATTATGACTCTGACAGTGCTCTGTGCCCTGATTGGCTGAAGCTTTCACTGCTTCAGCCAATTAGGGCTTGCAGTGCACCGTTCAGTGCCGCAATGCATTGTGGTCAGTTCAAGGGGGGCGAACAAGAGGTTGAGCGGCTCGTTTGTTCGGCTCCTCGCAGAACATCTAAACAGCGAAAGTTCGACCCAAACTTATGCTCGGGCCCAGCTGTTCACCCATCCCTATTAAAGAAATCTGTCATGATAGAAATACAGAATCTGCCATTGCTGGCTTGTTTTTTTAAAGATGTATTCTATGGGAATGTCAACCTAATCTTTGTTTTACTACTTAGCGAGTCACTGACCTGGAACAAGTATGCAGGTCAGGTGTCCCAGCACATCACTGGCTGTATAAACATTCTAGGATACTGAGCTTGGTTTACTAGGGAGCAGAGAATGTTCATTTATCTTTATGAAGTAAAGCTATGTTTAATCAGAATACAAAATTAAGTAGAGAGGTATTTAAAATTTTTGCATTAGATTTTGCATAGTTCATGATTGGATAAATAAAGTGAATGCAGTTTATTTTTATTTTTTTACATTATTTATGTTTTTAACCCTTTCATGACTAAGCCTATTTTCGGCATTTGGTGTTTACAAGTTAAAATCCATATTTTTTGCTAGAAAATTAATTGGAACCCCCAAACATTATATATATTTTTTTAGCAGAGACTCTAGAGAATAAAACGGCGATTGTTGCAATATTTTATGTCACACGGTATTTGCGCAGCGGTGTTTTAAACGCAACTTTTTGGGAAAAGGGACACTTTCATGAATTAAAAAAAAAAAAAACTGTAAAATTAGCCCAATTTTTTTGCATAATGTGAAAGATAATGTTACGCCGAGTAAATAGATACCAAACATGTCACACTTTATAATCGCACGCACTTGTGGATTGATGACAAAGTACGGTACCTAAAAATCTCAATAGGCGACGCTTTAAATTTTTTTTACGGTTACCAGATTAGTGTTACAGAGGAGGTCCAGTGCTAGAATTATTGCTCTCGCTCTGACGATCGCGGCGATACCTCACATGTGTGTTTTGAACACCGTTTACATACGCGGGCGCGACTTCCGTATGCGTTTTCTTTGCTTCGCGAGCTCGCGGGGACGGCGGGCGCTTTGAATTTTTTTTAATTTATTTTAAAATGACTAAATTGTTTTAAAAAAATAAATAAAATTTTGATCACTTTTATTGCTGTCACAAGAAATGTAAACATCCCTTGTGACAGTAATAGGTGGTGACAGGTCCTCTTTATGGAGGGATCGGGGGTCTAAAAGACCCCCCACCCCTCCTTTACACTTCAATGTATTCAGATCGCCGAAAATGGCGATTCTGAATACCGTATATTTTCTTTAAAACCGGCGCCATTGGCAGCCGAGTAAACGGGAAGTGACGTCATGACGTCGCTTCCGTGTTTACTATGAGGAGACTGGAACGAAGCCGATTACAGCTTTGTTCCAGTTCCTCCCCAGCGGCCGGAGGCAGCGCAACTTGAATCGGTGCTCCCGATCGAACGGGAGCACCGGTAACAGCGGCGGGAGGGGGGGACGTCCCCTCACGCTCCTCCGGCATAACAGCTGAGCGGCTTTTAGCCGCATCGGTTGTTATGGCTGGAAAGCCAATCGCCTGCTGAAGAAAACGGTACCGGGATGATGCCTGCAGGTGCGGGCATCATCCCTGTATACCCCCCGGAAGCCGAGTACGCATATCTGCGTACGCTCGGCGGGAAAGGGTTAAAGTTTTTATTATAAGTACCTACTGTATATAGCACCATCAATTTTACACAGCGCTTTACTTATTTATATTGTATATTTACAACAGTCTCTGCCCTCTAGGAGCTTACAATCTAAGGTCCCTAACATTCAAACATACTCGGGCTAAGTTAGACAGGAGCCAGTTAACCCACCAGCATGTCTTTGTGGGAGGAAACCAGAGTACCCGGAGGAAACCCAAGCAGGCTTAGGAAGAATGGGCAAATTTCAGACAGGTAATGCCATGGTTGGGATTAAAACCGATGTCCCTATCCTGCTAGGCGGAAGCGCTAAACACTTAGCCACTGTGCTACCCTCCTAAGCTAACTAAATACTTTATTAAAGGTACATTCACGTACACCCCCAAAATTATCCTTTTTATGAAAGGCAGACACAATGGGGTTGATTTACTAAAGGGAAAAAGACTGTGCACTTTGCAAGTGCACTTGCTCCAGAGCTTAGTAACTGAGCAGAAACTTTTCTGACTTCCATCATTCAATCATGTGCAAGCAAAAATGCTGTTTCTTTTATTTTCCTTGCACATTATTATTAATATTATTCAGGATTTATATCGCGCCAACAGTTTGCACAGTGCTTTACAACATGAGGGCAGACAGTACACTTACAATACAAATCAATACAGGAGGGATCAGAGGGCCCTGCTCATTAGAGCTTACAATCTAGAAGGGAGGGTCAAGTGGAAACAAAAGGTAATAACTGTGGGGGATGAGCTGATGGAGAAAATGAAAATACAGTTAGGTGTGGGTAGGGTAGGCTTCTTTGAAGAGAAGTGTTTTCAGGGATTAACTAAAATCGAATAGAGTAGGAGAAAAGTGGACAGATTGGAGTAAAGCCGTACACACGGGCGGACTGTCTGGCCAACTTAGTCCGTCGAAACACATTTCAGCGGACAGTCCGCTCGTGTGTGGGCTTCAGCGGACTTTTTCAGCGTGCAGTCTGGCGTACGTGCTGTACACGTCATCGCGCAAGCTTTCGACGGACTGTTTGTGCATCCGTGTGTGGTCAAGTCCGTTCATTCGAAAGTAGGATGGACTGTCCGTCGGATTGTCTGACAGACTAAGTTGGCCATACAGTCCACCCGTGTGTACGCGGCTTCAGGCATTCCATAGGATTGGAGAGGCTCTGGAAAAGTCCTGGAGGTGAGCATGGGAGGAGGTTATAAGGGAGCTAGAGAGCAGGAGGTCTTGAGAGGAACAAAGAGAATGAGTAGGGTGGTATTTAGAGACTAGGCTAGTGATATAACTGGGGGCTAAATTGTGGATGGCTTTGTAAGTAGTTGTTAGTATTTTGAATTGAATTTGCTGGTGCGCAGATGCCAGTGAAGGGATTGACAGAGAGGAGTAGTAGACAGAGCGATTGGTAAGGTGGATGAGTCTGGCAGGAGCATTCATGATGGATTGAAGGGCAATCGACTATGTAGAGGTAAGCCAATGAGAAGGGAGTTTCCAGTAGTCAAGTCGAGAGATGACCAGGGAGTGAATTAAGAGCTCTGTTGTGTCATTGGTTAGAAAGGGGCGTATTTTGGAGATGTGGAGGTTGAGATGGCACGATTTGGACAGTGATTGGACGTAGTGCTTAAAGGAGAGTTCTGAGTCCAGGATTATACCTAGAACCTTGGCATGCGGGGATGGGCTTATAGCTGTGCCATGGATTTTTGAGAGATCAGGGGAAGGGGCATATGGGGGAGGAAAAAATATAAGTTTAGTTTTGGATAGATTGAGTTTGAGGAATTGGTGTGACATCCAGACTGATATATCTGATAATAAATTAGTGATACGTGAGGAGACAGAGGGAGTGAGCTGAGGGGTAGAGAAATAGATTGAGTAGATTGCACGTGATTGGGTATTCTTTTTGCAAAGTGAAGCCTCACCTCAGCTCTGGGGCAACTTCACTTGCAGAGGGCAAGTGCAGTTTGCATAGTGCACTGTATTTTTGCCTTTAGTAAATCAACCTCATTGCATTTATTACAGGTACTTATATAGAAACCTGAGTTTACACAGCACTTAACCTGACTAATTTACATTCAAATCAGCCCCTGCCCTCAAGGAGCTTACAATCCAAGGTCTCTAACTCATATTCATACATACACATACTAGGGCTGATTTAGACAGGAGCAAATCAACCTACCAGCATGTCTTAGGAGTGTGGGAGGAAACTGGAGTACCCGGAGGAAACCCACACAATCACAGGCAGAACACGCAAACTCCAGGCAGGTAGTGCTGTGGTTGGGATTCCAGCTGATGACTCTAATGCACTACAAAGTATTTAGTAGGAAGTATGGTGAGTTTTTTGACGTTGTCATTTTTTTGTCACTTTTTTTTCATTAAGAAAGTAGATACAATTTGGTTTTATTTCACAAAGTTGTAAGTTTACATTTATGCCCTAAAACACATTATGGTAATCTTCCAGAGTATGTGGATACCACACGTGTGACAATTTTTTGCTGCCTAGATGCATAGAGGGGCATAAACTCTTTCAGGCTTTCAAGGGGCATTAATAATCCTTCTGATTTCCTGACTATGTCATACTCCTTGATACCCTGGTGTGCCAGAAGAAGACAAACACCCACAAAATCTGCTATACCTCCCAATTATGGGGATACCACATATGTGAGACCTTTTTTACACCCTAGCCACATGGAGGGACCCAAAATGCAAGGAGCACCTTCCGCTTTTCAAGGGCATAAATTAGGCATCTAATTTCCTGGCTTACACTGATCTGGTGACACTAGACCTAGTGTGGCTAGTGATCAGGAACACTGTTGCTTACTCACACAGGTCTGGTAAAACTGGGACTGGTGCGGTGATGATCAGTTACACTTACATTGGTCTGGTGACACTTGGACTTGTGTGGTGGTGATCAGGAATGGAGTTGATGGCTGCATTAGCCTGGTGGCACTGATACTGGTGTGCTGGCAATCAGGAACACGGTTGCTGTCAGCACTGGTCTGGTACCACTGGGACTGGTGTTATGGCAACCAGGAACACTGTTACTGGCTTACTCTGCTCTGGTGACACTGGGACTCATGTGGCATCCAACAGAAATACTGTTACTGGCTGCACTGGTCTGATGACACATGAAATTGTGTGGCTGTAATCAGAAACACTGTTTCTGGCTTACAATTGTCTGGTGACATTATACTGGTGTGGCTCAATTTAGGAACAAGGTTGCTGGCTTACACCAATCTGCCAGAAATGGGATTGGTGTAGTAGTGATCAGGGACACTGTGGCTATCTGCACTGGTCTGGTGACACTGTACTGGTGTGGCGGTGTTTAGGGACACTGACTGGCTGCACTGGTCTGGTGACACTGTACTGGTGTGGCGGTGTTTAGGGACACTGACTGCCTGCACTGGTCTGATGACACTGTACTGGTGTGGCGGTGTTTAGGGACACTGACTGCCTGCACTGGTCTGATGACACTGTACTGGTGTGGCGGTGTTTAGGGACACTGACTGCCTGCACTGGTCTGATGACACTGTACTGGTGTGGCGGTGTTTAGGGACACTGACTGCCTGCACTGGTCTGATGACACTGTACTGGTGTGGCGGTGTTTAGGGACACTGACTGCCTGCACTGGTCTGATGACACTGTACTGGTGTGGCGGTGTTTAGGGACACTGACTGCCTGCACTGGTCTGATGACACTGTACTGGTGCGGCGGTGTTTAGGGACACTGACTGGCTGTACTGGACTGGTGACACTGTACTGGTGTGGTGGTGTTTAGGGACACTGACTGGCTGTACTGGTCTGGTGACTCTGTACTGGTGTGGCGATGTTTAGGCACACTGACTGGCTGTACTGGTATGGTGACACTGTACTGGCATGGTTAGTGATCAGGGAGCATAGCTGGCTGCTCTGTTGACACTGTACTGTGCTAAAAACTTCCTATTAAATGTAAGTATCATCCCTTGTGCTGAATTGAATTTTTTTTTTTACTTAAACATAGGCGAAAAAAGAGACATCTACACAGCATCATATACTCACATTTCCTTCACACCTCTGCTGTTCTGTGCAGCTGCCAGGAGAAGCATTACTTACAGGCATGTAGGGGTATGCGATTCAACTCATGTGACAGTGGTGCTACTTGCCGGCGATTGGATGCTGTCACCAGCCTGTTTTTCCTCATACCAAGCATTTGAACAAAGCGGCCTTCATACCAGGGCTGCTAAATTGATTCTGCTGGGGACAAGATAAACTTAATCTGTTACTTTGCTATGCATGGGAAAAGTACAGGGACTGTGTAAGCACAATGAAAATAGTGCTAGATGATGACAAATATATTTATTTATATTTATATATAGTTACTTTCATCTTGCTTTTTTCATGTGTTTCTGTTACTTAAAAAATCATTTACTTGGATTGCCAAGCCTGTGGTCATGTTCATCTTGCTTTTTTTTTTCATCCCTTACACTAACTTCACACCTATGTATTTTTGTGGGCCGCATTTGTGTGGGCATGGCGGCTCTTTCAAATGAATGGGCTGCTGTGCCTGCATTTCTGCAAAAAAAAGGTGTATGCACCTTTTCGAAAAAACACAGCCATAGGGAAATCACATGGTCTTTTTGACCATGCAATTTTCCTGTGGCTCCAGTACCGGCACTGTGATTTTACATGCATGGGGGTGCCATTCAGAAGGAATGGCTGTCCCGAGCATTTTTGCATAGCAGTGTATTTTCATTACGGGTAGTTTCTGGTTCAGGAATCGCAAGCCTTATGCATTTATACCCAGAAACTATCTTTCTGTATGCTGAGTGGCTTAGTGATTAACACTCCTGCCTTGCAGCACTAGGGTCTCAGGTTTTACTCCAAGTCAGGACATTATCTGCATGGAGTTTGAGTTCCCCGTGCTTGAGTGGATTTCCTTCATGTACTCTGTTTTCCTTCCACACTCCAAAGACATGCTGGTAGATTCATTGGATCTTGTCTATATTGGCCCTAGTATGCATGTAACATATGGACCTTAGAATTGTAAGCTCCCAAGGGAAAGCAGGGACTGCTGTGAGTATACTGTATGTAAAATGCTGCATAAAATGTCTTGGCTATATAAATGCCTGCAATAATAATACATATGATGTGCAAGGTGTTTGACTTACTAAAGCTAGTCATACACAGTTAGATTTTGTTTGTGTTCGGTGTGTGGGCTGTATATAAAAAAAATCAAACAAATTCCTCTATTCATGCTATACAGTGGATGAATCTCTCACTGTGGCTATTGTATTTTGACAGCCAACACTAGGGCCCCGCCTCTTACCTATTCAAGTACTGTCACACTGTGGAGAAGGCAGACGGTGGTAGCTTTTGACGTGAGTGGAGCTTTTTTTCTTTTTTCTTTTTTCAGGTCTGATGGATCTATTGTTTTTTTTTTTTTTTTTTTTTCTTGGTGAATAAGTAGGGGTGCAATGTACTCCATACTCATTCACATGAGGGGATGTGGGATCAAAGGGTCCCCTTGTTAAAGAGGACTTCCAGATTTTTATAAGCCCCCTGCCTGAAGACCACCACAACCACTGCTCAGGGTTGTGGGGAAGAGGCCCTTGTACCCATCAATATGGGGACAAGGTGCTTTGGGGATGGCATGCCCTCCATGTTGAGGGCATGTGGCCTGGTATGGCTTGAAGGGGGGGGGGCACTCGCTCGCTCATCCCCTCCCTTTTCTGACCTGCCGGGCTGCATGTTTGGATAAGGGTCTGGTATGGATTTTGGGGGGAACTCATGGCATTTTTAAAAAAAACTTTTTGGTGTGACCTGAAAGGCCTGGTATGAATTTGGAGGGGGGACCTCACACCGTTTTTTTCCCTGATTTTTTTATTGCTGACAATTATTTATTTTACATTCAGCTGTCAGCAGGGAAGCCCGTTGACAGCTGATGACTCATTGTTTGTTAAGGACACGGCGGCCGGCTTCGCGGCCTGCTTCTTTGCAACCAGCTATTGTAGGCATTTGCGGTGCAGTTTTAACAAGCCAAAAACGCTTGCCAACCACACTGCAAATGCACATAGGGCATTTGGGGGAGTGTATTTAATGCTCATTAAATGCTTATCAACCCCTCACCTATAATGCGTATTAATGCTATAGGCACGTTTGATAAGCGTCAGTATTTTGAGCATGTGTAAACAAGCCCTTAAAGTGATATAAGCGTAAACTAAGATATAGAGCAAGAAATTATGCTTCATATGCCCTTTAGATTGACTATTGTCTTCCTTGGTTATAAAATGTTTTTCCTTCTTAATGTGACATTACCTGATATTTATAAATATATTAGCTATGCTGCCTTATGCCACTTACACACGATCGGAAATTCAGCCAGCAAAAGATCGATGAGAGCTTTTGGTCAGAAAATGTAACCATGTGCATGCTCCATCGGACTTTTGCTGGCCGAATTCCAATAAAATATTGAGAGCACGTTCTCAATTTTTCAGTTGGAAAAAGTTTTGATCAGAAATTCCGATCGTCTGTACCAATTCCGACATGCAAAATTCCTACGCATGTTCGCAAACAATTCCACGCATGCTCAGAAGCATTGAACTTCACTTTCTTGGCTCGTTGTAGTGTTGTACATCACCGCGTTCTTGGCGGTCTAAAATTCAGCAAACTTTTGTGTGACCGTGTGTATGCAAGCCGAGCTTGAGCGGAATTCCGTCAGAAAAACCATCCAAGATTTTTCAGACGAAAAACTCGCTCATGTGTACGCGGCATAAGTGAGGTTTTTCTCCCAGAGCTTATCTCAGTATTTGAACATACAGCCTGCCATTGCTCTTGGCCTTCCCAATATTATTTTCTTCAATGTGTGACTTTGTACATTTCTTCATTCACAGATCCATGACAAATTTAACTGATCCGTGCGTTTTTTCAAATAAAGTAAACTCTGTGTGCCATAGAAAAACAATTGATGTGAGAATCAATTCTGTCTCCTGTGGATAATTTCATCTTCAGGGCAGCATGCAATATTAATTATCTTTGAGTATAATTGTAAAATAAGACGAGTTGTTGAGGACCCTCCAAGATCAATGTAAGCAAAATACAATTTCAGCTAAGAGGTTCCGTTCTGTTTAAAATATCATGTTTTCATCTTTCATACTATTTATTTAGGAAGAACATTTTGTACTTAATGATACCAAAATTATTACTATGGAAAACCTTAACAAGAATGTATCATTTTGTGAATCTAATTCTGTGAAATTGGTGAGGAAACGTATAAATGCTTTGCATTGGTTCAAGTGAACATATACATAAAGTGCCATAATAAAATATGTTCCCTAAGTAATATTTGTGTCAGATTCATGGCAAAGGTGATGAAATTAAGACTATTAATTAGGGAAATAACAATTAGACCTAATTTTTTGTTTCTCATTTCCATGGAGGGACATGTAGAAACAATTTCAGATTTTACATACAACATTACTCAAGGTCAAGCCTGGAATAATAAACCATACAGTCAGAAATGGTGGCACTGACAATGATTTAATCAGAGAGACCGTGTTTAAATATAGATGCAATTTGCAGCCTTTTATTCTTTCTTTTTTATTCTTTTTTATTCTTTCATTTTTACCCATTTTATTGTGACATTTTATGTGATATTTATTGTAAGGTTTAATGATATTTGATTCCGGTCAGTGTGTAACTGGTCAGCAATTAGTTATATGCTACTATATACTAGATATTTTATGTTTTTTTTATTTCACTTAACCTATCTACCCACCATTTAAAAGGGAAGGAGCTAATGAACCACCGTAGAAACCCCAAGAAACCTGCCAACACCCCAAATGCAAATAAGAAAGAGATTGCCCCAGAGTGGACTTTATAGGCAGGTTAGGGGAGTGTGAAAAAGTAATACAAGGTATAAAATATAACAAAGTTTATTCATCACATAATATAACAGTATTTCCCAAGAGGGGACAATAAAATACATAAGAGCATAGCATGATGATAAAATAACAAAACAGGTACCCAATTCATAAGGTGGGCTGGAGCATCAAGCCGGATGGAATAATGGCCCAACAGGCTTCAAGGTGTTCACAGCTTAACCTGAACTCAACATGTTTCAGAAAATGTTTTGTACAGGCATACCCCACTTTAAAGTACACAATGGAGTTTATTTACTAAAGCTAGAAAGTGCAAAATCAGGCTCACTTCTGCATAGAAACCAATGAGCTTCTAGCCCCAGCTTGTTCAATTAAGCTTTGGTAATAAAACCTGGAAGCTCATTGGTTTCTCTGCAGAAGTGAGCCTGATTTTGCACTTTCCAGCTTTAGTAAATAAACCCCATTATGTACTTAATAGCGGGGTAGGCCTGTATATTCCTTCTTCAGGGAAGAAGAAAAGGGTGCACAACATAAGTAATCATCATGTAGAAGACATCAGGTTCATATTAATGGAATCTTTCATTGAGACATCTGACTCAACTCAGCAGGGCACATGCAGGCGTACCTGGATACAAAACCCACCTCCGTGCAACATATGGCGACCGTAAGCAGTCAGACACTATAAATTGCCCCCACTGAGTGGAGAAAAGGGGGTTGTGAAAGAGCATTAGTCAACCACCTGGGTGGGTTTTGTGTCCGGCTACACCTGCATGTGCTCTGCTGAGTTGAGTCTGATGTTCCGCTGGAAGATGCCATTTATATGCACCTGATGCCCTTTTCCTCTCCCTTGAAGCCTCAGGTTAAGCTGTGAACACCTTCAAGCCTGTTGGGCCATTATTCCAACCTGGCCGGCTTGATGTTCCAGCCCACCTTACGAATTGGGTACTTGTTTTGTTATTTTATCAGCATGCTATGCTCTTATGTATTTTATCGTCCCCTCTTGGGAAATACTTATATTTTATACCTTGTATTACTTTTTCACACTCCCCCTAACCTGCATATAAAGTCCACGCTGGGGCAATTTCTGACTTATCTACCCAGCATTTGATTGTATTGGGCACTATGAAATGATGAGACTGACCCACAAGGGGTTATTGCCATTTGAGTCAGTACACCATATATAAGTATGTGAAATTGACATGTTCTGTAGGCTCTGAAGAAGAGGGAAACCTTGAAACATGTTAGCCGATGTGACTACAAATCTTGTGGATTTTTGCATATGGATTTAAGGAGGAAGTAAACCCATCAGGGCTTCTTTGTCTCCCTGCAAAGGTAAAGCATAATTTGCAGCCTAAAAACATTTGTACAAAAAGATTCTCAAAAGATTTGCATAATATATATATATATATATATATATATATATATATATATATATATACTATGGCTGCTCTGTAATTTAGGGTCCACTACGGCCCTTCTCTTCTCAATTCATGTACTTTTATTAATGGCCCATCATGCCAGTAATGTCAATATGGACCATGGAATGTATGACTATGATATATGAGTTGGACAGGATCTGTACAGGAATCAGGTATTTAAAGTGGAAGTAAACTCCCCTATCGTTTTCAGCCAAGGAAGCTGCCATCTTTGCCTCTGTTTAATCTTCAACTGCTATGTTGCTGCACATGTGATTCGTTATGACACCAGCCATTGGATGGTTTGATAGTTTGGCTGAGAGCACAGCCAATGTGCAGTTAGCATTCCCGGCATGCCTTTTTTTTAAACTATTTAAATCGATGGGTTTACTTCCACTTTAAGCATCTGGAGTTCTCTGCTATTTAGGGTAAGTAAGGTTGTAAATTGTTTCCCGTTTTAAAGTTGGTTTGCTCTTATGAATGTGTTTAAATAGTAGTTAAAATACAAGATGAACTGTGACTGTAATACTTCCCTTTTCTTTAGAGCTTTTCCCCCCAGATTCACTGCTATTGGTCTCGCCACTATTCCAGGTTAAATGGTAGCCTTGGTCATTGAACCAACTTCTTGTGATCCTAGGTCTTAATGGACATCCCCCGGGAGTGTATCATTATGAAGGTCAGGCTCATAATACTCCTGGACTAAGTAGTACCCACACATCATTATGAGTCCCACTTAGTCCAGGAGGAAGAACCATCACAGATGAAGAAGAGGAAGGACCCATGACCCCATGTCAGTGAAGAAAAATGATCAGAATTCCAGATGATCCCATATACAATGTACACACACATATACTGTTCAGTGCATGGTGAGTAATTTAACAATATTTGGGACATAGCATTTCTCCACCTACCTATCTCTTCTTTATTAGTGTAGATGAAGAATAAAATGTCTACATTTTCAACTCAATGGAGTGACATTGGCATTGTCACTGGCATTGTTTTCTTCAGATTCTTTCTACCACATGTGCCCCGTGATAGTATTATAAAATAACTCTGCAAAAGCAATCTGCATTGTGTAAAAATGTCTTCCTACAAGCCACCTTTTACCAAATGTAGAACACAGTGAAATGAAAGTATTATTCTTGCTTACGGTAAAGGATGTCAAGGGGTGTCTAAGGTATAGTCATTTCAGATATCTAACTTTCCTAAAAAAAAAAAACTGAAAAGGAAATATAAATGGACAAAAATCTGACCATAAAATATAAAGAAAGCATTGCTGTAGACTTGCCCAGGGGTACACATCTTATTTTAGTTTGTGTTACTAGATGAAAAGTATCAAACGATCTCTAAAATCCAGCATAGGATTTAAAAAAATATAGGGCTTTACATGTTTATGGCTTGAATAGCACCATAAAGAATGTGCAGTGGTACAATATACTCGATTCAGTCATTTTGATTTAAAAAAATCAGGTCAACACACCTAAAATGTAGCATAAAGGATTGCAATGCAACATAGAGGCTTTATACGTAGCAAAGTAAATGTTCACTTTTAAAAATAGAGTGTTCACTTTACAAAATGAATGATAGTAAATAGGGGTCAAACTGTGCTCACGTTGAATACACAATCCTGTGCAAGTGGAGATGAAACAAAACAGGGTTTTGCTAGCACATGATTGGTTAATGAAAGTGCTTATTTACTGAGCTCATGTACTAAGATTAGTGAACATTCACACTCAGCAAAATGAACAGCCTCTATTCCTTTAATAAATCAACTCCAATGCGCTATTTTTTCTGTTATTCAAAAATGTTTCTGTATTTTAAAATGCACGCTTGGGTTTTGTGACAATATCACTATGATATACACATTCTGCTTGTTTGACAAAGAATAACCAGTTATATGCATGGCTGATTATATATTCATGCTTATACTCTCACTAAATAGATTTTGAATAGAAATAAGTAAAAAATAAAAATAAAAAGATAAATAAAAAACAGAAGTATAAAGTTTTAGGTCAGCCGTCCTTGATATTACCTACATTCATTGTTGTCTCCAATCTTGATCCATATAACATGTCTATAAAAATCTATAATCAAAATGTTTTTTTTTTTTCCAGTTTTGGTAGAGTAGAAAGAGTCAGAGCTTTTGTAAGGTTTTTATTGCTCTCAGTATAACTATTTGGGGAGAAATCCTCTAACATCTAGTCTATATAACAGAGTGTCATAGGGACAGGAAATAAACCATCTCCTACTGGGACAGCAATAAAAACATTTGAGGAAGGGTTAGAACTTCTGTCATGTTTTTATTACAGAGGATGCAAAGCGGAAAGTACCATAAAGGTTGTGCATGGTCCAGAATTTTATCAAATTCTACAATCAGTGAAAAGCCAATGAGTTCCTGTTAATAGGGACTACAACAGATTACATAGATAGTCCAATAAGCACTCTCATAGCTCCCAACTGTCCCTGATTTGGAAGGACTGTCCCTGATTTGGAAGGACTGTCCCTGATTTGGAGCAATGTCCCCCTGTCCCTCATTCCACCTCATTTGTCCCTCATTTTGGTCTGATCTATATAGTAGTATATAAAATGCACCTTTTATCTTTCAAAAAGTGTTTCCCAGTGCTAAATCTTTCCTCCAGTTTCAAAATTGCTGCATTTGTACATTTTAAGAGCCAATATAAAGGAATAATAGTGGTAAAAAAAAAAAAAAGTCCTTGTGGATTTAATTAACCTTTTTTGGGTTTATTCTCCTTTAAGGGGGTGAAGCAGGGGGCATGTCCTATGACTACATACATTTATTAGTAGATGTCCCTCATTCCCATCTCAAAATGTTGGGAGGTATGCACTCTATTTGGATGGTGGCCCCTGTACACACGGTCGGACATTCCGACAACAAAATCCGTCGGATTTTTTCTGACGGATTTTGTCCGAAACTGGTGTTGCATACACACGGTCGGACAAAGTTGTCAGAAAATCTGATCGTTCAGAACGTGATGACATTCGTTTGTTACGGTGGGACTACATTCAGGCTAGTTGCCAATAGCTTTGGTCTCGTAATTTTATCTGAGCATGCGTGGCACTTTGTCCGATCGGAATTCTCCACAAACGATTGGACAAAGTCCGATCGGATCATGTTGTTGGAAAATTTTTATATCCAGCTCTCAAACTTTGACATTCCGACAGAAAAAGTCTGATGGAGCCCACACATGGTTGGATTATCCGACAACACGGTCCGATCGGACATTTTCCGTTGAAATTTCCGACCGTGTGTACAAGGGCTAAGAGATGAATACAGAACTAATGAATAAGGTATAAATAATATATTTATTTGTGTCCTATATTTAGTGTGGTAATCCTTTATTCATTCCTAAACACTCCTACTGAATGCATGCTTATCTTATGTGTACCACCTGAATGGGTGACTTATTAATCTTTTATAGCCCTGAGAAAGGGGGAACATTTGAATGCTCAAAACAGGTTGGCTTTTTACTGAATGGGACTTTTATTATTATTAATTTGTGGACCCCACACAACCTGTCTGTCTCTTTCCTCCTTGCACCCTCAGTAATAAAGACCTGATACAATAAGTTATATCCCCTTCTCATTGCAACCTCAGTCAATCTGAGATTTGAGCCGACCCACAGCCATCACCCTCCAGAGAACAAACTAAAGTGGACTTCCTCCCGAACCAGACCTAGTATTCAACCAGAATTCCTGAAAAATCCAGCACCCCATACCCTTTGTCTTCCTTACTGTTTATGTTTTTATACTCGAGTGACATCTCTTCCCTCATTTCTTTTCCTTGTTTTGTTGGGGCTAAAAACTGAGATGATATCTCAGGGAGATATAGCTAGTAATAAATATATGACAAAACGGGTCCAAAACACATGCTTTAACTGCAATTTGGCTAAAAGTCAATCATCACAGATCACATATTTTGTATTCAATTAACCATATCCAACATGTAGTAACATATTACAAAAAATTATCTAATCAAACACAGAATAACATATATTGTTAGCAAAAAAGGCTACAATGTGGGTTTCTAGCTTAAAAAAAAAACATAATAGTGGAATCCATCTGACCAAATGAGGTTAGCTTATGGCTAAAAATTGCCCGTTTCTCATAAAATAATTGAATGTGGGGGGTAAATTGGCTATCTATTATGTAAAGACTTTAATTGATTCACTTTGTTTCATATGTAATCTTTTTCCCTTTAGTGAAAGTACAGGAAAGCCAGTGATGTCATTTAATCAAAACAAGCAAATCAAGTTACAAAGAATACGATGTAATGAAATGCTAGGGAATTGTCTTTTCAAAAGCAGTCCTCCCCCAACCCCAGTCCTGTCTTCAATAGGTGCATTAATGGCCATCTGTCTGGTGTAGCAAGTCTAAACAAGCCCTAACAAAACGAAGTCAGGAAAATAAATAAAAGCTCAGCAATGGCAGAGTAAACTGCCTCTAAGGTCTGCATGACCCATTTCATTCCTTCTCCTTCCAAAATATACCTCAAATAAAGCAACTTTATGGCAAAATAGTGGAACCCATGTTTATTAAAGAGCTTCAACTTTTAAATCACTACTCAGCCCTATTGACTTTGGAGCCAGGGTCTGTATACACTCGGATCCAGAGTCCTCATATAATATTCTTGACCCACTTGAACCCCATCCTGAAGCTGAGTCATACTGCCCTTTAGCTGCCCAGTGGGAGGTTGAGACACGCCATGTTGTAGAATGCCTACCATGCTGCCCATGTTCCTTCTCTCCCTCCCCTTTTTTTCTGTTCCAGTACTAGAATTTCTGAAAAGTCAGAGCTTGTTACCAGTTTCAGCCCAGGGAGAATACCAATGTCACCTTGAGAGGTGCATTGATTCGCTATCAAACTGCCATGTCAAGATGAACCAGACCTGCAAAAAAACAGACAAAAATTATGGTTGGCGGGAAAGTCTCTTCCTCCATGTTAAATGTATGAATGGTAGTAATCGAAAGATTAGAAGGGTGGACAGTACTAGCATGTTAAAATAGTTATCTAGGCACATAACCAGGTCTGTCCCCCCTACACCCCAAAAAAAGCCAAAATAATTCATATTAAATACAATGGGGGTTACAGCACAACGAGAATAAACTTATAACTTCATAAAAAATAATAATATTTTGTCTTCAGACATCCCTGCTTTTTTATTGTTAACCTGTACCATCATGGAAAAGAAGAAAGGTAACAGCGGTCTCTGCAGGGACAACTCAATCCATACACCAGGTCCACTCACAGGTGCCGAGGCTCAATGTGTCCCAACACACTCCAATGCAACAGTAGTAAGAAGATCCGGCAACACTGTAATCCTTGAAGTGTCGTTTATTGGTCAATCAGAGTGACAATAAAACAATAAACTGACGCTTTTTGGCAATAGCCTTAGTCGTAGCTGAAACGCGTCAGTAATATTGTTTTATTGTCGCTCTGATGTACCAATAAACAACACTTCAAGGATTACAGTGTTGCCGGCTCCTCTTACTACTGTTAACCTGTACCATGCAATAGAAGTGGAGATATGAATCTTTAGGTCTTAAATAGCTTCCCTATTGACAACACTTGAGATAATAAAGAGGTGTAACCGCTTATCAACCCTTACATAGAGTAAACTCTTGTTTATAAAATGGGGATTCTTAGTTTGCATATATCGCAATACATGTTAAAGCTGGCCAACTGCATACAAATAATTCCTCTGTGGCTAGTCCCTACTCTATCTTGCAGATTTGGCAAACTCTTATTTACTAAACTAGCATACTCTACAGCAAGGATCTCAAACTGGTGACCCTCCAGTTGCTGCAGAACTACATGTCCCATGAGGCATTGCTAGGCTGACAGTTACAAGCATGACTCTGTCAGGGCTGGGCTCAGCCCTTCCTTCTCTGAGCTGGCCGCTCAGCTGTTGGTTAATTGCCAGCTCCTATCTCTCCACCGTTACTCAGCTGTTGATGATATCCTGCTTGCCAGTCCTGCCTACTTAAGCCATCCAGTCCAGAGGTTCTCTGCCTTCGCCTTGGTCAACATCACAGAAACTATCTCCTGCAATCCTGTTCAAGTCTTGCATTGCTGACATCCCATCTGGCTCCAGATCCTGCTTGCTGTTCCACTACATTGATCCCTGACTTCTAGCTTGGCTGACTATCCATTACGATTACTGAACTTTGGCTACGTTTGTTCTTTTTACTTTTATTATTAAACAAGTGTGATTCAACTGTACTTCTGTCTCGACCTGCTTTCATGGTTTATGACAGACTCCTACAGGCAGAGGCATGATGGGAGCTGAAGACAGCTGAAGAGCTGCCAGTTTGAGACCCCTGCTCTATAGAGTGTGGGCATATAGTGCCAATGTGGGGCAAGCAGACACAGCTGGAGATGAAATGAGTTCTAGACCAAGGTTAAGTGATGCACATTCACAATGGGAAAAGATCAAGCCTGTATCTAGGGGTGTGCTGGGGGGTGGGCTGTCCCCTCCCCCCCAGACTTTAGTTGCGCCCACCCCCCAGGTTTTAGAGAGTGCATGCACTGATCTGATAGGGTCAATTGATGTAAAGGAGACTCTGCTGTAAGGGGGCACTCTGAAGGGGATTTTTTATGTAAAAGGGAGTCTTATGGGAACATGTGATGTTAGGAGGCACACTGATGAGGATAATTAATGTAAGGGGCACTCATTTGGGGCACAATTGGTGTAAAAGGGCACTCTGATGGGAAACCTAATGTAAGGGGGCACTCTGATGGAGGCATCTAATGTAAAGGGGACTCTGATGGGGACATTGATTTAAAGGGGCACTCTGCTGGGGACATTTGATGTTAGGGGACTCTGATGGGGAAATTGATGTAAGGGACATTTTGGTGTGGACAGTTTATCTAAAGGGCAACTCTGATTAGGACAATTGATGTAAGAGGCACTCATATGGGGAGAACTAATGTAAAGAGGGGCTCTAATGATGACTCTTGATGTGAGAGAGGATTCTGTATGGCACACCTGATATAGGGGAGACAGGTTCTCTTTAATCATCCTGCTCTAAAGACTACCTAATACATACTGGATGTTACTTACATACTGTCAGATGTTACTTCTGAGTTGTGACTTGTAGAATAGAAGTATGCCTAGTGAACAGGAAATACTGGTTTCCTGTGTCTCTGTCACACTATTGCCATTATGCCCCCTGTCTTTTATTACTGCACCCCCAGATCAGATAGGCTAAATCCAGCGCTGGAAAAAATACAATGTTTAGGAGGGTAGACAGCACCAACATGTAAAAATCCCCTATCTATGCATATAACCCGGTGTTTTCTCCCCACAAAAAAAACATCAAAATAATCAATATATATAATACAGAGGGGTTACAACACAGGGAACATATACGTATAGCCTCTTCCAAAATAATATAGCAACCCCAGTCATCCCTGCCTTTTTTATTACTAACTTGCACCATGCAGTAGAAATGGAGATATGCGTGCATCTGCTCATATTTCATATTTTAAAACTAAGAGAAACATCACTGAAAACATAAGCTATACTCTATAAAGTGCACTTCATAAGAGTAATGTTCAATAAAGAAGAAACTTACATGTAAAGCATAACCTTTATTATATTAATTAAAGTCATATTAAGACATTAGCCTGACTTTATTGATTTTACAGGCTTTATTTTACAGATCTAATTATATATCCAATATGTCATAGTGGTCTTTTTTAATTAATGCAATAAAGGTTAAATTGCTAGGATTAGTTGTCTTCTGTAGATCATACTGGGGATTTGTTCTAACGGGAGATATCTTTGGGAATTTACTCCATCCTAGATGTTATTTAGTTTGCTTTTCGCAGTTATTTTATGGTTCTTATTGCGGTAGCCAAGTACAAAGCAGCATGCTTAAAACAAAATGCTTATGTAACAGTGACATAAGTCAAGAGCCACAGCAGATGCCACTTAAAGCAGAATCCAGGGCAAAAGATAAAGTGTAATTGAATCCAGCTATGCTCTCATTAAACTTTTTTTAAAATGTCCCTTTAGTCCAGCTAATATATGTCAGTGAACCTGTTTTTATATTGGCTTCTCGTAATAATGATCCTAGCAAAACTGAAACTGGGGGAGGGGCAACACTCTGAGCTTTTCAATTGAATTGACAAGTAATGGCAATCTGTCACTAGGAGCTTGCTAACAAGAGAAATGAAACACAGTAAGCAGGCGGCAGGTGGGTCAGTGGCAAAGCTGTACTGCTTAAAGTGCTAGTAAACTGCTGTTTTTTTTTTTTCTTTTTTTCTTTGTAACCTGCAAGGTAATGTCATAATGTGCTAGTATGCTTTGCATACTAGCACATTATCTTAAATGTACCTTAAAACGAAGCCCTTCCAGCATTGTCATCACTGCATCCCATCTTTCCCGGGTTCACAGACTCTGGCTATGTGACTGGCCAGAGCCGAGATGATGTTCCTTCAGAGCGCATGCACCAGTGATGTCATTGGCTGCATATACAGTAAATATATCCTAAATAGCACACATTTAGGAGATATTTACATTACCTATAGGAAAGCCTTATTATAGGCTTACCTATAGCTAGAAGTCAGAGATGGGAGTTTACTCCCACTTTAACGATATTGAAGAAAACTTCAATATACTGTCTGGTGGCATTCCTCTCCTACACGTATAACACTGAGCTGCCCCAGACGTCAGAGGTAAAATGCTGCTATTTTTAGCGGCGCTTTACCGTAATTTTTGACTATTTGGCCGCAAGCGGGGCCACCGCTAGCGCAGAAAAAGGGTTAAAACCACCCGCAAAGCGCCCACTGTTTGGCACTGCCCGTTAATTTCAATAGGCAGGGGCGCTCTAGGAGTGGTGAGTTCACCACTCCTAATGCGCTCCAAAGAAGCTGTTGGCAGGACTTTTTCTGACGCCCTGACAGCACTCTGCCCCAGTGTGAAAGCCTGAGATATCTATCTATCTATCTATCTATCTATCTATCTATATATATATATATATATATATATATATATATATATATATATATAGAGAGAGAGAGAGAGAGAGAGAGAGAGAGAGAGAGAGAGACACACACACACACACACACACACACACACATATATATATAGATATAGATATAGATATAGATAGATAGATCGATATATCGATATATAGATAGATAGATAGATAGATAGATCTATCTATATCTATTATATATATATATATATATATATATATATATATATATATATATATATATATATATATATATATATATATATATATATTGTTTTTTTTTAAGCAGATGTCCTAGAGAATAAAATGGTGGTTGTTGCTGTTTTTTTATGTCACACGGTATTTACGTAGTGTTTTTTTAAACACAATTTTTGGTGAAAAAAATGTACTTTAATGAGTTTTAGTGCACACAAACACAATTTAATAGTGTATGATATGGTAAAATATAAAAGTTGAGTAAATAGATGGCTAACATGGTATGCTTTAAAATTGCGTACGCCTGTGGAACGGTGCCAAACTACCGTACCTACAAATCTCAATAGGTGACTATTTAAAAGCCTTAACAGGTTACCAGTTTAGAGTTACACAGCAGGTCTGGTGCTAGAATTATTGCTTTCACTATGATATGAAGATATCTCACATGTGTAGTGAAAACACAGTTTACAAATGCATGCGCAACCTACATATGCGTTTGTCTTTGCGTGTGAGCACACTGGAACAGAGGCGCTTTCATTTCTTTTATTTTATTATTCATTTCATTTATTTTTTTATTTTTATTTTACACAGTTACTTTTTTTTTTTTTTCCACTTTTATTGCCATCACAAGGGATGAACAACATTCCCTGTGATAGCATGGGCAGTGACATGTTCTCCCTAATGAAAAATCTGGAGTCTATTAAACCCCAGATCTCTCCTCCTCTGCCCTTAAAAGCATCCGTTCAAAGCAAAATCAGTTTGATCAGAAGCTTTTACAAGCCAGTAATGGCTTTTTTACATCCTGATGAAACCGGAAGTGACAAAATTGCCATCGCTTACGGTTTCCTATACCATAGAGATGATCTGGGACATTCTGGTCCTTGCTCATCTCTGTTGCAAGCTGGTGGAGCTGCTTGCTTCAGTCTGGGCTCCCCAAGCGAAACTGCTGGCTTCACTCTGGGCTTCCCTTGGCGCCCCCAGCAGAACTGCTGGCTTCAGTCTGTGCTCCCCGGTAGGACAGGAGAGCTTGGAAAGGCACCGGAAGTTGGCTTAATCCCCTCCCACAGCATGTAAAAGCAATCCAGCTATTTAGCCACTAAAATTGCTTTAACATAAAAGTTAATCGGCAGCTTAAAAAAAAGATCCTGGGATGATATCTGTAGCTGTAGGTATCATCCCGGTATCACCACTCAAAGTTCAGGACGTCATATGACATCCTATGAGCGGGAAGTGGTTAAGCATGTTTATTTTCAGGGGGATGAGGGTTCCTAAAATGTTTTTTTATTAAATGTTATTAGTTGTTTAACCACTACAATACAGGGCACTTTCACCCCCTTCCTTCCCAGCCCAATTTTCAGCTTTCAGCGCTCTAGCGCTTTCAGTGACAATTGCGTGGTCGTGCTACACTGTACCCAAATGAAATTGTTATAATTTTGTTCGCACGAATAGAGCTTTATTTTGGTGTTATTTATTCACGACTCCGTTTTTTTTTTTTTGCGATATAAGCGCAAAAATAGCGGAAATTTGGAAAAAAAACAATATTTTCTTTTTTCTATTTGAAAAGAAATCCAATAAAATCAAATTTTGTCATAAATTTAAGCCAAAATGTATTCTGCTACATGTTTTTGGTAAAAAAAATTCCGTTAAGTGTATAATAATTGGTTTGTGTGATCACGGACATATGTACGCAAATGATCATGTACATATGTGTGCAGGTGATCACGTACATATGTGTGCAGATAATCATTGGGACATGTGATTTTAGTGGGACATATGTGGGGGACATGTTTTTATTATTAGGGACATGTGTTTTTATTATTTGGGGACATGTATGTTTTGGGGACATGTGTGTTTTGGGGACATATGTGGGGACTGTGTTTGTACTGTGTGGTGTGTTGTGTGTTTACACTACACTGATGATCAGTGAGTAAAAAGCTGTAAAAAGCAGCCCATACTCACTGATCATCAGCCGGCTGCAGCGTTCTGCTCTCCTCTCCTCAGCGGTGACTTCCGTGTGAGGAGAGGAGAGCCGATTGCCTAGCAACCGGCTGTTTGTTTACATCACATGACGGCCGTGATTGGACACGGCCGTCATGTGATCAGGAGGGCCAATCACAGAGCCCTCCTGCCGATCTGAGATGTGCCGTGTCCGGGTGACACGAGCACATCGGGATCGCGCCGCTGCGCGGGCGCGCGCGCGCGCGATCCCGCTACTCCTGAATGATGTTCCTGAACGTCCTATCAGGAGTAGACGGCTCCCACCCGGCCGTATATATGCATCGGCCGGGTGGGAAGTGGTTAAACTAATTTTATTTATTTTTCATGTAACTGTGTTACTGGGGTTTATAGGCCCTCTGTGTGATAATATTTGTGCAGGTGAAAGGTTCTCTTTATGGAGTAGATCAGGGGTCTATGAAACCCCATTTGGGAATTTTTTAAAACTGGAACAGACAGAATCTGGAGCAGCTATGCATGGCAAACAATCAGCTTCTAGTTTTTCTTTTCAAAGCTTAACTGAACAAGCTGAAGATAGGAGCTGCATGTTTGCCATACACAGATGCTCCAGGTTCTGTCTGTTTCAGCTTTTGATAAATGTCTCCCATGAACTGTGTTGTAACAGATAGAGTACAGAATTTAGAAGAAGTTCAGTTCAGTTCTATTACAACCATGAGTTCATTTGAGATCTTTCAATCCCATGATGTATCTCAATCCCATGATGTACAGTACATGGCATTAGCAGCGAAACAATATATCATTAAATGTTTTTTCTTAACCGCTTCAGCCCCGGAAGATTTTACCCCATTTCTGACCAGAGCACTTTTTACAATTTGGCACTGCGTCACTGACAATTGCGCGGTCACACGGCGCTGTACTCAAACTAAATTTGCGTCCTTTTTTTCCCACAAATAGAGCTTTCTTTTGGTGGTATTTGATTGCCTCTGTGGTTTTTATTATAACAAAAGAACAGCGACAATTTTGAAAAAAAAACACAATGGGGGTTATTTACTAAAGGAAACTCCACTTTGCACTGCAAGTACACTTGGAAGTGCAGTCGCTCGAAATCTAAGAGGTAGATCTGAAATGAGTGGAAGCTCTGCTGATTTTATCATCCAATTATGTGCAAGCTAAAATGCTGTTTTTTATTCTCCTTGCATGTCTTCCTGGGATCTACAGTGACTTTACTTCCAAGGGCACTTTCAGTGCAAAGTGGATTTTCCTTTAGTAAATAACACCCAATATCTTTTACTTTTTGCTATAATAAATATCCCAAATTTTTTAGCTGTTTAGGCCGATATGTATTCTTCTACATATTTTCGGTAAAAAAAAATCGCAATAAGTGTATATTGATTGGTTTGCGCAAAAGTTATAGCGTCTACAAAATAGGGGATAGATTTATGGAATTTTTATTATAAATTTTTCTACTAGTAATGGCGGCAATCTGCGATTTTTATCGGGACTGCGATATTGCGGCAGACTAATTGGACACTTTTGACACTTTTCTGGGACCATTGGCATTTATACAGCGATCAGTGCTATAAAAATGCACTGATTATTGTATAAATGTCACTGGCAGGGAAGGGTTTAACACTGGGGGGCGATCAAGGGGTTAACTATGTTCCCTCTCTGTGTTCTAACTGTGGGGAGGGGAGGGACTTGCTAGGAGAAGAGAGAGATCGGTGTTCATACTTTGTATGAACACACGATCAGTCTCTTCTCCACTCAGAGAACCGAAATCTGTGTGTTTATTTGTTTCACACCTATCCCAGTTCAGTGTGTCACGAGCGATTCCCCGCGTGTGCCCCTAGTGGCAACAGGGAAAAGCGACGTAACATAACGTCGTTTCACCCAGCCATGCCATTCTGCAGCAGTAAAATGGCGGCGGCTGGTTGGCAAGTGGTTAAAATTAAAATAGTGTAAGTATCTGAATTTGACCTTGTATCAGTCCCTAGCTATAACTTTTAGAGCAGAGCTCATCTGTGCAGTAATGCTCATGTACCTAACAAGGGGCATACTGCTAGCAGAGCGCATTGAGAGAGAGATGAGCTCATCAGTCTTCTGCTTCCTCTTTGCCCGTCCACTAACAGCAGGCTGGGGGAGGGTCAAGACCTGTAAATGCATTTAAAGCAGTTTTATCCCTAAAACCAAACATGTAATATATTGCAGCTTACTGATCCTTAGATGTGTTGGCTGCATTTGTTTTTTGGGCTTTTTCCCCTCTGTTTTCACCTGGTCAAACACCTCCTAGATTAAAGCTCTCCCACTCTGGATGAAAGAGCACAGGGGGCATCTTTGGACAACAGCATTATCAGTCTGAGGGCAAGGGAGAGTTAGATGTACAGATACAGATTTAGATCCACTAACAAATTGGAGCCAATCTCCAATTAACACTGCAGTTACACAAGCATCAATTTTGTTCATTTTGGAATAAACATTTTACATAAATGAAAAATTAAAAAAAGAAGCTGATCATTGTCAGTAATAAATGGTTTGTCCCTCCCTTTAACTGCTAAATTGCTAAATCTGCTTGTTCTGTTGAGAAACAACAGATTTCCCAGCCAGATTACCAAGGTAAAAGGAAAGAAAGAATAAAAAAGAAAACGGCAAGAACCGCATGGACAGAAATACAAATCCCATGTCAAGTAAGTCATCTATAAACGAAATGAAAAGATTATATAGGGAAATTTCTTTTTTGACAGTTCTTTTTTAGGTTTTTTGCTGAATTGCAGGAATGAAGTCAAAATGTAGGGTTCCTAATCAGCATCTCTGATCAAATGCCCTTAAATATGAATTCATGACAGCCACATAATGCTATTCATGAAGCCATCATTGCATCATTAGTGATGATGTCAATGTATGTTGGAGAAAGATATAACTTCATCATGCTCACTGTCATTCATATTGACTTTGCCGTGCTTGCAGGGTGTCAACTTCAATGTCACTTCACAGCCTCTGAAAGCATAAATATGCCTGTGTGATAACCATTAATTATTAACGTCCATTAATTCCAACTATCCTGTCAGATAAAATTATAAAAAGAGTGGATTAGTCAGACATGTTTTTTGCAGTTATGTAGTTGGTCAAGTCACGTATCGGGCACTAAATTTGTGCAGCTCAAACTCTTGACCATACAGAGCTCAGCTGTGGGTGTGCAGTAGACTCATGCACTGACAGATGCTTGTGGAATAGGTGAATATGTAGGACGGTAGCCTACTGTGTATTTAGCACTTATCTACCCAGGTCAGGGGGAAAAGATTCATGTTTTGCCCCCTTTCCCCTGTGTCTTTGTGGACTTTCATTGGGGTCCAGCCTCCCTCCAATGTTCTATGAAAGGGAAGAGATTTGGATCCCATGGGGGCTCCAGGGAACACTTGGAGAAACACATGAGGCACATGTGCAACTAAAGACTTGCCTGGACCTATGGTCCTCTCTGGAACGTCTGTGCGCCAGAAGAACCCTGGAACATGGACTTCTCTGTTAGAGCATTGCCAAGCCTGGATTTTCCTCAAAGAGACTTCATCTGTGCAGGTAACCTGGGGCAGCCACATTTGGATGCAATTAGGAAAAAAGAATTATTGCATGTTATACATGTTGTACCAATTTTTCAGTAAAAGCTGATTCAGAGCCTGGTTTGAAGTTATCCAAGGCGTACATGTGGGGCATTGATTGATCTAAGCCGACGGCCGATCAACGTGCATCGGAGTGTCTGTGATGTTGCGCGTTACCTACCTGATATGGATATATGATGGATGCGGTTAATATATAGCTTGCTTGCCTTTTACCTGATGCATGTTGATGCGAGCAACATTGACGTGGACACACTACTTGGGAATACCACCAACTTTGGAAAGCTGTGTTGTTGTCGGTAGGAGACACCGCTATGCTCCCCATTGGTGTTATCACTTATATCATATGTCTATTTTATTTTGAAATCTTGTAATTTTATGTCCTACAAGGGGAGAATTTCTATCTAAATAAATTTGTTTAAAACAGGATTACACTATGGAGCTCTCTCTTTCTATGCGTGAATTTGCTCATTAGTGGGTGACCCGTCCTCCCGGCTGCAGCAGGATTCGTGATCAATTGTCCAGTGAGAGGATTGTACATAAGAGTTTGTTTGCTGTGCCTGTTACCTAGCACAGTTCGGTAAGAGTCTGATTCATAGGGGTATTTTTTAACCCCCAACTCTACACGAGTGGAGATGATGGTGGAATGGTTATATCTAGGATGTAATCAAGCACTCTATCTTTGTTGGACTCTACTTAAACCTTAATGTGAAGTGATCACACTGCTGCAACAATTATTTTTGGACTTTAATATTTATATGCACTTGCATGACAGCACATTTGCAATAGTTTGATGTATTTTTATGTAGTGCTGCATTGATGAATGTTTTTTGTCTGTTTTAAATTGAATTTGCTTGTTATTCGGCTGTACATAGGTTATTTGTGTAGTTTCATTTATTCCTCAAGCACTCAAAATTGTAGGAGGAGGTTCATTTGTCTACACGTCGTTCATGTGGTGTATTGGCGTATCACTAAAGAACCTGAGTTCATGACCATGATCATGTGTAAGATCATTACAAAAAAAAAAGACTCATGAGTAATTGCAAGGAGAAACAGCAACTGAACAGTTGACAGGTTTTTCCGGTAGTGAGGTGGTCAGTGCTTTGAATCCCTCCCTAGCTGTCTGTCTCCATCAGTCTACAGGAGTGGACTAGTATTACAGGGATCTATGGCCTGGTCACTAGGTATGAGAAGAGAAGAGTTACGTGAAAGCACATATGAGGTCTGCGCTATGTGTGCAGCAGGACCCCATTCTGTTACTGGAAGTGAGGTAACAGAGGTACACTGACTGGTGGAGTGGGCAGAGGCTCAGCCTGTCCCTCTGAATGCAACACATTAATCAGTGTAGGACATGGAATGAAGCAGTTGGGAAATCTCCTTAATGTTTGATTCTTCACATACTGTAGATCATGCCTGCTCTCGGGCATTGGTAAACATGGCTTTGGGTGAAATGTTACCCTGTGCTAGGGTCAGTGACCCTGTTTAAAGCCTGGCATAGCCCAAAGAACCCACCTTGAGGTAGGCCTCTTGTGTGACCCTCAATTGGTGCCCAACGAGAGAGGGGAAACATGAAGAATGTGATGACCACCTCACCCTGCCTACCCCCCTTCAAATAGGTGTAGGTGGTATTTATGTTCCAAACTCAGGTGCTAAAATCTGCAAAAGGGATCTAAAGCAGCCGCATCTGCACGATCTCCCTTATATGTTTGGAGCAACACCATGTTACCACACTGCACCCAGAGTTTGAGGCTGTTAACTGAAATTTCTTGATAGATAATAATTTTGACTGATCACTCTTTTATTACAGATTTCCACAGTGGAATCCAAGATCTATGAATCCACATATTGTCAGTGCAACCACAATTCCAGTAGCATATCCATTCCCAGGCTTCCCTGTTTGGTAATGGACTGAAGGTGCTGCAGTTAGTATGCGCTGTAGGTCGAAAAAAAGCACAAATAGTGCAGACCCAAGGGTATAGATAGCTTTAATTTACTCACATCTGGATTAAAATTAACAGCATGACATTTGTATCCTGACCAAGGAATACAGACATACAAGTGGACATTGCTTACATATTAATAACATAAAAATCATCCCTGCTCTAAAAACATTTATCCCCAGGGACATCACGCTATTGAGTAATATTCATAGAGCGCAAGACTAGCTATATAAACTTTATTAAAATCTCATTGGGCCTTCTGAACTTTAGTATATTTTGCCAATCAAAGTAGGGTTGCCAGCAACATAGTTCTCTAGCAAAATATAATGTACATTCTTGTTTTTTTTTTTTTTTTATTTCTTTTAAAATATATGAAATATGCACATAACATAGATTTACACCATAGACAATGTTTAGATGATTTGTAACAATCAAATCATCACTTACCATCCATCCATTGTGTGACTTTATTGAGATATACAGTATGTGTTTGGTATCTCAACCCCTTTTATGACATTAATATGCATATACTGTATGTGGTAGCAAAGCAAGTGACACTCACCACTGCATATATGTGCTAATGTCTTGTTTTCTCTTTCTGTTTGTTATTGTCCCCAGAACTGTGACTGAACTTTTATGGACATCTCATGGTCCATCATAGTGCTGCATGTTCAGGAGACCCTCCTACCAGCCTTGGTCTTATGGCTCCACCATCTTTAATGCAACTTTTATGGTGTGCCCCCCAAATATTTTGTTTGTCTATTGTATGGATTCGGACCGAATCCTTTTGGGAAGGAGCACCCCACTCCTTCATCATTGACTCTCATTAGTGTCCACCTGTGTCATAGGTGGAGTCCTTTAGTTCTCCCATATAAAGCAGTGTATGTCTCCCATGGTTCAGAGAAGTAGGACCTTCCATTCTATGGATAGCATAGGACCCACTAATAATGGGGTACTTTGTCGCAGTAAGTGGGCTTAAGCATTTTTTTTAAATGTTTAGGGGTTTTAAATAACCTTGCAGGAGGTAAATGCATTTGTTGCATGTGTATGCTGTAATATTTTGTTCTGTTTGTATGGTCTTATGGCTGCACCATCTTTAATGCATCTTTTAGGGTGTGCCCCCCAAATATCTTGTTTGTCTTCCTACCAGCCTATGACATCACTTCCCTTTTAAAATGCTGGCTGCTGTCCACACAAAGGGGTTAACAATGTCAGTAAAGAGGCAAATACCTGTAGCATGTTAATGTGGACCCACCAGTAATTCCACAAGTCTGCATGAAGAAATTACTGAAATTTCAAAATAAACAATAATATAATTTTTGAAAAAAGGGCCTCTTGTTTTTAATAAGCAGTCCCTAAAGTGGAATGTAACTTCCTTTGGAGACTTTAACACCCCACCTCCTCAAAAACAGAAATGTAGTATTTTTTTTTACATTTTACATTTTTAGCTTTAATTCTTGTCCCTACCCCGTGCCTCTATTCTAGCCTTGGCCAGAATGACATGCCACTGGTTCTGCAGCCTGTTGGGATACCTATATCAAACCTCCCAGGAGGCTACAGGATCGGCCAAGGGGCAGGCCAAAAGCGGTAAGCCAGGGAGCAGGCCAGGGGGTGGGCTCGCATGTCATTGGATCTGGATGTTGGCACCTGGAAGAAGACCAAGATGGCAGCACAGAACACCAGGTCTGGCACCTGAACAGTAGCAGGACAATGCTATGTTTGAGGAGAGCCCAATAATATATGAAGGGAAGAGGGGAAAAAAAAGACTTGGAGGGTTAGGTATCGCTTTAGGCTCATGCCAGGTGGCATTGTCTAGGCTGAGAAAATGTAATCAGACTGCAGCAGAGAGGAGCAAAAATTTCCTTAGCCTCCTCTCCTTCAGTGATCAGACAAATCACACAAAGCACAAGGTGAAGGGCTAATCTGTGTCAGACTTTTGTGAACACAATCATAAATTGCAGAGGCACCAGGGTTTACATCTTTGAGCCAAATTCTTAGTCCAGAAATTAGTCGCTGATCCTGGATGATACCTGAAAAAAGATGGCACCTTTACCCTTGGCACCTTTATCCTGGAAAGAAAAGCAGATGAAAGTGGAGAACTTCCAGCAGACGTGGTCCGGTGGACCAGAATCCATCGGACAATTTGATCGTGTGTGGGCTCCAGCAGATTTTTTTTCCCCAAAAGTCAGACGGACCTAGAAATAAAACATGTTTCAAATCTATCCGACGGACTCAAGTCCGACAGACTAAAAAAGGTGAAAACCGTTCGTCTGTGTGCTAGTCCGATCGACCAAATATGACTCAAGGGCCGCTATTGGCTACTGGCTATTGAACTTCCTTGTTTAGTCCCATTTACTTCATCACGTTCAAAACGAATGGAATTTCAAACTGACTTAGTCCGGTCATGTGTGGCCAAGTGCATTCAGAAAGTCCATCGGACCTCCACTGAAAGTCCGTCGGGAAGACCGTCAGAACTAGTCCGTCGAAAAGTCTGGTCGTGTGTACGCAGCATTACACTTACTTATTACTTAGCATGCACCTAACATGACAATATATATATGAATTTAGGTGACTTTAAATTACTTGGTTACAGCAGGATTGGATAAACAATCATAGAACCATGACCATAACTTTGATAAAGAAAATCTGTGTCCTTTTTACCTATGATTATATAGGGAAGACTGTAATGTAATGCATATGATTCAAACCTTAAATAAACTGTCACCTTGCAAGGACAACTGTCGATAAAGTAATGTACGTTACAACAGGAAATGCTACAATCTATGGAAACAGAAGCTTAGCCATGGACGGGGTAACTTAGCATCGAAACACCTAATTTAAGAAATACATTTTTGCCAATTATTTTATTAATCTTACTATTTTTCAGGCAATATTTATAGGCTTGGAAACTGTGTTCTTGTAAAAACATTGGTGACTTTATTTGTGAAATGTTCATGGTGGTTATTTTAAATCAGAGCAGGTTTACTGTCATAAATCCTTGTTATAGCTTACTGTCTCTCTTCATGGAAATTGATTAAATGTTACGCTTCTATGTGTGGATAATAAGCACAAAAAGTCTAATGTACACAGACAATAGATAATATTCACTTGGTTATGAACTCTTGGTATATATAGGAATCCCATTAACTCCATGCTGTCATCTGTTCAAATTAACATTTATTGAAGTGAAACCGCACATTCAATAGGATCAACAAGATAATGGCCAGGTGACATATCAGCCCTTCCCAGCAATTTATCTATCATAAGCATGCTTTGTCTTCATAAAAAATTCAGAGATGCCAACGCTCAAGAAGCTGTCTGTCCACTGCCTGGATGCATTTTATATTTTATAATGTAAATTACAATTTCAGATGGATGACTTTTCTCTATTATTGAGTGAAAGCCCACTGTATTTCCATATTCAGATGTGGAGAAAATTGCATTGTAAGTGACACCGATGGCTCCATAAAAAAAAACATACAATCAGAAACCGGACATGTTTAAGAAGAAATGTTTATCAGAGTTCTCACTGGATGATGTGCAGAAGCTACCGCCAGTATTACTTTTCTGGTCCAAGAGAAATATCAAAAAGTTCAAATTTAAAGCCCAATTTGTAGCCATAGCATTCTCATGCCAATCCTTTGACAGCCAGTGGCACAGGGAAACCCTTGCAGTTAGCCTGCCTAATGATTAGATCCAAAAAAAAACATATAACAGCTATGGATGAGCTCGGTGTTCGATTCGAACACATGTTCGCCTCGAACATCAGCCGTTAGTCTGTTCGGCGAATTCAGAACTTTGTGGACCGTTCGCACCAAATTCGTGTGGCACGAACGGCTCTCAATGCACTACGCCATCGCAGTGCATTGCTGGCTCATGATTGGCAGCATCACTGTGACCCCTCATGCTTGGCCAATCACAGCGCAGGTAGCGAGGAGAGCCTTAATCCTGCCTGTGGCCAAATATAGCTCAGGGGGTTTAGTACACGCCCCACACTATATAAGGCCACCAGCAGGGCGGCCTTGTGTAGTGTGTTGGCGTGCAGGGAAAGAGCTAGATAGGCAGGGACAGTGTGTTCTTTTCTCAGCCAATCTGCAGGAGTTAGTGGGTGTTGTGTGCCTCCAGCGCAGTATACACATGTATCTACCCTTTATTGCTGTTGCTCTCTAATACAGCCATCTGTAGGAGTTAGTGGGTGTTGTGTGCCTCCAGCACAGTATACACCTGTATCTAACCTTTATTGCTGTTGTTCTCTAATACAGCCATCTGCAGGACTTAGTGGGTGTTGTGTGCCTCCAGCACAGTATACACCTGTAGCTACCCTTTATTGCTGTGTTCTCTAATACAGGCATCTGCAGGAGTTAAAGTGGGTGTTGTGTTCTTCCAGCACAGTATACACCAGAGGATGCCCCTTATTGCTGGTGTTGTTTGTTGCATAGCTTGCATATTAGCCTTTAAAATTAGCACATTTGATTTTGAACGTTCGAGTCCTATAGACTTTACTAGGATTCTAAAGTTTGTATGAATTTTCAGTCCGTTTGAATGTTCTGGTGCGAACCGAACTGGGGGGTGTTCAGCTCATCCCTAATAACAACTACTGGAGCCCTTAGATTTTCTCATATTTATTTTTCATCATGACATAATTACAAGAAAAGACAGGAGTGTTCCTTTTTATCAGGTTATATTCCCATGATGTGAAATAAATGCAAGAGAATTTTAGAAGCCTGAGCCCCTGTTGTCGTTCCCAATTATTTGAACTACACTGGGATTAAAGCCACCCAAAATTACTGTTGAGCTCCAGCAATAACATAATTACTTTGGCTCTTGGAATGTTACACCTTTTCCTTGCCTAATGAGGAAGGAAGCAGCAACATCATTTATCAAGTACTTTTTTGAATACTTTTTTAAATCAATGTGTATATAGCTGAATCACTAATACATATTTCCTGTGCAATGAAAAGGACAGTCCATTTAATAGTCATACTTTATCCTGTGTTTAATTCTAGACATTTAACACAGTTTCTTCTATCTCAGGGGGACTTTATTGGTTTGATATTTGCACTAAAGTTCCTGGGTTTACATGCCTCGTGGGGCTTTTAAAAGGATCCTTTTTTCCCTATAGATCTGCTGTCTGGATACAATTTTTTTCATTTTTCACGCACATGTTGAAAATCAGCATTTTTTTAACAGGCTGCCGGACATTCTCGCCATTGTAAAAGAGACTGGACGGCTCTGCAGTTGCCAAGATCACTTATACTAAACAGCTGATCACCCAAATAGAAACCACTTGCTGACAGGATGTTCTTCTACCTTTGGAAGTCAGCAAGTGGTTAATTTCTTTCACTTATGAAACACCCTTTATGTGTATACACCGCTCCTCCACTGCCCTTGCTCAATGAAATGAATGGGCACCGCTGCCGAGATGCCTGCAAATCGTTTCGGCAGTGGCGCTATACGGGCGCTATTAAAGGCTAACACGGCAGGCGGCTCAGTGGGAAAAGGGTTCTAAGAAATGTTAATTGTGCCTAAGCAGCAGGGCTTTTTTTCAGTGGGAATGCTGGGAAACACAATTCCGTCACCTCCAGTACTGAATGTAATGTACTGTATCTATTGGCTAGGGCTGCTGGGGTGAGCCGGAGGGTCTATTGATGCTGTCTTCTGGGGGATCGATTGTTGCCCGAGGGGATCCATTTTTGCATTGTCAATTGTTGCTGGAAGGTATCTGCATTTGAGGGATGAGTCTATTGATTCTGGCTGCTGGGAGTTCTATTGTTGCTGCTCAAGGTCTATTTTTGCTGGGGTAGTATTTTTTTGCAGGGGTCCATTGTTGCTGGGGGAAATCTATTGTTGCTTGGGAGGGTCTATTGCTGCTGGCTGCAGGGGATCTATTTTACTGCTTTACTTGTTATCGTTACCAAATTCCATCATTGCAAAATTATACTTGGCTCTGTATTCTCTAAAAGGGGAGGTACTGAGATGTGGGTGGAGTCAACAAACAGTGCTCGTAGATGGGTAGTGGGGGGAGAGAAAAATTACTCAGAAAGAGGGAGTTCCTGCACCTATTCCCTGAGAAAAAAAAAAGCCTTGCCAAGCAGTACACTGAAAAAAAACATGCCATACTCACCTGCTCTGTGCACCTGGCCCCTCCCTCCTGCCGAATTCCCCCATAGCAAGCAGCTTACTACCGAGCCACTGCTCTGTGTGTCCATTCATACACAGAGCCATGGCCTAGCCCCACCCCTCTGTCTCCTCATTGGCTCACTGGCTGTGATTGACAGCAGTGGGAGCCAATAGCTTATGCTGCTGTCTCAGCCAATGAGAAGGGAGAGTCCCCAGAGAGTTGAGACTCTCGTGCTAATTGCTGGAGGCTCCGGCTCAGGTAAGTATTAGGGGGGCTTTGGGTGCTGCCCCACAGAGAAGGTTTTTTAACTTCATGCCTAAAATGTAAAAAACCTTGAGCCTTTAGAACCACTTTAGGTCAAGCTAACTGCAGCATGGAGAGATTTATGCCTCATCCTCTGGAAGACAATACTTCGTAGAGACTGTGAACCTATTCTGGTATCTTGAACTATGTGAGGCTGTGCCAATTCATGTTCAGGTTATTTCTGTAGAACTGTATACAGGGCCGGTGCTACCACTAGGTGAACTAGGCAACCGCCTAGGACACACGTCCGCTTAGGGCACAGCCACGGTCAGTTGTTGCTGTGTCCAACACCCTCCCCCCAGAGCGTCCTGCCTAAATACCCAGTCAGTGTCCCTGCAGCCACAGCAATTAGCCCTGAATGTATGGTAGCTGACAGCAACCACTACTGCCACTGGCCGCTGTTCTCACTGCTAGGTTTTGAACGCCCATATCCTAGCGATCAATCACCTGCTTTGCCCCTCCCTCAGGCCTTATCCTTTGAAGTCAGTGGCACAGGGAAACCCTTGCAGTTAGCCTGCCTAATGATTAGATCCAAAAAGGAGGAGGAACCTATATGGTCTCAGTGCCCAGCCTTCCAGCTTTCACCTATCCTGTAGCCAACTGTTGCAATGAGAAGGAACGGATTCTGATGTAAGATGGGGTCTTCACAATACTCCCTTCTCCCCTTCCACTACCCTAACTATTCTCTTAAACCTCTCCACTCTCCTCTCCCCAATCTGCTCTTCCATTCTAACTTTGGGGACCCTATTAAAAGAGATTGGGCTCTAGGGACCATTATATAAGGGGTTTTGGGGACCCTAATGTTAGGGGGCTTTAGGAACCCTGATGTAAGGGGGGCTCTGGGGACCCTGATGTATGGGGAGACTTTGGGATCTTAATGTAAGAGGAGACTTTTGGGACCCTAATGAAAGCGGGGTCTCTGATGTAAGGGCAGACCCTGATTTAAGAAGAGAGGTCTCTTGGGACCTGATGTAAGGGGGGTGACACTGGGGACATTGATAAAAGGAAGGAGAACTCAGGGGACCCTAATGTAAGGGAGGGAACTTTGGGGACCCTAATGAAAGGGGTAAATTCCGATGTAAGGGGGTCAGGCCTGGGGGGCCAAGCTCTAAAGCTGTGTTAGGGGCCCCATAATTTCTGATGGCTGCCCTGCTCCCCACACACTGAGCCAACATTCTGCATACCACTGCGGGATTGAATGGTGTTAGCTGGAGATTAAGCCATCTCCTGCAATCTTTAGCCAATCAATTAAGAAGAGGTATACAGCCAATGAGGTGTTGCGCAAGCCATGCTGCATGCAACATCACTTCCTCCCAACTCCCAAGTCCTACATGGAGCTAATGTTGACAAGGAGGTGAAAAAGCATCCCTGCACAGGCTGCATTTCTAACTTTTTAACTTTTTTTTAATTTTTTTGGGGGGGTGCAAGTAACTGGTCTTGCCTAGGGCCCTGACTGTATATCTTGTTCTATATCGTTTTAAATGTACATTGCATCATTGCCAAATTCCATCACAACATAATGATACATGGCTCTGTACTGACTGTAAGGGACGGCACAGAGAGGTGAGTGGAATCAAAAAACTGGACTGCTGAGAAGCAGAGGTGCAATAAGTGTATTACAAACCAATACCTTGCCCCCGAAAAAGATTTAAGTTGGAATCAGGGCAAGGCCACAGCTTTATTGAGCTTACCAACTTTAACAATATTCCAAATACCACATATCAATGCAAGTCACAGTTATACTGTGAGCATCCATAACAAAACACAGATAGTCTTATGACGCGTACACACAATCCGATGGACTTTGCAGCTGAGGTCTGCCAGACTTTCAATCGAACAAACTCGGCCACAGGCGATCACTCCAAAAGTCCAGCGGATTCGAATGTGATGATGTAGAATAAGGAAGTTCATAGCCGGTAGCCAATAGCTGCCCTAGCGTCGGTTTTAGTCCACCGGACTAGCACACAGACGAACGGATTGTCCGCTAAAAGCCGAGTCCGGCGGACAATTTTGAAGCAAGTCTTATTGCTAAGTCCGCCAAACTTTTGGGAAGAAAAAGTCTGCTGGAGCCCACACACGATCTAATTTTCTGGCGGACTCTGGTCCACCAGACTAAGTCCGCTGTATAGTCCGATCATGTGTATGCGGCATAAGAGGCCTGTCTCCACCATCTGTGTGAGACAGGCATTAAACTGATCCCAGAATTAAACCTGAGGGCATGGCCAATAAATCAATATCCATCACTGGTAAGGTAAAATTGGCAATAAAACTGTGATGAAACTCAAAACGGGCGGATGGGTAGGCAACTCCTGTGACGACAGAATCTCTTCAGAGTAGTGGAATGTGCCCTTGCATAGCCTTTTTCTAGAGTTCAGGCTCTACCCAGTCACCTCATGCCTCAGTGGCCAATCCCATCGGAGCCACTAAACCTCCTTGTTTTGGATAATGCCCACGTAGCTGCCAAGCTTCCAGCAGTCAAGGCTCTCTTTTCCTAGGAAGGAAGGTGGGTCAAGTGGCCTTCAATAATTTTAAATGTACTGTTATTTATAAGCCCTTGTACACATGGTCGGAGATTCCGACAGAATGTTTCCTATCGGACCGTTTTGTCAGATATTCCGACTGTGTGTGGTCTGCATCGGACTGTTTCCGTCTGAATATCCGACGGACCAAGTTTTCCAACTTGCCGGTAAAATTTTCCGACAAAATTCTCCTATCGGACATACTCCGATCATGTGTAGCCTACTCCGACAGACAAAGTGCCACGCATGCTCAGATCAAATTCCTAGACCAAAGCTATTGGCTACTAGCCTGAACGTAGTCCCGTCGTAACGAAATAACGTCATCACGTTATGTACAATCGGATTGTCCGACAACTTAGTCCGACCGCGTGTATGCAACATCACTTCCGGACCTCTTCCGTACTTAATCCGTCGGAATTACTCAGACGGATTTGGTTGTCAGAATCTCCGACCGTGTGTACAAGGGCTAAGAGACTGGATTGTCAAATGAACATACAAAGCTCATGTTGTTTACCACCTGATTCTGCTAGAAGTGTTTCAAATTGCCAACATTCAGTTTTTTGAGTCTTGTGTGATTCCCGTGCCTGAGGCCACCCGTATAGCAATGGTTCTGTTTATTTTAGTTGAAAACAACCACTAACACTTTGTAAATGCTGGTTACATACAGGTTGTGCTGGTTACATTGGAGTTAGCTGGTCCCACTGTGCAGTAGTAAGATTAAGGAGCTATTGTGCAATGTGTAATTAATGAGGCCTAACTTCTACTCATTATCATTGTTCATTTACCATAGGGAATGCATTACAGCTCAATCTTTTAATTTTTTTTGCCAAATAAATTCTGAATTGTGAACGTCACAGGTTTCACACACTGAATATACAATTTCTTTGTCAACAAATCACTCAAAGGGTTCAGTCATGTCCATTTATCATGATTGCTTATTGTTTTCGAAGCAGGGATTTGAAATCTGCCTAATTAACAACCAAGACTACATTCTTTTCAGTTTATAGGAGCTTTGCCAACTCCTAAAGCCATGTAACACTGGAGCTCAAACCTACACTATATGTGCTGGAGCTGAAAAAATATCTTTAGAGGTTCTTGGCCACACTCACAAAAGATGTATCTCAAGTATGTTCACTGCAAAGCAACAGAAAACTGCACTGGGAGAGCATGGAAAGAACCATTACTAACCTCTTGTTCTAAAAATGTGACTTGCCTAGTTGTCATATTGATCCAGAGATTTCAGTCCTCTAAGGAACATAATTCTGACTTAAATCCTATTTTCTAAGCTGCATTATTTTTCTGGGACATATTAATGGCAGAGACAGCCATGCCACTAGTAAAAAGTGTAGTAACTTCTCTTGAATGTGATTGAATGTGAAGATGGGTTCATTTCCCCTTACTTCAAACTCGGTCAATCAGGCAATATAGCACTTTTAAAGAAACATAGAGTTCATAAATTGGAAGCAAAGTGAAGTTTTCTATTTTCCTGCTGTTGTGATGGACTACCTGTACAGTGAAATATTTGAAATATAGAAACATAGAAAAACGATGCCAGGAACAAAAAAAACATCAAGTGGCCCATCCAATCTGCTCTTTGATTTTTTTGTATTTAAATATGTTTTTGTATTTTTAGTGTTTTTGGGAGTTTTTTTGTTAATTTTTTTGTCGCAGTATAGAGTTTGTCCCAAGCATGTCTAAATCCACTTAATGTTGACTGACTCACTACCTCTACTGAAAGTTTATTCCAAGCATTTACTCTTTCGGTAAAATAATACTTCCTAAGATTATTTTTGAACTTTCCTCCTATTAGTTTGAAGTTATGTTCCTGTGTTCTTCATCTTGGCTTCATACTGAAAATTCTGCCCTTCTGCACCTTTTTCACCTACTTTATGTATATAAAAGTTTCAATTATGTCTCCCCTTTCCCTTCTCCAGACTATAAATATTAAGTTCTTGATGTCTCTTCTGTTATATTTTATCCGTACACCATATACAGTTGTGCTCATAAATTTACATACCCTTGCAGAATTTATGATTTCTTGGCCATTTTTGCACAGAATATGAATGATAACACAAAAAAATTTCTTTCACTCATGGTTAGTGTTTGGCTGAAACCATTTATTATCAATCAACTGTGTTTACTCTTTTTAAATCATAATCACAACAGAAACTACCCAAATGACCCTGATCAAAAGTTTACATACCCCAGTTCCTAATACCATGGATTGCCCCCTTTAACATCAATGACAGCTTGAAGTCTTTTGTGGTATTTGTGGATGAGGCTCTTTATTTTCTCAGATGGTAAAGCTGCCCATTCATCTTTGCAAAAAGCCTCCTGTTTCTGTAAATTCTTGGGCAGTCTTGCATGAACTGCCCATTTGAGATCTCCCCAGAGTGGCTCAATGATATTGAGTTCGGGAGACTTAGATGGCCACTCCAGAACCTTCACTTTATTCAATCTTTCATCTTGCCATCGATTTTGACCAAATTTCAGGTGCCTTTGTAGCTCACACATCCCCAAAACATCAGCGATCCACCTCTGTGCTTCACAGTAGGAACGGTGTACCTTTCATCATAGGCCTCGTGGACTCCTCTCCTAATGAAGCGTTTATGGCTGTGGCCAAAAAGCTAAATTTTGGTGTAATCACTCCAAATGACTTTGTGCCAGAAGGTTTGAGGCTTGTCTCTGTGCTGTTTGGCGTATTGTAGGTGGGATACTTTGTGGCATTTGCGTAGTAATGTTTTTTTTTTTCTGCCGACTTGACCATGCAGCCCACGTTTCTTAAAGTGCCTCCTTATCTTGAAACAGCCACACCACGTTTTCAGATAGTCTTGTATTTCTGAAGTTATTTGTGGGGTTTTCTTTGTATCCCGAACAATTGTGCTGGCGGTTGTGGCTGAAATTTTAGTTGGTCTACCTGACCGTGGTTTGGTTTCAACAGAACCCCTAATTTTCCACTTCTTGATTAGAGTTTGAACACTGCTGATTGTCATTCTCAATTACTTGGATATCTTTTTATATCCCTTTCCTGTTTCCCACAGATCCATTGACAATTATTTTGCTTTCTCCATGACTCAGAATCCAGAAACAACAGTGCAGTACTGGATGAAAGATACAAGGGTCTGTCAGGAGTCCATAAACTAAATGACCTTTTATACACACACACTAATAACAAGAAAACAGATCACAGGTCAGGATGGTTACCTTTAATAGCCATTCAAACCACTTTGTGTCAACTTGTGTGCATGTTATCAGGCCAAAATCACCAGGGTATGTAAACTTTTGATCAGGGTAATTTGGGTCGTTTCTGTTGTGATTATGATTTAAAAAGAGTAAACACAGTTGATTGATAATAAATGGATTCAGCCAAACATGACCATTGTGTCCGCCATACCTGCTGGTTCGCTCCCACTGTGTCCAATTACAGCAGTAATGGATCGTCGGCTGCGGTGCGTACAAGCCCAAGGCCTACTGCACAAAATTATGTATAGGTACGTGATTTTGTGCAGGGGGGCTGCCCTGTTGCAGTATATCTGCCTGAGGTGGTCCAGAAGATGGTTAAATACACAGTGTAAGTACCTGAACTTGACTTGGTATGAGCCTCATACTAGGGAAGTGTATTAAGCTGCTTGCTTAGTTTAGCTTTAAGGAATTGTTTCCACTAGATTAATTTTCATGCATGTTGCTGCATTTTACAGCACAAACAAAATGCATGGACAACAGAAAAAACTTTATTTTTAACCTTTATTTTCAATAGCATCTGTTCCTATCAGTATAATTGCATTATAGTGCATGCTGAATTTTAAGTGTGCTGGCCAGCAGTCTGTAGTTCTGGTCAATATGATGCAAGCAATCAAGAAGGCAACGAGCCATTATTGATGCAAAATTCATTAAGCTATATTAGCAGCAGTTAATTATTATTTTTAATCCAAAAAAATGGCTTAATCTATGTGAGTAGAGTAAATTAAATTCTGATTAGTTCAATTGGGTCACTACATTTTACACATAGTTGCTGTCCTTTGGCACTGCTTTACTGAGTCTTAGAATGTCTTTGAATGTTACTAAAGGGCTATCATTGGGTTCACCATTAAAATGATAGTAATCTGATTTATTTTTGTTAATTCTCTCACTCCTTGAATGATTATTTTAGCTTCTGGGTGACGTTTGAACTTCAGCTGTGTTGTTTATGCTGCCTGATAATTTTTTATTTTGTGTCTTTGTATGTCTGTCTATACTTTCTCCAACTGCTATGTAAGTTGGTTGTCATTGTGATTAATTAATATTGCTTTTGCTCTTCAATGTTAAGGATTAGTTTGGAGTTGTGTAATTGCAAGTACTGGGAATGTGTATGTTAGTTGGCTGATTAATATAAACAAATATACAAACTCTTATTGCTTTGTATAATTAAGTTCATAAAAATGTCTGCAAATATATTCTTTATTCTGTTCTAAGAGTTTGTATCAGAGATGCATATAGATGACACCAGATGTTGTGTTGGCAAATGAAAATCATTTTTTTTTTCAGCTTTAGAGAATTGAATTCACAAAGACTAGAATAAAAGCCTTCACCCATAGCAACCGGATTCATTTTTTTTCCATTTCAGTTATAAAAACATGATTGGTTACTGTGTAAACGTTCCTCTTTTGTTCCTGTGACCATTACATTCTGGTACTGGTTTAAATATTTGTGGCCCCTGGAAAGCAACAGGCTTGTAGTTCAGTGACCTCTTCTTCTATAACTAATTCTGCATAGATGTTTCTATTATATCTCCCCAGTAATGTGCTGTACATCCATACTACTGCATCACTTTGCTGTAAGATCCCATGACAGCTTATAGCTGGAAATATGGAGCTACAGTCCGAAGTATATCTCTCTGTGCATATTTCATTGGCTCCAGTTTTTGTAAGATAAGCATAGATCAAATAATACTTTTCAGCCTCAGAAGACCTCAGTCCAGCACTCTAAGCTCAAGCCCTGGCCTTGAAAACAAAAAACACTTCCATAAGTATACTGTATCTCTCTGTGCATATTTCATTGGCTCCAGCTTCTGTAGGATAACCAGGGAGGTCCTCATAGATTCGATAATATGTTTCCGCCTCAGAAGGCTTCAGTCCAGCACTCTAAGCTCAAGCACTGGCCTTGAAAGCAAAACACCCTTCCATAAGTATATTTGTTAAAGAATGGTTTAACCCAGTGTTTCTCAACCTGTTCTCAGTCAAGCCACTCTTTAAAATTATGGACAGTCTTGAGGCATTCTAAAATGTCAAAAAACTATTCTAATAGTTTTACATAACATAGTAATATCCACACACATGGAACACCCAAAGTTAGAGATTATTCATTCTTCACCATTGCACACTGGTACTGTCTAGTATTCTTGTGTTTCTTTTCTTCCTCAGTTTCTCCCCATCGCTCAGCTAATCAGTTCTGATGGAGTGGGGAAGGGTCTCTGTGCAGGCAGCTGACATTCTCCTTATCAATTGATGATGTCATTGGTTGTTAGAAGGTTGTAATGGTGCATAATACAAGGTCTTAATGGTATGCAATAAAAGCCTACAGCTTTGTGTAACTAAACGTCTTAATCCACCCACTGGTATGTATGAGACATGTGCATTAATTTTCGTCCAAATACATCTTTGTCTGAATTTCGGGTATTTTCATTATCGTTTTAACAAACGATAACGAACATGCAGAATCAGAAACCCATCAGGGTTTACTTCCTCTTTAAGCTGGACTTCTGAGAACTAATTTCTACTCTTTTGTTTACCTGTTTGACCTTTTGACAGATGAATGATAGGGGTTAGGGATACTGCATGTAGGTGCAGGGCTTAGTCTTATTTTGGCAGAAGTTGTAAGCTCTATATGTAGCCTTGGAATTGAGTTCAAAGGAGCTTCACAGGTATGAGGAGATCAATTTGAAGACTGTGGGGGATATCAGGGATTTCTTCATATAGTGCCACATTCTAGACTTGAAACTAGAAACAAATTTCCCCTCGGAGTTGGACTTTTTAAGGCACTTAGACACATATAAAAATCATAAAGTAGAGTAGAAAAATCATTTATTACATAATTAAAATTGGTAACATGGAATGTACATAGCAATGAACAACTGAAAATGCACTGACTGTAACATGATTGACAATACAAGAAGAGATATGCTTCACCCGATGCGTTTAAGAGTCTGTTTTATCTCCTTCCTCAGGGGTAAGGAAAATATCAGTTCTCTATAATGCAAATGCAGAAATCAATAATAGTTCATATAAATACATACTGTTCATACAGTCATGGTCAAAATTGTTGGTACCCCAGACATTTTTCCAGAAAATCAAGTATTTCTCACAGAAAACTATTGCAGTAACATATGTTTTGCGATACACATGTTTATTCCCTTTGTGTGCATTGGAACAAAACAAAAAAAGGAGGAAAAAAAGCAAATTGGACATAATGTCACACAAAATTCCAAAAATGGGCTGGTCAAAATTCTTGGCACCCTTAACTTAATATTTGGTTGCACACCCTTTGGAAAAAATAACTGAAATCAGTCACTTCCTATAACCATCAATAAGCTTCTTACATCTTTCACCCGGAATTTTGGACCACTTTTCCTTTGCAAACTGCTCCAGGTCTCTCTTATTGGAAGGGCACCTTTTCCCAACAGCAATTTTAAGATCTTTCCACAGGTGTTCAATGGGATTTAGATCTGAACTCATTGCTGACCACTTTAGAACTCTCCAGCACTTTGTTGCCATCCATTTCTGGGTGCTTTTTGACGTATGTTTGGGGTCATTGTCCTGCTGGAAGACCCAAGATCTCGGGCGCAAACCCAACTTTCTGACACTGTTCTCTACAGTGCGACATAAAATCCTTTGGTAATCCTCAGATTTCATGATGCCTTGCACACATTCAAGGCACCCAGTGCTAGAGGCAGCAAAACCACACCAAAACATTATTGAACCTCCACCATATTTCACTGTAGGTACAGTATTCTTTTTTTTGTAGGCCTCATTCCATTTTCGGTAAACATTAGAATGATGTGCTTTACCAAAAAGCTCTATCTTGGTCTCATCTGTCCACAAGACATTTTCCCAGAAGGATTTTGGCTTACTCAAGTACATTTTGGCAAACTGTAGTCTTGCTTTTTTATGTCTCTGTGTCAGCAGTGGGGTCCTCCTGGGTTTCCTGCCATAGCGTTTCATTTCATTTAAATGTTGATGGATAGTTTGCGCTGACACTGATGCTCCCTGAGCCTGCAGGACAGCTTGAATTTCTTTGGAACTTGTTTGGGGCTGCTTATCCACCATCCGGACTCTCCTGCGTTGCAACCTTTTATCAATTTTTCTCTTCTGTCCATGCCTAGAGAGATTATCTACAGTGCCATGGGTTGCAAACTTCTTGATAATGCTGCGCACTGTGGACAAAGGAAAATCTAGATATCTGGAGATGGACTTGTAACCTTGAGATTGTTGATATTTTCCAAAATGTTGGTTCTCAAGTCCTCAGACAGTTCTCTTCTCCTCTTTCTGTTGTCCATGCTTAGTGTGGCACACACAGACACACAATGCAAAGACTAAGTGAACTTCTCTCCTTTTTATCTGCTTTCAGGTGTGATTTTTATATTGCCCACACCTGTTACTTGCCCCAGGTGAGTTTAAAGGAGCATCACATGCTTGAAACAATCTTATTCATCCACAATTTTGAAAGGGTGGCAAGAATTTTGATCAGCCCATTTTTGGAATTTTGTGTGACATTATGTCCAATTTGCTTTTTTTCCTCCTTTTTTTGTTTTGTTCCAATACACACAAAGGGAATAAACATGTGTATACCTGTTACTGCAATACTTTTCTGTGAGAAATACTTGATTTTCTGGAAAAAATTCTGGGGTGCCAACAATTTCGGCCATAACTTATATACTTAACCACTTCCCACCCGGCCAATGCATATATACGGCCGGGTGGGAGCCGTCTACTCCTGATAGGACGTTCAGGAACGTCATTCAGGAGTAGCGGGATCCCGATGTGCTCGTGTCACCCGGACACGGCACATCTCAGATCGGCAGGAGGGCTCTGTGATTGGCCCTCCTGATCACATGACGGCCGTGTCCAATCACGGCCGTCATGTGATGTAAACAAACAGCCGGTTGCTAGGCAATCGGCTCTCCTCTCCTCACACGGAAGTCACCGCTGAGGAGAGGAGAGCAGAACGCTGCAGCCGGCTGATGATCAGTGAGTATGGGCTGCTTTTTACAGCTTTTTACTCACTGATCATCAGTGTAGTGTAAACACACAACACACCACACAGTACAAACACAGTCCCCACACATGTCCCCAAAACACACATGTCCCTAAAACATACATGTCCCCAAATAATAAAAACACATGTCCCTAATAATAAAAACATGTCCCCCACATATGTCCCACTAAAATCACATGTCCCAATGATTATCTGCACACATATGTACGTGATCACCTGCACACATATGTACATGATCATTTGCGTACATATGTCCCTGATCACACAAACCAATTATTATACACTTAACGGAATTTTTTTTACCAAAAACATGTAGCAGAATACATTTTGGCTTAAATTTATGACAAAATTTGATTTTATTGGATTTCTTTTCAAATAGAAAAAAGAAAATATTGTTTTTTTTCCAAATTTCCGCTATTTTTGCGCTTATATCGCAAAAAAAAAAAAAACGGAGTCGTGGATAAATAACACCAAAATAAAGCTCTATTTGTGCGAACAAAATGATAACAATTTCATTTGGGTACAGTGTAGCATGACCGCGCAATTGTCACTGAAAGCGCTAGAGCGCTGAAAGCTGAAAATTGGGCTGGGAAGGAAGGGGGCGAAAGTGCCCTGTATTGTAGTGGTTAAAGTGATTGTAAGGGTTAGTTATTTTATTTAACTAACAAACATTTCATACTTACCTCCACTGTTCAGCTTGTTTTGCACAGAGTGGCCCCAAAACTCATCTTCTGGGGTCCCCAGGTGGCTCTTGCAGCTCCTTCCCACATCAGATAACTCCCTAGGAGAAGCGCTCTCCAGAGGGGATTACCTTGTGGGCGTGCTCCCCAAGTTCAGCTTTTGGTGTCCATAGCCGCTGAATGTATGACTCTGCCCCACCTCCCCGGCGCCCGCGTCATTGGATTTGATTGACAGCAGCAGGAACTAATGGCTCTGCTGCTATCAATCTATCCAATCAAGAGCCGAGAACCCCAGGCAGAGATACAGTGCGTCCCCGTTGGGTCAAGTTCCAGGGCTCAGGTAAGTAAAATGGGAGGGCTGGGGGGGGGGTCACTGCCAGGTGTTTTACCACCTTAATGGTAAAAAAAGGGGCATTAAGGTAAAAAAAAACAAAGGTTTACAGACCCTTTAATACCGCATCTGCAACAGAACAGTCGCTTCAGTCATGTATGAGAACACATTCCATATGGATTAAAAACAAAAAATGTGGGGACTAATGCAGAATCCATCACACAGTGTTTGCTAAACTATTATGGTTGTAAATATTACATAGCATGTACTGTACATACACAAAAATAATTTTGTGAGGAGCAGAGTTAGCCATTTTAAATATATTTAGGTGTGCCCAGAGCAGATTTCCCAGTATATTAAATGCTAAAATGCTAAAAATATTAAATTAAGTGCTAGCAAATGAGACATCTATCTATCTATCTATCTATCTATCTATCTATCTATCTATCTATCTATCTATCTATCTATCTATCTATCTATCTGCTCTGTACATAATCACTATTTATGTAATCATCTGCTTGAACTATATAGAGGCACTTTGATATTTTACCTAGCACAATAAGGATTTCCTACACATCCCATTTATTATTTTATAGATTACTCTGTTGCATTTTACAGATGATGAAACCAATGAATTTCATTTTGTTACACTCATTTTCCAAGGACATAAGTACACATATTTGGTGAATTATTTCCATGGCACAAATACGGTGACCCAATGCATTAATTATTAGACATGTGCAGACTAGAATATTTCGTTTCGTTTTTTCGTTTTCGTCCGTACATTTTATTTATTTAGTTACTCCCGAAATTCGTTTTTATTTATTTCATTTTTCGTGCAAAAATTGCATTCGTCCGAAAATCCACATGAATTACGGTCGAATCTGTCTTGGAAGGCTTATGGTATCTGTCGAATGGATAAAGAAGATTCGATGGAGCTGCTAAACTATATAGCCTATAGGCGGAGCATTCGATTGCCGAAATGTACGATTGCAGTGTCGTATAGTTGCGACGATCCCGTCGAATGTTATTATAAACGTGCAACGATCCCGTCGAATATTATTATAAACGTGCAACGATCCCGTCGAATATTATTATAAACGTGCAACGATCCCGTCGAATATTATCATTATTTTTTTTTTTATTTACTTCCCCCACCCAATTCCAGTATCGTTTCTCTCTGTCGATTCTGTTCTCTCTATGTCGAATATTTACTCTCTGTCGAAGCTTTTCTATATAATAGGACTAATAGAGGTAAACGAAACTTAGGCACATTCGACCACAGGTTCAATAGACATATGGAGTCACGTCGAATCTCCTATTCTATATCGAACGGTCACTTCGAATCTCCTATTCTATATCGAACTGTTGTAACAACGAAAACGAAAAAAAGCATTTATTTATGTCGGATCTTTCGTTTTTCGGAATCTGCACTTTCGTTATCGTTTGTCAAAACGAAAACGAAAATACCTGAAATTCGGACGAAAATGCATTCGGACGAAAACGAATGCACATGTCTATTAATTATCTTGACAGTACTGGCTCAAATAAAGTGTATCTCAGCATGTATTATGGGCTAATCCTCCTAACGTTTATGCAATAATGTCTACTATTGTCTATCATATCTCCATACTTTTTTTCTAATTTCAGTTGATATTTTTGGGAACAGTCTCTAAGTAATTTACAAAACAGATCATTTATTTTGTTTCATTCTTTAATGTCTTTAATGCATACAGTTTTAAAGCTGCAGATTGTAATGTGTGATTCACCCTGTTTTCAAGGGTCGCAATCATAAAATATTATAAACTATGCTAACTGCAGAAAAAAAACGAACTTTATCATTCAAATGCTTCATCAGTTATGCTGTCTTTGCATGCAATTAACTTACTGATTATTGTAGAAAGGAATGCACTTTCATTTCATACATCATCATGTGTCCCAGATAAAAATTGCATTTAGCTTGCTGATTTGGTGATGGCAACTAGTTAATTGGAAGTGAAAGCTAGCAGTTTGACAGTTTAATTGGTCTGATACTATATATAGCATAAACAATAGTAAAGTATGTAACAGTTTTGTAAACTTAAATCTGGTTTTGGAAAACGTTGTCACATGGAAAGATTGGAGGAGATGGATACCAGGGACATACTTGACTTGATGGGGTTTATGTTGCTGCTGAGAAGAAGAATCAGACTGCAGGAGGAAATGGAGAGTCACCAAAGATGACAATAATAGGTGCATCTGCTCACATCCCAGAGCCTGTCATTTGGCTTTGTTAACCTAATGTTTGTAAAGCTACGCTGGTACCCTGATGCATTTATGAATTTTACCTGAATGACTGTGGAGACCATAGAAAGTTTGTTGGCTATTGTTAGAGAAGGGGACATTTGCTAAAACTGGACACTACAAAATCTGGTGCAGCTCTGCATGGAAACCAATCAGCTTCCAGGTTTTATTGTCAAAGCTTAATTTAATGAATTTAGAAGCTGAATGGCTACCAAGCAGAGCTTCATCAGATTCGGAGTGCTCCAGTTTTCATAAATCTCCCTGACAGTGTTTTAGCCAATGGGAGTTAAAAAGAGCATTTCCATGGAGGAACACCTTTTGGTAACCTTAATGTAAGCAAATGTAATAAATGCCTACAAACTATGTGTAATGCATTTATTTGTGTTGCATTTTTAGTTACACAATGCCTTTATCCTAAATTGCAATGTAATAAGGGTGGTGTGGTGTCACTTTTTTGCTACGACTGATCCATCTTTTAAAGACTGCCTTTCCTCCTACAGTTTGAGTGCTCATATATTTACCTGCAAGACATATTTAAATCATGAATCTTTTTTAAACATACGTGCATATATCCAGGGGGCCCTGAAAAATGAGGCCCAAAACACAAAATTATGGACATACTTACTTCCAGAGTTATACACTCCCTTAGTAGACTAAACTCCACATTGTTCTAGGCAAAGAGGATCCATCTTTGAAAAAAAATGTGCAATATGTACTAGCATGTTAAGGATAGGGATATGAAAAATAATGGATGTATCCCTACCTGGTGTTCCCCACTTCTCTTTTATCCTCATGTATCACTAATTTACTAACAGGCATATCAGCCTGGATGTCACACCACTCCTTCAAACTCAATCTTTACAAAACCAAGCTCATAATTTTTCCTCCCCCCCACATGCCCCTTCCTCTGATCTCTCTGTCAAGATTGATGGGCCAACTATAAGCCTATCCCAGCTTGCCAGGGTTCTAAGTGCAATCCTGGACTCTGAACTATTCTTTCAGTCCCACGTTCAATCATTGCCTAAATCTTTCCGCCCTAACCTTCACAACATCTTCAAAATACGTCCCTTTCTAACCAGTGACAACACAAAGCTCCTAATTCACTCCCTGGTTATCTCCCACCTCGACTACTGCAACTGCCTTCTCATTGGCTTACCTTTACATGCTTTACATGCTATCCCTCCTTCAATCCATCATGAATGCTGCTGTCAGGCTCATCCACCTTACCAACCATTTAGTCTCTACTCCCCTGTGCCATTCCCTCCAATGGCTCCTGCTCACCCAACAAATTAAGTTCAAAATACTAACAACAACTTAAAAAGCCATCCATCTGCTCCCAGCTACATCACTAACCTAGTCTAAAATACTAACTTATTTGTTCTCTTCATTCCTCTCACGACCCCCTGCTCTCTAGCTCCCTTGTCACATCCTCCCATTCCTGCTTCTGGGATTTTTCCCAAGCCTCTCCCATCCTATGGAACTCCCTACCCAAATCTGTTCAACTGTCTCCTACTCTGTTTGCTTTTGGATGATCCCTGAAAACCCATGTTTCAGAGAAGCCTATCCTGCCTTCACCTAGCAACTATACTTTAATTTTCTCCATCAGCTCCCATGGCTATTACCTTTTGTATCACTTGACCCTCCCTTCTAGATTGTAAGCTTTAACAAACAGGGACCTCTGATTCCTCCATTATTGAATTGTACTGTAACTGTATTGTCTGCCCTCATGTTGTAAAGCCCTGTGCAAACTATTGGCGATATATAAATCCTGTATAATAATAATAATAATAATAATAATTTCATCAACGTTCCAATTCTCACCTCACGTAGCAACTAGTGGTTGTGTATCCGCCGCCAAAAAAACTGTCATATGCCTTTACCTGTGCCAATACTCTACATGAATTTGGCCATTTACTATACCAGTGATCCTTCCCTATGTTTTACCCTCTGTTTTGCCTGTCCCTGGACCAATTATATCTCAGTCCTATTTATTTTCTCTAAACTTTTTCTAATGCATACTACGAATAACTTGTACATAGTTTTTGATTAATGTATTTCTTGTATGCTTTAAATATAGTTGTGATTATCTCTTACTCTATCCACTTTTAGGTGATCCCTGAAAACTTTTCTCTTCAGAGAAGTCTATACTGCCTCCACCTAACAACTGTACTTTGATTTTTTCCATCGGCTTATCCCTCACAGTTATTAACTTTTGGCATTTAATCCTCCATTTTAGATTGTAAGCTGTAACAATGAGCAGGGCCCACTGATTCCTCCTGTATTGAATTGTATTGTAACTTCACTGTTTTTCCAAACATTGTAAAGCGCTGTGCAAACTGTTGGCACTATATCAATCCTGTATAATAATAATAGTTGTGTTTTTTTTTTTCCTTTTGGCTCTGGTTTAAACTAATAATATACAAGGACAGTTCATTTGAAATGACAACTTACAGTGGGTGCCGCAGATATTATGTCAATTTCGCCACTGTTAGCCGCGAGATTGACACCCGCGAGCCCCGTCGCGGGAGCCAGCGCCGAGCTATGCCGCTCCTCCCACGAGCCGCCCCAATACATTCCTATGGATGCGTGGCATCTCAAGAGGGTGGCGAGCACCAGAAGCACAGCTCGCAGCGGTGATTTCCAGTGCAATCCCATCGCGCTGGAAACACAAAATAGGCAGAACCTACTGTAGCTCTATGTCCATTGCACTGATGATGTCCCAATCTGGAGTTGAAGCCTTGTAATCCTCGAGTCAGCTCACAGTTATTTTTGCCAAAGCTTAATTGAACAAGCTGAAGTTCGAAGCTGATTGGCTACCATGCACAGTTGCACCAGATTTTGCCCTCTCCAGTTTTAGTAAATCAACCCCCTTGTCTTTTTGCTCATTCAGAGTATAGAGGATGTTGTGTATTCCACAGCTATGGTTTCTGCTGCACTGTTACAATAAAATCGCTATGGGAGACATCTCTGCAATAAAATCCCAGTACACAAATGCACTCTAACTATGTCAGGATAAAACTAAATAATTACCTCAGTTTTGCTGATAAACATATGCAGATAAATGTATATAAATGTTGTTTGTGTTTACATCTGTTCAACTAGGTTCAACTTTACAAAACTAAAGCCGGCGACCATAGATGGCTCGAATCTGGGCCAGTTCAGCAGCCATGATTTAATCCTCAATGAGCTGGTTTATTGTACCCAACCCATACATTTTTGTTATTTGCTAATTGGATCTAAATGTTTCTGATGTACGTAAATAGTTCTGAATGTTGAGTAGATAAATGTACATAGGTCACGCCAGCCACTTTTAAAATTGACAGTCTTTATTAAACTTGCAAAGAATTCCAGAAAAAACAGCTTACATCAGCAAACAAACTGAAAAAAAGTCTATAACTCTGGCTCAATGCAAACAAGGTAATGGCTAACCGCCACTATACTGTCCCACACTGGGGTTTCTGTGATTTCCTGTCTGTTTCAAGGGTCCTACCGAACCACAGTACTTGTAATTAGAGTTTGGAGGTTCTTCCCAGCCAAAAGTCTTTGAACCTGTGAGTCCTTGATTTAGCAATCCATATATATATATATATATATATATATATATATATATATATATATATATATAAAGCAGAAAAATACATTTATAAATAAATAGGTTAGATGTTATCCAGGCTCTGATCTTATATACTGTTGTTACTGTACAAGAGACTAAGACATAGTATTTATTCAATGTATGATATTGCTGATGCAGTTTGGAATATATGGACGCCCTGAACATATCTTCTTAGTAAGCAATACGTTTGTCCTTAGCTGTCAGAACAGTTTTAATGCATATAGTAGACAGGTTTAAATCTCCCAATATTCACTATGACCTTCAGTAGCAATAGCTGGGTCAATATAGTTGTTAACATCTAAGAAATGAGTGAAAGAGTTGGAAGTGTTCCATATTAATAAAGCTCATTGACCAATTAAAGAATGCTTCTTTTTCTTATAGGAAAAGGAAAGTCTCTTACCCCATTTGTGTTTCATGTAATCACAAGAGAAATGGAAAAGTTGACTTCTGTGACATCAACATGACAGGAGGTTAGCAGAACAGGAGTGGGGGTAAATCCATCTAATGGGGTCCCATATAGCTGAAAAAAAAATAACAAGGGTTCTAACTTTTCCACACTCAATCTAAAACTAAAACAAAAATGTTTGGGCTGAACATATACATGCATGTACATTATATCACCAAGTTACATTTTGAAACCCCTATAATATAAATGTCCTGAATCATAAACTAGCACAATGTTTTCTCAACTCCAGTCCTCAAGTACCCCCAACAGGTCATGTTTCCAGGCTTCCATTATTTTGCACAGGTGATTTGATCAATTTCCCTGCCTTAGTAACTACCACAGCCATTTAATCTGAGGGAAATCCTGAAAATATTGCCTGTTGGGGGTACTTGAGGAATGGAGTTAAGAGACATTGAATTAACATATGCAAAATAGTGTAGTTTTTTGCTATTTTTCAAAGTATAGTAATTACTGATCAGAGGAGGATTACTGTAAAGCAGTTGGCAAGCTTGAATGTATTGCAATATATGCAATATATGTAAACCAAGTATCCCCATGCATAAATGTACTAGAAATATGTAAGGGGGTAAAGCAGTCTGCAAAGAGTTAATTAGGAATATTCACCATAAACTAACATTTAACCATATAACATATTCCAAGAAAGGATACAATAGCCTTAACTGAGCGTAGCATCAGGCTGCCCTTATTGTTGTTTCATTATGCTACTTCATTCTTATAGAATCCGGCATTAAGCCTGGAACACTTACAAATAAATATTTCATTACGCTGAGATTGCACTTATTTATTTTATGAAATGTGCATGAAACTGTGCAGCTAAAATAATCTGTGGTCATGGGGCAGAGCAGCAGAAATGGACACTTGGGAATATCATTGGCCTTATTCACCGAAAATATATTCATAAAACAGAGAGCAAGAAACAGAAAACAAGTATGGGTTGTTTATATTTTAAATGTAGAGAGCACAAATTGCTTACTTTATAATTAGTATTACTTTGTATTTGTTTCATAGCATAAAGGAAAAATGTATCTGCTATGAAAAGAGTTACATCATTGCCTGTATTAAATCTGAAATGTTTAATGTACATGCATTATATAAATGCATTAGTAGAACAGAGTCATCCACAGTGGGCTCAATATTGCAGCACCCATGACTGTTTTAAAATATTTAATTAATTTATTTTTTTACTTGTTTTACTTTGTTAAAAGATTTTTTATTTTTTTTGCAATCTTCTTAAACCTACTGCTTTCATTAACATTATTTTGATGATCCTATCATTTAAGTCCTTGTTTAGCTACTTCCAGTTATGGGATGATCTCAACTTCTGCACTCAAAAAAAATTGATCAAAAATGGAAAAACATGCAAAAAGAAAGAAAAAAAAGACAATATTTTATCATAGCTAGTACTTTAGCAAATGAAACATTTCAGTTAGGGCTCACGTCTACTTTTTTAAGATGTAAGTGAAGTGAACTTTTATAGTTTAGGAAAACATAAAAAATACGAAGTAGACACAATCTGAAAGGGTTTATTTTTTCTTGCAAGTATGTTTTCTTTCTTCTTTTCCAAGTATTTTGTTGAATTTTTTACATGAATGGTGTTACAGTTGGTCATAACAAAACACTAGAAGTAAATCACTTATGGGATGGGAGGTTAGATCTCCCATTAGTATACCGAAGGAGGAGTGTTTGAACAGGGTAACACAAGTAGGTTACAAATGGTCAACAATATCAAACAACTGATCCTCAGTACACCCGAAAGGGCTGCTCTGACAGGAGAACAATACAGGTTGTCTAAGTTCACAAAATGGTTATATGATTAAGTTTCAACTAAAGAGAAAATGAAAGTCATAGTCAGTCTTTTGTAGTTTTTCAATAAGTGTAATATCTAAATCAAATTGTAAGAAACAGTATAGGGTGTGCTTTCTCTTTTTCTAAAGTAGAAGGTTCATGTATGGGACCTATAGAATCTAGCTTAGGCACTCTGAAGGGGATTAGCAGACATGAGGTGGGGGGTGGTATAAAAAGTGGGATGAGGTTGTGGGGAAGGAGGGTTAAGAGAGAAGTGAGGGGAGTATATATGAGAAAAAGGGGGGTCATGTAGAAAAAGGGGGAAGATGGAGGAATTCTGAGAACGTGTGATGGGGACAGTTACCTTCCACCTCCCTCTAAGGTCATATTGTCCTTATTTCAAGTGTAGCCAGCTACATAACTCATGTGGGGTTTGACTGATACCGAGAATACTCTGGTGAGTCCTGGAACTGAAACCAGCAAGCCCAAGTGTGGGTAAATCTAGTTGGTGTGTCTTTCACAATATTGATCAATTCTTCTATTTCCACGATCTGTGGTAGGCGTAAAAACCATTCCGCAAGTGATGGAGGCATGGTATAGCTAGTGACCTATGATATATGGATTTGGGGAGGGAGGAGTGGTGGAAGAGATATTGCAAGGGAATGTAGTCTAGTGTGTATGTAGTTATCTTCGCAATATCGTCATGTATGTCTTTCCAGAATTGTTGCAGCTTCGGGCAAGTGTGTTTTCTAAATATGTTGAACACCTTGGAAGGAGATCCCGCTAATCCATTCTATTATTGATGATTCCTCATTACAAAGTGATATACTTTGCTTTACAATATCTACTGCTCATTACCAAGCATAGGATTATTTTCTGTTACAATGAAATAGTTACAAAAAATAGAAATAAAAGCCTCTCAAAAAAATTGTATAGTAGTAAAACTGAACCTAAACTCAACTGAACTCTAAATTAAGCTAAACAGACCAAATAGATATTAAGCCATTGTATATACTAAACACTTTTGCAGGTGTGGGCACTGGAATGGGCAATTGTAAAAAGCTCAACAAACAATGATACCAGTAAGACTGGTTATACTTTAACAAACATGGAATGGAAAGACAACTAGTTTAAAAGTGATTCCAAGTCACGAAGACCACCATTAGAGCCATAGGCATCCTATTACTAATCAGAACAATGCCAGTAGGAAGGCCACCTTCTTATTCATTCTAATAACAATGCTTCATTGTAATACAACACTTTTGCTCTAAAAGATGTTCACTCTCTTTGTAGTTGCTGCCTCTGGCTCATCAGTTACACTTGTCACTTGGTGACAGGATGTATTTAGTCTGTTTTAGTGTCAGAAGGTTGAACAGCAGTAGTTTGGTTGCAAATGGCTCCAGACATTTAAAAAAGAGTAAAAACAATACTTTCTGTGACAACATTTTTAGTTATATATTCATGTAGTTAGGTCCAAACAGACACATGCCCATCATGTTTAAACATTTTTTTTCTTTAAATTGTCAGACAATTGTGTATAATATGTTATAAAATGCCAGTTTATTAAAAAAAAGCATTTATAATAAAAAAAATTGTCTTAAAACCATATGGATTCATTAATTCATGTAGCAAAATAAGCAAAGATAATGTGTAACATACAGACAATCAGCTTTTAGATTTCATAAATGTAAACAAGGAATTATCATTCTGGCTGAAGCTTTTACTTCTAAATATCACACCACCATTCTATGACTTTTGTGAGTGTATTCTTTAAAGATAATAACTGCAGTATTGGTTTTATGGAACAGTAAATGTAATGATACACAGGTAAAATAGACCAGAGGAGCAATGTAGAAAAGAAGGTTTGAGACCACTAGTGAGATCATAAAGGCTACTCATGTTCCAATGACACATAAGGGGAGATTTACTAAAACTGGAACACTCAAAATCTGGTGCAGCTGTGCATGGTAGCCAATCAGCTTCTAACCTCACCTTGTTCAATTAAGCTTTGGCAATAAAATCTGAAAGCTAAATGGTTTCTAGGCAGAAGTGAGCCTGATTTTGAACTCTCTAACTTTAGTAAAAAAATAAATAAAAATAGGGGTTGATTTACTCTGCAAGTGCAGTTGCTCCAAAGCTTAGTAAAGCTTCATAAAACATAAAAACAACTGAATTTTTTCTTTCATGTGATTGGATGATGGAAGTTAGCAGAGCTTCTGCTCATTTACTAAGCTCTGGGGCAACTGCACTTTGAAAGTACACTGTCCATTTGCCTTTAGAAAATCAACCCCATGGCATAACAATACAGAAATAAGTCAGAAATACATTTTGTACATTTGGCAACTAGAGTTATGTGAGGTTTCTGGGGGTACTAATTTAAAAAAAATTGCTTCATTGAGCTTGATAGAGTTTGGACACATTAAAAAATAATATTTTTGAATGTAGTTTATATTCTTGTCATATTTTTAGTTGATACTCCTAAAGACAAACAATAGAATATTTTTTTTCACTAAAATGATACCAGGTTACATTATAATATTTGTTCAGATCGGAATTTTTCAAAAATTATTTTATGCTTTAAAAAATTCCAGTAATAACAGGACACCAACGTCTTCCAGTTAAGAAAACAATAGAAAGGTAATGGGTGGCCCCATACTACACATCACAAGCTCCATTTGGATGTGTAATGCTCTCAGAATTTGTAAGGTTTATTTTAGCATTTCCTAGGTCATGAAACATTGCAAGTTTAGCCATAATATTGGGTAGTGTGTACGTTTAGCCATGATATGTGGCTGTGATATAAAAGAGGATGTTATTTATGAATGCATCAGTTTTGTGCTGCAAGGATATCAGAGTTGAGTCTGATTTTCCTCTGTAAAGCCCCTAATAGAAGTACAATGGTTAGGGCAGGCAGGGGTGTTCCTGCCCTGTGTCATTTCAGATATAGAAAGGGCTGAGAAATTGTATTTTTAACCTTAATTCTCATAGAAGTATCACTATAGTGTATTTACGAATATGAGTTAGTGACCTTAGATTATAAGCTCCTTGAGGGCAGGAACTGATGTGAATGTACAATACATATGTAAATTGATGACGCAATATAAGTACCTATAACAAATAAATAAATCCATTAACTAAAACTTTATAAAAGTCACTGATCCCCTGATGAGTGTTTTATCTCACAAACGTAGGCCTTGCGAAACCTCATCTTTATAAGCTCAGTCCATTCTGTTTAATGTTTATTCTGCACCTATTGACAGAATCAAACAAATTATATTGTACAATTAAAGTTGAGCTGGGCACATATATCTGCAGTGTTTTCTTATCTCTCTCCTGCCCCGTTCTTCTGTTAAAAGTAGCCTGGGTTTTGTGTTAGGGAGGATGCTATAAATAGATTAGCAGAGCCCTGAATGATTCAACAAACAGAGCTGAAAGTCTCTACCTGTGAGGAGAGGGGGTTTGTGCCTTTCCTCCAATCAGCTGTCTTGGCTGTATGCCCAGGCTTCACTGCAGTGTTGAACAGCAGGAGAAAATCTCCTAACACAATCTGAACTTCCCAAACAGTATATAAAGATGAAGACAGCAGATATACATGTAAAATGTATGTAGGGAGACTTGCTTTATCTCTGTGTATCATCTGAGGTTATTTACTTCACTGGCTATATGTGAGGGTTTACATGCATTTTAAATGGGTTGCCTGTCCATTTCCATCCTATTATCATCCGATCCCCTGGATGGATAGGGAACATTTCCCCTTTCATCTGTCTTTAGAGAACCAGATCAAATGCTTGTCCGCTGACATCCACCGCCCCATAGAGAACAATCGGGACCGTCTGATAAAAAGGACAGGCTGACCCAAATGGTCCACAGGGGCCTTAACTCAATGGATAACAGAAATTGCCCTCCAGAAGTTATTTCTGTTATGGATAAATTCCATCCTCAAAAGATGTTTTAAATGCCCACTAATATTTTGGGGAGTACTTTCATGTTTAACAGTGAAATAGGTCTAATATTTTGGCACAGAGTACTGTCTTTGCACTCTTTTGGTATAAACGTGATGTGTGCCAAAAAGGATTCAAGGGGCATCTTTTCACCTTCAGTGATCATAATAATTACACATTCTAACAGAATGTCAGAAAATTTGTGATAATAGTAAGATCAGTCCTAGGCTTTTTACAGGCACCATGGCTTTCAGTATCAGAGCTTTCTCATCCTTCATTATATCTAATTTGAGAGTAGTAGGTATGGCGCCACACTATTATTTATAAATTTGTGGTGCCCTTTAAATGGAATTGAAAGAAATTAAAATCTCTGGTGCTCTATTAAATTCCAATCTGGTATCTAATCCAAAAATCTCTTCCCTATGCGTTTTGTCAGCACAACATCATCAGGAGTGGTGCGTAGGGTGGAGCTTCTAGCGTCATTGCGTCACTTCCTGCCAAAAGCCGTGGAATGTATAATGTCCCGAACTTCCTTATTTTTAATGCTTTCTGAAAGCAGACAAATTGTGAGTACATTTCCAGTTGTCTGAATGAAAAAACAGAGTAAAAACGTTTTTGTGCTATGGGATGTAATTTGTTTCTGCATGTGGATGAGACAGAGAGGCTGAATTTTTAAAGGAGAAAGGAGAGGAGAGATACATAAAGACGTGGATATGAGTCTGCTACACAGTGGCATAAACTGTGAATGTGAGATACCGCCTAGAGGGGAGAGCTTTCTGGTGAGTGCAGTACCTTAGGGGAGCATAAAGTGAAGCACCAGCACAAGCATGAATTTGTGATTTGCACCATTGAAGAGAACCTGTCACATGATTTACCGATTATTCATTTAAGGACTATTTTCAATATAAAAGCACAATTGAAGAGCACCTGTCACGTGGTTTTCTGATTAATCATTTAAGGACTATTTTTAATGTTTGTTAATTTGCATAATTTAAAGAGCACCAGTCACTTTAAATTGCAAGTATTGAACACTTAAGGATTATTTTGCACATCAAATGTTATCAATTTTTATCATTTTATTTATTTATTTCCAAATAATAAGAGCACCTGTCACTTTACAAATTCAATGAATAGAATATATTTCAATAAAAAAAGTTGTGGTAACACTGATGTTTAGATACCAAATTGTAATTTAATAGAGCACCAGAGATTTCTATTTCTTTCACTTTTTTTTTTTTTCACAATCAAAAAGGTTTTATTGAGAGCTTATTCAGGTTTACAATTAGCATAGAATTATAAATGTTGTCAACAATGGTATGTATACAAGCATTGATATAATTAGGTAGCATTTGTGTTGTAACCTAGTATCTCAAATACAGCAAAAGATAAAAGCAAAAACAAATAGAGGAAATAGAAACTAGTGATATCAAGGGGTAGGTTATGTACTTGGGGAAGGGTAGAAGAGGGTACAGGGTAAAGGGGGTTGGTAGCCAGGGGGGGGATACCATTGCACTAGGGTTTGTTTCCTTAAGTTAAGTGTGTATCTAATAGAGACATGTAAAACTCAATCATTCTATTTTCTCCTTTCTATTTCCTTTTTCTCTGTAGAGTAATGGGGATGGGAAGTTCAGCCCAAAAGTAATTGGTAATCGGAAGAGAGGGTAAAAGCCAGCCAGGGTTGCCAAGTTTTGTTAAAGAATGTGCTGTTCTCTTTTTTCATTGCCACTATTTCCTCCATTTTGAAAATGTATTGCCCTCTATTTAACCAATCCTTAACTCCTGGGACTGTGGGGGTTGTCCAATGGATGGGTATGAGCATTTTAGCAGCAATGAGTAGGTGTCGGGAGAGTGATTTTTTTTGTAATGGCTTAAGGTAGTTGGGACTAAATTAATCAGGCATGCGGCTGCGTTTAGTCCCAAATTAGTTTCCGTTATATGTTTTATCCAAGTCCAAGACTTAATTTCTTTCACTTATATTTAAAGGGAACCACATATTTATAAATAATAAAGCAGCGCCATACCTACTACCCTGAATTTTTTTTTATATCAGACTCAAAATTAGGTAGTTGTATTAGTAGGGGCAGCAGTTCCCACAAAAAATAAATAAATAATAATAATAGTTAACAAGCAGCCATTCACACGGAATCACCTGAGTTTTTCAGACTTCATTATACCTTGTTCGATGGAAAGGGCTATTTGTTCTATAAGTCTAGGATATGAGATTTTCTCTAGATCTTGTCCAAGAGAAAAGGGCCATTTGTTCTAAAAGTGTAGGATATGAGATTTGCTCTAGATACTGTTTGATCTATTGTTCTACCCTCCTAATATTGCAAAGTTCCTGAAAGTATGTGTAGCTATGTGTGGAACCTGTGTCACCTGTTCTTTAGAAGGTTTAAACAGTTTGTGTATGTAGGTATTCTCAGTGTATTTTTTCAAGGCTCTATCAAGCATTCTCCCACATTTCTTCTCACGATCATAAAACCTCTGTTATTAAAATCTATGCTTTCGGTGAACTTGTTGGTCCTGTTGTAGTTGGGAGTATAAAAATTGCAGTAGTTGATCCTCAGCTTTGTTCCCTGTCCTCTTATACAGCTGCTCTTTTTGGCAATGTGTTTGGAGATTTGGGCATAGCATGAGACTATCTTTAATATTAGGAACCACTCTCAAATCATCCAACAGATTTTAATTTAGCCTCCATGACCACGTTCTAGACCAGTGATGGCGAACCTTGGCACCCCAGATGTTTTGCAACCACATTTCCCATGATGCTTATCTACACTGCAGAGTGCATAAGCATTATGGGAAATGTAGTTCCAAAACATCTGGGGTGCCAAGGTTCGCCATCACTGTTCTAGACCTTCTAGATTGGGCAAGAGTAATGGATGGCTATTGAAATGCCTTTCGACTTCTTAAAAGCTGAGTTTTCTGTGAACCATTAATTGTATTTAGGCAAAGGTGGGGGGGGGGGGGTGAAAAAAGTGCATCTCTTCACCTCTTGTAGCATTAGACCAAGGGGTTTGATGTGTTTTAGTTCAACCTAGATTCTACTCCTTTTGGCACATGAGAATAGTCCTTTAACATTAAAAGTAGGGATGAGCCAAACACCCCTCAGTTCGGTTCGCACCAGAACTTGCAAACAGGCAAAAACTTTGTATGAACACACGAACACCATTAAAGTCTATGGGACACTAACATGAAAAATCAAAAGTGCAAATTTTATGCAAGTTATTGTCATAAAAAGAGTTTGTGACTGAAGCGACGTCACGCAATGTCAGAGGGGGACGGGGTCACCCATTTTTATCACCGGGTGGCCCTGCCCTCAGCTATATAACAGCTGCCACTGCAAAGAGCCTTCAGTCAGCAGGAGCCTCCCATGAAGGAACATTTTTTTCTGGTCTATTTTTTTATTTTTTTATTGGGTCGTTGGATGGTGTGATCCCTACTTACATTTGACTCGAACATCGGGCTCATCCCTTATTATAAGTTAGGACATACAGGAGGAAAGACATGGGGAAAGCTTAGCTTAGCATTTAACACATCCAATACATGTACAAGATACCATTTGAAGGGACAGCCTAAACTGTATAATCAATAATATAATAACGCGTCGCCTCTAACATGCTTGCATCAAACCATCACCCCCAATGTGGGGGATAACATCTGACAAGCTGGAGGATTTCCTAAATGGAGCAATCAACCCAGTGTATTCTGGGCTCAAATAGAAGGTTTGTTTTAAAGTGCTTCTACTTCTTGTTTAGAATATGTAAATACTTTTTTTTTATGCATGATCTATGCATAGGTTCACTTTAACCAAAGATTGACAGAGCAATGTAAAAAGAAACATCTAATCTTAATGACCCTTATCATTTACTTACAAGTTCAAACAAGAATATTTACAGAAATCTCAAGTCTCTCTCTCAATCTCTCAGAAATCAGGAGTTTATGCAACAGACATTTCCCACTTGCCTGGTTTGTACTTTTTGATTTATCCTCAAATGTTGCCCATGTTGGTGTTGAAAAAAGGGACATGTGTCTCAGCCTTTATACACTTCTATTATATATGAGTATATCTCACTATATAATGAGATGAGTTTCAGGAGGCTAGGCACATGGGGGTTGTATTACTTAAGATCTAGCCCTGTGTTATAAGAGACAACTGGGTCCTCATAGCTATTCCAAACTCTCTGTGGTTGGCCCTGTTGGAGAACATGCAATATATGCCTTCAAATGTTTTGATAGTTAGTAATGGACTAGAAATTAAAGCAAGACAACTGACACATGTTTATGGCTAAACTTTTCCATGATTATAGGTATTTATTAACATAACTTCTGTACTATTATAACAGGTCTTACTGAAAAGCTCGAAGGAACAACCAACTTTGCTTGGTAGATTTGAGAATTGTCTGATTCTGTAAATACAAGAAGGTAGCGGTAGCATACAAATTGCCAGTTCGGCTGAAGTGAACACATCCTGTACCATTTTATTAAAGGATAAAAGTTAGGATAAAATAATATGAAAGGTGCAGTGGCATCTCTCTGTAATGTATTTAAGTCTACACAGTCTACATACAGTATTTCCTACTCAGAAGTGTACTAGGAGACTAAAGCGCAGGCACTGCCCTTTTTCTTCTCTCTGATATTTTGATATCTTTGATGTGGCTTTCTGAGAATAAAGTCTGAGTCAGTTCTACTCATATGACTAACACTCACACGACTACAGCTATAATTTTTTATTTTTTTTTTATCATACCTCTGCAAGGTTCTGTCTTTGACTAAGAGAAATGTATTCATAGTAGAGGACAGTTGTTTGCCATAGTACGCAATGCAGCTTTTTCAGAGAAGCCTGACATATTTTTTGTTTCTGGCAAAAGCCTTATAAAAAAAAAAGACAAAAACTAAATTTTTACAAGGGTTCCTAAGGTAAACATAGAAATATTGAGTGTATGGAGGATATATATATATATATATATATATATATATATATATATATATATATATATATATATATATATATACATATACCTATGAAGTTAATAGTTCATTTTTTTTTTCTGCAGGACAGCACCATGTGTAACAGACATGAATCACTGAGATAATGCTGTGCAGGGTATGGCTGCAGAATTGTGAAAACAAGTGAGGCACTGGAAGAAAGTGTTGATTACTGTTATCACACCCGGTATAAAACAAATTACTTTTTCTTGGGTCCTGCTGGCTATAACATTTTGTGGCCTTAAAATATTCATATGGTTTAGATATGAAACAAAGGCTCGATTAGGTCAGATGCTTTGATAGCTGACTCATTCTGGATTCATAAGGACACAATGAAAGCAGTAAGTACGGAATCAAATATGAGTACAAAATGATAGAAGATGCACCGTTAAGAGCCACTACAGCTTACAAAATAAACACACATATATAATCAATAACTTTACCATGCAAATGTGTTTTTATGGTAATGTCATGTACTGAACCTATGCTATACAATTTACATGATAGAGTTTTCAAAAATTAGCTATTTATCTATTTCGTTTTGCTTTTTGCTAATAAATGCATAGTATTTTGATGCTAAAAGAAGAAATGATTATGTCCAAATGAAACCTTTATTCTACTATGTAGGATACTATTTTAGTTATGAACTTAAGTATTAAGGTATATATACAGTAGTATAGAATAATATTAAAATGTAAAATATATGACATATTAATAATTTAGTCACAGAAGATAGGAAGACTGCTATTATTCATATTAGTTGGACCACACATCCTTAAACCCAGAATTGTATTGTGTCCACCATTCCTTACAAGGGAGCTATGCTACAACTGTGCTCACCCCCTGCCATTACATTCAGCACAGCAGGCAGAGCAGGTTGGAGCTGACAAGTAAGGAATCAGGACTGAGGAATGAACTGGACCAATTCAGACCTGTCTATTTATGGCATGCTGAGCAGGAAAAAGTGGCAACACACACAATCCTATTATTTCTTTCATATACTGTGTGTGTAACCCATAAAGTCATGTGGATCCTAATAAACATTAAAGTGTTTTTCCACTGAAAGGGTTGTTGATTTACTGTAAGATTACAACTGACTAGCGAGATGTCCAAGACATGTAAAGGATTACACATAAAGCTGACATGCACATGTGTATACTAGTAACTGTGAGAGCATTAAATCTATACACCAGGCAACCATTTAAATACACAGATGAAATAATATATGGGAGCTGATTTAACCACCAGCCCTTAGGTATACATGACACGTCTAAACCGTACATCCAAGTGAATGACCCCACAAATAGTTAAAGAATGCAGTGCTGTCTTCTCTCCATCCTCATCCTAATGACTGAACAGTAAAGGAGCAGCAGCAGGCTGATGAGATCATCTGCTCACTCTGCCCTGACTCTTCCTATCTGCGTGTTTCTTGTTAACACATTTGTATCCAGCCCATCTGATTGACTTCTGTCCTCCCCCTCCCTCTTCCAGTAAAGTGTGCTACTGTATAGGGATACTGAAAGAGGTCGATGCTAAGTCAAATTCAGGCATTTATACTAGGCAATAAAAAATATTATTTATCTTTTATTTTCTAGCCCAGAGGACGCTAGTGGGTTTTGCCCTTCTGGCAGGGCGACAAACAATTATCTAAGGCCTGGCACCAGGCCTTAACCTGAGGTTAAACCACACCTTATGGACATCATGGTACATGAGCAGCTCAGGTCCATCCTCATGGATGGTCCTACAAAGTTTCTGAAGGTCTGGGACTCTTGGATAACCTTCAACGACCAGTTGGATCTGCATTGTTCTGTGCTGTCGATATGACCATTGTACCGATTAGCTTTGGGTTACTGAGATAGAATGCTCCACATAAGATGCCCTTTCTAACTCTCCTCCTCTTTGTCCATAGGAAAATTTCTCTTTCTTCTTCCCCCTTGGCCCTTTTACCTCGTTTCCTTTTGTTACGTCCATGTTCATTCTCCATCCCCTCTCTCTAAGTCTATGACTTCATGAGTGACCTTTTTTCCAATGGAACTACGTCTAAGCCTTGATTCAAAGAGGCCGAAAGCGAGTCATGGGGATGCATGGGCTCCCTTCTAGATTGTAAGCTCTAACGAGCAGGGTCCTCTGATCCCTCCTGTATTGATTTCTTTTGTAAGTATACAGTCTGCCCTCATGTTGTAAAGCGTGGTGCAAACTGTTGGCGCTATATAAATCCTGAATAACAATAATAATAATTGTTGTATTTTGTGTTTCATGTGTTTTTTTTTGTTGTTGTTGTGTTTTTTATACCTGCTAAGGTTGTTGGTTCTGTTGCGAATCTACACTCATGTGATTATAGAGGCAAACTTATGGGGTACCAAAAGCTTCATATTAATAATGAAAGTAATTTCAGTGTTTCATACCATTGAGATGCTAGTATATCAATTTTCTGGCCTAGTCCCTAAGGCCTTGTTCTCTTGCGTACCAGCCCTTGACTGGGAGGATCACTGTTCAGAGTGTGGTTGACAGGAGGCTGGGAAGCATTATGTCACCTACTTACCACTTGTTTTAACATACATTTTTTTAACAATGCATCAAAAACAACATTGCAAGGCAGTTGTGACGGAGCCCCATTAACTTTTTTTTTTTTCTTTATTTAAATAATAAAAAAAAAATGTTTACAACATAACAAAAATAAAACTGCTCTTATATATGAAGGAGCATCACAGAACATTCAATTAAGATAGATTAAACAGATCGTGTTCAAATAAATAAGTTTTCCATTTTTGCCGTGGCCACAGTATGTGTACAACCTCATGCATATCTTTGTTTAGACAGGCTGTCATATGGATGAACCCTGGACATCTGTGGGAAAGAGCCCTAAAGTTCACATTAACTGGATGTAGGGAGTTTGGACTAGACCATGTGACTATTTGTGTACTTCATTGTAAATAGGTACTGAGGAAAAGATAAAAAAAATGAAAGTGCAAAAAAAAGTTTTGAATATTTAAAAATTTCTGAACAAATACTGAAGTACATTGTATTCTAAGAGAGGTCTACTTAATAACTAGTAAGAGTGTAGTATGTAGAAGTGGCTGTTTCCCCAAAAAGAGATTGAGGGAAAAATGTAATGGTTCACCAGTAAATAGATTATTTGAGATGTGTAAATGGTGGTGAATAAGTTAATATTCCTAAAGTATATGTAATCCCTCACCTTTTCAGCCATTTAGTTTAAAGTAGAAATACACATTTGTGTATACAGTGCCTTGAAAAATATTCACACCCCTTGAAATTTTCCACATTTTGTAATGTTACAACCAAAAATGTAAATGTCATTTATTGGGATTTTATGTGATAGACCAACACAAAGTGGCACATGATTGTGAAGTGGAAGAAAAATGGTTTTCAATTTTTTTTTTACAAATAAATATCTCAAAAGTGTGGCGTGTATTTGTATTCAGCCGCCCTGAGTCAATTATTTGTGGAACCACCTTTTGCTGCAATTACAGCTGCAGTCATTTTGGGGATGTCTCTACCAGCTTTGCACATCTAGAGAGTGACATTTTTGCCCATTCTTCTTTGCACAATAGCTCAAGCTCTGCCAGATTGGATGGAAATCGTCTATGAACAGCAACTTTCAAGTCTTGCCACAGATTCTCAATTGTATTTAGGTCTGGACTTTGACTGGGCCATTCTAAAACAAGAATACACTTTGACCTAAACCATTCCTTTCCATTGTAGCTCTGGATGTATGTTTAGGGGCGTTATCCTGCTGGAAGGTGAACCTTACTCCAGTCTCAAGTCTTTTGCAGGTTTTCTTTTAAGATTGCCCTGTATTTGGCTCCAAATATTTTCCCATCAACCCTGACCAGCTTCCCTGTCCCTGCTAAAGAAAAGCATCCCCACAACATGATGCTGCCAACACCATGTTTCATGGTGGACATGGTGTGTTCAGGGTGATGTGCAGTGTAACTTTTCCGCCACACATAGTGTTTTGCTTCTAGGCCACAAAGGTCAATTTTGGTCTCATCTGACCAGAGCACCTTCTTTCACATGCTTGCTGTGTCCCCCACATGGCTTCTCACAAACTACAAAAGGGGCTTCTTATGGCTTTCTTTCAACAATGGCTTTCTTCTTGCCACTTTTCCATAAAGCTCAGATCTGTGGAGTGCATGACTTATTTGTCCTGTGGACAGATTATCCCACCTTAGCTGTGGATCTCCGCAGCTCCTCCAGAGTTACCATGGGCCTCTTGGCTGTTTCTCGGATTAATGCTCTCCTTGCCTGGGCTGTCAATTTAAGTGGACAGCCATGTCTTGGTAGGTTTGCAGTTGTACCATGCTCTTTCCATTTTCAGATGATGGATTGAACAGATGTTCAAAACTTGGGATATTTTTTTATAACATAACCCTACTTTAAACTCTTCCTAAAATGTATCCCTGTTGTGTCTGGTGTGTTACTTGGCTTTCTTAATGCTGTTTGTTTAGTAAGGTTCTCTAACAAACCTGTGAGGACTTCACAGAACAGCTCTATTCATACTGAGATTTAATTACACACAGGTGGGCTCTTTTTATTACTTCGCTGACTTCTGAAGGCAACTGTTTCCACTAGATTTTAGTTAGGGGTATTAAAGTTAAGGGTGCTGAACACAAATGCACACCACACTTTTCAGTTATTTATTTGTAAAAGATATAGCAGTGTCATGTATACATAAGGGCTGGTGGAGGAAGAAATATATATAATACAATTTCAAGGGGTATGAATACTTTTTCAAGGCACTGTAGTTATAAAAAAATCTTTGTGCACTGGTGCGCAGTCATGTTGGAAAAGGAAGGGGCCATCTCCAAACTGTTCCCACAAAGTTGGAAGCATGAAATTGTCCAAAATGTCTTGGTATGCTGATGCCTTAAGAATTCCTTTTGCTGTAACTAAGGGGCCAAGCCCAACCCCTATAAAACAACCCCACACCATAATCTCCCCTCTAATAAATGATTTGGACCAGTGTACAAAGCAAGGTCCATAAAGACATGGATGAGCAAGTTTGGGTTGAAGAAACTTGACTTACCTCAACCTGATAGAACACCTTTGGAATGAATTTGAGCAAAGACTGCGAACCAGGCCTTCTTGTCCAACATCAGTGCTTGACCTCACAAATGCGCTCTTGGAAGAATGGTCAAACATTCTCATAGACACACTCCTAAACCTTGTGGACAGCCTTCCCAGAAGAGTTGAAGCTTATAGCTGCAAAGGGTGGGCCAACTCAATATTGAACCCTACAGACTAAGACTGGGATACCATTAAAGTTCATGTGCGTGTAAAGGCATGTGTCCCAATACTTTTGACAATATAGTCTATATGTACTCATGCAGTGCCCTGCTAGGATTGTGAAAAGCCAAAGGAACCCATGGGCACAGTGTAGTATGGAATTCTGTATAATGCACAGATTGCTGTGGTGAATAGTAGGTGTGGCCACATTGCAATAATCAGTGGGTGGAACTCGGGGGAAGACTTGTAACCTTTGGCCTAGGGCAGACCAACAAACTAGCCCTTTTATAGTAGAGGCAGATTTGCCATTCAAAGTATGTCATATTGGGAGACATGGCAAATGATGAGTGTTACTAAAAACATGGTTGATTGTACCTATGGATGAGCTTAAAGTGAACAATAGGCAAACATTTTTTTTTTCATTTTGTAAAGAGTAAGGCAGGGTTATAACCAACTATGGATATATATATAGATAGATAGATAGATAGATAGATAGATAGATAGATAGATAGATAGATAGATAGATAGATAGATAGATTTTTTTTGTTGCCATCTTTGTCGCTTTCTGGAGATTTTCCTTCACTTCCTGTCCCATGGCCAAAAAGGAAGTGAGAACATATCCCTGCAAACAGGCCAACAGAACTAGTGTCCCTATCCCTAATGAGGGTACAGACAACAATACAAACAGGTGTCCTAATCCCTCTCAAATCTATCCAAAACAAAAAAAAAAAATTGCCTTTAGTTACACTTTAAGGTTTGGGCCAAACACAATGTCCAAGTATTTGTCTATTCAGCAGGCGCTGAATGTCATGTATACTAACAGTATAATAAAAGTACCACTACTGCTATTATAGATGACAACTTCCCACTGTTAATGGTTGTTAAAGACTCAAGCCAAGCACTTAACAACCAGTGATGTTACCGGCCCAATTTACTTACATTGCATATCCCCACCCATGTATGCAAAGGAGAGAGGTGATGGTGACATCACTGATCAGTTATGGCAATGGCCATAGACCAAGTATGGCTCTATCCATAGTTGCTCAGTAATTTCACCACATTCCTGCCCACTTATATATTAACCTAATGATGGCTTTGGAGAGCTGTTGTTAGTGCAAGAGTGTGGCCTAAGCAAGAAGGCCGGAGTGTCAACAGGTTTTCTCTAATGATAATTGGCGAGCAACATTAATTGTGATTGATATGGTTGGTTTAAAATGCTGGATTTCTTTTTTTTAGGTTTTTCAATATGTACTTGTCAAAACGTGTGTGTTTATTTACAACTAACTTTTTTTGTGAATGAATATAGATTCAATGTACCCCTTAGAGCCCATTCACACAGGGGCAACACGACTTGTAGGCGACTTGAGTCAGGCAACTTGGACACGACTTGAGTTAAGATCACAGCGCGACTTGGGACGACTTCAAAACGACTTGTGATGACTTCAAGCCCGACTTGGGACGACTTACAAGTCGCCCCAGGCCAGGCGACTTTTGCCGAGGCCAAGCAGAGAATGAGCTCAAGGGGGAACTCCACGGCAAATTTCTGAAAAAAATTTGGCGTGGGTTCCCCCTCCGAGAGCATACCAGGCCCTTAGGTCTGGTATGGATTCCAAGGGGAACCCCCTACGCCGAAAAAACAGCGTGGGGGTCCCCCCCAGATCCACACCAGACCCTTATCCGAGCACGCTACCCGGCCGGCCAGGAAAGGGGGTGGGGACGAGCGGGCGCCCCCCCCCCTCCTGAGCCGTACCAGGCCGCGTGCCCTCAACATGGGGGGGTGCCTTGGGGGAGGGGGGGGCGTGCGGCCCCCCCACCCCAAAGCACCTTGTCCCCATGTCGATGAGGACAAGGGCCTCTTCCCGACAACCCTGGCCGTTGGTTGTCGGGGTCTGCGGGCGGGGGGCTTATCGGAATCCGGGAGCCCCCTTTAATAAGGGGGCCCCCGGATACCGGCCCCCCACCCTATGTGAATGAGTATGGGGTACAATGTACCCCTACCCATTCACCTGTGGAAAAAAAGTACAAAAAAAAAACACAACACAGGGAAAAAATATTTTATTGCACAGCTCCGGGGGTCTTCCGTCTTCGGGGGTCTTCTCGCCGGACTCCTCAGCTATCTTCTTGTAGCTCTTTTGCTAGCGGAGGAGTCCGGCTTTCTTCCTCCCCGCCGCCGGCCTCTTCTCCCGACTTCGGGGGTCTTGTCCCCCTCTTCGGTTCTTCTGCCGGGCCACCGCGCCTTCTCATAGCTCTTTTGCAGGTGGTGGCCCGGTCTTCTGTCGCCGCCGCCGCCGCCGCCTTCCGTTCTTCTTCTTCTTCTTCTTCTTCTCCAGGAGATGTTGACACGACGCTCTCTCCGGCCACAATGCCAGGGACGCGCTCCGCTGCCACTTATATAGGGACAATGGGGCGGTGTCACATGGGTTGATGTCACATGGGTTGGTCACATGGGTTGATGTCACATGGTGACCCCGCCCCCTTACCATGTGACATCAACCCATGTGACCAACCCATGTGACATCAACCCATGTGACACCACCCCATTGTCCCTATATAAGTGGCAGCGGAGCGCGTCCCTGGCATTGTGGCCGGAGAGAGCTTCGTGTCAACATCTCCTGGAGAAGAAGAAGAAGAAGAAGAAGAAGAAGAAGAAGAAGAACGGAAGGCGGCGGCGGCGACAGAAGACCGGGCCACCGCCTGCAAAAGAGCTATAAGAAGGCGCGGTGGCCCGGCAGAAGAACCGAAGAGGGGGACAAGACCCCCGAAGTCGGGAGAAGAGGCCGGCGGCGGGGAGGAAGAAAGCCGGACTCCTCCGCTAGCAAAAGAGCTACAAGAAGATAGCGGAGGAGTCCGGCGAGAAGACCCCCAAAGACGGAAGACCCCCGGAGCTGTGCAATAAAATATTTTTTCCCTGTGTTGTGTTTTTTTTTTTGTACTTTTTTTCCACAGGTGAATGGGTAGGGGTACATTGTACCCCATACTCATTCACATAGGGTGGGGGGCCGGTATCCGGGGGCCCCCTTATTAAAGGGGGCTCCCGGATTCCGATAAGCTCCCCGCCCGCAGACCCCGACAACCAACGGCCAGGGTTGTCGGGAAGAGGCCCTTGTCCTCATCGACATGGGGACAAGGTGCTTTGGGGTGGGGGGGGCCGCACGCCCCCCCTCCCCCAAGGCACCCCCCCCATGTTGAGGGCACGCGGCCTGGTACGGCTCAGGAGGGGGGGGGCGCCCGCTCGTCCCCACCCCCTTTCCTGGCCGGCCGGGTAGCGTGCTCAGATAAGGGTCTGGTGTGGATCTGGGGGGGACCCCCACGCCGTTTTTTCGGCGTAGGGGGTTCCCCTTGGAATCCATACCCGACCTAAGGGCCTGGTATGCTCTCGGAGGGGGAACCCACGCCAAATTTTTTTCAGAAATTTGCCGTGGAGTTCCCCCTTCAGAGCTAATAATTCTGTCAAAGTCGCCTCCGTATAGACGGAGATCCGACTTGGAGGCGATCTCCATTGAAATCAATGGGTACCGGTCGCCTACAAGTCGGATAGAAGTAGTACAGGAACCTTTTCTGAAGTCGGAGCGACTTCAGTAGTGTGCATTAAGACGGCTCTCATTCACTTACATTGCTTTTTAAATGTTGTCCGACCTGAGGCGACCTGAGGCGACTAGGGGCGACCTGAAGTCGGATCAGAAGTTGCCCCTGTGTGAATGGGCTCTTACTCATTGATGGGGGAGGAGCTGGTATCTGGGGATCCCTTTATCCTAAAGGGGTGCCCAGATTTCAAAAAGTCCTTCCCATACCCCCACAACCAATGGGCCAAGGTTTTGTGGAAGAGGCCATTGTCTTAATCAACATGTGCCCCCCCTTGTCCTCCCAGGCTGTGTGCTCAGAATAAGGGGTCTGGTATGAATTTGGGGTGGGAGACCAAAAATTATAGTTTTTTTGCTCTGGGTATCTTTTTAAAATCTATATTAGATTCAAAGATTCTGGTATTAATTTTGGTGGGACCTCATGTCATTTTTTTTTATTATTATTTTGTGGGGCCCCCTCAAATTTATACCAAATCCAAAGGGTCTTACAGACCTAAACTTTATTTATATGGTGAACCACTGTCTGCTGTGCCGTCCACCAAACAAAACTAAAGAGACTGACACCCCTACAACATCCCATGTACATCCTTTCCCCTACAGTTTTCTTAGGGCTTGTTCTTTCTAAACATGGTGAGGTTTTTTCCACAGGTCACCGCTAGTTTCATATGTGCCTTACTTTACACTACCACACCGCGGGAATGTGCGCTGTGTTAAAATGAAGATATACTGCATTTTTCGCAGCGCATTGGACAGCACCGTAGGCCTCCGCACCACAGCACATTGCACTGTACATTTGTATACATTCAGTGATATTAAAATGGTTGTAAAGGCTCAAGGTTTTTTATATTCTATATATAAAGGTAAAAAACCTCCTGTGTGTAACAGCCCTTCCAATACTTATCTGAGCTTTATTTCGATTCAACAATGTGCACGACAGCAGCGGCTCTGCTAGGTCTCTTTTCCTCATTGACTGAGACAGCAGCGGAGCCATTGGCTCCCACTACTGCCAATTACAGCCAGTGAGCCAATGAGGAGAGAGCGGGGGTGGGGCTGAGCCCTGCTCTGTGTGTGAATGGACACACAGAGAAGAAGCCTGAACGGGTGTCACCATGGCAAGATGCTTGCTGTGGTGGGCACTCAACAGGAGGGAGGGGCCAGGAGCGCTGGCAGGGGACCCAAGAAGTGGGAGGTTGGGACTGTTCTGTGCAAAACCACTGCACAGAGCAGGTAAGTGTACATTTGTTTAAAAAAAATCTGCCTTTATTATCACTTTAAAAATCTGTAAACCGTATGATGCAATGAAATAACATTTCTCAAAGTCCTCCTACCACGCGGGAAAGCAAATACCTGTCAGCACAGGTCTTTACTGTATCTAGCTGAATGTTGTAACAGTTAATTATGAGTTTTTACTAACCAACTGGGGAGTGTGCTAGGGAGTGTTTTGTGTTGTTCTTTGTATGGCCTACATTTCCATTTACTAGTTATAAGTTGATCTCAATGGCTGACAGTTTTCTTTGTTAGATCACTGTCTAGAGCTTTATTTGCTGCATTTGCTACCTAAGACATGCATTTTGCTAGTTGTAATATAAACATTTAATTGTGCAATAATGTAAGCCTTTTTATTATACAATTACAGTTTATAATATTAAGGAATATATTTTTGCTTCACCTATATTTTCTCAGATCCCACGTGTAGCATTGTGACCTTTTTTTTTCCCCATGATAATAATTAGCTTTTATGTACATTTTGACATTGGTAATTGTTGCAACACTTTCACCACTATTACTTTATTAAGAAGAAATTGTGACTTGTTTTTTTGCTGAGTATAAAGGAACACTTAACCTGTGCACATTAAAATGGCAGGTAGGAAGCAGCTCGCTATTTATAGATCGTTCTGTGCTTGTCAAATTGTCGCTTGGGTAGGAACAACAACATTTCAAGAAAGGAAGTCTTACTAGTTTTACTATGGGGACTGGTGTTGGATGGAATTTTGGCGGATTTTAAACAACGTATTCAAGGTGAAGTCTGCAAAGATTTAAAAAGTAACAGCAGTTTTTAAGTCAAGTAAAATAAGCACAAGTACTGTTTATCTAAACTAAAGCTTTAAAAACATGAAAAGAGATTAGAATAGTTTAAAACACCTGTCAAGTAATTTATTAATTTACCGTATTAATCGACGTATAACATGCACTTTTTCCCCCTGAAAATCATGGGAAAATCGTGGGTGCGTTATACACCGATCCCTGCTGTCTCTGAGGGAAGATGAGTGAGCGCCGCTGAATTACATAGAGCCGCGACCTCCTGTGTCCCCGGCGCTCCATCACGCAGAGCCACGCCTCCTGTCCACTGTTCTGTCTATCATATGAGCAGGGCCAGGAGGCATGGCTGTAAGTGATGGAGCACTGGGTACACAGGAGATTGAGGCTCTGTGTAATTCAGCTGCGCTCACTCCTCCTCTTCCCTCGGAGACAGCAGGGATAATCCAACACTGGCGAGGCTGCAATGATGGGAAAGGTGAGGCTGCATGGGCACTGAACAGGCTGCATTGTTGGCAGTGGCGTTGCTAGGGGGTGGCTATAGTCCCAAATCTGGGCCTGTAGCCCCAAGTCTCTTTCCGGAGGGGTCCCTGCCTAACCAGGGGGCCATGGCCTCTTTGCAGCCTGGCCACGAGTGTGGTGGGCCGGCTGCATGAGAGAGTCAGGCAAGCGGATGAAAGACGCAAGCAGGCAGATGAGCAGAGATGACATCATCTCTTTCCGCCCACCCCGCATCACCGTCCTCTTTCCCTTACTCGGAAAACAACGCGTCCCATCTGGTCTATCCATCAGAGGAGCTTTCCTCACATAAATGGTCTTCCAGTGGCCCCTGTGTCCTGTGACAGCCGATTCTGATCCTCCCCTGGTGGTCTCTTTGGTCCATTTTTTCAGTGGAGCCCTTCGTGGATAAGCAGGATATGGTAACCTGGCGACTGCTGACAGGTATCTCACATACTCAGATTCGCCTGGCATCCCCGGTGTGTGCAGTGTGGCTCTCTGTCTCAGTGGCCAAGAGACCTGCTGAGCCATGCATCTGGGGATCCTAAGTTCTGAACAAACATAAGAGCAATCTGAATGGGATATTGGACTATCAATGATTGTTTTTAATAAAGCTCAGTATATGTTGTGGCGAATTGCTCGTGGACTCTGGACATATTGGGTTGGCTGCTTGCAGTGACAAATGCCTTTTTTACACATGAATTTACAAACTGTAACATTTTGAATGGTGTTATTCATGAACTTTCAATTCAGATCAATTTGATTTAATTTAATTTAATTCAATCTGATTTAATTGTATTTATTTCATTATTGTATCTAATTAATTTTCATCAATTCAATTTAAATGATTTAATGTATGTATTTATGTATTTTTTTTTTTTTTTATATATATTTTATTTATTTACATATTTTTCTCCTTTTTCGTTTGTGAACATTTTTTGCTGGCTGAGAAGTAACTTGAACTATAGTTTTTTCTTAGCAGCGGGCACCAGTATCTGCTGCCTGCCATGATCTCCAAATTGTAAACTGATAATTGCCAGTGTCAGTGGTGGCTGCCATGGCTCTGCCTCTACCCACCGCCAAGCTGTGAGTCATTATATATTACAAATTAACAATAGAAATAATGCGTTTCAATCACCCTGACACCATATCAACCATAGTGCCATGAAGATATTGAATGCAAGCCCCCCAGGCCTGAAAAAAGGTTGGTGACCACTGCTATGGGTTCTAGCCCCGGACATTTGCAGACCTAGCAACGCCCCTAATTGTTGGGCAATTTAGTGGCTGCAGATGGACACTGGTGAGGCTGCATTGAGGAGCTGTGACCCTAAATTTGCTTCAAAGTTCTTTATTTAAAATGTAAGTTTTTTTCCTGAAACGTCCCTCTTAAAATGAAGGTGAGTGTTATACGCCGATAAATACGGTATTTACTTTTTGTTGTCTATGTCTCATCAGAAAGATTTTTGTTCACTTCCTGTCTCAGGGTCAAAATTGTAAGTGAGGGGACATTGCTCCAAACTAAGTGAAATCCTCACTTGACAGCTGTCACTAAAAAAAGCTGTCCCTATTGAATGACTTTACCCTACTCCTGTACCATTGACAACTGGAATACGACCAACAGGTAGCCAGGTAACTTTTCTCTACTGTATGTGTATATATATATATATATATATATATATATATATATATATATATATATATCTATATATATATATATATATATATATATATATATATATATATATATATATATATATATACATATTTTTTATTTATTTCTTTATTTCTTTATTTTATTTAGATACACTTTAAATATTCAGTGCCAGCAAGAGTGAGCAACTGGATTTGCTGGATTTGTATTGAGTCAAGGCAGAAAAAAGGCCCTCAGGTCTGTCCCTTTTTCTTTTCTTTTTATCTTTATATGTGTATATATATATATATATATATATATATATATATATATATATATATATATATATATATATATATATATATATATATATAGATATATATATATATATATATATATATAGATATATATATATATATATATATATACACAGTATACAATATATTGCCAAAAGTATTGGGACACAGTGTTTGCATGAACATTAATAGGGGGATTATGGTGTGGGGTTGTTTTTCAAGGGTTGTGCTTGTCCCCTTAGTTCCTGTGAAGTGAACTCTTAAGGCATCAGCATACCAAGACATTTTGGACAATTTCATGCTCCCAACTTTGTGGGGACAGTTGGGGGATGGCCCTTCTTGTTCCAACATGACTGCACACCAGTGCACAAAGCACAGAGTCCTGACCTCAACCCGATAGAACACCTTTGGGATAGATTAGAGCAGAGACTGTGAGCCAGGCCTAATCATCCACATCAGTGCCTGACCTCACAAATGTGCTTCTGGAAGAATGATTAAATATTCCCATAGACACACTCCTAAACCTTGTGGACAGCCTTTCCAGAAGAGTTGAAGCTGTTATAGCTGCAAAGGGTGGGCCAACTCAATATTGAACAGACTGGGATGCCATTAAAGTTCAAGGTAGGCATCCCAATACTTTTGACAATATAGTGTATATATATATATATATATATATATATATATATATATATACACTCACCGGCCAACTTATTAGGTACACCTTGCTAGTACCGAGTTGGACCCCCTTTTGCCTTCAGAACTTCCTTAATTCTTCATGGCATAGATTCAACAAGATGTTTTGAAACATTCCTCAGCGATTTTGGTCCATATTTCCATTATAGCATCACGCAATTCCTGCAAATTTGTCGACTGCACATATATTATGCGAATTTCCCTTTCCACCACATTCCAAGAGGCTCTATTGGGTTGAGATCTGGTGACTGTGGATGCAATTAGAGTACAGTGAACTCATTGTTATATTCAAGAAACCAGTTTGAGATGATTTGAACTTTGTGACATGGTGCATTATCCTGCTGGAAGTAGCCATCAAAAGATGGGAACACTGTAGTAATAAAGGTATAGACATGGTCAGCAACAATACTTAGGTAGGCCATGGCGTTTAAACAATGTTCTATTTGTACTTTGGGGCCCAAAATGTGCCAAGAAAATATCTCCCACACCATTACACCACCACCACCAGCCTGCACCATTGATACAAGACAGGGTGAATCCATGCTTACATGTTGTTTAAGCCAAATTCTAACCTTACCATCTGAATGTCGCAGATGAAATTGAGATTTATAAGACTAGGCAACATTTTTCCAATCTTCTATTGTCCAATTTTGGTGAGCCTCTGTGAAATTGTAGCCTTAGTTTCCTGTTCTTAGCTGACATGAGTGGTACCTGGTGTTGTCATCTGCTGCTGTAGGCCATCTGCTTCAAGGTTTGATGTGTTGTGTTTTCAGAGATGGTATTCTGCGTACCTTGGTTGTAACAAGTGGTTATTTGAGTTACTGTTGCTTTTCTATCATTTCAAACCAGACTCAAGCTCAAAATTGGAAGTGAGGGGAGGTCTCTAAAAATTAGGTAAAATCCTCACTTGACAGCTGTCACTGAAACATGTGACCCTATTGGAATATGACCTTTGACATCAACAAGGCATTTTCGTCCACAACTGCTGCTCACTGCATATTTTATCTCTTTTTGACCATTCTCTGTAATCTCTGCAATAATTAAAAAACCCTAGTGGTGTTTAAATACTACCAAAAGAAAGCTCTATTTGTGTGGATAAAAGGATAAAAATGTTGTCTGGATACAGTGCTGCATGACTGTGAAATTGTCATTCAAAGAGGTAAAAGTGCCCAGTAGGTAGGGATGAGCCGAACACCCCCCCGGTTCGGTTCGCACCAGAACTTTCGAACGGACCCCAAATTCGTACGAACTTTAGAACCCCATTGAAGTCTATGGGACTCGAACGTTCAAAATTAAAAGTGCTAATTTAACGGCTAATATGCAAGATACTGTCCTAAAAAGGGTTTGGGGACCTGGCTCCTGCCCCAGGGGACATGGGTCAATGCCTAAAATGTTTTTAAAAATGGCCGTTTTGGCGGGAACACTGATTTTAATGACGATTAAAGTGAAAAAAAAGTGAAATATTCCTTTAAATATGGTGCCTGGGGGGTGTCTGTAGTATGCCTGTGAAGTGCCACGTGTTTCCCGTGTTTAGAACAGTCCCTGCACAAAATGACATTAAACGGAAATAACATCATTTAAAACTGCTTGCGGTTTTAATGTTATATCTGGTTCCTGCAATATGGTTGAAAATCATTGAGAAAAATGGCATGGGTAGCCCTCCCTGCCCATTACCAGCCCCTTTGGGTCTTGTACGCATATTAAGGGGAACCCCGTACCCATATTAAAAAAAGAACAGCAGTATACAGGCGGTGCAAACAAGACAGGGATTGTGTAGGTTTGTTGTGTTAAGTTGAATCTGTTTGTAATTTTCAACTGGTACATTTTTAAAGTGTAGCTCCAGTCAAAAAAACTATTTTTAAGCTTTTTGGAAAACATAGGGAAGGGTTATCACCCCTGTATAATTTGTTTTGTCGTACATCTTTTTTCATCTCACTTGCTGTTGTCTCCTTCCGTTTGCAAGTAGGAGATGTTTGTAAGTTGGATGTTTGAAAGTAGGGGCCTGCCCTATATGCTCTGCAGAAATGGTGGAACAAGGTGTTGGTTTGGCCACAACATTGTAAGCCCTCAAAGTGACTCTTGGTGGGCGCTGGAGCGCCCTGCTGTGAACGATTATATCAAGAATTGTAATTACATGACATTGATGAACAGTGGTAGAAAAATTGACCTTTGGTGGTTTTGGTGCTGGTGCCACAACACTATAAGTCCTTACAGTTACTCTGGGTGGGCACAGGAACGGGCCCTCCTGTGAAATATTATATCAAGAATTGTAATTACACTGGTACTGGTGCCACGACACTGCAACCTCTCCCATATACTCTAGTTTTATTGCAGGAATTAGCCCTGCTGCAAAGCATTGCATCAAAAATTGTAATTAAATGCCCCTGTTTTACAGGGGCAGAAAAATTGGGCCTTAGGCACTGGTGCTGGTGCCACCACACTGCAACCTCTCCCATATACTCTAGTTTTATTGCAGGAATTAGCCCTGCTGCAAAGCATTGCATCAAAAATTGTAATTAAATGCCCCTGTTAAACAGGGGCAGAAAAATTGGGCCTTAGGCACTGGTACTGGTGCCACCACACTGCAACCTCTCCCATATACTCTAGTTTTATTGCAGGAATTAGCCCTGCTGCAAAGCATTGCATCAAAAATTGTAATTAAACGCCCCTGTTAAACAGGGGCAGAAAAATTGGGCCTTAGGCACTGGTGCTGGTGCCACCACACTGCAACCTCTCCCATATACTCTAGTTTTATTGCAGGAATTAGTCCTGCTGCAAAGCATTGCATCAAAAATTGTACTTAAAGGCCCCTGTTAAACAGGGGAGGAAAAATTGGGCCTTAGGCACTGGTGCTGGTGCCACCACACTGCAACCTCTCCCATATACTCTAGTTTTATTGCAGGAATTAGCCCTGCTGCAAAGCATTGCATCAAAAATTGTAATTAAACGCCCCTGTTAAACAGGGGCAGAAAAATTGGGCTGATGGCATCACCCAGAACCAGAAATGTTCTTCCAACATATCATCGGAGGAGGAAGAGGATAGACAATCAACATAACAGGACAGTCACTCAGCATCAGCATAGGCAGTCTTGAAGGGATGTGATATTTCAAAAAAAATTATTCGGTTACATCAGCTTCAGGTGCTTGGTAGCTGTGGGTGATCCAAGACTGATTCATCTTGATGAAGGTCAGTCGATCAACTGATTCGGTGGACAGGCGCACCCTGTGATCGGTAACAAAGCCACCAGCAGCACTGAAGGTGCGTTCCGAAAGAACGCTGGATGCAGGACAGGCCAGTAGCTCAATTGCATACTGTGCAAGCTCTGGCCAGTGATCCATCCTCAAGACCCAGTAAGCCAGAGGATTTTCGGTGGGAAAGGTGTCCAAGGTGTGAACCGATCATACCTTGGGGCTGCGGACTAAAAAATTGTCTGAAAGCATCAGTCAGACGGCCACCTTCTCCACCGCTCCTTCTGACCGATGCCTCAGCAACACGTTGTCCAGGACCAGGAGTTTGTAACCTCCCAGTCTCTGGGAACGCGTTGCACAGACCTTTCTGCAAGGCCTCCCGGAGATGTCTCATCCTCTGCTCCCTCTGCGATGGCAAGATAAGGTCGGCAACCTTACCCTTGTACCGTTGATCAAGGAGAGTGGCCAGCCAGTAATGGTTCCTCTCCTTGATCCGAAGAATACGAGGATCCTTCCGCAGGCTTTGTAGGATCAGGGAGGCCATGCAGCGTAGGTTAGCTGAGGCATTCGGTCCGGAGTCCTCTGGGTCACTAAGGACTACATGATCCGCAGCTACCTCCTCCCAGCCACGTACAAGTCCACGTGTTTCTTGGGACTGTAAATCATCCCTACAAGACTGCTGCTGCTGATGCTGAGTGCCAGCCTCCACCTCCATGCTGACACAATCGTCCTCCTCCTCCTTTTCCTCCTCCTCATCCTCTTCCTGTGTGATGGGTGGCACAGCAGGAACACTGTCTGGATAAAGGGGGCCTTGAGAGGCAAGGAAGTCCTCCTCTTCCTGCCTCTGTTCTGCTTCAAGTGCCCTGTCCATTATTCCACGCAGCGTATGCTCCAAGAGGTGGACAAGAGGTACAGTGTCACTGATGCATGCACTGTCACTGCTCACCATCCTTGTGGCCTCCTCAAACGGTGACAGGACAGTGCATGCATCCCTGATCATGCCCCACTGGCGTGGTGAGAAAAAACCGAGCTCCCCTGACCCTGTCCTGGTGCCGTAGTCGCACAGGTACTCATTGATGGCCCTCTGCTGCGTGTGCAGCCGCTGCAGCATGGCCAACGTTGAGTTCCACCTGGTGGGCCTGTCACATATAAGGCGGTTCTTGGGCAGGTTCAACTCCTTTTGGAGCTCAGCCAGCCGAGCACAGGCATTAAATGATCGGCGGAAATGCACACAGACTTTCCTGGCCTGCTTCAGGATGTAAGCCGGGGTACCTGCCCAAGAACCGCTGCACCACCAGGTTAAGGATGTGAGCTACACAGGGCACATGGGTCAGTTGTCCCTGTCGGAGGGCGGAGAGGAGGTTGGTGCCATTGTCGCAAACCACCATTCCTGGCTTAAGCTGGCGTGGCGTCAACCACCTCTCGGCCTGCCCCTGCAGAGCTGACAAAACATCCGCCCCAGTGTGGCTCCTGTCCCCCAAACAAACCAGCGCAAGCACAGCATGGCATCGTTTTGCCTGTGTACTTGCGTAGCCCCTGGAACGCCTACGGAGCACCGCTGGTTCTGAGGACAGAGCACTGGAAGAGGCCATGGAGGAAGAAGAAGAGGAGGGGGTGGAGGAGAGAGGTGTGTCACAACCAATAGTAGCATTTTGGAGGCGTGGTGGCGGAACAACCTCCAACACTACTGCACCTTGTCCTGCATCCTTCCCAGCTGCCAGAAGAGTGACCCAATGGGCCGTGAAAGACAGGTAACGTCCCTGTCCATGCCTGCTGGACCATGAGTCAGCGGTAATATGCACCTTACCGCTGACCGCCCTGTCCAGCGAGGCAAGGACATTGCCTTCCACATGCCGGTAGAGAGCCGGAATTGACTTCCGTGAGAAAAAGTGGCGTTTGGGGACCTGCCACTGAGGAACCGCACATTGTACAAACTCACGGAAGGGGGCCGAGTCTACCAACTGAAAAGGCAGCAGTTGGAGTGCTAGCAATTTAGCCAAGCTAGCATTCAACCCTGGGGCTGTGAATTGCTGGGAGTGAACTTCTTTCGCCGGTCCAGTAGCTGGGGCAGGGACATTTGCCTGCTATAATTGGACGTGGGTGTACTGCTAGCAGAGTGCCCGGAAGCACTTGGCTGTGACACACCTAATTCTACACCTTCATTCCTCTCAGAGCAGGTTTCAGAGAGGACTGAAGGTCTAGTGGGGTTGGAGATGCCAGCTGATGAGGAGCAAGGAGAGGTCCGCTTTGTTCTTTGGTGTGGGTCTTTGAGGTACGCTTGCCAACGAGCTGCATGGCAGGTCAACATATGTCTGGTCAAGCATGTGATGCCCAAGCGGCTGATGTTTTGGCCACGCGAGATACGCTTGAGACATATGTTGCAAATAGCAGCGGTGCGATCTGATGCACTCGTCTCAAAAAAGGCCCACACCAAAGAACTTTTGGAATAACGCGCAGAGGCAGCGCCCTGCACAGGTGGAGCTCTGTGGTGTGATTCAGTCGGTGTGCTGTCCCTAAGCTGGCCCCCAGAGGGCATCCTGCCTCGTTGGACATGTGCCTCCTCCTCCTCCTCCTCTCTCCTACCAGGCACCCACGTGGAGTCAGTGCCCTCATCATCCCCTCCCTCTTCATCGCTGTAGCAAACCTGGCAATATGCTGCAGCTTGTGGAACATGACTGCCAGATTGCTGTCCTTCTTGAGCATCCCCTCTCTCTGCATTCACGCTACTGCCTTCCTCTAGCTGAGTGTCATCATCAGAGCCTACAAAACACTGGGCATCCTCCTGGAGCATGTACCCAACACTGTGCTCAAACAGTTCTGGAGACTCCTCAGGAGGACGTGGTGGGTCTAGGGAAGGAGTCACTGATGATGACATTGAGAGGAGGGAAGACAATGCGTTGGCAGTTGCTTTGCTAGTACCCTGAGACTGGGTGAGAGAGGATGAGGAGGATGAAGAGGGCTTGGTCATCCACTCTACCAAGTCGTTGGCATGTTGCGGTTCAACATGTCCAGCTGCCGAAAAGAAGGACAAGAGTGTCCCATGGCCACGTGCTAATGACAATGCACCGCGTCCACGACCAGCACTGTTGTCTCTAGACACAGAGCCTGCTTGCCCTCTTTTATCGGCTCGCGCCTGTCTGCCTCTCCTTGCTGGCCTTCCAGACATGGTAATGGCCTGAAGGGAGTTAGGTAAAACAGCAGTTGGGTAGTGTATATTGTGCTGGAGGCACACAACACCCACTAACTCCTGCAGATGCCTTTAGTATAGAACACCAGAGATAAAGGGGTATACTGTAATGGAGTCACACAACACCCACTAAGCCCTGCAGATGGCTCTATTAGAGAACAGCAATAAAGGGTAGATACAGGTGTATATTGTGCTGGAGGTACAAAACACCCACTAACTCCTGCAGATGCCTTTATTATAGAACACCAGAGATAAAGGGGTATATACAGATGTATACTGTGCTGTGCTGGAGGCACACACAACTTCCAATAACTCCTGCAGATGGCAAGTGGGCTCAAATAGAGAAGAGCTATGTAGGTGGATATAGCGGTGTGTACTGGGTACAGAGCGCGCAGACAGCACGCACAAGCTCCTAACACTACTGACTGCAAGCTCTATTATAAAAGATAGATCACTAGCTATATAGGTGAGGTGAATATAGCGGTGTATACTGCGGTCAGGGCACGCAGACAACAACCACTACACAACAGCAAGATCGAAAATCGGCCGGTAACGATAGGTGTATACTGTGTTGAAGGTACACAGAACACCCACTAACTGCTTCAGACGCCAACACACTACACAAGGCCGCCGCGTTGGCGGCCTTATATAGTGTGGGGCGTGTACTACTCAGCCTGAGCTATGATTGGCCACAGGCATCCTGCCTGTGGCCAATCATGGCTCTCCTCGCTGCTGGCGCTGTGATTGGCCAAGCATGCGGGGTCACAGTGCATGCTTGGGCAATCATGAGCCAGCAATGCACTGCGATGACGCAGTGCATTGTGGGCCATGAGCGCCACACAAATTTGGCGCGAACGGCCCATAATGTTCGGAATTCGCCGAACGGGCGAACAGCCGATGTTCGAGTCGAACGTATGTTCGACTCGAACACGAAGCTCATCCCTACCAGTAGGTAAGCCTGACTAAAAAAAATTCTCCCTCCCCCTAATCACAAATATTATGATTAACCTGTGTAAGAAAATGTGTATAGTTACCTATTTTCAGGCCTCTCTGGTCAAGTCATGTGATCCCTTGTTTCAGTCAGCAGTGGCTGCAGGGGAGAGCGCTTGGTAATGGCTGGTAAAGCTTGAAATGATGATGTGACCCATAGGCTTCAATAATGGCCCATCTGTTGTCCGCTCTTCCTTCTCTCCCCTGTATCTGCTGCTGTTTGACAAAGGGGAGCTATATCGTCTACTAAACCGAAGCAGACTGAAAATAGGTAATTACATGCATTTTCTTAAACAGGCTATTCAGCCTCAGTAGAGGTGAGAGGAGCTGCTGACTGGGGACCCCAGAAGAGGAGAAATGGGGCTGCTATGTGCAAAACCATAGCACAGAGCAGGTAAGTATGTTTGTTATAAAAAATAAAAAAAATGTAACCTTTACAATCTTTTTCATTTATCAAGTAGAACAGTTCCTATAATTATGGTCGAAGCCCTTCAACCGAGATAGACTTGAAACCACATAAAGACGCCACAAGACTCAAAACATAACATAGACTTGAGGTGTGCCCTGGTCAGCTGGTTGGTACGCCAAAAAGGGGGCATACTGAAGATAAGTAATGGTTGATTATAGAAGAGGGATGTGAAGGAAATGCCCTGTAACGGGGATGGGAGATAGGGTATCGCACACTGGAACCGACAAGGAACACAGGTGAGTGGGCTGCTTAAATACCCTCCCCCCAGGCTCCTCCCATAAGTTCAGGCCACGATGCTGGCCTTCTAATATGTCATATATTTCAGTTGTGTGTTTAGCTGCTTACTGGGAGTTCAATTGCTCCAATGACACTAAACACACAAATATAAATATAAATATATATATATATATATATATATATATATATATATATATATATATATATATATATATATATATATCTGTATGTAGTCTTAACTCACAAAAGTACCTTCTCTTACCCTCTCACAGATCTTCAAACTTTTTTTGTGCTTTGATCCAACTTCCTGTTAGAGGGTGGCTATGTTCCTTGTTGCGATGTTTGTAGAACAAAGCTACTCTCTCTTGCTCACTCCTGTCCTGAGATGAACTACAGACTATGGACTATGGCATGTGTGGTGACTGCAATGAATGTGTACTGCTTGTTCCCGAAAAAAAGTGAAGGGGCAACTGAGGAGTTTGGGGGCTCAAAAGGAGGCAAACAAACACTGTAAGAAAAGTATTTCATGAAAAACAGATTACAGGGCATTAAGTAGTGAGTGTGCATGGTTTACGCTTGAAGAATACGGAAACCGTTTAGTTTAAAAACCTTCAGTGTGCAGCTCCGCCCTCCATCCAGCGATGTGCACAAGACCCAAAGCTCTCCCGAGTTTCTCCCTCCTGATTGGCTGAGATGCAGCATCAGGATCCATTGGCTCCCACTGCTGTCAATCACAGCCAGTGAGACGAAAGCGAGGGAGGGGCTGAGCCATGCTTTCTGTGTCTTATGGATGCAGAGAGCTGGCTAGGGAGTGAGTACACATGAGTACCCCCACAGCAAGTCACTTGCTACGGGGGCAATTGGCAAGGGGGACCCAAGAAAAGGAGGATCAGTGCTGCTCTGTGCAAAACCAATGCACAAAGCAGTTAAGTAGGACATGTTTGTTATTTTTTTTTTTTTTTATATAAAAAGATTTAGTTTACAATCACTTTAAGTAATCAGTTTGTCTGTGTGTTTATTCTCATGACAAGCTTGGCCAAATCTATAACAGATTGGGCTATATATTGCGCACAAATAAGGTAATCTGTGGAATCCAAACATTTGGTATACCAGCTGAATTTACAGATTGTGTTTAATAAAAGGCACTTGTTGATGTTATACATCATCTCATGATAAATCTGGTCATCCTGGACAACATCACAATCTGAAATCATACAAAGGCCCATCGGTGTTATAAGATGTCACACCAGACAAACTCAGAAGGCTTTGGTTATTGGCCTGTGTTGTGCACCTTAAAAATAATGAAAGCAGGGGAAACACACATATAGTCATCAGTTAAATAGAATGCAATCCCTAATTTTAATAATTTAACCATAATCAACTGTCATTTATCATTTTCAAGAGACCTTTAATTAAAGCCGAAAGACTTAATATAATTTAATCAGAAACTCCACTGGCCGACAGTCTTATGTGGTAAAGCCCAAGGCATAGCTGCACAGAAATTCTTTATAGATCTGAAAAAAAATACAAACTTGTCAGTCACATTTTCCATATGACTACACTCGTTTTCAAGCAACATGCTCTACAAAATGCTATGGAGTAAGTTATAATTTGTTATTTTTGGCATTATTTATTTATGGGAACTTGAAAACAGTCAAGTAATTAGCATATGTTCAGCAAATCAAAGCCTTGACTTAGTTTCCCATCAAAATATTTTGCATATTTGTGATGAGTCAAAAACATATCCAATGCATAAACAGTGCATTGACGGTATTTGCAGGCAGCTTGTTTGTCTTCGTTTATTTGGCAATTAAGCAGCTTAGTGTTTAAATTGGATAGGAAACGTAACAAACAAAAACTGTAAGGCATAATAAAAATAAATACATTTGAAAAATGACTCAATTAGTCAAGTCCTTCTGATTCTTGCCCAAGCATGGAAATATTCAAACATTAATGAAAGACTTCTGACGACTGATTAAACTACAAATGATTTGACTGAAGACTTGAGGTAGAAATGTATGATGGAACGAACATTATTCATTCTGCATGTTTTCCTCTGATATATTGAAATGTGTTGACTTCCAAATAAGCCTGGATTGTTCATGCTGAGTCTGACGCATAGGACCATGTCATATTAGCAATCCTGTTGTTGGCGGCACCTTCTCCAATGCCTTCACTCCTTTGCTGGCAAAAACACTATAAAATCTTGTTCGTAAGCCAAGGATAAAACTTTAGTCATAGCAGCCCATGTGGCTTTGTTATTTAGTGACTGAAAGTCTAGACCAACCTATTATGCATTATTTGTGTAGTGAGTGACACACCATAATAGGAAATCATAGACTGCATTCATTACATACAGTAGTGTAGGATTTTCTTTTTCTTTTGTAACAGCATGGCGTAAACGGGCATGAATTTCATTTAGCTGAAATGTTTTGGGCTAAAATATGTCTTTGTTCTGTTTTTTAAAAAGTTGATTAGTGTAAGAATTGTTTGCAGATAATATAGCTCTAAAGGTGTCCATTTTTCTCATCTCAGAACCTTAGGAGATGTGTTGATAAGGCCTATTTTTCCCACACTATCCATCTGTTTTTCTCTGTGCATCACTTATCCAACAGATCTTTCCTTCCTCACTTCCTTCCTTGGTGCAGCACTACACTAAAATTTCTGCTTTAAAAAACAATTCTATTTTTTACTAAATTTTAGCTAAACCCTTTATTCCTCTTAGTGCAAATGCATCCCCCCTTCCCCAAACGACCATATATGAAAACTGGAGAGCCTCTGTATATGGCTATGTTCAAGTCAATGAGGGCTCAGAAGAGAATTTCAACAAACGGGTCTCAGCAGTGCTACAGAAGTAAGCAGCTTTTTTTTTTGTCATTGTCAATCCCTCCACTGGCTTCCACTCACCCAACAAATTAAATTCAAAATACTAACAACTACCTTCAAAGCAATCCACAACTCTGCCCCAGCTATATCACTGACCTAGTCTCAAAATGCCAACCTAATCATTCTCTTCGTTCTTCTCAACCCTTCCTGCTCTCTAGCTCTCTCATCACCTCCTCCCATGCTTGTCTCCAGGACTTTTCCAGAGCCTCTCCAAGCCTATAGAACTCCTTACCCCAATCTGTCCATCTATCTCCTACTCTATTAGCTTTTAGACAATCCCTGAAAACCCTCCTCTTCAGAGAAGCCTATCCTACCCACACCTAACAACTGTATTTTCATTTTTTTTCCATCTGTCCTCCCCCCTAAGCTACTACCCTTTGTTTCACTTGACCCTTCCTTCTAGAATGTAAGCTCTAATGAGCAGGGCCCTCTGATGCTTCCTGTATTGTATTGTAATTGTACTGTCTTCCCCAATGTTGTAAAGCACTGCGCAAATTGTTGACGCTATATAAATCCTGTATAATAATAATGATTGTCAAATGTAGACCTGTACTGTAACATACTGTATATGCCATTGATCTGAGGCTACCTTTGTAAATTATACTATGATACAGTACATTAGGTGAGCAGCCAGTAATTTTCAAAAACATTACAGTATATAGAATGCCAATAGACAAATTGGCACTAAGAAATTCCATTCCATTGCCACCTTAACACAGAAAAATACAGTGGGATAAAATCAACAAAAACAGCAGCAAGGGTGTCAGCAACGCAGCAGAAAAAGACATGGTCACTTTCCAAACTTGTTGCAGTAAAGTGAGCTGGATGTTTTTTATTTTTTATTTTTTATGGCTGTTTCAGCAGGATAATGAATATGAAGGTCTGACATGTTTAAGACGGTCACTTAGTTCTCCATCTAGCGTTTTCCAAGCACTCTTCTTCTGAGCACTAATGTATAATTTCAATGCCCATTTGTTCTTAGTTGGATGCTTTTGTCATAAGTTAAAGGGATGCTTTAAAAAAACTATGTTTTTTCTTAATTCATGGAAGTTTTGGTTTGAGGAGGATGAGCAAAAAGTTTGAAATTCTCATTAGGCTCAATTCATTAAGCTATATTGATCATTATATGCCATAACAATCATTAGTTTTATCAATCAGAGTCAGCCATTGCATGTCTGAAAAAACAATCATTATGGCAATAAAATTGATTTTACAGCTTAGTAAACTGAGCCTAAAATCCGTGATGTGATTACACTTAATGGAAGGAAGCTATGAGGAGACAGGGAGCATTTAATATCAAACAACTGGTAAGTATGGCATTGTCATGGCACTTGAAACATTTTTAGGATCAGAAAAGATGAGAAGAAGCAAAATGATTTTCAATCCTTGCCGTGTTGGTGTTAGGGACCTTATAGAGCTGGACATAAAGGCTTCCAACCCCACTTCTATGCTGATGACACCTAGATCTACACTACAGTTGTGCTCATAAGTTTAAATACCCTGGCAGGATTTATGATTTCTTGGTAATTTTTCATAGAATATGAATGATAACACAAAACATTGGTTAGTGTTTTGGATCGGACCAAACCGTCCAGACTCTTATGACTGCCCCGGTCTAATTTCTCTTTTAAAATATTTTATTGTTTTGAGTTAAATATAGTTCAGGTTTACAAAGAAAGATAATAACATTCTTGTATATATAAGGTAACAGGCAATTGTAATGCATCACATAGGCAATTATGTTAAGAAAAGTAACACACAATATATCTTAAATGTTTATATCATATAAAGTGAATACAGAAAACAAGAATTATACAATTAAATGTAAAGTATAGGAGGTATGAGGATGGAATAAGTTTATTAAGAAGTGTGGGGAAAAGTAAGGTGCAGGAAAGTAAGTATAATAGAGAAAAGGAAGTAAGATAGTTGGGGGAGAATCAGAAAATAGTTCCAGGGCCAAGTTCCTGCAATATGGCTTGGCTTCATCTGGAGATTAAATAAGTCTTTCCAACTATTTTTAGTTATTCACACTTCAAGAAAGTCAAGTAGTAAGTGAAGGGGGTAGTAACTGCACAGTGTTGGGGGTAAGGAGAGAAGGGGTGGGACATGGGGGAATTTCCAGAGAGAACCACTAATTAAAGGTAATAGGTATAGTTTATAGTAGTATTATAGGCTGTCAAAGAAGAAATAATTAATTATCGAATCCTGGAGGTAGGAAATGCACAAACCATGGTCTCCATAAGGCTTCATACTTCAATAAATTATCAAGTAAGATTGCTTCTGTCCTTGCGTGGATCATGAACTGAGTTATTCTGTTCTTAAATGACCAAATATAGAGTGAGTCAGATTTCCAAGCTTTCACTATGGTCTGTTTGGCTGCTGTGGTTGTGAAGAGCATAAGTTTAACCACTTGCAGACCGGACCATTTTGCTGGTCAAAGACCAGACCACTTTTTGCGATTCGGCACTGCGTCACTTTAACTGACAATTGCGCGGTCGTGCGACGTGGCTCCCAAACAAAATTGACGTCCTTTTTTTCCCACAAATAGAGCTTTCTTTTGGTAGTATTTGATCACTCCTGCGGTTTTTATTTTTTGCGCTATAAAAAAAAAATAGAGCGACAATTTTGAAAAAAACGCATTATTTTTTACTTTTTCAGCGATTTTTATTGTGACTGCGACATTGTGGGGGACCCATCCGACATTTTTGACACATTTTTGGGACCATTGTCATTTATACAGTAATCACTGCTATATAAATGCAGTGATTCCTGTGTAAATGACACTGGCAGTGAAGGGGTTAACCAGTGGGTGGCAGTGTAGGGGTTAAGTGTTCCTAGGGGTGTGTTACTAACTGCGGGGGGTTGGGCTTTCATTTAGTGAACACTGATCTCTGCTCCAATCACATGGAGCAGAGATCAGCGTCACTAGTTGCTAGGCAGAATGGAAAAATGCTGTTTACACGGCATTTCCTCCATTCGGCCGCTCCATGAGACGATCGCGGGGATGCCCGCGGCGATCGAGTCCGCGGGTCCCGTGACCGGACTCACGGGGGTCCCGACCAGCACGGGAGCGCGCCACCGGCGGCGCGCTCCCGATGGCAGGGCGGCATTGAATATTGGACGTACCTGTACGCCAATATGCCTGCCCGTGCCATTCTGTCGACGTACATCGTCGTGCGCTGGTCGGGAAGTGGTTAAACTGGCGGTGCGATAAAATTTTTGGTTTATCATTTAGGAGTGCTGTGGCTAGATCAGGAAGCAAAGGTATATTAAACATAGTGGAAAGCATCTTAAACACCTCCAGCCAAAAGGAATAAACTATTTTACATTCCCACCATATGTGCATGTGTGTTCCCAATGCTGAACATCCTCGGAAGCATTGGGACTGGTATTGTGGAGAAAACTTGGAGATTCTGGCAGGGACTAGGTACCATCTAGTGAGAATTTTGTAATTAGTTTTGAGAGCAACAATATTAGGTGATGCTGATTTGGTATTATGCCCTATTTGGGACCAGTTTATTTGTTCTGGTTGTAATTGAAGGTCTGTTTCCCATTTTTTGGTATAAGTCAGTGGGAATGAAGAGTTGTGTCAGAGTAGTTGAGTATATATATCTGAGATGAGTCCTCTTCTATGAGGATCATTGTTGCAAGTTTTTTCAAATTCGGTGAGATTAGGAGACGTCGAGTCTGAAGGTGTATTAGTAGACAGGAAATTTTTGATTTGTAGATACCTAAACATTTATGAGGACGGGATATTACATGTTTTTCGCAGAGAGTTGCAAAGGGTGTGATAACCCGAGTTTTATAGAAATGATATGCCCTCATTAATCCCGCTTTTGACCAAGCTAGGAAAGATGTTGGGGAAGACCAAGCCGGGTAGAATGATGGGTTATGTAAGAACGAGAAGAGAGGATTGTGTGAAGATTGAAGGCCAAATCGAGTTTGCAGTCTATCCCAGATTGAAAGGCTGTGTTTGGTAATTGGATTAGTAAGCTTCTGACGCTGTGATGGAGAAAGCCATAAAAGATTTTCTGTAGAAAGAGGATCACAGTCAACCGATTCCAATGCCACCCATAGTGGAATTTCAGATGTAGCATGGTATTTAGTTAATTGTGACAGTTGTGCTGCATAATAGTATTTGGTAAAGTCTGGTACACTCAGACCCCCTCAGATTCTGAGAGAATACAGGGTAGGTTTAGGTAATTGAGGTTTGCCATTTCTCCAAATGTATTGTAAAGGTTTCCGTCTTAGAAATGTGATGGGATAGCGATAGGAAGAACCCTGAATAGATATAAAATTTTTGGAAGGATAGACATTTTTATCGCTGCAATCCTACCGATCCATGACAGAGGTAAATTTGATCAGTTGGAGAGGAGGTTCGAGAGTTGTGATAGCATTGGCGGGTAGTTTGTAGCATATAGATCCATTGGGTTAGAAGTAAAGTTGACTCACAAGTAGGATATAGAAATTGGTGACCATGCAAACGTTAAGGAATTAATTAATTGGGTGTGAAGATCAGGAGGTAGGGAAATATTTAGGGCTTTTGATTTGTGTAGATTAACTGAGAGGCTTGATATTCGTTCAAATTTTGAGAGGATATCAAGAAGAGTTGGTGCTGATATTATAGGGAATGGTAAAAATATTAGGACATTGTCTGCAAACATGCATCATTTATGGTGGTAGCCGCCAAGTTCTAGACCTTTAATGTTTGGGTTAGTTCTGATAAGTTGGGCTAGGGGTTCTATTGCTAAAGCAAAAAGAAGAGGGGAAAGGGGCAACCTTGCCTAGTTCCTCTTTCTATATTAAAAGTATAAGGGGATACCTATTGAGGTACTAAGTCAAGTACCAATATGCTTAGGCTTGCATTTCAATGGGTATCAGAATTGCGTACGTAACATACTATGTACAAAATAACGTGACTAGATGACAGAGCATCTGTCTGTAGTTTCGTTTTCTATACATTGCTGAGAGACAAAGCTAAGATAAGGACTGGTTACGCAAGAATATGGTCAGTCAGTAGATGTTGAAAAAAACTGTCAAGAGATAACCTTTAACTTACATTTCAGGAAAGAGCTAATGTCATGAGTTAAATTGTTGATGTATGTGAAACTCACTGGGCAGGGCTTTGTAAATACCATATAAAAGAAGGTCCACTCTCCCATTAAACCTTGTAATCTTCACCACGTACAAATGGAGTGTATGTGTATTGATTAACCGCCGGCGTATGGGACCTCCATTAAGCCACTCCAGCCTAGGCTATCCAGGGGAATCTAGAAGACGAACACCTTACAGTTTTGGTACCAGGAAGTGGGGTTTGCACAGGTAAGTCATATTTACACCTTTTACCTCTTTTTATGGTAATTGGCGTTTATGCTTGACCTGTCCAAACAACCATTATAAGAAATTTAATTGTATATATATATATATATAAACTGTGCCTTCGCAACGGACTAGGCTGGTCCCTTGGGGGGTGAAAAGGGTTCGCAGGTATTGAGGAGTCTGACTAGGTTGGTCCGACTATAAACTAAGAGAGAGATTCATGATTATATTCTAACACGGGAGGTATCATATACGCCCGTGACATAAGGATTGGCTAAATGGACGCCCACTTTGAGAACTTTTAAAAGTGCACTATAAATAATGAATTGCATCATGATGTGATTACTTGATAAATGTACATGTAATGTTTTAAAGCTGAAATCTTAAACCATAAAAATATGTCTGTTTCTCTTTAGGTGCAAGCGTAAGTATATAGAGTATTAACGTTGTATAAGATATAATTATATAGAGTGGATATCTGTTTGAATAAACCCAAATGTTGTTAAATGAATACAGAGTATTAAGAACCAGATTGTAGTGAGGTAGCACCCGCCTGTTCACACTGCACGCTAGGTTTATTTTTTTCTTAGCATTTATGAAAGGTAGATTCTTTTGACCACTAGACCTACAGGCTTCTCTTGCAGACTTGGTGTAAGAGGGGTATATCCCGCCACCAGGAAAGATTTACCCTTCATCGTATATTAAGGGTAAATCTTCATAGTTTTATATAAGTCCATCTGCCCCAAAAAAGATCAGGGATCCTACTCCCAGACCAGAGACCGGATTGTTGGACAAACCGGGTGTTATCACCTGTGTCCTGTCACTAGACACACACTGCCCAGACTACTAGATGGGGGAATTCTGCAGCAACCCAAGCCATGGCCACCCCATCACCCTATGAATTTGTCAGTAATATGATCCCTGGCCCCCAGGTAGAACCATTTTGGACACAAGTCCGAGAAAGGTGTCAGCAATTGGGGATACATGACCCAGGGCCATATGGTCCTTGTACTGAGGAAGACTGGCAGGAAGTAAGTAAAATATGCCAAATCCACAAAAATTCGTACCCTCCAGGGAAGTGGGAAAATATTCAATATATAAAAGATTGTTACCATGCATGGGATAAATGTCTACACAAATATAAAAAGAAGCATATTAATAAAACTACAAAGCTTACTCCAAATATAGGACCCAGTGCTATGGCTGAAGCCCCTGCACCCCCTTCACCTCCCCCTCCCCCGCCTCAATGTCCACCCCCACCTTATGTTATGGTAAAAAATTAAGATGGGACGCCAGGTCCATACCTTCAACTATATCCTTCACTGGATCCTGTAGTCCTAGCCGCCATAGCACACACCACAATTATTTACCACTACCATCATGTCGGGAGGCGATCCCAAAGTGACGCAATTGCTCAAATTCACAAACCCCAAATGGGTGGAGCAAGCACCAGATGAATTCATGAAGGACGCTAGGTCCAGAGAGATTTCAGGGGTCTTTGAACAAAAAGGGGGAATTTTCCCCTCCTTGACACAAACACAAACCCTAGTCACACCTGAAACCTCATCCTCACCACCGCACCTCATGATCATGCAGCCCTACCCACCTGACCAAGGATGTTTTAATTGTGGGGAACAGGGACATTGGAAATCACAGTGCCCATATAGACAGAGGGTGAGCTATCCAAGGGGCAGGGGAAGGGGGTACAACACTGCTAATCGCCCCCCCCCCCTCACACTACAAGGTACCCCCAATACCCGCAACCTCCCCAAACACCATCTCAAAACCATGCGCTCGCACAGCCACCCTACACCCCAACCTCTAACAGACCTCCCCCTCGAATCCCTATGCAGTGGCCATCTACCCGACAAACACACCCCCAATAGGGATGCCTAGAGTATGTCCCTTCCCTCAGTCTGGTGTGCCACAACCTATCATGGAAGAGTCTACCACAAGTTATATTACGCGTAGACAACCACATAGTGTGTTTCCTGCTTGATTCAGGTGCCACTTTTAGCTCATTAAATGATGAGAGGTATGACACACCACTGTGTACTGAGGGACACTCTATTGGAATAAATGGGACATCGGTTACTCATTCTGTCACCCCGCCTTTACCAGTCTCTACCCCGGATGGACTAGAGCTATGTATGCAGAGTTTCGCTGTCCTGACTTCCTGTCCAGTATCCCTAATGGGCAGAGATTTACTGTCCCAGTTGAACATTACCATTAAGTTTGACAAAGACGGCTCCCTCACTGCGAGTTCCCCTCTTTGTGACTTACACAGCCCAAAAAGACATGCACACAGGAGTTTCTTTCTAATGATACCTTCCTCCCTTGACCATCACACAATTTGGGCAGAAAACAAAGGTAGTGTGGGCTTTATTAATTGCACACCATATGCACCCCAAATGCGATCAGATGCGGGGATACAATATCAAAAACAGTATCCCCTACCCCCAGAGAAAGTCAAAGGCATCTCCCCTCAAATTAATGATTACATATCAAAAGGTATCCTGAGACCAATCATCAGTCCCTGGAACACGCCCATTTACCCCGTAAAAAAGGCCAGTGGGGAGTGGAGACTTGTACAAGACCTAAGGGCAGTTAACAAACAAGTGATTCCACTTCCACCCCTAGTCTCAGACATCACTTTTATCTTCTCATGTATACCGGCACATTCTCTATGCTACACAGTGATTGATTTAGCAAATGCCTTCTTTAGCATTCCCATTGCGGAAGAGGCCCAGCCTATGTTTGCCTTCTCCTGGACGGAGGGCCAGTTGACGGGTCAGTTAACCTGGACACGCCTGCCTCAGGGGTATGTTGATAGTCCTGCTGCCTTCTCTATGGTACTCAATGAGACTGTCAAGTCTTGGACGCCTGAGCGAGGGTCGGTGCTAATACAGTATGTGGACGACTTGCTCTTGTGCAGTCGCACTGCTGAAGATTGTGCAGTCGATTCCACATCTCTGTTGAACCATCTAGCCCACATCGGGCATTTAGCATCCAGAAAGAAGATACAGTGGTGTATGCCACAAGTGGAATACTTGGGGTGCATACTGAAAGGGGGAACAAGGATGGTCTCCCCCAAACGCGCCGCAGCCCTACAAGCTCTGAGCCCCCCAAAAGACAAGGCAGCCCTGCTCTCATTCTTGGGCGCTGTGGTATATTGCCGCCAGTGGATCCCTGACTGTTCTCATTATGATGGCATACTAAGAGAGGCCACCGCCTCAACAGCCCCTAGGCAGGTTGATTGGACAGAGGAACGGCTTAAGGCCTTCCAGGCCCTATTGAACAGTTTGTCATGTGCACCCGCCCTGGGGTTGGTAGACTATGGTAAAGCTTTTCAACTATACTGTGTAGTCTCGGGGACCTCTTTTGCCACGGTTTTGACACAACAGCATGGAACAGGCTACCGCCCTGTCTCCTACCTATCTAAAAAACTCCCCCTTCAGGTTCAAGGCATGCCATCATGCCTTCAGAATTTAGCCGCTTGTGCTATGGCCGTACAAGATGCCAACAAGATGGTCTTGGGACACCCGATGACGCTTTACACCACACATTCTGTCACCCACCTCATACAGAACATGAACACCCAACACATGACCTCACAAAGACTCAGTGGATATGAGATTTCCCTCATGAACACAGACAGTCTGTCTCTCAAATATGTTCCCGCCAACAACCCTGCCGTCCGTCTCTTGCACTCCATGTTACGCCTACCACAAGACCCAGACCAGTTTCATGACTGTATAACACAAGTGGAGTCTATCACATCACCAAGACCAGACCTCACCGACATACCGATTACCAATGCAGACAATGTTTTTGTGGACGGTAGTTGCTCCCGTCCCTCTGATTCCACCTTCCAAACAGGATATGCAATAGTCCAGTTGCCGAACAAGGTATTAGAAGCCAAACCACTGCCCCCCTCTTCGGCTCAGGTGGCTGAACTAGAAGCCCTCACCAGGGCCTGCATTTTATTTACAGATAAGAAGGTGAACATTTACACAGACAGTAGATATGCATTTGGGGTGGTGCATGACTTCGGAGTAATATGGGCTAAAAGAGGTTTTAAAACAGCAGATAATAAACCTATTTCCAATGCTACCCAGATTCAGGCACTTCTTCGGGCTATTTTGCTCCCAAAAGAGATGGCAATAATTAAAGTAAAAGCACATTCTTCAGATAATAGCAAACTTTCCAAGGGAAATGCTTTAGCTGACCGAGAAGCGAAAAAGGCAGCCCAGTCCTCCACCCAGGAGCCCACCCCCACGTCCATGTACTTTAAGGATCATTTCACCTGTCCTAACTTTAAATCTGTAGTGGCACAAATGCAATCATTAGCCACTGAGGAAGATGTCTTGTATTGGGTGAAGGCTGGCTTGACCAAAGACCCAGAGGGTCTATGGTCAAAAGAGGGGAAGATATTGGGAATACCTGAGGCAAGCAGTATTCTAATTCTCTCCTACCTTCATGGTCCAGGACACATAGGTGCCGTCCCTTTAGCCACTATGTACACCAAATCTTTCTGCACAAACGCCTTGAATAAACAAGTCAAACTCCTGACCACAAGTTGCCTTACCTGTGCTCAAAACAATGTGCAGGGCAAACGGCATGGCCTACATGGTCATCTACCCCCACCAATAGGTCCCCTTACAGATTTACAAGTAGACTTCACACACATGCAAAAACAAAAGGGGAGCCTAAAATTCCTGTGCGTTGTCGTAGATAAATTTTCAGGCTGGGTTGAAGCCACTCCCTGTGCAGGTGAGACAGCCAATATAGCAGCAAAATGCTTGCTGAATAACTGGATTTGTAGGTTTGGCATACCAACATCTATTTGGTCAGATAGGGGACCTGCATTCAGCTCTTCCGTTACCCAGGCTGTGGCTAAATTGTTAGGGCTGCAATGGAAACTACACATCCCCTATCACCCTCAAAGTGCAGGGGTAGTGGAAAGAATGAATAGAAATATAAAGGATAAATTGAAAAAGGCCACAGGGGGCACAATGAAGGGATGGCTTGATCACCTCCCTTCTGTGCTATTCCAGATTAGGACGACACCCCACGCTAGAACGAAACTTTCACCTTTTGAAATTTTGATGGGAGTCCCCGCAAACATAGAACTACCCCCATTAGACCAAGACACTGATATTGACATTTATTCCCAACAGGAAATGTACGTGAAAAACCTGGTAAGTATGCTTCATGAAATGAACGAACAAGTTTCTGTCACCTTTTCTCCTATTTCCACAGAGCCAACACACCCCTTCATCCCAGGAGATCAAGTGCTAGTCAAGCAACTGGCCCACAAAAAGAGGATCGGACCAATCTACTCTGGACCTTGGAAGGTTGAAAAGGTGTCCAGAACTGCGGTCCTGACTGACCAAGGAAACACCTGGATCCACGCCAGCAGGCTGAAAAAGTGCCCACCGCTTCCCACAACCCCGGACCCCCCACCTATTGAAGAAGAACCCGACCCACCCGAACAGCTACCGGAACTGCAAGAGATTCAGGAAGGCATTGGACAATTAACCCTTGAAACCCTACATGATAGCGAAGAAGAAGGACAAGCATAAGAACTTGTAGAAATGTTTTTACCTTCAGTGTCAGGGAAGGCTGTATGCCTCTGGGGTAGTCTGGTACTACTTGTATTCCTGCCCACATGGTTTATAGCCAACTGTATATATCATCCAGAAGACTTAGGTCTATTAAAAGGGATATGTGGACCACCTAAGATGAATAATACCCCCGGCCAAAGACATATTAGAAGTATTATACCCGTTAATGAGTCACCTAAGGGACTGACTGACAAGATGTTATTACTAAAATTCAAATATAGCTATGCTCAAAAATCCGGTTTTGAGAAATGCTGGATCTGCAGCAAGCTACATCCCAGTACAGCTAGAATCCCTCTCATGGCAGTCCCCTTGAATTTTACCCCCCTCCTTAATGGAACACCCCCTATTGTCCTAACGAATGTTACTAGGACCCTTCCAAATAAAACCCTCACTTTCCAAATTATAGGTAGAAGCCACTTCCCAGACTGGTGTTTCCGACTGGGAAACACCACAGATGGAGCCGAGGTTTGCAAACAAGCAAAACTTAACATTTCGATGACATCGCTTAACAGTCCTTCTTTCTTCCATACTTCAGATCCCACCCTAAATGCCACCTTTTTAGACTTCCTTAGCTCCAGTACTAAGTCTACAATACACCAATTAATGTCAATTCTGATACTCTCTGGCCTTTCTGATACTCTTAGGAACGTGTTCCATAAACGGCCCCTAGCTCTAGGAAATACCATATATATATGCTGCGGCAAACTCTGTCACCCCTGGATCCCAACCAAACCCCAGGGGTGGTGTTACCTTGCAGCCCTGGTTCCTATCATGGGGGTATTAGGGGATAACAAGGGAAGTCACCTCCTTGAAGCTAGCATGCATCCTAGATATCCCCTTAGACACTGTAATAAACGAGAATTGTTTTTAGAAAAAGATATGGCCTGGGCATGGTTCCCTTCCTGGACAGGATGGGGAATTGACCTAATGAAAAGATTAAATAATTACACTGGCATAATTGATGAGATTCTGGAGGAAAATTCTGATGATATAACCAAACTAAATCTAGAAACTAGGGCAATTAGGAAGCAACTAGAACTACATGAGTTGGCCATAGAAAGTATGAGTGCAGCCCTTACTGGCCTCTGTGAGACTACTGAGGATTATGAGTGCTGTACCTGGATTCATAATACCAGCATCGAAGTCCCAGACTACTATGACGTTATTGCCCAACACAGGGAAGAGGTAAATAAACTACAGAAAGAGGCACGGAACATAGGAAAAAACTGGGATCCCTTCTCGAGCAGTTTTAGTTTTGGGGGATTAATATCTTGGCTCCGAAATGCTGCCATGACAATTGTCACTGTGATTCTCTTCATTCTATTTTTATATGCCTGTTATAAGATAATCAAATGTTTATGTAAAAAGGGAAACACGGCCGCTCCGGAGGATTTGAAACTCACTTCCATTGTTAAAGGTCCAACGGTATGGTATAAAAACCAAGAGCACGAGGGTTCAGAGTATGAAGCCTGTGCTATTAAATTAGAAAAGGAATGATCATTATGTAAATCACAGAATGATCAAAGGGAGGATTATAAGGGGATACCTATTGAGGTACTAAGTCAAGTACCAATATGCTTAGGCTTGCATTTCAATGGGTATCAGAATTGCGTACGTAACATACTATGTACAAAATAACGTGACTAGATGACAGAGCATCTGTCTGTAGTTTCGTTTTCTATACATTGCTGAGAGACAAAGCTAAGATAAGGACTGGTTACGCAAGAATATGGTCAGTCAGTAGATGTTGAAAAAAACTGTCAAGAGATAACCTTTAACTTACATTTCAGGAAAGAGCTAATGTCATGAGTTAAATTGTTGATGTATGTGAAACTCACTGGGCAGGGCTTTGTAAATACCATATAAAAGAAGGTCCACTCTCCCATTAAACCTTGTAATCTTCACCACGTACAAATGGAGTGTATGTGTATTGATTAACCGCCGGCGTATGGGACCTCCATTAAGCCACTCCAGCCTAGGCTATCCAGGGGAATCTAGAAGACGAACACCTTACAAAAAGAATCAGATTTAAATCCTGAGTATGCAATGTGTGCTTTCAGATTATGGTATAAGGTATTGATCCATCTGAGGAAATGTGGACCAAATCCCCATCGGTTAAGAATAGAGTGTCGGGCTTGGTCAAGCTGGCGGCCTGAGCGGACGTGTGCTGCAGGAGCTCCGCTCTTACCTGACTAATTTTCCCGCTTATAACCGGCACTTTACAGAACATTTTCCTGCTGTTACCCTGTCGATACCCTCGGGTATGAGAAGAGGCAAAGCGAGCTCCAGGCGGAAGAATCTCTCCATCCCTACCCCCTTCCCACAGGATCAGAAGTACAAGTGGCCCCCTCACGCCGCCGCGCACATGGTGACTCAAACTCCGGCCCCGGATTCTAGCTACAGTGGAGGAGGACCGCTTCCAGGCTCTAATGCAGGTGATCTCCGGCTGCAAAACGTACCCTTACGGCCAAGATTGATCACTTGCTGACGGACTTTGGACTAATGCGCCGGGACATGGACAAATTCCAGGAGAGGCTGGGAGAGGCCAAGCGTCGCGTGGGTATCTCGGAGGACTCCATTAGGGAACATCGCGCCTTCCTACACACGCTACAGGTAAGGGTGAAGGCGCTGGAATCTCGAGCGGAAGATAGCGAGAATAGGAGCAGGAGGAACAACCTCCGAGTAGTGGGTTTTCCTGAGGGAGCGGAGGGGCAAGACCCGGTGGCCTTCACGGAACACCTGCTTCGGACTCTCCTACCTGAGGCCGTATTTTCTCCTCATTATGCGGTGGAGAGAGCTCACAGGATGTCCCCCGCACGGGGTCCGCCTGGTGCGCCCTCCCGCACCTTCATCTTCCACTTGCTAAATTTCCAGGACCGGAACCTGGCGCTGCGTGAGGCCAGAAAGGTGGCTTAACTCCGGTTTGCTAACACATGCCCCATGATGTTTCCAGACTACTCAGTAGAAACCCAACGGCAGAGAAGGACCTTCGATCAAGTCAAGGCCCAGCTGCAAGCGAAGAACATAAAGTACAGTATGCTGTTCCCTGCCCGCCTGCGGGTGATTGATGGAGAATCCACTCGTTACTTCACGTCACCAGAGGAAGCCTCCCAGTGGTTGGATATCCTCCCTAGACCCCTGTAACTGTACCGTTTCTCTCAACTACCTGTATCTCTTTGGTGACAGTCCGTGTTTCACCCCTGTGTTGTCTCCCCCCCCCAGGTGGCTGCGGATAAACTTTGGCGGCTAACTTTATTATGGTTATTACTGTGCTCCGTCCTTCATGCAGCCTGCCACTGACTGATGTGCAGTGATAATTTTTCCCCCTTGCGGGGGCCTTCCCCCCCTCTCAGCCCTATATGTGGAGGATGCCCGGAGCTGATGTTACTGCCCGCTCTTTGACACCACGCCACGTGATATGATCTTCCCTCTCTGCTTGACTGTGACCCTTATGCTGCTTTGAATGGCATCTCTGGGGATGCTGGGGGGGCGGGAGGCGGTGGTGGGGGGTGGGGTGGTGCGGACCCGGTTTTACTGCCTGCCTGCCACGAGATGGAATGACATGGGTTTCTAAAAGGAACTCTTTAGGTTTATAACGCAAAGTCTTCATGTATGTGCCCTTGGCTTTTGCCAAGTGAACTTGCTCACTATTACACTTAATGTTGGTTTTCGGAATTATACCTTCAGGTTGGGGTCGGTAGCCCAGGATAAATTACTTACCTGTGATCGAAGACCCCGCAGTGGTCCTCGTTCCCCTCCTCTGTCACCGCCATATATCCCGGAGTGACTTCCAGGTATCGCGGCTCTGGAGCTCTGACTGGTCGGAGCCATGATGATGTCACTTTCGTACATGCGTATGGGAGCCGCCACTAATGGCACAATCGCCGTTAGAAATGGCACACTCAGTTCACCTGCGCATCGTTGTCTATGGCTCATGAGCTGTAGACATCGGTGCCTGTCTTTTGCAAATATCTCCTAAACCGTGTAGGTTTAGGATATATTTCTTGCCCCTACAGGTAAGCCTTAATCTAGGCTTACCTGTAGGTAAAAGGGGTCTGTAAGGGCTTACAGCCACTTTAAATACTTCAGATAATTAGCAGACATTACCAAGATACTCTCTGCACCATGCATGTGTCAGCTTTTGTTGAGCACACAGCTGCCTGTTTCTGAGAATGTAGCCTGTGATGGCATTGAGGTCTGACAATCCCAAAACTGTGTGAAGGAAATGGGAAAGTTGTACTGAACACAGTATCAACCTCGTTTACCGCAAAATGCACAAGTTTGTAAAATAAATGTTCAGATTTAACCACTTAAGGACCAGCTTCGTTTTGAGATTTTGGTGTTTACATGTTTAAAACAGTTTTTTTTGCTAGAAAATATTATATATTAACATTATATATTGTTTTTTTTCTAACACCATTGAGAATAAAATGGCGGTCATTGCAATACTTTTTTTCACACTGTATTTGTGCAGTGGTCTTACAAGTGCACTTTTTTGGAAACAATTCACTTTTTTGAATAAAAAAATAAGACAACAGTAAAATTAGCCCATTTTTTTTTTATATTGTGAAAGATAATGTTACATCGAGTAAATTGATAGCCAACATGTCATGCTTCAAAATTGCACCAGCTCGTGGAATGGTGACAAACTTTTACCCTTAAAAATCTCCATAAAAAATTAAAAAATTCTACAGGTTGCATGTTTTAAGTTACAGAGGAAGTCTGGAATCATTCCTCTCACTCTACCAATCATGGCAATTCCTCACATGTGTGATTTGAACACCGTTTTCATATGCGGGCGCTAATCACATATGCGTTCGCTTCTGCACGCAAGCTCGTCGGGAGGGGGCACGTTTCAAAAACATTTTTATTATTATTTATTTTACCTTTTATTTTTTATTTTTACACGGTTTAAAAAAAAAAATTGTCACTTTTATTCCTATTACAAGGAATGTAAACATCTGTTGTAATAGAAAAAAAGCATGTCAGGACCTCTTAAATATGAGACCTGGGGTCAAAAAGTCCTCAGATCTCCTATTTAGACTAAAATGCAGTAAAAAATAAAATAGAAAATTTGTAATTCAAAAAAAAAATATTTAAATAAAATGGACCTTTAAGAGCCTTGGATGGAAGTGACGTTTTGACGTCGCTTCCACCCAGCAATTGTATGGAGACGGGTGGGATCCATCTTCCCCTCACTCATCTCCATACCTGACAGGAGACAGGATGCGATCACCTTCGCCCCTGCCGATGGCTCCAGTGAGCAGTGGAAGGCACCGGATCCTGGCGGTGGGCCCTCTCCCACCACAATAAAAGTGATCTTACAGCGAAACCGCCGCAGAGACCACTTTTATCTTGTAGTGGACCGCCCGCTGAAGACAACGATACCAGGGTTATGGCAGCTAGCTGCTGCCATAATAACAATATCCTCCTTCAAACAGCCACCGTAAAACTGCGGAGGGTGGTCCGTAAGTGGTTAAGTATTTGCCACTATTATTTAATTTTGTTTTATTGTTGTTATTGTCTGTTTTGCAATATACTTTCTGTAACTATCTCCATCATCCTCATTTCATTAAAATTATACTTTTTTTTTTTCACTGGTGTTCACATGAACCAATGGTCCAAACTCCATTTACTAAATTCTCTCCCCTTGTTGTTTTAACTTTGGATACCAGTAAATACCTTATACAGCTCACTTCCTGTTTCTTTTCTGTTAAAGAGCATAGGCTTCTGACATTATGCACAGCTGTCTCTCTCACTCTCCTGAGAGTTTGCCAGGAAGGGAGGGAGGGTGAGTCATAAGAGGGCCAATGCGAGCTGCAGAGATGGAGGTATGCCTCTGAGTGTGTGTGTGTGTGTGTAAATCCAGGAAGTGAACAGACAGCAGCTTCAGCTGCCCACAGTTAAAATGGTTGCAGCCAGGCTTAGTGGAGGGACATTTCTGCAGCATATTTGACAAGTACAGAATCACAGTTTAAATAAAATAATATGCAAAGTGGATGGAGCCTCACAGCTGGCTCAATTTTACCAGAAGTGGTCGGTACCTGTCAAAACCAGGTGCCCACTACCCCCCCTCCACAAAGTGGCAACAAAAGAAGAGAGGGGGCATAAAGCGGAACTTCCCCTTTATGATAAAATTCCACTTTATTCATTCCCAAAATTTAAGACAATGTGTAATCTGTACTGTCCAATGGCATTCTTTTAGCTGAAATGGAACTAAAATCTCTCAACCAGTGTTAAATATTTACTTATTTTAAACTTTGTTTTACAGTTCTTCAGTTGCTTCCTGGTTTCTGGCCTAGACCAAAATGATGTCATACCTTCCAGGAGTCTTCATGGAAATTTTTTTCTCTTAGCTGGAGGATTTCTCAGTTAGGTACACAGACACTCCTGCCTGCAAGCCTGACCTAAGGGCAGATGGATTTCAGGAATTCAAGAAGTAAATGTCACATGAATTATCTGCCCTTACTCAAGATGGCCACAGCTAGAAATTCTAGGGGGTGTTTTTCAAAGTAGTTTCAACAAATTCATTAATTCGGAAATATCCAAATGAACAAAACCTGTTTAACACATTTTCCCAAATATTTGTACATTTGGATATTCAAAAATTCGTAAATTCCAATATTCAAAAATTCATAAACTCGCAAATTCAAATATTTTAAAATTCAGAAATTCAAAAATTCGAAATTCAAAATTCGAAAACCCAAAAATCAGAAATTCTGGAAATTTTTAAAATCCGATAATTCTAAAATAAGAACGAAAATTCAAAAGAACGAAAATCCGAAAATAAGAACGAAAACCCAAAAATTCAAAAACCTGAAACAATAACTAACTAATAATAACTTAACTATTACTAACTATTAAATTGTAGGTATTGGAATTTCCTTTCACATTTGGCTGTTAGAGAATGTAACGAATACAAATTTATCCGAAGTTACTAATTACCAAAATAACGAATGCCTTATATAAACAAATGGAACGTAACCAATTAATAATAATAAATAATAAAAACTTTTTATTATTATTATTAAGTCATACTGTTCCATTTGTTTAGATACAGCATTTGTTATTTCGGATAACTCGTAACTTTGGATAAATTCGTATTCGTTGACAGCCAAATTTGAAAGGAAATTCCAATAACTATAATTTAATAGTTAGTTATTATTAGTTACTATACATTCTTTCAAATTTTCTGATTTTTCTTTCTTATTTTTGAATTTCTGAATTTTTCAAATTTTACAAATAGACAAAATTTCGAATTTTTGAATTAATGAATTTAGGAATTTTGATTATAACGAATGACCTGAAAACAAAAAATAAAAATAAATAAATAAACAATTGAAACGAAAAAAATGTTGACAGTGCAAATGTCTAATGGAGGCATGGATAGATGGGTGAGTTTGCTGTAATTATTAAAAATAAATGAAATAGTGTTTTCAGTTTGTGGTGCTCTGAGACAGTTAAAGTGATTTTAAACATTTTTTTTAGATAAAAAAAATGTTATGCTTGCCTGCTTTGTGCAATGGTTCTTCAATGAGCAGCCCCGATCCTCCTCTTCTCAGGTACCCTGCTGTCTACCCCCTGTAGATCCCCCTCATAGCTACTCCTCTTGCCGAGTGCTCATGTGGGCTCAATCCTGAGCCGGACTCTTGGTGTCCAAAGACACACACTCTGTGTGTCCTTAGCCCTGCCCCTCTCTTCACAGACAGCGATCGACAGTGTCCAATGTCCAATTTAGAGAGAAATTGCAGAGAGAGACATTGCTCTCAGGCACAGCGCTGGATTGAGATTGAGTTTTTTTTACCCTAATGCAAAGAATGCATTAAGGTAAAAAATCCTTATACCTTTACAACCACTTTAAGTGTTTTACATTTGTGCTGCAGAGAGGATGCTGTGATTAGAGCAGAGGCTGGTCAAGTGTTCCCAGCTGTCAGTATTTTTACTGGCAGCCAGTAAAAAAATAGACACTTTCCTCCTGCCAGTAAATGTCAGTGACAAGAAAAGGTTGGCAGTAAAAAAAATGACTGTGACGTTCGGCTTGGTCGGTTCAGAGCAAGCCAAGACCATTCGAGTTCAGCTACAGTTAGTTCAGGCAGTGCTGGTTGGGGGCGGGGCTGGCAGAGGCGGTGCCTGAGCGTGTGGTGTGATGTCATGGTGCAAGGGAGCTAAATGGAGTGGGCAGAGCCTTGTGTGGGGGTCAGGAGCAAGGCAAGCCGGGAGTGGTCAGTGCTGTTTAGACTGAAGTGGACTGAAGAGACCACCTGGCCTGAAGAGAGACTGTCATTGTCTTCATCATCTGTGCTGCTGCACAATGATGTGAGTGTCTCTGTAAGAGTCAGTTCCATTCAAATTTTTTCCCCTCCTGTCCTAGCCCTGAGCTACTTAATTACTATATCAAAAATAAAATAAGAAATATGTTATTTTGCCCTAATATCTACCTTACATCAAATTACTAATTGCATGGTGTACTTGTTTGTAGCTTAAGATCGGCAGGTGCATGCTGGGTTGTCAGCATGCACGGAATCCAGGAAGAAGGACACTGTGGCTTCAGATGCCCACACTGATCCCCACGCTGTGCAGAATCTTCACAAAGTAAGAAAACAATGCTGCACAGATATAAAACTGGGCAGCATTTAACAGCATACCTTTGTTGCATTGCACGAAGCATGAGTATTCTAGGGGTATTTTTATCTTAAAAGTCATATTTCAGCCAAAACTGCACTTTAAAACTGTAATTTTGTAACTTGGAGATGTTAGTAAAAATGTGGCTGTGCCAGTCAGTGTTCATTTTTACATCAAATTTTTAATTAATTTTAGTCATAGTCTTTTGACTAAAATGCCATTTTAGTTTTAGTCATATTTTAAAATATTTTTAGTTTTAGTCGTATTTTAGTTGACTAAAATCTCAAGTACATTTTAGTTGACAAAAAATCACCAGTAAATTTAAGTTGGCTAAAGTCTAATGGGTTTAGTTAAGCACTTTTAGAGCCCTATACATTAGATATTCTGCGGCAAAGTGCCACAGCTGCACCAGATCATGCATCTATTATGTGATCTGACACTTTCAGGTCTGGGGCGCACATGTGCATTGCCAGCAGCTCACTCTTGCTGTGATCACACACAGTGGGAGCCCAGAGGTGGGTACCACTGGCTCAATGTCCACCGACACCTGCTGCCTGTTCAGCACACAGGCAGAATAGTGATCTGCCTATGTAAACAAGGCAGATCTCCATTCCAGTAGTAGGCATTGATCCTGTGTTCCTGCAAAGCAGAAACATGGATCTATGACTTCTCTTAGTAAATACAGCCCCCTACAGTACACAAGCACTAGCTAGAAACACATTTAAACATTTTATTGCCCCTGATGTTAACCTCTTCCCAGCCAGTGCCATTAGTACAGTGACAGTGCATTTTTTAGCACTGATCACTGTTTAGTGTCACTGGTCCCCAAAAAGTGTCAAATGTGTCAGTTAGTGTCCAATTTGCCCAACACAATATTGCAGTCCTGCTATAAGTCGCTGAACGCTGCCATTACTATTAAAAAAAATCCCATAGTTTCTAGACTCTATCATTTGTATGCAAACCAATCAATATATGCTTACTGGAATTTTATTTTACCAAAAATACGTAGCAGAATACATATTGGCCTTAATTGATGAAGAAATTTGATTTTTTAAATGTTTTTATTGGATGTGTTTTATAGCAGAAAGTAAACAATTTATTTTTTTTTGTTTTTTTTCAAAATTGTGGGTCTTTTTCTGTTTATAGCGCAAAAAAAATGCATAGGTGGTCAAATAACACCAAAAGAAAGCTAAAAGAAAGCTTTATTTGTGGGAAAAAAAAAGGACAACCAATCAGTGAGTGGTAATAATGTGCAGTAATCTCTAGCAACCAATCAGTTTGTAGTATCGATGTGCAATAATCTCGAACGACCAATGCGTGAGCAGTAATAATGTGCAGTAACCTATAGCAACCAATGGGTGAGCAGTAATGATATGCAGTAATCTCTAGCGACCAATCAGTTAGCGGTAATGAAAGGCTGTAAGCTTCAGCAACCAGTGAGTGGTAATGATGTGCAATAACCTCTAGCAAGCAATCAGTTAGCGATAATGATGTGCAGTAACCTCTAGCAACCAATGTGTGAGTAGTAATGATGTGCTGTAACCTCTAGCAACCAATTTGTGAACCATGTGTGCTGTAACCTCTGGCAACCAGTCAGTGAGTGGTAATAATATGTCATAACCTTTGGCAACCAATCATAATCGCTGCCTTATAAGCTGAAGTAAACTCATTTTGAGTTTAGATGCTATTTATTGTATGTCTCAGAGCAGGTGGAGAGCAAAATTGCATGGTGGGGGGGGGGGGGGGGGGTCAATAAAATGCTTGCTCAGGGTCCAATCAATGCTAAAGATGGGCCTGCCTTAGTTTAAATTAAAGATCATGCACAGGTCTAAAGGAAGCTTTCATTTCCAAAGAAACGTACTCCGTCAGTGCTCTGAGTGAGGTCTTCCCCTGTAACATAAGAGCAAACTATTGAGACCAGAGAGAAACTATTCACAATCTAATAGTAGAACCCATTTTGCTTTTGGGATTATAGAAATGGTATATCACTACACAATTCACATAGTGATGATGAACCATTTATACATATTTCTACGTGAATACATTCATTAAACGTAAAAAAAAATTAATAAAATGTCATTGTGTGATACTTATTTTTTATTTTTTATGGGTGTAATGCAACTTGTGATATTAACTAAAGGTCCAAATTTGAACGGCCTTATACAGGAAAGGTAATACGATCTAAATAAACAATACCATCAGTAGATATCCCTTTTAAAGACAGGACAATTATAATGACTACCAAGGGAGAAAAGAGTGACAGATGGTGGCAGGCAACCTTCCAGTCACATTCACACATCTGACTTGCAGAATATGTGCATTCAAAAAGAAGTTTGGGCTTTTGCTGCATTTTGGAAACTAACCTATTTGTAAATTTGTAGCCAGAGGGACTTGAAATCAATACTTTTAGGCTGTCTCACTTTCTTCTCACCCCGTCTATGAAGCAGCAGGCTTTTTATTTTTTATTTTTTTAAATATATTTATTGAAATGTTAGTACAAATGTATAAAATACGGTACCATTAACAAGGATAAGAAGTTCATGAAGGCGAAAGGGCAAATAACATAGCCTTCACAATATATAACAATAGAACTGAAAAGACAAGACAGCATGACTTGAAAACAGTAATACTTGTATAATAGCTGAGAACGGGGTATCTGGTTAGATTTAAGTAAGTAATCTTGGATTCCACCAAAGAAACGACCCGAGGAGTGGAAGCATATACACACAATGTACACATAATGACCGGATAATGGAAATGTTGCAGATACATGTACATCTCTAATTAAAAGGCAGTTATGGATCAAATAGAACAATTTAAATTGTGTGTGTGGGGGGGGGGGTTCAGGATAGGTCTGAGGGCCAGAGGTATCTTTGATTCTAAGTTTGCCCAGTGTGTTGGCGAGGTCTGCTTGTAGATACTAGTCTGAGTGGAAGGGTTTCATGTGTAGAGAGATTTCTTCCGGAGAAAAGAAGTGATCCCTGTAACAATGCCATCTGGCAATAAAACGCTTAAAAGACTTAAAGTTTCGGGTGATGGTGTCTAATTTCTCAATGAGAAAAAAAGGTATGAAGCATTTGTTTCACTGAAGCAATTTGAGGCGGAGTGGGGTGTATCCAGGCTTGCATGATGACTCCACAGGCCGCTAAGAGACAGATGTAAGCCCATTGAGGGAAAGAGTCACAAGTGGCCGCACACCAAAACTCATGGACTGGGCACGGAGGGCATTAATCAGTGAGGCAGCACAGAGACCTAAGGTAACCCTGGAGGAGCTGCAGAGTTCCACAGCAGTACATAGGATGACAATAAGCCGTAACTAACCATAGAGTTGGGCTTTATGGCAGAGTGGCCAGAAAAAAACATTACTTTCAGCAAAAAAACAAAATGGCACGTTTTGAGTTTGCGAAAAGGCATGTGAGAGACTCCCAAAATGTATGGAGGAAGGTGCTCTGGTCTGATGAGTCTAAAATGTAACTTAAAGAAAACACTATGTCTGGCAAATCCAAAGAACACCATCCCCTCAGTGAAACATGGTGGTGGCAGCAGCATGTTGTGGGGATGTTTTTCAGAAGTCAGAACTGGGAAACTGGTCAGAGTTGAGGTTCATCTTCCAGCAGGACAATGACCCCAAACACACTGCTAAAGCAACACTTGAGTGGTTAAAGGGGAAACATGTAAATGTGTTGGAATGGCCTAGTCAAAGCCCAGACCTCAATCCAATAGAAAATCTGTGGTCAGACTTAAAGAGTGTTCACAAGGGCAAACCATCCAACTTAAAGGAGCTGGAGCAGTTTTGTAAAGCAGAATGGGCAAAAATTCCAATGGTAAGATGTGGTAAGCTCATAGAGACTTATCCAAAGCTACTTGGAGCTGTGATAGCCACAAATTGTGGCTCTACAAAGTATTGACTTTAGGGGGGAGAACAGTTATGCACATTGACTTTTTCTGTTATTTTGTCCTATCTGTTGTTTGCGTCACAATAAAAAAAAAAAAAAAAAAATCTTCAACGTTGTGGGCATGTTCTGTAAATTAAATGATGCAAATCCTCAAACAATCTATGCTAATTCTAGGTTGTGAGGCAACAAAACACGAAAAATGCCAAGGGGGGGGGGTGAATACTTTTTCAAGGCACTATAGATTTATCAGTCCCTTTCTCTACAGACTCAGCTGCACAGAACAATGAATAGGAAGCGCTCTGAGGCTTTCTGCTCATTCACAAACTGAAACACAGTTTTCTATGCTACAGTGATGAATGGACACATAAGTGATTGGTACTAATTGTTCACTGTGTTCATTCAGGAAATGAGATATTAACTGGCCTCTTCCTCCCCCGCTCTCCATCCTGAACCATCACCCCCTGTGCCCCAGCAGCTGTTGGGTAGGAGAGGAGTAAAGTGTCGCAGGGGAAAGGGGCACCCAGGAGGGCCTAGACAGCCCATGGAAGGGGAGGCGTGTGCTAGAACCAATCCCCCCACAGTGTAGCTGGAGGGATAGGAGGAGAAGCTGGCAGCACTGCAGGGGGAGGCAGAAGAAGATTGGTGTCTGCAATAAGACAGTACAGCCAGTCCTCCTGCCCAGCAGGTGCCCGAGCCCCACTTTTGAACTGATGGGGCCCAGTAGAGAAGGACTGGCTGTCCTGCCTTATCAGCGGCCCTGAGTAAGACCATGCATCACCTAATTGTCTGCACTGTTTCTCCAACCACCTGTTCTCCTATGTGATGTTTCAATGCTAATTCTCTTCCTCTCGTGAAGACTATTGAGTCAAATGTGCAATTAGTACATAGGCACAACACTGCAAACACAGAGTACACACAAGGGTTGATTACTAAAGACAAATAGACTGTGCACTTTGCAAGTGCAGTTACATTCATTTTCTCCAGACATTCTTGAATGCAGTGAAATTTATTTTTGTAAAGAATACCCAATCAGGAGCAAAGGAAATAAAATAAAAACGTCATTTTGCTTGCACATTAAAGGATGATGGAAATCAGCATATCATTCACCAAACTCTGGGGAAAATAAGTGCAACTGTGCTTGCAAAGTGCACAGTCTATTTGCCTTTAGTAAATCAACTCCACAGTCTTTATATAGACAACAGTCAAAGCACACACAGAGGACACTCATAGAACACATAGACAGAGCACACACAGAGAGCACACAGAGAAAAAACACATAGAGTACATAAAGCATGATTTTGCAGTTTAAGCATATTTGATCATTGGAGTCTGGACTCCAACAATGAAACAAAGACATGGAAAAATCACATGCAGTCACAGCACATATATTTTGAGTATACACAGTAAAAAAAAGCACACAAAGCCTGAGAACTTACACAATCCACATGGCACACAATTCTTGAAAAAAATACATATCACAGGGTACATACTACCTGACAACATACACATACAGCACACAATACACGCATACAATTCAGGGCACACACTACCTGAGAAAGCACACAGCACACAGGTCATGCCCTCTTTGAGAACAGGTACAACATACAGGGCTCAAACAGGCTGAGAACACAAACAGCATACATGGTACACATAGCCTGGGATCACACAGGGCATGTAAAGTCTGAAAACACTCACACCACACTGGGTATGCACAGTACGAGAATTCACACAGAGCACATACAGTTATGCCGGGTACACACGACTGGACTTTCCAGCAGACTAGGTACGAGAGGATCAATCCAACCGTGTGTGGGCTAATCCGATCATTTTTTCGTTATAAAAATCAGACGGACCTAGAAATAGAACATGTTTCAAATCTGTCCGACGGACTCAATTCCTGTCGGGAAAACCATTTGTCTGTATGCTTTTTTAGTCCCGTCTTACGTCATCATGTTCAAATCGAACAGACTTTCGAATGGACTTAGTTTGTTCCTGTGTGCCAAATCTGTTCGTTTAGAAGTCCGTCGGAACTCCGCCGAAAAGTTTTTTGGGAAGACCGTCTAAACTAGTGTGCCTGAAAGGTTGTGTGTACACGGCATTAGAGAGAAAAAAAGCACACAGGGGACGCACACTCTGAAAACACACAAATAGAACATAAGGTTCTATACCACTTATAAATGTCATGTTAAGCAGCATTAGAACAGCAAAGCCTAAGTACCATTTCTGGTCAGTGCTTTCACACTGATTTTTTTAGCAGCGGTTTAGTGCTGTTTAAATGGTGCTTTTGCTCCACCTTTCGGCTGCTAGCGGGGCGCTTTTAACCCTCAAAACAGTGTTAAAAACTCCTATTTTGCAGCACTTCCAGACAGAGAGTAATGGGTCTTGCAATCTCATAGAGCAGTCAGAAAACTCCTCCTACAAGCTTTAACCAGTGCTTGTCTGGACACTGATAGAAGTCACATGACTGCTATATACTGCTGATGAGAAAAGGTATTTAGCAGTTTATATTTACTAAAATGATTGCATTTTCATGTTCTGTGTACTGTAGAACAGTGGTCATCAACCCTGTCCTCAGGGCCCACTAACAGGCCAGGTTTGCAACATAACTGAAATACAAAACAGGTGATCTCATTTGCTGCTCAGTGATTGCAGTATTTTAGTCTGCATCTCCCCAAAGTAATACATAAAACCTGGCCTGTTAGTGGGGTCTGAGGACAGGGTTGATGACCACTGCTGTAGAAGACCTGAATGCGGGGTCCTGGGTTTAGTAAAACTTTAATTGAACAAGCTGATGTTCAAAACTGATGGACTCCCAGCACAGCTGCCCCAGATTGTGCAATCTCCAGTTCAGCCATACTATTGGTGGAGTGACGTATTGCTGCTTACACAGGGGTAGTCGCAATTTCCCAGTGCAATCTGCAAGTCTGAGCTGTCAATACAGAGGAAGGACAGGATTCCACCCCAGTATGGCACCCAAGGCTTTTATATTTCTGTCCTAATGACACCTTTCATGTATGTCACCAGGATAGAGAGTGGGAGAAAATCTCACCAATGAGGAAACAATTGTCAATAAACTTTGGCAGAAGTTCTCACGCTTTGCAAAAGTGAAAAAACATATCGGGCTTTAACAAAAGGAGCTATGGCTGCAAGGCTTTGGAAATATGGAGAGCATACACATACAGCTATCCCTGATGAGACGTTTGCTAACATTGACATTTTACTAGAGTTTATCAACTGGGCATGTGCAAATATCCCTCTTGTTTGTGTGAATCTATTTGGCACATTAGTATATGGCTTTCTGGTTTTTCCATAGTGTTATACCATGACTTATTCCTTAATAAAAATATTGTTAACAATAAACATTATAAAATACTACCTAAACCACTTAATAAATACTGGTTTATGCCTAAACAAAGAGAGGGAGATAAAAAGAGATAAAAGGCATTTCTCTTTTTACGTTGTCCTGTACAAAAGAAAATGTCTGAATTAAACATAACCAGCCTTTTCTATTAGACATCTTGAGGTCTTTTTGTGTACTGGATAGAATTGACAGAATCTTTCTTATACAGCTGTAACAAAATGATCCCCTCGTAGAAGCTTACATTTTTCCCAAGTACGGTCTGTGATTCTTATGCCTACATGGGTAGCATCTGAATCGTGGATGACGGAATTTTACCTGCAGACCCATCACAATCCTCCCAACACATCTCAAAACAGACAGATCCCTAGACCTCCCTAAAAGTAGCAGATGTGAATTGGCATACTGCTTTGCCTGCAGGTACTGCTAAAATAGATTGAAAGAATTGTCTTGCCAGTCTATTGCTATTCTAGACATAATTAATGTATGAATTGCTCGCCTATTTAAATCCTTGCATGCCTCCTTTTCACAAAGCTGACAGTTTAATGGTGGAGAACCTTTTCATTATCTAAGATGATGGCACTTGTTCTCCTGTGGTTGTATCTTTTAGTGACTTGGGCAAGACAAGGAAACAGATTTATAACAATGTACGGATTCAGTGAATTAGAAAAGACATTTTCAGAACAGTGACATGTTTCTTTTTCTTCAATGCACACAGCTTGGAGATAGGTCAGATATACTGAATTAAAACTGTAAGAGGGTTTTTTTTTTCATTTTTGTACTTTTTCTGTTGATGTTCTTATGTCATATATATTTGTTGAACTACATCTTGCCTAAGGCTGTTTACAATGAAGATGACTGTCCAGAAAATGCCATTGTAACATTACATTTAACCCTTTTCTCTTGGTTATAAGCTAATTTTATTGTGTTTCCCATTACATTTAGATAAATGGTGGTGACAATTTTGTGATTATCTATTTTTTTTTCTCCCCTTCATTCAGAAATATCTGTAATAAAGCATACTACTAGCTAATATATTATAAATACTGTGCATATGGGTGCAGTCATTTCTGAGATTGGATGGAACCCAGACAGCCACCATTCACCCTCCTTTACTCTCCACGTCACAATAGAGAATCATTGCTATTTGTATAGAATTTCTAGGCTTGACCCTTGCTCTGGGTGGGTGTCATTCAAAGCTTTCCCATAAGAGATGAGTGACTTATAACAGAAAGAATGCAACTAAATTCACTATGGTTTCACATGAGTCCAATTTTTGGTGTTCTCAGTTTAGCTCATAGATAACAGCAGGAACAGATGACCAACCCCACCATAAAAGATGAGGATTTGTTTGAAACTGCATACTTAATGTGAAGGGGACATACCCGAAAGCTTGTCCTGAAAAATTGTATGTTAGTGCAAATAAAAAAAGTATCACGGACAGTACTCAATTTTCTTTGAAACTGCACAGACTTTACAACTGATTTACTGGTCTGTGCTCCCCATGCATGGAAGTGTATGTTTCCTTAATCTAGTCTAGTAAGAATTAACAATGACTTGAATGAGTGTGTAATCTGAATTTAAACTTTCTTAGTGAAAGTCATACATATGGTTGATTATACACTTGCAGGCATGCCACTTCTAAGGGTAGGATGCATGCTGCAATAAGTGAACGAAACCTCCTCCATATTTTCCACATGAACTCATTGGGTGCCAAGTGTGGGTCACATAGGAGACCTACCCCAGAGTGGGTACTTTGGGATCCGCCAGGCGATGAAGGGGGTCACTCATCGGCACAGGGCTAAAAACTTACCAGAAGGTGTACTCACCATTGCCCGAAATCAAGTGAGTTCCTCCAAAAGATATTATCCCTTGTCCTACACACTTGAACAGGTGTATGTGTTGCATTAGGAGGGACATGCAGATCCTATGCCCACTCCACCAGTCAGCGAACCTCTGTTACCTCACTCCCAGTAACAGAATGGGGTTCCACTGTATACAATGTGCTGACCTTATGCGTGCTCCACGTAAACCTTCTCATTCTGTACCGAGTGACCAGATATTAAATCTCTGTAATGCTAATCCACTCCTGGAGACTGCTGGAGACAGCTAGAGAGGGAGCCAAATATTGACCCTCCTCACTACCAGAGAATCTTTCAGCTATTCAGATACCATACCAATGATTGGTTGCTGTTCTTCCTTCTGGTTACTTATAGCAACTTCTTTGCACATTATCCTTTGGTTATAGTGATTTTTCGCAGACTCCAATGTGCTAATTCAGAACCAGGTTTCTTTAGGGAGATGCCAGGACCCTATATGTCCCTATATGTACCCCTTGAGTAACTTCAGAGCAGGCATTGAGCAGGCATTGAGCTCTTTGCCCGCTTAGGCTCTGAAGAAAGGGGTACTTCCCTGAAACACGTCAGCCATCTTGAGGTAGCGTTGGATCCACTCGACGTCAGGCCCTGCCTTGTCAGTGTTTAGAACAGCGAACCTGCTTAATTGTCAATGCTTTTTACTAAAGCTCATTTGTGAGTATACACTTTGCTGTTTTTATGCTTTAATAAAGCTTTTCCAGTGGTAATGCACTAGGTCGGTGCGCCCTCCTTCTTTTCTTTTTTCTTTAGTTCATGAATACCCATTATTCTGAGGAGGGCTGCAAGACGGCAGGCATTATTGTATAAAGTTGGTCACACCATGTACTGGGGAACTAGACACTGGAGCGCAGGGGAGATTTCTATTGTTTGTGTTCTATGTTACCCACACAGGAGGGAGGTTGGACCCTTCAGGAAAACCCATAAACACAAAAGGCCCCATGATTTCTAATGAAAGTGGACTTTTTGTCTGTTCCATTTGTCTCCTGCAGTCACCTTTTGGGGTTTTCAGGGACTGGTGTGCTCTCCACGCTTTAAAGGCGTGCTCATTTTAGTGTGCAGGCGGGGCCCGTATTTGGAAATTGGTAGGTATAATTATTTATTACCATAATGTTATATCCCTGGCTTCCTTAGCCCATTAACTCTTTGAGATCAGTGGGCGCATTCAAAGTTTGGGCTGTGTTTTACCACTATGATCGGATCCACTAATTCTGTTGTATTCTATTCACAGTGAATCTTCTTCTTTTTTCTTTTAAAACTACCTCCTGTCAATTATTGGCTCCCCTGAAGAAGCCTCTGTGTAGGCGAAACATGTCGAGATTCCATCTGAATAGCCAAGAATCCCCTCATCTAAACTAATTGACGGATTGTGATCATTGTCTGTATGGATATTAATATTTGTAGATTCAAAATTTTGAATTTACCTTATCATTGTGGCTGTTTTTATTATATTTAATAAAATTTCTTTTTACTTTTATACTATACAACTTTTTCATCTTTACCAGCACCGCAATAATCCCACTTACCTCTCTCTCTTCTTTCCCATATTTGATACAATTGGGATGAGGTGCGCTGTTAAATTCTTGCCCGACCTGATTCTCTTCACCCTTCCACAAAAGGGAAGGTGGCACAAGTATTAATTAACCCATTCCTTCTCAAATAGTAAACTGACTAACCAAGAGTTTGCAACCTGCCTATACCCTTTATTTCTTAAAAAAAACAACAGCAGTCCAGAAATATATTTTTAAACTAGCAAAGGATGCAATACTTCTAGAAATATCAGATCCATAAATCTTTCAGTCTTCCATCCTCCCACCCTCCTTTCTCCCAACATCAACTGACTCTTCAGCACATTCTTGTATAGCCTTACAAGAACTCAGTTGACAGGGAAGAGGGACATTGCAGGAGTCCACTTGCTTATTGGCAGCTGAACAGGAAAGTGGGGAGCTAGACCACCCTTGAGCAGGACTCTTGAGGAGTGTCATAAGACTGGCAGCTGACTGTCCACTGAGTACCGCTGATATCTGAAATGAGATGGCATCATCCAGCAGCTATCAGACAGCTGTAATCTACACTCACAAGAAGACTTTGGAGACACAAGCCAACTTGAAATATATGGTGCAGCACAGAAATGTAAAACATGTAAATGTAAACATGTTGACCATGTAAATGGAAACAAAATACAACTGGGACCAGAGTCTCCTTAAAAACTATTCATCATCATATCATGAAACATTTCTAATATGATAGGTTGGTCTTATACATGTATTGATAGTATTCCGTATATTATTTCCTATTTCTTTTCACTTGCCCTTATTTATATTTTTTTGTCCGCATTTATATGCAAACTAAGCTATTTACTAAAAGGCAATGATAGAGCCAAATAAAACACTGCTTTTTGGTGCTTGTAAAGTCAAAAGTTTTTATTTTTTTTATCTTAATGTGTGCAGCAGCCGCCCCAGTGCCCCCTAATACTTACTGAGCCCCATCTCTGTCCACCGATGTCCATAAGTGTGTTGATCATCTGAGACTCTCCCTCCTTATTGGCTGAGACACAGCAGTGGCGGCTTTGGCTTCCGCTGATGTCAATCAAAGTCAGTCAGCCAATCAGGAAAGAGGGGGCAGTACTGGGCTGCAGTTCCGTGTCTGATTGGACACAGGGAGCTGTGACTCGGTTCAGGTGCCCCCATAGTAAGCTGCTTGCTGTGGGGGCACTTGACAGGAAGGAGGGGCCAGGAGCACAGAAGAGGGACCTGAGAAGAGGAGGATCCTGGCTGCTCTGTGCAAATCCACTGCAGGAGGTAAGTATAAACATGTTGTTATTTTTATTTAAAAAAATTAGACTACAATCACTTTAATCAATTTCCAGGTCAGTTTGTTAAAAAATAGGTTTACATCTGAATAAACTGAATAAAAGATGACCATTGCTCATCTGTCATTCAACCCCACGATCTCACAGAATTCCTTTGGTCCCCAGTTAAAAACTGCAAATGATTATTTCCCCCACCTTCACCCTATTTACATTCTGAATGTAACAGTAGAAATAACAGTTGAAATAATAATTTTCAGTGGTAGATCCAGAAATCCCTCATATCTACTAATTGGGCAACACAACCTAATTTTTTGGAACATGTCACACATTACACCAATATTTACAGTATAACATGTAACATGGTCCAGTTCTGCCCTTCACACCCCTGAGCCCCAGTCAGGAAATCCTCACCCCAGACCCGCTGTCATATTTTGCAAACATTCATTCACAGGAATATGTGAATGGGAAAACGATGTCCTGTCTTCCACCACAGCAAATGGCTTGTAGTTCTGAATTAATTGCAAGCATGCTCTTAATCCATTCACACTGCCTACAGCTCTGGACAGCGGTATAGCCAACAGAGCTGCAGGCAGTGCGTACAGAAGCCTCACATTGCACCTGTGATCCACTGATCTAGGTGTAATGCTCTGCAGGCTCTAGTAAAAAAAATATATATATTACTGTAGATGCACATTTGCAAAAAAATATGTGCATTCATGAGATGCTGGACACAAGATGCTGATATCTCCAAATAAAACATATTTCTCCTCAGACCCACTCTTTCTCCACTCAACCCCCAACACAATTTTATATTATATGTTCAACATTTCTAGAAACAAAGACATTGGGGTTCATTTAATAAAGGCGATTATGTTCACTTTGCAAGGGAATCCTCGAATTTAGTGAATGTGGTGAAGTGTCACTTTGCAAATATACCCACTCATGTGTAAGGACAATAAAACAAAATTTTTGCTTGCACATGATTGGATGATGGAAGTCAGCAGAGCCTCACCTCGGTCACTAACTCTAGGGCAAACTCCCTTGCAAAGTTTAACTTCCCTTGAAAAATTAAAAGCCTATTCATGTTCAGTAAATCAACCCCGATATCCCTGCACTTTATATATCTCTGTCTCAACAAATAAATGCCTAAAAAGACTCCATCAATGCTCTTATGGGAAAACAAATGGAATGTGAAGAACAGCTTACATCCCATCAATGAAAAACCATAATCAATAACCTGCATATGTGTTCATGCTCTCGAACAGTTAGAAAAACAGCAATTAAACTACACACAAGATGGTATTATATACCTCAAAGGCTCCATTTTATCTTCCCAGATGTTCCTAGCTCATATTTCTGTGGCTATTCAACCACTGACTCTTTTCAACGTATATTTCGGAACTGTAGCTGAAAGGAAATTTCATACGGAAGATTATCACTACATGTATTAACTACTTATACGTAAAGTAATATATTTTGTGATTGTGTCCTTTTTAAATAATACAAAAAAAAACATATATTTAATTAAAACATATCCTGGTTTGCTGTTTTTGATCAGACACAGTGGGGTTGATTTACTAAAACCGGTACCAAATCTGGTGCAGCTCTGAATAGAAATCAATCAGCTTCCATTTTTTTTTTTTGTCAAAGCTTAACCACTTGGCCTCCAGAATACACTGGGGTAAGAGCAAAAAAAAAAGGGGGAGTGCAAATGAGAAAAGGGGGTGAGGTCATCACCAGCTACCCTCTCCAGCTTGTAGTGCTCATTACCCTTAAATATGTCACTACTGGACTTAAGTTTATATTTGGCAATCGCAGTGGTGGAGTCAACCCATTTAGGAGTTCATTTAAAGCATTCTTAAGATCTTGGTATGATTGGGAACTTTTGAAGGTTATCCAGGTTTCCCAGGTGGTCATGAATTTGGAAATGTTATCCAAGGCAGTATATATCAGCTCCTCCATCTCAGCGACACAATTTAGTCTGTTAAGCCATTCAGGGATGGAAGGAAGGGATGTGGACTGCCAATGGGTCAGTATACACATCCTTACAGCATTAATCACGTGCATGGCAACTGACTTATGATAATGTTTTTAGGAAGTTTAGCTAAATGCAAGAGATATTTCACAGGGTAGAAATCCAGTGGGAGCAGTAAGACTTGTTTTTTCAGGTCATGTACTCTGCACCAGAATGGTTGGAGTGTCGGGCCATCCCACCAAGTATGGAGGGATGTGCCCATCTCTGTACCACACCGCCAGCAGAGGTCAGAGACAGAGGGGGAGGGGGAGAATTTGTGTATGAAGTTTGGTGTTCTATACCATTGGGTTTTCAGTTTTATATCCATTCTCCTGAACAGATACATACCCTTTATGAATGTAAAAGTGGATGTGGTCCCAGCTCTCCTTGTCTATCTCAGAGGGCCAGGGCAGATTCCCAATAGGAACGTTCCGAGTGCAGAAGTGTAGGGGGTTCTTCGAATAATGACGGGTAGAGCATGGAGATGACATGGCATTGGGGGGTGAGCGAGTGCTGAGCGACTCCGAGGTTGTGGGGAGTTTTGTAAAATGGGTCAGCTAAGTAATGTTTAAGCTGGAGGTAGGACCAGAATAGGAATGTGCCAGTATTAGAGAGCTTAGCGAGATCAGATTGTCGTAGGAAGTGGCCTCTTTGGAAAAAGTCTTTAGCTAACATTTCCATGTGTGGCCATTCGGCTTTCAAGAAGGAGCCTGATAATCCTGGGGGAATATCTGGGTTACCTCTGACTGGAGTGATGGGGCACATTGGTGGGGTCTTTCCCTTCCTTGGGGATGATAGAAGTATAAGCTTCCAGGAGTCTATCTGATTTGCAGGGAGTGATGGGGAGTGAATTGAATGCTTTGAGAAAACGTGGTGCCAGAATGTCCGAGAAGGTCTTATAATATAGGGCCGTAAATCTGTCCGGGCCTGGACTTTTGTCTGGTTTTGTGTATTTAAGTGCACCTAGTAATTCCTCTAAAGTCAGAGGAGCCTCTAGGGCCTGTGAGTCATCTGTCAATAAGGTAGAGGGGCTATATTTACTCAGGAAGTCTTTAATCAATTCCTGACGGTTCAACCGTGTGGTATGATCCATGTCTCCCAAACGCAAGTTGTATAACTTACTGTAGAAGGAATGGAATTGGGGAGCAATGTCCTCATTTTACATATATGTCTTACCTAGGGATCTACAATGTGATGGATAGTGGAGGTCATTATGAGGATGCTGCAGTTGGTGACATCAGGGCCCCTAGGAGCATGGTGGGTCAAATGTCCGCCTGCAATCCAGCTCCCTGTAATCAGGGGTGGGTAGCTGAGGGCCAATGTAAGGCTGTGGGCTTTATGTGGGGCCCTCACATCCCCCCCGCAGGGCTCCGTCAAGCCGCTCATTCACACGGTGAGCCACTCCCTCCATCGGTTGATACCCATGGCCTGCGATTTGTCACAATTCGCGGAAAGCAGTCCATAGTTACAAACCCTGCATGTCAGAAACATCACCACATCATTATGGAACACTTTGAACCATATATTACACATCAGCGTTGCAAGGGATTTAAGTGCTACTCATCATGTTTAGGTACTGGTGAGGTCTAACTGCAGAGTACAACATCTACCACAATAAATTTATCTTACTTTAAAGTGCATTCTTTAGGTTGGGTTCAGCTGGTAAAAGGGTTTCAAAAAGAATTAGAGATAGAAAACCTGCATAAGGGCCATGAGCCATAGATCTGTCCCTTAGGCCGAGGGAGTTTCCCATGTGGTTCTTCATCTTGTAGTCCGGGCCTGAGAGAGAGAAAAAAGAAAGGGAAAAAAAGCAAAAGGCAAGTAACAAAACAAAATACAGTGCTGCATAGCATCAATGGCAGAAGGGCCTCTCGAAGATAAAACACTTTAGAGGCCAATGAGAAGAAAGTATTGTTCAGGAAGTAACTGTGTTCCGGTTCAGGGGCATCAAGCAGTATATCAGTATGTAGTATCATGTGCATAACTTCAGAACGTGGCCAGGAAGCCGTCTGCAGGACATCAAAAACAGTTGAACATCCACAGAGGTCTCAGTAAAGTGGTAACATAACGGTTCTGGGGAAAACGTAGGAACTGTTTTGGCGACAAACATGCCAACAGGGGGTACGTGATGGTGTCGAGTGTGTAGCAACTCACAGAGTAGGCGGCATGGGTTCAGCGTGCTGTCTTCCGACAAACTGAGGAGAGTGTGAGGATCTCGGATCCCGGTCCGTGATGTCATCCGCGTGTCTACTCGGCGGTTAGGTTGCGAGTGGGGGGTCGCTCCTTGGTGTGTGGAGATCCAGCTTTCAGGTACAGCAACTACCGGGATACCCAGTGTGTCACAAAAAGCCCGTAGATCCATTGGCGTACGTAGGAGAGCTGTGTGGTTCCCCACTGTCGCAGCCAGACAGAATGGGTATTTCCATCAATATATATAATATGGCTGTCTCGTAAAATGTTTAGAAGGGGGCAAAGCTCTCTTCTGTTTTGTAGTGTAATAGCCGATAGGGCCTGGAAAATTTGTATGGTCGAGCCTTCATGTTGTAGTTGCCTGTGTTTACAGGCTAGGCATAATATGTTCTCTTTCTGGGTGTAGCTAACTAGACAGCATAAGCTCAATAATAACATGAAATGCCAAGCTGCTGTTTCCAAAGCAAGCAAAGTCCTTTCTTGTATTAAGAGAGGTATGGACTCCAGAGAGAGAGATATCATTTTGTTCAAATCATTAATAAGACCTCACCTGGAATATGCAGTTCAGTTTTGGGCACCAGTTCTAAAAAAGGATATTGGGGAACTGGAGAAAGTGCAGAGAAGGGCAACCAAACTGATAAGAGGTATGGAGGAGCTCAGCTATGAGGAAAGATTAGAGGAACTGAATTTATTCTCTCTTGAGAAGAGGAGAATAAGGGGGGATATGATCAACATGTTCAAATATATAAGGGGTCCATATAGTGAACTTGGTGTTTAGTTATTCTCTTTATGGTCAACCCAGAGGACAAGGGGGCACTCTTTACAACTAGAGGAAAAGAGATTTCATCTTCAAAAAGGAAAGGTTTCTTCACAGAAAGAGCTGTGAAAATGTGGAATAGACTTCCACCAGAGGTGGTTCTGGCCAGCTCAGTAGATTGCTTTAAGAAAGGCCTGGATACTTTCCTGAATGTACATAATATAACTGGATACTAATATTTATAGGAAAAGTTGATCCAGGGAAAATCCGATTGCCTATTACGGGATCAGGAAGGAATTTTTTTCCACTGCTGTAGCAAATTGGAGCATGCTCTGCTGGGGTTTTTTGCCTTCCTCTGGATCAACTGTGCGTATAAAATTGGGTATATTGGATTGTACGATATTTTTTTATTTTATTTATTTATTGTTTTTAAGGTTGAACTGGATGGACTTGTGTCTTTTTTTCAACCTGACTAACTATGTAACTATGTAACAGCATACTGTGTCCCTGGGAGGGTCCCCATCTCGACCTCTGGGCCTAAGGGACCTGTGGCATCTCTCCATTTCTATGGGGCATCTGGGGGGTCTGTCAATGAGGGCGTTACAGATTGCCCACACCATTGATTGTAATTGAGGGTTATCTATAGTTTCTGGGATCCCCCTAATGCACAGATTGCATCTGCACCCCCTATTATCCAAATCCTCAATGTGGCCGTGCATCTCAATGAGGTGCTGTGCATGAGCGTCTGTGACTTGCTGTACCTGTCCTATGGCATTGCCATGTGTCATGGCGGCAAATTTCACAGTCTCTAGGCAGGAGGCAACCGCTTTAAGATCAGTCTTGAGGTCTGAAATGGTGGCGCTCAGGGTATTTTTAATGTCCAACACCACTAGCTGCAGATCTGCCATGCTAAGGACTGGGGATGGCTGTGTAGCATACCTGACACCATTTGGTTGTTCCCTAGGATCGAGGGTGCTGGGCTGGATAGGATGACTCACTGCATCATGGCTCAGCAGCAGGGTTCGAAGCCTGCGTGGAAGTCTGTGTGAATGGGAATGGCCGCATGCTGAATTCTGAATATCTCCCGCTTATTTGCGTGGCTTGTTCTGCCTGAGAGCGGGCGGTGGAGCTGCTTCTGTCGGCCATCTCCTTGTCAATGAATCACCACTGTGTCGCTGATGGAAGCTGAATTGTTAGCCCTAGATGCCGGAGCGCGCTGATCAGGCAGCCATCTTGGTCCGGCACTTGGCCACGCCCCCAATTTTAACCGACAATTGTGCAATCGTGCGACACTCTACCAAAATAACATTTATGCCCTGTTTTTCCTACAAATAGAGATGTTTTGGTGGTATTTGATCACCTCTGCGTTTTCATTTTTTGTGCTATAAACAAAACAAACCCGACAATTTTGAAAAAAACAAAAAAATATATATTTTTTACTTTCTGCTATGAAATATATCCAATAAAAAAACTTGAAAAATCAAATTTCTTCAATATTCTACTACATGTTTTTGGTAAAAAAAAAAAAAAAACATAAATAGTCTACAAACTATGCAATATTTTAATGTTTTATTTTTTTACTAGTAATGGTGGTGATCAACGACTTATAGTGGGACTTCGATATTGTAATGGACATTCTGACACTAACTGACACTTTTGACACGTTTTTGGGAATTGGTAACACTAATACAATGATCAGTGCTAAAAATATGCACTGTCTCCGTAGTAATGACACTGGCTAGGAAGGGTTTAACATCAGGGGCAATCAGAGGGTTAAAGAGGAAGTGAACTTTCTCTGCTGACATTTACCTATAGGTAACCCTATAATAAGGCTGGCTTCATACAATTGAGAATCGTATGTTAGGAGATTGTGACTGGCTCTCTATGGAGCCGATTTACACATCTCCGGAGCACAACAGCAGATGATAGCGCTCGGGGTACCCGCATAGTGGCTCACAATTAGTGAAATGATAAATAAATCCAGTAGTAAAAACAAGGCTAGATAAAATCAACAGTAAAAAGTCCACAAGTATAAATCAAGAGTCCAATCAATTCTGAGGGGCAATAAATAGTAAATCTTGGGAACTGGATGATGATGGTGTAGTCTACAGCAAAACAGGCACAGAGGGCTGCTCTTCTCGGGAGTGAAGCCAACCCAGAATCAACGTGGAAAGAAAAGACAGAAAAAGTGCCTCTGGTGCCTCTGAGTGCAAGGTTTTAATGTAACATAATAAAAGTATTCACCACTTACATGTGGGTAAGTACAGATGTGCTCATGAATGATGAGGTATGGCTGATGTCTGGAGCATGTCCTGAGTGATGCCAAATCCAGACTGTGGAAACCACAAGGAGCCAGAGAGGAAGCCAGCTGTGTCCTCCAAAGGAGATGGTGACGATCCAATCGGGGGGGGGGGGGGGGGGTGACGTCAGCAAGGTCAGGGGAAAACGCAAACTGATCTTGCTGACATCACACGCTGCTTTTTCTGTCTTTTCTTTACACATCTCTGGTTCTGGTTGAAATTGTACATGTACAGGACTCCTGTGCATCTTCTGGTCCGTTTAAGGTCTGAATTCAGCCAACAATTTGGGCTTAAATGAGACCTGAAACAGTGAACACACATGAACCCCTACTGTGAGCCATTCTATGCTGCGGTGTGAACCCAGCCTTAGGCTTACCAATAAGTATTGTAAATATCTTCTAAATGTGTACCATTTACATTACATACAGCCAGTGACATCACTGGTGCATGCGCTCTGAACGAACAGCCATGGGTGGCATTCCTTCTGAGCCCTGTGCCGTGAACGCATGCATGGGAGTAACGCCATCGCGGTTCTGGCCGCTCACAGCACTGGAGCCCGCAAACCCAGAAGTAACTCAAGAAAAATGTCAGCGGTCTCAGCGATGTAGGGGCGCCATTGCAACAGCCTAGTTCTAAGGTAAGTATTTCATGCACACTATGATGCATACTAGCTAATTATGCCTTTGTTTTTTTTTGTTTTGTTTTTTGTGTTTACAACCTCTTTAACTGTATCCCTAACCAGTGTTTATGTGAACTGTGTGAGGTGCTTTTTCTAGGGGAAGGGATGGAATTTATTTTGCAGGGACACAAACTCCATCCCTTTGCACTGGTCAGAACAGTGATCTGCCTTGTTTACATAGGCATATCACAGTTCTGTCTCTCTGCCTGATGATTGGCGGGTGCTGACGAACATCAAGTACACAACACTTGCTGATCAGCTTTCACTCTGTACATGTTTACCCCCTACCCAGTAGTGTCAGATCACGTCTATATACGTGATTCGGCACAAAGGTCCCGCCATGTAGCAGTAAAACTGCTATAGCATGGATTTAAAGTGGTTAAATGAACAAGCTGAAGTTAGAAGCTAATTGGTTACCATGCACAGCTGCACCAGAATTTGCACTCTCCAGTTTTAGCAAATCGACCGCATTAAGATAATGGAAGAGAGCACTAGGGAGTGTTTGTGCATTTGTTTATGAATGGAACATGGTTTAATATTTGCTGTCTCGTTGTAGTGGTTCTCAACCTTGTCTTCAAGTACCCCCAACAAGCCATGTTTTGGCAATTTCTCTTAGATAAAATAGCTGTCCAAAATACCAAGCCATTGACTCGGATTTAAAGCACCTATGGAAGATAAAGGAAAACCTGCAAACATGGCCTGTTGGGGGTACTTATGGACAGGGCTGAAAAACCACTGTCTTGTTGGATTATAACATTTAACATAATGAACATTAATAAATATTATTATAAACAGCCACATTGTGAAAAAATATAGTCTATTATATAGCTAAAAGTGGTGGGGCCGTTCTGTACAGTTATGATGTGGTGAGTGTTTCATGTGTATATTTTGCATATGTTGTCCGTCATTGATATTGAAATTGATGGTCTTTAAGCCATAATTGTCTCTTAAATAGACCAAAATCCAACTGTTACTTCCCATTATTAAACATAGACTTTAGCATTCTATACTTTGAACTGTGTCATCACACTGAGTGTTTGGTTTTACTAGTTCCAGCTTTGTATAATTGAAAGCCAAGGGAGAGTACCTTCAAACAGTAATGCGGGCAGTTAAAATACAAAGGTGTTTCACAGCTTGTCTCTGGCGAGCGGCACTCTCATGAGATTGCTTAGTACAGGGAGTAAATTTCTATTTAGAAGAAAGGTGATGCAGCAATAACCTAGTAAATTATGCTCTGAAGAAAAGCAATGATCCCTGTGAAATGATTCCTTTTCAGTTCAGCAATTGCCTAATTAATGTTGCTGCTTAATTGGAAAATGGTCTACCTCATCAGTGTTTAATTCCGTATAAAATCATTAACATGCAATTAGAACATAAATAAATTTGTTGCAAAAACATTGTTTCTCGGTGAAGTTCTAAAGGTCTGTTCTGATATGTGACTGACAATAATTTGTACTCCCTCAAGGCATGAAAATAAACAAATTTGAATGTATTCTGTAAATGAAGTATTATGATGAGGACAGGTGTGCACTTAAATTAATTTTCAATTATTAAGGATATAAACACATAAATAAGGAAGCTTAATGTTCACATTAAACCAAAGTACAGCGCAGGGCTTCTCGACTTCATTAAGCTATGTTACCTTTTCTGATAGCCGCTGTTTGATGATAGCCGTTGTTTGCAAAGTTTATTTTAATCACTTATATGTTTTCTGTAGCACTTTAAAGAAAATATTGAGATATTCGCATTAGTTGATGGCTTTTAGTAGCTTAGCTTAGCTTAGTCTAATGTCATAATTATACACAAATTATAGAACCAATTTTTTAAGGGGGATTAAAAGCAATAATAAGTGCTATGGACCTACCTTCAGAGAGAAAAGTCAGCAATTGTTTGTGGAAATTGATCATAGTCCATTGGGTCCAAATGCAATAGTCCCCATGCACACTTTAAGAAAACAGGAGTGCTGGGTGCTGTAATGACCACTGGCTGGAAACCGTGGATGATCAAAGTGAAGGACTATCATCAGCACATCAAGGATTCCTCAAAAAGGAAAAAAGCTTTATTTTCAGGGTCACATAATAAACATACAGCAGCCTTTTAGGAGCCACGCAGGGCCCCTTCGTCAGACAAGTGAGGCCTGACGAAGGAGCCCTGCGTGGCTCCAAAATGTTGCTGTATGTTTATTCTGTGACCACGAAAAAAAAAGAAACTTTTGGACCCTTTTGAGGAATCCTTGGTGTGCGGATGACATTCCTTTACTCCATAGTCCATTGGGGGCATGGCCAGGCTGGGGATCCCACTTTTTCTGCTACACCCGTTCCCTACTCTGTGTTTTATGTGTGCTGCTGTTTCCACTGTTCCCTTCCTGTAGCCTTATTTTGCTCTGTAAACTCCTTTTCTGTGTCCTAATATGTGAACACTTGCTCTGCTTATTTCATAAGGTGACATTGCACGTGAGGGGCAATGGCTATGTGTATCTCAGTCCTAGTGTTCATTGGCACATCTCTGGATTGGTGCATATACCTTTACAATGTCACTAGAGTCCACATTTGACAGCTTGTTGTAGTGGTTAGAGGGAGTGATTCTGGCTAATGCTTTGGATTGAGATTGCTGATGACTTTGCTTCTCCTGACCTTGTTTAGACTTTAAATACCTTGGCCCTACCTGTGCATCCCACACACACACACACACACACACACACACACACACACACACACACACAAAAAAAACACACACTGTTTTAAATGCACAAGTGATTCCTGTTACACCTGGCATTGATACCTTGAAGTATACTTCTGCACTCTCCTTAATATCATCTACACTTAGATAGTGTCACCTTTAATCCTGTTCTAAATGTTTCAATAGGATGCTCATCTCCACTACCCAGACACCATACTCTGATGTGAAAGTCCTGAAGATCCTAAGAAGCATACCACCCATATGTAGTGTAGCTGAAAGATAGCTTGCTATAAGAGAAATTGGTAGCAGCAGTAGCCACAACATTTGAATCTACTCAACAGGGTTGCAGTTGAAATATTATTATTTATTTATTTAATTGATTTTTGTGACTACCCCCAAAAACATTATAGATTCCCAAAATGTCTAATTAGTGGGATTCAGAATACTTTACTCTCTGAAGTTTCTTTTTTTTTTTTTTTAAATGGATGATGTAAAAAACATGATGGTTGTCTGCCATCACCTGTATGTTGCCTTTTAAGTAGCCTGAGTTTACCATGAAAATATGGAGATAATACACAAAGTCCATGTAGACAATTTTTATGGTGGGAATTGAACCCTAAACCTGAAACCTATGTTGGCTAAGAGATACCCTCTAAGCCAACATACTGCCAGCAAACCATTTTTGTGGGTTAGCTTGTGACAAATAATTCTTCAAATGTACTTCCTTGCTGTAAACATTGCCTTGAAGTGGATATACACAGAGTAATCAGTTTGAAAACTAAAAATAATCAGTGCATTGTGCAAGAATTTACTTGTATGTATGGCAATGTACCTATATGGCAATATGGGATTACCTCTGTTCGTTTCTTGCAAAACTGAATATCTGATGGAACATTCACGCCTATCAAATACCTTGCAGCATCCCTGGTGTCCTGAGGTGCACCTGCATGATTATTCACACTTCATGCACAGGGAGAATGCCACATGACTGCATCAAGCAAATTCATAATATGTGACAGTCCTAGCCCAGCCATTATAACTGTTTTAAAAAATAGATTTTATTTGTTAAAATGTTAAACTATTCTGAAGTTATTTCAGCAGGCAGAAGTGTCACTGGGAGATTTTAGCATTGTTGCTCTGTCTTCTTGGAATTTTAACTTGGGACAACATCAGCATATACTTTATGTCCTCCTCATGAGCATCCTCCGTAAAAAATAATAATAGCCTTAGTGTGTATGTATTATGAATATTAGATGGGTGTGCCAATGATTTAAGAAAATGGCACTGGTATGGAGGGCATGTACTAATGCAGAACAAAATGTAATAAATACCATTCAGCGGGGACAGAGTACTTTCATGCGGTTTAAAGGGCAACATTTAAAGAGGGATTCCACCCCAAAAAAAAATTATTAAAAGCCAGCAGCTACAAATACTACAGCTTCTGACTTTTAATAAAGCGTTTTGGCTTCACTTACCGGTTCCCTACTGCGCATGCGCGAGTCGTGCAGCGCAATAAGAATGCTCCGCGCTGTCTGTGGGACCCGTGTGTGTCCCAGCAGACAGCGTGGCAGGACAGGAAGAGGAATGCCCGGAAGTGGGTGCAAATACCTGTCTTAGGTATCTGCACCCCCCTCCCCCCGAAAGGTGTCAAATGTGACACCGGAGGGGGGGAGGGTTCCGATGAGCGGAAGTTCCACTTTAGGGTGGAACTCTGCTTTAAGATCCACAAATCCGTAAAATAATGTTCTTGGGGGATACCAAAAAGCTTCCACGGGTGGTCAGGTGGCATGTGTCAGACCATGCAATATGCCTTTCAAAAGGGGTGGCAAAGCCTACATCCTTGCAAAACACTTGTGTACCATTGTTGAGGGACATGGGCCCCTTTGAATCTTACTCAAAATAATGGGAAGCATTCAATTTAAAAATGAATCTGTGGGGTATATGAGTGTTTATTAAAAATTCAAATGCCTTTCTTTTCAAAGTAGAAAAATAATACCATCCCCTGAATGGAATACTCACTCTTTCCATAATATGTACTCTTAAACTGGCCATGGATAGATAAACATTTTGATCCATCTATGGGCAGGCTGGTTATATAATAGTTGATTTCTCGATCGACTTATGTACAATCAGCCTGTCATTTTACATTTTTTTTGCTTGATCAGTGCCACCGGCTAAAGCTGGCAACACTGTTCATGGTATTCTGATGGCGGGAAATTCTCCCCACTGTCAGAATACAATAGATCCGCAGGAGGGATTACCCCATCAACACCAAGTGTGTTGATGGGGAATCAAATGCTTTTCTTTTTGGTTCCTACCACTGGTTGAAAAAAAAAAAAAAGCATCATCTATCGCTTGTCTTATGGACTCTCGATTGGAGTCATGTGTATGAGCAAAATGGTTTACTATTTTTCTGAGAATTTAAATCTTATAAATGGTCCTTGAGATAATCACTATACAAAACACCATTGAGAGCAAGGAGGGGGGCTGTTGGCTTGACTTTAAAAGCAAAGTTCCAAAAAACCCATACAGATCTCTTAACAGGGCTTTTCGGCATCATTACAACAAAACATAAATTCTTTAGCCTCCTGGCTATCACAGTTGTGTCCACCTTGGACTGCACAGGCCCATGCCTAGTTATGCACCATCTCTTAGTCTAAATACTTAAAGCTAATACTTTTGCTCAAATTAATTCAAATATTAGCCACAAACAGAAATCACTTATTGTGCTATTATTGCACAATATGTTATTGATGGTACAATATGAAATTTGCAATTCTATTTACATTTAATGAAAAGGGATGTTGATTCTGTTTATTTAGATCATGATTATGATTATGTAGATTATAATTTTGAACAGTATGGGGTTGATTTACTAAAACTGGAGCGTGCAAAATCCAGTGCCGCTCTGCATAGAAATCAGTCAGCTTCCATTTTTTCTTTGTTGTCAAAGCTGAATTGAACGAGTTGAACTTAGAAGCTGATTGGCTACCATGCTACCATGCACAACTGCACCAGATTTTGCGCTCTCCAATTTTAGAAACTCAACCCCATAGATGGCTCAATTAGAGAAGAGCAATATAGCTATTAAGAAGAGCAATATAACTATTTTCATAGTTAATGAATGAAGTTCATGATTATAATTGCATATGACTACTATTTTTGAATTTTGTTCTAGCTCAGCAAAACAAACAATGCTATTGGCTGTCACTATCTTTAAATGGTAGATAGACCATATTAACCAATTAAGTCCCCAAGCCTTTTCCTCCCTAAATTCCCTTGACTCTCAAAACTTTTTTTTCAGGAATGTCTTGGTTCTACACTATATTTGGTTGATTTATTATTATTTATTCGTATTATTTAAGGTACTTATATAGCACCATCAATTTACGCAGCGCTTTACATTGTACATTCACATCAGACCCTACCTACACAGGGGCAACTTTGGATCCGAATTGAAGTCGTCCCAAGTTGCCTCAAGTCGCGCAACATGATAAAATCAATGTAAGTGAATGAGAGCAATCTTAATGTACACTACTGAAGTTGCTGCAACTTCAGAAAAGGTTCCTGTACTACTTCAATCTAGGCAACTTGTACCCATTGATTTCAATGGAAGTTGCCTCCAAGTCTGATCCCCTGTCTTAACTGAAGCAACTTTCCAGGAAGTAAAAATTGTTTTCTAGGCAAACCCCTCCCTCCCACAGAGCTGATTATTATGTGATTGGCCACTGGCAAAGTCCCCTGTCCTGGACAACTTCAAGTTGCCTTGTAAGTTGCCTCAAGTCATGTCCAAGTTGCCTCCCAAAGTCTCGCTGGAAGTCATATTGCCCCTGTGTGAATGGAGTCTCAAGAAGCTTACAATCTAAGGTCCCTAACTCACATTCATATACTAGGGTCAATTTACACAGAAGCAAATTAGCTTACCAGCCTGTCTTTGGAGTGTGGGAGGAAAACGGAGTACCCGGAAGAAACCCACGCAGGCACAGGCAGAACATGCATACTCCAGGCAGGTAGTGTCGTGGTTGGGATTCGAACCAATGACCCTTTTTACTGCTAGACGAGAGTGATTTACTAAATGCAAACATGCTGTTCACTTTGCAAGGGGATTTTCAATTAGCTTTGGAAATTTGGTAAAAAAAAATCACTTTGCAAAAAATACTCAATCGTGATAAAACAAAAATAGTATTTATGCTTAAATTTGATTATATTATAGAAGTCAAAAGAGCTTTACCTTATTCACTCAAAACCTAAAAAGGGGTATATTGGTAAAAAATCAATGAATAAATATATACAGTAAATAACACTAAGCTATTGAGAAAAAACTCTAGCTGCTATAATAAAGTTAACCACTAAACAAATATATCTCAATTTACACAGTGCTGATAATCAAAGCCAACACATGAATAAACAATTAGCAAGAGGAAGTAGATCCAGCACACTAGAAGCTATCAGTCCCAAAACAACTAGGTAAATCAATAAAACAACAAAACAACAAAACAGTCACGTGAAGAAAAGTCCAAAATGCTAGCTAAATTGCAGCCGCTGTAGAGGAGCTAGAAGTAACTCTGCAGTGAAGGCAAGAGAAACAAATGCAGCGCCATCTAAGAGTAGAGGTATGAGGCTTTTATAGCCACAGTAACTCACAGGATATTGTAAAAACCATAACATTGCTCCTAAAAAAATAAGTGAGAAAATTGTGATACGAAAAGCCTGCAAACCTGACAAAGTCACAAACAAAATTCCACGTAAACACTACTTCAACAAGATGCGTGCATATTGTCATAAAATTTCTACCACCATAGGAATCATCAATCTACCCCATGGTGTTTCCTTCACTACACTTAGGAAATGTACTTACCAAAAGTGCATGCCTATCTTGTTAAAGAAAAGGCTAAATTCAGATAGAAATTACACTAGCTCCTTATTCAGGATAGTGCTCCTCCACCTTCCACTTAGTAATCCCAGGGTGAGCATATAGAAGCCAAAAAGAATCTTGCATAATGTATCTGTACAGCAAGATATAATCAACAAAGTCTGTTGAGTAAAATAATATTACATGACTGAGACTCGTGTGTGAGACTCAACAGTGAGACTTTGATGCAATGTAGTAGGAATGTAAAACTCAAAGTGAATGTATGCATTTTACTTTAAGAGAGTTTTATTCCCCTTTCAGCACTACAAAGTGATGCACAGGGGAAAAAAAAAGTTTGCATAAATCGTTAGCTTAATATAAAGATAAGTTGGTTTGAACAAGACACTTGCAAATGTCCTCCAGACTAGACATGTGCGATTAGTTTTGTACATATCGAAAATGTGTACGAATTTCCATAAATTCGTACATTCAGGAGGATCTGAAATACAAATTGCTATGCTTCCTAATTTTGTACGAAATACAAAACATGACTGGTGTTTTGTTGACCAATCCGAGGTTTTCTTCTGCTGCTAAGTGAGGGTTGGGAAAATTACCTTTTTTAATATGGGAGTGGGAGACTGTTACCGTTAGTCAATGGAAGATTCAAAATCGGACAAAATAAGAATTTTCATCAATTATGATTATTCATTATGATGAAACCCAGGAAATCAGCACAGCACAGGGATGGTGGAAGCCCCGCATAATGAGCATAGCACAGGGATGATGGGAGCCCCTCATAATGAGCACAGCACAGGGATTGTGGGTACCCCTTATAATGATAAATTTATCATAATGAATGTTCATAATTGTTATGAAAAGTTAACAAACCTAATGAACATTCGTATTTCGTACGAATTCAAATTGAACTTCGGACACAAATTATGAAATACAAATTAACGGCTAATATGAAATGGAATGGAACTAAACTAAACAAATTTATTGATGGAGCACATGTCTAATCCAGACCATCTAATATTGCAAAGTGTTTACGTTTGCTTCTACTGGGAACTCCTATGGAGCTGTAGAAGCCTTGGAAGCTCAGGAGATACCAGCTACCATCAAACAATGATTAATGATCATTGATCAAGTATTTTGAATATTTTGTGCAATGTTTTAAAAATGTTCTAAGGCTCTCAAACCTAACCTGTGGGGAATGCATGAATATAACACTGAGATATCACACAGCAATGGCTTAAAATCTCTTACCATGTACTGTACATTTCTCAACTTTCTGTATAATATGTTTATTATCTTTTACATAAGAAGGCCGTTCCTTATACTAAGGGATAACATAGCTGGTCTATTAAATCTTCCAAGGACTCAGGGGGCGTGTCCAAGATGGCGACCGGAGTGGAGGCATAGTGCGGGAGCTCCGTAGACTGTGCTGCTAAATACCCTGATTCCCTGCGGATGACGATACTGCTGAGGTCACCGGAACCTAGCTAGTGCCATCCTGGAGTGGTATGCCCGGTAAGAAGAAGTCCGGGACTCCATTGAAAGTCTCTACGCCGTGCATTCAGCCTCGCGGTGGAGGACCTCGGCCCTGCACGCTCTCAGACATGGCGTCCCAGGCTGCCGCTACAGACTCTGCTGACCCTGCACTCCGGGAACCGGATAACTTCTGAGCCCTTATGCAAGCTATTGGTACGTGCCAATCCACGCTGACGACAAAGATAGACACCATACAACTTGAGATGGGGCTGATCAGGAGGGACATGGACAAATTCCGCTCCAGGCTAACGGAGGTGAAGAACCGTGTGGGGGCTGCGGAAGATACCCTGACGGAGCATGCTGCCTCCCTTCATAGCCTTACCACTAAAGTCCGCGCGCTGGAGTATCGTGCGGAGGACGCGGAAAACCGTAATAGGAGGAACAACCTCCGGGTCATTGGACTACCTGAGGGATCTGAGGGCTCCAACCCTGCTGCCTATATCGAGCGCCTTTTCCGCCAGCTACTTCCCCAGGCGGCCTTCTCGCCGTTTTTCGTGGTCGAGAGGGCACACAGAATGCCGGCGGCTAGGGGACCTCCTGGAGCCCCCCCTCGCACACTTATCCTCCGCCTCCTAAATTTTAGAGACCGTGATCTGGTGTTGCGAGAGAGCAGGAATGTGGAAGAACTGCGTTTTGAGGGATCCCGACTCATGATATTTCCAGATTTTTCAGTAGAAACGCAGAAGCAGAGGAAACTGTTTGACCATGTAAAGTTTAAAGGTGAGTTTCATTGGGTTTGGTACTTGGTTCTACGTAATTGTTAGTTTATTTGCACTTTTCTCATTGCAATATAATATGATGAAGCCTTTAAGCTCCAGGCTCAGATTTCTATTTCTCTACTCTATTTTGTGGCTGCGTGGGGTGGGGGGAGGTGATGGGGTTAGGACTGCAATGTTTTGTTTTTTCTCCTATGGCTCCCCTAAGTTTGGTCTCCTGGAATGTGCGGGGGATGAATTCCAAAATCAAACACTCCCTGGTATTTACTTACCTAAAGAGGTATCTTCCGCACATCTGCATTTTACAGGAGACACATCTTACGGGTTCCCGTATTCTTTCGCTTAAAAAGCCCTGGGTGGGATCTTACTACCACTCCACTTTCTCCTCGCACTCTAGGGGAGTCAGTGTTCTGGTGCATAAGACGCTCCCTTTTCGCCTGCTGAATTTACACTTGGACCCAGATGGGCAATATGTAATCTTGCATGCAATCTGTGATGGGGTAGACATGGTGGTGGTTGGACTCTACGTGCCACCGCCGGCGGGTCTCTCAATACTCAGGAAAATTCTTGCCATTGTGGCTAGCTACCCGGTGACTAATGTTGTCCTTGCTGGGGACTTCAACATGCCTCCGGATCCGGGTATCGTCAGGCTCGCGGCTGGGCGGGTAGCTGATTCTGGCCTAGCTAGATGGGCTGATACGTTCGGTCTGCATGATGTGTGGCGGTGGAAACACCCGGTGGCCAGACAATTTACGTGTCACTCGGCTACGCATGCGACGCTGTCAAGCATAGACTTGATCTATGTGAGTACTCCTCTGTTGCAAAAAGTCTCCGCGGTTTCCATCCTGCCACGCGGCATCTAGGATCATGCCCCGGTGATGCTGACTCTCCAGACGGACTCGGTGGCGGGGATGGGGCTTTGGAGACTCTCCAGGTACTGGATTACGGATGAAAAGGTGGCCCCATTGATGCTGTCAGAACTGGGAGACTATTGGACCCACAATGATGGTTCGGCACCGCCAGCCTCAGTGTGGGATGCATTTAAAGCATACGCCAGGGGAAGGTACCAGTTTAATATTGCCCAAATCCGAAAGACCTCGAGACTGCTGCTCTCGGAGGCAGAACTTAGAGCAATAAAACTAGAGGACCAATATGCGAGCTCCCCGAGCCCGAGTACCCATGTGGATATGCTTACTGCATATAGGGAGCTGGCGCTGATCCGTACCGCTTCCTGTCGCCGCTTCCTCCTCTCCCAGACGCAGAGGATTTTTGAACAAGGTGAACGGCCGGGGAGGTTGTTGGCTTGGCTGGCGGCGGAACGGATGGGGAGCTCTTGCATAGCTAATATTAAAGGGACTGATAATACTCTGCTCTCTGACCCAATCCAAATTAATGCTCGGTTCGAGCAGTATTACACTCATCTCTATGAATCTAAAGCTACGTATTCCCAGGCGGAATTGACTTCCTTCCTGGATAAAGTTGATTTCCCTGCCTTGACTTGGGAGGCTGTGTTGGCCCTGGAGAGCCCAGTTACCCTAGCTGAGGTCCAGATGACGATTAAGTCCCTTCAGGCGGGAAAAACACCAGGTCCTGACGGACTCCCGTCAGAGTTTTACAAAACTAACCTAGAAGTAGTGGCCCCTTACTATCACTCTACCCTCACCAAGGCCTTAGCGATGACTGCCCTTCCCGACTCCTTTTCAGAAGCTGTAATTGTACTCATACCGAAACCAGGGATGGACCCGGAGCTGTGCTCATCCTATAGACCGATATCTTTGCTGAACGTCGATGCTAAAATATTGGCGAAGATACTGGCCAGTAGGCTGAACACAGTAATACTCTCTTTAGTTCATGGTGACCAGACCGGTTTTATGCCTGGTAAAGGCACTGATATTAATCTACGGCATCTCTTTACGAACATAACGCGGTTGAGGGGGAGCTGGGGAGGGGGCGGTAGCCTCTCTGGACGCAGAGAAGGCCTTCGACTCTGTGGAATGGGGCTTTCTCTGGCAGGTCCTCTACCGGTTTGGGTTTGGTCCTAAATTTGTGGCTTGGATCCAACAGCTATATGCCTCCCCTACGGCCCGAATACGCACGGGTGGAATCCTCTCTTCCCCTATTTGCCTCTGCAGAGGCACTAGGCAGGGCTGCCCCCTCTCTCCGGGACTTTTCGACCTGGCCATTGAGCCCATGGCGATTCTCCTTCGCTCCACGGAGGGGGTGGAGGGATTGCGGGTGGGCCCCTTGGTGGAGAGGTTGTCGCTATATGCGGACAATGCACTTTTGTACCTTGGGGACACTTCGGACTCCCTTATGTCAGCCCTATCTATCATTAACGAGTACGGTAAATTCTCGGGGGTCCGGATTAATTGGGGTAAATCCAGTTTGTTTTTACTCTCTGATTCTACCCCCCCCGTCCCCCTCATCTCCTCTGCAGAGGGTTACCCGTTTTAGATACTTGGGGATTGAGATCACCAGAGACCTCTCCCAATTTCTGGCAGATAATCTTTACCCAATCCTGCGTGCTATAGCGGTGAAGTGCCAGCTATGGAAGACGCTGCCCTTGACACCGGTGGGACGTGTTAATCTACTAAAAATTATGTTTCTCCCTAAATTTTTATATGTGTTTAGAAATACCCCGTCCCGATCCCTGCCACATTCTTCCGCAAGCTGGATGGGGTAGTTTCCTCATTTATCTGGGGTGGCAGGGTTCCGAGGATCTCTAGGGCCAAGCTACAGCTTCCACTGTCCCTGGGAGGATTGTCATTGCCCTGTTTCCGACGGTACTATTGGGCGGCGGTGTTAGTCACAGTTCGCTGGTGGTTTATTCAATTTAAATCTAACCCTGCGGTCACGTTGGAGGTGGCAATTTTGGGCTCCTATGCAGCTCTGGCGGATTTAGTTTATAGGGGAGCCAAGTCCAGCCCACAGGTAACGATCCCAATGCAGACCACAATCCAGGTTTGGGAAAGAGTCACCGCCACTGTTTAGGCGGCTAACTCTGTCTCCCCTCATACCCCGCTGTGGGGCAACCCCAGACTCCCGCACTTTAGCTCTATTCCAGACCCTGGCCTTTGGGCCAGGTTTGGAATATCTAAACTTGAACAAATCATGCTAACTGGGGCTCTCCTCCCCTTCCCGGACCTTAGAGAGGCCTATGGCCTTCCCTCTTGGATGCTATTCAGGTACCTCTAAAGCATGCAACGCAGGCTCAATTCCCGGGGGAGATTTTGGTGGAACCTCACGGGATAGAGAGATTTCTCACCTCTCGCGGAGTGGACAGGATTCTTTCTTCCCTGTATCTCCGCTTGACCTGTGAGCGTTCGGAGGGGGAATCGCCCTTATATCGGGTTTGGAAGGGGGACATCCCTTCCCTCACAGAGGAGGAATGGGACTTAGCCCTGCAACACTATCTCCCCAAGGTAATCTCCGCAAGGGACCGGTTCATCCAGCTGAAATTTATACATAGGGCCTATTATACCCCTCAGCGCTTAGCCAGGATCTACCCCGCCCAGTCTGAGCTTTGCCCTAAGTGTCAGCAGGCCATTGGTACCTTCTACCATGTTATATGAGAATGCCCAGTTATCCACGGCTACTGGCAGCAGGTACTGGCGGACATCAATGCGGTCACTGATCTTTCAGTGTCCATGGACCCTAAGGTGCTTCTCCTGGGAATAACGGATACAGTGGTACAAGCTACTTATAAGAGTCTTTTACTGTTTTACCTTTGCTTTTATGCCAGAAAGGCGCTATTACAGATGTGGAAGCACTTATATCCCCCCACACTTTCCCAGTGGCACTCAATGGTGGACTCGGTACTGCCGCTCTACAAGCTTACATATATGGGGCGGAAATGCCCCAAGAAGTTTGGTGGTATCGGGGACCCATGGTTGAGTGCTGGTTCTCTTAGTGTTTAATGTGAATCTGTAATGCTTTAACTACCCGGTATTTTTTTTCTTTTTGCCTCTGCATCCCCTGGGTTTGATAACCCTCCTTTGTCCCTTTGCTTTCCTCTCTCTCACCTCCCCTATCCTCTCCTTTATGGTGAACTAGAATGAAGGTTTGATCTCTGCAAATGTATATGTATTGAGAAATGTGCATAAGTTGTAATGATGCCTTATTTTAATCAATAAAACGTTTCTGTTAAAAAAAGTGTTCCAAGGACTCACATTTTACATACACTTTAAGCAACATTTATCTACAATTTTTTATAATACAAGAGGGAGAAAAAGAGAAAAAAATAAGAAAAAGATAGCAATTATTTAAATATAGTGAACAGTACTATCCTCAAAGAATGACCTGTATGGAAAGTGTGTTTCACCATGATAATTTTTAAAAAGTGCAAGTGGTTGTTGGGTTGCTGTTTGTTCAGCCAAACATCAGCTCTCTTAGCACTACAGAGTATGAAAAAATGGTGCAAAACCCATTTAAGACAGGATGCTCCTCCTGTGGACAAACACAAACATGGTATCTAAAAAACAACAATCCTACCAACAGACTACTTAAAGATACTGCAAAAACTTACCCAACAACTTGAGTAAATACTAGAAGAGTACTACTGGGAGTTAGCAAAGAGACAAAAAGTTTTGTTAATAGTTTTAACAATTAAAATGAACCTTCTTATTGCTAAAAGAATCACCAAACTGCTCCACAACCAGTTCAATGGGAAGTAGCTATAGCAAAACCAAGTCTTTGCGTAAATCAGCTTCCAACTACTCTGACAACCAGTACTCCACCTACCCTGAGAGTAAGTACACTGCTCTATTTGTATCCCCTAAAAATAAATCACTTTTCTGCAAACACTGTGTTTTACATAATGTCTTACCAGTAAATAATACAAAAAAAAAAAAATTATAGTTTAAGTACATAAAATTATCATATTAGTATATACAACAACTTGTTGCCAGTAATCATTTATCAATTCAAGGTTCGTGCTCACCACGCATACATGCAGATATATCAAAACTCTTGACCTTTGAGTATATAAAGCATGCCATTATTAGAAAGCATTTCTACCCTCCACACATGACATTTAGACATATAAATATAATATATTGTTCCTCACTCTTAACAAAACAACATAAAGCCTAATTCCCAACAGCAACTTATCCAGACTGTTACAACCTGTTTATTATAATCACTTCAACAAAAGTATCCTTTTCAAAGCTTGCGAAGGAGCTCTCTAATGTCTGATATTGTACAAATAAAATAAAAAGTTGCCAATCTGTCCTTCACCCCAAACAAGAGTCTCTGGAGTCTGATGCTTTGCATTAAAATACAAAGTTGCAAGATATGAAATGCAAAGTTACAAATATGTCTTTCACTGAGATCAGGACTGCCAACATCAACAGGAAAAAACAAGGAGGGAGGGGCGACAATCTGAATGTAGTATTAAAATTATGAGTTTAATAGGAAAAGATTAACAACACTTACAAGATGATAGAAGATGTATGCTCGTCAAAGTAATGCGCAGTCCTGGCATTCCACATGGCTCTGCGGGTCCGGATAGCTAGAAAATATGGATGAGCCCGATGTTCTAGTCAATCGTAAGTAAAAAAGGGTCCTTTTTAACCCCTAATACCCCTTTCTTTTCAAACCACCCAATTTATGGATACATCATCATCCAGCCACATACTATACCCCTAAGGATTACTCCATTTGGAGCACCAGATAACACTGACTGTACTGCTAACATCAACTGTTAGGGCCCATTCACACTAGAACATGGTGTAGTTCTCCTGCCCTAAATTCAAAGCACACTACACGTGCAATCTGCAGCGGGGGTCAGTGCCTGGACTGTAATGTACATGTCTTTGTTATGGCATTTCTTGAAATGTTTAGGTACACTGTGGTTATTTATTTATTTATTTTTTTCAAATATAAATTTTATTGAAGCCTACAACGGTCAAAAACAAGTCAATACAACCAGTATATATATCAGATAGCGGTGTGAACATTATATACATATCCATACAGGCATCTGTAATGGTATCGGAGGGGGCATTGTATAAATTGAGAGTCAAGTAAATGTTGCTGTTTTCTGCCCACTAGAATAGACAAATAAAAAACTTAGATACACGACTTGAAGTTACCCGCGTCCGTTTTCCTATATTCAAACAACAAACAAGAAAAAAAAAGAGAAAAGAAGGTAGAAAAGAAAAAGGGAGGGAGAGTTATGAGCATGGGAGGAGTATAAAGGGAAAAGGGGGGCTTGGTTATCGTTGGCTCCGGATAACCGAGGTGCTCAAGGGTAGTGATGGCCGAACGGTTCGCCCGGCGGTCGTTTCGCGGCGAATTTCCGACATTCGCGGTCCGCACGTTCGAACGCCTTTTTCCGTCGTTCGCCGCGGCGGACTTACGTGTTTAATGTATACAAGAACTTTAACCTTTGGTGACACGTTTATCATGTGATACAGGACAGCCAATTGAGACATGACAGCACATGGACACTTGTACATTCCCCCTAACCTATAAATACACCCGATCCGGTGGCCATTTTACATTCTTTCTTCTGTTAAGATAGGGACAGGTTCCTGTGTGGAGTAGGGAGAGATAAACCACTAGCTATTTGGTACACAAAAGTTCTTTTCAGGACTGGTATAGGTGTTAGGTGTTGATAGGTTTGCTGTGCTGCTGATTCTTGCAGCAGCCTGAGTGTCTTTTGTTAGTTTAGAGAAAGGGAAAGGACGGTGTATGCTACAGGGACAGCCAGATTAGTCTTTCATCATCATCATCATCATCATCATCATTAGCTGTTACTATCAAGGTCCACAAAAGAGCTGTTCCAGTAACCACTAATCGTTCTCTTTTTTTGCCAATTTGTATAGGGACAGGAAGGAAGCAGTGTTGTCAGGCAGTGAGGGTAATTTTAAAGACTTGCTGTTATTATTAGTTCCACAAAGGTTCTTTTCAGGACTGGTATCAGTGGTACAGTAATAGGCTTGTACATGTATAATATTCTTTCTTCCAAATATAGAAAGGATATTATACTTGACTGCTGCCCTTCTGCTGCAGTCTGCTAAACATTCACAACTCACTTGTTCCACAAAAGTTCTTATAAGGACTGGTAACTTGGTATAGGGTGCTACGGTACATAGGCTTGAGTGCGGTACAGTCTGCTGTTCTGTAAGGACCGCTATCGGTCCACAATAGATAGGGTTGACGTGCACCACTGCTGACCGCTGCCCTATACTGCAGCAGTCCTTCAGCGGTATAGGGACTGACGTACAGTCTGCTAATCACTAACACACAACCTGCTTGTTCCACAAAAGTTCTTATAAGGACTGGTAACTTGGTATAGGGTGCTACGGTACATAGGCTTGAGTGCGGTACAGTCTGCTGTTCTGTAAGGACCGCTATCGGTCCACAATAGATAGGGTTGACGTGCACCACTGCTGACCGCTGCCCTATACTGCAGCAGTCCTTCAGCGGTATAGGGACTGACGTACAGTCTGCTAATCACTAACACACAACCTGCTTGTTCCACAAAAGTTCTTATAAGGACTGGTAACTTGGTATAGGGTGCTACGGTACATAGGCTTGAGTGCGGTACAGTCTGCTGTTCTGTAAGGACCGCTATCGGTCCACAATAGATAGGGTTGACGTGCACCACTGCTGACCGCTGCCCTATACTGCAGCAGTCCTTCAGCGGTATAGGGACTGACGTACAGTCTGCTAAACACTAATACACAACCTGCTTGGTCCACAAAAGTTCTTATAAGGACTGGTAACTTGGTATAGGGTGCTACGGTACATAGGCTTGAGTGCGGTACAGTCTGCTGTTCTGTAAGGACCGCTATAGGTCCACAATAGATAGGGTTGACGTGCACCACTGCTGACCGCTCACCTATACTGCAGCAGTCCTTCAGCGGTATAGGGACTGACGTACAGTCTGCTAATCACTAACACACAACCTGCTTGTTCCACAAAAGTTCTTATAAGGACTGGTAACTTGGTATAGGGTGCTACGGTACATAGGCTTGAGTGCGGTACAGTCTGCTGTTCTGTAAGGACTGCTATAGGTCCACAATAGATAGGGTTGACGTGCACCACTGCTGACCGCTGCCCTATACTGCAGCAGTCCTTCAGCGGTATAGGGACTGACGTACAGTCTGCTAAACACTAATACACAACCTGCTTGGTCCACAAAAGTTCTTATAAGGACTGGTAACTTGGTATAGGGTGCTACGGTACATAGGCTTGAGTGCGGTACAGTCTGCTGTTCTGTAAGGACCGCTATCGGTCCACAATAGATAGGGTTGACGTGCACCACTGCTGACCGCTGCCCTATACTGCAGCAGTCCTTCAGCGGTATAGGGACTGACGTACAGTCTGCTAAACACTAATACACAACCTGCTTGGTCCACAAAAGTTCTTATAAGGACTGGTAACTTGGTATAGGGTGCTACGGTACATAGGCTTGAGTGCGGTACAGTCTGCTGTTCTGTAAGGACCGCTATAGGTCCACAATAGATAGGGTTGACGTGCACCACTGCTGACCGCTCACCTATACTGCAGCAGTCCTTCAGCGGTATAGGGACTGACGTACAGTCTGCTAATCACTAACACACAACCTGCTTGTTCCACAAAAGTTCTTATAAGGACTGGTAACTTGGTATAGGGTGCTACGGTACATAGGCTTGAGTGCGGTACAGTCTGCTGTTCTGTAAGGACCGCTATCGGTCCACAATAGATAGGGTTGACGTGCACCACTGCTGACCGCTGCCCTATACTGCAGCAGTCCTTCAGCGGTATAGGGACTGACGTACAGTCTGCTAAACACTAATACACAACCTGCTTGGTCCACAAAAGTTCTTATAAGGACTGGTAACTTGGTATAGGGTGCTACGGTACATAGGCTTGAGTGCGGTACAGTCTGCTGTTCTGTAAGGACCGCTATCGGTCCACAATAGATAGGGTTGACGTGCACCACTGCTGACCGCTGCCCTATACTGCAGCAGTCCTTCAGCGGTATAGGGACTGACGTACAGTCTGCTAAACACTAATACACAACCTGCTTGGTCCACAAAAGTTCTTATAAGGACTGGTAACTTGGTATAGGGTGCTACGGTACATAGGCTTGAGTGCGGTACAGTCTGCTGTTCTGTAAGGACCGCTATCGGTCCACAATAGATAGGGTTGACGTGCACCACTGCTGACCGCTGCCCTATACTGCAGCAGTCCTTCAGCGGTATAGGGACTGACGTACAGTCTGCTAAACACTAATACACAACCTGCTTGGTCCACAAAAGTTCTTATAAGGACTGGTAACTTGGTATAGGGTGCTACGGTACATAGGCTTGAGTGCGGTACAGTCTGCTGTTCTGTAAGGACCGCTATAGGTCCACAATAGATAGGGTTGACGTGCACCACTGCTGACCGCTCACCTATACTGCAGCAGTCCTTCAGCGGTATAGGGACTGACGTACAGTCTGCTAATCACTAACACACAACCTGCTTGTTCCACAAAAGTTCTTATAAGGACTGGTAACTTGGTATAGGGTGCTACGGTACATAGGCTTGAGTGCGGTACAGTCTGCTGTTCTGTAAGGACCGCTATAGGTCCACAATAGATAGGGTTGACGTGCACCACTGCTGACCGCTCACCTATACTGCAGCAGTCCTTCAGCGGTATAGGGACTGACGTACAGTCTGCTAATCACTAACACACAACCTGCTTGTTCCACAAAAGTTCTTATAAGGACTGGTAACTTGGTATAGGGTGCTACGGTACATAGGCTTGAGTGCGGTACAGTCTGCTGTTCTGTAAGGACCGCTATCGGTCCACAATAGATAGGGTTGACGTGCACCACTGCTGACCGCTGCCCTATACTGCAGCAGTCCTTCAGCGGTATAGGGACTGACGTACAGTCTGCTAATCACTAACACACAACCTGCTTGTTCCACAAAAGTTCTTATAAGGACTGGTAACTTGGTATAGGGTGCTACGGTACATAGGCTTGAGTGCGGTACAGTCTGCTGTTCTGTAAGGACCGCTATCGGTCCACAATAGATAGGGTTGACGTGCACCACTGCTGACCGCTGCCCTATACTGCAGCAGTCCTTCAGCGGTATAGGGACTGACGTACAGTCTGCTAAACACTAATACACAACCTGCTTGGTCCACAAAAGTTCTTATAAGGACTGGTAACTTGGTATAGGGTGCTACGGTACATAGGCTTGAGTGCGGTACAGTCTGCTGTTCTGTAAGGACCGCTATCGGTCCACAATAGATAGGGTTGACGTGCACCACTGCTGACCGCTCACCTATACTGCAGCAGTCCTTCAGCGGTATAGGGACTAAGAGTTTTGTCACAGGGTCATTTAAAAAATGACATGCAGAGGAAGAGGCAGGCCCTTCCGCAGGGGTGGTAGGGGTAGGGCAGGAGCAACAGGCTTGAGCCAAAGTGGGAAGTTGCAGAAGGTGCGTTCAATTACTTTAAAGGATGCACCAGACTTGGTTGAGTGGCTCGCTCAGCCTTACTCTTCTGCACCCTCCTCATCCTCTCGATCTGCACCCTCTTCTTCACTCTCTGCTATGTGCACCCCCAAAGACACTACCACCAACAACACGACCACCACCACCACCACCACATACCTTCCGCTTGAGTCACTGGAATTATTTTCCGATCCATATCAAGAGGACATTTCTGATGCGCAGCCACTCTTGGTATTGGATCAGGAAGAGGAGGTAGCAACAAGCGCTACTCAGCAGTCTGACGCCAGTACCCAGATCAGCCCAAGGAGGAGGTTGGTCCCCGGTGTTGCTGCCTACTCCGAGATCTCTACTTATAGCGGTGGGGAAGGTGACGTTGATGATGACGTGTCTAGTGATGTCACGTGGGTGCCCACAAGAGAGGAAGAGGAGGGGAGTTCAGAGGGAGATATGGACCAGCAGATAGGGAGGAGAAGCAGCAATGACTTACATTGCACAGCAGGGACAAAGCAGACTGCAAATGTATCAGGAGCGAGTCATCGACCATGTACGGTCACATCTGGCGCTCCCAGGACACCGGCACATGGCTCCGCAGTGTGGGCTTTTTTTAACGTGTCCGCTGCTGACAATAGCGTTGCCATCTGCAATCTTTGCAGTCAACGCGTTAGTCGCGGTAAGCCCAATACTCACCTAGGGACGACCGCCTTAAGAAGGCACATGAGCAGCCATCACCGAGCCCAGTGGGAGCAACGGAACACACAAAGCCACACTGCAGGCTCTCACCGTCCAGCCTCGTCTTCTACTTCTCCTTCTCCTCTCTCCTCACAATTGTCCTCCACTCCACCTTCCATCACGCCAAGCTCACATTTTTCTGCAAAAAGGCAGGCTTCCGTGGGCCTAATGTTTGAGCGTAAAAAAATGATGATGCCGGATAACCCTCTTGCCCAACGGTTGGCGGCTGGCTTGTCAGAACTCATAGCCCGCCAACTACTGCCATATAAACTGGTGGACTCGGAGGCCTTTCGCAAATTTGTGGCCATTGGAACACCACAATGGAAGGTCCCAGGAAGGAAGTATTTCTCAGAGAAGGGCATCCCAGAGCTATATGGCCATGTTCAGCGGCAAGTGAATGTATCTCTGGCACACAGTGTCGGTGCCAAGATACATCTGACCACAGACACGTGGTCTAGCAAACACGGGCAGGGAAGGTATATCAGTTTTACTGCCCACTGGGTGAACCTTCTGACGGCCGTCAAGCATGTAACCCGTGGCACCCGTGTAGATTTGGTTTTACCGCCACGGATTGCATGCAGGCCTGACTCTTCTTCTCCTCCTCCTACTCCATCCTCCTCCCTCTCCTCCTCAGCTGCCTCCTCCTTTTCCGCTGCTAGCGTCTCTTCCACTGCACCGCCCAAGCTCCCCAGAACCTATTCCACATGCCAGGTGAGACGTTGCCATGCCGTGCTGCGTCTGTTGTGCCTGGAAGCAAAGAGCCACACTGGCCCGGCACTCCTTTCAGCTTTGCGTTCACAGGCAGATGAGTGGCTAACACCGCTCAATTTGACAGTTGGTAAAGTGGTGTGTGACAACGGTGCCAATCTGCTTAGCGCATTGAAACAGGGCAAAATCACGCACGTGCCGTGCATGGCACACGTCTTAAACTTGGTCGTGCAGCGATTCCTTGTCAAATACCCTGGGGTCCAGGACATCTTGCGGCAGGCAAGGAAAATCTCGGCCCATTTCAGAAGATCTTACACGGCCATGGCTCGCCTTGCTGACATTCAGCGGCGACACCATCTGCCGGTCAGACGTCTTATTTGCGATTGCCCGACGCGATGGAACTCAACCTTCTATATGCTTGATAGGCTGCTCCAGCAGAAACGTGCAGTTAACGTCTACCTGTATGAACTCTGCGAAAGAAACGGTTCTGGGGAGCTGGGTTTTTTTTCACCGCGCCAGTGGCTGCTCATGCGCGACACATGCAGACTTCTGCGGCCATTTGAGGAGATCACCAAACTGGTCAGTCGCAGCCATGGCGCCATCAGTGACATGGTACCTTATGCCTTCTTTCTGGAGCGTGCATTGCGTCGTGTCATTGATCAGGCTGTGGAGGAGCAGGAGCGGGAAGATGAGGAAGTCGCAATGCTGGATGAATTCCCAGGGGGGGCTACTCTATCTGAGACAAGTCAACAACAGGAGTCTGATGAGGAGTCAGAGGAGGATGGTGCCGGGGCGGATGAGCAGGAGCAAGAAGAGCATGCTTTAAACCTTTCTGGGATCCCTGTTGTGCGAGGATGGGGAGAGGAGAATGAAGAGGACGACATTATCCTGGATGATGAGCAGGAGCCAGGCCACCACACCGCTTCCACTTTAGTGCAAATGGGGGCCTTCATGCTCCAGTGTTTTAATAGGGACCCCCGTATAAAAAGCATGAGGGTCAAGGACCAGTACTGGGTGGCAACGTACTTAGACCCCCGGTACAAACACAAAATGGCGGAAATGTTACCGCCGTCGCAGAGGGCTGTCAGAATGCAGCACTTCCAGGCCTTGCTTCGAGAAATGCTGCATTCTGCTTTTGCGTGCGCTGGCAGAGGAGCAATTCCCACTCCCAGAGAAGGATTTGCGGGTACCAATCCAACAGCGCCTGCAAGAAGAGGCCGGTTTGAAGATGTGTTGGTGACTTCGGATATGAGGTCATTCTTTCAGCCGACCCATCGACAGGTGTCATCCGGATCCAGCATCAGGGAACGCCTAGACCGTCAGGTGTCCGACTACATTGGGTTAACGGCCGATGTGGACGCTCTGAGGAGTGATGAACCCCTAGACTACTGGGTGGGCAGGCTTGACCTCTGGCCAGAGCTTGCCCAATTTGCAATCGAACTGTTGGCTTGCCCCTCATCCAGTGTCCTGTCCGAAAGGACGTTCAGCGCAGCAGGGGGGATTGTGACCGATAAGCGTACTCGCCTAGCTCACCACAGTGTTAACTACCTCACATTTCTAAAAATGAATGAGGCATGGATCTCGGAGGAATTCAACACATGTGACCAGTAGACCATGTATATGTCTATAAACTATTTTTTTAATCAAGCACACAGACCTTCTTAATTCATTTGGCTCACTTCCTTGACCCAAAAAAGCACACCGTACTATATGCCCCTACCCTCCTCTTTGAAGAGGTTGAGCGGTGTCATATTTCTACTGGGGCTGCTTATGATATCCCTGTGCTGTGCTGACTTCCTCCTGGGGGTTCTTATTATGAAGGGATCACACTATCCCTGTGCTGTGCTGACTTCCTCCTGGGGGTTCTTATTATGAGGGGATCACACCATCCCTGTGCTGTGCTGACTTCCTCCTGGGGCTGCTTACGGTGCTGCTGTCAGTGCTGTATGTCACGGTGCTGCTGTCAGCGCTGTATGTCACGGTGCTGCTGTCAGCGCTGTATGTCACGGTGCTGCTGTCAGCGCTGTATGTCACGGTGCTGCTGTCAGCGCTGTATGTCACGGTGCTGCTGTCAGCGCTGTATGTCACGGTGCTGCTGTCAGCGCTGTATGTCACGGTGCTGCTGTCAGCGCTGTATGTCACGGTGCTGCTGTCAGCGCTGTATGTCACGGTGCTGCTGTCAGCGCTGTATGTCACGGTGCTGCTGTCAGTGCTCTGTATTACGGTGCTGCTGTCAGATGCCTCTATCACGGTGCATGTGTCATTCCGGTATGTCACGCTGCTGGTGATCATCTCCTGCACCCTCTTCTTTGCCTACCCTGGTCCCTGACCTTCCCTCTCCTCCATTGCCTTCATTAGCTCCATAGTCCTGAATTGTTAGAACAATTTCCCAAATAAAATAAAAATGCTTGTAGTTATCGATCCCAAATTCACCTCATACATGTATTATGTCATTGTCCAGATGGTGGGACTACGTTTTACCCCCTAATAATTACCACGTGGCCGCAAATTCGACATGAAGGTTTGCAAAGTTCGCCTCCCATTGAAGTCAATGGGGCCCGCGGCGAACGGTCGGTTTCGCGAACGTTTGGGTCCGTTCGCATTTCGCGTTCGCGAAACGTCCCGTCGGAAGTTCGTCCATCACTACTCAAGGGGTGTTCAAAAGTAGCTTCCATTTCCCAAGAGGGCCAAGTCCTCGGCTGACAGGACAAACTGTTTCCACAGTTTCCAAGTTGTAGAGTACTTTTCCTGTTAGTGTTGTGTAGTCAATACTAGGTCTTCCATTTTACTTATATCATCCACTTTATGTAGCCAATCCGCCGCTGTCAATGGTATCTCTTTCTTCCAGTGGAGCGGAATGCAGGACTTTGCAGCATTTTGGAGGTGTCTTAAGATAGACTTTTGGTAGCTTTTGGCAGAAATGGACGTTGTGGTTATTTTTACCATTAATGATTTAGCAAATATATTCCTCTACCCTCATCGTTATGGTCTATTTCATCCTTCCAACATATGGAAATCTGTAAGTACAGCCCAAAAGATAAATATCATTAGAGAAACTGCATGTTAGAAACTGTCCAATTTTATATGTGTTCCCTGCCACATTAAAGTGGTTGTAAACCCTAGGACAAAAAACAACAACCTGCAAGACAAAGGCATACTAGCTCATTATGAATTACTTACCTGAGATCGAAGCACCTGCAGCCATCCTCGTACACCCCTCCGGCGGCCGACAGCGCTCCCGGAGTTACTTCCGGGTATCACAGGCTCTGGCGCTGTGACCGGCCAGAGCTGTGATGATGTCATTCCCACGCATGCATGCGGGAGCCACTGTTAACTAAACACTCACTGAAGCAACGACACGTACGTGCTATTGCTTCAGTTTGCTTCAGCGAGCATGTGCCAATGACGCCGACACATGCAAATACAGGGAATATCTCCTAAACTATTTAGGGTTAGGAGATATCCAGGGTAGCTACATGAAAGCCTTATTATAGGCTTACATGTAGCAAAAAGTGTGTTGTAAAGGGTTTACAACCACTTTAATGGAAAGGTATCTATTTTCCCCAGTGTTTTACACTCAAAGCAACCACAAAACCTCCTAAAACCCCTTTTACCTGACAAAAAACTTCTTAGCACAGTTTTTATTTATTTATTTTTAAAAATACAACTCTTTATTAATATATCTCTAATGCCCCATACACACGACCCGACTTTTCAACAGACTAGGTCCGATGGTCTTCCCAACGGACTTTTGGCGGAGGTCCAACGGACTTTCTGAACGAAAAGGACTTGGCCACACATGACCAGACTAAGTCCGTTCAAAAGTCTGTTAGTTTTGAACGTGATGATGTAAATGGGGCTAAACAAGAAAGTTCAATAGACAGTAGCCAATAGCTGCCCTTGCGTCGTATTTGGTCCGTCAGACTAGCACACATATGAACGGTTTTCCTGATTTTTAGTCCGTCTGATAGATTTATTTCTAGGTCCGTCTGACTTTTTGGAAGAAAAAGTCCGCTGGAGCCCACACGCGATTGAATAGTCCGACGGATTCTGGTCCGCCGTACCAAGTCTGCTGGAAAGTCCGATCGTGTATACGCGGCATAAGGGTTTGGGGCTCCCTTAAATACAATCTTTGGTTTTAGTGGCAATATAGTTTATAATACAGGATTCCCCTGGTACAGTCAGTGGTCAGGCTTAGAGACCAATAACTATAGCAGTAGAGAGGCTCCCACTGACTAGCTGAATAAGTGCAGCAGCGGGTCCTCCTGGTGAATGACATGGGCCCATCTGACAGAAGACTCTAATTTCTCCTCTAAATCTGCAATCCCTATTGCCTTAATACACCCCCAACTGTCCAATAAGTACCAGTAAGTACTTCTCAAATGGTTTTACAATCAGTTTGCCTCAGCCCTTTAAATCCAGTCAATTGAGTGATGTGCCTAAGCTTTTTTTTTTTTTGCCCAGGGCCTTTCTTTCTTTTTTTATCTGGTATTACTTGTACATTATTTTAACAGCACTATAATCTTGAAAGGGTGCTACCTGTAGCTAAAACCTTTAATATGGCCCTGAACAACAAAGTCATTGCCACTTTATAGTTGTATAGTGTAGGCATGCTTTAAGCAAACCATGAATTTTTTTCTTATACACAACCTTGAATGTGACAATGAATCGGTTTATTCTTGTAAAATATTATTGCAATGGAGTTTTTGATAGAAAAAATTTACAGTTTTTTTTCACACAATAAATAGACACAAACATAGACACAAAAACACCAATGAATGCAGTTTTGCGCTGCCCCTATATTAAATAACCCTCCGAGGGTGATAAGTATAATGCCTAGTTACATAAATCAATAGTGTAATATAAAAATATATATATAAATGTCTACTGAATAATATCAAAAAGTGCAAAGTGCTACATTAAATAAAATAAAATAAACACACCACAGAGGTGATAGAATCCAAATAAATGAAAATCAAGTGAACAAAGGTAAGTAACTAAAAACAGTCTCTTAAAAAATTACTATTTTGATAAAGTGCAGAGAAAATGCAAAAAAAAAAAAGTAAACGCACTACAGAGTCAATTGAAAACCTCCACGGAAACACAACTGCTTCAATTGAGTGCAAAGCCAAAAAAGTGCCAAGTGCATCTTATAAATGTGCAAATAAGTAAACACTCTCCAGAGGTGATATAAGTGAACCACCCTAATAATAAACAAATGATATACAAGAAAATAAGAGAGTATACCTAGACCAAAAAGAGGGTACCCTCTCCTGATCACATGGAAATAACCTTTAGAATTAAACAAAAAATAAATATAGTAGTAAACGCACTACAGAGCCGGCTGTAACATACGTTATATCAGAATGAATCCGGCCTCTATAGATTAAATATACATATTGAAATCCATCAAAAATAAAAAAATAAAAAATATATAAATATTTAAGTCCATAAATAAACAACAGTCTCCTTTAAGTGCAAGTGCTTTGTGCAAACTTGTGCAAATTCAACTGAGGTGTGGATCTCCCAGTGCTTAATCCCGCTGTGATCACACTTTAGTGGGCAGTGGCCCCTTACCTATAGCAAGGAGGGATTCGCATAGAGGTATATAGATTTCTTTATATGTCTTCTCTCCTGGTAAATTCAGTCACCTTCTCCTTTAAATTGTATTCTTATTGCTCCATAGGATCCAATAGATTAATAGAGAGGGAATACCATAGTGTAGTATTTCACAAATAGCATTTATTAAAAAATTTCATACACAGGGTACTCACACATTAATAGATAGAAAAAAGCCTTTTTCTAGTAATCAGCAGAAAGTGCATCCACAGTCAGCTTCCTTCCCGTCCCTACGCATGACATCACATCACGTGACTTCATCAGGGGATGCTGGGAAGGCATGCTATATCAGTATTTATAGTAATTTTGTCTTTCCCAGCATCCCCTGATGAAGTCACGTGATGTGATGTCATGCGTAGGGACGGGAAGGAAGCTGACTGTGGATGCACTTTCTGCTGATTACTAGAAAAAGGCTTTTTTCTATCTATTAATGTGTGAGTACCCTGTGTATGAAAATTTTTAATAAATGCTATTTGTGAAATACTACACTAGATTGGGGTAGGGCATTCCATAGGATTGGAGAGGCTTTTACGTGAAATGAGAACACTTGTTAGTGATAGCAGCTATTGTTAATTATTCACATTTTTTATACCACTTTATTTCACGAGATTGCGCAGATTGATATGCGCTTTATATGCTGCCAATCATAGTCCGTGAGCAGGGAGTGGGGAGAGGGGGGCAGAGCTGCACTTTGTGTGTTTAACACACAGAGCATGGCTCAGGGTCGAGTCCACACGAGTGCCCCCATAGCAAGCAGCTTGCTATAGGGGCACTAGGCAGGGGGACAGAGCCAGGAGAGCGAACAGGGGACCTCCAAGAAGAGGAGGATAAGGGTTTGCTCTGTTCAAAACCATTGCACAGAGCAGGTAAGTATGACATGCTTGCTAATAAAAAAAATTACATTTACAATCATGTACCTAAGTACTGTGGCACAAGCACAAATTCACACAGACTCATAAAATGCTAGGTTCACACCTATGTGTTTTTGCAGGCCACGTTTGCGTGGGCAGAGATGCCCATTCAAATGAATGCAAATTAAAAGTGCATACACCCTGACTATGGGTGTAACATGTTACTAAAAGTGAACTTATCCTTTAAAGCTATCCAAACGCAGTCGATGACAATAACCCGAGCCAAGGATATTCTTGTCTGGATCAGGCTACAATCTTTTGTCACTGTACTTCCAATGGCACATTGCAGGAATAATCAATCAGACATGTTAGAAAGCTTGCCCATTCACTATTGTTATCCCTGCTAATAAGCTGACACCAGACTCTTCTCCCAACTCTGACCATTTCCTTCTTCATAGAGCAACACTTATAGCTGCCTTAATTTAAAGCGATTGTAAAGTCTTGTTTATTTTTCTATGAAAACAAAAAAGTCATACTTACCTGCTCTGGGCAGTGGTTTTGCCCAGAGCAGCCCAGATCCTCCTCTTCTTGGGTCCCTCTTTGGCGCTCCTGGCCCCTCCCTCCTGTCGAGTGCCCCCACAGCATGCAGCTTGCTATGGGGGCACCTGAGGAGAGTCAGAGCTCCCTGTGTCCTTTCAGACATGGTGCCCAGGCCCTGCCCTCTCTCTCTCCTGATTGGCTAGCTGATTTTGATTGACAACAGCAGGAGCCAGCATGGTGCTGCTGCGGTGTCTCAGCCAATCAGGTGGGAGAGTCTCGCATGGCTGAGACATTCGTGGACATCGCTGGACAGAGATGGGGTTCATGTAAGTATTAGGGGGGTCGAGGGGAACTGCTTCACACACAAGGCTTTTTATCCTAATGCATAAAATGCATTAGGATAAAAAAACCTTCTGCCTTTATAATCACTTTAATAAAAAACTAGTTCTAGGACTCCTTTTTTGCTGTGCATCCAGCAAGCTATTTTAGGTGGGAAATTAACTTTAATTAGGGGCAGGGAGTTCATTTAAAATGAGTGTGGTTCTACAAGAGGCTTATCATTAACCTAATGTCACACTACAATTATGAAAGCTGCAGTTATCAGAGTTAAAGAAAAACAAGTAAACAAAAACAACAAAATACTAATAGTAACAGTAGACATGTAAACACTGATCCCAAGGTTTTTGACAACAGACATAGACTGTGAGTGATCTTATGAAACAGTAAAGAAATGGTGGAAAAACACATCTGACATAAAAATTAGGTCATGAAAATGTCCCATACATATAATATACCTGCTGTATTAGTGATTGCTCAGGTCTCTAACCACTTGCCCTCCAGAAGATTTACCCCCCTTCATGACTAGACCATTTCTTGTGATACGGTGCCACGTTATTTTAACTGACAATTGCACAGTCGTGCAACGCTGTACCCAAATAAAGTGTAGGTACTTTTTTTACCACAAATAGAACGTTATTTTTGGTGGTATTTGATCATCACTACATTTTTAATTTTTTATGCTATAAACAAAAATTCAGAAAATTTTGAAAAAAAAAAACAATATTTTTACTTTCTGCTATAAAACATATCCAATAAAAAAAGTGTAAAAAATCGAATTTCTTCATAAATTTAGGTCAATATGTATTCTACTACATGTTTTTAGTAAAACAATGCCAAAAGGCATATATTGATTGGTTTACGCAAACATTAGAACGTCTACAAATTATGGAATAAATTTATAACTGACGCTTTTGACACTTTGCAGGAACCAGTGACACTAATACAGTGATCAGTGTTAAAAATATGCATTGTCACTATACTAGTGGCACTGGATGGAAAGGTGTTAAACATCTAGGGCAAGCAAGGGGTTAACTGCATGCCTAGCCACTGTGCTGCTTTCACTAAGGGAAGGGACTGATTGTAGTGTCTGATTTGCAGAGACAGAGGATTGAACTGAGGAGAGAACTGAGATAAGCCTTGTTTACATGGGCATATCTCAGTTATCAGTGTTTTACTAACAATTGCCCGGTGCCAGAGGACATCAAGCCCTTGGGACCCACAGATCACAGCAGAAGAAAACCATTGGTGGTGCACGTGCACGCTCCCTGCAGGTGGGAATGCAAAGTCACTTATATATGTGATTCTGCCTACAGTTACCACCCTGTAGCAGTAAAAGTGCTATAGGGTGGTCAGCAAGTGGTTAAAGTAGTTAAATATACAGTAGTATTGTATTGTTGATGCCTGGAGTGCATTATTTTTAACATAATTAGGGGAGGAATGCCATGAGTATGAAGTTGTGCATCAGAGGAGTGCAGGGTATGACAGCAGGTAGTATGTACAGGGAAGGAGTTTAGAGATTTGACCGTTAGCAGTATGTGCAGAAGAATATGGAAGGTATGACAGCAGACAATATGTGCAGGGGTGGAGTGCAGAGGGTATGACAGTGGACAGTATGTGCAGGAAGGTAGTGCAGATGGTATGAAAACAGGCAGTATGTGTAAGAAAGAAGTGCAGAGGGTATGATGTTAGTCAGTAAATGCAGAAGCAATGTGGAAGATATGAAGGTAGTTAGTATGTACAGAAGATAAATGCACACAGTATGGCAGTGAGCAGTATGTGCAGAAAGACAATGTGGAGGGTATGATGGTAGCCAGTATGTACAGGAGAGGAGTACAAAGGATATGACAGTATGTATAGGAAAGAAGTGCAGAGGGTATGACTGTATATGCAAGGAAGGAGTGCAGAGGGTGTGACAGTTGGTATTGTATGTAGGAGAGGAGGGTATGATGACAGACAATATGCGCAGAACAGGAGCAAGTAGCATGTAAATATGGCCCGTATGTGCAGGAGTATAGAGAATATGATGGAGGGTAATATATGCAGGAGAAGGTATGATGGCTGGCAGTATATGAGGGGTGTGGGTGGTGGGATGATGGGCAGTATGTGTTGAGATGTGATGTTTGACCGGGGGGGGGGGGGCTGGGAAAGATATCTGTGGATATACAAGTGAATGTAGAGTAGTTACTGCATAGACAGAAGAGGAGGGATGTCTATCAGTAGGAGGGAAGGTGTTTGGTGAGGCTAGGGAGGGAAGTCTGTCAGTGGGTGGAAGGGGGGCCACTGGCTAATAATGCTATTGTGATGGATTGCGGGTGTGAGACAACTAGTACGGATGTCTGTTGGTGGGGTGAGTCTGTTAGGGAGGGATGCCTTTCAGCAGGGAACCTTTTTGGGGAGATTGTGAATGAAAAATGACCATGAAATGATGTCTGTCAGCTGAAGCAATGAAGTGACCTGGTAATGATATAAGTTGGGAGGAGCTGGGGGCTGATAAATGGCCACATGTATGTGAGTCTAAAGTGGAGGTGGGAAGTGATGTCTGTCAGCTAAAAAGGTTAAGGTAATAAAGGGCTAGGGAGTGATAATAGTTTGGGTAGTGGTGGATATGAAACGTGTGATGTGTTTGTCAACTTTTTGGGGTGGAAGGTGGAGTAAGGAAATAGCTGTAAGATGGGGTGGAGGGTGGGTAGTTTATGAATAATTCAATGACTCCTGAGCTAGGCAGTGGCATGCACAGAGGCAGCAACTGACATTAGTTGCATGAGTACTGGAGATCGGGGTATAGAGCGTACTGTGCATGGCGTGGCAAAATCAGGAGGCAGAGCAGGTATAACCTTTCTTGCGTTAGTAAAAGATATTTGTGCACGATATTACTATGGTATATTAGTGTTCCATAGTGTAAGAAGTTCAGCGGGTAAACTAGGCTGAATTCAGCAATTCCGCCTTGGGGGGTAAACAGTCAATCACAACAACAGGTTGTGTAAACCGGAGGCTGGAGAGAACAATTCTATCTGAGCTATAAGAATTTTGGCTGTAATGTTATCAATGTTTCCCTTACGGTGTGCCGAAGTATTTTCCACATTGAAGCAGCGGTCGTGACGGGATTGAGAATGGGTTGTTGCCTTTTGGAAGGTCTGCCCCAGGTAAGTAGAATTTTCATCCCTCCATTTAGTGTAGAATTGGTATAAGAGACACCATTTTTGGTGACCAGTATGGTTGCGGGATAACTCTTGTGTTTGTTCATGGCTTTCGTTAGTGGGTTTAGTTGGCATCTCAGTTGTAGGGTATATTTAGAGATGTCAGGGAAGAGTTGGATGTCAATGAATACGGCAGTGAGTGAAGATTTGTGTCTGGCTGCCGTCAAGAGTTTTTCTTTAGTGTGGTAAAAGTGCACTCTCATCAATACATCCCTGGGCACTGAAGAAGCTAGATGAGATGGTTTGGCTATTCTATGTATTCTGTCTATGGTGAGAGTTGCATAGCTTGAGGCAGAATCACAGACATAAGATCTTTTGTGTACTAAAGGAGTGCAGGCGGTGGGATTGATTTGGGGACCCCCTTATTTTCATGTTATTTCGGAGGGACCTATCCTCTAGGTCCACCAGCTTAGATTTTATCCAGTGTTGTTCATCCTTTATGTCATCATAAGAATCCACAAGATCATTTATAGTGGTGGTGCTGTCCTCCATTTTATTTTCAATGTATGTGACTCTGTCACCCAGATCATGTATGGTTGTAGAAAATTTGGAGATTAATAAGGATAGGTCGGTTAAAAGTGATGATTGTAGTGGCAGGAGCATCTCCTTTAGGATCATATCCAGAACAGACTGGCTTGTGGTGGGGAATACTGCCATGGAGGATTAAAGGGCTTAGTTAGATTGCAAATGGTTAAATGGCAGGGCTCCTTCATGCAATCTCAGCGCTGGTGCATCCATCTGCATCCTAGCTTTTGCGGGGCTGCATGTGATGGGACTGTCAGTTACCTGGTCATCAGAGGTGGAGGGAGGTGGGGATTGGTCTTGTGCGACCTGTAGTTTGTCTGGGAGATCTGTGTAGGCAGTGCATGTGACGGCCACGGCGACACCATCTTTAATTTCACTGACCTTCAGTGCCGGTTTAGTGAAGAATTCAGTCAGCTTTTTAGGCTGAAATTCTCCTTTTCTCTTGCTGGAAGTCATCCTCGGGGCCTTCCGCTGGGTGTAGGTTCTCGGTATAAGTGGATGGTCCACGTGTGGAAGGCTCAGTCGCTCCATAGTTCTCTCCAGCCGGTTGAGCTCTCTGATCAAGCGGCCATTCCTGAGCGCCGTCAAGCCACGCCCCATGAGGGTCCTTGTTCAGGCACTTTCTTTTATAGAATGACAATGCTCTAACTCCCATTGTGCGCCTGTGCTATCAATCTGTCATACAGGCTGCTGAGACTACAAGTATCTATTTAAAAACACACTACAAAGACCACGGCTTATGGTTCACTGTTCCATGGCAAACTAAATGTGAGTAATATTAAAAGCAATAAAAAAAAAAGTTATACTTATCTGCTCTGTTTTGCACAGAGCAGCCCTGATCCTCCTCTTCTTGAGTCCCTTATTTGCGCTCCTGACCTCTCCCTCCACCAAAGTAGGCTCACCCCTGGGCCATGGCGCTTAATGTCCATTCACACTCAGAGCCACGGCTCAGCCCCACACCTTCTCTCGCCTCATTGGCTCACTGGCTGTAATTGACAGCAGCGGAAGAAAGTGGCTCTCGCTGCTGTCTAAGCCTATGAGAAGGGAAAGTTCGCAGAGGGCAGAGGCTCTCGTGCACATTGCTGGAGGAAGATCAGGCTAGGGCTAAGTAAAGGTAAAAAACCTTGAGCCTTTAGAACCACTTTAAAGTTTATCAAATCATGTTTTTTATAAAATATATACTAAAATCACCCTTTAGCGATTTGCCCCAAAACCAGAGCATTATCACATGGGAAAATGTTATATGCCCCTTCGTATTCAGAGGCAGGAGGGACGGGAGATCATTGAGTGATAAGTACTGGTGGTTGGGGTAGAAAGGCTTTTCATAGACACTGGGGTTGATTTACTAAAAGTGGAGAGTGCAAAATCTGGTGCAGCACTGCATAGAAACCAATCGGCTTCCAGGTTTTATTGTCAAAGCTTAACTGAACCAGCTGAAATTAGAAGCTAACTGGCTACCATGCACAGTAGCACCAGATTTTGCACTCTCCCGTTTTAGTAAATCCCCCACATTGTCACTTTGCCCTAAATTGGCCCTTGTGTGTTAAATTATTGTGTGGAAAAAACGTGTTGCATTGTACGTCTTTGAATAAACACACATTTAATGTCTTGATTATACACAACATAATACTATTAATGGAGTCTTGAGTGAGCAGGAACGACACTTTACACTATTAAGCAGACAGGCCCTCTGTGTTCAATATTTTAGTTATTTTGCTTACATAGTAGCCATGCTGTGATACAAAATATAATACAGAATACAAACTAGTTGCTATTGTATTGGTACAAAGCTGAAACATAGCAACCTACCACAGGTTTGAAGAAGCAGTAATTTTCTGCAATGATTGTATGATCAACAGCTGAAATTCTTGTAATAGCACGGCTCACTGGTTTGCTAAGCAATAAAACAAGCACTGCAGTCTGCTTTTAAAAGTATATATGGATGTAAAGCACATTTTTTTTCAAACAGTTAAAAGAGCTGGTTTATTTAAACATGAAATTTTAATGCTTAAAGCGTATCTAAAAGACATAATGTACCTTAGCAGTTCTTAGATGCAGTGGTTGAATTTGTTTCCTTTTTTTCATTTTAAAGCTGTTGTAAACCCTGTTGATGATTTTAGTCTATAATAAGGCTTAAAAATGAATATCTCCTAAATGTGCACCATTAATGCAGCCGCTGACATCACCAGCGCATGTGCTCTGAAGGTCCGGCATATCGTGCCAGACCTTTAGGGCTTTTTGCCGGAAACCGAAGGCTGTCGCACGCATGTGGAGGAGTGACATCATCGTGGCTCTGGCCACTCACAGTGCCGGAGTCAGCGAACCCTGAAGAAAGACCAGGGGAAGATGTCAGCCCTCTAAGTGGTGACAGTGCGCTGCTGGAAGAGCTTCGTTCTTAGGTAAATATTTCATAATGTGCTAGTTTGCCATTATCTTACAGGGTTTTTTTTTTTTTATTCTGCAGTGGTTTACTACTGCTTTAACCTGGAGATCCTGATAGTTCCACTCGAATTGTCCTATGTTACTAACGCTTACTTACTGTAATGTATTTATGCTGCAATATAATGCATTTTTGTTCTTTGGTTTAGATGGCCTTTAAACTAGAACTATAGCTAGGCTATGGACATTCAATATTTACGTATTCTTACCAAGCAGCAAATAAGATTTAAACAATCCCTTACTGACCTCTATATCTGTAGGCACTATGGAGCAATTCATCCTCAAGGTTCACAAGAGAAGCAGTAAAGTTAAGTCTGAGCACTCTGCTCTTTCTTTTAAAATGTGGCCGGCTACCAAGTTACTGCTAAGAGAGGGGAGCAGAATGTGCTACACTGGTAACAGGAAAATTAAAGCAGACCTTCATTCTAAACTAACTTTAATTTTGCCATACCCCTCCCCCCCTCACTTTTGGGTTTATATTTTCAATAAAAAAATGTAATCTGAAAAAATATTAATCAAAACAAAGCAGCACTTCTTCATATCTTGCCTAGGTGAAAAACATGTCTGAGAACCCTTGCCCCCTAAAGCCTCAAACACACTGTGGACTTTTGCCCGAAGGGCGTTGGCCCAAGCTTGTCTTGCATATAAACGGCAAGGAATTATTATCCAACAAATATGAATGTAGTGACGTACTACGTTGTTTTTCAGTTCTTTAGCGTCACACTTTGGGCTCCTTCTGCTAATTTCATGTTAGTAGAAGTTTGGTGAGTGTTTATTCGTACTGTTCATTTAGCGCTGTTCATTTCGTTTCTGAATGGCTGTTCGTCAATAAGACATGTTGCAGAATTGGATGCATAGAATTCATTTTTTGGTTAAGTTTCTATTGGCAGATAGCATTTCTAATTTTATTTGTTTTCTTTTTTTTAATGCACAATAAAAAATTTTTTATAGAATAATACTTGGCTATGTGTTTTACTTCAAATGACAGTTTGGGAGTAGGCAGGTATGTTTAAAAAAATTCAATGTAAAATTGACAAGGGGCAATAATATAGTTGTATCTTTAAGGTTAAAAACTGCGGGATAATTGTGTTGTGGTAACTTGCCCAAAAAAAAAAAAGAAAATAAAAAAAAAGCATAATAACATTATTCTTGATATCACTAGAAAAAAAAAAAGCATTTGAAAATGTGTTTGCAATAACTCCATCAGTATCACCAGCAAAGCAGCTTCATTATTATCCCATTAAAGAAGAAGAGAATGTGCACTGTGTTTCAAGATTTGATCATTTTCCACGTCATGAATGTTATTTCTCCATTACAAAAGCTAGTTTACAAGACCGACTGCTTGCAGCTCGTCCTTGCTTCCGAGCATGTGTGTTTGTACTTTGGATTTTTGTCGGCCGGACTCTCCGACAACAGACATTTGTCTGTGGAAAATTTTAAAACCTGCTATCCAACATTTGTCCATGGAAAATCCGATGTACGAGGCTTTAGGGTTCTGTGTGTGTGCGCAGATATGCCACAGGGATGCAGGTCCTGTCTGAGCCCTGTGGCGCCATCTGCACATAAGTAGTGATGGACGAACTTCCGACGGGACGTTTCGCGAACGCGAAACGCGAACGGACACAAACGTTCGCGAAAACGACCGTTCGCCGCGGGCTCCATTGACTTCAATGGGAGGCGAATTTCGCAAACCTTTAGGTCGAATTTGCGGCCACGGGGTAATTATTAGGGGGTAGCACGTAGTCCCACCACCTGGACAATAGCATAATACATGTATGAGGTGAATTTGGGATCGATAACTACAAGCATTTTTTTTTTATTTGGGAAATTGTTCTGACAATTCAGGACTATGGAGCTAATGAAGGCAATGGAGGAGAGGGAAGGTCAGGGACCAGGGTAGGCAAACAAGAGGGTGCAGGAGATACAGAGCACTGACAGCAGCACCGTAATACAGAGCACTGACATCAGCACCGTGACATACAGCGCTGACAGCAGCTCCGTGACATACAGCGCTGACAGCAGCTCCGTGACATACAGCGCTGACAGCAGCTCCGTGACATACAGCGCTGACAGCAGCTCCGTGACATACAGCGCTGACAGCAGCTCCGTGACATACAGCGCTGACAGCAGCTCCGTGACATACAGCGCTGACAGCAGCACCGTGACATACAGCGCTGACAGCAGCTCCGTGACATACAGCGCTGACAGCAGCTCCGTGACATACAGCACTGACAGCAGCTCCGTGACATACAGCGCTGACAGCAGCTCCGTGACATACAGCGCTGACAGCAGCACCGTGACATACAGCGCTGACAGCAGCTCCGTGACATACAGCGCTGACAGCAGCTCCGTGACATACAGCGCTGACAGCAGCTCCGTGACATACAGCGCTGACAGCAGCTCCGTGACATACAGCGCTGACAGCAGCTCCGTGACATACAGCGCTGACAGCAGCTCCGTGACATACAGCGCTGACAGCAGCTCCGTGACATACAGCGCTGACAGCAGCTCCGTGACATACAGCGCTGACAGCAGCTCCGTGACATACAGCGCTGACAGCAGCACCGTAAGCAGCCCCAGGAGGAAGTCAGCACAGCACAGGGATGGTGTGATCCCCTCATAATAAGAACCCCCAGGAGGAAGTCAGCACAGCACAGGGATGGTGGGAGCCCCTCATAATAAGAACACCCAGGAGGAAGTCAGCACAGCACAGGGATGGTGGGAACCCCTCATAATAAGCAGCCCCAGTAGAAATATGACACCGCTCAACCTCTTCAAAGAGGAGGGTAGGGGCATATAGTACGGTGTGCTTTTTTGGGTCAGGGAAGTGAGCCAAATGAATTAAGAAGGTCTGTGTGCTTGATTCCAAAAATTGTTTATAGACATATACATGGTCTACTGATCACATGTGTTGAATTCCTCCGAGATCCATGCCTCATTCATTTTTAGAAATGTGAGGTAGTTAACACTGTGGTGAGCTAGGCGAGTACGCTTATCGGTCACAATCCCCCCTGCTGCGCTGAACGTCCTTTCGGACAGGACACTGGATGAGGGGCAAGCCAACAGTTCGATTGCAAATTGGGCAAGCTCTGGCCAGAGGTCAAGCCTGCCCACCCAGTAGTCTAGGGGTTCATCACTCCTCAGAGCGTCCACATCGGCCGTTAACCCAATGTAGTCGGACACCTGACGGTCTAGGCGTTCCCTGATGCTGGATCCGGATGACACCTGTCGATGGGTCGGCTGAAAGAATGACCTCATATCCGAAGTCACCAACACATCTTCAAACCGGCCTCTTCTTGCAGGCGCTGTTGGATTGGTACCCGCAAATCCTTCTCTGGGAGTGGGAATTGCTCCTCTGCCAGCGCACGCAAAAGCAGAATGCAGCATTTCTCGAAGCAAGGCCTGGAAGTGCTGCATTCTGACAGCCCTCTGCGACGGCGGTAACATTTCCGCCATTTTGTGTTTGTACCGGGGGTCTAAGTACGTTGCCACCCAGTACTGGTCCTTGACCCTCATGCTTTTTATACGGGGGTCCCTATTAAAACACTGGAGCATGAAGGCCCCCATTTGCACTAAAGTGGAAGCGGTGTGGTGGCCTGGCTCCTGCTCATCATCCAGGATAATGTCGTCCTCTTCATTCTCCTCTCCCCATCCTCGCACAACAGGGATCCCAGAAAGGTTTAAAGCATGCTCTTCTTGCTCCTGCTCATCCGCCCCGGCACCATCCTCCTCTGACTCCTCATCAGACTCCTGTTGTTGACTTGTCTCAGATAGAGTAGCCCCCCCTGGGAATTCATCCAGCATTGCGACTTCCTCATCTTCCCGCTCCTGCTCCTCCACAGCCTGATCAATGACACGACGCAATGCACGCTCCAGAAAGAAGGCATAAGGTACCATGTCACTGATGGCGCCATGGCTGCGACTGACCAGTTTGGTGATCTCCTCAAATGGCCGCAGAAGTCTGCATGTGTCGCGCATGAGCAGCCACTGGCGCGGTGAAAAAAAACCCAGCTCCCCAGAACCGTTTCTTTCGCAGAGTTCATACAGGTAGACGTTAACTGCACGTTTCTGCTGGAGCAGCCTATCAAGCATATAGAAGGTTGAGTTCCATCGCGTCGGGCAATCGCAAATAAGACGTCTGACCGGCAGATGGTGTCGCCGCTGAATGTCAGCAAGGCGAGCCATGGCCGTGTAAGATCTTCTGAAATGGGCCGAGATTTTCCTTGCCTGCCGCAAGATGTCCTGGACCCCAGGGTATTTGACAAGGAATCGCTGCACGACCAAGTTTAAGACGTGTGCCATGCACGGCACGTGCGTGATTTTGCCCTGTTTCAATGCGCTAAGCAGATTGGCACCGTTGTCACACACCACTTTACCAACTGTCAAATTGAGCGGTGTTAGCCACTCATCTGCCTGTGAACGCAAAGCTGAAAGGAGTGCCGGGCCAGTGTGGCTCTTTGCTTCCAGGCACAACAGACGCAGCACGGCATGGCAACGTCTCACCTGGCATGTGGAATAGGTTCTGGGGAGCTTGGGCGGTGCAGTGGAAGAGACGCTAGCAGCGGAAAAGGAGGAGGCAGCTGAGGAGGAGAGGGAGGAGGATGGAGTAGGAGGAGGAGAAGAAGAGTCAGGCCTGCATGCAATCCGTGGCGGTAAAACCAAATCTACACGGGTGCCACGGGTTACATGCTTGACGGCCGTCAGAAGGTTCACCCAGTGGGCAGTAAAACTGATATACCTTCCCTGCCCGTGTTTGCTAGACCACGTGTCTGTGGTCAGATGTATCTTGGCACCGACACTGTGTGCCAGAGATACATTCACTTGCCGCTGAACATGGCCATATAGCTCTGGGATGCCCTTCTCTGAGAAATACTTCCTTCCTGGGACCTTCCATTGTGGTGTTCCAATGGCCACAAATTTGCGAAAGGCCTCCGAGTCCACCAGTTTATATGGCAGTAGTTGGCGGGCTATGAGTTCTGACAAGCCAGCCGCCAACCGTTGGGCAAGAGGGTTATCCGGCGTCATCATTTTTTTACGCTCAAACATTAGGCCCACGGAAGCCTGCCTTTTTGCAGAAAAATGTGAGCTTGGCGTGATGGAAGGTGGAGTGGAGGACAATTGTGAGGAGAGAGGAGAAGGAGAAGTAGAAGACGAGGCTGGACGGTGAGAGCCTGCAGTGTGGCTTTGTGTGTTCCGTTGCTCCCACTGGGCTCGGTGATGGCTGCTCATGTGCCTTCTTAAGGCGGTCGTCCCTAGGTGAGTATTGGGCTTACCGCGACTAACGCGTTGACTGCAAAGATTGCAGATGGCAACGCTATTGTCAGCAGCGGACACGTTAAAAAAAGCCCACACTGCGGAGCCATGTGCCGGTGTCCTGGGAGCGCCAGATGTGACCGTACATGGTCGATGACTCGCTCCTGATACATTTGCAGTCTGCTTTGTCCCTGCTGTGCAATGTAAGTCATTGCTGCTTCTCCTCCCTATCTGCTGGTCCATATCTCCCTCTGAACTCCCCTCCTCTTCCTCTCTTGTGGGCACCCACGTGACATCACTAGACACGTCATCATCAACGTCACCTTCCCCACCGCTATAAGTAGAGTAGGCAGCAACACCGGGGACCAACCTCCTCCTTGGGCTGATCTGGGTACTGGCGTCAGACTGCTGAGTAGCGCTTGTTGCTACCTCCTCTTCCTGATCCAATACCAAGAGTGGCTGCGCATCAGAAATGTCCTCTTGATATGGATCGGAAAATAATTCCAGTGACTCAAGCGGAAGGTATGTGGTGGTGGTGGTGGTGGTCGTGTTGTTGGTGGTAGTGTCTTTGGGGGTGCACATAGCAGAGAGTGAAGAAGAGGGTGCAGATCGAGAGGATGAGGAGGGTGCAGAAGAGTAAGGCTGAGCGAGCCACTCAACCAAGTCTGGTGCATCCTTTAAAGTAATTGAACGCACCTTCTGCAACTTCCCACTTTGGCTCAAGCCTGTTGCTCCTGCCCTACCCCTACCACCCCTGCGGAAGGGCCTGCCTCTTCCTCTGCATGTCATTTTTTAAATGACCCTGTGACAAAACTCTTAGTCCCTATACCGCTGAAGGACTGCTGCAGTATAGGTGAGCGGTCAGCAGTGGTGCACGTCAACCCTATCTATTGTGGACCTATAGCGGTCCTTACAGAACAGCAGACTGTACCGCACTCAAGCCTATGTACCGTAGCACCCTATACCAAGTTACCAGTCCTTATAAGAACTTTTGTGGACCAAGCAGGTTGTGTATTAGTGTTTAGCAGACTGTACGTCAGTCCCTATACCGCTGAAGGACTGCTGCAGTATAGGGCAGCGGTCAGCAGTGGTGCACGTCAACCCTATCTATTGTGGACCGATAGCGGTCCTTACAGAACAGCAGACTGTACCGCACTCAAGCCTATGTACCGTAGCACCCTATACCAAGTTACCAGTCCTTATAAGAACTTTTGTGGACCAAGCAGGTTGTGTGTTAGTGTTTAGCAGACTGTGCGTCAGTCCCTATACCGCTGAAGGACTGCTGCAGTATAGGGCAGCGGTCAGCAGTAGTGCACGGCAACCCTATGTATTGTGGACCGATAGCGGTCCTTACAGAACAGCAGACTGTAACGCACTCAGGCCTATGTACCGTAGCACCCTATACCAAGTTACCAGTCCTTATAAGAACTTTTGTGGACCAAGCAGGTTGTGTGTTAGTGATTAGCAGACTGTACGTCAGTCCCTATACCAATGAAGGACTGCTGCAGTATAGGGCAGCGGTCAGCAGTAGTGCACGGCAACCCTATGTATTGTGGACCGATAGCGGTCCTTACAGAACAGCAGACTGTAACGCACTCAGGCCTATGTACCGTAGCACCCTATACCAAGTTACCAGTCCTTATAAAAACTTTTGTGGACCAAGCAGGTTGTGTGTTAGTGTTTAGCAGACTGTGCGTCAGTCCCTATACCGCTGAAGGACTGCTGCAGTATAGGGCAGCGGTCAGCAGTGGTGCACGTCAACCCTATCTATTGTGGACCGATAGCGGTCCTTACAGAACAGCAGACTGTACCGCACTCAAGCCTATGTACCGTAGCACCCTATACCAAGTTACCAGTCCTTATAAGAACTTTTGTGGAACAAGCAGGTTGTGTGTTAGTGATTAGCAGACTGTACGTCAGTCCCTATACCAATGAAGGACTGCTGCAGTATAGGGCAGCGGTCAGCAGTAGTGCACGGCAACCCTATGTATTGTGGACCGATAGCGGTCCTTACAGAACAGCAGACTGTACTGCACTCAGGCCTATGTACCGTAGCACCCTATACCAAGTTACCAGTCCTTATAAAAACTTTTGTGGACCAAGCAGGTTGTGTGTTAGTGTTTAGCAGACTGTGCGTCAGTCCCTATACCGCTGAAGGACTGCTGCAGTATAGGGCAGCGGTCAGCAGTAGTGCACGGCAACCCTATGTATTGTGGACCGATAGCGGTCCTTACAGAACAGCAGACTGTAACGCACTCAGGCCTATGTACCGTAGCACCCTATACCAAGTTACCAGTCCTTATAAGAACTTTTGTGGACCAAGCAGGTTGTGTGTTAGTGATTAGCAGACTGTACGTCAGTCCCTATACCAATGAAGGACTGCTGCAGTATAGGGCAGCGGTCAGCAGTAGTGCACGGCAACCCTATGTATTGTGGACCGATAGCGGTCCTTACAGAACAGCAGACTGTAACGCACTCAGGCCTATGTACCGTAGCACCCTATACCAAGTTACCAGTCCTTATAAAAACTTTTGTGGACCAAGCAGGTTGTGTGTTAGTGTTTAGCAGACTGTGCGTCAGTCCCTATACCGCTGAAGGACTGCTGCAGTATAGGGCAGCGGTCAGCAGTAGTGCACGGCAACCCTATGTATTGTGGACCGATAGCGGTCCTTACAGAACAGCAGACTGTAACGCACTCAGGCCTATGTACCGTAGCACCCTATACCAAGTTACCAGTCCTTATAAGAACTTTTGTGGACCAAGCAGGTTGTGTGTTAGTGATTAGCAGACTGTACGTCAGTCCCTATACCAATGAAGGACTGCTGCAGTATAGGGCAGCGGTCAGCAGTAGTGCACGGCAACCCTATGTATTGTGGACCGATAGCGGTCCTTACAGAACAGCAGACTGTAACGCACTCAGGCCTATGTACCGTAGCACCCTATACCAAGTTACCAGTCCTTATAAGAACTTTTGTGGAACAAGCAGGTTGTGTGTTAGTGATTAGCAGACTGTACGTCAGTCCCTATACCAATGAAGGACTGCTGCAGTATAGGGCAGCGGTCAGCAGTAGTGCACGGCAACCCTATGTATTGTGGACCGATAGCGGTCCTTACAGAACAGCAGACTGTAACGCACTCAGGCCTATGTACCGTAGCACCCTATACCAAGTTACCAGTCCTTATAAGAACTTTTGTGGACCAAGCAGGTTGTGTGTTAGTGATTAGCAGACTGTACGTCAGTCCCTATACCAATGAAGGACTGCTGCAGTATAGGGCAGCGGTCAGCAGTAGTGCACGGCAACCCTATGTATTGTGGACCGATAGCGGTCCTTACAGAACAGCAGACTGTACTGCACTCAGGCCTATGTACCGTAGCACCCTATACCAAGTTACCAGTCCTTATAAAAACTTTTGTGGACCAAGCAGGTTGTGTGTTAGTGTTTAGCAGACTGTGCGTCAGTCCCTATACCGCTGAAGGACTGCTGCAGTATAGGGCAGCGGTCAGCAGTAGTGCACGGCAACCCTATGTATTGTGGACCGATAGCGGTCCTTACAGAACAGCAGACTGTAACGCACTCAGGCCTATGTACCGTAGCACCCTATACCAAGTTACCAGTCCTTATAAGAACTTTTGTGGACCAAGCAGGTTGTGTGTTAGTGATTAGCAGACTGTACGTCAGTCCCTATACCAATGAAGGACTGCTGCAGTATAGGGCAGCGGTCAGCAGTAGTGCACGGCAACCCTATGTATTGTGGACCGATAGCGGTCCTTACAGAACAGCAGACTGTACCGCACCCAAGCCTATGTACCGTAGCACCCTAGACAGACCAAGTTACCAGTCCTGATAAAGAGCTTTGTGGAACAAGTGAGTTGTGAATGATTAGCAGACTGCAGCAGAAGGGCAGCAGTCAAGTATAATATTCTTTCTATATTTGGAAGAAAGAATATTATACGTGTACAAGCCTATTACCGTACCACTGATACCAGTCCTGAAAAGAACCTTTGTGGAACTAATAGTAACAGCAAGTCTTTAAAATTATCCTCACTGCCTGACACACTGCTTCCTGCCTGTCCCTATACAAATTGGCAAAAAAGAGTAGGCTGGAACGATTAGCTGGAACAGCTCTTTTGTGGACCTGATAGTAACAGCTAATGATGATGATGATGATGATGATGAAGAAAGACTAATCTGGCTGAGCTGTCCCTAAAATAGCAGCATACAGCGCTCTGTCCCTTTATCTAAACTGACAAAAGAAACTCAGGCTGCTGACCTAACACCTATACCAGTCCTGAAAAGAACTTTTGTGTACCAAATAGCTAGCGTTTTCTCTGTCCCTACTCCACACAGGATCCTTTCCCTACAGTGACAGAAGAAAGAATGTAAAATGGCCACCGGATCGGGTGTATTTATAGGTTAGGGGGAATGTCCAAGTGTCCATGAGCTGTCATGTCTCAATTGGTTGTCCTGTAACACATGATAAACGTGTCACGAAAGGTTAAAGTTCTTGTATACATTAAACACGTAAGTCCGCCGGGGCGAACGACGGAAAAAGGCGTTCGAACCCGCGGACGGCGAAAGTCGGAAATTCGCCGCGAAACGACCGCCGGGCGAACCGTTCGGCCATCACTACACATAAGTAGGTTTCCCACACTTGTACAAATATGACTGTTATTGAAAATTTTGCAGTGTTTATGCATGCACAGGAAATCTTCTGCACTCGCACAGATGTGCCCAAGGGCTCTGCCAGGACTCAAAAGCCAGACAGAGCCCTTTGGCACATCTTCACATGCTACATTTAACAAAAATGGTGGCGCTGGAAGGGGCAGAATGAATAGGATGTAAAATCACACTGCAAGGGAAGGTGTAGGAATTTCACATTAATGCGGACCGCGTTCCTGTGCGATTCTGGTGTGAACCAGCACTAAAAGATTTTCTGCTGTGAACTTTGAGGGTGAATTACTCTGTTGTGCCTTCAACTACATAGGCTATTGAAGCCTCAGTTTAAAGTTTATTTCATGTGTGTTAAGAATAAGTACAGTGCATTAAAAAAGTATTCATACCCTTTGAAATTTTACACATTTGGTCATGTTACAACCAAAAACATAAATGTATTTTATTGGGATTTTGTGTGATAGACCAACACAAAGTGGCACATAATTGGGAAGTGGAAGGAACATAATAAATTGTTTTCAATGTCTTTTATAAATTAATATGTGAAAAATGTGGCGTGCATTTGTATTCAACCCCCAAGTCAATACTTTGTAGAACCACCTTTCACTGCAATTACAGCTGCAAGTCTTTTTGAGGATGTCTCTACCTGCTTTGCACATCTAGAAAGTAAAATTTTTACCCATTCTTCTCTGCAAAATAGCTCAAGCACTGTCAGATTGATTGGAGAGCATCTGTATTTGGCTCCATCAATCTTCCCATCAACTCTGACCAGCTTCCCTGTCCCTGCTGAAGAAAAGCATCCCCACAACATGATGCTGCCACCACCATGTTTCACAGTAGGGATGGTGTGTTCAGGGTGATGTCCAGTGTTAGTTTTCCACCACACACAACGTTTTGCTTTTAGGTCAAACAGTTCAATTTTGGTCTCATCTGACCAGAGCACCTTCTTCTACATGTTTGCTGTGTCCCCCACATGGCTTCTCATAAACTGCAAATGGGACGACTTATGGCATATGAATTATGGCTTTCTTATGGCTTTCTTTCAACAATGGCTTTTTTCTTGCCACTCTTCCATAAAGGCCAGATTTGTGGAGTGCACGACTAATAGTTGTCCTGTGGACAGATTCTCCCACCTGAGCTGTAGATCTCTGCAGCTCCTCCAGAGTTACCATGGGCCTCTTAGCTGATTTTCTGATTAATGCTCTCCTTGTCCGGCCTGTCAGTTTAGGTGGACGGCCATGTCTTGGTAGGTTTGCAGTTGTGCCATACTCTTACCATTTTTGGATGATGGATTGAACAGTGCTTTGTGAGATGTTCAAAGCTTGAGATATTTTTTTATAACCTAACCCTGCTTTAAACTTCTCAACAACTTTATCCCTGACCTGTATGGTGTGTTCCTTGATCTTTATGATGCTGTCTGCTTACTAAGGTTCTCTAACAAACCTTTGAGGACTTCACAGAACAGCTGTATTTATACAGAGATTACATGACACAGGTGGATGCTATTTGCTAATTTAGGTGACTTCTGAAGGCAATGGGTTCCACTAGATTTTAGGTGGGGGGTATCAGAGTAAAGGGGGATGTGTGCCACACTTTTAAGATTTATTTGTAAAAAATGTTATCACTTTCTTTGAATGAATTAATGAATGAATTAAATACTTGTATAGCGCACAATGCAAACTGAATCGCCTCTAGGCGCTGTGGCAAGCTTTGATCATCTGCTAAAAGAGGAAGGTCTTCCGCTCCCCAATTATGTGCCACTTTTTGTTGGTCTATCACATTAAATCCCAATAAAATACATTTAAGTTTTAGTTGTAACATGACAAAATATGGAAGATTTAAAGGGGTATGAATACTTTTTCAAGGCATTGTAAATATATGAATATCCATAGCTGACTCATGTGGTTATAACAACCTGCAAGATATTATAGATGTCAGATTGCCAGTCTGGACCCCAGCAATAAAAGGCAGTTTGAAGGACCTAATGGATCTTATCGTAACCCCAATGATGGGATCACTTCCGGAAGCCATAATAATGCCAAATTAGAACGTCTCACCTTGTTGGTTTTCCATAATGTAAATAAATGGAACAGTGCATGCAAAGGCATCTAATAAATTATAGGTATTTATATAGTTCTGACAATTTACGTGGCACTTTACATATTGTACATCAACATCCGTCTCTTCCTTTAAGGGCGTTACAATCTAACATCCATGCATTTGCATACAAAATCCAATTTAGACAGGAGCAAATTAACCTTACAGCATGCTTTTGGATTATGGGAGGAAACAGGATTACATGGTTAAATCCCACAAACTTCATTCCAGGTAGTGTCTTGGTTGGGATTCAAACGCAGGACCACCACAGTGGCTTAGTGCTAACCACTAAGCTACTATGTTGCCTAACAAATTACTGTAAAAATTGTCTGGAGATTAAAACTTAGGAGCATAGATCTTGCAACAGTCCTGTAGTGGGTGATACAAAACTTGTTATTTAGCAGTGATCACCTGATAACATGGCAATTGTTCAAGCAACTGTAAAATATACCATTGAAATACATATATGAGAACGGTTTTACCATCTAATGCCGCGTACACATGATCGGAATTCCGGCCAGAAAAAGACCGATGAGAGCATTTCATCGGAAAATACGACCGTGTGTATGATCCATCGGAATTTAGCTGTCCGAATTTTTGCCAACAAAAAATTTATAGCATGTTCTCAATTTTCCCAACGGAAAAACTTTCTATCAGAAATTTGTGTGTATGCAATTCTGACACGCAAAAATTCACGCATGCTCAGATTCAACTACGAGACGGAAGCTATTGGCTACTGGCTGTTGAACTTCCTTCTCCTAGTCCCCTTGTACGTGTTGTATACGCCACCGCGTTCTTAAGGGGCAGAATTTGGTGTGACCGTGTGTATGCAAGACAGCTTGAGCGAAATCCCACCGGAATTCCGTCTGGAAAACCATCAGAGCTTTTTCCGACCAAAGTTCTGATCGTGTGTACGCGGCATAAAGGTTTTGTAATTTTGTCCACCCAGTCTTAAGGGTTACACAGCCCTGAAAGTTGGAACAGGCTGGTTAGTGACCCTCTTTTCTCTACTGCATTATGGCTTTCCTGCTTGGCCACATCCTGACCCCCAGAACAATGAGGAAGTGCCAACAGATGGACAAGGTCTTTCTTTTTTTGTTTGTCAGCACATCTCTTGTTAGTACAAATGTATGCAGCATGCCTAGTCCTGCTCTCCCTGAGCTATGCTTTGCAGAGTATTACAAGGAGATGATACCAGTACAAATTCAGATAATTGCCCTAGTTACATTTTAAAATGCACGTAATTATTTTTTTTATTGAATGGGCTAAGTCATTGCTTTTTAAAGCTGCCTTTGTTTCCTTGCCTTTTACAGTCGCATAGCTGCAAGAGGTACAGTATATTAGCACTCCTGTACACTTTGTAGATGATTTAAAAAAAAAAAAAAAAGCTTTCAGAGCAATATTATAGCTGCTACAAAAGCACAAGCTACCGCTGGTCATGAGCGGACTAATGCTGCACATTTATTCTCATATTGCTGTTAACAGATATACTCTGCAGCATTGTGTTGTTCATGCTAGCTACTGATTCCCAGGACATTTTTTCTTTGTTTTATGTGCTGACAGCCCGAAGATCCACTGACAAACAACCAAAGCTTGTCCTCCTCACTTATTGAAACAATGCTTTTGTTTTGAAATTATTTATTATTTTATAAGCCATATGGTCTTGCTGACAGATTGCTTACAGTGGATACAGCTGAATAACATGCTATATACCGCGCATTCTGTTTCACCTCAGTTTTCAAGGTGATATCAGTTACAATCTGAAAAAAAAAAAGATCATCTTACAGACCTGTCATTTATTTTATTTTTAAACAATATGAAAGGTAATAGCAATCAATAGGTTCCGCTAAACACGCTTTCTCACCTCTAAACAACATGAAATGTGTTTTATGACAGCTCATGGCCAGGTCAGGATTGTATTTACCCTGTTCCTACGCATTGCCAGAAAATGTACTATTTTATTCTTCAGAGTTATTACCAAAAGTTCTCTAATTTACTTATTATATTTGTGTCCATGTAGAATTTTTACTTTTAATTTATGATTTTTGAAAATGTTATCCTAGCCACATCAGCATTTACAAGTACAGAAAACAAGTTTAAATGTAGCTACTCATGGACAGAAACAAATGTTGTGCCACCTCAGTCCACTTTTAGAGCACATTTTGTCATTAGATGCCTGACAACTTAGAATTCTGCTGTCTATGTTGCATGAATGACTGATAGGGTATAGTGATAACTGCTAGTACCAGTGTTTTTCCTAATGCTTTGATAACTCTAAAGCAGTAGTCCCCAAACTGAGGTTCTTAGTGCCTATTAACTAGCCCTTGGAGCACTATTCTTTTCTCTGACACAAAGAATCAAGAACGAATTCTGCCACTGACATCAACGATGGGTCACAGTTCCTTCAACTGACAAAAAAATGACGGGACACCATTACTCCCATTGACACTATTAAAGAAATATTTTTGCCCAATGGATACCAACATTATGACACTAATCCTACAACTGACACCAACAATAGAGTTCTATTTCTCTCACTGGCCCTTAGGGCACTATTCTTTTCTCTGACATAAACAATAGAAAACAATTTTTGCACTGACGCCAACGATGGGTCACAGTTTATTCAAATGACAGCAATGATGGGACACCATTATTTCCACTGACACCATTAAAGGGGCACTATTTCTTCCCTACTGATACCAACATTAGGACACTGATCTTCCAACTAACACCAACAATGGAGTTCTGCTCCTCCCACTAATATCAACAATGGGTCACTATTTCTTTGACTGACACCAACAATGGGGCACTAATCCTCCCACTGACAACAATGGGGCACTATTCCTCCCACTAATATCAACAATACAGCACTATTAATCTCACTGACATCAACAATGGAATGCTATTCCTTCCACTGACACCAAGAATGGAAAACTATTCCTGCCACTGATGTCAATGATGGGGCACTATTCATTTCACCGAAACCAATAATGAGGTACTCTTTCTTCCATTGACACCAAGGATAGGCCACTATTCCACTTCACATTGATGCCCATAGTAGGGCATTATTTCTTCCACTGAAATAAATAGTATGGCACTATCCCTTCAACTTACACTAACAATAGGGCACTATTCCTCCCACTTCCACCGATAATGGGGTATCATTCCTCCTCCCACTTCCATATGTGCTATGTCATTTTCTTTCCCACCGACCACTAACCCTTGGTCATTTTTATATTTCCATTACCCAGCACGTTTGGGACATTGTTTAATCTCACTGATTACTAATTCTGGAGCATTTTCTAGTCCCGCTGACCACAATCTGCCCCTCCCTGAATTCTGAAGGACAATACTCTGGCATGTTCTGTAAAAAATGTGAGGACCCCTGCTCTAAATGTTTAACAACATTTGTTAAAACTCCTTTCACACTGGAGGCTTTTTTCAGATGTGTTAGCGCTAAAAATAGCACCTATAAAGTGCCAAAAAAATTCCCTTATCTGCAATCCTAGTGTGAAAGCCTGAGTTCTTTCACACTGGAGCGATGCGCTGGCAGGACATCAAAAAAAGTCCTGCAAGCAGCTTCTTTGAGGCGCTTTAGGAGCGGTGTAAGCACTGCTCCTAAAGTACCCTGTCCATTGAAATCAATGGGCAGTGCCGCCGAAGCGCCTGCAAAGCACTCCGGCAGCAGCTTTGAACCCTTTATTCGGCCACTTTGAACCCTTTATTCAGCCACTAGAATCATAATTAAGTTAAAATTAATAAATGAACTAACGCGTAAATAAAAGAAAATATTGATTAAACTGTTCACTTTAGATTTACAATTTTTAAAAAATAATTTCTAAATCCTGTTGTTATAACTACTAAAATTCACTTATCTATTTTCTGAATTCTGCAAAGGAGGTTCAGAAAGGTCAGATCTAATATGTTATTTGACTGCATAAAATGCCATAGATATAATGTAAAGCTCAAATATGGAAGAAATTGAGTTGTGGAAAGATCTGGCAGAAATAGGACAGGGAAGTGAGACCAAGACAAATATTAGTCAAAAAGAGTATTAACGTTTGCATGGTTGAAAATAGTATCCACGTGGTGTATGTGGAGTGACAAGTGATAGCTGTGCACAGGCCAAGGGTCAGGAGTCAGACAATCAGGAACAGAGCAAAATAAGCAGAAGACTGGTAAGCTAGCAGATACTAAAACAGATCTTTTACTTGAACAGGTGAGATGCAAAAAATAAAAATAAAATAAAAATAAGGACAGGACAACAAGAGTCCCAGATGGCAGGGGACATGCCCAGAGATGTCTAAAAGAAGCAGAAGGTGAATTACAGTGCATCCCATTAATAGCCATTGTGAGAAAAGAACAGGGGCACTCTACAAAATGTGAAAAGCAGGATTGGCAGTTTGGAGAACATGTAGAAGTAACTTTATAGTATTAGAAAGTATTATTGGTTTCCCCATTAAGACTTGTTCATATTATTGAAACCAATAAACTGTAACCAATGTGGTGCTTGCTCTTATCAACAATTATACAGTGTTAAATGAATTATATATACCTATACCATGGGTATAGATACATAAATATGATAAAAATCAAGATTATATATAACTCATGCTAAAGTAATGTAGCACCCTTTAGCTTAGTGTGCTAGTTGTGATAGATTTTTTTTGTTAAGTTGTAATGTAGGTAAATTTTAGTCTGGCTAAGAGCCAGGCTGGGTTGGAGGCTAGATGACTCATCAAGCAGCACCTCTGGTACCTCCCCCTACTTGCTGGAACCTTGGAGATGCTTCCAGAAGAATGGATGGGAGGTTAGGAGGAGCTGTTTTCAGTATTGATGGGGGCCCAGGCCAATCTCCAGCAAGTAGGCTGGGAGGGGGGCACCTTTTAAATAGTCTGGGGTCATGCCAGCAGGAGCAGTCAGATGGAAGATTGAGATTCAATTCTGAGGAGGCTGTCAGGGGCCCTTGAGGGTTCCCCCTAGTCTGGGGGGCTGCCCTCAGGCCTTGGGTTTAGGTGCTGGAGGGACCCTCTACAACACAAGGAGAATTCCTTTCCTGGATGCACGGGAACAGGTGTGAGGACAGTGGAAGAGAGTCAGCACATCCAAGAGATCTCCAGGAGAAGTCAGATGGGTGGCTGGTAAGTGTGTAATCTGGGAGAACTGTGGTGGAGACGTAGCCTGGGGGGCTAGTGAGAGGAGCAGCTGCACCCAGGCTGGATCAGTAGCCACAGGGATGTAAGCTGGACACTGTATTTTGCTAGACAACCAAAGGGGCCCGGGGTCCCTGCCTGTAAAGGGCCTTTGCTTCAAATTCGAACTGTTGCCTCTTTGTTGGATTAACTATCAGTGTGCTGGCTAGGATTTCTGCAAGCAAGTGTGCTGGAGGAAGCAAAGGAGTGTATATAGACTGTATATAGGAAAGTTGTCCTTGAAGAGTTATTCTAAAGTCAAGTGGGGATCCCATAATGCTCATACTCCCCATCCAAATTGTTTTCCCTCAATAAAAAAAAAAAAAAAAAGCACTGGACTGTTTTCTGACTCTGGGAGCCTGTGGAAATGTGGTGTGCCTGGCTGTGCAGGGTGGGGGATCCCAAATCACTAGCAGCTCCTACGTGGGTGAATATTATTTATTTTTAATTACTTAAAAATACATTTGAAAAAAGTGCTATCAAGATGGTTAAAACTTGTGCACTCAATGCACCCTCTATTAATTTATATATATATATATATATATATATATATATATATATATATATATATATATATATATATATATATATATATATATATATATATATATAAAATTTAAAATATATAACCCAAATAACATGTACTTAAATCAACATGCAGATACTGTATATAGTGCAAAAAACAAAACATACATAGATAACAGCTGCTACTCAATGTTTAGAAACAAAGCAGATATTCTCCACTGTTGTGTGTCTCAGATGCTGTCCATGCAACCGCAATGTGAAAAAATAAATCCAGATATCAAGTAATCACAAATGTTCTTGATCTGTGCTCTTCTATCAGTGACTAATCCAAATGAACTCACTCCACCTCACTGTGCTCCAACACCATGCTCCACCTGTCACCTTAAGTATAGACCTGTACTTTATACTCTGTAGGTCTATTAGCACTTAGTTGGATAATCCTCATATGGCTGTCTTCTCCTGTCACTGTGCCACATCGTCTACTCCTCTCTGCAGTAATCCCTGGATTGCAATCATGTAAATAGAAGGAAGCGTCCCATAGAGTAAACCTGTAAAAAGGTTCACTTTATTTCAATAAAATATATTAAACTCACATTTTATAAGAAACACCCGCTCATGGATGTATAAGCATTAAAATCAAATACACAGTGGGAGAGGGGGCTAACAATATTTTTGTAAATCGCAATAATATGAACAAGTAAAGAGTAGGGATGAGCCGAACACCCCCCCCCGGTTCGGTTCGCACCAGAACTTGCGAACGACCCCCGCGTTCGGTACGAACGTTAGAACCCCATTGAAGTCTATGGGACTCGAACGTTCGAATTGGAAAGTGCTAATTTTAACGGCTAATATGCAAGATAGTGTCCTAAAAAGGGTTTGGGGACCTGCCTCCTGCCTCAGGGGACATGGGTCACTGCAAAAAAAAGTTTTAAAAACTGCCGTTTTGGCGGGAACACTGATTTTAATGACGATTAAAGTGAAAAAAAAAAGTGAAATATTCCTTTAAATATGGTGCCTGGGGGGTGTCTGTAGTATGCCTGTGAAGTGCCACGTGTTTCCCGTGTTTAGAACAGTCCCTGCACAAAATGACATTAAACGGAAATAACACCATTTAAAACTGCTTGCGGTTTTAATGTTATATCTGGTTCCTGCAATATGGTTGAAAATCATTGAGAAACATGGCATGGGTAGCCCTCCCTGCCCATTACCAGCCTATTTGGGTCTTGTACGCATATTAAGGGGAACGGAAAAAAAAAGGAAATGCGTGTGGCCCCCAGGCCCTATATACTCAGAACAGCAGTATACAGGCGGTGCAAACAAGACAGGGACTGTGTAGGTTTGTTGTGTTAAGTTGAATCTGTTTGTCATTTTCAACCGGTACATTTTTAAAGTGTAGCTCCAGTCAAAAAAACTATCTTTAAGCTTTTTGGAAAACATAGGGAAGGGTTATCAGCCCTGTATAATTTGTTTTGTCGTCCATCTTTTTTCATCTCACTTGCTGCTGTCTCCTTGCGTTTGCAAGTAGGAGATGTTTGTAAGTTGGATGTTTGAAAGTAGGGGCCTGCCCTATATTATAGCGGTATGTACTGGGTACAGAGCACGCAGACAGCACGCACTATCTCCTAACACTACTGACTGCAAGCTCTATTATTAACCACTTGTTAGCCCAATGTTTGCATAAAGTGAAAGATGAAGTTATGCTGAGTAAATAGATATCAAACATGTCACTCTTCAAAATTGCACATGCCCGTGGAATGGCGCCAAACGTCGCTACTTAAAAAATCCCCATAGGCTACGCTTTAATTTTTTTTTTACTGGTTACATGTTTTGAGTTGCAGAGGAGGTCTAGGACTAGAATTATTGCTCTCGCTCTAACATTCTCGGCGATACCTCACATGTGTGGCACATGCGAGCACATGGGGACATGGGCGCTTTAATTTTTATTTTATTTTTTTATTGTTCATTTTACTTTATTTATTTTAGTTTGACATTTTTTTCCCCAAAAATATATTTTTGATCACTTTTATTCCTATTACAAGAAATGTAAACATCCCTTGTAATAGGAATATGGGGTGACAGGTCCTCTTTACAGTGAAATCTGGGGGGTCAATATGACCCCACATCTCACCTCTAGGCTGGGAAGCCTGAAATAAAAAATAAAAAAAAGATTCTGGCTTTGATCGTACTGGCAAGTTGGTAGAAGCACCGGAGGGCGGTGAGGGGTGGGGGGCGTCTATGGCTGGGTATTTCAGGGTATCACCGAGTATGGCTGGGTATCTCTGAGTATGGCTGGGTATGGCAATTTATGGCAGGGTATTACAGAGTATTGGCGGGGTATTGGCGGGGTACTACAGAGTAATAGCAGGGTACTGCAGAGTATTGGGGGGTACTACAGAGTAATGGCAGGGTACTGCAGAGTATTGGGGGTACTGCAGAGTATTGGGGGGTACTGCAGAGTAATGGGGGTTACTGCAGAGTAATGGGGGGTACTGCAGAGTAATGGCAGGGTACTGCAGAGTATTGGGGGGTACTGCAGAGTAATGGGGGTTACTGCAGAGTAATGGGGGTTACTGCAGAGTAATGGGGGGTACTGCAGAGTAATGGCAGGGTACTGCAGAGTAATGGCAGGGTACTGCACTGCAGAGTAATGGCGGGGTACTGCAGAGTAATGGCGGGGTACTGCAGAGTAATGGCAGGGTACTGCAGAGTATGCACTGGTATTGCAGAGTATTGGCAGGGAATTGAGGGGTTAAATTCAGTGAGCAGCGATGTGGGCACTGCAGATGCAGCCCACATCGCTGCTGACACCGATCTCTTTCCCCTCCGCTGTACCGATCGGTACAGAGAGGGGAGGGAGGAACCGGCGTCATTACATGACGCCGGTTTGTTTCCAAGTGATCACTCCGTCATTTGACGGAGCAATCACGTGGTAAACGGCCGCTATGAGCGGCCGTTTACCGTGATCCGTGATGCGACTCGGCGGTCACGGATGCTCTCGAGTGCGCACACCTCGGGGCATGCGAGAGCAGAATTCTGGGAGGCCGTTAATTAACGGCCTCTCAGAGTTAAACAACCGCCCTGAAGCCGTTAATCGGCAATGGGCAGTTGTTAAGTGGTTAAAGCTAGATCACTAGCTATATAGGTGAGGTGAATATAGTGGTGTATACTGCAGTCAGGGCACAGACAACAACCACTACACAGCAGCAAGATAGGAAATCAGCCAAAAACGATTGGTGTGTACTGTGTTGAAGGTACACAGAACACCCACTGCTTCAGATGCTAAGTAACACACTACACGAAGCCGCCTCAAAGGCGGCCTTATATAGTGTGGGGCGTGCACTACACAGCCTGAGCTATGATTGGCCACAGGCAGGATGCCGCGCTGCGCAATGAGGATGGTCCCCGCTGCCTCTGGGATCTGTGTGTTTCCCAGCAGGCAGCGGGGCACTTGCGGGAAGGGGCGGGCACTTGCGGAAAGGGGCGTAAGTTACGCCCCTTTCCGCAGAGAGCTATCCCCGAAGTGGGTGCAGTTACCTGGATTATCCAGGTAACTGCACCCCCCTCCCCCCTGAAAGGTGCCGATCGTGGCACCGGAGGGGGGGGGGGTTCCGATGAGCGGAAGGTCCACTTTAGGGTGGACCTCCGCTTTAACACATGGTCTCATACATATAAAGAGTAATATTATAAAAAGTTCCCAGTGTCCCCATTCAAGTGAATACAGAACAATAATAAAGTCCAAACAAAGTGCCCTCTTCCACCAAACTGTGACAGCGCTGTGCATTCAGTGATCACCACTACTTCCACAATCCAGTAAAATCTCACCAACTCAAGTTGCCGATCGTTTTCTTTTTTAAAGATAGTCAATAATGGCTATGGACAGTATCCCCCCAGTGTACCCTCCATGTCACCAGGCACCTTTCCATCTCTGATTATCTAGTAGAAAACAAAAAAAAAAACTGTACATCTGATTTCTGGAACTTCACAGATAGTGTGTCTCTCTCCTGTAGTCTTGGCCACAGCACAGACACTTGCTGCACCTTGTTTAGTCTTGTGTAGACATATGAAGTTAGTTTAGCTTCACTTGTGAGGAAGTAGGTGGTCATGATGTCATATTTATGATTAAATGTGATGGATACAATCTTCATAGAAGGTAGAAGTTTGTTATCTTCAGAAGGTTTCTCTCTCTTTTCACTTGCAATTCACCCATTTCTATTGTATTTTCTTGATATAAAAGGCCATTTCTGGGTGTGGGGGATATTGAAAAGAGAAGTATGTTTTTTTGTTTTTGTTTTTTTTTAAGAATTATACTTACCTAGGTGGATGCAGCATCTGTCTCCCCATGTGTCTAACACTGAGAACCAAGAAATTGGACACTGCCAATTACTCGGTTCTTACAGGTCCCTGAGCAGAGAGCCGGTAACTGTCAGTCACTAGCTATCTGCTCTGCCTCCCTGTGCTCTCTGGAGTGCTGGGTTATGGAAGGGGCAGGAGCGGCCGGCTCAGGCTCCCAGCGGCTTGCTGAGAGGCTGAGCAAGGTGCTGGATCAGGCATATGCATGGATCCCGACTTCATTGTCATTAACTTGCCCGAGCCTGGACCGACTCTGTGATGTCAGCTAGCAGCGGGCTTCATCCCACTGTATGCTGAAAATGAGTCACAGGAGTGCAGAGCGTACTTCACTCCTGAGATCCACAGAAGTACAGCCTTTGGCTGTACTTCTCCTTTAACCCTTGTGACATGTAATTTTGATAAAAAATAATTCCCTTCAAAATTCAAACCAGGCGTTTATCCAGACATGCTGCTTGGGTGACCAGGAAAGGAAGGGGAGTGAGTGCGTGCTCCTGATTTCTGAACCACACCAGGCCACATGCCTCATTGGGAAAGTACCTTGGGGACAGTAGTATTGCAAGCTGTTATAACTTTAGTCTCAAGGTGTGTGTGTTGTTTTCGGTCTCTACTTGTGTCTGGATTGGGGATTTTTAGGTTCTCCTGATAAATTGTCAGTGTGCTGGTTGATTTCTGAGGAAAAGCCAATCCATGACAGCCAAGACAACCTGCCACCCAATGACATGGCCTCGCTGACACGATGACCCACCCACAAACCAGCCATAATATATCAATGACATCACCCTGGATCCCTGGCTGGTTTGTTGACAAATAGAAACCAGACTGTGATCTGTCATTTAGCAACAGTAATACTACTATTACTAAATGGCAGATCATTGACCAGCAGCTGGTGATTCACACAGACAAACTGACCATTTTGTTTTGGGGTTCTTCTTGCAACCCAAAACCAAAGTTCTTATTTAGATACTCTTATTTGGAGGTTTTGCTCTTTGAGCCTTCCATGTGGTATTAAATCACCCATATTTTCTATTTTAGTTCAAATAGGTTTACCACATGTTGCCACTTATAGCAGGTAGTCATGCACACAATGAAGAGTAGTAAAATGGGACATACAATCAATTGTGATTAAAATACTTAAAAACAATGGTTTACCGATGTACATCAACTTTTGAGAAATAAAAAAAAGGGGACAATTTCAAATGAGTTAGTTTAGTTTTCTAAATCGATTTAATGCTACATAATATTACCTTACACACATTGATAATAATAATCATATCAATAATAATGTAAAAAGGTGAATGATAAATTGATAGATACCAAGCTTTACAAAATATGATAATATCTTTATGGTAAAATCTTTTAAAACGTAATAAACAACATTCTAAAAAAAAATGCATTGCCACAGATGTAGGTTGTACAGCTTCTATTCTGAGTGATGAGAAATGCTTCCATATAAATGAAACAATCATCTTGGAAATCATGAGAGCACTGCACATCCTACTCTTGTTTGAATATGTAATAAAACAGCTGAGACTGCAATTTACATTTAGCCCCTATGTGAGATTGTGCTTCAGCTGGAAATCGGTCTGATTAGAGCTGTGATATTAAAGACAGACAAGATGCAATAGCGCTTTCAGTCTCAGTAGAAATAGGTCAGACCTCAGTATATTGTGAAGGAGAAAATCACAGTACAGAGATATGAAAATGTACTTTATGTAATTTAGATATTGTAAAATTGAACACACGCACAAAGCTAGTTATAGTCTGGACATCTGCTACATTATTAATTTGTACAATAAATAATAGAACACACTCATTGAGGTATCAGGTGATACGCGGGGTTGTTATCTTATTTTAGGGCAAATCCACACCAACTTCTTGTAGCAACACACTGTGTGTGCATTGCTGTGCTATTCTTTTTTAAATTACACCCCGAAGCATCTCTACATAGCTCTTGCTATGCAAAGAATCACAGAGCAACACAACATATTGATGTTCTTTACACGTTATTGTCAAAGGTATTGGGGCACCTGCCTTTACACGCACATGAACTTTAATGGCATCCCAGTCTTAGTCTGTAGGGTTCAATATTGAGTTGGCCCATCCTTTGCAGCTATAACAGCTTCAACTCTACTGGGAAGGCTGTCCACAAGGTTTATGAGTGTGTCTATCGGAATGTTTGACCATTCTCCCAGAAGCTCTGGCTTCTGGAAACCCGCTCATCCATGTCTTTATGGACCTTGCTTTGTGCATTTGGTGGAGGGTGGATTATGCTGTGGTGTTGTTTTTCAGAGGTTGGGCTTGGCTCCTTAGTTCCAGTGAAGGGAACTCTTCAGGCATCAGCATACCCAGACATTTTGGACAATTTCATACTCCCAACTTTGTAGGAACAGTTTGGGGGTGACCCCTTTTTGTTCCAACATGACTGCGTGGCAGTGCACAAAGCAAGGTTCATAAAAACATGGATGAGCAAGTTTGGGGTAGAGGAACTTGACTGGCCTGCACAGAGTCATGATAGACCACCTTTGGGATGAATTAGAGCTAGACCTTCTGGCCCACATCAGTGCCTGACCTCACAAATGCGCTTCTGGAAGAATGGCCAAACATTCTCATAGACACACTCCTGAACTTTGTGGACAGCCTTCCCAGAAGAGTTGAAGCTGTTATAGGGTGGGCCTACTCAATATTGAACCCTAAGGACTAAGACTGAGATGCCATTAAAATTCATGTGTGTGTAAAAGCAGGCGTCCCAATACTTTTTACAATACAGTTTATGTTGCATTGCAGTGAGGTTCACAAAAACAAATTCAGAAAGTCCTATATTTTATACATTGAGTTCATGTGATCAATCTTTCTTTCTTTCAAGATTCTGAACACTATTCGATGATCTATGGTGTGCTGCCGGATATGTACATTTGATCTGTGATGCCTCCAGTTCCAGCTGGGTTTTGCTTCAGCACTCGCTACTCCTAAAGCATCATCAGGAAAGTGTGGGATGGGAATATTGAAATTACAGTATAGCACAGTGGGACAAGGTGTGAATGAAGACACCACACCAGTCAGCATTAAAGTATCAAATGCACAATTTATATTGGCCCTTTGTTTCTCATTTCTGCCTTGTCTGGAATTCTGATTTGAGCTGCAGAGTGAGGAAGTGCAACAAGTCAATTCAATATCTGCAGCTCAAGTACAATAGAACCCTCACCTCTTTCTCTGCAGTCTTTGAATTAGTGAATTGTATTTTTAAAAAATATAAATGCGATTATAAATAAAACAGCTTGGTACTTCAAAAAAGGTTTTAGTTTTCATGATACCATTCACATAAATGCTTGATGACGAAGGGGTCGAGGGCTTTAGGCAAGGGCATCGACAGGTATAGAGCAGTTGATAAGATTATAAAGATGTGGATGGTAAAATCCTGAATGTTTTGAACTTCATAGTCACATGGTTTTCAAGGATGAATTAGGACACCAATCCATCCAACTCAACACGTGTGTGTTTATAGCACTACTGTTTCCCATATCCCTGTAAATTGCATTTGCTAAGAAGTTCATCTTAAAGTATTTTTTTCTTTGATTATCAACCTAATTGAGTTGCCACATGTCTTCTTACGCCCCGTACACCAAGTCCAGCGGACTTTGGAAGAAGTCTTGACTCAAAATTGTCTGCCGGACTCGGCAGACCGGCAGACAATCTGCCCTTCTATGTGCTAGTCCGCCGGACTTTTGAAATGAATGGACTTGCTCACACATGGAGTAAAGTCCGTTAATTTTGAATGCGGCTCCAGGTAGACAGAACTAGCGAAGGAAGTCAATGTTGCCACCTCCATCGGCGAGATTGACACCTCGCTAGCCCATCAGCTGGCATGGATTTAAAGGGGAACCCCTAGGCTGAAAAAACGGCGTGGGGGTCCCCCCAAAGTCCATACCAGACCCATATCCGAGCACGCAGCCCGGCCAGTCAGGAAAGGGGGCAGGTACGAGTGAGCACCCCCCTGAGCTGTACCAGGCTGCATGCCATCAACATGGGCCCCCCACCCCAAAGCACCTTGTACCCATGTTGATGAGGTCCCTACCCTATGTGAATGAGTAAGGGGTACGATGTACCCCTACCCATTCACCTGGGAAAAAAGTGTACATAAAAAAACCCACAAACACAGGTTTATAAAGTACTTTATTAGACAGCTCCCGGGGTCTTCTTCCATCTTCATGGGGTCTTCTTCCTGTGCTCCTCCGCTATCTTCTGCTCTTTTACTAGCTCTTTTGCTAGCGGAGGAGCCCGGCTTTCTCCTTTGTCGCTGCCGTTGTTCTTCCAACTTTGGGGGTCTTCTCCCGCCCCTTCGGTTCTTCTTTTCGTGCCTCCACTTTCGTCTTCAAGCTCTTTAACTAGTGTTGGCCCGGTCTTGTCGCTGTCACCACCTTTTTCTTCTTTGTCTTCTTCTCTTCCTTCCGATGTTGACACAATGCTCTCTCCAGCCTAAATGGCAGGGACGTGTTGTGCGGCGACTTATATAGGGATAAGGGGCGGGGTCACTGTGTGATGTTACATGGTGACCCCGTCCCTTATGATGTCTGGGAGTGTGTGGGCGTGTGTGGGCAGGTCCGCTCGTTTGGAAAGTCTGGCGGACCTCCGCTGCAAAGTCCGGCGGGTTGTCCTCCAGACTAAGTCTGCCGGATAGTCTGATCGTGTGTACGCGGCATTAGGCAACCAGAGACTGAATAGTTTTCCCCTTATGCTAGAATCACCATTTAGATATTTGTATATTGCGATCACATCAACCAAAGTGGTGGTAAACCCTCACATATACCAAGTGACTGGCCTCAGGCGATACACTGAGATTAAACAAATCCTCCTACATAAGTTGTACCTGTTTATTTGCAGTCTTCTCTACATCTGTTAAAAGTCCAGAATTTATAAAGCTTGTCTGAGTGTTCAGAAATCAGGGTCATAGAGCTGAAGTCACACTCTGCAGAGCTCAGAGAGGAGAGATCTAAGAGCGGATTGAAGGGTAGAGGGACACCCCCCTTCTGAGAGCACACATGAACAGAGCTGATGCTTTCAATCAGCTGGAGCTCCTTCCCCATCACTATTTTTCTTTTGGTGTCAATAAGTCTTGTCAGAATTGATTCATGCTGATAGTAGAGGAAAGAAGCAGCAGACAGAAATGACACTTAGTGCTCTTAATTGAGACAAGCACACACTATAGAGGGATATGCTTTGTTCATATTTCAAGTCTGAGTCTTACGACCAATTTAATGTTTGCATTCATTCCTCTTAATTTAGGTCCTTCAGCCCCTTTGTTGCTCTTCTCTGGACTGTCTCCAGTTCCAGCACATCCTTCCTAAGGACTGATGACCAGAACTGGACAGCATACTCAGGATGTGGCTCAACCAGAGTTTTGTAAGTAGAATTATAGTCTCTTGAGTAGATACCCTTTTTAATACAGGCTAATAGTCTACTAGATTTTCTTGCTGCAGCTTGGCATTGCATGCTATTGCTGAGCCTCTGGTCTACTAGGACCCCTGGATCCTTTTCCACCCTTGATGCTCCCAGAATTTCTTCCCCTTGAAAATGACATTCATATTTTTTGAACCCAAGTGCATTAACTTACATTTTCAAATATTAAACCTTATTTACCATGTATTTGCCCAGCCCTTTAGTTTATCAAAGTCTTCCTGTAACATTGCTATATCTTTTTGTAAAGCTACCACTCTGCTTGGCTTTGTATAGTGAGCAACCACTGAGATTGATCTATATTTATACCAACCTCTATATCATTTATAAAAAAATTAAACAGAATTGGTCCCAAGAGAGAGCCTCGGGGTACCCAACTTACAACTCCAGACCATTCAGAAGATACGTTATTTATCACTAGACATGTGCATTCGTTTTTGTCCGAATGCATTTTCGTCCGAATTTCAGCTATTTTCGTTTTCGTTTTGACAAATGATAACGAAAGCACAAAATCCGAAAAACGAAAGATCCAACATAAATAAATGCTTTATTTTCGTTTTCATTGTTACAACAGTTCGATATAGAATAGGAGATTCGACATGACTCTGACAACAATCTGTGTCCATAGAACCTGTGGTCGAATGTGCCTAACCTTACCTCTATTAGTCCAAGATTATATAGAGAAAATATTCGACAGAGAAAAAAGATTTGACAGAGAGAAAAGATTCTGCAAGTTACTGTCCTAAAAAGTGTTTGGGGACCCGGGTCCTGCCCCAGGGGACATGTATCAATGCAAAAAAAAGTTTTAAAAACGGCCGTTTTTTCGGGAGCAGTGATTTTAATAATGATTAAAGTGAAACAATAAAAGTGTAATATTCCTTTAAATTTCGTAGGGGGGGGGGGGTTGTCTATAGTATGCCTGTGAAGGGGCGCATGTTTCCCGTGCTTAGAATTGTCCCTGCACAAAGTGTCATTTATGCAGGAAAAAAAGTCCTTTAAAATCACTCGCAGCTATTATGAATTGTCGGCTCCGTAATACAGAGAACACTCATTGAAAGTCATTGATAAAAAAATAAATAAATAAATAAATAAAAAAGCGTGGGGGTCCCCCAAATTCAATTATCAGGCCCTTCAGGTCTGGTATGGATATTAAGGGGAACCCTGCCTCAAATTTAAGAAAAAATTTGACGTGGGGTTCCCCCTAAATATCCATAACCAGACCCTTCAGGTCTGGTATGGATATTAAGGGGAACCCCGCGTCAAATTAAAAAAAAAAATTGACGTGGGGTTCCCCCTAAAAATCCATACCAGACCCTTTATCCGAGCACGCAACCTGGCAGGCCGCAGGAAAAGAGGGGGGGACGAGAGAGCGGCCCCCCTCCCTCCTGAACCGTACCAGGCCACATGCCCTCAACATTGGGAGGATGCTTTGGGGGTCTGTGACCCCTCAAAGCACCTTGTCCCCATGTTGATGAGGACAAGGGCCTCATCCCCACAACCCTGGCCGGTGGTTGTGGAGGTCTGCGGGCGGGGGGCTTATCAGAATCTGGAAGCCCCCTTTAACAAGGGGACCCCTAGATCCCGCCCCCCCCCCTGTTTGAAATGGTAAGGGGGTACAAAAGTACCCCTACCATTTCACAAAGAAAGTGTAAAAAATGGTTAAATAAAACAAACACACTTTTGAAAAATTCCTTTCTTAAAAATAAAAAAATAAAAAAAAGATTCCAGCGGCGGTAATCCACTCTTGCTATCCAGCGACGGAGGGTCATCTCTCCAGCGATGGCTCATCTCATCCAGCGCAGCGAATACATCCTTCTTCTGTCTCCGTGGAGGAGACACTGCAGGCATTCCGGCGGCTGACGTTTCTTATATACGGAGGGCGGGGCCACCCGTCACCTGACCCCGCCCCCCTCTGACGCAAGGGGAAACCCAGGGTTCCCTGTGATGTATGGGTGACCCCGCACCCCTCTGATGTAACACAGGCAGGTTTCCGTTACATCAGAGGGGGGCGGGGTCACCCATACGTCACGGGGAACCCCGGGTTTCCCCTTGCGTCAGAGGGGGGCGGGGTCAAAGTGACGGGTGGCCCCGCCCTCCGTATATAAGAAACGTCAGCCGCCGGAATGCCTGCAGTGTCTCCTCCACGGAGACAGAAGAAGGATGGATCGCTGCGCTGGATGAGATGAGCCATCGCTGGAGAGATGACCCTCCGTCGCTGGATAGCAAGAGTGGATTACCGCCGCTGGAATCTTTTTTTTATTTTTTTATTTTTAATAAAGGAATTTTTCAAAAGTGTGTTTGTTTTATTTAACCATTTTTTACACTTTCTTTGTGAAATGGTAGGGGTACTTTTGTACCCCCTTACCATTTCAAACAGGGGGGGCCGGGATCTGGGGGTCCCCTTGTTAAAGGGGGCTTCCAGATTCTGATAAGCCCCCCGCCCGCAGACCTCCACAACCACCGGCCAGGGTTGTGGGGATGAGGCCCTTGTCCTCATCAACATTGGGACAAGGTGCTTTGAGGGGTCACAGACCCCCAAAGCATCCTCCCAATGTTGAGGGCATGTGGCCTGGTATGGTTCAGGAGGGAGGGGGGGCCGCTCTCTCGTCCCCCCCTCTTTTCCTGCGGCCTGCCAGGTTGCGTGCTCGGATAAAGGGTCTGGTATGGATTTTCAGGGGGAACCCCACGTCAATTTTTTTTAAAATTTGACGCGGGGTTCCCCTTAATATCCATACCAGACCTGAAGGGTCTGGTTATCGATATTTAGGGGGAACCCCACGTCAAATTTTTTCTTAAATTTGAGGCAGGGTTCCCCTTAATATCCATACCAGACCTGAAGGGCCTGGTAATTGAATTTGGGGGACCCCCACGCTTTTTTTATTTATTTATTTTTTTATTTTTTTATCAATGACTTTCAATGAGTGTTCTCTGTATTACGGAGCCGACAATTCATAATAGCTGCGAGTGATTTTAAAGGACTTTTTTTCCTGCATAAATGACACTTTGTGCAGGGACAGTTCTAAGCACGGGAAACATGCGCCCCTTCACAGGCATACTATAGACAGCCCCACCCCCCTACGAAATTTAAAGGAATATTACACTTTTATTGTTTCACTTTAATCATTATTAAAATCACTGCTCCCGAAAAAACGGCCGTTTTTAAAACTTTTTTTTGCATTGATACATGTCCCCTGGGGCAGGACCCGGGTCCCCAAACACTTTTTAGGACAGTAACTTGCAAATTAGCCTTTAAAATTAGCACTTTAGATTTTGAACGTTGGAGTCCCATAGACTTTAATAGGGTTCTAAAGTATGCTATATACTAGCTCCGTCGAATCTTCTTTATACATTCGACAGACACCATAAGCCTTCAAAGACAGATTCGACCGTAATTCATGTGGATTTTCGGACGAATGCAATTTTTGAACGAAAAACAAAATAAATAAAAACGAATTTCGGGAGTAACTAAATAAATTAAGTTTTCGGACGAAAACTAAATTCCGAAACGAAATATTTTACTCTGCACATGTCTATTTATCACTACCCTCTGCATGTGCTCCTGTTACCAGGTTTCTATCCAGGTATATACAGTACAGGATCACCAATGCCAGCAGAGCTCACCTTTTGTTAATTAAATGTTTATGAGGTACTGTATAAAATGCTTTGGCTGAATACAGGTGCACCATGTCCACAGGCCTTCGCCTATCCAGATTACAACTCACCTCATAAATTCATGCTGGTTACTACTAATGATCTTATTTTTATCAGAAAATTATCAGATATAGTCCCTTATTGTCCCTTCCAATAGTTTACATACTATTGGTGTTAGACTGACTGGTCTGTAGTTTCCAGGTATATACAGTATCTTGGTTCTTTTTGAAAGTTCTTTGCGGACTCTCGGGTATAAGCCGTCTGGTTCTATTCCGGTTATTTAATCAGATTAATTTTTTCAAGTCTTTTTTTAGCTGTTAGCCACAAGGGTACATTTCATGCTGTGTTACATACAATACAGTCATGTTTATTATATCCCTGCTTTTCCTTTATAAAAACTGAGGAGAAGAATGAGTTTATTAACGTTGCCTTCTCCTTGTCATTTGTGATCAACTTCTCCTGATTATCATTTATGGTTTCAATATGCTCTGACCTGGCCTTTTTATTAATTATATAGTTAAAGAACTTTTGTGATTTTTTAACTCTTCTTTGTTATGTGTCTCTTGTGGTCTATTGTATCTGCCTTAATACACCCTTATGCCGCGTACACACGGTCGAACTGTTTGACGTACTTAGTCCGTTGAAACACATTTCAGCGGACAATCCGCTCGTGTGTGGGCTTCAGCTGACTTTTTCAGCGTGCAGTCCGGAGTACTAAGAATTTCGGTTTTTCCAAAAATCTGTCCGTCGTACTTTGGTTTCAGCGGACAATACGGTCGTCAGTATGCTAGTCCGACGGACTAAGAATGGCGCATGCCCAGAAAGGATTTACAGGGCTTTGCTGTGTCTTGGACTTCCTATTTCTAGTCCCGTCGTACATGCTGTACGTCATCGCGCAAGCTTTCGTCGGACTGTTTGGGTATCCGTGTGTGGTCAAGTCCGTTCAGTGGAAAGTACGACGGATTGTCCGTCGGATTGTATGACGGACTAAGTACGTCAAACAGTTTGACCGTGTGTACGTGGCATTACACTCTGACTCTAAACCACAACCAGTTTCCTCAGTGTTCTTTATTTCTAGAATTTGATCCCCTTTATTGTAGTATGGAGCACAATTTGGTAAAGATGGAGCTTTTGAAATGTAATGTTTTGTCCTACCCTTGTCTCTCATTTTCCTATGATTTATATTGAACATATTTACTCTGTGATCCCTGTTTTCTAAGTTATCACTTACTTATCTACATCTGCAGTCAGGTCTGTGGTCAGGTATGTTGTTTGCAATTAGGAAGTATAGCAGAGCATTATTTCTAGTTGGGGCATCCACCACTTGACAAATAAAATTGTCCTGCAAGGTATTCAAGATATTATGAACCCTAGATTAGTGAGGAGTTCTGTCTGCCCGGTCAATAGCCAACTAATTGATGTCCCCCATGATAGTAATATTTGCTGCCTCGCCACCCTTTCTAACTTGATAAATTTGTACAAACAGATTCTGAGTTTACCAGTTTTAGTAAATCTCCCCATGGGAACAAAGAGAGTCACGCGATCTTCCATATACAGAAGTATAGAGTATTGTGTTTTTCCCCAGTGACTGGATTCAGCCACAGGTGAGGGGTGGAAAGGTGAGTATGTGCTGCTGTTTATGGGGACATTAAAAAGAATATGGTATGGATATTTTTACATAGTTACAATTGTCTAGCTGGTACCTAAGTACCTATACATACTGTATGCCATAGCTGAGGGATCCTTCTGGAAGCTGGAAATCACTGTAGTATACAGTGCCTAGAGGCGATTCAGTTCGCATTGTGCGCTATACAAGTATTTCATTCATTCATTCATTCATTCATACACAGATATTCCAGTTATTTCCACTAACTTCTGGGTTTTACTCTGCACAGCTGCCCTGCTGCATTGTGAAGACAAGAGGTCGGCCACTCACCACAGGCACCATTAAGATATCACTTTGAATTAATTCAATAACTGTAAAAGAATCTCTGATTAGATGAGGTAGAGAGGTGGGACAGTGAAGTCACTCTCTCTACCTCATCCAATCAGTGAATGATTTGCAGTTATTGAGAAAATGCAAAACATTCTCTGAATGGCAATTATGTGAAGGGTCCCCCTGTGCTTAGAATGCAGCACAACTGCTCAGCACAGGACACAGATGTTAGTAGAGATCACTGTAAAAGCATTGCCAACTACAGTGATGTAGAGCTTGCAAGGGGATTCCACATGTATGGTATTACATTTTAGAAGGTTCCATACTATGCTTGTTTGACAGTATGTTAAGTGGTAAATTGTGACACAAATATGTTGAAATTCTACAAAGAAACTTTTAAAGGATGAGCCTGTATGACATGTTCTAAATCAGGGGTCTCCAAACTGAGACCCAAGGGCCAGGTGTGGCCTTTTGCTAGCCTTTATCTGGCCCTTGGGGCACTATTCCTCCCACTGATATGAGGCACTATTCCTCCCATTAACACCAACAATGGGGCGCTATATCTTCCACCGATACCAATGAGGGGATACTTTTCCTTCTACCAATAGGGGCGCTACTCCTCCTCCTATTGACCACCAACTCCAAGGCCATATTTATTTTCACTATTGACATTTTCTGTCCCTTCTGGTCACAATCCGGCCCTCCTAAAGTCTGAAGAACAATAAACTGGCCCTTTGTTTGAAAAGTGTGGAGACCCCTGTTCTAAATGAACAAATCTAGATTTTAAAAACAGCTAATGCTGGAAGTTGTTACTGTGACCTGACTGTGACTTTCCCAGTCTTAATATTACCTTTTAAACTCAATGGCTTCACTGACAAATAACTCCTTTTATAAGAAATCCCCCCCATCAAATGATTTTAGTTAATTAGGGATCCATGCTTGGCGTGTAGACCAGATTCTCACTTTCTATATCCTAAAAACATGTGCTAATGATGCCTTTTCTGCTTCCACTCAAGCACGTGTTCCATGTGTGCCCTCTATACCTCATCATATCTTATTCAGCTGTGAAGTGGAATTAGGAGCTTTGAAGTGTGACTTGGAGAGGTGGATGTGTAATGAGACTAATAAGTGGATCAAACTAGTTGAAGCAACTCGGCTCTTCCTTGGCAGCAAAGAAAACTTTAGCTGGAAGCCTTCTAATTAGACTAATGATTGCAACACCCATTTCTTTATTACTACTCATGACCTCTAAGAAAGTCATTATGTTAAACAATTTGATATTTTTGTCTTGCACTAGTTAATGGAAATTGCAGAAGACAGATCAAATATAAAGGGAGTGATGTGTCTGAATAAGATGAAGGTTTCTTGTCTGTTCAGCCTCAATTAATTAAGTAATGGCACCAATAAAGCAAAAGGGCAGTGATTGCGGGAGCAACAGCAGCAGCAGCAGCAGGAGGGATATCGGCCTGACACTCAGAAGAAGATTCCTTTCCCATGGATATGAAAATGGAAATCAGGCATGAGGCCGGATGCTCGGCTAAGTACAACAGACAGAAGACAGCTTGGAGCATCAGGGAAAGTGGGGGTGGGGTGGGAGAAAATTTTAAAGAGACTGAGAAGCTGATCATCTAAATTATGTGACAGGAAATGAATTCCTTGCAACATCTCGCAGACATACATATCCTTTCAGAGAGAGAAATTGGAGAGCAGAGGAGGAAAGCATTTGAATGTTGTGTGGAATATATAACTTTGAAGTGATAGCGGATAGCAATATTCTCTTGCAGACACTTACCGATAGCCCAATTATAGCTACTGCAATATCCTTACACTAGTGGATAGCAATATTCCCTTAAACATAGTTACAGATGGCACAATTATTGATAGTAAAGTATTTCTTTTTTTAATCTGACATATACAGTGTATATATATATATATAGATAGATAGATAGATAGATAGATAGATAGATAGATAGATAGATAGATAGATAGATAGATAGATAGAAAAGGGGGGTTAAGGTGCGCTATGGACGTTAAAATTTTTTTGGGAAATCCGAAAACCGAAATGTGAGAACTTATAAACAAAGGACGATTAATGATGAGAGGAGGGGCTGCCACTACCTTAGATATTCAACCCAAAAGGTTGAAAAACATAGAAAAATATTAAAATTAAAACATAAAAATGAAAAATAAAAATAAAAATTCCACATGTGCAATATACAAATAACAGTATGAATCGTGCATGAAGGTGTTACAGAAATACTGTTTTAAATTGTCACTACGTTACTATATATTAGTGCAAAAAATTCAATATACTTTCTATAGAAAAAAGTGCATATGTGCGTTTTTACAAATCACATGATAAAAAGTGCTAAGTGCTTATGAAAGTGCCACAGTTTCAATATATACTGAATATTCAGTATATAACAGTATTTCTGTAACACCTTCATACACGATTCATACTGTTATTTGTATATTGCACATATGGAATTTTTATTTTTCATTTTTATGTTTTAATTTTATTCATGTGTAGAAATATCAGTAAGTAATTTAACAACAAGGTACAATTATTAGCAGGTGAGTTCCCTGCCGACACTAGGTAAAATTAACAGCAGGTGAGCTACCTCTTTAATATTTTTCTAGATAGATAGATAAATAGATAGACAGATATATGTATCTATATATATATATAGATATATAAATCTATAGATATCTATCTATCTATCTATCTATCTATCTATATATATATATATAAAAGTACACATGTACATATAAAATATAATACAGAAATATCCTCATACTAGCAGATAGTATTTTATATATATATATATATATATATATATATATATATATATATATATATATATATATATATATATATATATATATATATATATATATATATATATATATATATTATATATATATATATATATTATATAGATAAGATATATCTTTATCTATCTATCTATCTATCTATCTATCTATCTATATAAAAATTAAAGTGGTTGTAAACCCTTACAACCAACTTTGACCTATAGGTAATCCTAGATTAAGGCTTACCTGTAGGTCCAAGAAATATCTCCTAAACCTACACGGTTTAGGAGATATTTGCCAAAAGACAGGCACCACTGTCTACGGCGCATGCGCGGTAGACAGCGGCGCTCAGGCACACTGAGCGCGCCATGGTCAATGGCGTTATGCCGCGTGTGTCGGCTCCCGTGCGCATGTGCGGGAGTGACGTCATCGTGGCTTCGCCGAATGACAGAGGCGGAGCAGCGAGACCCACCGAGAAGATGGATGTGCCAGACTACAGGGGACAGCGGTGACATCGCTGGCTCCTGTGTCAGGTAAGTGACACATAATGGACTACTATGCGATGCATAGTAGTCCATTATGCTTTACCTTTGCAGGGAATGAAAGAGGAAGTAAACTCATCAGGGTTTACTTCCTCTTTAAGTACAAAGCTACATATAATACACATATATAACAATACAATATCATCACTTTAGAGTTCAGGTCCCCAAACTGTGGAGTGGGTCAAATCCGGCCCACTGCAAGATTTTATCCAGCCCTCTGATCTAAGAGGGGATTTTGATGGAAACTATGATGAAAGAGTGGACTCTGATGGGGACTATAATGTGAGGGGGACTCCAATGTAAGGTGGAATTTGATGGGGGCTATGATGAGGACTCTGATATAAGGGGGGCTCTGATAGGGTCAAGTTTTTTTTTATTTATTTACTTTGTTTTGCTGATTTTTTATTTATTTTTCCTGTTGCTCTATTTTTTTCATGCTGATTACTTAAAAACGCCAGGTAAATCTTATTCAGACACATTATTATTTTAGCCCTCGGAAATGTATAAAATATACAATGTGTCCCTCGTACTGAAAAATTTGGGGGCTCCGCTCTGGAGGATACCATAGCATCCATCATGTATCTGTTCAGTCACATGCAGTCTGCATTCCAATATTTAATCTTTGGCAATGTAATAATTAGGGCTAAGCCTTCTAATTAAATGTTGCAATCAATCTTCTTAAGTGAATAAATTGATGTAACATTATGCATTTTGTCTATCTATCTTCTGCTGGTCAACCACGTGTACAAAATAAAAAGGCACGGTCGTCTGTGATACTCATTGATAATAGTTTTGCCCCCTTGACAGCTTTAATGTCTGTCAGTTGTGAGAGCAGCTGTAGTGAAGAAAGAGCACATGTCTGATATGACCTTGGGTCACACGGGTATGCCCAGGGCTGTGTTAATGGAGACAGGTGATTGTCTTCATACAGCATGTCCCCTTTTCTGTCCTCTTAAGAAGGAATCGTGGGAGAGTGCCAGCCAGCCTGCTGTCCTGTTGAAACTTTGTGTTTAAATTGTAAATGAAGATTCTGAATTGACCCTTTCCAAAATGATGATAGATTGTGCTCCACCTGGCACATCCATATTACAAAGGAAGTCATTTTTGCACATTGGAATTATTTAGCCATATTGTGTGTCCTTGAAGTATATGTAAACCCTAATGATACATTTTCTCCTATTTGCTCCTTTTGAGTGACTAAATGTACCATTGAAAGTGGTTTATTATATGTATTTAAGTAGTGCAAAAAAAAAAGGTAGCTGGTCATCCAGCTAGAAATCTTGTGAGCTGATAATTCCTGTGCTCTTTGCCTCTGGATTATTATCAATTAGCATTATTCCCAGCTATCACCATGGACTGCAAAACACTCCCCCCTGTTATAGGGATTTGTTATATAGTCCTAAAACAGTGTTATGTAGTTCTTAGGGTAACAGCCCTTAGGGAACTTTGTAATGGTGTTTCTTCCAGTAACATCACTATCACAGGGACATTGGGGGTTATTTACTAAAGGCAAATCCACTTTGCAAAGTGCAAACTAAAAGTGCAAAGTACACTTGAAATTGCACTGAAAGTGCACTTGGAAGTGCAGTCGCTGCAGATCCGAGGGGGACATGCAAGAAAAATAAAAAACAGCATTTTAGCTTGCACATGATTGGATGATAAAATCAGCAGAGCTTCCCCTCATTTCAGATCTACCCCTTAGAATTACAGTGACTGTACTTCCAAGTGCTCTTGCAGTGCAATTTCATGAGTGCAAAGTGGATTTGCCTTTCGTAAAAAAAAACATTGTTTTCCTACAAGTGATACTCAGGAACATTTTTTCACATCGCCAACTTACAGACATTTTTTTTCATTTCAGTGACACACCTGACACAGGGACATTTTTACCTTTCAGTGACACCACCAACCCAGGGACATTTTTCTTTCACCTAATACTTGTGCACCAATCCTAAACTTTTCAGTTCACTGCAGAGTACCACTAACGAGATTCAAAATTCATTGCATGCCACAAACATTACAAACATTTTGGTGTGCCCCGCAATTGTCCTTATCACCCTTGTGCACCCAGCGGGAGGAGGTTGGAGTGACCAATAGGAAGGGGGAGGCACAGTTTCCCATCTTCACCCAGGGAACTGGATGGCCTTGTCCCAAGACTGTCAGTGACATTGTTGATCAGGACAATTATAGAGTGAATCTCCCTAAAGGGCACTCAGACAACAAATAGATGTTACTGCTTATACCATATTGAAATCTATTAAAAAAATATTACCTTTAGTTATACTTTAATTTTAACATGCAGAGATGATGATGATATATATAGAAGCTAGTTAGTTCACTGTTGTTTAATACAAAGGAGTTGTAAAATAAATACAGGCATTCCGCACTTTTAAGTACGAAGTGGGGTTTATTTACTAAAGCTGTAAAGTGCAAAATCAGGCTCACTTCTGCATAGAAACCAATGGCTTAACTAGATGAACTGGTGTCTTTATTCAACCTTACTAACTATGCAACTATGTAACCATTTGTAATATACCCAAAAATACTCTTCTGTAATGGGCACATTTTTGCTAGTAATCCCCCCCCCCCCCCAATGTTTTGACTATTAACCTAACATAGAAATTATGTAACCTCCATGATAAACTGCCAATGACAATATGGATGTCATCCTGTACCCCAATGGACGGATGTTTGATCATGGCCCCCAAAAAGGAACATTATTCCCAAAGTTCCCCAGAAATTAAAGCTACTCGGAGACTTTGACTCTAAAGCCCTGTACACACTATCAGATTGTCTGCCGAGTTTTTCCTTCAGATTTACCAAAACCATATAATATGAGGTCAAACCTTAGGAGTTTCAATGTGTATGCAATCAGGCAGGCCCTTCTACTACATGGTTTTGATAAATCTGAAGGAAAAACTCAGCAGACAATCTGATAGTGTGTACGGGGCTTTAGGCTACATTTATACATGCTGTCATCACTGCCCCTGCAAAAATTAATCTGCAGTTTTCAGTATTTGACAGGTTGTGAGGAGGTGATATGTCACCTGTTTTAACCCTGTGGGTAGTTGCCGCATTGCCCAACGTGCTTGTATGGGTCACGTTTGGGGGAAGTACTTTCTGTCAAAAGCGACAGAGAGGGGGGAATCGTTTTTGCTGGCATGAATACACCCCCGTCTGCTGCCTTTGCAGATTAAGAGAGCAAGGTTGGGGGAGAAGAAAAATCGCATCTCAACAGAGTGTTTTTAACTCCCCCAACAGCAAGTGTAAATGAGTCATTATTTCCCAAAAAAAATTGGTAAGCTGCTAACTAGAAAAGAGACATAACTATATTTCATTTGCTTAGTAAACATCCAGAAAACAATGATTAATCAAGGACTTTTTTTAAGCCTTATAACATTTCAAGCTACCAGAAGAAAGCTTATACCTTACCCTAATGGTTAATTACATATTACTCTAATAATAATAATATAAATACAGGTTTTTTTTAGGAGCGGTCTCTATCTGCCTGTATTATTACCGTATTATCCACTATTTCTCAGGTACGATATAATTTTGAATCAATCTCTTATATAATTTTTTATTTTATTTTTTGTTGACAAAAAGATTATTTATTTTATTTTTATTTATTAGCCTTATTAAGGAAGGAATCTTTTTTATATAAAAAAAATGCACGGGGAGGTAAAGGATTTCCTTTTTTCTTCTCTAAGGGATTAACCACTTGCCTACTGAGCACTTAAACACCCCTCCTGCCCAGACCAATTTTCAGCTTTCGGTGCTCTCACACTTTGAATGACAATTACTTAGTCATGCAACACTGTACCCAAATGAATTTTTTGTCCTTTTTCCCCAAAAATAGAGCTTTCTTTTGGTGGCATTTAATCACCTCTGTTTTTTTTATTTTTTGCGCTATAAATGAAAAAATAACAAAATTAAAAAAATAAAACGCATTTTCTTTGTTTCTGTGATAACATTTTGCAAATTATTAATTTTTCTTCATAAATTTTGGCCACAATTTATACTGCTACATATCTTTGGTAAAAATAACCCAAATTAGTGGATATTATTTGGTCGTTGTGAAAGTTAGAGAGTCTACAAGCTGTGGTGCGAATCATAAAAAAATTTATCACATCTGATGTACTGGTGGCCGATCTCATTTCTTGTGATCCGAACAAGCCAGAAAAGTACAAATATCCCCCAAATGACCCCTTTTTTGAAAATAGACATTCCAAGGTATTTAGTAAGAGGAATTGTGAGGTTTTTGATGTTATCATTTTTTCCCACAATTCTTTGCAAAATGAAGATTTTTTATTTTATTTTAATTTTTTCCACAAAATTGTCATTGTAATAGGTTATTTCTCTCACATGGCATGTGTATACCACAAATAATGCCCCAAAATAAATTCTGCCACTCCTCCTGAGTATTACGATACCACAATTGTGGGACTTTTCCACAGCCTGGCCACATAGAGAGGCCCAACATTCAGGGAGCACCATCACGTGTTCTAGGAGCATAAATTACACATCTAACTTGTTGACTACCTATTACACTTTTGAAAGCCCTGGAGCACCAGGACAATGACACGTGACACTGGCGTGGCACTGATGACAGATGGCACTGATACCTGGCACTGATACGTGGCACTGATGGCAGATGCCACTAATATGTGGCACTGATGACACGTGGCACTGATGACAGATGGCACTAATACGTGGCACTGATGACACGTGACACTGATGACAGATGGCACTGATACCTGGCATTGATGACACGTGACACTGATAACAGATGGCAGGTGACACTGACAGGTGGCACTGATGACAAATGGCATTGATACATGGCACTGATGACAGATGGCACGAATATGTGGCACTGATGAAACGTGACACTGATATGGCACTGATGACAGATGGCACTATGTGGCACTGATGACACATGGCACTGATGTGGCACTGATGACAGATGGCACTATGTGGCACTGATGACACGTGGCACTGATGACAGATGGCACTGAGGACAGGTGGCACTGGGGACAGGTGGCACTGATGACAGATGGCACTGGGGACAGATGGCACTGATGACAGGTGGCACTGGGGACAGATGGCACTGATTACAGGTGGCAGTGGGGGCAGATGGCACTGACAGGTGGCAGTGGGGGGCAGATGGCAGTGGGGGCAGTGGGGGCATTGGGGACAGGTGGCAGTGGGGACAGATGGGCACTTTATTTTTCATTTTATTTATTTATTTATTTATTTTATTTTTTATTTACACAAACCGCAGCGGTTCATCTCTCCCTCCTCATACTCTGTCTCTGTGTGAGGAGGGAGAGCCGGCGATAAGAGATGATCTAATATATTTACATATGAGATCATCTCTCATTGGGCACGCCGATCACGCTGTAAACGGCCACTGTGATTGGCCGTTTACAGCGATCTGCGACTGGCTGTGTCCAGGGGACACGGCCAGCACAGAACTTCCCCAATGCACGCCCATGGCGGCACGCAGAGGGGAAGTTAAAGGGAGGATGTCCAGGGACGGCCTCCCGGCAGATAGCGTCCGCACTGCAGCCGTCTTTTGGCTATAGCACGGGCGCGAAGAAGTTAAAAACATGTCCTTACTTTATTCTTCACGGGCTTGACTGCTTTGCCCCAGTGCTCTCCCAGGGTTTTTTCCATCCACCCACCTGCAATAGGGGATTGGTCTTCCATCAACATCTTGAGGCCTTCTCAGCCACCTGTGCTGGGGTGACCACACTGGGAGTTCCTCAAGGGGATAATAGCCATCGGCAACATCCATCCTGTTTTTCCGTCTTGATTTTAATCACGAGTTTCGTGGAATGCTATCTAACACACTATTTTGAATATGTAAGTGTATACTAAAATATTAACATGAGTATAGTGTATGTATGTTCTGTATAAGACTAATTCCATTCTAATATGTATTCTATCTTTTTCCAGTAGACCTTTTTCATATCTTATACCTACCCCTGAAAAAGGAGATTCAGACTCTCTCCAAAACACGTAGAGTATTCTAACCGATTTGTGTGTATATTGATTATTAATGTACTTATGCATTCCATGTTTTATATGTTTTCTTATAATACCATTTCAATAAAAAAATCTTTTTTGTACCTTATATACTTGATACTTACTGTATGTGCCTAAAAAGTCCACCACTAGGGGTGTTCTAATTCTTGGGAAAGCGACAGAGAGGGGGGGATCGTTTTTGCTGGCATGAGTACACCCCCAATCTTCTGCCTTTGCTGATTAAGAGAGGAAGGTTGGGGGAGAGGAAAAATCGCATCTCAACAGAGTGTTTTTAACTCCCCCCAACAGCAAGTGTAAATGAGCCGTTATTTCCTAAAAAATTGGTAAGCTGCTAACTAGAAAAGAGACATAACTATATGTCATTTGCTTAGTAAACATCCAGAGAACAATGATTAATCAAGGACTTTTTTTTAAGCCTTATAACATTTCAAGCTACCAGAAGAAAGCTTCGGATAACAATTACAAATGGAAACATGGTGTTTTGTGTATCTTTATAGCCTCATTTCAAAAATAACATATATAGTTCTGATGATTTTATGTTACTCAAAGACAATACAATATAAACTGTAATTCTCATTTAAAATAATCTTTCCAAAGGAATATGTCAGTTCTAAAACTGTAGTAATGGAAAATATGCTTGAGTGTTTAATAAAACCGTTACAACATCCTGGAAGGAAATAGTCATTTAAAGGGAGCATTTACATTTTGGAGACATTTATCTCCAATCTATGTCACAAATATTTAGACATTTGGATATATGTTCTATCCTGCTAACTGTTATTTTGTCAGAAAGAAAATATATACACTTCTTACTACATGTTTCAGAGAGTTGACAGCATGAACTGACAGCCAAATATATGAATAACAATAACAGTTGTATTACAAGATTCATTCTAAGCCACCCCTTATAGACTTATCACATAGTTATACATAAATGACACAAAACGTTGATATTTAAAGTCGGACTCTGAGCCCAAAAAAAAAGAAAATTATGCAGCGTGGCCCTCCCTTCACTGCAAGGGTTAAACGCTCATAATGTCTAGGGGTGCCAGAATATAGAGACACACTTACCTTATTCAGCTCTTATGAAGGTTCTCTCCAGTGGTGCAATCGGTCACCTGCAGCTTCCTTTCAAGGCTGCTCACAGCCATGGTCGCACACTCCCTCCTCCATGTACAATACAGAGTCAATAGCAATGCAGTGTAAGTGACTGCACAAGAGGGAGAGGGAGAATTGGGCAGCAATAGAGCCAGATAGAATGGGGGACAGGGAAAATAATATTTGCATGCAGGACAGGTGGTGAGAGCAAGGTGCATTGAAGTGGGGGGTAGGGAGATGGTGGGATCTGATGGAATCAGAAAGTAGGTCGGTTGTAAATATGTTGGTTTTAGTAAGTTAGAGTCTGGCCCAGGCTGGAGGAAGCTGTTAAGTCTGTAAAGCTCAATTCCCTGGATTTTTGGTCCCATTTAGCCCACCTGTGCTATGAAAAGGAGGAAGGCTGAGGTTCAAGGGTCGCTAGTCTTTGGTTCAGGTCCTGCTCATGGCTCCTGGTACTTGGTCTGCTGCTCCTTGCAGTCTGCTGAAGGCACCAGGATTTTCAGAGGACATCCAAGCCATGGACAATGCCAAGATGGACTATCACCTCATAGAGGTATGCCTGGGCAGCCACACTTCTGTAGGTAGTTTAAGGAGAAGGGTGTTGTTTATATTGAATTATTATGCTGCAACTTGTTTAGTAAAGCTAAATTAACTTTTTTGAGCCTGGTCTGAAGTTATTCAAAGGGGTGCATGTTGGTACTGTAGTATTTAAAGAATCAAAGTCTGTAAAGTGCTATGGAGTATGAAGTATCACCACCAGGGTTAACTTGGCAAGACAAGAAAGAGGAGTGTAGGTGCTAAGCGTAACCAGGCACAAGCTCAAGATATCAAGCAACCAGGCATAGTACCGGGTAAGGTGACAGGTCCTCCGATAACAAGACGATCTTTGTCTGGCTCCCTCCCTAGCGCTTAATATCCAAAAGCAACCAGACCTGAACCTGGGTTATGGAGAACTATGGCTTGATCACGTACGTACAGGGAGTAAGGTCTTAATGAGTGCATACATGAGGTCCATGCTTTGTGCATGATGAGACCCCATTCTGTTATTGGGACTGAGAGGTAACTGAGATACCTGAGGTAACTGGGAGGTAACAGAAATACGTTGGAATGGTGGAGTAGGAGCAGGCTCAGTACCTCCCTCCTAATGCAACATACAATACAAGTTACAGTGTGTAGTGACATGGGGCAGTACTTTGTCGGAGGAATTCTGAATTTTATTGCATACAGTGACGGCTCATCTCTAAGTTGGGGAACTGCCTTATGCCGCGTACACACGACCAGACTTTTCGAGGGACTAAGTCTGACAGACTTTCGACTGAGTTCTGACGGAGTTCTGACAGAGTTCTGACGGACTTTCCGAATGAACGGACTTGGCCACACACAATCACACCAAAGTCCGACGGATTCGAACGTGATGACGTACGACTGGACTAGAATAAGGAAGTTCATAGCCAGTAGCCAATAGCTGCCCTAGTGTCGGTTTTAGTCCGTCAGACTAGCACACACACGAGCGGATTTGTCAGTAGGAACTGGGTCTGGCAGAGTTCTGTCGGGAAAAATTTGAAACATGTTCCATTTATAAAGTCTGTCAGACTTTTGCAAATCAAAAGTCCGCTGCAGTCCACACACGTTCGAATAGTCTGCCGGAATCATTCCGTCAGAATTTTGATGTTGAAAAGTCTGGTCGTGTGTACGGGGCATTAATGTTAAATATGACCGCAGTCTCTATCTGATCTTGGGCATTGATGGGCTCAGTCAGTGCAAAAGTTCTTCCCCTATGTGCAGGGTGAAGATGGTCCAGCACACAAGAAATTAGAAGGACATATCCCACTGCAACAGAAACTTACCTGCCGCAGCACCTGCTTTGAATGTGTGGCCTGCTGGGTATGGCTGTTTTATATGGCTTGGTGTGTACATGGTGTGACTTGGTGTATACATGCTGTGACACAATGTAAATTCTACACTGCCCCCAGAGCTGATCTAACAGGTAGCAATAGCCATGGATACTAGCAATCAGCTTCAGCACATAGAGTCTTTCATCACAAGAAAAAACATATTTTGCCATTATACAAATAAGTTATTGGTTACTAAAGACTTCCTGTGGTGGGTTCCAGTCTCCATCCTGCTGCTTGCACATGTAGATTAGAAACCCATAGACATCTATGGGGCCACGAGACAGATCTCCCAAGCCATCCTGAAGGCTATGGGGTTCCACTGTGCACATGCAGGAAGCAGACCAAAGGATATGGATAGGCTGTAGATAAACATTGCTGCAGAATGCCATAAAGGAGGGAGATGGCTGCTAAGATTAGGACAATGCGGATTTGAAGGGAGGGTCAGTGGGTTAAGGAAACATTCAGAAAATGTTGTTTGAAAGTTTTCTTACCATTTAAAATAAATCATAAAGCAATCCTATCTGTGGCTTTCTAACCTGTTAAACTGTTTTAAAACATATTTGCTAAGAAAACAGACATGTAATAAAGCAGCTTAGAATTTTTTTTTAAATATAAAGAAAACATATACTTCCTGCCATTTTGAGTAGAGCCTTCCTAAGTACTCATATTCTATACATCACATTATCACATGGCCAGCAGCGCAGCTCAAAAAATAAAGACCCCCTTCACATCATGTCATTACATTGAAGTGTTTTACTACATACAAGTTAGTGTGCTTTAGTGCGTTATTTGCATGTGTTGTATTAAGGCAGCTTGTTCATCAAGAAAAAGCTGCCAATGCACAGCAATGAAAGAACAAACTTACCTGCACCTTTTTTTAATCAATGCCCTACAACCCAAGCCATGCACACTGTAATTCACCTACTGTACTTGGCAACTGGAGTGTCATTCTGAATGGCAGTGCAATGCACCACCCAATGCCAAGTGTTAATGTCTGTAGCTATAATGCCCTGTAAAATGCACATTAACATAATGCATAGGTCAGGAGGGATCTCCTAAAGTCTTACTCCTCCTCATGCTAACTAAACACCCTGCAGTACCCCTTACCCTCTGCAGAATAACATTGCATCTTCCTGCAACCATGCACCCTTTCCATTGAACACCAGACTCTGAACCTCCATAAAGGATGGTACACGTGGGATGAATTTTGTCCGGGACTGTTTGGTTAAACAGAAACCGGCAGACATTTGGCTAGTGTGTACAACAGCCTGCCTGCCTGACAGAAACTGGCCCAACATCCATCTTCAGTTGAATGGGCATGCTGGAAAACCAGCAGTCGACCGACAGCAGCTCATGCTGACCGGCGGGTTGTGGTGCGGGTTCAGTCCCCCTATCAGAACACACTAGCTCAGTGAGGAGATCACTGTACAAGGTTGAATGAAAAAGAGATTACCTGTGTGTACGAGGATTTACTCTGCACCCCAACACCCCAACAACATTTCAGGCCAGCACCTGACCCCCTCCCTCCCTTCCTTCCTGTGATGCCCAGCAATTATGCTACTGCTCTCTCAATTGGCTGTTGGTCTGTCTATCAGTTATTTTAAACAGCCAACCCACCAGCCAACTGAAGAAGTACACATGGCAGGCTGACTACACTGCTGCTAGTTGTGAAGCAGTGACTTTGTATTGTCAGCTTGCAACAGGAAGTGCTGTTACTGATAGAATCTCCACATGAAAACTTTAAAATCGATTTTCCAAAAATTGATATACAGAAAACAGTATAACATAAGGCTTGACACCATACATATTGAAAAACTGTTTTATGATTTAAAGCATTTTAATATGGCCCATTTTCAATAAAAGTGCATATTAATGCACTTTGATGCAAGTTTGATAAGGGTAAGTATGAATTTTATCTTAAAGTGAATGTAATGTCTAATTTTTTTTTTTCTAATAAAAATAACAAACACGTTATACTCAGCTGCTCTGTTGTAGTGGATTTTCACAGAACAGCCCAGATCCTCCTCTTTTTGTGCCCCTCTTCGGCTCTTCTGGCCCCTCCCTCCTGTTAAGTGCCCTCAAAGCAAGCAGCTTGTTATGGGGGCACCCAAGCCAAATCAAAGCTCCCTGTGTCCTTTCAGACACGAGCTGTGGCCCGGTCCTGCCCTCTCTCACTCCTGATTGGCCGATTGACTTTGTTTGACAGCAGCGTAAGCCAATGGCACCACTGCTGTGTCTCAGCCAATCAGGAGGGTGAGTCTCGGATGTCAGAGACATTTGCGGACATCACTGAAGAGGAGGCTCCGGCAGGGCCAGTACAAGGCAGGGACGGGAGAGGCACATGCCTTGGGTGGAGTCTTTTAAGGCTGGAGGGGGGTGTCAGATTGCAAGCTTCACCAAATCCCCGCTATCACAGTTCCCAGACTCCGCCTCTGCTACCAACAGCATAGAGTTGGGGATTCCATTTACAAATGCCTGTTTAGTATCGCTGCTGCTATCTTCAGCAACAGAACCCATGTCTGTGAAAATTTGCTGTCTGTAAGCATCCATCTCCCCCCACCACTGCCCACCCTGTCAGTGTTTGTGGCTGCTTGGTAGAACCTCCGGCATCCCATCAACCAATCAAGTGCTTGCTCTGCCCCCAAGCCCTGGCATTCAGAGTAGGAGAAAAAGGGACTTTCTGCCTGGCTCAGTGCCAGGTCTCAGAACCTCCTTGTGTATGTCCTGTAGCTCCACTAATAAGAATCAGACCATAATGTAAGTAGGATCTCAGGGGACCCTGCTGTATGGGGGATCTCAGGGGACCCTCTTGTATGGGGATCTCAGGGAACCCTGCTGTATGGGAGATCTCAGGGGACCCTGCTGTATGAGATATCTCAGGGGACCTTGCTGTATGAGATATCTCAGGGGACCCTGCTGTATGGGGGATCTCAAGGGACCCTGCTGTATGGGGAATCTCTGGGGGACCCTGCTGTATGGGGATCTCAGGGGACCCTGCTGTATGGGGGGATCTCAGGGAACCGAGCTGTATGGGGGGTATCTCAGGGGACCCTGCTGTATGGGGGATCTCAGGGGACACTGCTGTATGGGGGATCTCAGGAAGCCCTGCTGTGTGGAAGATCTCAGGGGACCCTACTGTATGGGGGATCTCAGGGGACCCTGCTGTATGGGGGATCTTTGGGGACCCTGCTGTATGGGGATCTCAGGGGACCCTGCTATATGGGGGATCTCAGAGGACCCTGCTGTATGGGGATCTCTGAGAACCCTGCTGTATGGGGGATCTCTCGGGACCCTGCTGTATGGGGGATCTCTGGGGACCCTGCTGTATGGGGGATCTCTCGGGACCCTGCTGTATGGGGGATCTCTGAAGACCCTAATGTGAGGGGGAGCTCTGGGGATCCTGTTTTAAGCTCAGGGGAATCTGGTAACCTTAATGTGAGGGGGTGACTCTGGTGACCCTGATTTAAGGAGGGAGAACCTGGAAACCCTGATGTAAGGGGGAGACTCTGGGGTCCCTGAGGTAAGAGGGGAAGCATCGGGGACTCTAATGAAATGGGGACTCTGATGTAAAGGGGAACACTAGGGAACCTGATGTGAGAGGTGACTCTAGGGACCCTGATCTAAGAAGTGGGGACTCTGGGGAACCTGATGTAAGTAGGGACCCTAATGAAAGGAGGGGACTCTGATGTAAGGGGGAACTCAAGTAATGCCCATCAAAACTGATATGCTGTTTAATGTTTTGGCTTGGCATGTATATAGCCATGAGCAGGAGTATGTTAGTGTTCAGTACTGGGGAGATGAAGCCAAGGGTCAACCACCTGGTTTTACTACCCCAGGCTACACCAGGGAACAAAGCCTTACTCCTTCAGAGCAGGGCTGGACTGGTACAAAAATTTGGCCCTGGACTTCATCCAGACCAGCCCACTTTAATTTTGCAAACAAGCACAAAAACAGTATATAAAACTATACGTAATTGTGCAAAAAAACATAAGTAGCATAACATAAGGAGTCCTCACTAACCTCTTTTATTATTTCACTTATTCTCCTCTGTATTTTTCTCATCTTTCTCACATCAGTGCGTGAAGTTGTGGGTGAGCCGTGCAGCCATTACTTTGTCACTGAAACCGGCCCACTAAGCCATCGGCCCACCGGGAAACTCCCTGTAGTCCCAATGGCCAGTACATGCCTGCTTCAGAGTGACACAGGGCCCCCTAGATAAATGCACTCCACAGAGCCCCCACCTTCCCAGCCCCCCTCCATCTTCAAACCACCACCAAATCAGTCCTTATTTTCACACCACATTTTTCATTCCAGTGACCCCACCAATGCAGGGGCATTTGTTTCTTACACTGATGTTGGGGAATTTCTTTCTAAATCACTGTTAGCCCCATATTAAATTGCATGATAGAATGTGTACTGCTGATAAACTCATATGTTACTTATGTTTTAGCAAGACGTTCTGCATGCATCGCTATTTACCGCACCCACCCGCTACTAAACCGGGAGGCAGGGGAGTTGGGGGGGGGCACCGTTTGGCATCTTTTCCCTGGCCGCTAGATGACCTTGTCCTGGCACTGGGCTCCGGTAAGTATTAGGGGGGCCGAGGGGGGCTGCTGAACACAGAAGGCTTTTTATCTTAATGCACAGAATGCATTAAGATAAAAACCCTCTGACTTTACTCCTTTAAAGAAAATGATAATACAAATGGGAGAATATGTTTTTTAGATTGTATCTAAAATCTAATACATCTGCTTGAATTACTGTACTGCAGTACGATACTGCCTGAAATCACTGTGAATCAAATATATTCATCTTTTCATAATTGCTGTGTAGAAATACTGATGGTTATAGCACATATTTCACCTCCAGCAGGAAGAAAGTGCGTTTTAGAAAAAGTATTCCTCTGTGAATGAAAGCATTGTGAATGTGCCTACTGTTCTGATTTTGGAAGCAGTGTAGTGAAAATTGCACGTAGAAGATGAATTTCACATCTATGATGCACCACAGGATGTGAGTTGCATTCCACAGCAAAGCAGACATGTCAAATTGTTCCTGAATTGTTAGTTAATTACAGACAGTTCCATGTTCTAAAACTATACGCCTGGTACTGTCAAGTATATATTGCCAGTTTTCATGCTTAGTTGACTTGCCAGTTCTAAGGCTAACTTACTAAAGAAATATGTGACCCAGGATGTATGCGTGCCTCATCTGCTGATAAGATTGGAATGGGCCTTGTCTTCAGATTAAATCAGCAGCTTTTGAATGCCATTAAATGACTGTCATTGAATTTTGTAAAATTCCTTAGGATGTAGAAATTGGCAGGAAGCTGGAATCATTTGTATTGCTTGCACTAAAAGAGCTTTCGTATTTGGGATACAGGAAAATAAAAGATTGGATTTAAAATGCCTTGGTCAAGGTCACAGTGTCTTATTAAAGGGTAACTCTACTTGCGTGAGGGGAAAAAAATAGCAAAGAAAGAAATAATAATATAGAGTATACAATTGCGATACAAGTCATATTGTAATTGAATGTTATTAAACATGACCTTTCCTTTTCAATCTGTAGCGGCTGTAATTTTCTGAAAATGCAATGCAATATGGCAACCTGGAGTTGTTCTATACACAGAATGTGTACTGACCACTCCTCAGAAACATCATCTCCTGTTTGTGTGATTGGCTCACCAACTTTCCCAGAAGTTTCCTAAAATACAAGTCAGATTTCAGGCATCCCCTGCAACAAAAATGTCATAGGAACACGTCTAAGCCCTTGTACACACGGTCAGACATTCCGACAACAAAATCCAACAGATTTTGTCCAACGGATTTTGTCCGAAACTTGTGTTGCATACACACGGTTGGACAAAGTTGTCGGAAAATCCAATCGTACGTAACGTGATGACGTTATTTCATTATGACGGGACTACGTTCAGGCTAGTAGCCAATAGCTTTGGTCTAGGAATTTGATCTGAGCATGCGTGGCACTTTGTCCAATCAGTATTCTCTAAACACAATCGGACAAAGTCCGATCAGATCATGTTGTCGGTAAGTTTTATAGCTCAGCTCTAAAACGTTGTCCGTCGGATATTCCAACAGAAACAGTCTGATGGAGCCCACACAGTCGGATTATCCGACAACACGGTCCGATCAGACATTTTCCGTCGGAATGTCTGACCGTGTGTACAAGGGCTAAAGGGATGTAGGCCCAGCAGCTCTCCTCATTAGTGCTCTGCAGCTGCCACAGCTGACTGATAATTATAAAACCACTCCCACTCAGCACAGAGACTCAGAGGAACAAACAGGGATTTCTTCAGAATAGCAAAAGGTAGGAATCTGCAACAAAGTTTGTTATAATCCTTGCAAGGGAATGTTTTTTTCGTCATCAAAAGTGGAGTTACGTTTTAGGTAAAGCTCTACAGTACAGTATCGTATTCTAATAAAAATAACCCCCCCCCCCTTTTTTTATAACTTTTTTCTTTTAATTATATTTTCAAAAAAAGGAATATTTGTACAATAGGTTACAGTGGATTTTAGTCATCCAACATTAAAATGGATGCAAACCCCATTCATGAAATCTGACCTGGGCACATATATGTAGTGTTTACTTATCTCTCTCCACAGCCCTAAGTCCTGTGCATTTCTGCTGTTCCATTCCTCTGTTATCAGCAGGATAACTTCTGACAAGCACAGGAGATAAAAGCAGTTGAAAATTTGTGTCGGGGAAGGAACTTAGCAATAGATAAGTAAAGAGCTTGTCTATTCACAGCACAGCTCTGCAAGTGTCTTCGTTCCTCTGCCTATATGGAGTGGAAGTATTTGCCTTTCCTCCAATCAGCTGTCACGCAGTGTATTCCCAGATGTCACACCCCTTGCTGTAACACAAAGAACCATTTCTAACACAATGTGCACTTTTTAAAGTGTCTAGAAAGCGAAGACAGCAGATATACATGTAAAACCTATGTAGGGAGATTTGCTTCATCCCTGTGTATCACCTGAGGCTGTTCACTTCACTAAGTATATGTGAGGGTTTACATCCACTTTAAAGTAAAGTGTTATATACATTTCATCGATATGCATCATAAGGTATGGATCCGGAAGTCAACATAAAAATGATATAATTCCAGCCAGTGAACTAAACAATACAAGAACCTGAATCACATATCATTGATATCTAGATCACTTTAAAACCAAGAGAACAATAATATCAGAGCATAACTGCCATTGTGAGAATATATAACAATAGGATGAGAAGTCTGCTGTGATATGGGTTGCACAACCAGATTATGTGAGAAAAAGAAAATAATATAGAGAAGGAAAAGAAAAGGAAAGGGTAGAGTCGAGGGAAAGTAAAAGGAGGGATATGAGACAAGGAGGGGTGAGGAGGGTGGTGGTGATAAGACCCACCCTTGCCAGGGGTACCAGAATCTGTTGAATTTAAAGTGTTTCTTAACCCCCCAAAAAAAAAGAAAATGGATCATGTTCCTTTAAAGCATGTTATATGACACAGTGCTTGTCCTGTGTCATTTGGCCCCCTGTAACACCTAAAAAACCTGGATGATCCTGCCAGTTTCCCCCCATACCTCTGTAAACTGACCACAGTGTGTCATGGCTGCTGAGCCCTGACACCGTGGTCAGTTTACGTGCCCCTGCTATCTGCTCTGCTCTCTTCTCCTGTGTACTCCCCCTCCCCACTCTGTCTGTGTTTGAGCTGCCCCTCCTGCTGCTCTCATAACACTAACCTGTATACACTTTCAGCACTGCCTCCTATTGCAGTGTGCCCCTCTGTGAATGATTTATAAATATAAATGTTGTAAATACCTAATTTAAGAGCAGAGGTTGCAATCACATGACCAGCCAGCTCCCTACTCCTTTCTTCCTCCCCTCCTGCTCCCCTCCAGACTGACATCAACAGGGGAATCTCAGCCCCACCCACTGCATCTCTCAGAGGAGGAAAGGAGAAAGCTGCCTGCTCATGTGATCGCAATCTTGGCTGTGAAATTAGGTATTTGCAGCATTTATTTTTATAAATCACACACAGAGGGAGATACTACAATAGAAAGCAGTGCTTATGGTGTATACAGGTTAGAATGGCTTAACAACCACTTTAAGATGGCACTGTGAAAAAAAAAACATATTCTGAGTAATAACATTTATTTTTAAATTGACATATCTTGTCAGATATATAAAGCTGTTCAGATAGTAAATTAGCCTAGTAGCAGGAGTGTAATATAGGTAGATTTTTTTTTGTCTGCTTTTGCAATTTTTTTCTGTTATAAAATATAGAAGCATTGTATTTTAGATTTTTAGGCCCTTCTTCATTATAGTTATCAACCTCACATTGAAGAATCCTCAGTTCTGCCATGCTGATGACTATTGGAAGAAGAAGCTTGCAATACCAGAAGGTCATTTCACATATCTTTGTCATAAATTCTGACAGAATGCTAATGACATCCAAACTAGCAATTCTATGATGAAACCTATAGCAGCTGGCCATTTTAAAAGTAGACAAATGCATTTCTTTTGCAAGTTTAGGAGAAAAATAACAATGTACCAAAAGTAAATGCATAAGATACATTTATTTAAAGAAGATCTTAACCCTAACTGGCTGACACAATTGTTTTCACCTTCTCTTCATCCTTTTTTTGCACCTAAGAGCTGATGATCTCCCCCCCGCCTCTGCTTGTCTGCATGCACTTAACCCATCGTTAGTTGCACATCAGCTGGACTGGTTTGCTGATAGTGACAACAGTGGACATTGCCTGCATAGTGTTTGCTGGCACACCGGCTCAACTAGAGGCTGACAGTTGGGAGACAGTTGTCATCTTACACCAGGAAGTGGCCCTTATGTCATGATCAACACGTTTCAATTTCAAGAAAAGTGAAAACAACTGGATACGTTACAACTAGAGGAACACGAGTGCCTGTAGGTGTAAGCCCAGGAACTTTCAGAAGGAGATGTGATTCCGAGAAGACAGAAGAACTATTAGATCAGGAGCAGTAGCCGTGCACCGTAGTTCAGCTGAGGTTAAGGAAGCACTCCGCTTCTACTGCAGGACTGGGATGCATGGCAAGGTTAAGCTACCGGCAGGCATGCAGCAGGAACTCACAGCATGAGCTGGGAAGCCAGGGCCAGCAGGCAGGAGCGTGGTTGCAGGATAGCCAGGGTCATCAATATGTGGGCAGCAAGGTACAGAATCAGAAACAGAGCCAAAGTCAGGAATGAGCCGGGTCAGGAGGAAGAGCAAGATAACAGAATCTGAGATCAGGTAAGGAGTAAGCTGGGTCAGCAACCAAGGATGAACATCGGAAGTACACAGGACTCAGGGAACAGCTGAAGACCAGTCAGCATTTTAGCACAGAGTCCTCTTTAAATAGTAAGTCTGGTGCCAAGATACCTTGTGCGCGCACCGGTCCGTGTGCTTGCATTCCGGCACGCATGCGCACACATGTACACCCTTCTGTGAAGATTTGTGCATGCATGCGCATATCCTTTAGCCAAATGTCTAACAGGAATTCCCTGACATGGTGGTTAGATGCAGATAAGATTTAACCTCTGAACAATATTGGGAGCCCAAGATAAGAGCAGACATGTACAATGGTATAACCCAAGCATTTATTTCTACATACCCAGTATAGACAACTAGTGCCATCCTTACATCATAAAAAAAAACATAACATGGCTTGAAAACCAGTATGCATTATCAATGATCTTCTCAGCTGGACATATCTTCTCTGATTTGATGACATACATAGACAGACTAATTATCAATCTATCCAACCACACATGTTGAATCTAATGTTAATTACTGGGACACCATTCATTAAACCTTTATCTATAAATGAAGTTGATGAAAGGTAATGTCTGACTGGTAGCTGCGGCTTACTGCATTTTACAACTCATCCTTACACTTTATATATGCCTGATTGGGTTGCTCAGGAATAATAAGAGGAGCATAACAGCCAGAACTCACACACAGCGCCATCAATCCAGCGGCAGTAATTTATGATCAGAAAATAAAATCAGACAAACTGAAATATTTATGAAAACTTCCCCAACTTAGCATTGTGTATCTCTGTTAGCTGCTGTAGTAGATGCTTCATCTAATCTGTTAGCAGATTAAAACTGGGGAGATATTTGGGTCTTGTGTAGGAGTCAGGCAATATATGCAAGTATTTCTGAGGAAATATACTGGCCTTGATATCTAATCATATTTCGAGATGTTATTGTTAAAATGGACTTTTAAGCTAACATGCTGGGAAACATATTGCTTCTATGTTTATTGTTTTTAATGTACTGATTCTTCATGCACTGGCTTCCATGGTAACAAAAAAAAATGGTCTATTTTAACTTAGCAAAAAAAAAAAAATGATCTCCTATAAAAGTTGCTAGACAACTTTAACATTCCTGTAGGTATAGGATTTAACTATACTATTCCTTTAGCTCTCACTCTACTATATACAGTATCTATAATGTGATTATGTAATGGTTAGCTTTGTGTTGGCTCTTTTCATAAGACAGCGTTATCTACTTTAATGACTTTTTTATTGTAGCGCATGACATTTGGGATCAAATGTCATACACATGTAAATTTAGTTTTTGGCCTCAGAACAATAGAGGTTGTGAGGGTTAATTGTGTAGGTAGGCTTTAACACCAGTCTGGCCAGGCTGTGTTTGGAAATTCTGCCTGGTCATGTGAGCGGTGAGGTGCACATGACAGGCCAGAACCAGGCCTGGTTGGATGTTTAGGTATCGGCCTTCTCTGAGCCACTCAGTGGGAGCACCAGGGCCCGCTGAGGAGTCTGGGAAGGGGTACCTAAGGAGGTGTGGGTCACGTGTTCAGGGCTCCGGAGTTGTTTGTGAGACCCATGTGGTCTGGTCTGGTTCCAGGACCGGGGTATCCCTGTGAGGGGTCCCGGTCACGGGGTGTTCGACACCCTGCAACATGTTCCTGTCAGTGGCCCCTGATAGACCTGCTTGGTCTGGGGTAGGGATATGTCCATTCCCGAGTCTCGGAACCTGCTGGTCCGAGGCGAAGTAACTGAGGGAGGATTCAAGGTGTCCGGGTGTGCTCTCGGCTTGGAGGGGCACCGCAGCTCGTGGAAGTGACCAGGGGAGGACTCTTCGGAGGAGGGCCGGCAAGTGGCATCCTGAGAAGTGCCTGGTTACTGAGTTGAGAAGGACATTGACGAATTCACACTTTTCCAGTACCATTGAGGAGACGGGAAACATTCCAGGTACGGAGGAAAAAGGTTCCTATTCAACCTTAGTTAATTGTTCAAGTTTGAGTCAACGTTCTTCCTCCGTGCCCTCTGTTCCCTAAGAGACTGTGTTAATTGAGAGTTCTTACTGCAAAATAAAACCTTTTAAAGAGGACTTCATCTGTGTCAGTGTTCAAGTCATTGGGCATCAACCCTGGAAACCCCTAGAAGTGGAAGAGCAGGCCAAGAGAAGGTAACTGGTAAGCCCATAAAGTCAAAAAATTAATTAAAAAAAAAATTAATAAAGTCATAAAATTAATTCACATAATCAACAGAGTATCAAGACATCTATCTTTGTCTGAAGGATGTCAGCAATGACAGCTCTCAGTATTATCAGCACAGTTTTATTATAGCTAAAATTAAAGAGAATACTAAGAACCCTAAGAATACTAAGAACCCTATACTAAGAACCCTAAGAACCATTAGGTAGCTATGGTCTTTTCTGCATGACTGTGCTACTAAATACATGATGAAGTGCAGTGCATAAATAACATTAAAAAATATAAATAATAAATGTGCAAAAAGTCCTTATGATGAATAAATTCATATATCAAGTCTTTGTGAGCAAGAACACTCAATTAGAGGAATCCACAACTGAGTAGTTGTGCAGAGCTTCCAACATAACAGCACTTCACACCCAGTGAACAGGGACGCTTACCAGATGTAGTAGACCACCTATTGCTAGGATGGACAAACAGGCAGGCAGAATATTCCTCTGCGGGGTGTACAATGGAAATTCCTCCTAGATTTCTCCAGTATTGGACCAGATCCTCTCTGTGAGCACTCTCAGACAAACCACAGCAGGAACAAAGCAGAAATAATACTTTAGTTTGCTACAGAATTGAAAACCAGATGCATGTGAAGAGCCCAACCTGTTCAGTAGTTCTTCATATGGGCATTGCTGTAGTGCACCCACTTAACCCTTTGTGATGTTAATCTCGTTACATAGTTAGTAAAGTTGAATAAAAACTCAGGATGGCCTGAAAAAAAGATACCAGGCCATCCTGAGTGAGTGTCTACAATTGTCCCTATCCCTGTACATAGCACACTCACCTCGGTCCCTACCCTGAGGGAGCCCACAATCCAATGTCCCCATTCATATACAAGGGCCAATTTTGGACGGAAGCCAATAAACCTACCTAACCTACCTGCATGTCTTTGGAGTGTTGGAGGAAACTGGAGGAAACCCATGCAGGCACAGGGAAAACATGCAAACTCCAGGCAGGTAGTGTTGTGGTTGGGATTTGAACCAGCAACCCTTTTTACTGCAAGGTGAGAGTGCTAACCACTACACCACTGGGAGAATAATCTGTAACCAATTATCGGGGCCTTTAATCTGCTGACCTGTGAGCCCCTGCTTGTATTGCAGGAGAAGTTTTACCAAACATGTTCATCACAGTCTCATCCCTATCTTTCATTTTGCAGAAAAGCTCATGCTACATGCAAAAAAAAAAAAAAAATCACCAATTTTCGCAGTCAAAAATAAGATTCAAACCTACCTTGGAAGCTTTAAAATCTTTTTTTTTAAACAGTGCATGTTTTGGGAAGAACGCTCCCAGTGTACCCATGACATGCCCTCTAGAATCAAATTGCAGGAGATTTCAACTCAGTAACAACTGAGTACAGCTGAGTACAACTGAGTATACATAATCATTTTCAGCATTTGTAGAATAGCAGTTTACAATTTTGCAGGCATTTGAATCCTCCATTGAGCAGGAGGAAATTCATTGGCTTCCTTGATTCTTAAGTTCAATGTGTTATCAAATAACAGTCTCAAGCAGTGGTGGCTAGTGGTATATTTTTTGGGGAGGGCAGCAAACAGTGTACCCACAGCTACTCTTCCCCTCGGTTGGGTCACCCACACCCCTCCTTCGACCCCCTGGGGCCAGTTGGGTCTCCCACCCCCCCGGGTTGGTTGATCCCCAGCCCTGCACGTACCCCATCTAGGAAGTGGCGCTTCCTCTGAGTGGCAGCTTCTGCTGCGACTCCTCCTTGGCATCACGTTGGCTTCTGCTATGTGTCTACTCCTTCCTCCTCCTAGGCGATCAATAGGATTGCTTCTCCTCTCAGCCAATCAGGTAACAGGTCTCAGGACACTCTTCCTGATTGGCCGGGAGGAGAATCAGGAAGACAATATCGAATATTAGTTTGCTATTCTCATACAACTGGGTGGGCTCGGGGAGCAATTCTCTGCACCCTGAGCCCACTCTTTTTTAAAGCCTATAAGAGCCATAGCTCTAATCACGTGCTTCTGAAAAAACAAAACCTATTGAAATCCATGCATCCGGCACCCCACATGTAGATTAGGGGCCTGGCGCATGGACTAGGGGCGGCACCCCTGCACCCTGTATGGATGGGCCGCCACTGGTCTCAAGTTACAAAAACATAAAATATATTTAAACATCTCATTTTTACTAGTAAGTAAAGTTCATTGTATTTAATGTGGAGACGATGAGGTATCAGGGGACCAAGGGGAAGGAGAAAGGTCAACTTTCCTTAGTTTATGGATTTTCATACATTAAAAACAACTTTAAAAATGTAAATTCACCATGAAAAAATTCTAATTGTTCTAAATAATGGTTTCTGGTGAGTGTGCCCTCCTTGTGTGGTGAATGCCATTCACTGGTTTATAGGTAGGGTGAATGGTACAGTAAGCGCCATTCCCCATTAAAGAGCAGATGTTGATAAATGTTGCTTAATCATGTAACTATCCAAGTGAATCTTTTCAATTAATGTGTTTAATAATGTGGTCTTTAATTCACAGGTAAATGCACAGTGCTTGTACAGTGAATTTCAGATTCACCAGTTTACAAATACACTTCTAAGTAAAGAATACTACTAATACCACTGTTTAAAAGCTAAGTTCACCTTTCTGCAAGAAATAATACATTTCTCTTGCACAGGAGTCTGCAGAGCATTGATCATGGGCGCAATGTCAGACTCCTGCAGACAAGCCCTACAGCTTTCTGACTGTATCTTTGTATGGGCTGTCAGTTTGGAAGCTGCAGGGCTTGAGAATGAAGTATGCGAGGGCTCATTAGTGCCCTTGCAGTTAATTGAGACCTATAAGCCATATGCTACAGTGGAAGATGGTTCTCTTACTAGCAGGTTCCTGTGAATGAATGATGTGGCTGTGCAGGTGGAGCCCCTCACAGCTGCACCACTTTCGAATGTGGCAGGGGTTGCAAGGAGAAGAAACCCCACCATCTATCCCAGGGAGGAGGCCATGGATGGGTGCAGGGACAGCTGCTGAAGCATGTTACACAACAAATCCTAAATAAGATGTAATATGTAACATGCTCCAAAAGGTGATCTTATCCTTTAATGTTTAATCCCAAGGGAGTCAACATGGCTCCCTAGAGAATGTGTAAGATCACACTTAAAATGGTCATTGGTGACTGGGCAAACTTGTTGTTATCTGTATTTTAGAACCCATTCCTGCCATGCCTATTGGGCTGTATTGTTCAATGCAGTCCCAAGGCAATGTTTCCAATAGGTCCAGTTCACACCAATTCACTGGGTTGGTATGTGCTGGGTTAAAATAAAACACAGGTCAACACACTATAAAGGACCAAAGCATGCTGCAGCTTGCGTTAAGAAAGAAATAAAGTAATTTACACTTCTAATGTAGAAAATGCAGTGGCCATCAAAGCAATGCATTAAAAAACACATTTTAACATGCCTCAATTTAATGTGCATTTAATATGTGATGTGAATCCAGTGTAATGACTGCATAAATAATAGCCCTTTTATTTCAGAAGTGGGGTTGTCCTATATCTCTTTTTTGCACCAAAAGAAAAGAGGAAAAGCCTCCAAATTACCATACATATAAAGGAGACCTCAGTAGATAAACTACAGACTACACAAAAATCTATATATTTTTTAACTATGGCTACTAGACTACCATGGAATACGGTATGATTCATCTACAGGAGAGACTATTATTTTTATACAAATTTAAAAACACACCAAGGTATACCTTTCCCCATAAAAAATCTCACATCTGAAATCCTCCAAACTTAGCGTTTTGTTATATTGCACTTCTTCAGTCATCCCTAGGGTCCTTATATGTTTTATAGAGCTCTGTATTTAAAAATACTCTTAGTAGTTTTCCTAGATGCTAAACAAACATGATGGACAAGAGCAGTGGCGGCTGGTGAAGTTTTTGGATGGGGGAGCGCCAGACCCCGCCCATTATTTTGGCCCCTCCCACTTCTCATAAACCACGCCCCTTATGTAATCTGAAAAAAAAATTGGCGTGGGTTCCCCCTCCGAGAGCATACCAGGCCCTTAGGTCTGGTATGGATTCCAAGGGAAACCCCCTACGCCGAAAAAACGGCGTGGGGGTCCCCCCCAGATCCACACCAGACCCTTATCCGACCGAGCACGCTACCCGGCCGGCCAGGAAAGGGGGTGGTGACGAGCGGGCGCCCCCCCTCCTGAGCCGTACCAGGCCGCGTGCCCTCAACATGGGGGGGTGCCTTGGGGGAGGGGGGGTGTGCGGCCCCCCACCCCAAAGCACCTTGTCCCCATGTTGATGAGGACAAGGGCCTCTTCCCGACAACCCTGGCCGTTGGTTGTCGGGGTCTGTGGGCGGGGGGCTTATCGGAATCCGGGAGCCCCATTTAATAAGGGGGCCCCGGATACCGGCCCCCCACCCTATGTGAATGAGTATGGGGTACAATGTACCCCTACCCATTCACCTGTGAAAAAAGTACAAAAAAAACACAGGGTTAAAATATTTTATTGCACAGCTCCGGGGGTCTTTCGTCTTCGGGGGTCTTCTCGCCGGACTCCTCCGCTATCTTCTTGTAGCTCTTTTACTAGCGGAGGAGCCCGGCATTCTTCTTCGTCGCTGCGGCCTCTTCTTCCGACTTCGGGGGTCTTGTCCCCCTCTTCGGTTCTTCTGCCGGGCCACCGCGCCTTCTTATAGCTCTTTTACAGGCGGTGGCCCGGTCTTCTGTCGGCGTTCTGCAGTGCGCCGCAAGGCGGGTTTTTAACCCGCAAATGAAGCGCCATGGATGCAATCCTGTGATTGCATCGACGTGGCGCTTCTCATAGTGCACTGTGACCGGCGCCACAGTACACTATGTTAAATTGTTAAATGACATATTTTTTTTTTTTTAATGTCTTAAAGGGCCCGTTTTTTTTTTTTTTATTATTATTTTTTTAACTTTTTTTTTTTCTTTTTTTTTTTTTACACCTAGGGGGAGGGGGGGTGGCGCCCGGCGCCCCCTATGGGCGGGCCGCCACTGGACGGAGATGTTTACCATGCCTCACGTTGGCTTTATTTCTTTATCAACACACTGTTTTTTTTATGTCAAAGACATTTTTTTTCTTTAGCTCTTTTAAAGCACTAAGTTAAAGATGGTAGAGTCCATGCTCCCAGGAAACATACGCCTACAAAATATTTCAATGCCAAAATTCAAGAAGCTAAAATATAATTTAAGTGGTTTATATACAGTCCATTAAGTGGTTTATATACAGTATATGGTCCATTCATTTCAATTATTTTTCATAGCTCCAAAGCAGAATGTCCATGCATTATCCACAGCCAAAATATATTATCTCCCTGGTAAAGTGTATACTAAGATCTCAAGGTGGATCTCAGATTCACCTGAGCACTGTGTGCTCCTATCGAACATATCTCAACTATAATGAGTTAAGTGCTACATTTCATTTACCTAAACTATAAAGACTAACTATAGCGCAGTCAGTCATCATCTCACAGTGTAGGACCTGTAGGTAGTCATCATGTCTCTTCTTTACTGCCATCCTTGGCTATCTATATTTCCACTGTTGGATGAACAGTTTTATGTCTTGTGCAGATGGGCCTGCTTAGTTTAAAACTCCATTTTTTTTGTGTCACACACACTTGCATTAGCCTTTGTTTGGCAGTGTGCATAGGGGGTGCCCTGACCAGAGTTAAGGCCCCTCTACCTTATTTTGTAAAGTGAAGAGCAATCATTCCTGTAGAGATTGGGATTACCCACCCATGTATAGGATTCACCGGCCTAGTCCTTTTTTTGTCAAATTCTTTGAAAATAATTATTAAAAAAATACTTTAGTATCACTTAATGAAACAAAATGTGGTCATGTTACGGTCTTATTTATTTTTAGGTACTTATATAGCGCCATCAATTTACTCAGCGCTTTACATATACATTGTACATTTACATCAGTCCCTATCCTCAAGGAGCTTACACTCTAAGGTCCCTAACTCACATCATCCATACATACACTATACAAGACAATTTAGACAGGATCCAATTAACCTATCAGCATGTCTTTGGAATGTGGGAGAAAACCCACACAGGAACAGGGAGAACATGCAAATTCCAGGCAGGTAGTGTCATGATTGAGATTCAAACCAGCAACCTTTTTTACTGGTAGGTGAAAGTGCTACCCACTACACCACTGTGTGCTAATATAATAAATATAATTTTCATCTTAACTATAGTTACATAATTATTAAGTATCCCCTCTCTGTGCTAAAATGTGTGTCTCCACAGAAGGTTTATCACCAAACCCAAATCCAATTGTCACAGGGACAGAGGGTGAGGTGAAATCTTACCAGGAGCAGAGACAGCAAAACAAATGTTATAGCGGCGGCCCTATGCTATCCAAAAAACATAAAAATATTTTTTTTTTGGATGGAGTTACACTTCAAAAAAGTACCTGTTCCAACTTACATACAAATTCAAATTAACAAACCTTTTACAGGACCTATTTTGTTTGTAACACGGGGATTGCCTGTAATTTTTGAAACACAAATTAACCAAATAATGTAACCAAACAACTCCATGTTTTCTTGCTCATAGCGTTGTGATAGATTAATAAATAATAAGCTAAGATAAAAATGTATTCAGTTAGAATATAGCTCACCAGAAGGTATCTTGTAATGATACATACAATAGAAAACTAGTATATAATGACTGCTATCAAAGGATTTACTACATGCTGAATGCAGAAAGCAGTCGGGATCTCACCACCATGCTCGGCCTCCAGTGTGGTCATTTCCGGTGACACATGCAGAAGTTGCATGACTGGGTATTATTACAGTATACCTTCTGCTGAGCTATATTCTTACAGAATACATTTTTATCTTGGGTTTTACTGCACTATTGGAGTGTTTCTCTTAGTACATGACATATGATTTGCCTACTCTGTTTGACGTGGAGCTGATGAAACGTGGTGTCTGTGCGGAATCATATCCTTTGGCTATCCTATTTGAGCTCATATTGCCTATCTGAAGTATGACAAGCAATTTCATCTGTTGAGTTACACTAGAGAGGGGCCAGGAGTGGTGAACACTAAAGTCACAACTGGTGGTGCCATTCAGTAGAAGATTTGGACTTTTCATTGCACTGTATATTTTATTTATTTTTTAGATCTATGTGTTTTATATGTGTTTTTAATTGCTATTCTTTGTTCATATTCTTATTTGAATGTGGGACTGTTCACATGTAATCACAGTTTTTTTTTAATTTTTTATTAAGGATCACCTTTTATGAAGTATGCAATATTGTTTCATGTGAGCATCTTTTGTACACTTATTATTAATAATTAATATATCACAGTGCTACAGATAAGCAAACTCTGGGTTGTTTAGTTACATTATTTGATTATAGTTACATAATACAATTGACTGATGAAATCATTATCGGAGTGCTAGGTGAAGTTTATATTATCCTTGACTGTTAAAAATAGTGAATGAATGAATGAATGAAATACTTATATAGCGCACAATGCGAACTGAATCGCCTCTAGTGGTAAAAAATGCTTGAATTGTACCTTAGAAATTAAGATTTTCACCCTATTGTTTCACGTGTACAGTGTATTTTGAGGCCACAGTTGGCTGAGTTGAGTTCAACAATTGCCTGACACTGCTTGGCATTTCTGTGAAGGCCTCCTGCAGGTGGATTAATAATTCTCTTGAGAATTAACACATAATCAATTCTTTCATTTGAGGGGTAAAGCAAATGGAAACTCTTGCAGATTCTACATCAGAAGTTGGTCCGAGGAGTCTAAAGCTGGCCATAGATGGATCGAATCTTGACCAGTAAAGCAGGGACCAGCTGAGATTCAAACCATCTATGGGCAGGCTGGTTGTACCCAATCAATCCATAAAATCGACTTGGATACAATCAGTAAGTTGTATTTTTTACATGTGATTACTGCCAGTGGCTATAGCTGCAGTAATCATTGTGTTCTACCACTTGGGAAGAATCCCTACACCCCCTGCCAACAAAACAAAATAGCGCTGAGGGAGGGATTTCCCCATCAACACTGGCTGTGCTAATGGGGGAATGGAGCGGATTTTTTTTGGCCTGCCTAAAACATGACTCGTTTATAATCACCTCACTGGCAATCACACTTCTGTGGATGATGCTGCTGCAAAAATCGAATACTTCTGATACTGGAGGTGCAACCTCTTCCCATGTTGCAGTGCATGAGCCTAGAGATTAAAACCTAGGCCTGAACACTGTCATATAACAAAAAGGGTTATGTTCTGCTTCCTTTGATATCCTTCCTTTGACATCACCTGACATCCATTATTTTGGTGGCAGGTGCAATGAAAGTAGGAGTTGTGAAGGACAGCTGGAGAGATGGGTATGATGTGGTCACAAGGTGGCCGTTACATGGATCTTGCCACTGAACAAGGTAACAGGGTCTTTTTAACATTCACGAGTGTCTTAAATGTGCTTAATTAAAACAGTTGTCAAAATATGCAAATAAGACACATTAGTCACTTAAAGTGGTTGTAAAGTTATTTATTTTTTGTTTTTTAAATAACAAACATGTTATACTTACCTCCACTGTGCAGCTCATTTTGCACAGAGTGGCCCCGAACCTGCTATTCTGGGGTCCCTCGGCGGCTGTCTCGGCTTCCTCCCGTAAGTACTTCTCACATTCATGCGAGCTCCCTTGCATGGTGGGAAGCACTTGCGGGCACGCTCCCGTGATACAGCCGGCGGCTATAGCAACTCGCTGTATTTCACGGCCCCATCCCCGGTGCGCTGCGTCATTGGATGTGATTGACAGTTGCAGGAACCAATGGCTGCGCTGCTTTCAATCCATCCACTCCAGCCAATCATCGGCGAGGCTGAGTGGCAAAGAGGACGTCGGGGGCGAGCGCGGGACTTTCGAGGGGTCAGGTAAGTAAAAAGGGGGGCTGGGGGCACTGGCACTGTGAGATGTTTTTTCACCTCAATGCATAGAATGCATTAAGGTGAAAAAACATTTACCTTTACAACCCCTTTAAAGTATAAGTGAACTATCACACAGCAAGCACTTATACTTCCCTTGTCCCAGATACACACATACTTCCATCCAATAGCCGTTAAAATGCTGACAGCCTTCTGTAAAATCTTCTCTCTCCTGGCTGCTATCACACATTATATCCTATAGACCAGGGATATGCAATTAGTGGACCTCCAGCTGTTGCAAAACTTCAAGTCCCATAATGCCTCTGGGTGTCATGCTTGTTGTTGTTAGAGTCTTGCTATGCCTCATGGGAATCATAGTTCTGCAACAACTGGAGGTCCGCTAATTGCATATCCCTACTATAGACTATGGCGCTGTCTCCTGAGCTAGGAAACACTAGGTAGAGGGCCCAATAAAAATATACAGAGATTGTCTGCACAAGGGTGGCCAAAGGAAAGCAGAAATCAACATTCCAGATGGCTGAGGCTATGGGATGGAGGTAAGTACTGTACATGTCTGGGGCTGGGGGCTTATTGGGGTGGTTTAGTACTTAGTTGAAATAACTTAATTTTGGTGGTAATCTTCAATATATAGAAACATAAAACCTCTAACTGATGTATTTGGGCCACTTGGGCCGCATACACACGGGCGGATTGTCTGCCCAACTTAGTCCGCTGAACCGTGTTTCAGTGGACAATCCGCTCGTGTGTGGGCTTCAGCGGACTTTTTCAGCGGACAGTCTGACGGACAAAGTCTTTCGGAATTTCCGTAATTTTGTCCATCCAAACTTGGTTTTGTCCGTCCAAACTTGGTTTCAGCGGACAGTCCGCTCGTGTGTAGGCAAGTTGGACGGACTAAGTATGGCGCATGCTCAGAAAGGATTTACACGGCCGAAGGTTGCATTGCAGTGTATTGGACGTCGTTTTTCTAGTCCCGTCGTACGTGCTGTACACGTCATCGCGCAAGCTTTCAGCGGACTGTCTGTTCATCGTGTGTGGTCAAGTCCGTTCATTCAAATGTTGAACGGACTGTCTGTCGGATTGTCTGACGAACTTAGTTGGGCAGACCATCCGCCTGTGTGTACGCGGCCTTGGTGTTATTTACAACCCTAGTAATGTATTCTAGTAAATAAAGAAAAATAATAACCATGAACTCTTAAGTGTGACAAATTATAATATTATATACATTTATTTCTAAAATATTAGAAATATTGGCCTCAAGCTTTATCCATCATTTGGCTTTTATAAATCCATTATTAAACAGTAAAGTTTATATAATTTATAACATTCTTTTAATTCTAAGTAGGTAAAGATGTACATTTATTTTTTAATGGTTAGGGACAACCTTTCACAATAAATTAATACTTTTTGCAATAGTACGGCAATATGTAGGAATTTTACATTACAGTAGATATTAATGGTTGCCTTTATCACAGAAACCTGTCGCATCACTGAAATAAAGCTTTTCTTAGGTTACCAGTAGATTTCAATTTATGTCTTCTGTTACCTTCACTAGAGTGTACATTTTTCCATTATTGTATTATTTAGTGTTCCTTTTTCTATTTATTAAATTAGACTGAAAAATGTAGTTCACGTTGCTAATAAACTCTGTAAATAGGTTTGTATTGTCCAGTAATATATATATATATATATATATACAAATACACACTATATTGTCAAAAGTATTGGGATGCCTGCCTTTACACACAAATGAACTTTAATGGCATCCTAATCTTAGTCAATATTGATGTCATTTGAAGTAAAACACATAGCCAAGTATTATTCTCCACAATTTTTTTTTATTGTGCATTAAAAAAAGAAAACAAATAAAATTAGACATGCTATCTGCCAATAGAACGTAACCAAAAAGTGTATTCTATGCATCCAAAAATATAGAAAATATACCAAATCAAATCATTATTCAAGCAAAAAAAATATGTCAAAGCAATAACTCCAAGGCCAATAATAAATAGCACGCTATCTCCTCCGATTCCACAACATGGCTGGTTGATGAACGGCCATTCAGAAACAAACTGAAAAGCACGAATCAACACTCACCAAACTTCTACTATCACAAAATAAGCAGAAGGAGCCCAAAGGGTGACTCTAAAGAGCTGAAAAAACACGTAGTATGTCTAGTGCGTCACTATGTTCGTAATTCTTGGCCAACATTTGTGTGACCGTTGTGTATGCAAGACAAGTTTGAGGCAACACCCTTCTAACAAAATTCCACGGTTTTGCTGTCAGAAAGTCCTATCGTGTGTACGAGACATTGCAATGACAAGCTATCCTAAAATAAACAGGATTAGCAGAAGAAGCCCAAAGGGTGGCGCTAAAGAGCTGAAAAGAAACATAGTACATCACTGCGTTCATATTTGTTGGCCAACAATTGTGTGGCCGTGTGTATGCAAGACAAGTTTGGGCCAATGCCCTTCGGATAAAAGTCTGCGGTTTTGTTGGCCAACAATCCGATCGTGTGTATGAGGCTTAAGACTGGGATGGCATTACATTTCATGTATGTGTAAAAGCAGGCATCCCAATACTTTTAACAATATATTGTATATACAATATCTCACAAAAGTGAGTACACTCCTCACATTTTTGTAAATATTGAATTATATCTTTTCATGTGACAACACTGAAGAAATGACACTGCTATAATGTAAAGCAGTGAGTGTACAGCTTGTATAACAGTGTAAATTTGCTGTCACCTCAAAATAACTCAACACACAGCCAATAATGTCTAAACCGCTGGGCAACAAAAGTGAGTACACCCCTAAGTGAAAATGTCCAAATTTGGCTCAAATGTCAATATTTTGTGTGGCCACCATTATTTTCCAGCACTGCCCTACCCCACTTGGGCATGGAGTTTACCAGAGCTTTACAGGTTGCCACTGGAGTCCCCTCATCATGGAGATGGTGAATGTTAGAGACCTTGCGCTCCGCCACCTTCCATTTGAGGATGCCCCACAGATGCTCAGTAGGGTTTAGGTCTGGAGACATGCTTGGCCAGTCCATCACCTTTACCTTTACATTCTTTAGCAAGGCAGTGGTCATCCTGGAGATGAGTTTGGGGTTGTTATCACGTTAAAATACTGCCCTGCAGCCCTGTCTCCAAAGGGAGGTGATCATGCTCTGCTTCAGTATGTCACAGTACATGTTGGCATTCATGGTTCCCTCAATGAACTGTAGCTCCCCAGTGGCGGCAGTACTCATGCAGCCCCAGACCATGACACTCCCACCACAATGCTTGACCGTAGACAAGACACACTTGTCTGTGTACTACTTACCTGGTTGCCGTCACACACGCTTGACACCATCTGAACCAAATAAGTTTATCTTATTTGGTTCAGATGGTTCAGTAATCCATGTCCTTAGTCTGCTTGTCTTCAGCAAACTGCAGGCTTTATTGTGCATCATCTTTAGAAGAAGCTTCCTTCTGGGACGGCAGCCATGCAGACCAATGTGATGCCGTGTGCGGCGTATGGTCTGGTGACAGGCTGACTCCCCACCCCTTCAACCTCTGCAGCACTCATATGTCTATTTCCCAAAGAAAACCCCTGGATATGATGCTGAGCATGTCCACTAAAAACCTTTGGTTGACCATGACGAGGCCTGTTCTGAGTGGAACTTGTCCTATTAAACTGTTGTATGGTCTTGGCCACCATGCTGCAACTCAGTTTCAGGGTCTTGGCAATCTTCTTCTAGTCTATCCTGTCCTTATGTAGAGCAACAATTCTTTTTTTCAGATACTCAGAGAGCCATGTTGAACTTCCGGTGAAAAGTATGCGAGAGCAATAGTGATAACACCAAATTTAGCACACCTCCTTCCCATTCACACCTGAGACCTTGTAACAGTAACCAGTCACATGACACCGGGGAGGAAAAATGGCTAATTGGGCCTGATTTGGACATTTTCACTTATGGGTTGTAATCACTTTTGTTGCCAGCATTTTAGACATTAATGGCTGTGTGTTGAGTTATTTTGAGGGGACAGCAAATTTACACTGTTATACAAGCTGTACACGCACTACTTTACATTGTAGCAAAATGTAATTTCTTCAGTGTTGTCACAAAGATATAATAAAATATTTCCAAAAATGTGAGGGGTGTACTCACTTCATATATATATATATATATTTTAGTGCAATGTGGTAGTGTTAGTATGCCATCTTAGGGTGACAATGCTGCCCTTTTATACTGTAGGTATAGTAGAGTGTGTACGTATAGCCACCCTAGGAAACGAAGTGTGTTATTGGCAGTATCACCAGGTGAAATAAAGAAAAAAAAAGGGCCTAAAAAACACCTAAAACAAAAATACGCAATCACTACCTCAAATGACTGGTAAGCTACAATATATTCTATGCTTTTTTCTAGGTTTAGATATGCTTTATGATGAACATATTAAACCTTAAGCCAGGGTTGGCAGATCTATTTAAAGTCTGCAGTTCTCTTAACCTCCCTGGCGGTATGATTCAGTCTGGATTTAGGTGCTGACAGCGGTACAATTATTTTGCATGGAAATTTGGCGTCTTATATTGTAGTCCTGTAATTCTTAGGAATAACTCTCTTAAATATGTTCAAACCAGAGTCTAGCAGACATCCCAGGTATGATAAAGTTTATAATATAATAAAGAATAATAAAAAATATTTAATAATGTAATCAAATCCTAAAACACTGAAAAAGGGACAGTTTTTGGTTGCTATGGACAATCTCCAAATTTCAGGCAGAAAAAACAGTACCGGTATTTATAATATAAAAGTGCATGCAGGGCATTGCACAGACCACTAGGGACAAATGGGGTGTGTAATTTTGTAATACAGCACTGTAATCTGTAAGATTACAGTGCTGTGTGTGTTTTGTGTACTTTTTTGAATTTGCCGCCTTTCTCTGGCTCGGGGTTACCGCTCCTATCAGTAAATTCCTAACCCGAGCCAGACTCGGGATTACCGCTAGGGGGGTTAATTATAAGAATAATAGATAAACTATGCCCAATTGCTATAGGCTTGGATGTAACTACATTGGGTGGATAACATAATTTCTAGTTGCTCATTGCAACCATCCGTGATACTTTTTTTATTTGCACTAACATACAATTTTTCAGGACAAGCTTTCGGGGTATGTCCCCTTCTTCAAGGTCCAAGCAGTACTGATTTACAAATTTTTAAGCAGAATGTAAAAAAAAAAAAAATACCTCTGAGGAAAAGAAGAGAATAAAAAAAGAGAAAAAAAACAACAAAAAAAAACCACATACAAACCAATGGCAATAAAGATAACAGAAGAGTTGGTGAGATAAGACAGAGGGAGAGCTATGGAATGGAGGGGGGGGGGGGGTGGGATTGATACAATCACATTAAGTATCATTGCAACCAATAAACATAACATTTAAATTTTCAACTCAGCACTGCAAAAATGATGGCTAGAAGCTGGCTGTTAGTTTTGGGCAACACAGTTGTTACCTATGCTCTCTACTCATATTATATTATGTTCAGAGTGAAATAGTATTTATTTTCCTCCTTGGTCCATTCTTTTATTTATTATTTAGAATTATTTGTGTGAAAATTCCCAAATTGAACTCAAAGTTTTTCAAATTTCAAAGATTTTATTGTATCTATGGTAAAAATTAAAAATCCAATAAATCATATATTCATGTAATCGCTTACAGAGTGTACATCTTTATCTTTTAATAGTGATGGACGAACTTCCGACGGGACGTTTCGCGAACGCGAAATGCGAACGGACCCAAACGTTCGCGAAACCGAACGTTCGCCGCGGGCCCCATTGACTTCAATGGGAGGCGAACTTTGCAAACCTTCATGTCGAATTTGCGGCCACGTGGTAATTATTAGGGGGTAAAACGTAGTCCCACCATCTGGACAATGACATAATACATGTATGAGGTGAATTTGGGATCGATAACTACAAGCATTTTTATTTTATTTGGGAAATTGTTCTAACAATTCAGGACTATGGAGCTAATGAAGGCAATGGAGGAGAGGGAAGGTCAGGGACCAGGGTAGGCAAAGAAGAGGGTGCAGGAGATGATCACCAGCAGCGTGACATACCGGAATGACACATGCACCGTGATAGAGGCATCTGACAGCAGCACCGTAATACAGAGCACTGACAGCAGCACCGTGACATACAGCGCTGACAGCAGCACCGTGACATACAGCGCTGACAGCAGCACCGTGACATACAGCGCTGACAGCAGCACCGTGACATACAGCGCTGACAGCAGCACCGTGACATACAGCGCTGACAGCAGCACCGTGACATACAGCGCTGACAGCAGCACCGTGACATACAGCGCTGACAGCAGCACCGTGACATACAGCGCTGACAGCAGCACCGTGACATACAGCGCTGACAGCAGCACCGTGACATACAGCGCTGACAGCAGCACCGTGACATACAGCACTGACAGCAGCACCGTAAGCAGCCCCAGGAGGAAGTCAGCACAGCACAGGGATGGTGTGATCCCCTCATAATAAGAACCCCCAGGAGGAAGTCAGCACAGCACAGGGATAGTGTGATCCCTTCATAATAAGAACCCCCAGGAGGAAGTCAGCACAGCACAGGGATATCATAAGCAGCCCCAGTAGAAATATGACACCGCTCAACCTCTTCAAAGAGGAGGGTAGGGGCATATAGTACGGTGTGCTTTTTTGGGTCAAGGAAGTGAGCCAAATGAATTAAGAAGGTCTGTGTGCTTGATTAAAAAAATAGTTTATAGACATATACATGGTCTACTGGTCACATGTGTTGAATTCCTCCGAGATCCATGCCTCATTCATTTTTAGAAATGTGAGGTAGTTAACACTGTGGTGAGCTAGGCGAGTACGCTTATCGGTCACAATCCCCCCTGCTGCGCTGAACGTCCTTTCGGACAGGACACTGGATGAGGGGCAAGCCAACAGTTCGATTGCAAATTGGGCAAGCTCTGGCCAGAGGTCAAGCCTGCCCACCCAGTAGTCTAGGGGTTCATCACTCCTCAGAGCGTCCACATCGGCCGTTAACCCAATGTAGTCGGACACCTGACGGTCTAGGCGTTCCCTGATGCTGGATCCGGATGACACCTGTCGATGGGTCGGCTGAAAGAATGACCTCATATCCGAAGTCACCAACACATCTTCAAACCGGCCTCTTCTTGCAGGCGCTGTTGGATTGGTACCCGCAAATCCTTCTCTGGGAGTGGGAATTGCTCCTCTGCCAGCGCACGCAAAAGCAGAATGCAGCATTTCTCGAAGCAAGGCCTGGAAGTGCTGCATTCTGACAGCCCTCTGCGACGGCGGTAACATTTCCGCCATTTTGTGTTTGTACCGGGGGTCTAAGTACGTTGCCACCCAGTACTGGTCCTTGACCCTCATGCTTTTTATACGGGGGTCCCTATTAAAACACTGGAGCATGAAGGCCCCCATTTGCACTAAAGTGGAAGCGGTGTGGTGGCCTGGCTCCTGCTCATCATCCAGGATAATGTCGTCCTCTTCATTCTCCTCTCCCCATCCTCGCACAACAGGGATCCCAGAAAGGTTTAAAGCATGCTCTTCTTGCTCCTGCTCATCCGCCCCGGCACCATCCTCCTCTGACTCCTCATCAGACTCCTGTTGTTGACTTGTCTCAGATAGAGTAGCCCCCCCTGGGAATTCATCCAGCATTGCGACTTCCTCATCTTCCCGCTCCTGCTCCTCCACAGCCTGATCAATGACACGACGCAATGCACGCTCCAGAAAGAAGGCATAAGGTACCATGTCACTGATGGCGCCATGGCTGCGACTGACCAGTTTGGTGATCTCCTCAAATGGCCGCAGAAGTCTGCATGTGTCGCGCATGAGCAGCCACTGGCGCGGTGAAAAAAAACCCAGCTCCCCAGAACCGTTTCTTTCGCAGAGTTCATACAGGTAGACGTTAACTGCACGTTTCTGCTGGAGCAGCCTATCAAGCATATAGAAGGTTGAGTTCCATCGCGTCGGGCAATCGCAAATAAGACGTCTGACCGGCAGATGGTGTCGCCGCTGAATGTCAGCAAGGCGAGCCATGGCCGTGTAAGATCTTCTGAAATGGGCCGAGATTTTCCTTGCCTGCCGCAAGATGTCCTGGACCCCAGGGTATTTGACAAGGAATCGCTGCACGACCAAGTTTAAGACGTGTGCCATGCACGGCACGTGCGTGATTTTGCCCTGTTTCAATGCGCTAAGCAGATTGGCACCGTTGTCACACACCACTTTACCAACTGTCAAATTGAGCGGTGTTAGCCACTCATCTGCCTGTGAACGCAAAGCTGAAAGGAGTGCCGGGCCAGTGTGGCTCTTTGCTTCCAGGCACAACAGACGCAGCACGGCATGGCAACGTCTCACCTGGCATGTGGAATAGGTTCTGGGGAGCTTGGGCAGTGCAGTGGAAGAGACGCTAGCAGCGGAAAAGGAGGAGGCAGCTGAGGAGGAGAGGGAGGAGGATGGAGTAGGAGGAGGAGAAGAAGAGTCAGGCCTGCATGCAATCCGTGGCGGTAAAACCAAATCTACACGGGTGCCACGGGTTACATGCTTGACGGCCGTCAGAAGGTTCACCCAGTGGGCAGTAAAACTGATATACCTTCCCTGCCCGTGTTTGCTAGACCACGTGTCTGTGGTCAGATGTATCTTGGCACCGACACTGTGTGCCAGAGATACATTCACTTGCCGCTGAACATGGCCATATAGCTCTGGGATGCCCTTCTCTGAGAAATACTTCCTTCCTGGGACCTTCCATTGTGGTGTTCCAATGGCCACAAATTTGCGAAAGGCCTCCGAGTCCACCAGTTTATATGGCAGTAGTTGGCGGGCTATGAGTTCTGACAAGCCAGCCGCCAACCGTTGGGCAAGAGGGTTATCCGGCATCATCATTTTTTTACGCTCAAACATTAGGCCCACGGAAGCCTGCCTTTTTGCAGAAAAATGTGAGCTTGGCGTGATGGAAGGTGGAGTGGAGGACAATTGTGAGGAGAGAGGAGAAGGAGAAGTAGAAGACGAGGCTGGACGGTGAGAGCCTGCAGTGTGGCTTTGTGTGTTCCGTTGCTCCCACTGGGCTCGGTGATGGCTGCTCATGTGCCTTCTTAAGGCGGTCGTCCCTAGGTGAGTATTGGGCTTACCGCGACTAACGCGTTGACTGCAAAGATTGCAGATGGCAACGCTATTGTCAGCAGCGGACACGTTAAAAAAAGCCCACACTGCGGAGCCATGTGCCGGTGTCCTGGGAGCGCCAGATGTGACCGTACATGGTCGATGACTCGCTCCTGATACATTTGCAGTCTGCTTTGTCCCTGCTGTGCAATGTAAGTCATTGCTGCTTCTCCTCCCTATCTGCTGGTCCATATCTCCCTCTGAACTCCCCTCCTCTTCCTCTCTTGTGGGCACCCACGTGACATCACTAGACACGTCATCATCAACGTCACCTTCCCCACCGCTATAAGTAGAGATCTCGGAGTAGGCAGCAACACCGGGGACCAACCTCCTCCTTGGGCTGATCTGGGTACTGGCGTCAGACTGCTGAGTAGCGCTTGTTGCTACCTCCTCTTCCTGATCCAATACCAAGAGTGGCTGCGCATCAGAAATGTCCTCTTGATATGGATCGGAAAATAATTCCAGTGACTCAAGCGGAAGGTATGTGGTGGTGGTGGTGGTGGTCGTGTTGTTGGTGGTAGTGTCTTTGGGGGTGCACATAGCAGAGAGTGAAGAAGAGGGTGCAGATCGAGAGGATGAGGAGGGTGCAGAAGAGTAAGGCTGAGCGAGCCACTCAACCAAGTCTGGTGCATCCTTTAAAGTAATTGAACGCACCTTCTGCAACTTCCCACTTTGGCTCAAGCCTGTTGCTCCTGCCCTACCCCTACCACCCCTGCGGAAGGGCCTGCCTCTTCCTCTGCCTGTCATTTTTTAAATGACCCTGTGACAAAACTCTTAGTCCCTATACCGCTGAAGGACTGCTGCAGTATAGGTGAGCGGTCAGCAGTGGTGCACGTCAACCCTATCTATTGTGGACCTATAGCGGTCCTTACAGAACAGCAGACTGTACCGCACTCAAGCCTATGTACCGTAGCACCCTATACCAAGTTACCAGTCCTTATAAGAACTTTTGTGGACCAAGCAGGTTGTGTATTAGTGTTTAGCAGACTGTACGTCAGTCCCTATACCGCTGAAGGACTGCTGCAGTATAGGGCAGCGGTCAGCAGTGGTGCACGTCAACCCTATCTATTGTGGACCGATAGCGGTCCTTACAGAACAGCAGACTGTACCGCACTCAAGCCTATGTACCGTAGCACCCTATACCAAGTTACCAGTCCTTATAAGAACTTTTGTGGACCAAGCAGGTTGTGTATTAGTGTTTAGCAGACTGTACGTCAGTCCCTATACCGCTGAAGGACTGCTGCAGTATAGGGCAGCGGTCAGCAGTGGTGCACGTCAACCCTATCTATTGTGGACCGATAGCGGTCCTTACAGAACAGCAGACTGTACCGCACTCAAGCCTATGTACCGTAGCACCCTATACCAAGTTACCAGTCCTTATAAGAACTTTTGTGGACCAAGCAGGTTGTGTATTAGTGTTTAGCAGACTGTACGTCAGTCCCTATACCGCTGAAGGACTGCTGCAGTATAGGGCAGCGGTCAGCAGTGGTGCACGTCAACCCTATCTATTGTGGACCGATAGCGGTCCTTACAGAACAGCAGACTGTACCGCACTCAAGCCTATGTACCGTAGCACCCTATACCAAGTTACCAGTCCTTATAAGAACTTTTGTGGACCAAGCAGGTTGTGTATTAGTGTTTAGCAGACTGTACGTCAGTCCCTATACCGCTGAAGGACTGCTGCAGTATAGGGCAGCGGTCAGCAGTGGTGCACGTCAACCCTATCTATTGTGGACCGATAGCGGTCCTTACAGAACAGCAGACTGTACCGCACTCAAGCCTATGTACCGTAGCACCCTATACCAAGTTACCAGTCCTTATAAGAACTTTTGTGGACCAAGCAGGTTGTGTATTAGTGTTTAGCAGACTGTACGTCAGTCCCTATACCGCTGAAGGACTGCTGCAGTATAGGGCAGCGGTCAGCAGTGGTGCACGTCAACCCTATCTATTGTGGACCGATAGCGGTCCTTACAGAACAGCAGACTGTACCGCACTCAAGCCTATGTACCGTAGCACCCTATACCAAGTTACCAGTCCTTATAAGAACTTTTGTGGACCAAGCAGGTTGTGTATTAGTGTTTAGCAGACTGTACGTCAGTCCCTATACCGCTGAAGGACTGCTGCAGTATAGGGCAGCGGTCAGCAGTGGTGCACGTCAACCCTATCTATTGTGGACCGATAGCGGTCCTTACAGAACAGCAGACTGTACCGCACTCAAGCCTATGTACCGTAGCACCCTATACCAAGTTACCAGTCCTTATAAGAACTTTTGTGGAACAAGCAGGTTGTGTGTTAGTGATTAGCAGACTGTACGTCAGTCCCTATACCGCTGAAGGACTGCTGCAGTATAGGTGAGCGGTCAGCAGTGGTGCACGTCAACCCTATCTATTGTGGACCGATAGCGGTCCTTACAGAACAGCAGACTGTACCGCACTCAAGCCTATGTACCGTAGCACCCTATACCAAGTTACCAGTCCTTATAAGAACTTTTGTGGACCAAGCAGGTTGTGTATTAGTGTTTAGCAGACTGTACGTCAGTCCCTATACCGCTGAAGGACTGCTGCAGTATAGGGCAGCGGTCAGCAGTGGTGCACGTCAACCCTATCTATTGTGGACCGATAGCGGTCCTTACAGAACAGCAGACTGTACCGCACTCAAGCCTATGTACCGTAGCACCCTATACCAAGTTACCAGTCCTTATAAGAACTTTTGTGGACCAAGCAGGTTGTGTATTAGTGTTTAGCAGACTGTACGTCAGTCCCTATACCGCTGAAGGACTGCTGCAGTATAGGGCAGCGGTCAGCAGTGGTGCACGTCAACCCTATCTATTGTGGACCGATAGCGGTCCTTACAGAACAGCAGACTGTACCGCACTCAAGCCTATGTACCGTAGCACCCTATACCAAGTTACCAGTCCTTATAAGAACTTTTGTGGAACAAGCAGGTTGTGTGTTAGTGATTAGCAGACTGTACGTCAGTCCCTATACCGCTGAAGGACTGCTGCAGTATAGGTGAGCGGTCAGCAGTGGTGCACGTCAACCCTATCTATTGTGGACCGATAGCGGTCCTTACAGAACAGCAGACTGTACCGCACTCAAGCCTATGTACCGTAGCACCCTATACCAAGTTACCAGTCCTTATAAGAACTTTTGTGGACCAAGCAGGTTGTGTATTAGTGTTTAGCAGACTGTACGTCAGTCCCTATACCGCTGAAGGACTGCTGCAGTATAGGGCAGCGGTCAGCAGTGGTGCACGTCAACCCTATCTATTGTGGACCGATAGCGGTCCTTACAGAACAGCAGACTGTACCGCACTCAAGCCTATGTACCGTAGCACCCTATACCAAGTTACCAGTCCTTATAAGAACTTTTGTGGAACAAGCAGGTTGTGTGTTAGTGATTAGCAGACTGTACGTCAGTCCCTATACCGCTGAAGGACTGCTGCAGTATAGGGCAGCGGTCAGCAGTGGTGCACGTCAACCCTATCTATTGTGGACCGATAGCGGTCCTTACAGAACAGCAGACTGTACCGCACTCAAGCCTATGTACCGTAGCACCCTATACCAAGTTACCAGTCCTTATAAGAACTTTTGTGGAACAAGTGAGTTGTGAATGTTTAGCAGACTGCAGCAGAAGGGCAGCAGTCAAGTATAATATCCTTTCTATATTTGGAAGAAAGAATATTATACATGTACAAGCCTATTACTGTACCACTGATACCAGTCCTGAAAAGAACCTTTGTGGAACTAATAATAACAGCAAGTCTTTAAAATTACCCTCACTGCCTGACAACACTGCTTCCTTCCTGTCCCTATACAAATTGGCAAAAAAAGAGAACGATTAGTGGTTACTGGAACAGCTCTTTTGTGGACCTTGATAGTAACAGCTAATGATGATGATGATGATGATGATGATGAAAGACTAATCTGGCTGTCCCTGTAGCATACACCGTCCTTTCCCTTTCTCTAAACTAACAAAAGACACTCAGGCTGCTGCAAGAATCAGCAGCACAGCAAACCTATCAACACCTAACACCTATACCAGTCCTGAAAAGAACTTTTGTGTACCAAATAGCTAGTGGTTTATCTCTCCCTACTCCACACAGGAACCTGTCCCTATCGTAACAGAAGAAAGAATGTAAAATGGCCACCGGATCGGGTGTATTTATAGGTTAGGGGGAATGTACAAGTGTCCATGTGCTGTCATGTCTCAATTGGCTGTCCTGTATCACATGATAAACGTGTCACCAAAGGTTAAAGTTCTTGTATACATTAAACACGTAAGTCCGCCGCGGCGAACGACGGAAAAAGGCGTTCGAACGTGCGGACCGCGAATGTCGGAAATTCGCCGCGAAACGACCGCCGGGCGAAACGTTCGTCCATCACTATCTTTTAATCCTTGCTTGTGTTCCAGCCAGGACTGCAGCCCCAGATTTCCTGTTTCTCTTGCAGAATACTATAGAACCACCCTTGCATGCAGGGACTAGAGTTGTGTCTCCCTACACTGTGTGTGACCATAGAAACACACAGCCCTTATAGCCTAGGATTGCAAGATACCTTTCTTTCTCTAAGCTAACAGACTGGCTCCAGACTGCACTGCCAACCATTAAAGTGATTTCAAGTCTCATTTTTTTTTAGGTAAAAATAACAAACACGTCATACCTGTTCTGTGCAGTTGGTTTTGCACAGAGTAGCCCGGATCCTACTCTTCACGGGTCCCTCTATGGCGCTCCTTGCCCCCCCTCCTGTTGAGTGCCCCCACAGAATGCAGCCACCCGAGCCAAGACACAGCCCCCTGTGTCCTTCCAGACATGGAGCCACGGTCAGGCCCTGCCCCTTTCTCTCCTCGTTGTCTGACTGGCTTTGATTGACAGCTTCGGGAGCCAATGGTGCTACGCTGCTGTCTCAGCCAATGAGGAGGGGAGTGCCGACCAGCTGAGTGTCTCTTGCAACATCGCTGGATCTAGAGGGGGCCCAGGTAAGTATTAGGGGGTTGCTGCATACAGAAGACTTTTTATCTTATAGAATGCATTAAGATAAAAAAAGAAAAAAACCTTCTGACTTTACAATCACTTTAACTCTTTCCTGTGAGGTTCAGGGAGGAAACCTCGGAGGAAGCAGCTATTAGCAGCATTAAGTGCCTGGGTAAGAAGAATGTTTAACAAATAGTTTACTGGGAAATGCTTATTTTATTGTGTTCAATGTGTTAATTAGACTTGTGCACAACGGAAAATTTAGTTTAGTTTTGGTTCGTTGTGATTCGTAAAATACATAATTTCATTCTGTTATATTCATGTTACGTTAATACGTTTTCGGATAATCCATTATTTCTGTGTAGAGTGTTGATATTTGTTATACGGAATCTCGAATCATGTCAAATTCATTTGTTATATGCGCTATAATTTCATTCGTATTCGTTGAAATTCGATATTTATGTATGTATATTCATTCGTGATAATGATTCGTAGTTTGGAAAGTCGTTTGTTTATTGAATCTTTTAACACACACAATGACAACGTCTCTTCTCCTCGGCTCAAATACAATACAACATCCTTTTCACACAGTTCTCAGGAATGCACTTTGCCAGTAATCCATCCTCCAGCGCAAAGTTAATCAGCTGATTGGACTGTAAGATTTACTTTGAGTTGACCTTTTGTTTCATTAGATCTTTAACGAATTACCAAATCATGTTAAATTCATTCGTTATATCTGCTATAATTTCTTGTGTATTTTATTATTCAGACATTCGGATGCATCATGTTAACCCCTTCCCTGTCAGTGTCATTACTACAGTAACAATGCATATTTTTAGCACTAATCACTGTATTAGTGTCACTGGTCCCGAAAAAGTGTCAAAAGTCCCAGTTAGGTGTCCGATTTGTCCACGGCAATATCACAATCAAACTATAAGTTGCATACTGCAGCCATTACTAGTAAAAAGATAAATAAATTAAAATAACTCATAATTTGTAACTTTTGTGCAAACCAATCAATGTACACGTATTGGGATTTTTTTTAACAAACATATGTAGCAAACTACATATTGGCAAATCAAAGAAATTTGATTATTTTGTTTTATTATTATTATTATTATTATTATTATTATTATTATTGGGAATGTTTTATAGCAGAAAGTAAAAAATATTGTTTTTTTTTGTTTTGTTTTTTTCAAAATTGTCAGTCTTTTTTTGTATATAGCTCAAAAAATAAAAACCGCAGAGGTGATCAAATACCACCAAAAGAAATCTCTATTTGTGGGGAAAAAAATAAAAACTGCAGAGGTGATCAAATACCACCAAAAAAATCTCTATTTGTGGGGAAAAAAATAAAAAACCCAGAGATGATCGAAAACCAACAAAAGAAATCTCTATTTGTGGGGAACAAAATTAAATACGCAGAGGTGATCAAATACCACCAAAAGAAATTTCTATTTGTGGGGAAAAATAAATAAAAAACGCAGAGGTGATCAAATACCATCAAAAGAAATCTCTATTTTTGGGGGGAAAAAAATAAATACTTTTTTTTGGGGTACATCGTTGCATGCCCGTGCAAATGTCAGTTAAAGTAGGGCAGTGCGGTATCATAAAAAAAATGACCGGGTCGTGAAGAGGGGTAAACCTTGCGGAGCTGAAGTGGTTAAACAAGACTTATTCCAACAGCATGTAAAGAAAATAGAAAAGGTGAACAATAGTCTAAAGCTCCACCTGTTGGCTGAATATATGAATGCAAAATACTAATTTGAAAAATTGCGAGGTTGATTTACTAAAGGCAAATAGACTGTGCACATTGCAAAGTGCAATCGCTCCAGGGCTTAGTAAATGAGGTGAAGCTTCACTTTGCAAAGAATACCCAATCACATGCAAAAAAACAAAAACATAAAAAACGGCATTTTTGCTTGCACATGATTGGATGATGGAAGTCAGGAGGGCTCTGCTCATTTACTAAGCTCGGGAGCAAATGCTCTTACAGGCTGCAACTGCAGTTTGCAAAGTGCGCAGTCTATTTGTCTTTAGTACATCAACCCATGTGTGTCTACCTGGACAAATATTTAAATGTTATGCCCATAAATAAACAAAATAAACTATAAACATGATACATTATCTTTAACCACTTCCCGCCCGCCCTATAGCCGAATGATGGGCATAGAGCGGGCGCTTTCGTCCAGGAGGCCATCACTGGACGTCCTCGTATTTACTTCCCCAATGCGCTCCGCCGCGGGCGCGCATCAGGGAAGTTTTGTGTTTGCCGTTTCCCCCGGAGACAGGCAAACACAGATCGCTGTAAACGGCCAATCACAGTGGCCATTTACAGCGCGATCGGCCTATCCAATGAGAGATGATCTCATATATAAACATATGAGATCATCTTTCAGTGCCGCTCTCCCTCCTCACACAGACAGCGTGTGAGAGGGGAGAGATGAACGGCTGCAGCGGCCGTAAGTGGAAAAAAATTAATAAAAGTAAAAAAAAAAGTGCCATCCGCCCCAGTGCCATCCTCCCCCAGTGCCATCCACCCCAGTGCTATCCACCCCAGTGCCATCCTCCCCAGTGCTACCTGCCCCCAGTGCCACCTGTTAGTCCTATCTGTCCCCAGTGGCACCTGTTAGTGCTATCTGTCCCCAGTGCCACCTGTTGTCAGTGCCATTTGTCCCCAGTGCCATCTGTCATCAGTGCCACGTATAAGTGCCATCTGTCATCAGTGCCACATAGTGCCACCTGTCATCAGTGCCACATATTAGTGCCCTCTGTCATCAGTGCCACATATCAGTGCCATTTGTCATCAGTGCCACCTGTCAGTGTCACGTGCCAATTGTTGTCAGTGTCATGTGTCATCAATGCCACTTATCAGTGCCATCTGTCATCAGTGTCACACGTCATCGGTGCCACATATTAGTGCCACCTGTCATCGGTGCCACGTATTAGTGCCACGTATTAGTGCCATCTGTCATCAGTGCCACGTATTAGTGCCATCTGTCATCAGTGCCACGTGTCATCAGTGCCACGTATAAGTGTCATCATTGCCACGTATCAGTGCCATCTGTCATCAGTGCCACGTGCCATTGTCCTGGTGCTCCAGGGCCTTCAAAAGTGTAATAGGTAGTCAACAAGTTAGATGTGTAATTTATGCTCCTAGAACACGTGATGGCGCTCCCTGCATGTTGGGCCTCTCTATGTGGCCAGGCTGTGAAAAAGTCCCACACATGTGGTATTGTAATACTCAGGAGGAGTAGCAGAATTTTTTTGGGGGGTGTCATTTGTGGTATACACATGCCACGTGAGGAAAAATAACCTATTACAATGACAATTTTGTGGAAAAAAATAAAAAAAATAAAAAATCTTAATTTTGCAAAGAATTGTGGGAAAAAAATGACAACGTCAAAAAGCTCCCCATGCCTCTTACTAAATACCTTGGAATGTCTACTTTCCAAAAAGAGGTCATTAGGGGGGTATTTGTACTTTCCTGACTTGTTCGGGTCACAAGAAGTGAGATAGTCCACCAGTACATCAGATGTGATCAATTTTGTGTGATTCGCACCACAGCTTGTAGACTCTCTAACTTTCACAAAGACCAAATAATATCCACTAATTTGGGTTATTTTTACCAAAGATATGTAGCAGTATAAATTGTGGCCAAAATTTATGAAGAAAAATTAATAATTTGCATAATTTTGTCACAGAAACAAAGAAATATGCGTTTTTTTTTTTTTAATTTCGGTCTTTTTTCATTTATAGCACAAAAAATAAAAACCCCAGAGGTGATCAAATACCACCAAAATAAAGCTCTATTTGTGGGAAAAAAAGGACAAAAAAATTAATTTGGGTACAGTGTTGCATGACTGAGTAATTGTCATTCAAAGTGTGAGAGCACCGAAAGCTGAAAATTGGTCTGGGCAGGAGGGGTGTTTAAGTGCCCAGTAAGCAAGTGGTTAAGTACTCACGCAAGCAATAGAATATAGTATACATAATAAATACACTAAGTATACTGTTTTGCTCAGTACAGGTAGTCCATTCACGGCGACATTCATAAATAATGCAAGAAATGAAATAATACACTGTTTATAGTCCCTTCTGGGGGATTAGATCTCTTGTGGACATTTTCTTTCAGCGTTGTGTTTCCTAATAATCAGCTTCACCTGCTGTACATTTGATTTTTTCAGAGCTTTGTAAGATTGTTTGCTACCATATGGCCTCTGTGAGAAGGTCTAGACAGTGATCTGGGTATTATTGTGTAATAATAGAGACAGTGGTGTCAGAGGCTCACGAATGAATGAAACACAACTGCCCATGTACAATGCCTCCAGCCAGATTTTAAGAACATGGACTCATTTATGAAAAAAATAATTATGGCCATTTGTTTAGCAGTAAAAACAAAACAAAAAAACAAAAATGTATTACACACCGTTGTACATGGTACTGTTACAAAAAGTTTGCATTTCAGAGGACAGCACTTGCAGAACATGTCGTCATATCAGAAGATAAAAGAGTCAGTACATGAAAATATGAAATATGTATTCGTCAGAATACTTTAGTATGTCTGAAGCATCATCTGTCTCTAGTTATATTAGGACCTGAGTGGGATGAGTACTTAAACACTCATTTTTGTTGAATCTGCCCAATCTGACAATCATCTAGTTTTAATACCAATGAACCTTTTATTTACTTGTGCAGATAAATATAAATTAAGCTATGGCATCTGCAGACAATAGCAGATATATAAAGTATATACATAATGGGGTTGAGTTACTAAAACTGGAGAGTGCAAAATCTAGTGCAGCTCTGCATAGAAGCCAATCAGCGTCTAGCTTCAGCTTGTTCAATTAAGCTTTGACAAAAAAAAAAAAAAAAAACTGGAAGCCGTTTGGTTTCTATGCACAGCTGCACCCGATTTTTTGCACTCTCCAGTTTTAGTAAGGCCCCTTTCACACTGAGGCATTTTTCAGACGCTACAGTGCTAAAAATAGCGCCTGTATAGCGCCTGAAAAAAGCGCCACATTTCACTCCAGTGTGAAAGGAGAGCTTTCACACTGGAGCGGTGCGCTAGCAGGACGGTAAAAAAAAAAGTCCTGCTAGCAGCATCTTTGGAGCGGTGAAGGAGCAGTGTATTCACCGTTCCTGAACCGCTCCTACCCATTGAAATCAATGGGGCAGCGCGGCTATACCACCTGCAAAGCGGCACTTTGCTGGCAGTTTTAACCCCCGCTAGCAGCCGAATACCACCGATAAAACGTCTGGGGCGGTGCGGGCGATGGCTGTAAATTAGCGCTATTTTTAGTGCTGCTTTACCACCGACGCCCCCACCGCCCCAATGTGAAAGGGGCCTAAACCACAGTATACTGTCTGGAAAGCAGCAAGAAATCAGGTCCTTAAACATTCTGCTAACACCAAAATGTCTTTCAGTACCCTGTGAGTGTTTTAAAGTAAATCTAAAGGCAAAACTTTTATTTTTAAAAATGGTTGAAAGCCCTGACAATTTTTTTTTTTTTTTGGTTGCGGTCTGTGTTCCTTTGAGACACATTGCCATCCCTTCCTCTCCTGGAGACACAGTAGGAAGTGAAAGTAAATCTCTCCAACATGAGGGAAATGTCTTCCTAGAACATAATAGATACGGCACTTTTGTCTCTCTCTGATAAAATATAATCTTTTGTCCTCAATACTTCCTTGGAAAATAGTATTGCTCCTAATCTGAGCTAGCATTTCTATATCTTCCACATTGCTTTTAGATGTTTTTTATAGATTTTTGTGATCACTTTTCGATTCTGTATCTTGCATATCATTGTAAGATTTTTTATATTTGAATAAACCATCCCTGGTTGACCTGCACCAAATGGAGCCCTCCTCAATTTTTGGGTTCTGCTGATTACTTACCCACCTCTACTTCCTGGATTGTCCTGGACCCATCTGGCTGCGGGGGGACTATTGCCTGTTGTTTATACGATTTGGAGCTGTACATCCTTCATTGCATCCAGTGTGACATCTCCCAGAATTGAGGATTTTCAAGCTTGTTTGACTCACTACCATATGGTATTTGGGTCCACCATTTCTGGTAAGGTTACCTAACCTTTTCTATGTGAACCTGCACAAGCATCCATAGGTATACCATCCAGTTTATTGGGAGTACACATCCCAGCCCATTTAGGAATGGGGGAATAACATCTCTCTCCAGTTCTTATGGACTCTGCTTCTTTGGACTGTGATCCAACACACCATTTTGTTGTACCCAGTACATTCAGAATCACTTTCACAGATTTATTTGATTTTATTACCGTGTATTGATATTTTTCATGTGCATATTCTCACAAGCATTAAAACTTTGGTATCCGCCTTCGTTTTTTATATTTATATTATTACATGCATATAGGATATGTTTTCCTTCATTAGGCCACAATATTTAGCGCTACATATTATCTTTGCACATTACTTTGAACTTTGTTTGTTTGAGTGTCAGCTGATTTTTGTATACACATTTATTTTAGGTTTAGCGCAGTATTTCCCCTCCCCATATCCACCACAGTATACTGTCTGGAAAGCAGCAAGAAATCAGATCCTTAACCATACTTCTACCACCAAAATGTCTTTCAGTACCCTGGGAGTGTTTTAAAGTAAAGGCAAAACATTTATTTTTTTATTTTTGAAAATGTTTGATAGTCCTGACAATTTTTTTTTTTGGTTGCTTTCTATGTTCCTTTGAGGCACATTGCCATCTCTTCCTGTCCTGGAGACACAGTAGGGAGTGAAAGTAAATCTCTCCAACATGAGGGAAATGTCTTCCTAGAACATAAGGGCTAAGGCCGCGTACACACGGGCGGACTGTTCGCCCAACCTTGTCCGCTGAACAGTGTTTGGGTGGACAGTCCGCTCGTGTGTGGGCTTTCAGCGGACAGTTTCAGCGGACAGTTTGACGGACAAAGTCTTTCGGAAATTCCGAAAAACTGTCCGCTGAAACTGTGTTTGAGCGAACAGTCCGCCCGTGTGTAGGCTACTTTCGAAATGAGCAAACTGTTCCCGCTCGGAGGAAAGTCTGCTCATTTCGAGCACGTGTGAAGGTAGGCGGGGCCCGCGACGGAGACGTCGCGGGCTCCGCCACCTGGAATGGGCTTAAAGGGGAACCCCAACGCCGAAAAAAAACGGCGTGGGGGTTCCCCCAAAGTCCACAACAGACCCTTGTCCGAGCACGCTACCCGGCCGGCCAGGAAAGGGGGGCGAGCGAGCGCGCCCCCCCTCCTGAGCCGTACCAGGCCGCGTGCCCTCAACATGGGGGGGTGCCTTGGGGAAGGGGGGGCCGCGCGGCCCCCCCACCCCAAAGCACCTTGTCCCCATGTTGATGAGGACAAGGGCCTCTTCCCGACAACCCTGGCCGTTGGTTGTCGGGGTCTGCGGGCGGGGGGCTTATCGGAATCCGGGAGCCCCCTTTAAGAAGTGGGCCCCCGGATACCGGCCCCCCACCCTATGTGAATGAGTATGGGGTACAATGTACCCCTACCCATTCACCTGTGAAATAAAGTACAAAAAAAAAAACACAACACAGAGAAAAAATATTTTATTGCACAGCTCCGGGGGTCTTCCGTCTTCGGGGGTCTTCTCGCCGGACTCCTCCGCTATCTTCGTGTAGCTCTTTTACTAGCGGAGGAGCCCGGCTTTCTTCCTCCCCGCCGCCGGCCTCTTCTCCCGACTTCGGGGGTCTTGTCCCCCTCTTCGGTTCTTCTGCCGGGCCACTGCGCCTTCTTGTAGCTCTTTTGCAGGCGGTGGCCCGGTCTTCTGTCGCCGCTGCCTTCCGTTCTTCTGTCGCCGCCTTCGGTTCTTCTGCCGGGCCACCGCGCCTTCTTGTAGCTCTTTTACAGGCGGTGGCCCGGTCTTCTGTCGCCGCTGTCGCTGTCGCCGTCGCCGCCTTCCGTTCTTCTTCTTCTTCTTCTTCTTCTTCCCCAGGAGATGTTGACACGTCGCTCTCTCCGGCCGGAATGCCAGAGCCGCGCTGTGCGGTCACTTATATAGTGACAATGGGGCGGTGTCACATGGTATATGTCACATGGGTTGGTCACATGGTGACCCCGCCCCCTTACGATGTCATAGTCCCCATGTGATATCAACCCATGTGACCAACCCATGTGACATATACCATGTGACACCGCCCCATTGTCACTATATAAGTGACCGCACAGCGCGGCTCTGGCATTCCGGCCGGAGAGAGCGACGTGTCAACATCTCCTGGAGAAGAAGAAGAAGAAGAAGAAGAAGAAGAAGAACGGAAGGCGGCGACGGCGACAGCAACAGCGGCGACAGAAGACCGGGCCACCGCCTGTAAAAGAGCTACAAGAAGGCGCGGTGGCCCGGCAGAAGAACCGAAGGCGGCGACAGAAGAACGGAAGGCAGCGGCGACAGAAGACCGGGCCACCGCCTGCAAAAGAGCTACAAGAAGGCGCGGTGGCCCGGCAGAAGAACCGAAGAGGGGGACAAGACCCCCGAAGTCGGGAGAAGAGGCCCGCGGCGGGGAGGAAGAAAGCCGGGCTCCTCCGCTAGTAAAAGAGCTACACGAAGATAGCGGAGGAGTCCGGCGAGAAGACCCCCGAAGACGGAAGACCCCCGGAGCTGTGCAATAAAATATTTTTTTCTCTGTGTTGTGTTTTTTTTTGTACTTTATTTCACAGGTGAATGGGTAGGGGTACATTGTACCCCATACTCATTCACATAGGGTGGGGGGCCGGTATCCGGGGGCCCCCTTATTAAAGGGGGCTCCCGGATTCCGATAAGCCCCCCGCCCGCAGACCCCGACAACCAACGGCCAGGGTTGTCGGGAAGAGGCCCTTGTCCTCATCAACATGGGGACAAGGTGCTTTGGGGTGGGGGGGCCGCGCGGCCCCCCTTCCCCAAGGCACCCTCCCCATGTTGAGGGCACGCGGCCTGGTATGGCTCAGGAGGGGGGGCGCGCTCGCTCGCCCCCCTTTCCTGGCCGGCCGGGTAGCGTGCTCGGACAAGGGTCTGTTGTGGACTTTGTGGGGACCCCGCGCCGATTTTTTTCGGCGTTGGGGTTCCCCTTTAAGTTCATTCCAGGCGGCGGAGCCCGCGACGTCTCCTTCGCGGGCCCCGCCTACCGGTACACGCGCTCGAAATGGGCGGATTTGCCTCCGCCTTACGTGGGCGAGTCCGTTCATTTCAAAAGTTTAGCGAACTGTTTGGCAAACAGTTCGCTGAAACAGTCCGCTCAAAAAGTGCCATGTGTGGCCATGTCCGTCCATGCTAATTTTGAGCGGACTGTTTGCCGAAACTGTTTGACAAACAAAGTTGGGCGAACAGTCCGCCCGTGTGTACGCGGCCTTAGACACTTTTGTCTCTCTGATAAAATGTAATCTTTTGTCCTGAATCCTTCCTTGGAAAATAGTATTGCACTTAATGGTTATGTGAGAGGGCATACACATCCTTTTGCCAAAACCTGATATCTATGTGTCTGTCATAGGCGTGTGCATGGGGTGTGACAGGTGTGCTGTGCTGTTTGGCAAGATCTGCCCCGAAATGTTGCATTCAGGAGAGTGTGTAACCCCCTGATGCCTGTCAAACAGTTTCACAGGCAGCAGATCGTTAGGTTTACCAGAGCTGTTGAGTGTGTGAAGTGCCATATAATGTCACTGCTTGCAGAGAGAGAGAGACCAGCTGTCAAAATTCAGCAGTGATGTCGGGGGTGGGCGGGACAGAATGGCTATCACATACCAGCCCATGGGATGGGGTCTGGATGGGCCGCTATGTTTATGTGGCTCCAACTCCTTTCTTAAGCCACCCAATCATTGGCTGGTGTTGATAGCTGCTTGGTCCTACCCATCCCCGACATTGCGGCTGAGTTGTGACAGCTCCTCTTTCTCCCTTCAAGTAGTTACATTAGCTGACAGTTTAACACACCGAGCGGCTTTGGCCAGTCTGTCTTCTGCATGTGAAACTCCTCCTCTCCCCTACCAGTGCAAATCAATGCTGCCAGTCAGTGCCAACCAATGCTGACTATCAGTGCCAACCAGTGCCAAACAATGCTGCCTATCAGTGCCAACCAATGCTGCCAATCAGTGCAAATCAATGCTGTCTATCAGTACCAACCAGGGCCAACCAATGCTGCTTATCAATGCTGTCAATCAGTATCAACCAATGCTGCCTATCAGTGCCAACCAGTGCCAAGTGTCAACTAATGCTGCCTATCAGAGCCAACCAATGTTGCTATGCCAATTAGTGCCAATCAATGCTGCCTATCAGTGCCAATCAATGCTGACAATCAATGGCAATCAATGCTGACAATCAATGCTGACAATCAATGCCAACCAATGCTGCCAATCAGTGCCAACCAATGCTGCCTATCAGTACCAACCAGTGCCAACCAATGCTGCCTATCAGTGCAGATCACTGCTGCCAATCAATGCCAGCCAATGCTGTCAATCAGTGTCAACCAGTGCCAACCAATGCTGCCTATCAGTGCCAACCAGTGGCAAGTGTCAACTAATGCTGCCTATCAGAGCCAACCAATGTTGCTATGCCAATTAGTGCCAATCAATGCTGCCTATCAGTGCCAATCAATGCTGATAATCAGTGCCAATCAATGCTGATAATCAATGCCAACCAATGCTGACAATCAGTGCCAACCAATTCTGCCTATCAGTGCCAACCAGTGCCAACCAATGCTTCCTATCAGTGCAAATCAATGCTGCTTATCAGTGTCATTACTGCCCAAGGCCCTAATTATTGGATCTTGTGATTAGAGGCAATCGCTATGCACTGCATTGTAGGTGTTATATTGTTTCTGATGGTTAAACTGAACCGTTTTTGGCCAAAACTTTCTGATACTCTAACTTCACGAACCCTGGAGAGGGTAGCAACAAATCCAAACTTCATGTCTAGTGACTAGTACTTTGACCGCTGCCTGTATTATTTTTGTGCACAGCTGTCACAGTTCAATTTCTTTTCGATTACATTTTTTGTTTACAATGTATACCTATTACTATTATATGCATCCTTTAAATCATGATTTCAAACTTTTGTGATGAACATGGATACCACTTTTAATCAATGAAATGATGTAGTTGTTATTATTATTATTATTACTACTATTATTATATTGGTGGTGATGGTGGTTGGTAGGAGTAATGGCAGCTTCAGTAATATTATTAGAAATAGTTAATGTAGCTATAGTAGCAACTTCATCTACACCTATGGTCTCGCTAAAGCAAATATTTTGATTTCAAATGTCTATAAATGAATAATAAAAAAGCACATATCTAGTCTCCAAGAGTTGCTGACATTTAAGAAAGTTGTGTGCATGATTTCTCTAGGCATTATTATTTTAGGCTATTAAAGACTGAATTGGAAACAAACATTTATATGTCCTTGTTGGCTTCAGGCACCTCCACACTACAGTTTGTAAGCTAATTATGCATGAAACAATTCTGAACTGTAAAAAAGTACACTGGCAGTAAACATTTAAAATGGATGTTACAAAATAAAAAATATATAATGTGAAATATTTTAGAGCATATGCTTATGTATTTTGTGTATTGGAAAAAAAAAAACTCAGAATTAAATTGTTGGAAAAAATAGTAAATATTTTTGCATGGTTTTCCAGAAGCGTTTATTTTATTTATGGAGAAACACACTTGGAGCATGCACAGATGTATGCTATTTTACTCTTGAATTGCTTCTCATAAGTCTTTTTTACTTTAAAGCAGAAAATCCCCAAAGACATTTTCTTTTGCTTCAGTGGTGTCATCAAATTGAACACTGGCACAGCTCCAAAAAATATTTTATTTTGACCAAGGCTTTAAATAAAGATCCCTGCATTGCTAACTTATGAATTTATTTCTAATCAATCCTGTGAAGTTTCAAACTACATCAAAATTTAATTTAAAATGCATCTGATATGCAGAAAAATCCTTTCTGTACTTTGCATCTGATTCAAAGAGGCAATTATTAAAATGTATTAGCTTTGCTTTCATATCAATGCAAACCAGAGCATGGTAGTAGCTTGGGTGGATAGATTGGTAAAGAAGACTCCAACAGGGCAAAGTGTTTACGTCTTTAAGCATAATGAAATATTCATGGTGACAAAGTTTCTGTTGCTCAGCTCTGTGGTCTACTATTCAACAGCAAAACTGTAAAACCTTGATGTAAAACTACAATTAAGGTCCAAAGAATTGAACTGTATTATATATAAGCCTGTGTTAAAAGGGGGTTCTAAAAATGCACATGGTGCCATTACTGGATGTAACATTGGAGAGTTTTCTATGAATTAACCATATTTTGTCTTGGTATTTTTCTTTTATAATAGGCTTATGTGGTATATTTTGTAAAAACCGCACAAATATTAAATGTTTATGTTCACATGAAATACAGATAACACTAATATGGTTTTACCTGAACTTGTACAGGCAAGTATTTATAGTTTGTCTTAGCCCTTGTACACACGGTCAGAGATTCCGACGGAATGTGTCCTATCGGACCGTTTTGTCGGATATTCCAACTGTGTATGGTCTGCATTGGACTGTTTCCGTCGGAATATCCGACGAATGAAGTTTTCCAACTTGCCGGTAAAATTTTCAGACAAAATGCTCCTATCGGACATACTCCGATCATGTGTAGCCTACTCCGACGGACAAAGTGCCACGCATGCTCAGATCAAATTCCTAGACCAAAGCTATTGGCTACTAGCCTGAACGTAGTCCCGTCGTAACGAAAAAACGTCATCACATTATGTACAATCGGATTTTCCGACAACTTAGTCTGACCGTGTGTATGCAACATCACATCCGGACCTCTTCCGGAATGAATCCGTTGGAATTACTCTGACGGATTTGGTTGTCGGAATCTCCGACCGTGTGTACAAGGGCTTACAGGTACTTACAGGTGCATTTCATACAATTAGACTATCATCAAAAAGTTATCTTTTTTTCAGTAATTCGATTCAAAAAGTGAAAGTCATATATTGTTTTATAGATGCATTACACACAAAGCAATATATTTCATCACAGACTGTGGAAATGTTGCATTTCATTTGGAAATCAAGGTCCCAGAGTCTGGAGGAAGAGTAGAGAGGTACAGAATCCAAGTTGCAAGAGGTCCAGTGTGAGGTTTCCACAATCATCGATGATTTGGGGAGCCATGTCATTTGCTGGTGTTGGTCCACTGTGTTCTGTCAAGTCCAAAGTCAGCGCAGCCCTCTACTAGGAAATTCTAGAGCACTTCATGCTTCCCTCTGCTGACCAGCTTTATTGAGATGCTGATTTCATTTTCCAGCAAAACTTGGCACCTGCCCACACTGCCAAAAGTACCAATACCTGGTTTAATGATCATGCTTGATTGGCCAACAAACTCACCTGACTCGACTCCATAGAGAATCTGTAGGGTATTGTCAAGAGAAAGATGAGAGACACCAGACCCAAAAATACAAACGAGCTGAAGGCCTCTATCAAAGCAAATTGGGCTTCTATAACACCTCAACAGTGCTGCAGGCTGATCTGGCCTCCATGCCACACCACATTACTGCAGTAATCCGTGCAAAAGGAGACCCGACCAAGTATTGGGTGCATACTATACTGTACATGGACATACTTTTCAGTAAACTGACATTTCTGAATTAAAAATACTTTTTAATAAGAGTAAGAGCCTTACACGCTGATGTCATGCCACCGTTTCTGGCTCTCGGATTGGCAGTCATCTTGGTAAGTCCAGCCACATATTTATGTGTACTCCACATGGATTTTATGTTGATTTTATTATTGCTCCTAATTTTAATAAATACTACACTTTATATCATACTTTGGGCTTCATGTGTTGAGCAGCTCTCATACAGGGTGCCTCTCTTACCGCATATTACCCATATTGATGAGGAAACTGAGGAGGTCCTGTGAGGTTGGAATGTTACACTAGGCAAATATCCTTTATCTTTCTGGTAAGTGCATAGTGGTGGAGGATTTGCACAAGTGGATGCACCATATACTTTACTGCTGCACTTGGAAGCACTATTATTGGAATCCTTTGGTGGATGTCATTTTCAACATTTATTGGACAGATAGATTTAAACACCACTAGGTACTTTTTGGACACTTAAAGTGTTAATAAACCCAGTAATATGAAAATAGTTCATCCCCCCCGCCCCCCCCCCCCCGTGTCCACAGCTTATATATCATATTTTTACATTAAAATACTACCACTATATATGTTAAAGTGAAGTGCAGCGCTAATATATGAGTACAATGATTTTGAATAAAATGTACAAAAATAAATAAATGTCCATAAGTGTAAATACGGGGACCAATGTAGGTACTAATAGTGATAAACCAAAAAGTAGACCAGTGGAATGAAAAAAAAATCCAGAGTTATCAAAACAATAATATATCAGACTATAAGTATCACATAATTAGTGAAAAATTGATTGAAGATCCACCACCAAAGTCACCAATCGCTTACCAGAACGATTGAACTCAAATAGGTATAAACCTAATGAGTCAATCAGGCTTTTGTGAGGTACCAGAGTTGGTTCAGGCTCACAGCAAAGGCTCAATCTCCAGGAGGTGTTCAGACATTTCCAAAGATAAAATCAGCGCTTGAAAGACAGTAACAGCGGAATCAGCTAGAGCTCTCAACGCATTTCGCCTCAACAGGCATCATCTGGGGTGCCACGATATACCTTTTTGGATGATCTGTATACCATGGTTATGTGATAAACTGCAGAGTTTCTCCAGTGCTGAGAGTTCAGGAAGGAGGAGATTTCCACTGCAGCCTGTATACACGCCCACATGTGTGATGTCAATATCATGTAACCTGGATAGGAAATGTCCTCTCCAGCATAATAGACACATCTGAGCATGTGCAGGTTGGCTATGCTGACTATGTTAGCTGGCCTTCCCCAGATAGACAGTGCAGGAGGGAAAGATCTGTGCATACAGGAAAAAACTGCCTTTTTACACAATGCAGAGGATTAACCCTTTAGGTTCCACAGTGAGTATAACAAGCATGCTATGCTGCATATAAAGACAGATTTTACTGTTGTGGGTTTAGTAACACTTTAAGTGGTGCTTGTATAAGTTTATATGTTTTGATTTGCTTAATATTTGGATGCACTTTGTAAGCATAGCTTTATGAATGCTCTCTATATACTTTATATGAATTTTCAATTGCTTAATATTTGGATGCACTTTGCAGGCATAGCTTTATAAATGCTCTTCATACACTTTATATGAATTTCTATCTGCACTTTATGTATATATTTTTATACATTTTCTTCATGTACTTTATACATATAATTTTATGAATTTCTCTTCATACACTTTATTTTAAGCACTGCACTATTTTTGATTTACATACTAGGTCCAATTTAGACAGGAGCCAATTAACCTACCAGCATGTCTTTGGAGTGTGGGAGCAAACCTTAGTGCCACGAGGAAACCCAGGCAGACACAGGTAGAAAGCGCAAAGTTTGTGCAAGTTGTGCCGTGGTTGGGGTTTGAATGACACTAATGGTGCTAGACAGAAGTGCTAACCTCTTAGCCACATATGATGGTTCTAAAGTAAATCAAAAAATAGATTGAAATAACAAATGTAGCCTATAGATTATTAACTATAAAAAAAGTTGTATGCAGAATGTACTCGTTTCTTTATATAAAATGCTGATTCACTGGTTTTCATATCAACAACTCAGAGCCTTGCAGTTATTGTTGTTGTTGTTCAGTGTTGACAACAAGATTAAAATAAAGCATATCTATGTCAAAAAGTATTATTATTTTCATTTCTATGTTGTAGTGCAATTATCTGTAGCCTACTGCTATTAGTCTGAAAGACTAAGTCTGTAAACGTTGTGAAAAATCCCACGCATTTACTTCCCTGAATTCTGCGACATATATTCACTATACAATGTGAATATGCAGGGCTGTGTGAGAGAATTCACTGAGCCTGCCCATTGAACTGCAGAGGTGCTGCGAGGAGAAGATTCAGAAGGCACAGAAATCTCTGCTTTCAGACAGCAAGATATCATAGGATATGTAGTCCTTACAGTTCAAAGCAAACAGTGGAGGAGAAGCTGCGAAGCATGCAGGGAACTCAGGAAGTTGTGGAAAGAGATGGTCAGCAGACAGGCAACACTCACAACATTACATTTTCCAAGTAGGCTTATATTGGAGTATCAATGGTAACTGTTATTTGGGCTGCTATTACAATACTATTGTTATAAAATGAAAGTGTTTGCTGTGACCAGAAAATGTCTTTACGTTTTCCCCCAAACCTTCGAATCCCTAAACTTCACCTAACCTATAACTTTAACTTCACCCAAACGATTAAAGTGAACCTATTGCCAGGCTATGGAAATTTAAAGTGTTACTAAACCCACAACAGTAAAATAAGTCTGTACAGGCATACTCCACCTTTAAGTATGCAATGGGATTTATTTACTAAAGCTGGAAAGTGCAAAATCAGGCTCACTTCTACATAGAAACCAATGAGCTACTAACCTCAGCTTGTTCAATTAATCTTTGGTAATACAATCTTGAAGCTCTTTGGTTTCTATGCAGAAGTGAGCCTGATTTTTCACTTTCCAGCTTTAGTAAATAAACCCCATTGCATACTTAAAATGGAGTATGCCTGTATATGCAGTAAAGCATGTATGTTATACTCACTGTGGAACCTAAGGGGTTAATCATCAGCATTGCGAAAAAGGGCTCTGATCATCTCCTTCTTCCACTGTCTCCAAAAAATAACCTGATATTTATAGAGACGTGGGGGCAGGCTGCACATGCTCAGTTTGATGTGTATTGCTAGAGAGTTTTTTTTTTTGGGTAGAGTGCATGTGATTAGCACAGGGCCAATCAGCACTGTCCAGACAGAGGGTCAGGTGTCCTGTATTCTCATTAGACAATCGCAGGAAAATCAAAACTCCTTCTACAAGCTTTAACCAAAAACTCATGGAAGTCACAAGACTGCTTTAACTGATGATGAAAAAGGGTATTTAGCGGTTTATATTTACTAAAACAATTGCAATTACATGTTCTGTGTACTGTGTGAGATCAGATATAGTGAATGCAGGGTCCTGGGTTTAGTAACACTTTAAGTGTTTACATTTTCTATAAAACAAGCACCCTTGTAGCTGCAGGCATTGTATGACCTTAGTGGCTGCAGGCATTGTATAGAAATCCATCCTCAATGTTCACTAAAGTCAAGTTCTAGCTGATTTATCACCCCACTTCTGCCAGAGCACCTGTTCTGTATTTAGGTTAGAAGGCTGGAAGATTGCCAAATCATTACTAAAGAAACCAAATAAAGTTTGATTAGTGCATCCGGTATGATATTTCAGGATACATTGCTCCACCACCTGTACAGCTACAACAATCATTGTGGGCTTGTTTTAATTAATGAAGAGTTAGTGCATTGCTTGCCAAGTACTGTATATGTAATATATTAACTGGTTCCCGACTGGCGCACGCTGATGTATGTCGATAGAATGGCACGGCTGGGCAAATGGGGGGACCTGTACGTCCCCTTAAATTTGCCTGCATGCCAAATTATTTTGATATATTTTTGGGGGATATTTATTATAGCAAGTAAAATCATGTAAAAAATAATGTTTTTTTCAAAATTGGTCCTTTTTTTTGTTTATAGAGCAAAAAATAAAAACTGCAAGGGTAAACAAATGCCACCAACAGAAAGCTCTATTTGTGGGACAAAAAAGGACATCAATTTTGTTTGGGAGCCACGTCGCACGACTGCGCAATTGTCAGTTAAAATTTGGCAGTGCCAAATCGCAAAAAGTTCTCTGGTCAGGAAGGGGGTAAAATCTTCCGGGGCTGAAGTATATATATATAGTAGTAAAAGTAGTAAAAGTATATTTCCTGGCTATAGGTTCATTCTAAAGTTGACCTAGACTCAAGCCAGCTTAGTCTTCAAACACAAAAAGTGTGAGACGTTAGTCAGATGCCTTTTTGAAAACAACATTTTTTTTTTTATTATTCCACAGTGTTTTTGTGGAACAGATTTTCCTGTTTTCTAACACTACAGCCGATGACATATCAAAATCCAATAATCAGAAGAATCAGGAATGGGCAGTGGATACCTATCTAACTTCTGATAATCTTCACTGAGCCAGAACAAAATGCTACAATATAACTTAACATAACAATCACACAAAGCAAAGAGTAGCGCCAATAATGTAGGCAGCTGTTCAGAATACTTCTAAACATCCCAGAATATTTGAAGTAAAGTATTTTCAAATGACATACTTTGTTGTATGTTTCAAAGTGGCCAAGATGTCATGAAGTTGGTCTGTTGACATGAGACTGGGTATTCTTTGCAAATGTTCTTACCACATTCACTAAGCTAAGTAAAAATTCACTTTGCAAAGTGAATAGTTTACTCCTTCAGTAACCCAGCCACATTCATGGAAATATGTAAGTTAAATTCATGCACACCCAAAAGATCTGTGCAAGAAGTGCTTTCTATTGACTTTGTGTTGCATGATAAGCTGCTTAACTTTGAGGGAGAGGGTGTCAAAGGCTCATATGCTTTGAATAAGACTGATATGCAGTAAATGGAGTATAAAATACTAAAAGCAGAGCAGTCTATAATTTACATTTCTACATGCATGGACTTTGTTTGGATCATGGATCCCTTTGTACATGGCATCAGCTGCTTATGGGGCCTTTAGGGAACATTATTAAATCAACTTTATGGGAGAAAAAAAGCAACTCCCTTCATAAATTTAAGTGAGTCTCTTTACATGGCATGCAGCCTGGCCAACTAATGGTCCTTTGGCCAGTTTCAGCCATTTCTGTGCTCCAATGACAAAGTAAAACTGTCAATTAAAAGATTTCAGTATGCATAACAATCCATGCGGAATTACTTATGCCTTTTGGAAATAAAACTAGCTAAAGGATAAAAAGATCAAAATTATACTACTATTACCAAATCTCAGCTTATGGTAATCAAACAGATTCTAAAAACTGGGACATCCTGCGTTTACATTCTGCATGTTTCTTATTCAAAGTCAGGAGTATTTTATTATATATCTTTAAGCACAGGATAGAAAATTCAGTCCTAACCAGTAACCTACTACATGGGTTCATTCTATCACCTAAGCTGTTATATATGCTCTCTGAGTTCCAACGTTTTGTCATGCTGACATGTTGTAGGATTTCCACTGATCATTTGTTGGACATTGCACGCTTGAAACTTCTTTGTCCATAAGTTCTTCCTGGCAGCTTTAAAATCTTATACAGTAACAATATGTCTGTCAGCAGCAAGAGAAGCTGGCTCCTAAGATGCCGTACTAATTTAAACATGTCAGAGATAGTCTCTGTTGAAATATATATAACACTGTAAGAAAAAGTGACATGCTTTGCAGATAAAGTACAATCATTTGGTGTCCAAGTGGACTGTTCAGGGCCCAATTTAGTATGGATAGACCAAAAAACAACCTTACTTTTTCTTTTGAGACATTTCAAAACCTTTTATGTATTAACTAGAAAAGATAAAAGTCTGTTTACCTTTTCATGGTTTTCATCACATGAATATATAATGGATTTTTTTGTTATGGTGTTATCTTACATTATAACTGTACCTTTAAAACATCTACTTTAATATAACCATGGATGCCAAGAATCTTTGCAAATATAACTGATTACCTTCGTCTTCCTTATCCTTGTGCTTTGACAGCTGTCATCACATACCCAGACCATTGAAAATATTGCTCTGATTACATTCAGCTTGTCTGTAGCCTGCCTTGTAGCAGCAAACAGAGAGTGAGAACAAGGAAGGTAGCTGCTCCTCTGATCTGTTAGGTTTAATGTTTCCACTGCCAGACATCAGATAGCAATGATTTCTAGGCTGCAGTGTACTCATGTAATAACTAGAGATCAGAAACTTCTAGAATCTAAGTTAAGCTACGGTGTAGAGAACACATGTCTCAGGGACAGTTCTAAGAAAAAAGGAAGTTATAGATATTGCACTGTGCTTTCCTCAATTGGCTGTCTGGAACCATATGCAGTGGGGAAACGGCACTTACTTCTAGCTATTTGGGTTTTTTACTGCTTATGTGAGTTAATTGTAACAAAGACATAATCACTTATGGCTCATGGGAATGAAAACAATTGTAAAAGCATTCCTAAATCCATGGCACTGCTCCAAACCTCCACTTCCATTTGGGTGCTGGCTTCTGTAGACAATCTTTAGTCCAATATAAAACTGTAAGATACGAGTCATGCTCTGTCATTACCTCATGTTTATACTCATGTTATATTGGCAACAAGTGGCTGTATACATACTGTCTCCACCCAGCGAAAACCACCCTTTCCAAACGTTCACCTCAATGGATAAACAGTTCATTAGTTGGATGTAGGAATGTTGCGGTGTAGTGTCTCACATATATTATTATTACCTATAGGGATATACCAGAAATTATTTTAGATATACAAATAGAAATTTCTCCATATAGTTGTCATAAACAGGTTACCCATTAGATGTAGGAAGAGGGAAATCACCTTTAAATTGTGGGAAATCCCAGCCTTATCTTCAGAGAGGTCAGTCAAATAGTTCAAGCCTGTAGATAACTAAGGAACTTTGCAAACAGTGGACATCTCCTATACCTCCTTTGTATGAGGTGTGGATTGTCCACCATTTAAAGGGGTATTTTCCTCTTCCTACAAGCCTTGATTTACCTGTTTAAGACAACTATATGGAGTAATTTATATTTCCATATCTAGTGACATAATCATTTCCGGCATATCCCTATAATTAATAATAATATATGTGCAACACTACACCATGACTTGTAGTATTACAGCTGAAGGTATGTGAAAACCCTAATGGGTGTATAAATGCAGAAAAGAATGCAGGGCAGACTTGATATGCATTAGTTTGTGGAAGTAGTGTTACTCTAATCTTACAATAAAAACAATGGTGCAAATGTGCCAGAGCAGAGGTAATGCAATTGCTGTGAAATGTTCCTCCTGCAGTGTTCATGCATGATTTTTAGGCTGTATATAAAACAAGGTAGCTGCAATTTGGATTCAGCTTGTGGCTTCAGGGAATACACCACAGATTTAGGGCGGAACAGATGTAGTGCTGATCAAAATAATATCACCTGTTTTGAATGCTGATTGTGCACATTTATGGGATAGCGTCATTAGGTATGGTTTCACCAATTTGGTACACATCTGGTAATTTGAAGAATAGTGATTTTACTTCTGAAGTTAAAATATCCATGATGGGAGACCGGGCCATGGAAAATTAAGTCAGCAGCTCAGCAAAAAAGTAGAGGAAGGAGCCTGATGTGGGTGCAAGAGTGGAGTAGCTGCTGACCCCGTGAGCTCCTTGAGGCTCCACAGGAAATGTGGCTGTGAGGATTTGACTTCCGAGTGGATATGCTCTCAACCCTCCCCCAACGTCTGTGCAGAAGAGGTTTGGGGTTCGAGCATTACAGGGCGCCCATCGGGAAGGGGGAGTGGATCTGTGCATGTGGTGTGTTGGTGCTGGCCCTGTCTTGTTGGCTTAGGCTTTTGGCTGTCCTGCTAACAGAAGGGAGAAAAGAGTGCGGGCTGCCTAGTGTGTATGCCTGTATGCAGAGGGTGACAGGCTGAGAGCCGCACCTGGATTTTAGATGATTGGGAGGCATAACCTACTCCCCTCTGGCTCCCTTCTGCATGCTCCTGGGATATACCACATACCAAGGCTCACTGAGAGGGACTGAATCGTGGAGGACTCGGAATGCAAACAACTGCAACAGCCTCTACAGAAATACACAGTGAGTAAAGTTTTACAACTGAAATGTGATGATAAAGTACTGTGTATTTCCGCCTTACACCCCCCATATAACTGGAGAGGTGGTAAACAATAGGACTATTTGTGAATAGCATTGAATGGCAAGTCTTGGGCGCCTTGCTTGGTTTTCCCTTTTTCTGTTTTGTTTTTTTCCTTCCCTTAATACTGCAGGGCCACTGGTACATACCTGAACCTGAAATAGGGAACAGCCAAAGTCTAAGTTGAGAGCGATAATAAATGCATAACTAAATATATAACTCCCAGAAGACTCCACGGGTCGTGAACAACATGAGGGGTAAGCCAGTGAGGGGAGCGGGAGCCAACCCACCTAAAGTGACAGCAATCCTTGGTACCATGAAGAAATATATGACCCAAGAAGAAGGAAAAGACAGCCCAGTAAAACAACAAGGGGCATAAAGTAAACTAATAGATGGTCCAATGAAAAATGGAAAGAGCAGGCAACCAGAAGATACAACATCTCTGTGAACACAAGCAAGGAATTGGAGGAAGAATTGGAAGTTGAGCAAAGACCAGAAAAGCAATTACCAACAAAGGGTGAAATGGCGGAGATGTTTGCTAGGCTCGAGCAGTCCATAAGAGAACCCTAGTCGCTCAGCTATTAAATTCAGCTAAAAGTTTAATCCCCTGCCAGTGGCAAGAACCTGAAAGTCCCACAATAAGGAGCTGGTGTAATAAAATAAATGAAATATATCATTTGGAATATTTAAGGTTTAGTTGTGAGGTTGGATTGGACAGTTTTGAATACAAATGGAGAACATGGGTTGAGTTTAAAGAGACAACTATATTTGCTGAACTAATGGGAGCTAAATGGGAGAATGAGTTGGAGATATACAGTGGTGTGAAAAAGTGTTTGCCCCTTCCTCATTTCCTGTTCCTTTGCATGTTTGTCACACTTAAGTGTTTCGGAACATCAAACCAATTTAAACAATAGTCAAGGACAACACAAGTAAACACAAAATGCAATTTGTAAATGAAGGTGTTTATTATTAAAGGTGAAAAAAAATCCAAACCATCATGGCCCTGTGTGAAAAAGTGATTGCCCCCCTTGTTAAAACATACTATAACTGTGGTTGTCCACACCTGAGTTCAATTTCTCTAGCCACACCCAGGCCTGATTATTGCCACACCTGTTCACAATCAAGGCATCACTTAAATAGGAGCTGCTTGACACAGTAAGGTCCACCAGAAGATCCTTAAAAGCTACACATCATGCCGAGACCCAAAGAAATTCAGGAACAATTGAGAAAGAAAGTAATTGAGATCTATCAGTCTGGAAAGGGTTATAAAGCCATTTCCAAAGCTTTGGGAATCCAGCGAACCACAGTGAGAGCCATTATCCACAAATGGCAAAGACATGGAACAGTGGTGAACCTTCCCAGGAGTGGCCGGCCGCCCAAAATTACCCCAAGAGCGCAGCGACGACTCATCCAAGAGGTCACAAAAGACCCCACAACAACGTCCAAGGAACTGCAGGCCTCACTTGCCTCAGTTAAGGTCAGCGTTCATGCCTCCACCATCAGGAAAAGACTGGGCAAAAATGGCCTGCATGGCAGAGTTCCAAGGAGAAAACCACTGCTGAGCAAAAAGAACATCAAAGCTTGTCTCAATTTCTCCACAACACATCTTGATGATCCCCAAGACTTTTGGGACAACATTCTGTGGACCGATGAGACAAAAGTGGAACTCTTTGGAAGGTGTGTGTCCAAGTATATCTGGCGTAGAATGAACACTGCATTTCATAAAAAGAACATTATACCAACAGTAAAATATGGTGGTGGTAGTGTGATGGTCTGGGGCTGTTTTGCTGCTTCAGGACCTGGAAGACTTGCCGTGATAAAAGGAACTATGAATTCTGCTGTCTACCAAGAGATCCTGAAGGAGAATGTCCGACCATCTGTTCGTGTACTCAAGCTGAAACGAACTTGGGTTCTGCAGCAGGACAATGATCCTAAACACACCAGCAAGTCCACCACCGAATGGCTGAAGAAAAACAAAATGAAGACTTTGGAGTGGCCTAGCCAAAGTCCTGACCTGAATCCTATTGAGATGTTGTGGTATGACCTTAAAAAGGCCGTTCATGCTGGAAAACCCTCTAATGTAACTGAATTAGGACAATTCTGCAAAGATGAGTGGGCCAAAATTCCTCCAGGACGCTGTAAAAGCCTCATTGCACGTTATCGCAAACGCTTGGTTGCAGTTGTTGCTGCTAAGGGTGGCCCAACCAGTTATTAGGTTTAGGGGGCAATCACTTTTTCACACAGGGCCATGATGGTTTGGATTTTTTTTCACCTTTAATAATAAACACCTTCATTTACAAATTGCATTTTGTGTTTACTTGTGTTGTCCTTGACTATTGTTTAAATTGGTTTGATGTTCCGAAACACTTAAGTGTGACAAACATGCAAAGGAACAGGAAATGAGGAAGGGGGCAAACACTTTTTCACACCACTGTAGGAGCAGGAGGGAAGAGGGAGGTTTGTGCAGAATAGGTTTGAGAGGAGGGGATGGGAGGGCAGAGTGGGATGGGGGAGGTATTTCTGTACATATGTGTATCATAGTGTATTATATGAAGTGTTGGCGAGAATGTTTCTCAGGTTTTGTAAAATATGATATTTGGAAAAGCAATAAAGAAATGGAAAAAAAAAAGATCCATGATAGAAACCAAGGGGAACTGCTTGCATGCATGCATAATACTGAGCCTGCGGTCTAATGACTTCCATTTTGCTCACTTATGCATTAACATGTTTATTTAGCAAATATGCACTGCCAATTTAAACAGGTATGTGATAAAGATAACTACCTTGTTCTTACTCTTTGTCTGCAGTTACAATTCAAATACAGGTAAGGACAATCTATACAGAGGCTTACAATGACAGCTCTGAAAGTGCAGGGAAAGAAAATGCAAATAATGTTAGTTATAATAGGCTATATATGGAAATTTGCTTAGTGTCATTGGATATGTTGAAATGGCTAAAAATGGATTATCCTTTAAAGCACTTAAGTCTGTCTTCAGTGTTTCCCACAAAGAAAAAAACTGTGAAATGATTTTTATTTTTTTATAAAAGAAGCATTTTATTGGATCAGTTATTTATTCTAACTATAGTATGCCACAAATAAAGTGTTAAAAACAACCTACAATTCATTGACTACACACATCCATATGTGGTAAGAAGCTGTCACATGCTAAGAATGGTTTTGGCATCATCAAGTGACAATTTGACTGCATGCCAGATGCTCACGAATGGTTACTTAACATCGGGACACATGACATGAGCAAAGTTCTGGTAGAATGAGAATTGTCTTCCAATTGTCTATTGCTGTCTGTTGATTGACTCAGAGAAGCAGGGCACTTATCCCATGTGCACTTAACAGTGAAATAAAATATACATTTAAACACAGAAAACACAATGAATGTTGCAAAACGTTATTTTTATAAGAATATTAATACAAAGCTATTGCACTTACAAATGAGCCAAATTAAAGTAAAACTAAACTGTATGTGAGTACCACAAACAGAAAGTGCTATCTAATTTATTTTTTACATTCAAAGCCACCTCACATATCCATCCAAGTCTCCGTGCTTTATTTTGGTGAGAAATCCCTTTCAAAAACACTCCCTAGCATATCTAATTGCGGCCATCTTGAGTAAGGGCAATATGATTCATGTAGCGCTTTCTTCCTGGAATCCATCCGCCCTTAGTTCAGGCCTGCAGGCATGAGGATGTGCTTAGCTGAGAAAGCCACTCTTCCCATCCTCCAAATGAAAGAAAAAAATGCCCATGAAGACTCATGAGATGTATGACATCATTTTGGCTTAGGCCAGAAACCAAGAAGCAACTGAAGAGATGTGAAAACATGTTTAAAGCTTGTAAGTATAATACACATTCCTATTTATTTACTAAGACTAGCAGCTTGAGTATTCAAAATAGTTTATGCTGACTGATAGTTCCAATTTAATTAGGCACATCAAGAGGCTGGTCTCAGAAGTTATTCCCAAAATATAAGGACTAAAAATCCCTTAAAGGGGATGTAAAACCCTCATATATACCCAGTGAAGTGAACAGCCTCAGATGACACACAGAGATTAAAACAAATCTCCCTACCTAAGTTTTACTTGTATATGTGCTGTCTTCAACTCTCTAGACTGTTTATAAAGTACACATTGTGTTAGAATTTTCTTTTCATGTTCCACCACTGGGTGTGTATTCTTGGCATACACTGTGTGTTAGCTGATTGGAGGAAAGGCACCCCCCCCCCCCCACAAAGGCAGAGGAAGGAAGGAATGTGCATACCTGTGCTGTGAATAGACCAGCTCTCTGCTAATCTATTTTTAATAACCTCCCAACAAAAATTTCAGGCAGGTTTTATCTCAGTTGTTGGAGAGCTTGTCAGAAGTTGTCATGCTGATAACAGAAGAATCAAGCAGCAGAAAGACATGGGACTTAGGGCTTTGGAGAGAGATAAGTAAACACTACAGATAGATGTTCCCAGGTCAAATTTCATGAATGTGGTTTACATCCACTTTAAGGAGTAAGAACTAACCCCAGCTGCTGGATTATCTCCGTTCTTTAGCAGGAAGATATAATGTATACATTCAACAGCCAGAAGTGGATCTGCAATCTTTTACACAATGGGTGTTAAAAAGAAAGGGTCCTTTACCTTCTGTAGCCAGCTGGAAAGAGGAGGAATGAGAAACTGCAAAAAAAGGACTGTTCAAAGCAGCCAATGCAAGCATGCTAGTGTTCTCAACAGGGGACATTAACCTCCCTGGTGGTATTCCCGAGTCTGGCTCAGGGTGGAATTCCAGTACCATTAGTGGTAACCCCAAGCCAGACCTGCGAGCGTTACGATGCACAGGGATGGAGAACGTCACCAAATTCAAAAAAGTAAAAACACAGTACAAATACAGTACACTGTAATCTTACAGATTATAGTACTGTATAAACAAATTACACATTCCCTTTGTCCCTAGTGGTCTGTCCAGTGTTCTGCATGCACTTTTATATTATAAATACTGTTTTTTCTGCCTGGAATTTGGAGATTGTCCATAGCAACCAAAAAGTGTCCCTTTATGTCAAAAGTGGTTTTAGACCAACTAGAAAACAGCGATAATAAATTATAATCACTTGCAGAATTGAGCGATAGCGATTTGTGGGGAAATTTGTCATCAAACGCTAAATCGAATGACTGCGACAATTCTGCAAATGAGCAAATTTCAGTGTTTTTGGATTTGATTACATTATTGAATAATTGTTATTATTATTTATTATCATTATTTATTATATTATATACTTTATCATACACGGGATGTCTACTAGACTCTGGTTTGAACAGATTTAAGAGAGTTATTCCTAAAAATTGCAGGCCTACAATATAAACACCAAATTTCCATGCAAAATAATTGTACCGCCTTCAGCATCTAAAATCAGAACTAATCATACCGCCAGGGAGGTTAAGGAGTTTTCTGGGAAAAGATATCAAATGGCTTGGAGAGCAAAGCTACCAACAGTGACACTTTGTGGATCATCTTCAGAGCAACAGTGAAGTCAATGAAGCCAGCAACTAAGGGCATGCTTTCTGCTACACTGGCCTTAGCTGTGATGGCACTAGAGCAAATAATATGAGTAGGCAGAATTGTCAGATGTAAAAAAAAGTGTATCTTTCAAACTTAACTACACATTTATAGCTGTCAAAAAGTAAAAAAAAAAAAGGCACAAAGCACAGAAGGAAGGTCAAGTACATGCCTGTAGCCAGAAATTCGGATGTGCACATAATACAGCTTGCGGCCCACTACCACTACATGGAATCATGGCTGTATGCATATCTGTGAGAGTTGCTGAGTGGTCTTCAGCTCCTGTGACCGATGACCTGAGCTGCTTTCTGCCATCCTCACTATGCTATATCCTGATCTCTTGTTGCAGACCTATGCTCATATCCTGACTACGCTTTCTGCCTGCTTTCTTGATACATCTGCTAATTGTATGCTATCGAACCTGCCTTTAACGTTGACCTTGCTCCAGTTTCTGACTCTGTACTTCTTCTGCCCAATGGACTCGAGTTGTCCAGACCGCAGGTCTTCTTTTTTGCACCTGAAAGCTTGTGTCTGCCACCTTCCTGGCAGGCCTGGTCCAAGCATCTCCTGTAGCACAGCAGATAAGTCTTCTTCTGATCTTTTGCTGCATCTAGACGCAATGCAGGCTCTAGTGCCTTTCTTCATCCTGTCTCTAACTCCAGGGGCTACTGGGCAGAAACATAAGAGAAACTTAAGGGAAGCCCTCTTGTCAACTCAGCCTCTACCAGGTAAATGACAGAGGCAGTGGTTTTGATCCACATACCATTTTTCTGTGGATACATTAAAAAAATGTTTGAATCTAAATGGATATTTTAAGTAGACACAGAACTGTTAGGCCAGATTACAAATCACTTCCTTGATGTTCATAATAATTTTCACACTTGGCCACTGACAACCATTTTCATAGGGCTATTAATATGAAACAGTTTCTGTGAGAAGCTCAAGCAAAAGGTAAGAATTTACTACAGCCCCCTCTATCTATTTTTAAAATGAGTAGTTGCTTTAGCACTAAGAAGAACTTTAGCTTGTTATTATGTTACAGTTTGTCTAATGAAGATATCAAATAAATTGTTTTCTATACCATTGTGTGAAAGATGTCTAAGTTGTCGGTGTTTTTTGCTTCTCTTCCTAGTTCATAGTCCTGTGAACAAAATATAACCCAGTTAAAAGCAAAATCAATTCAAAGTGACAGAATAAGTGGAACATGCCACAATGCATTTAGCAATGAGTTTGAGGAATAATTCAAATATTTTCAAAGCAATTAATGAACACATTTTAATGTGAAATTATAACACATCTGCCCACACACTTTTTCCTCTCAGTTTAACTCCTAATCAGCCAGGGCATAAATATACCTTTACTTGATAGATAAAATAACCATAGATAAGGAAAATTAAAATATTATGAATTTTAAATGATTTGACCTTTTGAAAGTAAAAGGCATTCAGGTAAAAAATAATTGGTGGCTTGTGACAAAGAAGCTGTACATTTTGAACAAATTGACTCAGTCCAATTAAAATCAGAAAGCAATAGACATTCCGCATACTAGATCATGATCTGAACTTTTAATATAGAGGCTTGGAATTCAATTATCTGGTGGAATAACCTGGCACATCAATTCTTTTTTTTTTTTTTTTTTTAAACATGGAAAGGAGTTTGAATTTTTCGTTTTTTCAATCTGAGGTCAAGTATAAAGCTTATCAGTATAATGCAAAGGAAACAGTATTTTACTAAACTAGCTTAATTATACCATTCAGCATTCCGATTTTTTACATATATTGTAGAGTGTTTTTTTTTTTTTTTTACAGCTGTCCTTTCTCCAAAATACAAAGCTTCCTTTTTTGTAATGTACAAACAAATACAAACAGATTGAGCTATCCTGCATATAGCAGAAATGTGCAAATATTGTTAATCTGCTGGTTCAGTCTGTACATTATATATATGATTTGGCAATTCATTGACAAATGGGCTGGCAATCATTCATCTGCTTGCTACATTGTTGCTAGCCCGTTTAATCATCATTGGGCGAAGGTTTAGGGGTCTAAAACATGTGGTCTTTTTCTGAATTCACCATGTATAATGCTAAAGGACAAAATGTTCTTCTGCATCTTAAGTGCCCTGGTTGTACAGGAAGTAAAACTTGGTGAAGTTCCTACTCCCTGCTCCAATGAACCCACTGCTTTCGATCCTATTCACTACAATACTAAGGGGTCTATCAATGTTTTTATCCTAGATTCACACAACTTTCTAGCAAGGTTCATACATCTTTCCATCTGAATATTAGGTGAAAATGTGTGGATTTTTAAATTAAAGTTGTGTAACTATTGCAAGATCACATTGATACATAGGGGGAGATTTATTAAAACTCACATGCATAGAATCTGATGAAGCTGCCAGCTATGCATAGTAACCAATCAGCTTATAACTTCAGCTTTGACAATAAAACCTAGAAGTTGATTGGTTACTATGCACAGCTGCACCAGATTCTATGTCCATCAGTTTTAGTAAATCTCCCCCATATGGTAATTGTTGGTTATCCTCGCGCTACAATGGTTAAACAAAAGAGCTAATATGGTTGCAGCAAAACACCGACAGAGGTGCAAACCCTCCCCTCAAATTATAATAATGATAAAGAATGGTGTTGCGCTCCACACAGAAACTAAATTAAATCCAATAATAGTGAATAAATAATCGCATACAAGATCTAAAAAACACACCTATGTGATTATCACAAAACAATTGATTTAAACTGTATCAATACCCTATATACATAAAATCATTATAAAGTGACCAGTATAAATATTCAGGTAGTACACATATTCCTAGTATCATTTATAAAGTGACCAGTATAAAAATTCAAGTAGTACACGTATTCCTAGTAAAGTGCAAGTGAAACAATAGGTAGCGAAATCGCAGATAATAATGATAATAATCCAAAAGAGTGTGCAATCCAAAATGTGTCTCAATCCATAAAAGTGCATCCAAGTGGAAAAATATATACGTTTAAAAAAAATTGTATAGAAGTAAGATCCAATAAACAAATAAACAAAAAATAGAAATAGATATAAAACACAATCCAAAAAAGATTCTTTAAAGTGTCTCTATTTATAGAAAAAATAGCAATCCGTATCAGGTCATGCAAATAAGTGAGTCCACGCTGTGCTGTGTAATAGACTAATTCTGTCAACAAACACGGGATAGTTCCACCGGTGATCTCACAAATCCTCAAGACAGGTGCTCGCACACTGAGTGCAGTGGGTACCTTACCTCACTGCTGTCAGTTAAACAGCAATACGCTCCAATGGTTAAGGTGTATGTCCTCAGCTGATATAGACACCCCAGGCAATTCACTCCAGGTACTCAGCCATGGACCACAGATCAAACCCGGAAAAAAGAAGATGGGCTCCAATAGTGAAGTAATGTCAAACAGGTTTTATTGTAAAAAGGACATAGTCCTGGGTTACTCACATTTAGTAGCACAATTAAGAGCGAAAATTACAGCTAAAAAACGAACGGACTCCTCGTTCGTACCCCGGACATCGCTTTTGGTATCCTCCTAGGCCAATCCTACGCGTAGACCCTAAGCTCCCCCATAGACCCTTAAAGTGATACTAAAGTCCCCCCTTTTTTTGTGTTTAAAAACAACAAACATGTTATACTTACCTGCTCTTTGCAGCTGTTTTGCACAGGGCAGCCCAGATTCTCCTCTTCTCAAGTTGCTCGCTGGCGCTCCTGGCCCCTTCCTCCTATCAAGTGCCCACACAGCAAGCTGAGCCTGTGTGTCTATTCAGATATGAAGCCACAGCTCACTGACAGTGGGAGACTTCTTCCCGGCAAGGACCGGCAGCATCTGCCAGACCTTCAGCCGGACCTTCCCATCGCATGCGCCACTGACGTCAAAGGCTGCATACAAAGTTAATATCTCCTAAACCATACAGGTTTAGGAGATATTCATTTTACATACAGGTAAGCTTTATTATAGGCTTACCTGTAGGTAAAAATATAAACCAAGTGTATACAGCCACTTTAGGTGCTCGGTAGGCAAGTAGTTAAGTAACAGTAGTAATAATAATAATAATAATAATAATAATACTAATAATAACACACAGAAACACAAGTTTTATCAAAATTTAAACAAAAAACAAACATAAAACACATATAAATACTGTACATGCACATCATTCAAAATGATAAAGAAAATTAGTCTCTGCTGTTTTCTTTCTTAGGCCCCTTTCACACTTGTGCGACTTGTCCTCAGACTTTGGACTGCAAAGGCGCATGGCAAATCGTACCTCATGATCTCCAATGAGTACCGTTTATATCTGCACTACTTTGGTCCATAGACCACAAGAATACACGGGCATTGCTTCAAATCTCTTCAAAGTCACACGACTTTCACGTCATACAAGTGTGAAAGGAGCCTAAATTGAAGTATGAGTCCAATTCCCAAAAAACAAATCCTTACTATGGTTACATTTTTGGTGCAAAGGCCCTCACTGGGAGTCTATGCTGTTATTATCAGAGTTAGCGATTATGGGTTTTATCAATGATTTGATTAGGTAATTTGTTAATTTATCATGAAAAAAAATTTACATATACAGTGTTTGTTATTTGCCAAACAAAAAATGGAAACCGGTATTCAATCACCTTGGAACTAGGGCAGTATACAACTTTTAGACAAATGGCTTAAAAAGCATGCTGATATCATCTTCAAACGTCTTCTTAAGGTAAAAGAGCACTAAGAAAACTCCTGCTATTAACTTGGAAATAAATGCAGCAAATTATAAAAAAATATAATTATTATATGACCTCAGAAGCAAACCCTGTTTTTGCAAGATATAGACTTTATAAAAGAGGACAAAATGAAATAATGTATGTTTTGAACAGACCAGAAACTATTAGCCAGTGAATGTGAGGTTGATTTACTAAAGGCAAGTAGGCTGTTCACATTGCAATGGGATTTCCCTTAATTTAATGAAGAGGGTTAAGCTTTCCGCCATCCAATGATGTGTAGGCGCAAATGATTTATTTTTAGAAATTTTTTTCAAATTATTGGGTATTTCTTGCAAAGTGAATTTTCACCACATTCACAAAGCTAATGGACAATTCCTTTGTTAAGTGAAAAGTCCTTTGCAAATTAAACAGCCTATACATCTTTAGTAAATTAACCCCTTTGCATTCAAAACCACAAACTACATTTTCTTAAACTGTATTTGTGACAAACCTCTTCAAAGTGCAAGAAAAAATAAATAAATACATTTGTCAAATTTAAGGAGAGTACACATGTATCAAAATTTCGATTTGTGTGTAGCTTTTTCGATCATTTGACCAGCTTTTTTCAGGTAGTCCTGCTGATGCAAGTGATAGCTAAATAGTAATTAAATCTGCAACAACCACAAACAGAGCAGAGCAATTAACAGACAGTTCACCATGTTGGACGAGATGTGTTTTCATCATCTGTGATGCAACTCAGAAGCAAAGGCAAGGGATGAATTGGACACTGTGTGATCCAGGGCAAAATGTTGCCTGTCTCTTTAGCAAATAGGGACCAACTAGGTAAATGAAAATATGGACATCCATGCAGGGCCATCTTTAAGGCAGGGCAAAAGGGGCAGCTGCCCTGGGCCCTGTCATTGTTGTGGGGCCCAAAACAGCTGCCTCATACTTGCCAACTATCCAGGTTTAAATTCCATTGTCCCTTGAAGTTTTATTCCTGTGATGTGTCCCAATATCTCAGTGTGAAGTACTGGTACTAATGCTGCCCAGCTCTGTCCTATTGTTATGTGCAGATGACCCACCTGCAGACCCTGTGTTTACATGTAAATAACCGGCATTAGTATGTAAATAGGGGCGACAATACTAAGTAAATAGCTGCGGCTGGCAGCATTGATATGTAAATAAAGGCGGCATTCCTATGTATATCATGCTCCCCTGCTGTGAGGGGGTGATGTGCTGTAACCTCTAGCAACTAATCAGTGAGCCGTAATGTGTGCTGTAACCTCTAGCAACTAGCAGGTAAGCAGTAATGATATGCTGTAACTGTTGGAAACCAATCGCAATTGCTGCCTGATCTGATACAGAAAACTGATTTTAAGTCTAGCTGCTATTTATTGTATGTCTCAGAGTAGGTGGAGAGGGAAATTGCATGGGGGGGGCCCAAGAAAAATTTTGCCCAGGGTCCAATCTATATTAAAGACTGCCCTGCATCCATGACTCTACAGACAGCAGCTACAACATATGATCCCATCATTACAAGGTAAGGCAAACAGACAAGAAATGACACAGGGAATATAACTACAAGCATACCTAGTTAAAACATGAAAAAACTTTCACAGACCTTTGTGAATGATGATGTAGCCTTGAGTGTGTGTGTGTGTGGGGGGGGGGGGGAGACGAGCCATGTTACTTGTTCCACCCTAAATACAGGTGAAACATGTAACGCAGTGATTCTCAACCTAGGGTTCCTCCAGAGGTTGCTAGGGGTTCCTTAAGCATTGGGCAATTTCTGCCTCTCAGATAAGTTCCCACTGACACCAATGATCTTTTTAGCTATCTGTAAGGAGGTAATTCTTCCCAATGACCACAAGTGTAAGGACCACTTCTCTCACTGACCATCACACTAATGTATCATGAGTTGTAATTTTTTCATTTTTAGCAGGGGTTCCTCGAGACCGGAGAACTATTTCAAGGGTTCCTCTGTGTTGAAAAGTTTGAGAAAGGCTGATGTAACGTGTTCAAAAATGTAACATATCCTTTAATACAGCTTAAAAAATGAAACCAGGTACCTCTTTGAATGCTATGGGAGAAGGTCAACAAATTGCCAACTTTATTTGTATAAAAAAATTGGTCAACAAATAAAGCAGTTGCACATGACAATACCTTCACTCAACTTTCATTATTTTATTTTTATTTTTTGTGCTTAGTATAGGCAGGAATTACAGTGTACTGAATATTATACAGTATAGGTTACAGGGTGAAGGATTTCTGGAACAGGATAATTGAAATATATCAGAAGGTATCAGGTATTGAAATACAGCCAGACGTAAAAGTCCTGCTGTTATCTATAATACCAGGGTCAATAAGATCAATAAAAATGGATATCCTTCACCATATGACAGATGCCAAATCAGTAATAGCCTGAAGATGGTGAAAAATAAAAAGTCCTACAATAGTGGAGTGGGTTTCTGAATTGAATGAAATACAATATATGGAAGAACAGATTAGTAGAGAAAAAAAACAAAGAATCAAAGGAAAATATGGCAACAATGGGAGGAATTTCGGTCCTCAGCATATATGATGCAATACTTATGAAAGGGAACACACTACCCCAGGGAGAGGTGGGGAAAAAGAGAACATTTTACCTTTTTTTTGGTTGTTGGATGAATGGAATAGAATGAAGTCTTGTGGAAAGGGAATAGAAATGGAACATAGATGAAAATAATAGAAATAGGGAACTTTTGATAGAGACACAGGACAATATGTATAGCTATAGTAGTAAAATATGTGAATGTATATGTATTTGGATAAATTGTTTATAAAATTGATAAAAATTGATTAATAATATTAGTAATATTATACAGTATATATACTGTATAATATATACTGTACATATTATACACATCCTGTGCACTTCAAAATTGATTTTAAAACTTTAAAACTACTATTAGCCACAAGAGGCCAACTTATCTCATATACTGTTTTATAGATCACAATCAAAAATTGTACTAACATTAATCACAAACTATGGCAATATGTATTTACCTTTTTGTATACTATTTTTCTAAATTTTCTTATGTACAACTCGTTATTATTGTATTTATTCTGCCATAATTATGCATTTTCTTTGTACCCCCTTTCGTACCAAATAAAAATAGTTTGTAAACAATAAAACTTTAAAACTATAGCAGTTTTTAAGAACCCTTTATAAAAACAAAATGAAATATATTTAAAACCAGTGCCCTGTACAAGTTTCTTATACTGTATTTCTCCAAAGCTCTCTACATCAGAATGTTGTAACTCCACAGAGACAATGTGAAATGTTCCACGATACACTAGTTTCCCATTGTCAGAATAGATAAACTTTCCCTCACTTCTATGGGGAATTTCACCTTTTCTGACAGCATTTTGAAAGCTAGGATATTTTTTGACATTATGAAAGTATGCCCATCTCACCTAGATCAAATTCTTTGACATATCACCATCTGAGCTATTTTGAAGTTTAACTTAATAATCTATGATTTGTATAGTCCATTTATGAGAAACCAGAAGTTAACAGTGATATATCACTTGAATTTGTAGACCTGAGGGAAAAAATATTAGTCTCAAAATAAAGTGATTTTTCTTAATTCAGACCCTATTTTGAAAATGTTCTACTAGCTCTAGGCAATAAAATGATTGAAAACTCCAAGGATATATAACTGCACCACTTGAATGCCACACACAATGCACTAGTGATATGACTCCAGAGGCTCACAGAGATAAAAGGTACACAAACCCAATGTTCTATTTATTTGCAAACAGATACCATAAATGTTCAGGCTAAAAGGTATTTATGGTGCACACATGAAGACAGTTGGTGGTAGCAGTGTTAATTTTGTCGACTAAAACAACTAAACATTTTAGTCGACGAAATGAATACTATTTTAGTCGACTAAAATACGACTAGAACTAAAACAATTGAGATGACTAAAATACAAGTTAAACTAAAATGGCATTTTAGTCGACAGACTAAAATGGGACTAAAACTAAAATGGCATTTTAATAAATAGACTAAATCTAAAACTAAATTGAAATTTGATTTTGAATTTAACACTGGTCTGTAGTGCATGTTCATATCTTAATATCTTAAAAAATAAAATTAGATTTTTCACTCCAGAAGTATATAATGAGTTTGAAAATTGTAGAGAAATGTTAACTAATGCATTAAAATTTAATTACACCCATTAGATTTTAGATGACTAAAATGAGTTTTAGTCAACTAAAATGTACTGGAGATTTAGTTGACTAAATACGACTAAAACTAAAACAAATGCAGAAAACTAAAATGGGATTAAAACTAAAATGCCATTTTAGCCTTAAGACTAAATCTAAATGGAAATTTGCTGCCAAAATTAACACTGGGTGGTAGAAATATAAAATTCTATTTTTTTGCATATTATTATAAAAATTAGACCATTTTCAGATTTGATTTAACAAGGTATTTTAGCTAGCTGACCAAGCACAAAGACATGTTGCCTTATGGGCCAAATATGCATTTATCATACCAAACACTTCTGTTGCAATTAGATACAATCTGAAAAGATCCTTCCCTTACCTTCAGAATGATAGCCAAAACTTTTGTCCATTGTGAATATAGGGTTATAACCCCTTCCAGCTTTTTGGCATCTGTGTCCCATTGTAGTTATTTCCCTTCACTTCCTGTTCCATATCCACAACAGGAAGTGGGCAACAATCCCTCCAAAGTGAGGGAAATTCTTTTCACTGGGGTCACCAGAGCTAGTATACCTATTGGAAGATTCCCCCTCTGTTCTTATTCTGGTGACTCAAAATTTGGGATTTTCCTTAACTTTCACTGTTAGTGATCTGGCAGTGATCACATCTGATCTCATCTCCCTTACAGGGACACAGAAAGAATTAAAACCCTGATAGGAGTTATAATCATTCCCCACTATATCCAAAACTAATAAAAAGTTTTAAAGCATATGTGAAGAATAAAGGAATTTTTAAGGTGCCACAATTACCCTTTTTTAAATGTATCACATTTTATTATAATATATAAATGTTAAAAAAAAAACATTTCATAAAAACTATCACGGAAAATCAGCTTGACATGTTTCACCAACAACTGGCTTCCCCAGGAGATTTCTAAATTACTGCATAAATGTGCCACCAGGATGCTCAAAAGTGAATCATAGGAGGGATACAGCTCAAAAAGCATCAGCCACTCAGATCAAAATGATAAAAAGAATTGTGCATGAGTAATGCTGAAGAGTGTGATTTTGATGATTCAGCCGAATTCGTAAGGAGAAAACCCAATCAGGCATGAAACTGCCCCCAATGATAGACCATCAGCTATGGCTCACTGATATCTCCCTGGTGGTTATTCTAATGGTGCATGATTTTCTTCTTTGTGTATTGACTCATCAAACACCTATGAGCATCCTGGTGGCACATGCATGCAGTGCTTTAGAAGTCTCCTGAGGAAGCCAGTGGTTAGATAAACATGTCAAGCTGAAATTACTACACATACTATGGCTCCATAAATTTTCTGTGGTGGTTTTTATGAAATGGTTGTTTTTAACATTTCTATATTAAAATAAAATGTGAAACTTAAAAAAAAGAAACATTGGTTGTGTTAAAGTGTTACTAAACCTAGGGTGCTGCAGTCACGATATCTGGTCTCCCACATTACACAGAACATGGAAATGTATTTTTTTTGTAAATATAAACTGCTAAATACCTTTACTCATCAGCAGTATATAGCAATCTTGTGACTTACATCAGTTCCAGGTTAAAGCCTGTAGGAGTGGTATTCATACTGCACAGAGATGTCATTTGGTGGGATGTGGTGCCGTTGATCATTGGAAATCCGGCAAATTATCTTATTGTTAAAAAAAATTTTGCTTTCAGTTATGCAGTCAGTAATCTGTCTTTGATGTACAATGACATTATCAAAGGCAAATTCTGATATGTGCTTTTTTTGCAGAATGCAAAAAAGGAATCCCATAGTGACTGAGTGAGTATGAACAGCATTTAATACAACATGACTGAACAAAATAAAAAGTTGCACTAATTGTGTATTAAAGAATGAACAAAGTCCAACAGGTGATCTGAATGATCCAATGTGATCAACAATGGGTTATGCAATTCATAACAGATGGTATCCAGTGATATCCTCCACCAAGTGATGTCAACAACGTTTAGTTAAGGTGTACTCTTAACCACATGGTGGATCCTCTATTTAGGGAAGGTCAATCTCGCTTAGGATATATCTGCTGATAAGGCATCTAAAAGGGTATGATGCAGGCAGTCCAAGCCTCTACAGCCATTTTTCCCGCACTAAGAATGAACCATCATGGCAGCCCACCAGTACCGAAAAATGAATAAAACAAGGGGCTTCCGATAGTGTAAAACCTTTCAGGTATTTATTGGCACATCAAACAAGAAGACTCTGAAGTGGATATAATAAAAAGTGCTGTAGCAAGCATAAAAGCTAAAAAAGCTCACAATAGCCAAAACATCGGGGTGAAGTAGGTTGACCGGTTTCGCCATGATAGGACATGTTCTGGGGAATAGGAAACACTTTCTGTCACCGCAATATATAAAAAGCAACCTAACCAAGCCTTGTTTTCGCACGCGTGCTTATACAATAGAAACCAAGCATCATTTTTAGTCAGCAGCGGAACTGTGTGGTTGGTTCAACACACCGGAAGTGACAGTTGAACCAAGCCTCTGCATCACATAAATACTTCATCAAAACAGAGGAAGTTCACGCTCCCATCTGAAGTGATAAAAGGAAAGGAAATGCATGTGGTCGGACCATCCCAGTACTCGAGAGGATCGCAGCGACCAAGGTGTGCCCGGAAGTGAGAAATAGCCGAGAGGACAATGCATATAATCTAGTGAAAATAAAAAATCTTTATTTAAAAATATAAAAAAAAATGTAAGAAAACAAGGCATAGTCAGTAATGCTATTATTATATTAGCTTACATCAGAAATACGCTAACTCAGTTGTCCACAAATACATGAATAAAGATTTTTTTTTAAACATTCAAGGTTTATTTAAGCTCAACAGTGATACAGAAGTGTGTACAGTCCTGTATTGAAATCACACAAAAGAGTAAAATCAACTAGACATGTGTGATTAGTTTCGTATGAATCCAAAATTCGTACAAATTTCTGTAAATTCGTACATTCAGGAGGATCTGAAATATTAATTGCTATGCTTCTGAAATCTGTACGAAATACGAAATTTAATTTACGAATTTCAAATCCAAATTCCAAACAAACATTTGTAATTGTTACAAAAAGTTAACACACCTAAAAGTTAAAAACCCAGGAAGTCAGCACAGCACAGGGATGGTGAGAGCCCCTCATAATCATAAATTCATCATAATGAACATTCGTAATTGTTACGAAAAGTTAACGAACCTAATGAAAATTCGTATTTCGTACAAACTTTCAGACACGAATTACGAGATACGAATTAATTCTAATACAATACGGAACGGAACGAAACAAATTTATTGACAGTGCACATGTCTAATATCAACTAAATATTGTCCTTAGTGGTAATGGTATCGTATACAATCATCTCTGATAGGAAAGTAAAATTATACCACGGCATCAGCGACACATTAGGAAGCAATTACTTATTATTCCTGTTATCTGGGAGAGCGTGTAGCTAAGTCACACACAAGCAATGCAATTTGTCCATTTGCAGAAGATTACGTTTGGTTTTACCCACATAATATCTTCTGCAGCCACACGTGAGGTGGTATACAATGCCAATTGTATCGCAGTTCACAAAATGATGCATAACTAAATTCTTGCCTGTAGGCAACTGGATATTCTTCCCTGTTTTCATAAATTTACAGAAATCCCATTTCTCACTATGGAAAGTACCTCATGGGAAAGGGCCACGGGGATCCATCTTCTTCAGGGCCGAGAAGTGGCTTGACACCAATATGTCTCGTAGAGATTGTACTTTGTGATTAGCCGTATACCCGATGGATGGGAAGATGTCCATTTTCACCCTGGAACAATAGAAGATCTTGTGGATTATCATTTGCATTTTTGAAGGTCCTTTTAAGAGATTTTCTACTATATCCTTGGTCATAGACCAATTTGGGACATCTCCCACCTAGCACAACCAACTTTTGATGTAATCAATCTCATACACTATACAGTCACTCAAACAGAACTTGAGGTCCTAGGGTTAGGACTCAACTTCTGCCCTACATGTGAATTAGATCACATTTTTTACTAGGAAAATTAACATTACAACTTACTGGAACAACCAAACCATTCAATCGGAAACAAATCCAGAGATTAAATGGTCATGTATGAACTAAAGAATGCTAAAGATTCTGGATCAGTTGGAAAGGGAAGGGGGTGTTTGGGATCATCCTAAAAAAATGTACCAAGTTTTAACCAACACTGAGGACCTAGAAGCCCCCACTTTTACACCTCTCGAATATAAGAAAAAATTTCAGAAATTCCCGGCTTTTTCCAACTCCTATCTCAGACCCCTCTCCTTTATATATCTTGCACAATAGCGGTCTCCTCTCAGTGGTCTACCTCTCCATGCTGGAGACATACATACACGTTGAAAAACAGGTAACATTGTTTTTTATAACTTATCACATATCCTATTCAAGACTAGTACACATTTTATGGTATTTCAAAGGCAGACACTATCCTTTCTGCTTTTTTCTTTTCCGATCACCACCTTATTATTTCTCTCTCTCCCTGTGTTCCACCACCTTTACCTCCAATTGCCTAACCATCACCCATAGAAATTTTCGCAACTTCAACCCTTCTCTCCTCCATTCTGCTACTGACCACCTCTACAACAAAATCTCTCCCCTGTCCTGCCCCAACCAAGCCACTGCCATCTACAATAAATCCATGTCCTCCACCCTGGACAAGCTCGCTCCCCTCACTACATGCAGAATCAGGCCTTGACCCCTACAACCCTGGCAAACAGATAACACTATACTTCTCAAAAAACATAGTCGCACTCTTGATCAACCATTAATCAACTACAAGACAGAGTTAGATCTCTCAAAGACTCAATACAAATCTGCCCTCCAGAAATCCTATTCTTTCCTCCACACTGCCAAGCAGACCTATTTTACAACTCTTATTAACACCTTCTCATCCAGTCCCAGGAAACTTTTCTCTACCTTCAACTCTCTACTTCGTCCTCCACAGCCTCTACCCACTGACTCACTCACTGCCCAGGAGATTGCTAATCACTTTGAAAACAAGATTGATACAATCCGTGATGAAATCTCCACTCTACAGGTATCTCCCCAGTTAAGACCCCATATCAACAAATACAATTGACACTCCCCTTATTCAAATCTGCTACAACAGACGAAGTTGCTAAGCTCCTTTCTAATGCCCACCTAATGCCCAGTGGAGTGTAGACACATTATTAACTACTTAGCTCTTATTACAAAGCCAAATATATGCAGCATTTATAACTACTCCTTACCCCCCCCCCCATGGAGACCCTCAGCCTGCACAATTTAGCAACATAGATAGGAGGGCAATATGGTGCACTCTGGGGTTTAGCCAAAGAAAAAAAAAGATAATGGACATTAATGTTAAATGGGCAACTAAATTTTTTAGTCCATAAAATAGTCTTTATCAGAGCTGTTCCCTAGTGGGCTGCCAGTCCTTAAAGCAAGAAGAGGCTCTAAAATGACATGAAAAGAGAAAAAGAAACGGCGCCCCCTAAGCGATAATGTTAAAAATAATTTATTCTGTGGATTAAAAACACTCACATGTAGACAGTGATGTACAGGCACATCAGTATTAATCTTTTAATACTGATGTGCCTGTACACCACTGTCTACATGTGAGTGCTTTTAATCCACAGTATAAATTCTTTTTAACCCAATAGCTGCACTTAGAGGGCGCCATCTCTTTTTCTATTTTCGTGCACAATTTAGCTATATCTTTCTGACCATTATGGAAATGCTTACATTTGGAAAGAAACAGCTCTGGAGTCAACACATATTGGCAGTGGTCCATGCCTGCAACAGCACAAAGCATGATCTGATGTGGTATTTTCCTTACATACGTGTGTTAAAAAAAAGCTCGACTTCAAGTAGATCTCGCCTTTGTCACCACTGATGATATGGGCAGCACAATGGCTGGTTAGCAATTCTGCCTAGAAGCACTAGGGTCATTGTTTCGAATCCCAATCACGACACAACCTGCCTGGAATTTGTATGTTCTCCTTTTGCCTGCATGGGTTTCCTCCGAGTGCTCCAGTTTCCTCCTATATGCCAAAGACATGATGGTAGGTTAATTGGCTCCTATGCAATTTGGCTCTAGTATGCGCATTTATGAATGTGAATTAGGGACCTTAGATTGTAAGCTTCTTGAGGGCAGGGACTCACGTGAATGTGCAATATACTGTATATGTAAAGAGCTGTGTAAATTGGCAGTGCTATATACAGTGGTGTGAAAAAGTGTTTGCCCCCTTCCTCATTTCCTGTTCCTTTGCATGTTTGTCACACTTAAGTGTTTCGGAACATCAAACCAATTTAAACAATAGTCAAGGACAACACAAGTAAACACAAAATGCAATTTGTAAATGAAGGTGTTTATTATTAAAGGTGAAAAAATATCCAAACCATCATGGCCCTGTGTGAAAAAGTGATTGCCCCCTTGTTAAAACATACTATAACTGTGGTTGTCCACACCTGAGTTCAATTTCTCTAGCCACACCCAGGCCTGATTATTGCCACACCTGTTCACAATCAAGGCATCACTTAAATAGGAGCTGCTTGACACAGTAAGGTCCACCAGAAGATCCTTAAAAGCTACACATCATGCCGAGACCCAAAGAAATTCAGGAACAATTGAGAAAGAAAGTAATTGAGATCCATCAGTCTGGAAAGGGTTATAAAGCCATTTCCAAAGCTTTGGGAATCCAGCGAACCACAGTGAGAGCCATTATCCACAAATGGCGAAGACATGGAACAGTGGTGAACCTTCCCAGGAGTGGCCGGCCGCCCAAAATTACCCCAAGAGCGCAGCGACGACTCATCCAAGAGGTCACAAAAGACCCCACAACAACGTCCAAGGAACTGCAGGCCTCACTTGCCTCAGTTAAGGTCAGCGTTCATGCCTCCACCATCAGGAAAAGACTGGGCAAAAATGGCCTGCATGGCAGAGTTCCAAGGAGAAAACCACTGCTGAGCAAAAAGAACATCAAAGCTCGTCTCAATTTCTCCACAGCACATCTTGATGATCCCCAAGACTTTTGGGACAACATTCTGTGGACCGATGAGACAAAAGTGGAACTCTTTGGAAGGTGTGTGTCCAAGTATATCTGGCGTAGAAGGAACACTGCATTTCATAAAAAGAACATTATACCAACAGTAAAATATGGTGGTGGTAGTGTGATGGTCTGGGGCTGTTTTGCTGCTTCAGGACCTGGAAGACTTGCCGTGATAAAAGGAACTATGAATTCTGCTGTCTACCAAGAGATCCTGAAGGAGAATGTCCGACCATCTGTTCGTGTACTCAAGCTGAAACGAACTTGGGTTCTGCAGCAGGACAATGATCCTAAACACACCAGCAAGTCCACCACCGAATGGCTGAAGAAAAACAAAATGAAGACTTTGGAGTGGCCTAGCCAAAGTCCTGACCTAAATCCTATTGAGATGTTGTGGTATGACCTTAAAAAGGCCGTTCATGCTCGAAAACCCTCTAATGTAACTGAATTAGGACAATTCTGCAAAGATGAGTGGGCCAAAATTCCTCCAGGACGCTGTAAAAGCCTCATTGCACGTTATCGCAAACGCTTGGTTGCAGTTGTTGCTGCTAAGGGTGGCCCAACCAGTTATTAGGTTTAGGGGGCAATCACTTTTTCACACAGGGCCATGATGGTTTGGATTTTTTTTCACCTTTAATAATAAACACCTTCATTTACAAATTGCATTTTGTGTTTACTTGTGTTGTCCTTGACTATTGTTTAAATTGGTTTGATGTTCCGAAACACTTAAGTGTGACAAACATGCAAAGGAACAGGAAATGAGGAAGGGGGCAAACACTTTTTCACACCACTGTAAGTAACTGTAATAAATAAATAAATGTAGGCTGCATCCCACAAAGATTATTTTAGGCAACTTCAAAAGAACTGGAAGAACACCTATGAGAAAGTTCAAACTGCCACTGAAACCTAAGAACAGCAGAACAAGTATGAAAATCAGCTTACCACTGGTGCTCCCAGCCATACTAATATGTGCCCAGTCACCTGGCCTTCCTGTGTATCAGATTTGTCTAGAGGGGAAAACAGGGCCCTTAAAGACTTGATACTGCAAACATCTGTTACCACTGAGCGAAGCACTACAGGTGCCTACTCTGTAGACTGTTAAAAACCACTCTGAAATATTAAGAGTTGATGCATTATAATTTATCAATGAAGAAGATCCTGGAAGCCGCACATCACACAAAACCCCCATGTAAAGAGTAGAAGCTGCTTCAGCCTAGACTCGGTCCAGGCCACATCCCAGACATGTTTTGCCCCGCCCATTGGGATCAGTCATGGGAACAGAGATTCCACAGACAGGGGGTGATAAATATATCAATGGTTGCTGTTTGATTGAGATAGGATCAATATCAGGTTAATGTCTGTCACATATTGGAGCCATGGAGCACAAAGATCTAGCCCACAATAGTTCAGAAAGATGTCCAAAGGATAAAAACATCCTAAAGATACAAGAAATGCAAAACGTATAATTTGTGCCATTCTTGTCTTAAGTTGAAAGAAAGCTCAAAAAAGGTATCCTTCTAACCAGATGAGGAAATTGAGGTCCCAAGATTTAGGAGAGACATCTTTTACACTCTCCAGTAGGGATAAGTCAAACTGCCCTAGGGTTTGATTTGAGTGTTGTTCTGACTCAGAACCTTATTGAAATCAACTGGAGCCAAATCTGTCAAATAAAAAAATGTAAATTTTCTGGGCTAAATTACAAGAGGGTGGTAAAAAATAACATGGGGGTGGACACTGCCCTGAGGAACATGCACCAATGCAAAAATAAATATAAAAAAAGGCGTGGCCTGGCCAATGCTGAAGATGGCTGCGTGAATCCTCAGCTTCGTACCTCCACAGCACAGACAAGCATTACCAGCCTCCTCATACCCAGCATCCACCCTCCAAAGCAGAGGGTTATACTCTAGGCATCCTCCAGACTATGTCCCAAAAGAAACTTCCCTGCGGGATTCCGCAGGCTTTTGGATTTCTACATGCAGCATGCACATCAGGGAAACCAATATGGTGCTGACTGGGAGCGAGGAGACCCCTGCTCCCTCTGACATTGAGATTATGGAGGATCACCTCCCTGAGCACACCACCTCTCCAGGGGATAAAGGTAAGAGACTGGCTGACTCTCCCGCTTACTCCCCTGAGAAACAGCCCTCTGTGAAAAAACAATATGGCGCTGGGACCTTTAGTTCCACAGCAGACATTCCATCTATACACTCCCTTGCAGCATACCCTACCACTGATAATCCTGCATCAGAACACTCCATTAAAGCCATGCTATTATCTCCACAATCTGATCTTCACAGGGAATTAAAAATATCCATTAATCAACTACAAGACAGAGTTAGATCTGTAGAAGAATGTACTGATCATATTGAGCAGCATCTATCTGAAGCTACTAAAGCTCATAATGTTATTATGGACACACAGGATGACCAAGCCAATACTATCCACATGATCCACTTAAAAGTCGCAGACCTTGAAAATTGCTCGCGACGGAACAATATTAAGATTCAGGGGGGTCCCTGAATCCCTTGCTACCCCTGAAATAGTACCATATCAAACACTAGCTTTTTCGGAAACTTATTCCAGGGCTAACAATGACATGCTTATTGACCGTGCACACAGGATCCATAAACCGCAAAACTTGCCAGCTTACTATCCCCAGGGACATCCTAGCAAGAATACACTTCTTTCATGTCAAAGAAGATATAATGCATGTGGCAAGGTCCCTTTGCTCTCTACTGGAACCCTTTATCAAAATATTGCTTTGCAACGACATATCTGCTGCTACCTCCCAAGCACATAAGGCCTTTGCTCTGGTCACCTCAGTATTTATTGTATGAGCATAGGAGCACTTACAAAACTGGGCTATCCCACAAAGCTACTAGTAACCTACTGCAATAAACAGGTTACAATGTTGATCCCTAAGGAGGGTATCAAACAGCTCAACAATTAGAGTTTAACCACACAAACACCTCTGCCCACCGCCAACCCGAGACTATCATCTAGAATCCTCAATCCTTGGGGTTCTCAAGCTCCGCCATAACTATAGTATGCCCCTCATGTATTCGTCACTCTCTACCATAGAGATACATACCCAAGGCTGGATACTATTTTTGTTAACTGTTTGATTTACCAGTGGAAGGATTTATGATCTCCCCTCCATGCTTCACTTCTTTAGTGCCCCAGGACGACGTCATCTGTGATGAAATAGTAGGGAGGAGTGGCGTGCTGACATCACCGCGAACAATGCAAATTCCCAGAAGGAACGGGCAGTTATCAGGAGCCTGCTGGCTCAAATTTATTTAGATGCTATTTTTACTACGACAAATTGTGTTACCTTGTCTTTTAAGTTAATAAATCGTTTTTAGAATTACACTATGGAAGCCCTTTTTATCTTTACATGGGGAAACATTGATTGATGGTAACACTGAGGTCACATAGAGTAGAGGATCTGGGACATCCTGCCACTAGGCACAGAGACCCGGGGCTGAGGTATAAGCCACAAGCTAATGCTATCTCCTTAAAAAAGAGATCTATCCAGCTGGTAAGCGGCAACGTGTTTTAAGGTGGAGGAACTTTCCTACTTTCCTTTCGTTATACATCTCTGTGGATCAGTCAATTGAGGAACTCCCATATGAACTGTTTCTTCAAATTGTGCATGTTGTGAAACACTTTCCTTCATAGCAACTACAGAGTGACATGGACACTCATATGGCACTTTAGCCCTTTGTGTTTTTGTGTGATTCACATATTTATGTTTTGATTTTGTTACTTATTTTAAGTACTGCATCACTATTTTTATACTGGGAAGGTTTGTAGCCCTACATAGATGATATATGTCACTATACACTATATATTTTCTATTCATTACTATTGCAGCTCAGATTATTTTATTACAGTTGATTTATTGTGTGTATCTCACATTGTTGCAGCAGTTCATTATGTATTCTTTATCACTCCACTTATCAACATGGAGTATTTCACAGACAGTGCAGTAACTCACCTTTGACACTTCTTTAGTGTGCCAAGCACACTTGTTGTTTTTTTGTTTAATTGTGTAACTTATATATACCAATATCTAGTTTGTTTTACTGAGTTAATATTGCAATCAGCTCTGATTGTCATATGCTCAGATTGAGACCTCTACGATATAGAGTCTCGAACTTCCCATACTTACCTTGTGTAACACATTGTCTTTGCAATAGCTTTGCTCCTATCCTCAACCTCTGTTTTCTCTTTAAGAGTCAGAGCTTGTCCACCTCAGTGCTGCTACATCACCCATACCCAAACTTGTTCACACCTAAGACTTGACACTCACAATCGTCTACCTAAATGCTAAGCCCCTTTAAGCGCTCACTTCTATGGAGAGAGGCCATTTCCCAGAAGGCAGACATCCTTTGCATTCAGGAAATGCACTTTCCTGAAAATAAATACCGCCAATGTTCACACAAACTATTTTAGCACTGTTTCCAGGCACGGTCTGAGAAGGAAGCGAGAGGAGTCCTGATTGTGGCACGATGCTCAATATCCTTTACTCTCACTCATATAGATCAAGATCCCTCGGGTAGATACTTGATTCTATCAGCCACCTTTAATAATCACCCTTTTATCATTGTGAAAATTTACACTCCCAACACCCACCAGAAATCCTTTTATAAGACCATTCTGAAAAAAATACAACACTACCCTAGTGACCAAATTATACTTTGTGGTGACTTTAACGAAGTTAAACACCACAGAGCTATTCTCACTGCTTTCTCTTAAGGATCTTTACGACCCTTGGGGATGTCAACACGGTACTGAGAGGGACTACTCATTCTACTCAAACACCCAGAGATCGTATTCAAGGATTGACCTGTTCTTGACATCCAAAGCCCTACTGCAAAAAATCACCAGATCCACAATTGGACTTATCACATGGTCGGACCATGCGCCAATATCTATCACCATTTCTAGCTCTCCCTCTATGCCCAGACATACTATGTGGCATATGAACTCTTCAATCTTCAGTGCTGCAGAAACACATGAACAGGTTCAATCTGAGATATCCTCTTACTTTACTTGTAATACTGGCACCGTAAGCAACCATACTGTAATCTAGAATGCCCACAAATGCGTCATACGGGGAACTTTATTGCTGTTGGGCGCTCAGGAAAAGAAAAAGAAAAACTTCATTACTAATACCCTACATTTGTGTGCTCGAATCCCTAAATAAACGAAACCCCTCCCAATCTAACTGTGAGGAATTGAGTAACCTGAGTAAAAAACTCAGATCTCACTTTCGGAAAGGACATGACTTTTACCTTAGGTGATTACGATTGACCTGGTACTCCCAGGGAAATAAAGCTGGGGAACTACTAGCCCAGTGGTATAAACGTAGAGCCACATAATCTAGAATCCCATTCCTTCTCAACGAGCAGGGACATGAATTAACAAACCCAAAAGATATAACCAACTGATTCAGCTCCTTCTATTCTAAATGATATAATTTGTCACTCTCCCCATCCGAGCCCAAGTCTCAGCTTGCCACTCTATCCCAACCATTCTCTACCCAAGAGGTTCTCAAGGTCATTGAAGATATCCCATCTCACAAAGCCCCTGTACCAGACGGCTTTGTAAATGAATACTACAAAACATATGATGATCAATTCCTACCCCTACCTATGTAACATTTTTAGCAGATATCTATCCACTGGAGAGATACCGTCAGAAATCCCTTGATAACCACCATCCATAAATCAGGTAAACCCTTCCATGACCCCGCTAACTATCCCCCAATATCTCTGCTCAACACTGATCTTAAGTTCTACACAAAATTATTAGCTACCCTCTTAGCAACCTATATGCCCAATCTCGATCTGGATCAAGTAGGTTTCATTCCTTTCAGGCAGGCCTCAGATGGCACTTGCAGATTTGTAGATCTTATCTGCTGGGCAGAGCATCACCGCACTCCTTCTCTGCTGATTTCTTTAGATGCAAAGAGGGTGTTTGATAGGGTCAATTGGCTATATCTGGACTCAGTCCTCCAAAAATTTGGCATTCAGGGTCCCCTCCTTCAAGCCATTTTAGGCCTATACTCCACACCTAGCTCAAAAGTCCACACGTCGGGTATGATGTCCACTCCCTTCCCTATTACAAATGGAACCCGACAAGGTTGCCCTTATCCCCCCTAATATTGTCCTAGTAATTGAACCACTGGCACAAGCCATAAGATCACACCTCAACATAATCGGCTTATCGGTTGACCAAACCTCCCACAAGATTGGCCTTTATGCTGATGACATAATCATCTGGCTCATGGATCCTCTGAAATCTCTGCCCCCGCTCTGTGATCTACAACAGAGATTTAGTCAGGTATCCATGTACAAGCTGAATCATTCTAAATCAGCTATGCTGGGTGTCTCCTTGTCCCTAAGACTCAGGACATCGATTACAACCACCTCTCCTTTTTCCTGGGCCCACAACTCATCCATGAACTACTTAGGTATTCAGATAACCTCCCCTTCTGCTATGCTTCTACGTACTAATTACTCTGCTGGGTCAAAAACTGCAGGATACAGCCAAAACACTCATCTCAGTCAATGTCTCTTGGGCAGGGAGTATAGCGCTATCTAAGATGTTCCTACTATCACACATCTTATACTATTTAGGGACTTTGCCAATAAAAATTCTGCAAACAGATATTGCCATATTTCAAAAATCCATTAACCACTTTATCTGGGCTGCGTGTAAACCACGTATCAAATCCTCTTTACTCAATACTCCAGGGCCTATGCGGATCCTGGAGTTCCTGACCTTAGAACTTACTATAAGGCAATTATACTGGATCGAACTAAAAAAAAAGTGGAATATGGACTCTTTGCAACCTAGGACCCAGATTGAAACTGGGGCTCTAACCAAAAACCCTTCATCGACTCTAGCTGCGTATGGATGGGATACCATCTGCCTCATTCTCACCTTCCAACAGTTAATGCTACAATAGCCACATGGAAATCAATTCTTCAAGCATCGGCTGGGTTACACATTCAAGTGCTACAACAACTTCAAATATTAGCCTTGTCTCTTCTATCCCCGGATTTACCTCTACAAACCTGGACCACACGAGGTCTCCAAAAGATTGGTGATCTATTTCAGAAAAACAATCTCCCACCCTTCAACCAGGTCATGGACTGCGTTGATATCCCTAATAGGGACTTTTAGCTAGACTTAAGACTCTTCCCTAGCCTTAAAACCTTCCCAACTTCACACAACATCCTCGCCAGGGACATTTTGCATTTCTTCGTTTGACCCAAAGACAAAGTTTGTGGAATATCCCACCTTTAAGGGTTACTACTAAAGTCCACACAGGTGGAGCACTCGCCAACTTTAGCTCACTGGGAATCCATGCTACAAATTTGGATACATCCCCACGCGTGGTACCAAGCAATCCCTACCTCTACAATTTATTCTAGGAACATTTCCCACTAGACAACACTAATCAAAATAGGTACTACACCCCAGTGAAACTAGCTTGGATCTTCCCATCTCAGTTCAGCAAATGTTGGAGAAACTGTGTCGAGGATGGACATATGCTGCATATCTGGTGGGAATGCCCACTTATCACTGTATTTTGGGCAAGCATCACCACCTTTATTCAGGATGTCATTAACTCCCAATATACCTTAACCTCTCAGATGACTCTCTTTGGTCTTGGCTCTCACACTGGCCCCTAAAATATCATCCTTCCATTATTCATATATTAATTGCTGCCTGACTATCTATTGGCCATTTCTGGAGACAGGCTGATGCACCTAAAAATTGCAACACCATTGATATACTTAATGATCACCTATCAATGAAATTCCTATTTGCCAAAGCACAGCTGACACTGCACAAATTCTACAAGCACTTGCAATTTTCTCTATCAGAGCCTCATTTAGCTCTTGGCTCACCACCAAAATACCACCTCCCCTCCCCCTGAACAGAGCCTTCTGGATTAGAGTGTGGATTTTTGACTATTGAAAATTGTTTGCTATATGATATAACTTTACACTTCTAAGTACTAACTTGCTACTCTACTCCTTACCTTCCCCCCTATTACCGTGTCCCTCTTACCCACCACTAGGGATGAGCTTGATGTTCGAATCGAACGTATGTTCGACTCGAACATCGGCTGTTCGCACGTTCGGCGAATACCGAATGTTATGGGGCGTTCCCACCAAATTTGTGTGGCGCTCACGGCCCACAATGCACTGTGCCATCGCAGTGCATTGCTGGCTCATGATTGGCCAAGCAAGCACTGTGACCCCGCATGCTTGGCCAATCACAGTGCCGGCAGCGAAGAGAGCCATAATTGCCTGTGGCCAATTATAGCTCAGGGGGTTTAGTACACGCCCCACACTATATAAGGCCGCCAGCACGGTGGCCTTGTGTAGTGTGTTATGGCGTGCAGGGAAAGTGCTAGATAGGCAGGGACAGTATGTTCTTTTCTCAGGCATCTGCAGGAGTAAAAGTGGGCGTTGTGTGCCTCCAGCACAGTGTACACCTGTATCTACCCTTTATTGCTGGTGTTCTCTAATACAGGCATCTACAGGAGTTAGTGGGTGTTGTGTGCCTCCAGAACAGTATACACCTGTATCTACCCTTTATTGCTGGCATTATATAATAAAGGCATCTGCAGAAGTTAGTGTGTGTTGTGTGCCTCCAGCACAACACAGTATACACCTGTATCTACCCTTTATTGACGGTGTTCTCTAATACAGGCATCTGCAGAAGTTAGTGGGTGTTGTGTGCCTCCAGAACAGCACAGTATACACATGTATCTACCCTTTTTTGCTGGTTTTCTCTTTTACAGGCTTCTGCAGCCTTTACAGTGGGTGTTGTGTGTCTCCAGCACAATATACACTACCCAATTGCTGGTTTTCCTATCTCCCTACTATGTCTGGAAGGCCAACAAGGAGAGGCAGACAGTCACGAGCCAATAAAAGAGGGCAAGCAGGCTCTGTGTCTAGAGATGCGGTGCATCATCATCAGCACGTGGCCATGGGACACGCTTGTCCTCATTTCCGGCAGCTGGATGTGTTGAGCCGCATCAAGCTGAAGACTTGGTAGAGTGGATGACCAAGCCCTCCTCATCTTCCTCATCCTCTCACACCCAAGCTCAGGGTACTAGCAAAGCAGCTGCCAACGTGTCCTCTTCCCTCGTCTCAAAGTCATCAGTCACTCCTTCCCTAGACCCACCATGTCCTCCTGAGGAGTCCCCCGAACTGTTTGAGCACAGTGTTGCGTACATGCTCCAGGAGGATGCCCAGCGTTTTGAAGGCTCTGATGATGATACCCAGCTGGAGGAAGGCAGTAGTGTGAGCTCAGAGATCTGGCAGTCATGTTTCACCAGCTGCAGCATACTGCCAGGTTTTCTCCAGTGATGAAGAGGGAGGGGATGATGAGGTCACTGACTCCACGTGGGTGCCTGATAGGAGAGAGGAGGAGGAGGCACATCTCCAACGAGGCAGGATGCCCTCCGGGGGCCAGCTTAGGGGCAGCACACCAACTGAATTACACCACAGAGCTTCGCCTGTGCAGGGCGCTGCCTCTGCACATTATTCCACAAGTTCTTTGGTGTGGGATTTTTTGAGACCAGTGTATCAGATCGCAACGCTGCTATTTGTAACATATGTCTCAAGCATATCTCGCATGGCCAAAACATCAGCCGCTTGGGCACCACATGCTTGATGAGACATATGTTTACCTGCCATGCAGCTTGTTGGCAAGCGTACCTTAAAGACCCACACCAAAGAACAAAGCGGACCTCTCCTTGCTTCTCATCAGCTGGGATCTCCAACCCCACTAGACTTTCAGTCCTCTCTGAAACGTGCACTGAGAGGAATGAAGGTGTAGAATAAGGTGTGTCACAGCCAGGTACTTGCGGGCACTCTACTAGCAGTACACCCATGTCTGATTGTAGCAGGCAAATTTCCCTACCCCAGCTGCTGGACCATCAAAAGAAGTTCACTCCCAGCCATCCACCTGCCCAGCGGTTGAATGCTAGCTTGGCTAAATTGCTAGCACTTCAACTGCTGCCTTTACAGTTGGTAGAGTCAGCCCCCTTCCATGAGTTTGTGCAATGTGCGGTTCCTCAGTGGCAGGTCCCCATACGCCACTTTTTCTCATGAAAGGTGATTCTGGCTCTCTACCAGCATGTGGAAGGCATTGTCCTTGCCTCACTGGACAGGGCGGTCAGTGGTAAGGTGCATATTACCACTGACTCATGGTCCAGCAGGTATGGCCAGGGACGGCCCATTGGGTCACTCTTCTGGCAGCTGGGACGGATGCAGGACAAGGTGCAGTAGTGTTGGAGGTTGCTCCGCCACCACACCTCCAAAATGCTACTACTGGTTGTGACACACCTCTCTCCTCCACCCCATCCACTTCTTCTTCCTCCACGGCCTCTTCCAGTGCTCTGTCCTCGGAAGCAGCGTTGCTCTGTAGGCATTCAAGTGGCTACGTAAGTATGCAGGCAAAAAGATGCCATGCCGTGCTTGCGCTAGTTTGTTTGGGGGACAGGAGCCACACTGGGGCAGATATTTTGTCAGCTCTGCAGGAGCAGGCCGAGCGGTGGTTGACGCCATGCCAGTTTAAGCCAGGAATGGTGGTTTGCAACAATGGCACCAACCTCCTCTCCACCCTCCGACAGGGACAACTGACCCATGTGCCCTGTCTGGCTCACGTCCTTAATCTGGTGGTGCAGCGATTCTTGGGCAGGTACCCGGGCTTACAGGATGTCCTGAGGCAGGCCAGGAAAGTCTGTGTGCATTTCCGCCAATCATTTAATGCCAGTGCTCAGCTGGCTGAGCTCCAAAAGGAGTTGAACCTGCCCAAGAACCGCCTTATATGTGACATGCCCACCAGGTGGAACTCAATGTTGGCCATGCTTCAGCGGGTGCACACACAGCAGAGGGCCATCAATGAGTACCTGTGCGACTACGGCACCAGGACAGGGTCAGGAAAGCTTGTTTTTTTTTCGCCACGCCAGTGGGGCATGATCAGGGATGCATGCATTGTCCTGTCACCATTTGAGGAGGCCACAAGGATGGTGAGCAGTGACAGTGCATGCATCAGTGACACTGTACCTCTTGTCCACCTCTTGGAGCATACGCTGCGTGGAAAAATGGACAGGGCACTTGAAGCAGAACAGAGGCAGGAAGAGGAGGACTTCCTTGCCTCTCAAGGCCTCCTTTATCCAGACAGTGTTCCTGCTGTCCCACCCATCACACAGGAAGAGGACGAGGAGGAGGAGGAGGCTTGTGTCAGCATAGAGGTGGAGCCTGGCACTCAATATCAGCAGCAGCAGTCTTTTAGGGATGATTTACAGTCCCAAGAAACACGTGGACTTGTACGTGGCTGGGAGGAGGTGGCTGAGGATCATGTTGTCCTTAGTGACCCAGAGGCCTCCGGACCGAATGCCTCAGCTAACCTACGCTGCATAGCCTCCCTGATCCTGCAAAGTCTGCGGAAGGATCCTCATATTCTTCAGATCAAGGAGAGGGACCATTACTGGCTGGCCACTCTCCTTTATCCACAGGGTAAGGGTAAGGTTTCAGACCTTATCTTGCTGCCGCAGAGGGAGCAGAGGATGAGACATCTCCGGGAGGCCTTGCAGAAAGGTCTGTGCAACGCGCTCCCACAGACTGGGAGTTTACAAACTTCTGGTCCTGGACAATGTTTTGCTGAGGCTTCGGTCAGTCACAGAAGGAGCGGTGGAGAAGGTGGCTGTCTGACCGAGGCGTTCAGACAATTTGTTTAGTCCGCAGCCCCAAGGTATGATCAGTTCCAGCAACCATAGCCAGCATCTGATTTACATGGTGCAGGAATACCTAGGGGCAAGGTCAGACTTGGACACCTTTCCCACCAAAAATCCTCTGGCTTACTGGGTCTTGAGGATGGATCACTGGCCAGAGCTTGCACAGTATGCAATTGAGCTACTGGCCTGTCCTGCATCCAGCGTTCTTTCGGAACGCACCTTCAGTGCTGCTGTTGGCTTTGTAACTGATCACAGGGTGCGCCTGTCCACCAACTCGGTTGATCGACTGACCTTCATAAAGATGAATCAGTCTTGGATCACCACCAGCTACCAAGCACCTGAAGCTGATGTAACCGAATATTTTTTTTTGAAAAATGTCAAATCCCTTCAAGACTACCTATGCTGATGCTGAGTGACTGTCCTGTTATGTTGACTGACTATCCGCTTCCTCCTCAATGATCCTTCTAATATCTTGGAAGAACATTTTTGGATGCCACCAGCACAATTTTCCAGCCCCAGTTAATAGGGACGTGTAATTACAATTTTTGATGCAATGCTTTTTAGCAGGGCTCATTCCTGCACTCCAACTAGAGTATATGGGAGAGGTTGCAGTGTTGTGGCACCAGCACCAGTGCCTAAGGCCCAATTTTTCAGCCCCTGTTTAACAGGGGCATGTAATTACAATTTTTGATGCAATGCTTTGCAGCAGGGCTCATTCCTGCACTCCAACTAGAGTATCTGGGAGAGGTTGCAGTGTCGTGGCACCAGCAAGCAGTGCCTAAGGCCCAATTTTTCAGCCCCTTTTATAATATTTCACAGCAGGGCCCATTCCTGCGCCCACCGAGAGTAACTGTGAGGACTTATAGTGTTGTGGCACCAGCACCACCACCATAACCACCAAAGGCCCAATTTTTCTACCACTGTTCAACAATGGCATGTAATTACAATTCTTGATATAATCGTTCACAGCAGGGCGCTCCAGCACCCACCAAGAGTCACTTAGCGGGCTTACAGTGTTGTGGCAACACCAACACCTTAGGCCCCCATTTCTGAAGAGCATATAGGGCAGGCTTCTACTTTCAAAAATCCAACTTACAAACGTCTCCTACCTGCAAACGGAAGGAGACAACAGGAAGTGAGATGAAAAAAGATGGACGGCAAAAAAAATTATACAGGGGTGATAACCCTTCCCTATGTTTTCCAAAAAGCTTAAAAATAGATTTTTGGACTGGAGCTACACTTTAAAAATGTACCAGTTCAAAATTACAAACCGATTCTACTTAACAACAAACCTACGCAGTCCCTGTCTTGTTTGCACCACCTGTATACTGCTGTTCTAAGTATATAGGGCTTGGGGGCCGCATCCCCTTCCTTTTTTTGATTTGGGTAGGGGTTCCCCTTAATATCAGTACAAGACCCAAAGGGGCTGGTAATGGGCAGGGGGGCTACTCATGCCATTTTTCTAAATGATTTTCATCCATATTGCCGGAACCAGATATTACATTACAACCCCAAACAGTTTTAAATTACTTTTTTTCTGTTAAATGTCAATTTGTGCAGGGTCTGTTCTAAACATGGGAAACACGTGCCACTTTACAGGCATACTATAGACACCCCCAGGCACAATATTTAAAGGAATATTTCACTTTTTTTTTCACTTTAGTCGTCATTAAAATCAGTGCTCCCGGGGGCGTGGCCTAACCTTGGGACGGAATGGACGCTTGAGAGCTGAGCTCCTGCCGCGATCCGGTCCTCTAGCCGTTAAGGAAGCCTAATTGAGCTCTAGAGCATCGGAGATTATGGGCTCTGCCTCGAGAACATCATCCGCTTCTCGATCACATTCCCCGAGACGACAACGTGGCAGCATTAGCCAGAATTTACCGGAGCTGTTTCGCTAAACAGAGAGACAATATGGCGTCTTCCCGCCACACTCCAACACAGACTCTGGCCTCCACACCGCCGAACGCGCCATCAAGCATAGCCGTTCCGGACCAGGAGATCTCACTAACTGCACTCCAACAACACCCGAGTCTTATGGACTTAAGATCGGTGGCGGCCGACATCAAAGAGACCCTGACTGCTGCTATAGCGGATCTCCGGTTGAATTTACGAGCCATTGCTGACAGAGTGGTTGATGTGGAGCAACGCATGACACATCATGAAACGATCCTCCGCAAGGTTACCCATAAAATAGACACCCACACATTACAACTAAGAGATCTCCAGTGTCACCAGGAAGATTTGGACAATAGAGGGAGACGCCACAATATTCGGGTGAGGGGCCTGCCGGAATCGGTGGATACAGAACAACTTGAGACGACAGTCACGAATCTGTTTAATGACCTCCTGGATAGGCCAGCTCGAACACCTGTGGCCTTCGAAAGAATACATAGAGCACTACGACCCAAAGGCCACGAAACAGACCCCCCACGGGATGTTGTCTGTTGCCTAGTGGACTACAGACTGAAAGAGGAAATATTGAGCAAGGCTAGAAACAGGATTCAAATGTCTCTAGGGAGTGCTACCATACACATCTATCAAGATTTGTCGGGAATCACATTACAACACCGCAGGGACTTGCGACCGCTTCTCGACGTACTACGTGCGAAAGGCATTCAATACAAATGGAAGTTCCCGTTTGGATTAGCGGCTACTTACCGTGGCCGTACCGCCTTGCTTTGTGTGCCGGAGGAACTTCCCTCATTCTGCGACACCCTGGAGCTCCCGCTGGTAGATGTTCCCAACTGGTATGCTGCATTCCGCACCCATCGCCAACCCAGCAGAGAAAGGGATCGTGAAGAACCGATGGATGCACAACACAGCAGGTACAGACAGCATAGATCTGCGTCACAAAGTCGGTCATATCGCTCGCGGAGAGACTCCCATCCCAGACGCAGCCCCACGGAGTCCCCACGATCTAGACGTGCCAGACGAGATGCTGACCATCACCGGGATCGTTCACCAGGACTGTAACTTTTCAGTTAAGTGCTTTCGGATGAACTATCCCTTCTTTAGAGACTTTGGCCATTGGTCATTTGACCCTAAAATGTTGATTAGCTTATATCATTCTTAGCCAAATTCATCCCTTTAGCACACAGTCCACGACAGGTTTGGAGTTAGATTTCCCTAGTTGACATGTTCGTAGCTTAGAGTAAGATTTACTCTCCATGGACCACTATATTATCGAGGGATGTCGAAGATTGCAGATATATACATGTAGGTTTCTATATGCCAATGTTCGATCTCCTACCACCTTACTGTTGAGATATGGTTATGAGAAACTGCCTGTAGTAAGATGTCTTCCCTATGTTAAAAAGGTGTTCTTACCGTGGCTAAGTGGTTAAATATGTGTGCTCCATGGAGGGACGGTTGCTGATCATAATGATGCGTACTTTATGATTACCATTGCACTTAGATGGAATCTATTCAAATATATTCGAGTCGATTCGATCTGCGGGCACGTTCGGGGAGGTGAGGAAGACTTACGCCTCTAAATGTTCTTACCCCTTGCCTGCCTCAGTGGGATAGTTATGTGGCAAAATGGGTTACGGAGGTCAATGTGCCTTGTACGACTTGCTTCCCCGAGCGTGCCTGCTCCCTTTTTGTAGTTCAGTGAATCCCTTACCCGTATTAGGCTCAGGTTAAAATTTTATGTTTTATGTACCCTAGACGTGGAAGGTTCGTTGGCCGTTACTCGATAGTGTGAATATAACGCAGTAGTTGTTTCTTTTTGGGTACCTCTGTTTATCAATGTTTCTCAGTGAACTCTCCCTCAGTGTGGTACATTACGATCTACTCTTTCGTCCTCTCTATACTGCGGGCGTTTTGTATATTCAGCTAACTTACTGGCCGACGGGGAATATACAAGTTAAATTGCAATCTCTCGAGTTGAGACGAGTCCCGGGGGAAGTGTTAACCCGCTTCCCTTGACAATACCTTTATTCATTTAATTTCATTGGACCGGATCGCGGTCACATTTGTAGTCTACCGTATCCACTCTTCCCGAGAGATTTGGTTCAACCCCACCACGGTTGTTTGGACGCAAGTGTCTTGCCGAAAGCCGGATGCTATCTGTACGGACATCGTACATTTCCCGGACGTTTTCGCTCTGGGGGAGAGGCTGGTCCTCCACCCTCACAGCGAACGCCTAAGGGTATATCCCTATTTCCCCGTTTATTTTCCCTTTCCTTCCCTCCTGCACTGATACTCTCTCTTTACGAACCGCAATCCGAATACTTTTAACTCGTTGCACGTAAAACCTCGCAACATGCACAATCGGCACCCTCTCATTCCAACCCCTCAGGTCAAACTATATTCGCTTAATGTGAAAGGTCTCAACACTCCAGAAAAAAGGTCACAACTATTCCATCTCTTACGCAAAGCTAAGGCTGATATTGTATTTCTACAGGAAACTCATTTTAGGTCTGATAAGATACCTAACTTGCGGTCCTCCCTTTACCCAACAGTGTTTCATGCTACTAATGCCTCAGTAAAATCAAAGGGAGTATCGATTCTCATTTCTAAGAATTGCCCCTTCCAGGTACAGGATTCGTTGTTGGATAAAGAGGCACGCTATGTCTTTCTGAAAGGGGAGCTGTTTAACAAAAAAATTACATTAGCTAACATTTACGCACCCAACCAACAACATGTCCCGTTCTTCAAATCCACGATGCAACAACTTACATCCTTTTATCAAGGTACTCTGGTGGTCGGAGGAGATTTTAATGTAGCTTTGGCCGCCAATTTAGACTCCTCGAATGGCACCTCTTCGATAGCATACAGTGCACTACGGGCAATAAAATCTCAATTGACCACGTTAACACTCCATGATGCGTGGAGAACGCTATACCCGACCGTTAAAGATTTCACCTACTATTCACCCCCTCACAACAAATACTCGAGGATCGACTACTTTTTCCTCTCTCAGACGGATTTAGAATGCTTACTTGCGGCTTCCATTGACCCTATGGTGCTCTCTGATCATAACCCGGTCTCGATCACCCTGCCTTTCCCTGCAAGACCGACGAAACCCTTTATTTGGCGATTGGATAACTCGTTACTCAGCGATTCGGAGGTGGTACGTACCATAACCTCTAGCTTAACAAATTACTTTGCTGAAAATGCCTCCACTGAGATTCATCCTCTAACAAGTTGGGCTGCGCATAAATGTGTGATTCGGGGAGAATTTATCTCCCTTGCGGCTAAGAGACGGAAGGACATGGAGATCAGACTCGATAAATTATCAAAGACCATCCATTCACTAGAAATGCTGCATAAACGAACGTTAGCGGAAAACACTTTACACACATTGCAGAAGGCCAGATTAGATCTCTTGGAGGAACTAAACATACCAATCAGGAGGAAATATATCCTTATGCAACGAAATTACTATGAATTTGGTAACAAAACAGGAAAATTCTTAGCTAGAGCAATCCAAAAACAGAGTGCAATGTCCACGATCCATCACATAGTTGATCCGAAATTTTACTCAAATCTTTATAATCTCCCGCACCATCCCTCAGCAGGAACACAACACGACAGACTCCAAAAGATGACGGAATTTCTGGACAATAATTGTCCAGGGAGTATTCCTGACGACATGGCCACAGATTTAGAGAAGCCAATAACGAAAGAAGAAATCTTGACCGCCCTTAAACAGCTAAAACCGGGTAAAAGCCCTGGTCCAGACGGTTTGCCTACACTATATTATAAAACCTTTTCGGACACGCTTATTCCTCATATCACTGAAATATTTAACAAACTTCCTGACTCCCCATTGCTTCACACGAAACTCCATGAAGCACACATCACAATGATACCGAAGCCAGGGAAAGATGACTCTTTGGTCCCTAATTACAGACCTATTTCACTTATAAACGTAGATATGAAGATTTACGCAAAAATCATAGCGAATCGCATTCTCCCTTTATTACCCTCCCTTGTCTCCTTGGACCAAGTAGGTTTCGTTCCGGGTCGGGAGGCGCGGGACAACACGCTAAAAGCGATCAATGTCCATAAGTGGTTATCTGCTTCTCAAACCCCGGGCTTCTTTCTATCGTTGGATGCGGAGAAGGCGTTCGACAGGGTGGCTTGGGACTACATGTTGGCAACACTCAGAAAAATGGGCTTCAAAGAACGTACCTTACAATATATTATGGCACTTTACTCATCCCCCACAGCCAGAATTAAGGTTAATGGTTATGTGTCGGACGCCTTCTCCTTATCCAACGGAACAAGACAGGGATGCCCCCTATCTCCAATTATATTTATTTTAACGATTGAACCCATGCTTCACAGGCTTCGAACAAACGCGAATATTAAAGGAATCCCAATTAAGGGCGAGACTTACAAAGTGGCAGCGTACGCAGACGATATCCTCTTATTTCTAGCAGACCCAATCACTACTTTACCCAATTTACTCCAAGATTTCGCTCAGTTTAAAGCAATAGCGAACCTCCAAATTAATTTCAACAAATCCAAGGTCCTCAACATTACCCTACCCGACGCAGTGCTGACACAATGCCAAACAAACTTTCCATTTATTTGGGAAAAACATGCCATCACATATTTAGGAATTCAATTACCGACTAAGTTGTCAGACCTGTATCCCCGCAACTATCTACCACTACTTAACTCCATTAGGACAGACCTGCAGAACTGGAAAATTCCTACTATCTCGTGGTTCGGGAGAGCAGCGATTTTAAAAATTAATATCCTCCCCCGGTTCCTATACCTCTTACAAACGATTCTAATCACCCTTCCCTCCACGTTTTTCACGACATTCAAAACTCCCTGCTCCCAATGTGTCTGGGCTAACAAAAAAGCTTGTATAAAGTGGGAGACACTGACTCTTCCCAAATTACAAGGGGGTCTGGGAATTCCAGATCTACGAAAATATCAATGGGCATGCCAATTGACCAGAATCATGGATTGGCACATCCACAGACAGAACAAAGCCTGGGTAGTGATTGAAGAGGCATTTGCTCACACGCCGATACATCTACTCCCATGGATAGGCACTGACTCCGCTCCGACAACACTTTCATCTCACCCTTTGATAAGCACTACACTTAACATTTGGAAAACAGTTTGTCACAAAACAAAAATTTCTTCTACCCATGGCCTGCTTACCTCATTAGAGTACAATTCGGAATTCACCCCTGGTATTCAAGATCGATATGCCACTGACGACGTCACTAGAGATTACGTGCGAGCAGGGTCCTTTTTTGATAAGGGTAGAATGCTCACATTCCAATCTCTACTGACTAAATTTCCGGACAGGAAGATACCCTTCTTTAATTTCCTTCAAATCAGACATTTTCTACTCAATAAGTACCCTGCGAATACGTGGTGCAGGGAATTGACTTCGTTTGAACAGCTTTGCTCTAGGAAAACTCCACAGAGACATCTCATTTCTGAGCTTTATGCTCTCTTCTTTCCTACTACAAATGACTTAGTGGATTCGGTGCGCGAAAAGTGGGCGTCGGATATAGGCCTGGAATTGACACAAGATGATTGGGGAAAAATACTGATAAACATTCACAAGGGTTCTAGGAATGTATCCGTACAAGAAAACAGCTTTAAACTCTATTACCGATGGTATAGAACCCCGGACGTCTTACACAAATACTACACAACGGTACCCTCATTATGCTGGAGATGCGGGGAAGCAGTGGGAACTATCCTGCACATTTGGTGGGACTGCCATGCACTTAGACCGTACTGGCAGGCTATACACCAGCTCATCTCTACCATAACAACCTTTACACTGGACTTCACGCCAGCACAATATTTACTTCATCATACAACCATGACTCAAAGTCACAAAAAAAAATCTGTTGTAATACACTTAGTTAATGCAGCTAAAATGTGCATTCCGTTTTTTTGGAAATCTACCACGATTCCCTGTGTTAAAGATTGGATACGTAGAGTGAAAAAGATAATGGAAATGGAAGAAATTACACATCAACTCCTTGACACTTCACCCAAATTCACCAACACCTGGGCATGTTGGATACACTTCCAAACATCTGAAGAATATAAGCGTTACATGGCTGACTAAAGGTTTGACCTGATGGCTGCTTCCATTAGGTACTTTAGAGGGCCCCTTACTCTATGACAAAGCTACATATTGTTCTTAGAAAATAAACTTATACTTACCCTCCCCTTTCCCTTATACATTTTCCTGCCCTCTCCCCCCCCTGTATAATGATGCTGGTCATCACTTACTCTACTTATAGATATATAAATATAGCTCACACTCTAGTTAAAGCGAACAGTCGGAAGAGTTGTAGAGGCTTTTTACCGAATTACTCGCCTTATGCAGCTGGGTGCACTCCAGTTGCTAACTCCTTCCACCCGCATAGAGGTTCTACGAAGTTAGATATTAATGTTACTCTCACCCCGTTAGAGGAGTAATTCGTAAACAACAACTTGACAACTCATAGTTGTGTTAGGAATTATTACTGTTTGTTACAAATGTCATGTACCTACTGCGTCTGATGTATGTTTTGAATCTCTTAATAAAAAGATCTTTAAAAAAAAAAAAAAAAATCAGTGCTCCCAAAAAATCTGCCATTTTTAAAAAAAAATTAGGGATTGATCAATGTCCCCTGGGGCAGGAGCAGGGTCCCCAAACCCTTTTTAGGACAATATCTTGCATATTAGCCATTAAAATTAGCACTTTTTATTTCGAACATTCAAGTCACACAGACTTCAATGGGGTTCTAAAGTTCGCACAAATTTTTGGTCAGTTTGAAAGTTCTGGTGCGAACCGAACCGGGGGGTGTTCGGCTCATCCCTATCTACCACCCTTCCCTGTTTTCTGTTTTCCTCCTTGTATGTTTTACAGGCTACAGTACTACTTAGGTTGGTTTTGTACCAGGTTCTGTATACCCCTCCTTAAATGTAGATGTGAAATGATAATAACTTTCAAGTTATTGTAAATCACTTTGATTCTTCTATCAATAAAGAATTTTTGAAACCGAAAAAAAAAAGAAATATAAACAAAATTCCATTATGCCAGGAGCAGTGATTTTTAAATACTTAAAGGCAAACATTAAAAAATATAAATTCCTTTAGATTACATGCCTGGGAGGTATCTGGCCTAATCTTGCCTGTGAAAAGGCATATCTATGATGTACAGAAAGTGTTGTAGCAACGCTGACATTTACAAAGGAGAAAACTGTTTAGAATTGTAGAATTGCCAGCAAATTGTATTTAATTGCAACTTAAAAAAAACAACACTTCCAGAACCATACTAGACTATTTGCCCTTAACATGGAAGGTATCTTGGCAGGGGCCCCCCCCCCCCCCACTCCTCCAGCAAAGAACCCTGTCCCAGAGTTCATAAGAACAAGGATTTCCTTCCCACAACCCTGGCTGTCCAAATACTCAAACATCCAAAGATTGATCAGAATGTAGGTTCTAACTCATCCCTACGCTCCAGTCAGCAGATTGGGGGAGAAGAGAAGAAGACACTTTATTCTTAACTGTGGGAATCCCAATTTGTGCAGCTATTGTACATTGTCATTTTTGTTTAATGTCACATACAGATAATACAGTATGTGTTTTGTTGTAGTATGAGATGATAAGTTTTATTGAGAATGGCTTGCAGGTTTGTGTGTCAAAACCATTATCTACTCTGTGCAATTTATGTGTTTTTGTAATGCAGTCATGTACAGATTTACCTACAGTAAGGATGCCAAAACCATTACAAACAAATGTTTTGGCATGCTTTAACAGATTTTTTTTTTAAATCAGAATTTCTGTAGAATAATTAATTCTTTGATTGCATCTTATTTTTTTGCTTGGCATTTCACATTCAATTTAGAAATGACAATGATTTTGTTTAACATAGTGGTTTGAGATACAATGCTTTTTTTTAATTAAAGCTATTAATCTAAATGAGGATATGTACAAAGGTTGCCAGGACTCTATTAGCTGTTTGATTTCTACTGTTACAGGTTAATATAATTTTATTGCACGAAGCTGAAGCTCAGTTTGTAAATATTGAAATTGTTCAAATTCTCTTTTTAGAAATCAGGTTCCTGGATTTATTTTAAATACATTTGGTCCAACCTGATTCTGGTTTATTAAAATGAAAATTGAAATTCATAATGAGAATTGCTGTATTCTCTGCAGTATAGTAAATGGGCCAAATGTGTAGAAAGTATGAGTAAATATGGATTCCGGAATATGTATTTTATTGCAAGCTATAAAAATGGCCAATCTCCTTTTGGTCTACATTGCAAATAATGCTCATGTACTTAAATCCAAAATCCTGATTCCTTGTATTGTAGTTCCAAATGGTTATTCATGCTCATCTATACTCTGTCAGCTATGAAAAGAATGAAAACAATATTAAGGTCAATAATAGACCTCATATACAAAAGGCAATATATTAAGGGAACAATTTTAATCATCCACTCTGCCTTAGCTATAGATATCTTACCAGTAGGGGTGTCCATCTCCAGATTACCTGGCATGGTAAAGGTTGGAGCAGTTGAGAGTGGGTCCATGCTTTAGAAATGCTGTATTAGGCAGTAGTGATAGTAAATGTCATGCTATTGTTTTAGAATATTTACATTCCCAAATACCCACAATGAGAGTCATTTTGCAATCATTTCTAAATAAAAGATATGAATAGATTAGCAATCAATCGGTCCACTTTATGGCTGACAGGTTTCCTAAAAAAAACTCCTGATCTGACCACCAATGCAGTATTGATGTACTAATACAAGAATTTGCTGCCATAGTAACCATATTTCCCTTCTGTCTCTTGAACTTAGGCCAGCTGACTTAAAGGAGTTGTAGTCTCAAGCCCCTTTCACACTTGTACGACTTGTCCTATGATTTTGGACTGCAAAGTCATATAGCAAGTCAATTCCCATGATTTACAATGACTACGATTCATATCAGTACGACTTCAAGTCCCTGCACTACTTTGGTCCGACTTTGATCCTACTTCAGCCCATTGAATGTCATTGAAGTAGGATCAAAGTCGGATCTCAGTCTTAACTGATCTGACTTTGACATGCGTCTTGTGCTCTGATGATCTTGAAGAGGAACTCCACACTAAATAAAAAAAAGGCATGGTTTCCCCATCCAAGAGCATACCAGGCCCTTCAGTCTGGCATGGATTTTGAGGGGAAACCCCACACCCAAAAAAATGGGGTGGGGGTCCCCCCAAAATCCATACCAGAACCTTATCTGAGAACGCAGCCAGGCAGGTCAGGAAAGGGGGTGAGGACAAGTGAGCAGGCCACATGCCCTCAATGCAGGGGGTTGGTGCTTTGAGGCAGGGGGCCTCCTCACCCCAAAGCACCTTGTCCCCATGTTGATGAGGACAAGGTCCTCGTCCCAACAACCCTGGCCATTGGTTGTCGGGGTCTGCGGGAAGGGAGCTTATGGAATCTGGAAGCCCCCTTTTGACAAGAGGGCCCCCACCCTATGTGAATGAGTATGGGGTACATTGTACCCCTACCCATTCACCTAAAAAACAAAGTGTCAAAAATAAAACACAGTACACAGGTTTTTAAAGTAATTTGTGCTCCATAACTCTTTCCCCTTATAGGAATCACCGTCCCTCAGGTAGGGTCTGGTGTTTTTTTTTTTGGGATAGATCCCATATTGGGTGGGGTGTTTTTTTTTTTTTTTGGGTAATTTAGTTAACGTTCCCCTGGGTAACTTGGGGATCGGGGAGAAGGAGCTTCTCCAATTTTAGAGAGTACAACTCTGTAATTTTTGCGCCGGGGGTGTGGGGGTTTTTTCCTTTATTTTTTTTTTTTTTATTTATTTTTTTTTCTCTCTCTCTTCCCTCCTGTTTCTTTTTCCATCCTTCTTCCGTTTTCTTTGGTCCACTCAGAATTTGATATGGCAGCGATTTTTTCCTCGCCAGTATCACTAAAATTATGTACCTACAATATTAAAGGTCTTAATAATAAATCAAAAAGAGGTCAGATTTTATATAGTTTGCATAAAGCTAAGGTAGATATTATACTTTTTCAAGAGACCCACTTTCGAAGTGATAATATTCCTGTGTGTTCTCGTAAACACTATTCGCAATGGTTTCATAGCACTATGTCGAGTTCAAAATCAAGAGGGGTCTCTATTGCTTCTCACAAGCGCTTACCAGTTCAGAATTTGGAATATAGAGCTGATCTAAATGGAAGATATCTGTTTCTTAAAATCCGACTGTGGGATAAAATTTTCACGATTGCAAACTTTTATATTCCAAATTGTGACCAAACTAAGACAATTGTGAGTTATCTAGGCCTTCTAGCAGATTTTGCAGAAGGTACGGTTATCGTGGGAGGAGATTTTAACTTAGTACTGGACCCTTCACTAGATACGTCAGCTCAACGATCAAATATTTCATATTCTCGTTTGCGGGCACTTAAAAACAAACTTTTTGAACATAGGTTGATGGATCTATGGCGAACCCTAAACCCTAAAGATCGTAACTATACATATTTTTCTTTAGAGCATAAAACATATAGTAGAATAGACTTTTTTTTAACTGGTCCTAAGTTATTGGAATGGAACCCCTCTATAGAAATCGGGTCATTTATTTGGTCCGACCATTCACCAGTATTCCTAACAATAGTACCCCCTCAGACTCAGGGTACTAATTGGTCGTGGCGTTTGAATGATACACTTATGCAAGATCAAATCTGTCATAAAGCAATTACAGAGGCGATTGATAATTTTATCTCCTACCATGAACAGGATGAAACTGCCTTACCCTTGAAATGGGAGGCCTTAAAGGCAGTAATACGAGGGGTGTTCATTCAACATGGTTCTCGTCTTAAAAAAGAAAAATCAAAAATTATCGAAAATACGTTATTGAAGCTCCATTCTTTGGAAACTCGACATAAAACCCACTGTTCTCCAGATATATCAGCCAATATTTTCTCTACAAGGATATCTTTATTACAGTTATTCAAATCATCTCAGAGCTCATACCAACAAAGACGTGCAGTGGGAAGATATAGATCTGAGAATAAGTGTGGGAAAATGTTGGCTGATATGTTACATCCACGTCAACCACAGACTTTTATACCAAGTATAAAAAAATCATCAGGGGAATTGACATCTGACCCACGTGAGCTTCAACAAACTTTTAGGGAATACTTCTCAGCCCTCTATAATTTGACCCCATCATCATTAGGGGAGGATGAGGGAATTGGAGACAATATTATGGGGGAATATGTAAGGGAAAACGCTATTCCGACAATAGATAGTGCTACTGGGGAATCTTTGGATTCTCCATTTTCACTTGAAGAGCTACTAGAAGTAATTGCCAATACTCCAACAAATAAGAGTCCAGGCCCTGACGGGTTTACATCAAAATTCTATAAGACGTTTAAAGAACATATAGCTCCGTTTATGCTTCAAGTGTTTAACTCTATCTCCTTCACGAACCAATTTTCAACACAGACTCTGGAATCTCATATAACTTTGATTCCCAAACCAGAAAAGGATTTGACACTTTGTTCTAGTTTTCGACCCATATCATTGATTGGGATAGATTTAAAGATATATGCTAAACTGATTGCACTCCGTCTTCAACCATTGCTTCCAAGCTTAATACATACAGATCAGGTAGGATTTATTCAAAGTAGAGAAGCACGCGATAACACGATTAAAACTTTTTTGTTGATGAACTATGCACAAAGGGCTAAAATTCCAGTATGCCTTCTCTCAGTTGATGCAGAAAAGGCATTTGATCGGGTGGGATGGCCCTTCCTTAAACATTCTTTAATGCAAATAGGACTGGGGTCAAATATATTCCATAAGATCATGGCATTATATACTAAACCGGTAGCTAGAATAAAAATGAATGGTTCATTGACAACAAGTTTTAATATACAAAATGGTACCCGTCAGGGATGCCCGTTATCCCCTTTACTCTATGTTATAGTAATGGAATATTTAGCGACGGCTATTAGACAGAACTCTTCCATTTCTGGTGTTCGGATAGAACAGAGGGAAATAAAAATGGCTCTGTTTGCCGATGATCTATTACTTTATATCACTAATCCACACATTGCAATTCCCTCTGTTTTGTCTGAATTCCAGCGGTTTGGGAAACTGAGTAATTTTAAAGTAAATATATCAAAATCAGAAATCCTTAATGTGTCGCTCGTACCCGAACAGGTTACAATGTTGAGAGCTAATTTTAAGTTTAGGATTTGTTCTACAGCTGTAAAATATTTAGGTGTTAAAATCACCCCGGATTCAAATCATTTATACTCAATGAACTATGTTCCTCTCCTGCAACGTACCCTACAAGATCTAAAAAAATATGATGTTAAGCAATATTCATGGTTTGGGAGAATTAATATATTAAAAATGGATATAATACCGCGGTTTTTGTATTTTTTTCAAACTATCCCAATTGATGTCCCCAGATCTTTTTTTTCCACTTTACAATCGGCTTTTACAAAATTTATTTGGGGACATAAAAAACCAAGATTAAAAAAGAAATTATTATCATTACCAAAAACGAAAGGAGGTGTGGGTGCACCTGATCTATACTACTACTATGTTTCGGCTGTTCTGACTAGACTGGTGGACTGGTTTTATTGTCTGGAAACCAAACAATGGGTAAAAATAGAACAAGGGTTGAATCAACTGGATTTAAAGGCATTGCCATGGTTAGACTTGTCTGGTAGCAATTTAAATCGTGAGTTGTTAGAATCTATGCCTTCCCTCACATCTCATGTGTTGAATGTATGGGGCAAAACAGTTATAAAATTGGAACTTTCTTCTTATGTAGGACCTATGACATCTCTATTTGGCAACCCTTTATTTCCACCGGCATTAAATAGGACAAGTTTTCTTATATGGAATAGGGAATCCCATTATAGACTGAGTAATATTTTATGTCAGGGGACAATTCCGTCTTTATTAAATTTATTCCCTACTCAGCGACCATCACCTATGCAAATGTTGGAGTTTTGGCAGTTGCGGTCATTCTGGTGTACAATTCGATCAAGTAAATCTCTGGGTAGAGATTTAACACAACTTGAAACTATCCTGACACAAGATCAAAAACCAAATCATGTTATATCAGTACTATATAAGATGTTTATTATTAAAAATCACCCGGAGCCCCCAGAATACATAAGTAAATGGGTTAATGAGATCAACGCTCAAATTGAGGTTGGGGAATGGGAGAAGGCATTTAATTTTTCTCACTGTTTATCACCGTCGATTAAAGCACAAGAGACGAATTACAAACTGCTCTCAAGATGGTACTGGAGCCCAGTGACACTTCACCGTATATACCGAGAAAAATCGGATATATGTTGGCGGTGCCATAGAGACAAGGGCACATTGCTCCACATCTGGTGGGAATGCCCCCTAATTTTTAGATTTTGGGAAAAGCTTATGCAATTATATACAACAGTCACTGGGGAGGCAATCCCGAATACACCACAAATCACCCTCCTCTCTATGTTACCAAGAACATATAAAAATGTTAAAAAGAATCTACTAGGATACTGGTTGACGGCGGTAAGAACTGTGATACCGCGGCACTGGCGATCAACCCAGTCGCCTACGATAAATGAATGGGCTCTAGAAATGGATAATATAGAGAGAATGGAGATACTCTTAGCACAAGAATTAGATACATATGAAAGGTGCCTCTTGGTTTGGACTCCATGGAGACAACATAGGAAATTGGTAAAAGATTAAGGAACTAGGAGAAGGGAGGGGGGAAGGAGGGATCTGTAGAGGAGAGAGAAGCGGGGGAGGGGGGAGAGGTTAGATATACAGTATCCCCCTTTCCTCATCTCTGTGTGTGTGTTTTTTTTTTTTTTTTTTTCTTCTGGGGAGGGAGGGTAGAGGAAATAAAATAATAAATGTGATTATTATGCATGTAAGTAAATACATATGTTTGAATATTGTTTAACTGTGTGTAATGCTTTATAATAATTGAAAATAAAAATAGAATTGGAATAAAGTAATTTATTAGGCAGCTCCAGAGTCTCTTCCAACTTCTTCTGCCCTCTCTAGCTCTTCTGTCTCCTCCTCCTGATGTCTTTTGGTCCTCTCCAGTTCTTCTCCCTCTGTCCACTGTCTTCTGCCTCTGCCAGGTCTTCTCTGCTGTCTTCTCGCTCTTTTGCCCTGTTTTCTCCGCTGTCTTCTCCCTTTGTTCTTCTTCCGATGTTGCTCTGTCCCCCTGTAATGCTCAGTGTGCGGTGTCTCGCTACTTATATTGGCATGAGGCGGGGTCACCATGTGACATCATCCGGAGGCCGTCCCTTATGACATCACCATCCGGGGCATGCTGGATGGTGACACCATAAGGGATGGGCCTCCAGTGACCCTGCCCTATGCCTGCCAATATAAGTAGTGACACACTATTTTAAAAACCTGTGTACTGTGCAGATCCCAAAAACCAAGGGCCAGGGTTGCCGGGAAGAGGCCCTTGTCCTCCTCAACATGGGGACAGAGTGCTTTGGAGTGGGGGGTGCAGGGCCCCCCTGCTCCAAAGCACCCCCCCCCCATGTTGAGGGCATGCAGCCTGGTACGGTTCAGGAGGGGGCGCTGTGCTGCAGCTACCCCCCTTTTTCTTACCAAAACCCATTTGTTCCAGCGATGAGAACGATCCCAGCAGCTTCAGCTGCTGTCTCTGTCCTCATTGGAAAGATTCAAAGCAGCAGGAGCCATTGACTCCCGCTGCTGTCAATCAAATCCAGTGGCATGGGAGCCAGGCGCGGGGCCAAGTCCTGCTGTCATCAATGCAGAAGCAGGACTCGTGAGCACTCCTGCATGGGTACCCCATGGAAAGCAGCTCTCCATAGGGGCACCCGATGAAGAGGAGGAGCCAGGAGCTCAATTGGGGCACCTCAGAAGAGGAGTATCAGGACTGCTCAGTGCAAAACCCTTGCACAGGGCAGGTAAGTATAACATGTTTGTTATTTGGGAAAAAAAAAACCTTTACAATTACTTTAAGCTGGGTACGCATGGGCCAAATATTGGGAGACTTTTGCTGGTTAAAAAAAAAAAACCTAGGAGGAACTATATGTTTAACAGTTACATAGTTACATAGTTACATAGTTACATAGTTACATAGTTAGTCAGGTTGAAAAAAGACACAAGTCCATCCAGTTCAACCAAAAAAAATAAAATAAAAATAAATAAAATAAAATATACTATACATATATATACACATATACACATATACATACATACATATATACATACATATACCAGCCCATATACCCAATTCTATATCCACAGTTGATCCAGAGGAAGGCAAAAAACCCCAGCAGAGCATGATCCAATTTGCTAAAGCAGGGGAAAAAATTCCTTCCTGATCCCCCGAGAGGCATTCGGATATTCCCAGTTATTCATTATCTAATAATATGCCTCATTCAAAGTCCCAATCTCTCTTCCATTCCATACTACTAAGGATGGAGGCACATATGTATGAGTGTAAATATGAGTCTCATATAAAGTCCCAAATCCTTCTTCCATTTTGTATCATTAGGGATGGAGGCACACTTATTGGCCTGTATATAGGGTTAGCAAGCACATACCCTGTCGATCCATGCAATGTGCATGTAAATGACCTGACCGTGGTTGGCTTATATGCTTCAGGATATAATTAATTCATATACATTTTTTCATGTGCCCGACGTTCCATGGTTTGGCATGTCCTGTGCTGTGGTGCCTGGGAATTTTGGGCTTTTGTTGTGTCCGCCTTGGGGCGAGGGTGAACCAAGCCAGAAGGCCATATCCACCCCCTTCTAAGACTTTCAGGGTAGGCCCGAGGACCCAAACCCTACTAATCACACTGTGACAAATGTGTAAACAACCAACAAAAATATACAAAAAGTGACAAACACAGGTGTAATTAAATAAAATGTGGGGAGAATGAAGTGGGAGAAGTGAAAGTGGCCAGTGTGCAATACAATGGCTGGCCCTTCGGCCAGGAATAAAAAATTCCTCTGGTCCTAGCCAAAAGGAAGCAGGTGTGAAAAAAGTGTGTTGTGAAGTGACCATGGTGCCATAAATCAAAGTGATTGTATGGCACTCCTGGACTGCCACCCCAGGGACACATTCACCACAGGCTTTTCTCCCAACCCTGGCCAACAGCCCAGTCAGTGCAGCCCCCACCACAACCAGGAAAGCCTGGGGATCTCTAGAGCTTAGCAAAAGCCTGTGTAACGACTCAACCACTACTCCCATCACTCCTACCTAATTTCATTCAGGAAATAATAACTGCCCCCCGGTGGGAAAGGGGGGGCAGTGTTCTCTCCCAAAAAACTGACCGGAGCAAGGGCTATACCAATCTAGGCCAGAAGGCCAGGGACCCAACCCTTTGGCCAGACCCAGTGCAGCACCCATCCTCACCAGGAGTACCCTTCCAGATATTCCAGCATTATTGGGCGACCTGATGTAGTCCGTGCTGAAACCGCCCTTCCAGGACAATTACACTATTGCATTTGCATAGCTCTCCCCTTTGGCAGTAGCACAGCGCTTCCTCTGGCAACTGATAAAAACAGATACTACACTTGATCTTAGCCAAAAGGCAGAGAAGTGATATTGGGGGAGGTATGACACATTTACACCTTTCACCACCAACACACGAAGGCCCAGAAACATCCGCAGTAACCCTAGGACCCACCCTCATCAACTCTCAGAACTGATACAAGTGACTCCCATAGCCTACAGAGGCTCAAAGTATCATGGGATAGGCAGTGTCATGACTGGAAAATTAAGGAAATAGAAAGTCAGAGAACAGAGAAATTCAGTCAGGAGGACAAGAGACATCACAGACACAGAAACCTGCTGTATACAGCTAAAGGAGGTAAGTTATTCACAAACTGACAATGGGGTTTTTTATTTATTTACATGCACAGTGCATCTGTTTTGGGGAGAAAAGCTGGAGTTATTCTTTAGATCACAAACTTTTCAAAAAAGGAAGTAACATGCTCACCATATGCAGAAAAAACAGGTATCTTTGGAGGCTATGATGAGGGAAGAGGTGGTAGAAGAAACCCTGTGAAAATTATTATAAATGGGTCATGGATGTAACTTGGCTGGGTTCACAATGTTGTGTTGCAGTAATGCACTGCCCTGCATTTTGCTTATTATGCCGTACTATTGGTGTGCTATGGTAACATTCATTTTTAGAAGTTTTGGCAAGCTGACATTAAGAAATTGGGCATTGGACTGATTTGAGGCCGTTTTCCTTTCACTCCAACAACTATGTTCATAAGGAAGCTAACACTGCACAGCTTGGTAAATAGGCCCTGGGGATAGCTCTGGCCTTTAATCCCACCACCTCTTAATAGCCAGTTTGTAGATCTATGCTGAGATTGGTAGAAAAGAAGGAGAGGGAAAATGGTGCATTAGTAGACAAGTGGTGTGAGGGAATCCCTCTGAGACGACTGGTGTGCAGATATGTGCATGTGCATGTGCACTAGAATGTGCACTTTCCCATGTGCACGCATGTGCACACTTCCTGTTGGTACCAGAGGGCTATTTAAAGGTTCCTTATGTTCTTTATTGACTGATCTGCAGCTGCTCCCAGTGCCCTGCATTTATCTTGGATGATTTTGTTGCTCCTGACCTGATCTTGGATTCTGCTCCTGACTTGTCACCAGTTCCGTTCCTGACCTTGTTCTGTTCCTGACTTTAGCTCTGTTAATAAGTGGATTGCCCCTTTAACCTGTACTAACTAGTGAACACAGCTACTGTTCCTGACCTGTTGGTCCGCCAGTCTCCTTGGGACGGCATCCCCTGCTGCAAGTTCTCCTATCAACATCTGCTGGCACTAGTGGTCCTCCTGTCCTTCGGTACCCTCTGTTCCACTTCCAGTGGGGACTGGGCTGGAAATACAAGAGAGGCCCACCTTTTCATTTCAATCTCCTATCAGATATGCAACAAGTGGCTTCTCTGCTTCTGGAAGCTGTAAGAAGAGAAAGCCTTTGTAAGCCACCTGACTACCTCCTGCAAGATGAGCCATTGGTGTGCTGACGAAAAAAACAGCTCCCCAGAACCTCTCCTGATGCTATTATCACAGTAGTAGGAGAAGGTAAAGGAGGAGGAAGAGGTCACATTTATAAGGCTCAACACCTACTATCTCCATGTGGCAGCACCTTTTGCTTTTATGCTATCCTGTAATTTTTTTTTTTATTATTCTTTCTTTTCAGCCTATTGCTATATGTTTCTACACTTAAAGGACATGTTTACAAGCACAGTACGTTTTAATGTAGGAAATTACATATGAAAACAATAATCAAATGTAGCTGCGTGAATGATAAACATTTTGTACCTTTTTATGAGGTTTTATTCTGTGATTACGTGTCTGCTTCATGCTCCTTCAGTTCTCTCTCCCTCTAGAGGGGACGCGTCCCGCTAGTAAATGGGCAGGCAGTGTCTGATGTCACACACAACAGGGATGAACATTCCCTGTCTGTCTGCAAAACAGTCTTGTATATCTACAGTATGTATTTTCCCTCTGTATTCACTTGCTGGAAAAACTCAGATAGTTTCACTGTAGTGTAGCAAGACTGTGTCATTCATACATACATTAGTGTAGAGTAGGGATAGTTTCAGTGTAGTGTAGTGAGACCATGTCAGTAATCTTTACATTAGTGTATAGCTAGAGTAGGGACAGTTCAGATAGCATCAGTGTATTGATGGTTGAATACCATCTATTTGATTACGTTTAATGCCATTTACTTCTCTGTGCTTTACTGCCAGTTTAATGCCATATAATTTTGTGTGCATTACTGCCAGTTTAACGCTGTATTGTTTTTTGTGCGTTACAGCCAGTTTAATGCCATATAGTTTTGTGCATTACAGCCAGTTTAATGCCATATAGTTTTGTGCGTTATTGCCAGTTTAACGCCATTTACTTCTGTGTGCATTACTGCCAGTTTAACACCATTTACTTCTCTCTACATTACTGCCAGTTTAACGCCATATAGTTTTGCGTGTGTTACTTCCAGTTTAACGCCATTTACTTCTGTGTGCATTACTGCCAGTTTAACGCCATAGCGTTTTGTGTGCGTTACTGACAGTTTATCACCATATAGTTTTGTGCGTTACTGACACTTTATCACTACTTCTGTGTGCATTACTACCAGTTTAATGCCATTTACTTCTCTATGCTTTACTGCCAGTTTAACGTCATATCGTTTTGTGCGTTATTGCCAGTTTAACGCCATTTACTTCTGTGTGCGTTACTGCCAGTTTAACACCATTTACTTCTCTCTGCATTACTGCCAGTTTAATGCCATATGTTTTGCGTGTGTTACTGCCAGTTTAACGCCATATAGTTCTGTGTGCGTTATTGCCAATTTAACGCTATATAGTTCTGCGTGCGTTACTGCCAGTTTAATGCCATTTACTTCTGTGTGCATTACTGCCAGTTTAACGCCATATAGTTTTGTGTGCATTACTGCCAGTTTAACACCATAGCTTTTTCTGTGCGTTACTGACAGCTTATCACTACTTCTGTGTGCATTACTACCAGTTTAATGCCATGTCTTCTCTGTGTGTTACTGTAAGTTTAACACCATATAGTTTGGCATGCGTACTGCCAGTTTAACGCCATATAGTTCTGTGTGAGTTACTGCCAGTTTAATGTGATATAGTTCTGTGTGTCACTGTACGCTTGGCACATTATATTGCAGTATATTATAGTGTAGCCGTGGAGTGTGTCTGTGTACTTTGAGTACTCAAATTAAAGTGCACCAAACACCTCTTAACATTGATTAAAGTGCATCTACGTACAGATTTCAACTTCTTCTTTACATTTGCTTATAAGTATCGCCCCCTCCTTCCCAATAATGCCTGGGAGGACAACAAGGAGCAGTTGTTCCCTTGGCACTGTAAGGAGGCCAGCAACAAATGTATCTGCAGGCAAAGGTGTTCATGGTGGTCATTCCTCAGGCAGGCCATCATTTCCTCTGTTTAGTGAGTTTGCCAGTGCTATCCAGCCACAGCATGCAGAGGAGGTGGTGGACTGGCTTCATCAACCTTCCTCATCCTCCTCATGCTCTGTCACACAAGCAGAGACAAGTGTGCAGTCCCCTTCAGTTGCCAGAGTGGATAAACCTGTCTCCTTGTCCACATCTGTTCCTACCATAGCCCCAACATCAGCCATTGAGGAGGCAGCTGAGTTATTTGACTACAGCATAAGCCACTTTCTGCTTGATGATGCCCAGCCATTACTGGATTCAGATGTTGGTTCTGTGCTTAAGGATGACAGGAACATAAGCCTAGAGAGAGGGAGGAGCACTGGTAGACAAATTGGCATTCATATTCCCCAAGCCGCAGCGTATTGCCAAGTTGTCTCCAGTGGTAATGATGAAGATGGAGAAGATGATGATTATGATGATGATGTCACTGATGCAACTTGGGTGCCAGATAGAACAGAAGAGGAAACTGAAGGGGAGGCGGCACAACCCCAAGGAGGCCGACATCAAGAAAGAGTAGAGAGCAGCCACCCTATTCCATCACATTCTGCAGCTGTTATTTCCCGGCCCACTCCCCAAAGCTCAGCTGTCTGGGCCTTTTTCAGTACATCTGCAGCAGATCGTACTGTTGCTATCTGCAAACTGTGTCTCAGGCACATCAAACATGGCAAAAACAACAACCATTAGGGTACCACAGGCTTATCAAGGCATTTAACGTCCAACCATTCAGCCCATTGGCAAGAGAACCTAAAAGCCACACAAAAGGGGCAAAAATCTGTCCCTCCTCCTTACCCACTTCAGTCTGCCCATGTGATACCAGGTCATTACCTCTCAGCAGCCTCCACTGACAGGGATAATGGTATAGCACAGGGTCTCCCAGGTCCTAGCAGGACATCTGCCAGCAGCACACCACCAGCTGTAGACTGTAGCCGGAAAATTTCTCTGCCCCATCTGCTGCAGCAGAAAACAAATACAATCCCTGCCACTTACATGCCCAGCATCTGAATGCAAGCTTGTCAAAGCTGTTAGCTCTCCAACTTCTTCCTTGCAGCCTGGTGGATTCTGCCCCCTTCCGTGAATTTGCACAATGTGCTGTACCACAATGGCAGGTTCCTAGTCGCTACTACTTTTCACGTAAGGCCCTTCCATCTCTCTAACATCATGTGGAAGGGAATGTTCTGGCATTGTTGGGCAAGGCAGTCAAAATCCACCTTACTGCTGACACGTGGTACAGCAAGCATGGGCAGGGACAATATACTTTGTTCACAGAACACTGGGAAACGCTGCTTGCAACTCAAAAGAATGCAGGAAGGACTCGGTGCTGCAGCTTGTTGTGCCCCCATGTCTCCATACAGCTGGTAGTGATGATGTCAGACCTGTGAGCTCTACCCCTTCCTTCTCCTCCGCCATCTCCTTGTCCTATGAACATCAGGTACCCCCTAAGCATTCAAAGGGCTGTTCCCAGAGTTAGGCAAAAAGGTGCCATGCAGTGCTTCAGCTGGTGTGTTTAGGGGACAGGAACCACACCAGAGCAGATATTCTTGCAGGTCTGCAGGGACAGGCCCATAGGTGGTTCACACCACACCATCTGGAGCCAGGAATGGTGGTGTCCGATAATAATTCAAATCTCCTGTCTGCTCTTAGATAGGGAAATTTGACACCTGTGCCATGCTGGGCACATGTCCTCAATTTGGTGGTGCAGAGTTTCCTAAGTACGTACCCAGGGTTTCAAGATGTACTAAAGCAGGCCAGAAGAGTCTGTAGCCATTTCAGGTAGGCATACACAGCCAGTGCTTGGTTGGCTGAAATTCAGTGGGAATTCCACCTGCCCATAAGCCCCCTGATTTGTGACATGTCCACCAGGTGGAACTCAACATTGGGAATGCTGCAGTGGCTATACATGCAGCAGAGGGCCATCAGTGAGAACTTGTGCCAGTACGGCAAGACGACAGGCTCAGGCCGCCTCTGCTTTTTTTCCCCTTGCCAATGGCTGATCGTTAAGGCTGCATGCACTGTATTGTTACCATTTGAGGAGGCCACAAGGATGGTGAGCTGTGACAGTGCATGCATCAGTGACAACATCCCTGTTATGTTCCTGCTAGAGCAGACTCTGCATGGCATTATGCACAGGCAGGAGGCAGAGCAGCAGGAGAAAGAGGAGGACTTCCTTTCCTCTCAAGGCCCACTTTATACAGACACCATCATTCCAATGTCACAGAACACACAGGAGGAGAGAGGGGAAGAGGATGAGGAGGAGAATTATGGCACTTTCATAGGCGAGGAAGAAGAAGAGGACATGCGTGAATCTGTAAGTGATTGCTTTCCAACCCCAGGACACTTGGGAGTAGTACATGGCTGGGAGGAGGAAGTTCCAGATGCTGTCATCCTGAGTGACCCCGAGGAGTCTGCTTTTCAAGCCTCAGCAAATTTGAGGCGCATGGTCAACCTCATGCTTCAGAGCTTTCAAACGGACCCAAGAATATGTGGCATAAAGGAGAAGGATGATTACTGGTTGGCAACCCTCCTTGACCACCGTTATAAGGGGAAGGTCTCAGAACTTATCCTGTCCCAACAGAGAGGGCAGAAGATAAAATCTCTTGAGGACATGTTGAAAGAGCATTTTATTGAACGTTTTTCCTGACTCCAGTAGGTTACAATGTCTTGGAAAACTTAGTTTTGAGTCCTCTGTTGGTCAAGAGAGGAGTGTTGGAGAAGGTGCCTCCCTAAGTGAGGCATTTAAGAATTTTTATAGTTCCCGCCGCCCAGGGTTGTCAGCTTCTACATCCCATCGGCATCACATGATGGATGATTACCTCAGGGCTAAAACAGAGATTGAGAGCTTTCCAGCTGTCGATCCACTGACTTACTCGGTTATGAGAATAGACCACTGGCCAGAATTGCCCAGTATGCTATTGAGTTGTTGGGCTGCCCTGCATCTAGTGTGCTTTCAGAACGGGCATTCAGTACTGCAGGAGATTTTGTTACTAATCATAGAATGCACCTGTCCATAGACTCTGTGGACCGTTTGACTTTTATAAAAATAATCAGTCCTGGATTACCAGCTATGAAGCCCTTGATGCCGATGTCACTGTCTTTTTGGAATGTGGAATCTCTGCAGGACTTCAAGGCTGCCTAGCTTTGAGGGTGTTCAATCATTTCATCTGGAAGAATGTTTTGGGTATAGGTTTCATGGGCACAATTAACACCCAAAGACCAATTTTTAACACCTGTTTGACAGGTGCATATTATTGCAATTTTTTACAGAAAGGCCAATTCTTGCTTTCATCAAGATTGCCTCTATAAGGTTACGGTGGGAAGGCACCACCGACACCCAAAGACCAATTTTTCTGCACCTGTTTGACAGGTGCATATTATGGCAATTTTTTACAGCAAGGCCAATTCTTCCTTTCATCAAGATTATCTCTATAGGGTTACAGGAAGGCGCCACTGACACCCAAAGACCAATTTTTACACACCCGTTATTTCTATCCAAAGTCAAAGTGACATCAGAATGTATCCAAAAAATCTCTAATCTTGTTCCCAGTGCACTACATTGTGGCCTCATCATACACACTGGCTCCTCAGCTGTTGCTGAGCAAAATAAAGGCAGCTTGCATGGAAAATTTAATTTTTTTGGGGCTTTTTAAATGCAATTATTGCATGCAGCAGATTCTAGACATGGTACAAATCTGCCAGTTTACAGGTAGACTAAGCAGACCCCCTCAGACACTATATTGGAAGGAATTTTTCATTTTTATGCTTTCACTTTAAAAATCAAAAAACACATGATGTTTTTCGCAAACTTTTTTTTTATTGATACATGTCCCCCACAGCAGGATCCAGAACCCTATAACCATTGTATGCCCATTTACTTGCATTTAAGTCTTCAATATGGGCACTTTTAATTTTTGACATTCGGGTCCCATTGCTTTTAATGGGGTTCGATATTTGGGTCCGAACTTTTGCGGTGTTTGAAAGTTCTGGTGAAAATTGAACGGGGGTCTGTTCGGTCCATCCCTAGTGAATATGGGCTGACAGCTCAGACACAGGAGAAGAACATTGCCCGTGTATGCACTTTAGTGAGTCTCCGCTGTCTATGAACAGAGCAGGGCTGTGAGGGGGTGTGGCACTACACAGACTACAGTAGCTAGAGGATGCCGAGCATAGGTTCGGCCCCTCTATATCTCCTAGCTGGCACGCAAGGAATGCAAACTGATCACACTATGTGGGATATGTCATCATGGCTAACGTGTTGAAACAAGATCTCAGGGAACTGTCAGAATGAGCAGGTATTTTATAGCAACCTATTCAATAAAAAAAGTTACAGACAACACTCTATAATCAGTAAGCATACTAGAAAGCATATGTGGGTTTTTCATTTTAGGGTTTACAAAGGCTTTCATTTCTACTGTTTCCTGCTTTTCCCACTAGCTGTAGATTACCCCCCCAACATTTCCCTCTGTGTTGTGGATGGGTTGGCTGCCTGGCTATAGGTTTTCCCCTGAAGCTATGCCTCCAGTGCCCTGAAAATATTTTTAACCAAATAAATAAACCAACTTGATGCTAAATGTAAAGAAAAAAAAATGTAGATGGGAAATTGCCAGCCTGGAGCAACCCAGGCCACAACATTTCTATAGATTTATATAGGGAAGAGGTCGCAGTGCAAATAGCTTGAAAAAAGTGGGGTTCAGACAACCAGACTAGGGATGGCTATCATGTAGCTTTTTTTTGCAGGTCAATATATCTGTTGATGCCCACTGACATCTGAGCTGCACTATCAAGCCAATGTATAAAATGTGTTGTTAGTGTCTTATAAATAATATACTATTTTTGCTTATTGCATACTGTCCAGCTATTGCACAACATTTGTGGCTATTGTCTTTTAAATAATACAATCCAGTATTTATTTCAAGATAAAACCTGCCTCACAGTTGCCTCTTATATTGTGGCCAAAACAAACTGCTCAGATACTTTCCAGCCATTGAACAGTATTTGTGACTTAAATATTTTTTATTGCAAGATAAAAGCTGCTGTGTCTTTTTCTATTTGCAGCCTATTCAATTACACATGTACTGTCCTGACACTAGCCAATTTCTACCAATTACATACCTGATGTCTATATTTTGAATAGTTTGAAAATATTTGGGGATAAATAATTGTTATGGGGTCCAGAGAATGTGGGGCTCTGGCTCTCAAATGTTTTTGTGCATTCTGTTTTGACATTTTACTAAACTTTTAAGACAGTGCAACTACAACTTGCCCTCAACATGGGGAGGTGGGGGTGCCTTGCCAGGGGGTAATCCCTAAGCAAAGCACCTTGTCCCCATGTTGATGAGGACAAGGGTCTCTTCCCTACAACTCTGGCCCAGTAATTATAGGGGCCTGCTTAATGGGGGTGGATTTATCAGAATCTTTAAGCACCCTGTAACAATAAAGGGACACCTGGATACCCCCCCCCCCCCCAATGTGAATGAGTAATAAAAAAATGAATGGCACTGAATGCACATTTAGAGACATTTTATTGTGGAGGGGGGTTAATAAAATAATTTGTCAAAAAGCACTGTTTACAATTTTATATGAATGAGTAGGGGTGCATGGTTCCCGTACGCAAGCACAGTGGGAGGTATTTGGGTGCCCCCTTATTGCTAAAGGATCTAGTATGATTTTTTTTGTTGACACCTTCAATACCCCATGCCTTTTTTGTTTTTTATTATTATTTTTTTACATTTTTTGTGTGGGATCCCCCTTGACATCTATTACTGCCCAGCAACGACCCCCATCAGCATCTATACCAGGCCCTCATCTAGATTAAGGGTTTGGTATAGATGAATGGAAACCCTTGCTGTTTGTATACAAGTGGAAGTAAGCCACTGGGAGCTACCATTTAGGCCTCATGCACACTGGACGTTTTTGGACATTTTTACAACTCCTGTTTTTTGGCTTCAAATGTTTTTTTCTACAGTCAATAAACTCTCCAGCATGTTATCCTATGTGTCTATGCACATATAGGCTGTTATCAACTGTTTTTGGCTGGAGCGTTTTTTGGCTGTAAAAACCCCCCAAAACTAGTGGGTTCTGAGTGGAGTTTTTCAGCTGTAAAAACACTCTAACATCAAAAAATGCTGAAAAACGCTGATAGACACTCCAAAACGCAGCTTACCAGCATTTTTTTATGTTTTTGATCCCATTGGGAGAAAAAGACGCTTAAAAGCAATATCGCTAAAAAACGCTGAAAAACGCTAAATTGAGCTAAAAAAGAACTATTGCAAAAACTTTGAAAAACTTTGAAAAACTCACTGCAAATCTACTGGCGTTTTTATAAAGTCTAGTATGCATGAAGCCTTATTGGCAATTTAAACAGCATTTATTTCCTTGAAAATGTAAATTTTGCAGCATTAGGGCATATAAATTATACAGATTTGCCTCTTTACAGGCAGGGTCAGGGCCAACCAAGACATGTAATCAAAAGCGATTATTTGTTTTTAACATTTGGCTCCCATTGCCTTCAATGGAGTTTTGATTTGGCACTGAAATTTTTGAAGAGGTTGTAACCTTAAAAAAAAGATCCTGTTCCTTTAAAGCATGTTAACCACCCACCATACATATACTGCGGCAGGGCTGCTCGGCTGCGCAAAATCATGTACCTATATGTGATTTTGTGCACGCAGTGTAGGGGACGTGCGCACCCCACTGAAGCGCAGCTCTCTCTGTGATTGGACACAGCGGGAGCCAATCAGCGCGTCCGATGGATGCGATGGCCTCCGTGAGCCACTGATTTTTCACTGGAGACACAGAGCAGCGGTGTGCCATTGTAAACAAGGCACACCGCTGATCTGTCAGTGAGGAAAAGAGAGATCTTTTGTTTCAGCTAAGCTGAAACACAATCTCTGTTTTTGTTCAGTGTAATGCCCTGTACACACGGTCGGACATTCCGACCACAAAATCCGTCAGATTTTCTCCAACGGATTTTGGTAGAAACTTGTGTTGCTTACACACGGTCACACAAAGTAGTCGGAAAATCCGATCATTCCGAACGAGGTGACGTCAAACACGTACATCGGGACTATAAACAGGCCAGTAGCCAATAGCTTTAGTCTCTTAGTTTATTCTGAGCATGCATGGCACTTTGTCCATCGGAATTGTCTACACACAAAAAGAATTTATGCGTTTGGATTCTGTTGTCGGAAAATTTTTGATCCTGCTTTTGCGTTGGAAACATGGAACATGATCCGATCGCACATTTTTCCTTTGCAAAGTCTGTCCGTGTGTACAGGGCATTACACTCCCCCCACGGTTAGAAAGCACATCCCTAGGAAACACCTAACCCCTTGATCACCTCTTAGTGTTAACCCCTTCCCTGCCAGTGTTATTTATACAAGGGTCAGTGCATTTTTCTTAGCACTGATCACTGTATTGGTGTCACTGGTCCCCAAAACGTGTCATTTAGGGTCAGATTTGTCCACCACAATGTCACAGTTCCGATAAAAATCACTGATCGCCGCCATTACTACTAAAAATAGAAATAAAAATGCCATAAATCTAACCCATAGTTTGTAGACGCGATAACTTTTGCGCAAACCAATAAATAAACGCTTATTGGGATTTTTTACCAAAAATATGTAGCGGAATACATATTGGACTAAACTGATGAAGAAATTAGATTTAAAAAAAAAATACTTATTGGGAATGTTTTATAGCAGAAAGTAAAAAATATTGTTTTTTATTCAAAATTGCTGCTCTTTTTGTGTTTATATGACCGCGCAATTGTCAGTTAAAGCAACGCAGTGCCGTATCGCAAAAAATGGCCTGGACAGGAATGGGGTAAAACCTTCTGGGGCTGAAGTGGTTAAACCACATAGTGCTTGTGCTTTGTCATTTGTCCCTTTCTATGCTGTAAAATACCTGGTTGATCCTGTCTGGTCCCGTTTCTCCCTAGGTGTGCTGACCACGATAATCATGGCTGTTGATTCATGATATCTGTATGCCTCAGTCCTCATGCTGTGTTTAGAATTTCTCCCTCTCCCCCCTCCCTCCCTGCCTGTCACTTTCTAGTGTGTGAGCCAATCTCCAAACCCTCCCCTCTTACTGCTATTCTGTGTGGCAGTAAAGTTAGTTATTATAATTACTGGCAGCCCCTCTGTTATAACAAAACATGCTACACAGTATGTGTACGTTTTTTTTTTTAATGAAATTCTGCAGCTAAATCCTCTTTTTCACATCACAGATGTGTGGTCACATGGCCATCCGACTGATGTCAGAGAGGAATCTCAGCCCCTCCCACTGTAGTCCTTAGATCAGGGAAGGAGAGCGGCAGACGGTCATGTGAATGCACATTGGTGATGTGAAAAAAAGATATTTGGTTGCAGAATTAAAAAAAGAAACACACACACTGTGTAGTATAGCTTGTTATAACCAGGCATGTACTGGCCATTGGGACTACCGGGAGTTTCCCGGTGGGCCGATGGCTCAGTGGGCCACTCTGATGTAAGGGGGCTGCTGATTGGACACTCTGATGTAAGGGGGCTGGTAATGGGACACTCTGATGTAAGGAGGTGCTGATGGGACAATCTGGTGTAAGGGGGCTGCTGATGGGACATTCTGATGTAAGGGGGCTGCTGATTGGACACTCTGATGTAAGGGCTGCTGATGGGACATTCTGATGTAAGGGGGCTGCTAATGGGACACTCTGATGTAAGGAGGTGCTGATGGGACACTCTGATGTAAGGGCTGCTGATGGGACACTCTGATGTAAGGGCTGCTGATGGGACACTCTGATGTAAGGGGGCTGCTGATGGGACACTCTGATGTAAGGGGGCTGCTGATGGGACACTCTGATGTAAGGGGGCTGCTGATGGGACACTCTGATGTAAGGGGGCTGCTGATGGGACACTCTGATGTAAGGAGGCTGGTAATGGGACACTCTGTTGTAAGGGGGCTGGTAATGGGACACTCTGATGTTAGGGGGTGCTGATGGGACACTCTGATGTTAGGGGGTGCTGATGGGACACTCTGATGTTAGGGGGTGCTGATGGGACACTCTGATGTTAAGGGGTGCTGATGCGACACTCTGATGTAAGGGGGCTGGTAATGGGACACTGATGTAAGGGGGTGCTGATGGGACACTCAAAATGTAAGTGGGACGGTCTGGATGAAGTCCAGGGCCCAATTTCTGTCCCAGTCCAGCCCTGGTTATAACAGGGGGCTAGCAGTAATTGTAATCACTGACATTACAACCACTTTAATGTTCACAGAACCTGCTTCGAACTGAGCCGGTTCAGCTTATCCCTAGTCACAGCCAAGACTATCTGTGAAAGCCTTTTTTTCAAGTTAAAATCCATCATACTTGAGGTGATACTTTCCCTCATAGATTGTGTTTTTCTTTTTTTCTGAAAATTGTATGTACTCAATTGTCTCTGTTTCAAGTTGAAAGGAAACAGATTGCTGCTGTTTAGTCAAGCTAAATGTAAAAGTCGAAAATCTATTTCACATGCAAACATTTGATGCCTGAATACAGTGATGCAATTTTTTGTTAGTTTCCAGCAACCAATGACTTTTTTGACAATAGCTTGCCTATTAGCCTTTAAAAAGTGTCAACATTTAGCACACATAACCCCCCCCCCCCCCCCACCGCGACTTTAATGAGGTTTACAGGATTCAACAAATTCTTATCCCCCTCATGTGAATCTAGGCAGATCTGCTAATCCCTAATCATGTGATTAGGCACACTAAACCTATAAATGTCATTGGAATTCCATCATCCATCATGGCCATACCATCTGCTAGGTAGTCAATGTTTACAAAATAGCCAAAAAAAATAAATAAATAAAATAATCCTTCAATGAAAACGAAAAACAATAATGTAGCGCTAAAAAAAAAAATTAAAAAAAAAAGATAAGAATGGTGAAGTGACTAACACCAACCCAAATGATGCAATCCAAATATACAAAAAATAATGAATCAGTCCCCAGAGTCCATGTATGTTTTACCAATGTGATGGCTCATACCTTGCATAGGCAGAAAGGTAATCCAAAGGACATCTCGGGAGATATCATCAAACGAAATGTGAATGAAGTGGGTACTCTTACCAGAGACAAAGGACCTGTATGTGGGTAACACCAGGTCAAACGTCCTCGACTCCACAAGAACCGTGCGACAGGTCACAGATGGTCCATTGGCCAATGGAAGGGCTGTGGGTCCTTTCCTCAATGGAGAAGCGATCGACACCGGGCGAGGTTTCTATGTTCCCTGTATTGCTTTTATTCATGTGATCACGTTTTTTTATTTCTTTTTTCTGTATATGCTGGTTTTATGCCAATAAACAGCAAATCCTGTTTTTGACCTACATGATGGGAAGTCGCTGTTCTTTTTGTTTTACATATGATTCCCTTCGGGAGTTTTTTCTTCATTGTTGAGTACTGGTCGGGGACCATCCTTTTACCATTGGAACCTTTGGAAGGAAGACTGGAACCCTTGAGATGGTGTTGATCGCTTCTCCATTGAGGAAAGGACCCACAGGCCCTCCATTGGCCGATGGACCATCTGTGACCTGTCGCACGGTTCTTGTGGAGTCGAGGACTCATTCGCTTAAGCTCATTTGACCTGGTGTTACCCACATACAGGTCCTTTGTCTCTGGTAAGAGTACCCACTTCATTCACATATCGTTTGATGTTATCTCCTCAGATGTCCTTTGGATTACCTTTCTGCCTATGCAACGTATGAGCCATCACATTGGTGATACATACATGGACACTGGGGACTGATTCATTATTATTTTTTGGATATTTGGATTGCATCATTTGGGTTGGTGTTAGTCACTTCACCATTCTTTTTTATCTTTTTTTTTTTTTTTAGCGCTACATTATTGTTTTTCTTTGTATATGAATTGTGTCACATTGGTGTGTAGCAGCTTGGTTCACTTTTTTCATATAGGTTAGCGCAATAATATTCTTTGCAATCCTTCAATGGGCTATGTATGCTTTCTCTAACCCCAAATGACTTTCTCTTAATGTGTAAAAATCCCTACACTGTTCGTGTAGGATCTCACTAATCAATATAGCTGTAATAAAGTGTGCAGTGGCCACAATGTTATCATAATGGTAGTCATAAAACACAATGACAACCTGTACAATTGCAAAACATCATTGTATAGGCTTAGATGCTCCTTATGTGGCACAGGTTATGTTGATCAGGATTCCTGCAGACAGCAAGGTTTATGTGAAAATAAAATTTCAAACAGTATTTTCACATTTTCCTATTAAATACTGACATGTTCAAATGATGAGGGTTATATAAGCTTGTCCTAAAATTTGTTGAAAACAGAGTTGTTCAGATAAAGTAACCAATTGTATATTTTATTGAGGTTGTTTGAAATAAAATGATATTTACTTAAAAAAAAAAAAAAATTGAAAACACAAAAACAGAAAATACGCTGTTCTATCATGTGTCTCCTCTTATCTCCAATAGAGCTTCTTTATAAATAAGCTTTCAACCTTGAACAGCGTATACATTTCAGTTTAGGCAAAAATAAAAGATAGTGCTGAACTGAACTAATATGGTTTGCTTTTATTTAAGGGTAAGGTGACCTTTCCATTTTGCTTTTTATCTTAAGATGTATAGGTCCAGAACACTTACCGGGTTCTGCAAATTCATATTTTTCCATCTACGGACTCATAAAACTGCAGTATTATGAATCCTTTGGTAAAACACATCAAACCGGTATAACTTTCCAATGCAAGTAGAATGATAAAACGCTAAATTAAAGAGATTCTGTCACTTAGTTCATTTAGGGCAAAGTAATAGATTCTCTAAAGGCTGCTTTACAATATTGTCATATGCTAATGCATACATGTTAACACTCATTGTGCCATGCACTGACATACTATTGCATCAAGGCATCCTATACAATTTAATAAAAAAAAAAAATTAAATTTAATACAAAAAGAATAAATTCAATGACATTTAGTGATGAATTCACTAAGGCTGGATTCACACCTATGCATTTTTAGTACTTTTTGCATTTTGCAGATTTGCACTACAGATCGTGTTCCATAGGAAACCATGTTAAATGGACTCTAGTGCAAATATGCAAAATGCAAAAAGCACTAAAACTGCATAGGTGTGAATCAAGCCTTAATTATACAAATAAAAGTCCATGGGTGCTAATCAATGTTCTTATAGAAGTGACAAACTCGATGTGTTCATCCGGTGCTTCTTGAAAAAAAACAATCAGCGCTGCCTACCAGAGATGTTGGATCACAAGTTATAGAGATTATACACGCTCATGCAGAAATCGGCCAGCAAGGGATCTCCTTCTCAGGCAGTTAAAATCAAAGATCCTTTCTCCTGCTGTGGGCTTTGTTGAAACTCTGGAAATCCTCATAGACACGAAGGAGGCTTCTCCAGATAATCCCTGATAATGTGATGTGTCACAAAGTAAAAGAAAGAGGCTTCATGGTGCAGTATCTCAATAGATTTATTTTAAAAATGTAGACACTTACATCCAAAATCACGGAACCAAGTACAAAACACTGCCGCGTCTCAAGCCAGCCAGCTGGTGCATGGTGACCTCAATGACTACTGCTCTACCCGACGCGTTTCCCCATACATAGCATCGACTGAGAATGGATGCTCTGTATAATTTTGTGAATTTATCATTAAATGTCACTGAATAAATTCTTTTTGTATTAGGTAAATGTTTCTTTGGGATGCACGCTTATTTTTTTAAACATTTCTATTAGCTGAATATTTAGGCTTTTTCTAAGCAGCAGCACCTGTTTTTTTTCATTATCATGCATTTTGGGGTCTGTGAAATATCAGAGACCACCTATTTATTTGAAAGGGCTGCCTTATACATCTAAATGCACAACAAAATGCACACACTACTTTTTTGAATTCATGGCACCACAAAGCATGTCTGGTGGAGTGTACAATGACATTGGAGCAAAACGTGCATGATGCAGTATAGCACAACAATGTACAGCACAACAATAATTTGATTGCATTTTAACTCATTTGCCATTTTTTTCTTTGGATTAGTGTACAATGGCTGCACAATATACAGTATGTTGGCAGAGATCTTTAAAGTCTCCATCAGCTGTGCATGTGACAGGGTGACAATGTAGTAGCACAACTGGGAGACAGTTGTTATTGTCACCCCATAACAGGGGTGGAAGAACAAGGCATGCTACACACACTCTGGGTAGGTACCTTTCAGATACCTGTCTAATCCATATATTTGCTCCCACTTCCGGTGAAAGAGCACCGCAGAGCCTGCGGCAAACTACGCCATGTCTGGCCCCTCCTGGGACACACAGGTCCCAGAAGACAGCAGGGACCATTCAGAATGCGCAACATGGCTCATGAATGTGCAGTAGGAACTAGGCTGTAAAGCTGCAAGGCTTCACTTCCTTATTCCCTTACTGAAAATGCCGATGCCTCCACCCGGAGCCGAGAGAGGGGTCGGCTTTGGGTGAGGACATTGTGGGTGCCCTGGAAAGGTTAGTGTGCTTATTTTAGAAGTCAGCAGCTGCAGTACTTGTAGCTGCTGACTTTTTTTTTTGCAGGCGGAACTCCACTTTAAGTTTTCATGGCTATGTGTAGAACTACCAGTGTCCACAACTGGGTAAATACATGTAAGTTTACGGTCTTACCTGCCAAAATACAACTCTGTTCAGCCACTTTTAAGACCTACCTATCAGCATTATCAGCTATGTCAACTTAACAGTGAAATAATTCAGGAATTTATAAAGGTGAACCAGAAAGATTTGAAATCATACTTCTACAAAGATGTATAAGTTACAAGACTGGCTGTACACAATTACAAATCCTTTAACAAATGAAACAGTAGAAAAAACATGTATTTAAAGTGGAGTTCCACCCAAAAGTAGAACTTCTGCTTTAACCTCCCTGGCGGTATGATCATTTCTAATTTTAGGTGCTGGAAGCGGTACAATTATTTTGAATGGAAATTTGGCATTTTTTATTGTAGTCCTGTAATTCTTAGAAATAACTTGCTTAAATCTGTCCAAACCAGAGTCTTGTAGACATCCCAGGTATGATAAAGTTTAAAACACGAAATCATAAATTATAATATAAAAAATGACTATAAATAATTATAACAAATAATAATATAATAATAATAAAAATGATTCACTAATGTAATCAAACCAAGAACACTGAAATGTGTTCATTTGCAGAATCGTCACTGTCATTACTTTAAAGAAAAAAGAGGAAAAGCCGCGCTTATCAAATAAAAAACTAGAAGGAAGCAGCAACCCAAATGTTATACTACATTTGTCATAAAGGAATAAAGAGTGGGTTGCGCTACAAAAAAACGACTGAACAAAAAATACACCTACGTGAAAAAAACTCCAAAAACTTTGACTTGATAACTTATCTATCCTATGCGGAAAAGTTTTAAGTGCAAGGAAATTTAAATGATCATATAAAGATAAAAGGTGCTAAATCTGTGAAGACAGCAAATATACCTTGATATTACTCATAAAAACACCAACATGATAGTGGATACTCGAATAAATGTGAAAATTAGAGAAAGGGGTGAGCTGCACCAAAAATAAAATTAGTATTTATAAGCGGAAAAACCCCTACATAAAGATGTAATAAACTCTAAAGAATAGCTATTAAGTTAATAACTATACCCGAAGGTGGAATTATACTGGGTATAAATAGCAAATATGTACCAATATTATCAATAAGGACTCCTTAAATAATAATATAAATTATCATAATGTGATGTGAACCTACAAAAAAGCAATGTATCATCCAATAGCCAGTTACCCTAAACATTAATAAAACATCGTTATATGTGACAAAAAATTTTGATCATAACATAGAATATTGGAGTGTTCATAAAGTCCATAGAAAGTCTCTATTTGCAAAGTATTCCACGGTGATATAGTGACAGCATAGATATCCAAAACGAACGTGACCCGTGTACAACCTCCACCACAGATAGTCAGGACGCCACCATCTCGTGTTGTTTGTTTGCGGAAGTATTGGGCGCGAATCGAGACCGGCCGGCTCCGATTTGCTTAACGATCGTTTTAATCTTCATTTCTGTAAGTGCGCATTTGTCTCTTACGTTCGATTAAAATTTATTTGGGTTTTACACTATTGTGAGTTTTATTACTTTTTATGTAAACCTGTGAGCGGGAGTGTATTGAGAGGCGAACGGGTTCCATAGTTCCTTTGCATCCATCTGTGAAAACCCTGGACTGGGGGAATCAGTCATCCACTCTGCATGGTTCTCTGTAATAAGGGACCATACACCTTCGGTAAGCGGCAGTAATATCTATGGTGGAGGTTGTACACGGGTCACGTTCGTTTTGGATATCTATGCTGTCACTATATCACCGTGGAATACTTTGCAAATAGAGACTTTCTATGGACTTTATGAACACTCCAATATTCTATGTTATGATCAAAATTTTTTGTCACATATAACGATGTTTTATTAATGTTTAGGGTAACTGGCTATTGGATGATACATTGCTTTTTTGTAGGTTCACATCACATTATGATAATTTATATTATTATTTAAGGAGTCCTTATTGATAATATTGGTACATATTTGCTATTTATACCCAGTATAATTCCACCTTCGGGTATAGTAATTACTTAATAGCTATTCTTTAGAGTTTATTACATCTTTATGTAGGGGTTTTTCCGCTTATAAATACTAATTTTATTTTTGGTGCAGCTCACCCCTTTCTCTAATTTTCACATTTATTCGAGTATCCACTATCATGTTGGTGTTTTTATGAATAATATCAAGGTATATTTGCTTTCTTCACAGATTTAGCACCTTTTATCTTTATATGATCATTTAAATTTCCTTGCACTTAAAACTTTTCCGCATAGGATAGATGAGTTATCAAGTCAAAGTTTTTGGAGTTTTTTTCACGTAGGTGTATTTTTTGTTCAGTAGTTTTTTTGTAGCGCAACCCACTCTTTTTTCCTCATTACTTTAAAGCCCTGTACAAACGGTCGGACTTTCCGACGGAAAATTTGCGATCGGATCTTATTGTCGGGAAATCCGATTGCGTGTAGGCTCCATCTGACTTTTCCTGTCGGAATTTCCGACACACAAAGTGTGAGAGCAGGATCTAAAATTTTCTGACAACAAAATCCGATTGTTTAAATTCCGATCGTGTGTAGATAATTCCGAAGGACAAAGTGCCACGCATGCTCAGAAGTACGAGACAAAAGCTATTGGCTACTGCCCTCTTTATATTCCCGTTGTACGTGCTCTACATCACAGCATTCTGAACAATCGGATTTTTCAACAACTTTGTGCGACCGTGTGTATGCAAGACAAGTTTACGCCAAAATCCGTTGGAAAAAATCTGATGGATTTTGTTATCGGAATGTCCGAACGTGTGTACAGGGCATTAGTGTTTGATGATGAATTTTCCCACGAATCACTATCGCTCAATTCTGCGAGTGATTCTAATTTATTATCGCTGTTTTCTAGCTGGTCTAAAAGCACTTTTGATGTAAACTGACATTTTATGGTTGCTATGGACAATCTTCAGTTTCCCTGCAGAAAGAATAGTATTTATAATATAAAACTGCATGCAGGACACTGGAGAAACCACTAGGGACAAAGGGGATGTGTAATTATTTGATACAGTATACTGTTATCTATACTGTGCTTTTTGAATTTGGCACCGATCTCCGTCCCCGTGCGTCACAACGCTTGCAGGGAACGGAGCTCGGCACTGTGAATAGAGCGAAGACACGGTGGCTCGCAGATCACAGCGGGGAGACATTGCAGGATCCAGGGGACAAGGTAAGTAACCTCTAAATGGATCCTGCAATGCAATTCCGAGTCTGGCTTGGAGTTACTGCTTTGGTACTGAAATCTCACCCCAAGCCAGACCATGACAGGTCCTAGAAGACTTTGGGGCCAGTCACAGAGAGCAGGGGGAATTATGGTGTGGGTTTGTTTTTCAGGGGTTGGGTTTAGTCCCTTATTTCCAGTGAAGGGAACTCTTAAGGTATCAGCATACCAAAATATTTTGGTCAATTTCTTGCTCCCAACTTCCTTTGCCAACAGAACTGCTCACCAGTACACAAAGCAAGACCCACAAAGACACGGATGAGTGAGTTTGGAGTGGAGGAACTTGACTGGCCTGCACAGAGTCCTGACCTCAACCCAATAGAACACCTTTGGTATGAAATAGAGTGAAGACTGTGAGCCAGGCCTTCTCGTCCACATCAGTGTCTGACCTCACAAATGCGCTTCCGGAAAAGAATAGTCAAACATTCCCCTAGACGCTCTCCTAAACCTTGTGGACAGCCTTCCCAGAAGGTGTGAAGCTGTTATAGCTGCAAAGGGTGGGCTAGGGGAGAAGAAACAGCAGCAGACTGGTGTCCCTCATGAATGGCTGTGTGGGGGGGAGGGAGAATGTCAGCACAAGACTAATCATTGCAGGAGAGCAGGATGAGTTCTCAGAACAGCTAGAGACCTGACCACACTGTGCTGTCAGTTTAAAAATAATCATAATAAAGCATAAGGATTAGCAGGAATACAGGCACATCCCACTTTTAAGTACACAATGGGGTTTGTTTACTAAAGCTGTAAAGTGCAAAATCAAGCTTCCTTCTGCATAGAAACCAATGAGCTTCTAACCCCAGCTTGTTCAATGAAGCTTTGGTAATAAAACCTGGAAGCTCATTGGTTTCTATGCAGAAGTGAGCCTGATATTGCACTTTCCAGCTTTGGTAAATAAACCCCATTGTGTACTTAAAAGTGGGGTATACCTATACCAGGGATTTCTCTTTAAGCAATATAAAGAGAACAGGATACTGTTTTTTCACAAGTACGTGGTGCAGCAGGTACATATTAGGGAGTTTGAAATGTTGGGTTAACATAATATTTAACCAGTTGTGATCATTATAACTGATTGTGTAAAAAAATAAGAGTACCACAATATCACATTTATGGCCAGCTGACACTGCAGAGATCTTTTGCAGTGTGTTGAATTGCTTGTAAAGGTGCATTGCATTAAAGCAGCTCATTCATATTGAATAGGTTTCCAATGTACCACAACGGATCAAAAAAATGCACATAATTTTTTGAGCAACAGAGTACACTACAACCCACCACGGGGGACATTTCTCAATCCTGTTGCACGGCAAAGCAATGCTAAACAGGAGCAGTGAGATGCTGGGTGACAGATTTATTACAAATTTCCAGCCTGAGTCATAAATTGACAGCACAACTTCACCTCATTGACTACATTTACTAAGCTAAATCAAAATTCATTTTGGAAAGTGAAAATGTACTTTTGCTCTACTCCTTAATCAACCCCAAAGTGTCAGCTAGAATTTATTCTAACCAAATATCAGCCACAGTTTCATTTGAAAATGAGAAAAAGATCTTCAGACAATTACCAAACTCAGATCATGTGTACATTGCATAATTAAACATTTACAGTGGAGAGTGCAATACAAACTCATCAACCTTTTTCTGCATTCATATAAAAAAATATACTTCAGAGTGGATGTAAACCAAATATACTTGCACTTTCCAGCTTTAGTAAATAACCCTAATTGTGTACTTAAAAGTGGGATATCCCTGTATTCCTGCTAATCCTTATGCTTTATTATTATTACTTTTAAACTGACCACACTAGGCATGACAGCACAGTGTGGTCAGGTCTCTAGCTGTGCTGAGAACTCATCCTGCTCTCCTGCAATGATCAGTCTTGTGCTGACATTCTCCCTCCCCCCCACACAGCCATTCACGAGGGACACCAGTCTGCTGCTGTTTCTTGTCCCATAGCCCACCCTTTGCAGCTATAACATATACCCAGTGAAGTGAACAGCCCCAGATGATACACAGGGATGAAACAAATCTCCCTACATGTGTTTTACAAGTATATCTGCTGTCTTCAGCTTTATATATTTTTCAGAATGTGCACATGGTGTCAGGAGATTTTTTCTTTCTTTTCAGCACTGGGAGTGGATTATTGGCATACAGCCAAGACAGCTGATTGGAGGAAAGGCACACACCCCCTCTCTTTATAGGCAAGGGAAGGAAGGAATGTGCAGAGCTGTGCTGTGACAAGACGATCTATTCATAACAACCTCCCACAACACACATTTCGGGCTGACTTTATCTTGATTGACAGAGAACTTGTCAGAAGTTATCATACTGATAACAGAAGAATGGAGCAGCAGAAAGACATGGGACTTAGTGCTTTGGAGAGAGATAAGAAAACACTACAGCTATAAATGCTTGTGTAGAATTTTATGAATTAGGCTTATATCCACTTTAATCTGTGCCCCATCCACCCTATTTAGTCTTTGGTGCATTTTAGGGATGAGATTTGGTTTTGGGTCAGATGTGGGTTTGAGGAGAACCTGTCCAGATCATGTTTCCCACAACGCCTCCCTCTTGCATGTACCCGCTAACAAATGGAGAAGTTCACCCACCTAAATGTCTAACTTCTGTGAATAAACAGACAGCTTGGGATCCCGAGCAACATATTGGTCAATGACATCCCCCAGAATCCCTGGTAGTGAGTTTACACAGGAATTTGGATGGGCAAACTGGTCCAGTTGTTTAGTGGCTATTTGCTAGGGGGGAAACTTTGCTGCTTTTAAAAAATTTGGAAGTGCTCCCCCAGACATGGGATTTTTAGGCAGCAGAATTATGGGTCAAATCGCATTTGTAGATAATCCAAAGTTTATTAATAAAAAAAGAAAAGTATAGACAATGACATAAAAAAAAAAATGAGCTCCAGCAGGACAATAATACTGTAAAAAATGTGGATATGCAGTACAGACTGAAATTTCATACAGACAGATAATGACAATTGCCCAAAGTGTAAGAAAATTTACTGACGCGTTTCAACCCAACCTAATGGGGTCTTCTTCAGAGGGGCAGTCTGCTGGGGAGAACACACTGTAAGTATATGTATCGGCTATTGTATGCACACAGTATATGCACAAACATGGCACAAACATTTCACATAGTTACCCCAAGATGTATATACAAAGTGAGTGGAGGGAGCTCGCATGAACGTGAGAAGTACTTGCGGGGGGAAGCCGAGACAGCCACCGAGGGAACCCCAGAAGAGCAGGTTCGGGGCCACTCTGTGCAAAACGAGCTGCACAGTGGAGGTAAGTATAACATGTTTGTTATTTAACCCCTTCCCGCCGAGAGTACGCAAATGTGCGTACTCGGCTTCCGGGGGGTATACCAGGACGATACCCGCAGCTGCAGGCATCATCATGGTACTGTTTTTTATAGCGGACGATTGGCTATCCAGCCATAACAACCAAAGCAGCTAAAAGCCGCTCGGCTGTTATGCCAGAGGAGCGGGACGGGACTCCCCCCCTCCTGCCGCCTCCCACCGCTATTACCGGTGCTCCCGCTCAATCGGGAGCACCGATTCACGATTCACTGATTCACTATGCCTCCGGCTGCTGGGGAGGAACTGGAATGACGCCATAATCGGCGTCATTCCAGTCTCCTAATAGTAAACACGGAAGTGACGTCATGACGTCACTTCCCGTTTACTCGGCTGCCAATGGCGCCGGTTTTAAAAAAATATACAGTATTCAGAATCGCCATTTTCAGCGATCTGAATACTTTGAAGTATAAAGGAGGGGAGGGGGGTCTTTTAGACCCCCGATCCCTCCATAAAGATTACCTGTGACCACCTATTACTGTCACAAGGGATGTTTACATTCCTTGTGACAACAATAAAAGTGATCAAAAAAAATAAATAAACAATTTATTCATTTTAAAATAAATAAAAAATAAAAAAATTGAAAGTGCCCGCCATCCCCGCAAGCTCGCGAAGCAAAGAAAACGCATACTGAAGTCACGTCCGCATATGTAAACGGTGTTCAAATCACACATGTGAGGTATCGCCGTAATCGTCAGAGTGAGAGCAATAATTCGAGCACTAGACCTCCTCTGTAACGCTAACCTGGTAACCGTAAATTATTTTTAAAGCATCGCCTATTGAGATTTTTAGGTACCGTACTTTGTCGTCATTCCACGAGTGTGTGCGATTAGAAAGTGTGACATATTTGGTATCTATTTACTCGGCGTAACATTATCTTTCACATTATGCAAAAAAATTGGGTTAATTTTACTGTTTCATTTTTTTTTAATTCATGAAAGTGTCCCTTTTCCCAAAAAGTTGCGTTTAAAACACTGCTGCGCAAATACCGTGTGACATAAAATATTGCAACAATCGCCGTTTTATTCTCTAGACGCAGTGATGGCGAACCTTGGCACCCCAGGTGTTTTGGAACTACATTTCCCATGATGCTCGGCTATACTGCAGAGTGCATGAGCATCATGGGAAATGTAGTTCCAAAACATCTGGAGTGCCAAGGTTCGCCATCACTGCTCTAGAGTCTCTGCTAAAAATATATATATAATGTTTGGGGGTTCCAAGTAATTTTCTAGCAAAAAATATGGATTTTAACTTGTAAACATCAAATTCCAAAAATAAGCTTAGTCATGAAAGGGTTAAAAAAAAATTCCCTTTACAACCACTTTAAAAATAGGGTGGGCTTGGGTTGCAGATTCGCTGTTGAAACACTGATCCTCAATCCGACCAATCAGAAGTAGGTGCGAGACCTGTTTTGCGATTGGCCAAAAAGAGAAGACTCCCTATTGGCCCCTGAGGAGGAGGGAGAAAATGGAAGCTGCCACTGCCGTCACCGTGATGACCTGTGGAGAGCAGGAGAACAGGAGGCCGCCACCGACAGTGATGGGGTAAATGCTACCAACCGACCGATGGGGGGGGGGGGGGTACTGCATATTGTTTGCCGCCCCCAACAAAACATTTTTACATGGGCCGGCCGCCACTGCCTTTAGGTAAATATAACAAAGTGGACTTTACTACCACTTTAAAGCATCCTCCATGCATATTGTTTAGAGGATTTATTTTCAATGTTGCTTTTTAATTTGCCTAAAAAAATCCTCTTCCTGCTTAATAGTATTTAAAAGAAAAAAAAAAAACATTTTTTCAGTGGCACGTGTCCCCCTTGGTAGTGCCAAGCTCCCTATGCTCTTTATATATCAGTTTGTATATTAGCCTTATAAATGGCCATAGTAAAAAATAACAATATTTGTCTCCCTTAGTCTTAAATAGAGTTCAGCATTAAGGTCGGGGTTTGCAGACTTCTCACCAAGCTCAAACTATACCCAAGCAGATTTGATCACGCCTGGTGCTCTTAAAAGCGTGTTTTAAATAAATGAAGAAAGGCATTTACTCTACAACAGATTGGATGGCTGACCGGATGGATGGATTATTCACAAAGGGGCAGAGTTTGGTCCAGATGGGCAGCATTAACATCTCCCTTTATATATTGTAGGTAGAGTAAAGTCTGCATGTAACCTGAGTAGGTTTTACATTGCGAAGAGGAAGTGGAGGAAAGCGAGACATTTTATTAACAATACAACTTTTGATGCACACTGTATTCAGGCTTATAAATATTTAAGAAATGCAGACAGAAAATTCAGCACGTGATGTAAAACATCTGCAAATGATCAAATCTTGGCAGTGAGCCAAAAAAGCAAACAAAAGCTTTTTTGGAGCACCATTTTTTTTCTATGTACTTCATAAAATCTAAATCTGCTTCAAAGCTATTTATTCGCTCTTGGCTTATTCTGGCAAAAATAAAAACGAGTGTTAATTTTGAAACTCGGAATACTATTGATGGTTTACGTAAAGTGACTGAATGTTGGTCAAAAGAAAATTCTATTCTCATAGGTGTTTTTAATACGAAAAAAAGTACCTTCTATTGCTCGCAGCTCCTCCACATCTCCATTCACCAAATTTCTTTTGTTTTGGTGCTGTGATCTGACTTTCTGTTAGACGGTGACTAAAGCCTCATACACACTATCAGATTTTCTGCTGCTTTTTTCCTTCAAATTTACCAAAACCATGTAGTGCAAGGGCCTGCCTGATTGCATACACATTGAAACTCCTAAGGTTTGACCTCATATTGAATGGTTTTGGTAAATCTGAAGGAAAAAATCAGCAGAAAATCTGATAGTGTGTATGGGGCTTTAGGCTAGGTTCACACTTGCGTGGGTGGTGCCGCTGTGGGACCCATGTAAACTCCCGCAGCTGCAACCACCAGTACAGTGAAGCGCTCAACCCGTGGGTGGGTGTCATTAAACCAGACCACACTGGAAATGGACCCCTGCACTTGGAACCGCACTGTACTCGCAGTTCCCGTGCAGGTTGCAATTTCCAAAGTAGTGCAGAGACTTCTTTGCTGCATTTCACAGGGAACGGCAGCCCATTCAAATGAATGGGCTGTCTTGGCCGAGCAAATGTGGGCCTGCGCAAGTGTGAACCTAGTGTAGCGATACCCCGAAGGAGCTGATTTGTTTGTCAGCCCGTTACTCTGCCTCTCAAACCTAATAACAGCCTCAGCCCCCTCTGGCGCATCTGGAAATAGAATAAGTGCAATGACCAATGAAAAACACACACGTTATGATAAAACACAGACATGATCTTTACTGCAATATTTTTATGGAGGAATAACAGGCAACAACAGTATATATTTAGGTAATCAACTAAAGAGCAATAACTGAGATTTAAGAGCAGTGTAGCTCTCAATCCTATATTCAAGCTGCTCTCAAGGGATTCCAAACCTGAGAATGTCCCCAAGAGTAGAGTCACACTCAAATGGCAAACAAAGCACAATGTGACCCTTTAAATTGGATTGGTTACCTTTACTCAAGTTAGCTCTATGAGTTCAGGCAGGAGGAGAGCAGATGCATCCCTTTGTGTCAGGCCTCTCTCTTCTGTCCCCTGACACCACAGGCCCAACTTTAAACACTCTATAGAAGTCAACAGGTAATGGGTTAACTTCTTAGATAAACTGTCCCATGCACCCAATGCATATGCAGAGCCCTCAATATTTGTGTGCTGATCCGTATGGCACGAGTAGATTTAGTCCTTTTGAGGAAAAGAGCAGATTTGATGTCTTCAGCTAGCCAATTTCATTTGTGCACTTAAACTCCTGTATAGCTGGCCCAAACAACACAACTGGCCCAGCTCATCAAGTGAAATGGGCAAGATGCTCCTCAACAAGGTGAGAGGACAATAATGTCTGTATACAGTGTCCCAGAAATGGATAACCTTATCCCTGTGGTACTACAAGTGTCAGCAAGATGACTACCAGCAACGATTTCTTTATATAGCATTCATACTCCCTTTATGTTCCCTGCAGATGGGCAAAATGCCCCTTCACCAAGTCCTGTGATCAAGGCCCAAAGGAATGTCCTGGAACAGCAGGCTTTCTTGGTGACCTGACTAGTCACCTCACACTGAGACCCTTCACCGTCAGTGCAGGTGCACCTCAATATGAACCTGGAATCCCCCTCTCTCAGGCTGGATGTCCCCCCTGGTGGTGGAGGCCTGAATTGCGAGTAGAGATCATCTGAGAGACAGCATCTCTCCTACAGGTCTGATCTCCCTCACAGCCTCATCGTGACTGACTTTCCCTCAGGACACACAACTGAGTCATCAACTCTTTTTGTGCAAAGCATCCAGGGCTTTGTAGTTTCTCCCTGCAGTGGGAGGAATAGTGCTCCATCATTGATATCAGTGGGAGGAATAGTGCTCCATCATTGGTATCAGTGGGAGGAATAGTGCTCCATCATTGATATCAGTGGGAGGAATAGTGCTCCATCATTGATATCAGTGGGAGCAATAGTGCTCCATCATTGATATCAGTGGGAGGAATAGTGCTCCATCATTGATATCAGTGGGAGGAATAGTGCTCAATCATTGGTATCAGTGGGAGGAATAGTGCTCCATCATTGATATCAGTGGGAGGAATAGTGCTCCATCATTGGTATCAGTGGGAGAAATAGTGCTCCATCATTGATATCAGTGGGAGGAATAGTGCTCAATCATTGGTATCAGTGGGAGGAATAGTGCTCCATCATTGATATCAGTGGGAGGAATAGTGCTCCATCATTGGTATCAGTGGGAGGAATAGTGCTCCATCATTGGTATCAGTGGGAGGAATAGTGCTCCATCATTGGTATCAGTGGGAGGAATAGTGCTCCATCACTGATATCAGTGGGAGGAATAGTACTCCATCATTGATATCAGTGGGAGGAATAGTGCCCCATTGTCAGTGTCAATGGCAGGAACTACACGCCACTATTGTGGAGAGGATAATAAGGCTCCAAGCATAAGGCTGCAGTTTGAAGACCACCAGCCTATCTCATCTATTATTTAGTTATTTAAAGTGTTTCTACAGGAATTTTTTTTTTTCACAAAAATAACAAACATGTCATATATACCTGCTCTTTGCAATGGTTTTACAAAGAGCGACCCCCTCTGTGAATGGACATTGTTTATTCACACACAGAGCTTGGTCCCACCCCCATTCTCTCTTCACTGGCTGTGATTGACAGCATCAGAAGCCAATGTCTCCCACTGCTGTGTGAACCAATGAGGAGAGAGACACTCAGGAGCTGGTGCTCTCATGCACATCGCTTGATCGAGAGGGGGCAAAGGTAAGTATAGGGGGGGCAGGGGGGGGGGAAATGCAGCCAGAAAGTTTTTTTTTAAATTCACGCATGAAGGTAAAAAACCCTCTGACTTTAGAACCGCTTTAAATAATAATAATGAATAATAATAATAATTTAAATGTAATTTTCTCTTTTAGTAATCCAAGAAGGGGTTTCTACTTTTTTCTCTATTGTGTAAAATACACAAAAACATTTTATAGCTTCTTCTTTACCTTTCCAAGACTAATATGCCCCACTTCAATATTGGGCCTATTCTGGCACTTCTCTCCTTCATGTAAAAATCATATTTTTTTTGCTAGAAAATTACCCTCAAACATTATATATATGTTTTTTTGTTTTTTTTTAGCAGACACCCTAGGGAATAAAATGGCGGTCATTGCAACTTTTTATCTCACACGGTATCTGCACAATAATTTTTCAAACGCCTTTTTTGGGGAAAAAAAACGGTTTCATGAATAAAAAAAAACAGTAAAGTTACCCAAATTTTTTTGTATAATGTAAAAGTGAGTGAATAGACACCTAATATGTCACATTGTAAAATTACAATTATGGAATGGCGCCAAACTTCATTGCTTAAAAATCTCCATAGGCAATGCTTCAATTTACAGGTTACCAGTTTAGAGTTACACCGGAGGTCTAGTACTAGAATTGTTGCACACGTTCTAACGCACGCGGTGATACCTCACATGTGTGGTTTGAGTGGCGTTTACATATGTGGGTTTGAGTGGCGTTTACATATAGGTTTCCGTTACATCAGAGGGGGCGGGGTTACCCATACGTTTTTTCAAAAGTGTGTTTGTCTTATTTAACAATTTTTTTACACTTTCTTTGTGAAATGGTAGGGGTACTTTTGTACCCCCTTACCATTTAAAACAGGGGGGGCCAAGATCTTGGGGTCCTCTTGTTAAAGGGGGGCTTCCAGATTCTTATAAGCCCCCCGCCTGCAGACCCCACAACCACCGACCTCGGTTGTGGGGATGAGGCCCTTCTCCACATCAACATGGGGACAAGGTGCTTTGAGGGGTCACAGACCCCCAAAGCATCCTCCCAATGTTGAGGGCATGTGGCCTGGTATGGTTCAGGAGGGAGGGGGGCCACTCTCTCATCCCCCCCTCTTTTCCTGCAGGCTGCCAGGTTGCGTGCTCGGATAAAGGGTCTGGTATGGATTTTTAGGGGGACTCCCATGTCAATTTTTTTTTTAATTTGACGCGGGGTTCCCCTTAATATCCATACCAGACCTGAAGGGCCTGGTAATTGAATTTGGGGGACCCCCACGCTTTATTTATTTATTTATTTTATCAATGACTTTCAATGAGTGTTCTCTGTATTACGGAGCCGACAATTCATAATAGCTGCGAGTGATTTTAAAGGACTTTTTTTCCTGCATAAATGACACTTTGTGCAGGGACAGTTCTAAGCACCAGAAACATGCGCCCCTTCACAGGCATACTATAGACACCCCCCCTACGAAATTTAAAGGAATATTACACTTTTATTGTTTCACTTTAATCATTACTAAAATCACTGCTCCTGAAAAAATGGCCGTTTTTAAAACTTTTTTTTGCATTGATACATGTCCCCTGGGGTAGGACCCAGGTCCCCAAACACTTTTTAGGACAGTAACTTGCAGAATCTTTTCTCTCTGTCAAATCTTTTTTCTCTGTCGAATATTTTCTCTATATAATCTTGGACTAATAGAGGTAAGGTTAGGCACATTAGATCACAGGTTCTATAGACACAGATTGTTATTGTCAGAGTCACGTCGAATCTCCTATTCTATATCGAACTGTTGTAACAACTAAAACGGAAATAAAGCATTTATTTATATCGGATCTTTTGTTTTTCGGACTCTGTGCTTTCGTTATCGTTTCTCAAAATGAAAACGAAAATAGCTGAAATTCGGACGAAAATGCATTCGGACGAAAACGAATGCACATGTCTAGAATCTATGTGACAGGTCCTCTGTATGAAGAGATGCAGGGTCAATAAGACCCCACATCTCTCCTCCAGGCTGGAAAGCATTAGATCGGGAAAAAAAAAATCACAATCTCATACTGACAGCTGCGATCGTGGCTTAGATTATTTCTGGGTACTCAGGCATGACGTCATAAGGTCGCGCCCGGGCCTCCAACGGTCATAGAGATGACTGGCAACCATCTAGTCAAAGGAAATCTCTATCATCCTCATCCAGTGCCACCCGATTCCTTCTCCGGGCCCCTGAAGTCCCCGCCCGTCACCTAAAAGAATGATCAAGCGGCGGAACTGCCGCTATGATCATTCTTATGGTGCACAGAATCTCTGGCTGCAAAAAATTATATCTGAATGATGCCTCTAGCTGCAGGCATCATTCAGATATCCCCCCCTCCCAAAGCCAGGACGTATTTTTACTATGGCCTGGTATTGAGGTGGTTAATTAAAGTGTAAGTAAACCGCCCTATCGTTTTCAGCCAAGGAACCTGCTATCTTTGCCTCTGTTTAATATACAGCTGCCATGATGCTGTGCATGTGATCAGTTATGACACCAGCCATTGGATGGTTTGACAGTTTGGTTGAGAGTACAACCAATGGGAGTGTTACATTTCTGGCTGGTGCCAGAACTGAAACTATTTTATGGATGAGTCTACTTCCGCTTTAACTTATGCTGTGCATATGATATATAACAGCTACTCCACGATTAATTGTGCAACTAAAAATGAGCTTGTGAGCTTGCACATCAAATAATCACCTTCTAAAAGAATCAACATAATCAACACAGGCATTGAAAAATTTAATATATTGCACTTTATCAGTTCTCAGATAAGTAGGCAACATCAGGGTTTTTTTGTTTTGTTTATTTTTTTGCACCCCTGATTTGAACTACAAAGACCCCCTTCTCCTCTTGACTCTATTTCATGGGTAGGTTTGTACAAGTGTTTGTAGTTCACAGAAGATAGCTTGGAAATCTCATATCATTTGGATTTGAGTTCAACACACAAGAAGGTACAAAATACTGGATTTCTATCAGGGTCAACCATTTATTTTTTGGTATTTGCCTAAAAAAAAAGAATGCAGCCACCACATGTAAAGTTCCAATATATTACACATTGTTCTTGGGTGTGGGTACACATTGATGTGCATACTACATAGGGAAATTGGCTAATTACATATCTGAAACCCAAACTTGTAGCCAGCCTCAAAAGCTTGATGCCAATTAGGATAAAGTGCTCTCTCTTCAATAAAGTTAACAATGCACTTTTTCTTCTTAAGCTGAGAAGACATATGACATACATGAAAGATAAATGTATAGTTATTCCTGTTTTCTTTATTATTTATGAAAACTCCCTACACAAAGTAAAATATTGCTTTCACTACAGATTGGGGCACAGCATGGATTTGAGAATAAAAAATCCATTTTGGTGCCCCATGGATTTACTCAGCACTGATACAACTAATTATAACAAAAGATATCTACTTAAAAACTCATTAAGTCAAATGAAATGTAAACAGCAAAAATGAATAAGTCATTAATATAAAAGAATCATAATAATTAGTGATGCTTCACATTTAAAACGAATTATTGAAAATATTTTTGTAGACATTTCCTGCTGAACCTACTTTCCTTCCTGGAGGATTCATCATTAAATAAAAATTGCATTTTGTCTGTGAGGAACAACCCCTGTTGTTTTGGGGTGGAGAAGTATGTCCCATTATATATTAAATCATATATGCCCTGCCGTAAAAAGGGTACTGGGATTCCGAAAGAATTCAGTGACCAAATAAATGCACAACAAGGCTTCAAGCTCTTTAAACTGTATAAGGCCTCTGGAAGTTTTTAATTGTTGTTCTGACCAATGAAATGAATTAACGCCCAAGTGCTTCACGCACCTAAACATGGCTAAACGTGTTTACAAGTGTCAGTCATTTTTTCGCCAAAACAATGCCACCAGGAGAAAAGGCAGCTAGGAGAGATGGGCAAACGTCCATTGGGCATGAGGCCTAAAGGTCAATAAATTCCAAAGTAACTCCTGACAATTGTATGCAATTTATAAGTTACACTTCATGAATGAGAGTTTATGCGTACTATGCTAAAATAAAGTGATAGATAAAGCCTGAGACAGAAACAGGCTGACTGACATTGATGGACACAGACTGACAAATGTTGCCATTCATACAGTATAATGCAATTAATGGACAAAAGACAATGACTGGCATTCATCTCTGAGTGAATTTTAGGTTAAAGTTGGGTCTTTCAGCACTCAGTAGTATAAACAATATGCCTCCCCAAAATAACATATGAAACTGGGCAATTTTTTTTAGTGTGCTTAGGAGATATCAAATATTTATTTATTTAATTTATTTCAGGTACTTATATAGTGCTGTTAATTTACACAGTGCTTTACATATACATTGTACATTCACATCAGTCTCTACCCTCAAAGAACTTACAACCTAAGGTCCCTAACACATACTCATACATATACTAGGGCCAATTTGTTTAGACAGGATCTGATTAACCTAACAGCATGTCTTTAGAGTGTGGGAGAAAACTGGAGTACTCGGAGGAAACACATGCAGGCACAGGGAGAACATGCAAACTCCACACAGATGGGGTCAAGGTGAAAGTGCTAACCACTACACCACTGTGCTGCCCCAAATACTTGAACGGACTTCACAAATATACTGAGTGGAGCCCAATTTCACAGTCATAGAGTTTACAGATGGCAGTCAGACTTTGTAAACAGCACTTTATGATGTGAGGAGGACTATTTATACCTATAGAAAAGAAAGAAAATTTCATAGGCAAATAATGAGCTTATAACTTCCAGTACTTGTGTCACATGTATGAGCATCAGGAGAGGAGTTCTCCCACAGAACCAGTGGAAAGCCCATCTATAAATCTGGATAACCCACTCAAATACAGTTCCAACGCCACCACAGCCTGTCAACAGGCCTCTATAGATCAATTCCTGGCAAAACAGAAGGATAGCTCGCATTCGGTGCCATGACTTTCAGCATATACAAGCCCTGAAGACAAGATGGCTGTAGCACGATCCCTGAACAAAACATGTGAGCTTTCACCTGCGATTTCATAGGAAGATCTAAAGGGGGGCACGCTAAAATAGCTGCAGAAGTTATTAAACTCCTTAAACCCACTTTTAAATATGTGGTTGATGATGCACTTAAATGGGGAATGCAGCTGTTAAAACAAGAGCTGAAGGTACAGACCAATAGACAGTCCAATGTTTAACAGAACATTCCCTCATTAGAGAATAAGCATACAAACCCAAATTCATGATACAGTGGTATCTTATCACACCCCACTATTTCAGTAGTTATGCTGGACCTTCAGCCACTAAGCAAGGCTTTCCACTGGTGTTCTCCCATCACAAACAAAAACTTACAGCAAACTGTGAAAACTACATGAATAGACAATTCTGCAACCAATTTTCAGCCTAAATATAACCCCATATTTTGGAAAGTCAGGCAGGCATATGTTAGGGACCAAATTAAGTTCTTTACAACTGTTTATAAAAAGAAGGTCACACACCGCTGTCAACAGGCTAGTAAGGAATTGAAAAAAAGCTCAACATAGGCTGAATAAATCCTTAACACTTGCACATAAACAGGCCTGGCAAGTAGCCAAACATCAACTTGACCTATGGTTAGATAGGTGCAAGCAAATAAATCTTTCTAAAGAGAACTACAATATATATATATATATTCAGGAAAAAATACGGAAGATGCTGGCCAGACCATCTAAGGGATCATTCTTTTCAACCCATATACAAAAATTAGTTACCTAATGATGACACGGGAAGAGATTAATGCACTTTCAAAAAATTATTATAGGCAATTGTATACAAAATATTTGCCCTGACCCTTTGGGAAACTCAAACTTTATATCTAAAATAAACCTTTCTCATATAAGTATAAGCCTTTGGAAAGGCTTCATGCTTATATAACTTGTCAAGATATACAGTTCACCATGCCGGTATTAGCAAATTCTAAAGCCTTGGCCCGCCAGCTGTACACAAATTCTTTAAACTTATGAAACCAGACAATATAGACACCCTGACCTCAATGTAAAAAAGTATGTAGAATGGAAGATATTATTTTCAAATGGGAAAGGAGGCATACTTTCAATTCTTCCCAAAGAAAGGCAAAAATCCCATACTACTTGGGTTGTTCAGACCAATACCTTTAATAAACATAGATGTAAATATTTGGTCCAAAATAATGGAAAATTGACTAGTATTCATACTCTAAAAATTAATTCATCTCTCAGGCAACATTTTTTCAAAGCTAGTTTAGAGGTATTCAATATCCATAAGGTTTTTAGAGTGTTGGAAAATACAAACAAGCACCAGAAAATATATCTCCATTGTCAATTTAGGTACCCAAAAGGCCTTTGACAATGTGAATATGCACTGCCTGTTCAAGGTTATGAAAAATTAGATTTTTAAGGAAAACTATTAAAATTGTTTCAATCTATGTATGCTTCCCATTTAGCCAAGTTACTTGTCTGCCCAATGTATTTAGCAAAAATGCCCAAGTCAGGAATGCCGCCTATTCCTTCTTCCATTCAATTATGCCTCCTAAGTTGAAAGGAGTATCCAGAGCGGAATATTTGACGAGTATGGAAAAAATTCTCAGGTCTACATATACATATTTCAAAAAGAGACATTCTCTTCATAAATGGATCTAAAAGTAGTACTGGAATGCCACATTCTGCTTTAACCATATCAAAAGAGCATATATCATACCTGGCCATCAAAAGAGACAAAGCAACCCCCTCTTTCTGTAAATCAAAAACAACTTCTGCACTGAAAATACCCCCCACCCGACTAAGCAATCCAACACTCCAATTTGTGAAGCAAAACATCCAGAACAATCAATCTCATTGAGTGCAGTGCTGCTTCTACTCTATGGGGGTTATTTACTAAAGAAAAATCCACTTTGCACTGCAAGTGCACGTGAAAGTGCACAGAAAGTGCACTTGGAAGTGCAGTCGCTGTAGATCCGAGGGGGACATGCAAGGAAAATAAAAAACAGCATTTTAGCTTGCACATGATTGGATGATAAACTCAGCAGAGCTTCCCCTCATTTCAGATCCACCCCTTAGATTTAGAGTGATTGCACATTCAAGTGCACTTGCAGTGCAAAGTGGATTTGCCTTTCGTAAACAACCCCCTATGCACCCTAGTGCATATATATATATATATATATATATATATATATATATATATTTTTTTTTTTTTTTTTTTTTTTTTTTTTTTTTTTCTGTGATATGGGGGGAGTTTAGTGCAGTGGTATAACCATAGCAATACAAACTTTGTTTTAGGGATTGCCAGCCCCCTTTTGTAAAAACAAAATTCAAAGCAAAGTCCTTCACATCAGATTTTTCCCACACATGTGGTTTCAGTTTCACATGACAAAACAGATAATGAAAATACAAAGCCACCTGGCTCTCTCTTCAGCAGCACTACTGCTCTTGTCACTGGTCCCTCAGCTGACCTCCCCAGCTCTTCTGGCTTTATCTAAACAGTATCCAGGCTCACTCAGCATTTAGTTACAGATACCTGCTTTATGAACCCGTTCCTAGCCTCTCAATAGGGGTTCTCCTGACAGCCTGGGTCTCTCACTCTCCTGAGACTTACGAATTAAGGTTTGTGCGTTTGAGTTTGAGTGTTGATTTTGAGACCTACAAACTGCCCCCCTCCCCCCATTGCCCTGGACTTGCTGGTTACCTTAGCTTTCTCATTCTTGCCAGATTAGTGCACCTGTTTTGGCTCTCCCATGGGGTACAATCTTGTCAGGAATACACGTCACACATGTCCCCTCCTTTCTAAAGCACACAGCTCTCTCCTGACAGGGCTCTGTGAGCCGTGAGCCTTGAGCTTTGGTCAGACTTTTCTTATAATGAGCATGCACACCTGCAGATTCACACAACCTGTGGGTCTCCCAGAGCACCTGAACACAGGATTGAAGGCCCCAGCCCCCCAACACACTTTGAAGCCTTCAAGCCTCAGGCCCCAATCTGGGATTACAAAACCCAGAGAATACGGACTAGCCAGCCTTCTGCATTCAAAAACAATACTCTAGAGGTTTGCAATCTGCCTTGATGCAAGTGAGCGTTTTTCCTATACTTACACCATGGCAGGGACTCACATTGTCACTATATCACTATATATATACCCACATACACACACACAGTATCTCACTAAAGTGAGTACATCCCTTACTTTTTTGTAAATATTTTATTATATCTTTTCATGTGACAACACTGAATAAATTGCACTTTGCTACAATGTAAAGGAGTGAGTGTACAGCTTGTATAACAGTGTAAATTTGCTGCCCCCTCAAAATAACTCAACACACAGCCATTATTGTCTAAACCGCTGACAACAAAAAGGAGTACACCCCTAAGTGAAAATGTCCAAATTGGACCTAAAGTGTCAATATTTTATGTGGCCACCATTATTTATCAGCACTACCTTAACCCTCTTGGGCATGGAGTTCACCAGAGCTTCAGAGGTTGCCACTGGAGTCCTCTTCCACTCCTCCATGATGTCATCAAGGAGCTGGTGGATGTTAGAGACCTTTCACTCCTCCACCTTCCATTTGAGGATGCCTAAGGCCACGTACACATGGTCGGAGATTTTGCCAATCAAATCCGTGTGATCTTGCCCGTCGGATTTAGTCCGATGGATTGTGTCCGAAACTGTTGCATAAACACGGTCGGGCCAAGTTGGCGAAAAATCCGATCTTTCAGAATGTGATGACGTAATTTCGTTACGATGGGACTACATTCAGGCTAGTAGCCAATAGCTTTGATGTAGGAATTTGATCTGAGCATGTGTGGCACTTGGTCCGATGAAAGTGCTCTACACATGATCGGATTAGGTCCGTCCGGCCCAGTTGGTCGGGAAATATTTCCAACATGTTGGAAAATTGGGTCGGACGGAGATTTGGACGGAATCAGTCTGATGCATACCACACACAGTCGGATTATCTGATGACACGGTCCGATAAGACTCATTCCGACAGATTCTCCGACCGTGTGTACAAGGGCTTACAGATGCTCAATAGTCTTTAGGTCTGGAGACATGCTTGGCCAATCCATCACCTTTACCCTGAGCCTCTTTAGCAAGGCAGTGGTCATCTTAGAGGTGGGTTTGAGTTTGTTAGGTTGGAATTCTGCACTGCAGCCCAGTCTCCGAAGGGAGGGGATCATGCCCTGCTTCAGTTTGTCACAGTACATGTTGGCATTCATGGTTCACTCAATGAACTCTAGCACCCCAGTATGGCAGCACTCATGCAGCCCAAGACCATGACACTCCCACCACCATGCTTGACTGTAGGCAAGACACACTTGTCTTTGTACTCATCACCTGGTTGCCACCTGACACATCTGAACCAAATACATTTACCTTGGTCTCATCAGACCACAGTACATGGTTCCAGTAATCCATGTCCTTAGTCTGCTTGTCTTCAGCAAACTGTTTGTGTGCTTTCTTGTGCATCATCTTTAGAAGATGCTTCCTTCTAGGATGACAGTCATGCAGACCAATTTGATGCAGTGTGCAGCGTATGGTCTGAGCAACGACAGGCTGACCCCCCCACCCCTTCAACCTCTTTCTATTTCCCAAAGACAACCTCTGGATATGACACTGATCACATGCACTCGATTTTTTTGGCCAACCATGGCAAGGCCTGTTCTGAGTGGAACCCATCTTGTCAAACCACTGTATGGTCTTGGCCACCGTGCAACAGCTCAGTTTCAGGGTCTTGGCAATCTTCTTATAGCCTAGGCCATCTTTATGTAGAGCAATTCTTTTTTTCAGATCCTCAGGCAGTTCTTTGCCATGAGGTGCCATGTTGAACTTTCAGTGACCAGTATGAGAGTGTGAGAGCGATAACACAAAATTTAACACACCTGCTCCCCATTCACACCTGATACCTTGTAACACTAATGAGTCACATGACATCAGGGAGATAAAATGGCTAATTGGGCCCAATTTGGACATTTTCACTTAGGGGTACTCACTTTTGTTGCTAGCGGTTTAGACATTAATGGCTGTGTGTTGAGTTATTTTGAGGGGACAGCAAATTTCCGCTGTTTCCACTGTTATACAAGCTGTGTTGCCATATAAAAAGATTTAATAAAATATTTACAAAAATGTGAGGGGTGTACTCATTTTTGTGAGATACGGTATATATCTATAATTATATATATATGTGTGTGTGTGTGTGTGTGTGCGTGTCTATCAGCAAATACATCTGTGTCTATTTTATATTAATATTATATATAGTAAAGTGCATACGTGCATTAATAATACTAAAGTGCTAAAATACAATATGAACAGTGTAATCTGGACAAAGGAAAAACAAACACCCAAGGAAACCTCTCCACAGTTGGATATTTACTTCAAATATGAGCACAAATGATGTCTTGCAAATTCACTTCACTCCACATCTTCCTGTAATGTGCCACCCTTGGTGTAAAACTCAAACTCCTCTCATTAGTAGACTGATGCTCCCCTTTGGCGATAGACCTTAAGCATATAATAAGGTCAAAATAGCACTTCTTCCCCTAAAGGGTTAATTAGTAGTCAGGAACTGACATATGCAGGACCAAAGCTCCGGGCTCTCACAGTTTAGAAAAAAAGCAGAGAAACATTCCATAGTGCTTTCGATTAATTCACAGGTCTTATTAAAATATAAATAATCACATCCACACGCCTATGTGCACTCCTTTTTGCATACACAGAATACAGCATAAAATAGGCAAGGGACCTGAGCTGAAATGGGCAACATGATGATATCACTACAGCCCTACACACTCCCCCAGGGTAACTCTGACAATCTGTTACTCCCACAAAACAAAGTCTATGTAGGTTTGTAAGAATGGACCCATGTTGCTTTATTAAAAAAAAAAAAAAAAAAAAAAAAAAACCTATTTGATTACAAAACTTACAAGACTAAGCATTTTCAGGCTTTAATATGTGAATATCACATTCCCCCTAAACACCTCTTCCACTTGCTACATATCACTAGCTACTAAAAAGCTCAAAAAAAGAAAAAAATACTGTTGATGATGATCTACAATGAAATTTATAGATACTTTGATAACAAGGCCCCCTCTATTTCCACTCTACATCATTCACTGAACAGACAGTTTATAAAATCTTAAGAGTGCTTTAGCATTGCTAACTGGAGTTATTTTAACCACTTGCTTACTGGACACTTAAACCCCCCTCCTGCCCAGACCAATTTTCAACTTTCAGCACTGACGCACTTTGAATGACAATTGCGCGGTCATACAACACTGTACTCAAATGAATTTTTTTTTTTTTTCACACAAATAGAGCTTTCCCTTGGTCGTATTTAATCACCATTTGAGTTTTTTTGTTTTATTTCCCCAAAAATCTTTTTATTGAATAATAGGAAAGAAATACAGATACAACAGTACAAAATGAATGTAATACAGTTGTAAAGATATATAGCCAGGACATCTTTAATAAGTCAACTACATGTTAAATGTAGTAGTCTAGTCCGAGATTAGTCCAGCATTAAGGATCATATCATTTATTTGTGGCATATGTTGGGGAAATATTCAAATATAAATGTCGGGTTGGGGAGGCTTTATTTTACAACTCAAGGAGATAGAATGGGGAGGGTACTAATGCCACAACCGCAATCCCCTATGCTGTCTCATTTGTAGTTTCCTGTCGGTTGTGTTGGATGAATGAAATGTTTGGTTTATTATGGCTTCTGTTGTAGTTGTATGTCCGCGCTCTCAAGCGTGCGACCAGCGCACCATAAAAATTTGGCCTGGTCAAGAGGGTGGTTGGGAGAAAGGGGGGTGGGATAAGGTAGCAAGGGATAAAGAGGTATGAAGTGTGAGTTTTGCCAGAAGTCAATAGTGATGTGTTATGTTTGTCGATTTAAGCTGTTAGGTCGAGGTGTGGGCTTTTTAAGGAGGGCGTCAAGAGAGTTTCTCCACCTGTGGGGTGGGCTTATCAAGGAGGTGTTCGATTGCTTTTTCAGTTTGATTGTTATGGGTGTAAATCAGCAACTTAGTGTCTCTAGCTTGTAGAAATAATTTTTAGTTGTGTATCCTTTCTAGGTGCTCTTTTGTTGATTTAAAGTGAGTTCAGCAGGCCCAGAGCGTAGGGAATTTGTGTGGAGAGTTCCAGGATATTGCGATCAGCTCTTCAATTTCTGCAATTTTGTTTATTCTTTTATACCAGTCTGAAATGGAGGGTATTTTGGGGGTGCCCCATAAAGGGGTATGCACATTTTGGCTGCGTTGATTAGCATCATAGCTAATGATCAAAAGTAAGGTTTGTCATCTGGCTTTTGGAGGTGTAGTAGCAACTGAGCGGGTGCATACTCTAGCTTGTATGTGGTGATTTTTTTCAGTTAGATTATGGACCTGTTTCCAGAAGACCTGCATGCTGGGACAAGTCCACCAAATGTGTAGGAGGTCGTCCTGTTCATTTTGGCATCTTCAGCACTTGTCAGAATGGGATGCGTCAAATCTGTGTAAAATAGTAGGAGTGCGATACCAACGTGAGATCACTTTGTATTTTGCCTCTTGGGTGGAAACGTTTATGGATCCTTTGTGGGCGTTTCGATATATTATATCCCAAGAATTGCTTGTCAATCCTATGTTTAGATCTTTGTCCCAAGCCTTGCAAGCTATTCTCTCGTCCGTCTGAGTATTATTTCAGAACATATTGTGTATTTTAGAGATGGCATGACGCTGTGGTGTGCCACTTAAGCATAAGTTTTGAAACTCAGTTAGTGCTTTAGTCAAGTCAGTCTTGCTTTTTATGCTGTTTATGTAGTGCAAAAGTTGCCAGTAATTTAGTGTGTTTCATTTATGTGTGGTCCAAGCTGCTTCTATTTGTTCTATAATTATCAATTTACCTTTATGAACTACACTATATACGTAGGCCTATTTCTGGTTGCTTGTGGGAGAGAGGATGGTGTTCCATACCTGGTGGGAATTGTGGATTGGACAAGATTGGCGATAGGGGTCCGGGTATCTTGGATAGACTGAATTTGCAAATGGCCTGTCCAAAACACTCCAGCGTGGGACCTATCGTTGGGTGGCTCGTAATGGCATCTGTAAGAAGGTTGAATTTGATCCACAGGGCCCCAGTAATGAGGTTTGAAGAGAATGAGTTTTCCAGGGTCACCCAATCTTTGGTTTGTGCCAGTCTAAAATTCACTGAAGATGACACACCCAGTAATATGCTTTATATCGAGTAGATCTATTCCCCCTTTGGCTTTAGGTTTAATTATCTGATTGCAACTAATTCTAGGTTGTTTTTGGCACCATATAAAATTTCTGTTGACTCTGGAAATGGTTTTTAGAAATTAAGTAGGGAGTTTAATAGGGATCGTTTGTAGAAGGTAAAGTACACGTGGTAGTATATTCATTTTGACTATGGCAGTTCTCTCAAACCATGGGAATTGTGATTTGTTCCATTTTTTTAGATCATCTGTGATGGTAGTGAGTAATGGCTGGTAATTTTTAAGGAAGAGGTCCGATAGGTGTGCGGATAATTGAATTCCCAAATAAGTCAGTGTGTCTGTTTTCCAAATGAATGGAGAATTTTGCTTACAATATGTGACTTGCTGCTCTTCTAAAGTTATGTGCATGTGATTTTGTGAAATTTATTATAAATTATTTTCAAACCTTGTGTGTTGTGTTTTTTTTTACATTTTTTTTCACAGGTGAATGGGTAGGGGTACTTTGTACCCCATACTCATTCACATAGGGTGGGGGGCCGGTATCTGGGGGCCCCCTTATTAAAGGGGTCTCCCGGATTCTGATAAACCCCCCGCCCGCAGAACCCGACAACCAACGGCCAGGGTTGTCAGGAAGAGGCCCTTGTCCTCATCAACATGGGGACAAGGTGCTTTAGGGTGGGGGGGCGCATTAGTGAGGCGACATTATCGTCGCTCGCTCGCTACTATAGGAAAATTACATTTTCCTGTTGCAGCCAGTGCGAGAACCAGCGCGACGGGATCGTTCTGGTTAGAGAAGCCTGTCGCTGGGAACCAGCGCGACAGGATCGCGCTGGAAACACAATATCGGCAGCACCTACTGTAAGTGGACGACGCTTGGAGGGCATCTATAGGAGTGTTTAATTGCCATGGATATCTCTAAATGTTTATGTTGAGCTTGTTGGATTCAGCATTGTGGTTTTGCTAGAATTTGTTGAAACCTCACTGCATGTAGTTCTGTAGTAGGGTGTGCGAGCATAAGGGTTATGCTACTTAAGAGGGGTGGTGTGGGGATATTGTATGTGTCTTTATGAGTAAATCAGTCAGTCAGTGTTTTTGATCAGAGGGAATGCTCGGACGGGTAAAACTTATGAACCTTTGAGAAACAAACTTATACCTATTGAACAGTCTAGGCTATTATTTAACTGTTTGGTTAACGAAATCATCCTTATGCCGTATATATCCCATCTCCTTTATTGTTTGCATAGTGGGAGTTGTGTCCCTGCACGTGTAGTACTTGCGTTTAGGAAATGAGACTACACAATTAGACCTAAAGAGAAAACCTAAGAATTTGCCAAACTTATTGGTAGGGAGATGGGATATATATTTTATGGCATGGCAATATAAGATAATTATGTTGTAGATATATGTAACATTTGGATTCCTGTTCTGTGCACCCAGATCTATCTGTCGGGACGCAATGACTTCTCCTTTTATATTGGCTCCCCTTTGTATTTTAGATGGAGACAGACCTTGTTAGGGGATGTCCATGTCCGGGGAGGGTCATTTTACTGGGCAGAGTCTTTACCACTCTTACGTGGTATTGTTGGGTACCCTCTCTAATGATAAATCATGAGTGTCCGGCCATTGGTTCATATCTCTTTGCTACAATTTACCTGTTAAATCGATAATCTGTATATGCTTTTAACTGCAAAATGAGTCCTTGGCGTGAGATTGGTGGTGTGTGTCAAAATTTTAAGCACATAAACAAATAAACCCAACTTGTGCTACTGAGAGTGAATCCCGTACCTTCTTGGCGCTCTATACTATACCAGTAGTCTTTGCACAGTTCATCTTAGACATATATTGGCTTATGCATAGACACAGCTCAGCTTTTACTGTTAAGATAATGAATGAAAGAAATATAGAAGTACATCCTGTCCTCCCCAACGCCCACTTTGTGGATGTCAGGCCAATATTATCCCTGATCTCGGGTTGCTGAGGGAAGTCTAAATTATGTACATCGCTTTTAAGGGTGAGGAAGGGTTAAATGTGGGGGTAAGTGAGAGTACATGATGCTTCCCTCGAAGCGAGCATATTTCTGCAAATGCCAACTCTGCAAGCTGTATCTAATAGGGTTGTCTGGGTTAGTGTATGTCTTTCCATCAGGTGTGGTGTATCTTATTTATTCTCCTGGCAAAATTGTCAAAGCAAGTCACAACATGGGTCGCCCTTCATCTGCAGATTGATTGATCCACTTGGAATCATAACAGTTATTTCTAAGTGTTATGGGGTCTGCCTATGAAATCTTTTTCAAGAAGTCTGCATAGGGCCCCTATTCTCAATGTCAGGAGTATGTCTATAATTGGCACGTGGAGATATTGTGGCATACCTCTTTTAAAGGGGAGACACATGCCTCATTTCTGGCTGTGTTCTGTGCTACATGGGATAGTTTGCCAATTGGTAATTTTCAAACTAGAGTGCACTTACTCATTGCAGATATCACTTGTACAAGTCTTGATCAAGTGGGTTTGAGCGATAGCAAAGAGAGCTATGATTCCGGTTGCCATATTTAATATTTTCTTGCCTTTCTATGGGCCGGAGAGGCTGGAACACTTCCTTCTCTTGGTGAGCGACAATTAGCTGGTGTAGGCGAGACATGGGTGGAGAGTCGGTGTCTTCTGGTTGTAGATATATTTTCCTTCTGATGGGTCTCCATCGGTTCCTCTTGGTGTGGGGTGACTACTATGCGCGGGTTTCGATTCCAGTCTGAAATAGCGATTGGTGGGATACCCAGATTTTCACAAAATGGAGTCGCTTCCTCAGGGTAGTGTAGGAGAATGATCCTTCTGCCAGAGCCTGCTTGTAGGCAGAAGGGGAATTTCCATCTGTACAGGATATTCCTGTCTCTTAGGACATCTAAAAGCAGGCATAGAGCTCTTCGCTTGTTCAGAGTGATTTGAGACAGGTCGTGATAGAGTTTGATTTCTGTGCCTTGATATAGAATGTGACTTCTGAGTCTGGCTTGCCTCATTATTTCTTCTTTTATTCCGAAGCTTGTGAGGCATCCTATAATGTCTCTTGGGGGGGTCTGTTTCCCTGCCTGGTGGGCGCAGTGCACGGTGCAGATGTTCTATAGCCACAGCTGTGTTGAGTGGACGACCTGAAAGGTCGTTAAATACATTTGTCACGGCTTGTAGTATATGGTCTGAGTCAATCGATTAGGGAAGTCCTCTAATTCTAATATTGTTGTCCAAATCTTCTACATGCCTTTGTAGGTCATGTATCTGCCTGGAGTGTGTAGTTAGGGAGCTCTGTTCTGTGTTGATTGCAGCCTCATGGCGGTCAGTGATATCCCCTACCTCCTCTAGCCATCCTGCCACTGCCTGCATATCCAGTCTGAGCTCTGAGATTGCTGCAGCAAGGATACTTTTGATATCAGCAGCTACAGTTCTGAGGTCCTCTATGCTGAGGCTGCTCTTATCTGAGGGCTGTGTCTCGCTGGCATTTGCTCCCGTCTGTCTTGTGGGGCTGCCATTTGCATCGCTAGAGGCCTGTGATGCTGGGGCTGTCTCCCACGCGCGGGATCTAAATATCTCCAGTATGTTTCCGGTGAGCTGTGTATCTTGATCCCGTGGTGATCGGGATGAAGCGGCAGAGTGATCCCTGTCAGATTTGCCCATTCTTACTTGTATGGTTGTCCATTTGTGTGAGATGGTTGACTGCCAAGCATCAGAGGGGAGGAGTTGCTGCCATCTTCAGCCGTGTCCAGGCCACGCCCCCGAGTTTTTATTCTTGCTAAACAAACAAAAAAGATAGAAATGAAAAAAAAAGGTCCACATTACTTATGTGTTTGCTAACCAGTTGTGCCTCTGTATAGCAATGTTCTATTAGCCACGACCAATGTAACAGGGTAATAGCGATGTCTGTATTGCGAGTAGATAAGGTCGTGGCAGCACTTTGTGTTTATGATGCTTCTATGACTTGCACGTTTGTATGTCTTGCATTTTTTCAATAAAATCTTTTATGGGTAAAAAAAGAAATGAAAAAAAAAAACGTTTCATAGTTTGTTATAAAATTTTGCAAAAGGGTAATTTTTCTCCTTCATTGATATTTGCTGGTGAGGTTGCACTGATTGGCACTTATGGGCTGCACTGATGGGCACAGATAAGGTGACACTAATAGGCACAGATAAGGTGACACTGATATGCACAGATAAGATGGCACTGATGAGCCCTGATGGGTGGCTCTGATGGGTGACACTGATGGGTGACACTGATGGATGGCACTGATGAGTGGCACTAATGGGTGGCACTGATGGGTGGCACTGACATATGGCACTGATGGGCAATGATAGGTGGCACTGGTGGCCACTGGTAGGTGGCACTGGTGTGTTGTATTGATAGGCAGCACTGGTAATGACGCACTGATTAATTTATAGACGGCACTGTGGGAATTGATGGGCGTCACTGTGGGCACTGATAGGTGGCACTGTGGACACTGATAGGTGGCACTGTGAAGTGGCACTGAGGGCACTGGGAGGTGACACTGTGGGCACTGATGGGTGGTACTGTGGGCACTGGTAGGTGGAGCTAGTGGGCACTGGTGGTACCTTCACGATCGGCACCGATGTCCCTCTCACAGCTGCTGGTGATCAGCACGAGGAGGAAAAATAGCAGATTACCAGCTTTGTTTACATTACATGATCACTCCTCTGCGTATCACCCGCAGTCTAATGGGGCCACAGAACAAGCCAATCAGTACTTGGAGCAATTCCTACGTTGCTATATTTCTGCCCATCAGAACAACTGGTCAGACTTCTTACCATGGGTGTAGTTTGCTCACAATAGTGCCTTGAATTCTGCTTCCCGATTGTCCCCATTTATGGCGAACTATGGTTTCCATCCTCCATTGTTGCCTGACTCATTTGTTCCGCAGAGTATTCCTGTATTAGGCTGGATTCACACCTATGCATTTTTAGTGCTTTTTGCATTTTTTTAAGATTTGCACTACAGTCCATTTAACATGGTTTCTTATGGAACACATTCTGTAGAGTAAATCTGCAAAATGCAAAAAGCACTAAAAATGCATAAGTGTCAATCCAGCCTTAGAGGAGCATCTCCTTGGTCTTCGTTCCACTTGTGTACAAGTCCAGGAGGCTTTGCAACATGCTAATGATAGGTACAGACTCCATGCTGAATGCAGGTGCCTGCCTGTGCCTTCCTACCAGGTTGGGGACAGGGTCTGGCATCTCACAACCTCTGACTTTGTGTTCTCTCTCTGAAGTTTGCACCTCGGTTTATTGGGCCTTTCCGTATTCTTTGCAGGATTAACCCAGTGGCTTACGCATTAGACCTTCCATCAAATATGCATATCTCAAATGTATTTCATGTCTTCTTATTAAAACATTTGGTCTGCAACCACTTTACCACCTTGGTGCCTCGTCCTCACCCTGTACAGGTTGAGAACCATGAGGAGTATGAAGTACAGTCCATTGTTGACTCCCATAGGTTCCGTGGGTGCATACAGTACCTGGTGCATTGGAAAGGGTACGGTTCGGAGGAACGCTCTTGGGTCTCATCTTCAGATGTACATGCCCCTGTCCTCCTCCATGATTTCCATAGATGTTTTCACCTCAAGCCTGGTGGTCCTCCAAGGGGGAGGGGTCATTGGGGATGGGGTACTGTCAGGGCTGGGCTCAGCCGTTCCTTCTCTGAGCTGGCCGCTCAGCTGGCCACTCAGCTATCGGCTAATTGCCAGCTCCTATCTCTCTACAATACCTGTTGATAAAATCCTGCTCATCAGTCCTGCCTACTTAAGCCGTCCAGTCCAGATGATCTCTGCCTTCGCCGGGGTCATATCTCTAGAGACACTCTCCTGTGTCCCTGTTAAAGACTGGAATTGCATACACACTAATGCATTTTTGGATAGGAACTTTTTCCGACCGAAAAATTGAGAACATGCTCTCAATCTTTTGCTGGCCAAAATTCGGCCAGTAAAAGTCAGATGGAGCATACACACGATCGCATTTTCCGACCAAAAGCTCTCATCTGTCTTTTGGTGACCAAATTTCCGATCATGTGTATGAGGCATTAGTGGTGTTTGTGCTCAGTGGTACATTGGTACCTCCAAAAACCTGGAGAAATTCAGAGGCACCCACATGAATAAATACTTCATTGGCATGGAGTGTTGATGGGGCATTATCAGCATACCAAGACATTTTGGACAATTTCATGCTCCCAACTTTGTGGGAACAGTTTGGGAATGACCCCTTCCTGTTCCAACATGACTGTGCGCCAGTGCACAAAGAAAGGCCCATAAAGACATGGATGAGCGTGTTTGAGGTGGAGCAACTTGACTGGCCTGCACAGAGTCCTGACCTCAACCCGATAGAACACCTGTTGGTATGGTATGTAGAACTTGGGGAAAAAAAACACCTTTAGTGTACTTCAAGGAACACCAGGCCAACGTATCAGTTCAGATATGGTATAATAGAACTTTGGTTGTTGGCAATGTCCCTGAATCACTGGGGACCAGAGATTGTAAGTCTCTAGAATCTCTGTTGCATATACCACCATTAAATACCAGCTCCTTGTGAGAATATTACCCATACTGTAAAACTTTCAGTGTGACAATTGTATTTATGTGGAAGAAATAAATGACATAAATAGAATGGATTAGAATGGATGGCTTACTTTTCTGATGTGAGTTTCATGCATTTCATAATTTTTTCATAGCTTCTTTTCATTTTTGTACTGGTAATTCCTATTATAAGAGCAAATTGAGATCAAAGCCAACAGTTGAAACTGATGATGAAACGATATTATAACATACAAAACAGGGAATATTATTTTGGCTGCCCAATAATCAGGCCTAGTCCCCATGGTCTTCTGTGTATATTTAGGCTGGTAGGCAAATTGTGGACAGAGCATAGATTAATAGAATAAAATAGGAAATGAGCATCACTTTTCATGCAAAACACATGGTTCATATGTCGTCAGGTTTATAGAACATTGTAGGCACAAAAATATTGCACTCTGACTCACAACGGAAACTGTATTTAAAGCTACTTTATCTAATAAATTAAACATTAATTAGTACATTTACTATTGAAGAACAGTGTAAACAGTGTAAATAATTGAGCTTGTGCCATCAAACACAACTCCAATGAAGATGAACTGCCATCTTTCGTTTTTTTTTTCCCCTGAAACTGACACTTCTGAGAGTGTTGATCTTCCGTGTCTCCAGCTGTGCTCAACACTTCCTCCTGTCAATTCCTCTGTCACTACAAGACACAGGAGGTGGACAATCCCAAAAGTGTTGACTTCAAGAGAATCTTGAGGCATCAATTCCTATCATTAGAGAGGTGTTCCGTGGCATGGGCATTGGGTCAGGTAATTATTTACTCTTTTTTTCAATGTGTATTGGTGTGTGTGTGTATATATATATATATATATATATATATATATATATATATATATATATATATATATACATACATACATATATATACGCACACACACACACGCACACGCACTCACACACTATATTGCCAAAAGTACTGGGACACCTGCTTTTAGACGCACATAACCTTTAATAGCAACCCAAGTCTTTGTCTGAAGTGTTCAATATTGAGTTGGCCCACCCTTTGCAGCTATACCATCTACAACTCTTCTGGGAAGGCTGTCCACAGGATTTAGGAGTGTGTCTAGGGGAATGTTTGACCATTCTTCCAGAAGCGCATTTGTGAGGTCAGGCACTGATGTTGAAAGAGAAAGCCTGGCTCACAATCTCCGCTATAATTCATCCCAAAGGTCTTCTATTGAGTTGAGGCAGGACTCTGTGCAGGCCAGTCAAGTTCCTACATCCCAAACTCGTTGATCCATGTCCTTATGGACCTTGTTTGTGCACTGGTGTGCAGTCATGTTGGAACAGGAAGGGGCCATCCCCAAACTGTTCCTATAAAGTTAGGAGCATGGAATTGTACAAACTGTCTTGGTATGCTGATGCCTTAAGGGTTCATTGGAACTGAAATGTCTTTATGGACTTTGCTTGTGCACTGGTCCAAATCATTTGGTGATGGGGAATTATGGTGTGGGATTATTTTTCAGGAGTTGGGCTTGGCTCCTTAGTTCCAGTGAAGGGAACTCTTAAGGTATCAGCATACCAAGACATTTTGGACAATTTCATGCTCCCAACTTTGTGGGAACAGTTTGGGAATGACCCCTTCCTGTTCCAACATGACTACGAACCAGTGCACAAAGAAAGGCCCATAATGACATGGATGAGCGTGTTTGAGGTGGAGCAACTTGACTGACCTGCACAGAGTCCTAACTTTATACCCGATAGAACACGTTTAAGATGAATTAGAGAGGAGAGTGCGAGCCAGGCCGTCTCATCCAGCATCAGTGCCTGACCTCACAAATGCGCTTCTGGAAGAATGGTCAAACTTTCCCATAGACACAAACCTTGTGGACAGCCTTCCCAGAAGAGTTGAAGCTGTTATAGCTGGAAAGGGTGGGCCAACTCAATATTGAACCCTACGGACTATGACTGGGATGCCATTAAAGTTAACGTGTGTGTGTCCCAATACTTTTGGCAATTAAGGGTATATACATTTTTTTTCTCATGCTACAATTACTTTTTTTTGTTGTTGTACTGTGACTTATTTATATAAAAATACAATGATAATTAAACTGTGTGTAATAGTTATATTTAGAGCTTTATATATATATATATATATATATATATATATATATATATATATATATATATATATATATATATATATATATATATATATATATATATATATATATATTTTTTTTTTTTTTTAAGTTTAATTAGTTGTGATGACGTCAAGGTGAGGTCCACTTGCTTCCTGTGACAATAGTGGTGAGAAAGGTTTCAATAACATACTGTTCTAGCATATGCTACATGAATGTATTTTTGGCAGATTAGAAATGTAGTCTTAAAATAACAAGCTATCCTAAAATAAACAGGACCAGTGCAATAGATGAGTAGGTTCTATAAATAGAGTCTCATACAAATGTTTAGATTACTTTAAAAAAAATAAAAAATGAAAAAATCAAGTCAGGGATAGATCAACAAAATCACATGCTGGAATGGAAACCAGATGGAACATCCGGCATAGTCATAGTTATGCTTACAATTGCATGGTGTGGGATTTTCCCACAGAAACATCCGTTTTGCTTATTAGCAAGAATTTTTTTTTCTGCTTTGTGAATATATTTTGGACTTTCTCAGAAATATAAAATGAGCTCAATTGCTTCTTCACCAAAGGGATAATTTTATGTTAACCCGCCATTGCATTTATTACTTTTTTTTTAATTTACTAAATTATTTCTACCTTTTACTAAATTAGCTCTACCTCTTCTACCTACATTTTCCCCCTTATTGACCAGGCCATTTTTTTGCGATACGGTTCTGCATCACTTTAACTGACAATTGCGTGGTCGTGCGATGTTGTACCCAAATAAAATTTATGTCCTTTTTTTTCCCCCACAAATAGAGCTTTCTTTTGGTGGTATTTGATCACCTCTGTGGTTTTTATTTTTTGCGCTATAAACAAAAAAAGAGCACTAATTTTGAAAAAAAAAACTGTATTTTATACTTTTTGCTATAATAAATATAAAAAAAAAATAATGTAAAAAAATAAATTTCTTCATCAGATTAGGCCGATATATATTCTGCTACATATTTTTGGTAAAAACAAACAAACAATAAGTGTATATTGATTGGTTTGCGCAAAAGTTATAGCATCTACAAAATAGGTAAAGATTTATGGCATTTTTATTATTATTATTTTCTTTACTAGTAATGGCGGTGATCTGCGATTTTTAGCAGGACTGGGACATTGTAGCAGACATTTCGAACACACTATTTTGGGACCATTGACATTTATACAGCGATTAGTGCTATAAAAATGCACTGACTACTGTGTAAATTCATAGGGAAGGATTTAACACTAGGGGGCGATAACGGCATTAAATATGTTTTCTCATGTGTTTTTCTAACTGTGTGGGGATGGGACTGACTAGAGGAGGAGACAGATCACTGTTCCTAATCAGTAGGAACAACAGATCTGTCTCTCCTCTCCTGTCAGAATGGGGATTTGTGTGTTTACATACACACATCCCTGTTCTGGATCTCTTTCCCATGAACGCGGGTGGCCAGTGGACATCGCGGTTGCCGGCCACACGAATCGGGTCCCCCACCATGCCAATGTACACCTAAAATGATTTTCAGGAACGAGCCGACCTGCTGCCGTATAATGACGGCGAAGGGTCAGAAAGTGGTTAAGCTAAAGTGTACTTTGAACATGGCTATTGACCTGTTAGACCTTATTTGCCACTTTGTTGGGAGGCAAGGAGAGTTCCATGTGTTCTTTATAAACAAGGCCAAGGATAAATCCAAGGATAAAACCAAGTTTAACTTACCGACCAGCCCGCAGACAACCAAGTAAATCTGTCTAACAGTATGTGCTAAAAGCAGGAGTTTAGTCTGCACACATTTGCAAATACATGCCCAGAAGATCCAGCTATAAGCTTGTTTCTCGTTGGTATGGATGCCCAACTTTATTACAGCGTATTTTTCCAGACACATCGGATAACTGTTGGCGATGCCATTCTGCTAAGGGCTCGTTGTTACACATATGGTGGGAATGCCCTCAAATTTGTAAATTCTGGGACAGTATCTTTCAGTTGTATACTATAGTTACAGGGGAGGTAATTTCCAATACACCACAAATTACGCTGCTGTCCATTTTATCAGACTCATATAAAGATATCAAAAAGGGTTTACTCAGACATTGGGTAATAGCTTCAAGATTAGTTATTCCGTGCCATTTGCGATCAACACAATCCCCTTCAGTGAATGAATGGGTAGTGGAAATGGATCACACTAAGCCCTTGTACACACGGTCGGAGATTCCGACGGAATGTGTCCGATCGGACCGTTTTGTCGGATATTCCGACTGTGTGTGGTCTACATCGGACGAGTATCCGACGGACCAAGTTTTCCAACTTGTTGGTAAAATTTTCCGACAAAATGCTCCGATCGGACATACTCCGATCATGTGTAGAGAATTCCGATCGGACAAAGTGCCACGCATGCTCAGATCAAATTCCTACACCAAAGCTATTGGCTACTAGCGTGAACGTAGTCCCGTCGTAATGAAATAACGTAATCACGTCAGATTTTCTGACAATTCTGTCCGACCGTGTGTATGCAACAGTTTCGGACAAAATCCGACGGACAAAATCCGATGGATTTGGTTGTCGGAATCTCCGACCGTGTGTACAAGGGCTAAGAAGATGGAGACCCTCCTGACATATGAATTGGACATACGTGAAAAATGTCGGCAGATATGGGCCCCCTGGAGGGCCTTCAGGGAATTAACAGGAAATGAAAGGTTTAAGCGGTAACTAGTATAGAACCTAAATATGATCTAATAGGGCTTCAATACATGATGTATGTATGTCAAAGAAAGGGGAAGGGAAAAGAAAGGAATTATTTTTTTCTTCTTTTTATTACTTTGTTTTGTTTTGTTTGGGTTTGTTTATGTTAGTTTGTATAATGTATTTGTAAGATGTTTTGGTGGTATGGGGGGCGGAGTGAAATACATTGAGGGCGTGGCCTGGTCAGAATCCAGGCTGAGGTTGCCACTCCATTCATCGCAGTAGGACACCATAGACGTGCGACCTCCAGGGGTTACCCTTATTTCCTTGAACTCTTGCAGGAGCCAGGGTGGGCTCCATCCCTTGTCAGCACTCTAGCAGCAGCTGCCGACGCACTGTCTACATACCCCCTCCTATCAAGCCTGAGTGGCACACATACTTTTCCCAGTTCTCTTTAACAGACTTTGGCTCATGTATAATGGACAGTTATCAATACTTATTTAAAAGCTTCAAAAGGTTAGAGTAACACTAGATAGAATAGCGGAATGCAATATTTTCAGCAGAAATCAAAAATGACCTACTTTCAGGTTGGTCCCACTAATGTCTAACAACTATCTTGGAATGGATTTCACAGAAAAGTTATAGAACTATTAATACTAAACGTTAGGTAATCAGGTACACACACAGGAAAAATACTTATTTTGTTTTACCTCCAAAAGGATTTGTATTTCTGCCCATCCAGTCTGAAGGTTTGCACAGCCTTGCCACACAACAGTTAAAGAATAACATAGTGTTCTCCCATCACTATCAGCCTGCTTATGAAAGGATAGTAGCAGACTAACGAGTTCATGTCTTTGCACCGTATGCTCAATCTTTGTATCCGTATGTGATTTTTAGGACCCTTGCAATCAGCATCCCTGATTAGCAACTAAAGCTGTCCCTTCCTCTCCAAATGCTAGCATGCTAACATTATTCCAAAGAAACATGCCGGTACTGAGAGGGTTAGAACATGGAGCTTGGTAATGGAGTGTCCAAGTCAAAGAAAGAGTAAGGAGGTGGTGAAGGGGTCAATGTTAAGGTCATATACAGTGGGAGGAAGGAGACAAAGGGGTTAATGTAGAGATGTGCAGTATAAGGAAGGCGATGGGTTGATATGCAATTCATATTAGAGACAGAATGGAACTGACATATACTGTAGAGAGGTAATGACAGTAGAGGGGTGTTTGTCAGTCTTTTTGCTACTAGTTACACTTTAATTATTTTTTACTGTGTGCTGGCTGTGATCAGGAGCTCACTTTGCATCTCACACAGCGATCGCTGTATGAAATGAAGGTGAAAAGGTGAATTCCGGCTGCCAACCACAACTGTTGTAAACAATACCTCATCACTGTAATTGGTTACAGTGATCACAAGGTACAGAGCCATCCTCATTGGATTTATACCATCATTAATTGATCACACAATCACAATTCTTCTGTGGTTGCACTAGAACAGTGGTTCTCAACCTCAGTCCTCAAGTACCACCCAACAGGCCATATTTTCAAGTTTTCCTTTGCTTTGCACAGCTGCTTGAAATCAATATCAATGACATGTTATTGATAAGAGCTATTTTATCTACGTGAACTTCCTAAAACATGGTCCTTTGGGGGTACTTGAGGACTGTGGTTGAGAACCACCTAGTTAGAGGACGCACACAAGCACCTCAAAGTAGATGGCATTCTAATACAGACTCCTGCCCACGCTGTGCTGTCCATTAAGAAAACTGTATACATGGAGTCATTGGGGGTTATTTACTAAAGGTAAATTCACTTTGCACTGCAAGTGCATTTGGAAGTGCAGTCGCTCTAAATCTAAGAGGTAGATCTGAAATGAGGGGAAGCTCTGCTGATTTTATCATCCAATCATATGCAAGCTAAAATGCTGTTTTTTATTTTCCTTGCATGTCCCCCTCGGATCTACAGCGATTTTACTTCCAAGTGCACTTTCAGTGCAAAGTGGATTTTCCTTTAGTAAATAACCCCCATTGTGACACACATGCTGATAAATAGATTTAGGGCTCACATACATTTAAAAACAAACGGTAGTCCCCTGACACTCATGTCAAGCCACTGAGTTCAGTACTGTACATTCCCATGACCTGAAACTATTCTGCGAATCTGGGAAGTTTTATATTTGTCTCCATTATTGAAGCAGAAGGGACAGTATGAGGGCCAAGCATCCAGCATTATTAGAAGAAGAGGGTTAACTATGAGGACCTTCATGTATTTCCCATGACAGGTTCCCTTTAATCCGTCTCAGAGATGTTCCATATACTGTATTTTTCAAGTTTTTGCAGCTCTAGTTACTAAACAATCTGAGAGTTAGTTCATCATTTAACATGATTTGACAACATTTGATATGTGGGAACCAACTGACAGCTCGCTCTTTTGAAAATAACGTTTCAGACTTTATAATGTACAAAGAGCCCTGGGGCTAAGAAAAAAAAAATATCTGACGATTCTGAGATAATATCACAGAAGTCTGAGACAGCAACGCAGAATATAGACTTGTTTGAGAATAGTTTTTAAATAGCAGTTTGTTACACTTTACATGTACACCATTGTTACTATTCTATTCCTTCATGCGGCGTCTGATAGACTGATCTCCATTTGCTGTGGAACTACAAACCCCAGCATTCCCTGTCAATTATCCTGCATGTATATTAGATGTAATTGGGGGGGGGGATATGGTTCAGAACACCAATGTGTAGATAAAAAACATGGAACTATTCAGCATACAGGCTCTGATTCCTGTATACATCTCAATAATAACCTGTAAATAAGATGTACATTTGCAGCCTGCAGAATAGACTGAGCTGGGTGGTTGCTATATCTGCACTTGTCCCTTCTGTACTGGTAATTTTCCTGGACCTCTGCACTAGCCAGAACGTTGGTGACCAATGCTAATTGTGACACCTTTGGATGTATATTGTCTATTAGATGTTATAGGCATTCACCACATATTCTCATTTACCCAAAATACATGCTTCAGCTCCTGAGGAAGCGCAGTGGTGCGAAATATGTTGAGCTTGAATGAGCTACATCAGGGATATGCAATTAGCGGACCTCCATATATTGCAGAGCTACAAGTTCAATGAGGCATAGCAAGACACTGACAGCCACAAGCCAAGCATGACACCCAGAGGCAGAGGCATGATGGGACTTGTAGTTTTGCAACAGCTGGAGGCCCACTAATTGCATATCCCTGAGCTACATCAACCTACACCAAGCCAGCCTGGATGCCGGCAGTCGTACTATCTGGGAGTTCTCACTACAGTTTAGGGTGGGTTTCGGTGTTCCGGTTGGTGTGAATAGCTTAATTTGAGTAGCAGATTTACTGTGAGATTTGAAATGTACTTATTTGTTTTAAAAATTTTAATTACATTTTGTGAATTTTTAAAGAGTTTGCTGTACACTGGTGCCTATAAAATCTATGGTTTTTCAAAAGTTTCTAATACTGAGCTGGATGGTGGTCCAGCACCAGCACATTTGGTCACAATTTTGTATAGCAAAGGTTTTATATATTGTATATCAGGACCATTGCTTGAATTTAGAGTGGAACTTCACTCAAAAAGAGAAATCCTATTGGTTCACCCACTTCCCTAGCTTGTAACCGAGTTAAAGGTTTTTTTTTTTCTAAAGGGGGAGCAAGTATTGATTTTTATCAGTAACCCCACCTACTTCCACAATAATTGCCTAGGCAAGGATGATGTTCCTTACCTCACCCTTCCACTTCTGCAGCCCCCGAGGACACATCACATGTCCCTGAAGGCTGCAGAACCATTCACACAGCACTGAAGGAGCTTGATGTATATGTAGTGGGAATCAGGTTCCTTTGGGAGACCCACAATGTTAAAAAGAACAAGATGCAGGAAGACAGCCCTGGACTCTAGGCACTGGTCAGCAACTACAATATTTTCTCTTTAAAGTGGATGCAAACCCACTCTCGTCCTTTCTAAACTACTGCCATTGTGGTTATCTATAAGGATATACATCCCTCCTACGTGTATCCTTACCTATCAAATGTCTCCCCTCTGTCTGTTATGAGACCCGAAAAACTTCAGATTCTGTGGGTGGGTCTGTTGTCTGGAGCTCGGTGGGTGGAGTCGTGATGTCAGTAGACTCCCCGCCCACCTCTACACTCCCCTTGTCAACATGCATATTCTCCTGTGTATTTATTACACTGAACTTCTGCTGCTCTTATGAATTATACCCCATGATCACTAACATCCATAAAAAAGGAGGGGGGTGGGAAGTGCACAGAATGCACAGAATGCCTCTCTCACACTAGTGCATGAGATATGTAAATCACCTGTCACTCACAGCAAGGGGGAGAAACAGACATCTATTTCTCTGTCTGACCATTTTTATCTCACTGAAACAAGATAAGAGGACTTCTCAGAACTAATTGACTCTTTGTGGCAAGACTGGGCACAGATGACATGAAATCCTATCCTGTACATGGTGCAAGCCTTAATTAAAAAAAAAAAAAAAGTTTACATCCACTTTAAATTTCTTAATGTCTTGTGCAGAATGTTGTATGATGCTTCTTCAGTACCACCCTAACCCCAGTACAATTCATTATAAACAGAGATAGGGAAAATAATTAGCAATGCAGTCACCTTAAATGCAGAATAATAACCTGGGATTAAAATAATAATAGCTCAGAGGGCAGTTTAGAACTGAACCCTGGACACAAATATTTTTATTTCAATATACAAATCAACCATAAAATAATGCAGGGCTTTAAATGTGCACATCAAATAAATTATAATATAAAATAATGTAGATTTTCTTTTACATTAGATTAGTATGCATTTTGTGGCCTTAGGATCCTACTTCTTCAGGTTCTTTGAAACTGCATCAATAAAGTAAACACAAATCCACATTAAGGCATTTGGCAATTACCAATATATACATTCTGTGTGTTTGACTTCTAATCGGTCATTCTGAGTCAAACTCTCATTTATATACTGAATTTCACACTATATATATATATATATATATATATATATATATATATATATATATATATATATATATATACACAGTGGTGTGAAAAAGTGTTTGCCCCCTTCCTCATTTCCTGTTCCTTTGCATGTTTGTCACACTTAAGTGTTTCGGAACATCAAACCAATTTAAACAATAGTCAAGGACAACACAAGTAAGCACAAAATGCAATTTGTAAATGAAGGTGTTTATTATTAAAGGTGAAAAAAAATCCAAACCATCATGGCCCTGTGTGAAAAAGTGATTCCCCCCCTTGTTAAAACATACTATAACTGTGGTTGTCCACACCTGAGTTCAATTTCTCTAGCCACACCCAGGCCTGATTATTGCCACACCTGTTCACAATCAAGGCATCACTTAAATAGGAGCTGCTTGACACAGTAAGGTCCACCAGAAGATCCTTAAAAGCTACACATCATGCCGAGACCCAAAGAAATTCAGGAACAATTGAGAAAGAAAGTAATTGAGATCTATCAGTCTGGAAAGGGTTATAAAGCCATTTCCAAAGCTTTGGGAATCCAGCGAACCACAGTGAGAGCCATTATCCACAAATGGCGAAGACATGGAACAGTGGTGAACCTTCCCAGGAGTGGCCGGCCGCCCAAAATTACCCCAAGAGCGCAGCGACGACTCATCCAAGAGGTCACAAAAGACCCCACAACAACGTCCAAGGAACTGCAGGCCTCACTTGCCTCAGTTAAGGTCAGCGTTCATGCCTCCACCATCAGGAAAAGACTGGGCAAAAATGGCCTGCATGGCAGAGTTCCAAGGAGAAAACCACTGCTGAGCAAAAAGAACATCAAAGCTCGTCTCAATTTCTCCACAACACATCTTGATGATCCCCAAGACTTTTGGGACAACATTCTGTGGACCGATGAGACAAAAGTGGAACTCTTTGGAAGGTGTGTGTCCAAGTATATTTGGCGTAGAAGGAACACTGCATTTCATAAAAAGAACATTATACCAACAGTAAAATATGGTGGTGGTAGTGTGATGGTCTGGGGCTGTTTTGCTGCTTCAGGACCTGGAAGACTTGCCGTGATAAAAGGAACTATGAATTCTGCTGTCTACCAAGAGATCCTGAAGGAGAATGTCCGACCATCTGTTCGTGTACTCAAGCTGATACGAACTTGGGTTCTGCAGCAGGACAATGATCCTAAACACACCAGCAAGTCCACCACCGAATGGCTGAAGAAAAACAAAATGAAGACTTTGGAGTGGCCTAGCCAAAGTCCTGGCCTGAATCCTATTAAGATGTTGTGGTATGACCTTAAAAAGGCCGTTCATGCTCGAAAACCCTCTAATGTAACTGAATTAGGACAATTCTGCAAAGATGAGTGGGCCAAAATTCCTCCAGGACGCTGTAAAAGCCTCATTGCACGTTATCGCAAACGCTTGGTTGCAGTTGTTGCTGCTAAGGGTGGCCCAACCAGTTATTAGGTTTAGGGGGCAATCACTTTTTCACACAGGGCCATGATGGTTTGGATTTTTTTTCACCTTTAATAATAAACACCTTCATTTACAAATTGCATTTTGTGTTTACTTGTGTTGTCCTTGACTATTGTTTAAATTGGTTTGATATTCCGAAACACTTAAGTGTGACAAACATGCAAAGGAACAGGAAATGAGGAAGGGGGCAAACACTTTTTCACACCACTATATATATATATATATATATATATATATATATATATATATATATATATATATATATTCACATTTAAAAAATAAATAAAAGAATGTAAAGCTTAAAGTAGGAGTAAACTTCCATGTATGATGTTTGCCTATAAGTAAGCTTACTGTAGGTACAGTAAATATCTCCAAAACGTTCACCGTTTAGTAGATATTTACTTTAGATGCAGCCAGTGCAGCTGGTCATGACGCATAATAGCACATTATGACTTAAACTACCCGGGGCCCAATTATTTTTTTTTTTAATGCTGTTTACTACCGCTTTAATGCTGGATCACACACATTAGAAAGAAATCTAACAAAGGACACCAATTTACAAGAATCCATATGCCTCTTGTATTTAGAGAAGAAGTTACATTATTGTTGTCATGATTTATAGTGAATAATCGTAGATAATGGTAGTTATCATTTAATTAAAGGAAGCAACAAAAACAAAAATTACATTGATAAAAATGACATTGGAGTACCTGAGTAGTGCACTATACCTGTGTCATATCATCATTAGGGATAGCATTTGAAGCCATGCAGGATTCACACAAATACACCATATTACCAAAAGTATTGGGACACCTGCCTTTCCATGCATATGAACTTTAATGTCATTCAAGTCTTAGTCCGTAGGGTATAGAAGCTTCAACTCATCTGGGAAGGCTGTCCACAAGGTTTAGGAGTGTGTCTATGGGAATGTTTGACCATTTTTCCAGAAGCACATTTGTGAGGTCAGACACTGATGTTGGATGAGTAGGCCTGGTTGGCAGTCTCCGCTCTGCTAATTCATCCCAAAAGTGTTCTTCGGGTTGAGGACAGAGACTCTGTGCAGTCCAGTCAAGTTCTTCCACTCCAAAACTCACTCATCCAAGTCTTTATAGACCTTGCTTTGTGCACTGGTCCAAATCATTTGGTGGAGGGAGATTATGGTGTGGGGTTGTTTTTCTGGGGGTTGGGCTTGGCCCCTAAGTTCCACTGAAGGGAACTCTTAAGGCATCAGCATAACAAGACATTGTGGACAATTTCTTACTCCCAACTTTATGGGAAAAGTTTGGGGATGGCTCCTTCTTGTTCCAACATGACTGCCTACCAGACCAGTGCACAAAGCAAGGTCCATAAAGACATGGATGAACAAGTTTGGGGTGGAGTAACTTGACTGGCCTGAACAGATTCCTGCCCTCAACCCAATAGAACATCTTTGAGATGAATTAGAGTGGAGTCTGCGAGCCAGGCCTTCCCATCCACATCAGTGCCTGACCTTACAAATGTGCTTCTGGAAGAATGGTCATGGTCAAACATTGCCATATACACACTCCTAAACCTTGTGGACAGACTTCCCAGAATAGTTGTAGATGGTATAGCTGCAAAGGGTGGGCCAACTCAATATTGAACCCTACGGACTAAGACTGGGATGTCATTAAAGTTCATGTGCGTGTAAAGGCAGGCGTCCCAATACTTTTGGTAGTATAGTGTATTTGGTGTTCACTGTTTGACGGATGGGTGAACTGAACATTAACTGATCTCCACTAGCTGAACAAGGAAGTGACATTTATTACTTTATTTCTGGTTTCTGCTATTCCTGGCTACTGTGACTAATGTAGAAATAAATGGATCACAATCAGTGGAGTACAAGGGAGAGATCAGGGGTCTAATAGACTTCTGATGCCTCATTAAAGAGAACCTGTCATTACAGCATGCTATAACCCCCTATATGATAATAATTAGGTTAAGTGAAAAAGTGTAAGAAAGGTACACTCAAACACTTAAACCCCCCCCCCCCCCTCAAAGTTTTTCAGTCCCTTGCGCCCACATACATATGTAAATGTGTGTAAGTAAGAAAACTTTGATTGCACTATATATGTTACTTATTAGGGATGAGCCGAACACCCCCCGGTTCGGTTCGCACCAGAACTTGCGAACGACCCCCACGTTCGGTACGAACGTTAGAACCCCATTGAAGTCTATGGGACTCAAAGTTCGAATTGGAAAGTGCTAATTTTCACGGCTAATATGCAAGATAGTGTGCTAAAAAGGGTTTGGCGACCTGCCTCCTGCCTCAGGGGACATGGGTCACTGCAAAAAAAAGTTTTAAAAACTACCGTTTTGGCGGGAGCAGTGATTTTAATGACGATTAAAGTGAAAAAAAAAAAGTGAAATATTCCTTTAAATATGGTGCCTGGGGGGTGTCTATAGTATGCCTGTGAAGTGCCACGTGTTTCCCGTGTTTAGAACAGTCCCTGCACAAAATGACATTAAACGGAAATAACACCATTTAAAACTGCTTGCGGTTTTAATGTTATATCTGGTTCCTGCAATATGGTTGAAAATCATTGAGAAAAATGGCATGGGTAGCCCTCCCTGCCCATTACCAGCCTATTTGGGTCTTGTACACATATTAAGGGGAACCCCGTACCCATATTAAAAAAAGGAAATGCGTGTGGCCCCCAGGCCCTATATACTCAGAACAGCAGTATACAGGCGGTGCAAACAAGACAGGGACTGTGTAGGTTTGTTGTGTTAAGTTGAATCTGTTTGTCATTTTCAACCGGTACATTTTTAAAGTGTAGCTCCAGTCAAAAAAACTATTTTTAAGCTTTTTGGAAAACATAGGGAAGGGTTATCACCCCTGTATAATTTTGTTTTGTCGTCCATCTTTTTTCATCTCACTTGCTGCTGTCTCCTTGCGTTTGCAAGTAGGAGATGTTTGTAAGTTGGATGTTTGAAAGTAGGGGCCTGCCCTATATTATAGCGGTATGTACTGGGTACAGAGCACGCAGACAGCACGCACTATCTCCTAACACTACTGACTGCAAGCTCTATTATTAACCACTTGTTAGTCCAATGTTTGCATAAAGTGAAAGATGAAGTTATGCTGAGTAAATAGATATCAAACATGTCACTCTTCAAAATTGCACATGCCCGTGGAATGGCGCCAAACGTCGCTACTTAAAAAATCCCCATAGGCGACGCTTTAAATATTTTTTTACTGGTTACATGTTTTGAGTTGCAGAGGAGGTCTAGGACTAGAATTATTGCTCTCGCTCTAACATTCTCGGCGATACCTCACATGTGTGGCACATGCGAGCACATGGGGACATGGGCGCTTTAATTTTTATTTTATTTTTTTATTGTTCATTTTACTTTATTTTAGTTTGACATTTTTTTTCCCAAAAATATATTTTTGATCACTTTTATTCCTATTACAAGAAATGTAAACATCCCTTGTAATAGGAATATGGGATGACAGGTCCTCTTTACAGTGAAATCTGGGGGGTCAATATGACCCCACATCTCACCTCTAGGCTGGGAAGCCTGAAATAAAAAATTAAAAAAAAGATTCTGGCTTTGATCGTACTGGCGAGTTGGTAGAAGCACCGGAGGGCGGTGAGGGGTGGGGGGCGTCTATGGCTGGGTACTTCAGGGTATCACCGAGTATGGCTGGGTATCTCTGAGTATGGCTGGGTATGGCAATTTATGGCAGGGTATTACAGAGTATTGGCGGGGTATTGGCGGGGTACTACAGAGTAATAGCAGGGTACTGCAGAGTATTGGGGGTACTGCAGAGTATTGGGGGTACTGCAGAGTATTGGGGGGTACTGCAGAGTAATGGCGGGGTACTGCAGAGTAATGGCAGGGTACTGCAGAGTAATGGGGGGTACTGCAGAGTATTGGGGGGTACTGCAGAGTAATGGGGGTTACTGCAGAGTAATGGGGGGTACTGCAGAGTAATGGCGGGGTACTGCAGAGTAATGGCAGGGTACTGCAGAGTATTGGGGGTACTGCAGAGTAATGGGGGTTACTGCAGAGTAATGGGGGGTACTGAAGAGTAATGGCAGGGTACTGTAGAGTAATGGCAGGGTACTGCACTGCAGAGTAATGGCAGGGTACTGCACTGCAGAGTAATGGCAGGGTACTGCACTGCAGAGTAATGGCGGGGTACTGCACTGCAGAGTAATGGCGGGGTACTGCACTGCAGAGTAATGGTGGGGTACTGCAGAGTAATGGCGGGGTACTGCAGAGTAATGGCAGGGTACTGCACTGCAGAGTAATGGCGGGGTACTGCACTGCAGAGTAATGGCGGGGTACTGCAGAGTAATGGCGGGGTACTGCAGAGTAATGGCAGGGTACTGCACTGCAGAGTAATGGCGGGGTACTGCACTGCAGAGTAATGGTGGGGTACTGCAGAGTAATGGCGGGGTACTGCAGAGTAATGGCAGGGTACTGCAGAGTATGCACTGGTATTGCAGAGTATTAGCAGGGAATTGAGGGGTTAAATTCGGTGAGCAGCGATGTGGGCACTGCAGATGCAGCCCACATCGCTGCTGACACCGATCTCTTTCCCCTCCGCTGTACCGATCGGTACAGAAAGGGGAGGGAGGAACAGGCGTCATAACATGACGCCGGTTTGTTTCCAAGTGATCACTCCGTCATTTGACGGAGCAATCACGTGGTAAACGGCCGCTATGAGCTGCCGTTTACCGTGATGCGCCGGGTCCTATGGACCCGACGGTCACGGATGCTCTCGAGTGCGCACACCTCGGGGCACGCGAGAGCAGAATTCTGGGAGGCCGTTAATTAACGGCCTCTCTGAGTTAAACAACCGCCCTGAAGCCGTTAATCGGCAATGGGCAGTTGTTAAGTGGTTAAAGCTAGATCACTAGCTATATAGGTGAGGTGAATATAGTGGTGTATACTGCAGTCAGGGCACAGACAACAACCACTACACAGCAGCGAGATAGGAAATCAGCCAAAAACGATCGGTGTGTACTGTGTTGAAGGTACACAGAACACCCACTGCTTCAGATGCAAAGTAACACACTACAGGAGGCCGCCTTAAAGGCGGCCTTATATAGTGTGGGGCGTGCACTACACAGTCTGAGCTATGATTGGCCACAGGCAGGATGCCTGTGGCCAATCATGGCTCTCCTCGCTGCCGGCGCTGCGATTGGCCAAGCATGCGGGGTCACAGTGCATGCTTGGCCAATCATCGGACAGCAATGCACTGCGCCAACGCAGTGCATTGTGGTCCGCGCGCGCGTCACTCGAATTTTGACGCGAACGGCCAAAACGTTCGGAATTCGCCGAACGCACGAACGGCCAATGTTCGAGTCGAACGTAAGTTCGACTCGAAAACGAAGCTCATCCCTATTACTTATGTACAAATGTACATAAGTAATACTAGGGCCATTATTTGGGGTTCACTGTAAATGAATGACCTGAAAGGTCATGCACAATTTCTGGAGCTAGAATAAACGTTTGTTTTTTTTCCTGCCAGGCAGTTTAGTGAAACACTACTACACTAAAATATTATAAATATTATGCCACCTATATTCATTACAGGTTTGACTATGAGAAAAAAACATATGTGTATCTCTCTCTCTCTCTCTCTCTCTCTCTCTCTCTCTATATATATATATATATATATATATATATATATATATATATATATATATATATGTCTATATAACTAAATATATATCTATCTATCAGAGGCATAATTAGAATCTTCAGGGCCCCGATACAAGAAACCATGAAGGGCCCCCCTGACCCCCAGACAGGGCTCTTTTCTCCAAGCCCCCATGGCGGAACACCAGGGCCCGGTCGCAAGTGGGTGGCTGCATATAAAGGAATTGATTTCTCCATTTCCCCCTGCTTCTCCTCCTCTCCCTCCCACAGGCAATCAGCGGCTGCAGGAGGAAAATGGAGAGATTGGTCCCTCTATGTCGGTGTTTCTCAATCTTTTTCCAGTTAGGACACCGTTGAAGTACACCCCTAGGTGAATGGGTCTACACTTCAACCCCCCTGCAACTGTGTGCATTGCATGCAGTTGCAGCATAGTGATGATGCTTTTAAGGGGATAAAACAGGCAATCAGTAGGCAACATATTGCCTCTTAACTGGCTGTCAAATGCATCTGAAAAGCGATCAGAGCATGGATCGCTTTTCGGAGGAACAGCATTTTTTTGCTGGTACTATGAACAAGCATAAAATAAATAAAACAATAGGTTCTGATTTTACATATATAGGGGGTCAGGATTAAAAGTGCATACGTAAAATGTGAATACATACATGTAAACACACACATAATACACACATATATACTGTATATATATACACACACACACACACACACACACACACACACACACACACACACACACACACACACACACACACACACACACACACACACACACACACACACACACACACACACACACACACACACATATATATATATATATATAAATGCACGATGTATGCACATATAAACCAGGGGGGGCACAAGCAAACTGAAAAATTCTGAAAAAAAATCAATTGCAGCCACTGTGCCCATTAATTGCAGCCACCGTGCCCATCAATTGCAGCCATTGTGCCCATTAAACACTACCATTGTGCCCATCAGATGCTGCCACTGTGTCCATCAAAAGCTGCCACTGTGCCCATCAAAAGCCACCACTGTGCCCATCAAATGCCATCACTGTGCTATCAAATGCCGCCACTGTGCCCATCAAATGCCGCCACTGTGCCAAATGCCACCAGTGTACCAATTAAATGCTGCCAGTGTGTCATCAAACGCTGCCACTGTGCCTATCAAATGCTGCAACTGTGCCCATCTAAGTCTGCCACTGTGCCATCAAATGCCGCCACTGTCCCATCAAATGCTGCCCCTGTGCCCATCAAACTCTGCCACGGTGCCATCAAATGCTGCCACTGTGCCATCAAATGCCACCACTGTGCCCATCAAATGCTGCCACTTTTCCCATCAAATGCCACCAGTGTGCGCATCAAATGCTGCCAGTGTGCCCATTAAATGCTGCCAGTGTGCCATTAAATGCTGCCACTGTAAATCCCCCCTGCCTGTTTGCCGTCTGCTCCCCCTCGCACTGCCCGGCACTTACCCACTTACCCTGTGTCAGTGGGGCAGTAGGTAATGGCCATGAGCGGGGTCCTCCTTGGGTCCCCTGCTGTCCTCATCTCTCGTCCTCTCCTCCTGATAGGCATCAAATAGCCATGCCTATCGGTTCAGCCAATCAGGTAATGGGTAAAAGACCTGCACACCTGATTGGCGGAAAGGCGGTTGAGTGCTAGGAAAGTGAATATTAATTAGCTTTTCTAGCACACCTGGGTGGACTGTGAGCCTCAAGCATGGCACTCGCAGTTCACCTATTTTGATGCCTTTTAGAGCCTATGGCTCTAATCGGGTGCTTCAAAAACACCCCCACCGCTGTAATTCAGGCACCCGGTGCCCAAAAAGGGGCGGACACTTAAATATGGGGGTGGCAGCGGTGGCCATGGATAGATTCATGCTGAATCTATCCATTGGTCATAGATTGGGTGGCTGGAGAGAGGGGGCGGAGCCCATGCGCAGTTATGGACGCATTGCCACTGATAAACACATGCACATAAACATACATGCAAACTCACATACATATATGCATATGCACACATACACATGCATACATACATGAACACACATACATATGCACACACACATTCATACATACACATGCATACATGCACACATACATACATATGCACACACACATACACACATACACACATACACATACATACATGCACACACATATAAAAACACACATACAGTAGATAGATAGATAGCCTTATAAAAAATGGCCCACATTTACCTTAGCTCTTCCTGCTGGGTACTGCACTGTCGGGGGAGACAAAGAGCACAACACTGTGCTTTCACTTGAGGTTAAAGAGGAAGTAAAGGCACTTAAAAAAATGCAACCTGCAAGGCACAGGCATAATGAGCTAGAATGCATAGCATACTAGCTCATTATGAATAACTTACCTGAGAACGAAGCCCCCGAAGCGATCCTCCGCCTTTATGTTGGCCGCTGCCATGTATCCCAGAGCGACTTCCGGGTCTCGCTGCTCCGGTGCTGTGATTCGCCGGAGCTGCAATGACATCACTCCCGCACATTCGCACGGGAGCCGAAACGAGCGGCATATCGCCGCGATCTGCAGCCTGCCCAGTGCGCCTGCGCGCCGCTGTCTACAGCGCATGTGCTATAGACAGCGGTGGCCGTCTTTTTGTAAATGTTTTGTGATATTTCTTGGACCTACAGGTAAGCCTTAATCTAGGCTTACCTGTAGGTCAAAGTGGTTTGTAAGGGTTTACAACCACTTTAATGTGACATATTTCCCTGCACAATGCCGCTGATTACAGTTTGCCTGACGTTTGGGGGGCTCATCTCAGCCACCCCTGACGCTCCTCCTAATCAAAGAGTACAGGGGCCCTCAAAGGGACCGGTCACCATGGCAATCTCAGCGACCCCTATAATTCCACCACTGCTATCTACAGTGGTGTGAAAAAGTGTTTGCCCCCTTCCTCATTTCCTGTTCCTTTGCATGTTTGTCACACTTAAGTGTTTCGGAACATCAAACCAATTTAAACAATAGTCAAGGACAACACAAGTAAACACAAAATGCAATTTGTAAATGAAGGTGTTTATTATTAAAGGTGAAAAAAAATCCAAACCATCATGGCCCTGTGTGAAAAAGTGATTGCCCCCTAAACCTAATAACTGGTTGGGCCACCCTTAGCAGCAACAACTGCAACCAAGCGTTTGTGATAACGTGCAATGAGGCTTTTACAGCGTCCTGGAGGAATTTTGGCCCACTCATCTTTGCAGAATTGTCCTAATTCAGTTACATTAGAGGGTTTTCGAGCATGAACGGCCTTTTTAAGGTCATACCGCAACATCTCAATAGGATTCAGGTCAGGACTTTGGCTAGGCCACTCCAAAGTCTTCATTTTGTTTTTCTTCAGCCATTCGGTGGTGGACTTGCTGGTGTGTTTAGGATCATTGTCCTGCTGCAGAACCCAAGTTCGTTTCAGCTTGAGTACACGAACAGATGGTCGGACATTCTCCTTCAGGATCTCTTGGTAGACAGCAGAATTCATAGTTCCTTTTATCACGGCAAGTCTTCCAGGTCCTGAAGCAGCAAAACAGCCCCAGACCATCACACTACCACCACCATATTTTACTGTTGGTATAATGTTCTTTTTATGAAATGCAGTGTTCCTTCTACGCCAGATATACTTGGACACACACCTTCCAAAGAGTTCCACTTTTGTCTCATCGGTCCACAGAATGTTGTCCCAAAAGTCTTGGGGATCATCAAGATGTGTTGTGGAGAAATTGAGACGAGCTTTGATGTTCTTTTTGCTCAGCAGTGGTTTTCTCCTTGGAACTCTGCCATGCAGGCCATTTTTGCCCAGTCTTTTCCTGATGGTGGAGGCATGAACGCTGACCTTAACTGAGGCAAGTGAGGCCTGCAGTTCCTTGGACGTTGTTGTGGGGTCTTTTGTGACCTCTTGGATGAGTCGTCGCTGCGCTCTTGGGGTAATTTTGGGCGGCCGGCCACTCCTGGGAAGGTTCACCACTGTTCCATGTCTTCGCCATTTGTGGATAATGGCTCTCACTGTGGTTCGCTGGATTCCCAAAGCTTTGGAAATGGCTTTATAACCCTTTCCAGACTGATAGATCTCAATTACTTTCTTTCTCAATTGTTCCTGAATTTCTTTGGGTCTCGGCATGATGTGTAGCTTTTAAGGATCTTCTGGTGGGCCTTACTGTGTCAAGCAGCTTCTATTTAAGTGATGCCTTGATTGTGAACAGGTGTGGCAATAATCAGGCCTGGGTGTGGCTAGAGAAATTGAACTCAGGTGTGGACAACCACAGTTATAGTATGTTTTAACAAGGGGGGCAATCACTTTTTCACACAGGGCCATGATGGTTTGGATTTTTTTTCACCTTTAATAATAAACACCTTCATTTACAAATTGCATTTTGTGTTTACTTGTGTTGTCCTTGACTATTGTTTAAATTGGTTTGATGTTCCGAAACACTTAAGTGTGACAAACATGCAAAGGAACAGGAAATGAGGAAGGGGGCAAACACTTTTTCACACCACTGTATCTATCTATATATATCTATATATATATTTATATATATATATATATATATATATCTATATATATATATATATATATATAGATATATATATCTATATATATCTATATATATATATATATCTATATATATATATATATAGATATATATAGATATAGATATAGATATAGTTAGATATATCTGTCTATCTATCTATCTATATATATAGATCTATATATATATTTATTACCATTGACGGATATTTATTTGTTTGTTTCTTATTCCGGGCACAGAAAGCCAGACAAGCATTAGGCTTGCAATATAGAGAAACAGTTTGGGGATTTGTGCTGGGAATCATATGCGAGGATGTGTCATTAAAGGGGGAAGCTTACTCTCTCTGGCAATACCTATTGCATTTAGTGAGGAAATTGTCAGTAATCAAACCCTGCTGAGCTGTCGTGAGTGTTGAAAACAGACTACGTGAACTAGACTATCTTTCTCCTAACATGCTGAGCCAAAGCTTTTATGGTGCATTCCAACTTCATTTCCACACTTTTTATTGTGCTTGGTTTTCTCCTGTGTGCCTGAAAGGGGGAACAGAAAAATGAAATACACTTTTCATCCTCTTGAGATAGATAAGAACAGAACTTATGAGGCTAAGAAGCAGAGCTGCAAATCTCCTCAGAACATGACAACAGAAAATAAATAATATGTTAAAAGTCAGTCTATAGGCTGTATATTTTTTCACCAGTGGGCGATTTGTTTTTCCAGATACCATCATCAAATATAACCTTTCTTTTACGATACATTTTAAATACTGAATTTAGCTTGCATAAACGTCATAAAGCCACCCCAACAGAATCTCAAGTTATACAAAAATAAAAAAAAGAAGCATTTTGGGGAAACTGGAATTTGTTAGCAATAATAATAATAAAAAAAAATCAATAAAGCTATAAATAAATATGTAATTCATTATACTTATGTTATACTGACTGTAGATTTGCTAAGTTGGTAAATAGAACACTTTTTTTCCCACAAAAAAACTTCCTTTATTTAAATCCAATTGAAACATCTTGATTTTTTTTAATCCAATGTAGTCAGACTTAATATAGAGTATTTTTTACATTTATTTTTCATTACAGCTGAGTTCTGTGGCAAGGGTTCAAAAATCCTATGCTTGCAGCACTAGGAGAGTCAGATCACAGCAAAACCAAGAACCAGGAACCTAAGCTCATCACTAATTCTCAAAGTAATCATAAACCTTTGATTTGTTGTCATTAAAATAACAAACATGTTATACTTATCTGCTCTGTGCAATGGTTTTGCACAGAGCAGCCCCAATTCTCCTCTTTTCCATTCCCCAACCCGCACTCCTGGCTCTTCCATTTGGTTTAATGGGGGCACTTGACACAGATCGGGTGGCTCAGCCCCGCTCCCCCCGATCCCTTGTCATAACGCTTGATTGACAGCAGTGGGAGCCAATATCTCAGGCTGCTATCAGTCTGCCCAGAGAGCTGGGAGGGCTGCTGCTCTTGTGCACATCACTGGATCAAGACCAAGTAAGTATAAGGGAGGGGGCTAGGAGGATCCTCTAGCACATTAGCTTTTTTACCTTAATGCAGAGAATGCATTAAGGTAAAAACCTTCAACCCACTTTAAAGGTTAACTAAAGCCATGCGCAAAAACCTAATACAGTATACTGCAGCTTAATTAGTTGTGGTAACTGCATTCGTTTACATTTTTCAAGTGAAGAATGTTTTCGGCAAGTGACCTGATCTGGTATAGGAAGTGGGAGGAGGGAGCACACCAGCTGCCTTACCGTTCCTGGCCTGAATGCCTGGATAATGGTCTGAGTGGGATTTTAGGGAGAAACTCATGCTGTTTTTGCCCCCTTTTTAAATGTGTACTGTTCCTTTTAAAGAACTACATACTTCTATCCCAATCATGTTATTTAAAGGCATTGCATATTTTCAACGGTGCCCTTTAGGTCACATGAAAATACTTTCTCCCCACTGAAAGTTTTTTATTATTATTATTATTATTATTATTATTATTATTGTGACATGCTTCCCATGTCCTTTTCTCAATGATAGCTTGCATATTAACCTTTAAAATGGAAAGAAAAGGTCAGTTTTACCTATAGAATTTAATAGGGTTTGCCACCAAGATCAGGGTTTGCGTAATTCCCATTGAGTTTACCAACCACTGCTTGAACACTGCTTGAACCAAACCCAGAAAATTCACTCATCCCTAATGAACAAGGAGCACACCTTCCATCTGCTGATGAATGATATACATTACAAGCTCCTTGGCTCCTTTGTCAGAGCATGCCTTTACTTTTTTGCAGGTCTGACATGCCACGTAAACATGATCGGAAATTTTGCCAGCAAAAGTCCGACGTGAGCTTTTGTTCAGAAATTCCGATCGTGTGTATGCTCCATCGGACTTTTGCTGGCGGAATTCCCACCAGCAAAAGATTGAGAGTAGGTTCTCAATTTTTCAGTCGGAAAAAGTTCTGACGCGTAAAATTCCTACGCATGATCGGAAACAAATTCGACTCATGCTCTGTAGCATTGAACTTCATTTTCTTAGCTTGTCGTAGTGTTGTTCGTCACCGCGTTCTTGACGGTCAAAAGTTCAGAGAACTTTTATGTGACCGTATGTATGAAAGCCAAGCTTGAGTGGAATTCCGTTGGAAAAACCATCCAAGATTTTTCTGATGGAAATTCCGCTCATGTGTATAGGGCATTAGAAGGAGGTTCTCTCAACATTAGACTTTGTACTGGACTACTATTAGTATGTTCTCTTTATGTAGTTTAAAACTCATGTATGATTTCCTTAAAAACCCTTGCTGCCACTTTCTGCTGTAATTATGAGTGCATCTGCTATATTTACGGCAGAATTATCTTTACATTAGACTAATGGTCATATACAGTAGGAATGATGTAAGAGGTTCCAATTGCTGCTCCCTGAAAAACTGTTTGAACTCTAACCTGACAAATTGTATCCTATTATCTTGATGAAATGCGTATTCCATGCTGACTAATATATACCTTGTACCATTTACCAGTAGTTCTTGAGGTACAGTAGTGCCATAAATTGCTTTTATCTCCCGGAGTCTGCAAAATTATCAACTATTAAGTAATTCTTTGCTTGTAAAGTCTATGTTCTGTTTTCTTCAGGCTGCCGTGGTTTTCCTGTCTGCATACTCATTCATTGCAAATGTTACAATCCTTTATTGCTGCAATTATACCGATGGGCCCATCTGTGGCCATGCTAAAAATGCTGCCCACGTGTATATACTTGCACTAGGAATATTTGGTGGAACCCCCTCACCCCCTTTTGCAGGAAAATGTGTGCATTTACAAGTTATTTGTAAATCTGTGTCAGTTACTGTCAGTTTTATAATGTTGACTTCACATTTTTAAATTAACTCCATATACTGTATATTTATGTATGTATGTATATGATATTGAAACGGTTACTTCTTAGTTCAACAAACATCATTTAGAGATAGTGCAAGGAAAAAGAAAAAGCCTTACCGGTGCTACAGGGTATCTGTCAATCCAGCCATACAATACAGTATACGGTCAAGTTTGTATTTGGAGCATGAAAATAAAAAAGGTTTCATCTGTAAGGGGAAAAATAAAATACAATTAGATCCTGTGTGCTTGTTACAATTTATTTCAACAATCCCGGAAATCCCATTAATGCAATAGACTGCAGTAAAATATGTCAACTATCTAGTGATTCTCTATTTTTTTCACCCTCTCAATATCAGTATTGCTATGTGGTAGAACCAAAGGATGTTTCAGAACTTCCCCAAGCACTGGAAAGCATTGAAATGCCAGAACAGCTCATTTAATTTTAGAAATGTGGAATCACACAAATTCTTTATCTACCAGTTTTATAAAGTTATTGTATTCTTCCAGTCATTTATCCACATTTTTGGAGAAACATTACCAGGGAGGAAGGCATCTATAGAGACTATAGAGTTATCACTGCGTAAAGCCTCTTACACACGATCGGGAATTGTGTGATGACAGGCTGTTGATGTAAAATCCGACCGTTTGTACACTCCATCAGACAATTGTCGGCCAACTTTCCTTGGACAAATGTTGGATGGCAGGTTTATAAAATGTCTATTGTCGGATTTTCAGAGCATGTGTACATAAGTCCATCGGACAAAAGTCCAAAGTACAAACACGTATGTTCGGCAACAAGGACGAGCTGTAAACGGTCGGTCTTGTAAACTTGCTTTCGTAATGGAGAATTAACATGCGTGACGTGGCAAATTATGAAATCAGAAATGCAGTGCACATTCTCTTCTTCTTTAATGTGATAATAATGAAGCTGCTTTTCTAGTAATACTGACTGAGTTCTGCCAAACGTATTTTCAAATATTTTTTTTTCTGGTGATATCAAGAATAATATTATTATGCTTTTTTTTTTGTTTTTTTTTAGCAAGTTACCACAACACCATTATTCCATAGTTTTTAATTTCAAAGATACAACTATGTTGGTGTTAATTTTACATTGTATCTTTTAAAATGTAACTGCCTACTCTCAAACTGTCATTTGAAGTAAAACACATGGCCAAGTATTATTCTACATATTTTTTTGTGCATTAAAAAAGAAAACAAATAAAATACCAATAGAACGTAACCAAAAAGTGCATTCTATGCATCCAACAATATAGGAAAAATAACAAATCAAATCATAATTATATTGTATACAAGACAAAATCCAGGCACATGACTTTGGACAAAAGTTTGAGGTTTTGTCTGCGGAAAATCCAAACGTGTGTATGAGGCTTAACTCTAAGCAGCTAGAAACATCAAGTTTAGGAGCTGAAAGCCTGAGAACTAAATTGTGTAGCTTATTGTCACATAAAAGTTTATTACTTCTTTAAAGAAAACATTCATTCTCTCTTAGTTTTGGATCGCTTCCACTTATGAATCCATGTATGAATTTATGGCAGGCAACTGGTCCAACATTTTACTAGAAGCTTTCTCAAGTGAAAGCAAAAGGGCTGCTGCATGTTTGCATATTTTGTGGCTTTTCATGTTTCAAAATTCCCAAAAACTCATCAGTTGTGCAATTATTTTCCAACTTTTTGAAAGAATAATTGAAATAGCCACAGACAATATAGAAAGTCCCTTTACAATACTAAAGTTTAGAAGAGACCTTGTGTATACTGTAGATATTCTTGATGGGGTCTGTAATCAACATTTGTAGCATAAACCAATATTAACTTTTGCATTCTTTACTGACAAGCTTACACAATTTTTCCATTAAATGTTTGATTTCCTGAAAAAAAAAAAAAACTAAAACATTCAAAAGATACTGTTGAAGAAGACTGTTGCTTGTAAAACAGCATCCCCAACATTCCAGGTTGTATTTTTAAAGACGAGGGTTCAAGATACAGAACTAACAACATATATTTACATATATATATTTATTGTTTCTAGCCAGACACAAGGTAAATGATTCATTTGCACAAAAACTATGATACCAATGGGGAAGTTTGGTGTCAGTGCATTATAGATTATATCTATGCACATTGCTTCTTGGTTCTTATGAGCAGTGGGGCATCAATGGTCCGATGCATACAAGTTTGAACTTGAATAGTTTGGTAAAAGAAAGCACTTTTTGCACTAAACTTCTTTGCTAAACTCTATCCACTTTCAAAGGTTGCTTTTTCTTTATAAGATGTACTATTTATGTGTTTTTACTGATTTCTTTATGAGCTATTGAATATCAAAACAGCAAGCAAAGCAATAAATGTATTTGTCCTCTTTTCTTGATTTTTTAAGAACTGACTATGCTGTAGTATAACTCTCTTTGTAGAGCACGTATATATTCTATTTCACATCTTCTAAACACTGTTAAAGTGCATGTATAGTCAAAATTTTTTCTTTAGTTTTGGATAGAGCATGGAAACATTAAAGCCCCTGTCAGGAACAACTATTTAGGAGACAGCTGTCTAAGTGGGGACCTACAGTATCACTATATTGTAAACGTTTCCTCTTACGTCCTGTTGCATTTTGTGAAAAGAAGTGAAGGGAAATCTCCCCAATGTTTTAACTCCTCCATACATCAAATCTAAAAAAAAAAATAAAAAAAAAAAAATGTCCGTGCATTCACTTACATCATGCAAATTGTGTATTATCTACCTCTGGCCTGCTGCGTAGTTCTTTCTCTCTACTCTTCCTACAAAAAAATACCTAGCAGGTGCTTTCTGTGTCTGGTCCAGTCTTGAGCAATCCATAGCAAGAGGCAGATGTGGGATTGACTAGTAGTGCAAGGTGCAGGGCTATTCCATTGGGCGACACAACTAACCTTCAGGAAATAGGCTCAGGTGACTTGAAGTAAAGAACAGAAAAGGAAGAAGGCCTTTAAATAAAAGGGTTGAAGAATTTTCAGTAGGTGGTTTTGGTGTCTGATTCAACCTTGGCCAATACTTGGCATATTGGATTAACTGAAAGTACAAGGTACATCAATGGTCCCTTGGATTCATGGAGAAGGCACAGCTTGGCTGCATAACTATATGTAGCAATACCCCAGTAGGAGCTGCTGGATATGATCAATCCTCTGTTTTTTGCCTCAACCTTCTCAAGACCCTCAGCCCCTCTGACCCACCAGATTGAGTGTACAAACATACAATATTATAGGAAAATCAGTGAAAGTAATACTTAGTGCTGAAAAGTAATGCTATATCAAAGAGAACAGGTATCAAACCAGGTAGTAAAGGCACAAGTACAATGTGACCTAATATGGTTGGTAACTAGTCCTAGACCATCTGGGTATGCACTATCCAAAACAAAAGGAGAATAGTAGTGGAAGGGGCAGGGGAATAAAGGAGACTCTCGTAATAATTATTATGGGAGGGACAGTCCTTTGAGATCTTCTGCTGGCTATTGTTGGTGCCATTGAAGAGTGTTGGTGCACGTAATATAAATATAAAAAGCAGTAGGTGGCGCTGCCAAGAGACTTAGTAATATATTGACCAAAGCAATCTTGAAAAAGTGCTAAAGTGCATGTGCAAATGCAAATTGTTACCAAGACTCCAAAGGATCCTATTGTGTCAAAAACGTAATCAATAAAAATAAAGAATAAAAAATGCAAATAGTGCTATGTGCCAAATTCTTCATCCATTAACCAAATAAAATGCTAATAAGGAAATGTCATATATATATCTCTTATAGGGGTGCACTAAGAGTTAGCACAGCATTATTCCATCTAGCTAGTTGCTTAGTTAGAATAACATGATCCACGGGAGGACAAATGGACTAAATGAACGTGTATGCCCCCCCCAGTGGTCAAGGTGGGGAACTTCCAGACATGTCCACCCACTATATTACATCAAGATACTACCTTGTAAAATCATGAGAATTATATGCACAAAAATATGTATCCATGAACAGAATAATAAAGTGCTAGTAAAGGATATGTGTATAAAAAGCAACACAAAATATATATGTAATATCCTATAATAGTCCAAAGTGACTTGTGCAATCAATTTCCATAAACGTGACTTTCCAAAGTGACTGGTGCCGAATCCCAAAGTGACTATATACAACAAATTGGTCGCAATTTTTGTGTAGAAAGTGATTAACACTCATGCTCCCCTCTCGGTTCCACACTTACCAGAATAGTGGCACCCCTACAGAGGTAAAACTCATGTAGTCAAATCAGCCTTTGTTCCTGGTATTCAATATAGGGACCTCTTCCACAGTGTGTTAACTCGCAAGATATCAGCATGTGGATGGATGGAAAGGAGGGACATGCATAGTGTAAATCTGATAAAAAGGGCACTCACGGGGGCGTGGCCAAAACCGAGCAAAATGCTGGATTTCTTTGTCCAGCAGAGGCAGAGGCCCGTCCAAGATGGCGGCGGCGCACGAGGCCAGCAGTCACAGCGGGAATGGACGGCCCGTCACACAGAACATGGCGTTCCACAAGCAGCGATACAGGCTTTACACTCTGCCTCCTCCTCTGCATCCACCAGCCCGGCGAAAAGTAAGCAGAGAACAGAGGAGCGCTTGAATGACACAGGGGAGGTGAGTGCTCTTAATTCTTCCTTGGAGGATACCAGAGAGTTACAGGACTCTATTACTGATTTTCCCACATTAAATCAACCTGTGCTGGATACTACTCTAAAGGACATGTTAGTTTCACTAAGGTCCACCTTGCATGCGGATATAATGGCTATCACTCAGCAGTTTAAATCTGAAGTGCATGCAGTAACTAGCAGAGTGTCTCATGTTGAAACGAAAATGGGGGAATTTGCCCAAACCTTTAATGAGCTTGTGGATGCCCACAATGATAGAGAAGAGGACATGGCGGCCTTCAAGGCTAAATTAGCGGACCTCGAGGACCGCTCACGGCGCAATAATATCAGAATCCGTGGGATACCAGAAACTGTGCAACTTCAGGAGTTGCGGGAGTTTTTTTATCAATTTAATGAAAGCTGCGCTTCCAGACATTCCTGTGGAAGAATTAGTGGTGGATCGCATTCATAGGTTGCCCAGACCTAAGAGCATTCCCTCGCACCTGCCCAGAGATACGATAGTACGGATTCATTTCTATCATATCAAAGAGAATTTCGTCTGAGTGATCAGAAAAAGGGAGGAATTACCTCCTGAGTTTAAAGAACTGTCCTTTTTCGCCGACTTTTCGGCGTACACTATGCAACGGCGTAAACAATTGGTCACCATAACGAAACCTCTAAATAACCATCGAATCCCATACAGATGGATATATCCGGCCAAGCTGCTAATCACATTTGAAGGGAAGTCGCATGTCGTGGCCAAAGTTGCAGAGGGTATCCGCCTCCTGGAAGAGTGGCAACTTCTATCACCACAAACCGCTGGTCCACCAAGAACGGAATCGCCTCTCTCTACTCGAACAAGTTCAGATGCTGAAACCGGCTGAGAGCATACTTTGACGGTAATACTTCATTCGCCTTTACGCTCAGGAACTGTTCCAACGAGTTAAAATTTTTGTTTTGTTGTTTTTTGGCTGTTCGTTTTTTTTATCCTTTTTTGAAGAGTGTTATCTCTCTACCGATCTGTTGTCATTACAGACACCCTCCTTTACCCCCAAGATCTAGCGGCTTTTCGCCAGCACAGATTCCCTAGGGAATCGCTACTTTTTAGTTTCTTTCTTTTCTATCCTTTTTGTGTATTTTTTTCTTTTTTCTTATTCAGTGTCTAACCTTTCCCAGAATACTGCTGAAGGTATTATCTGCGCATATCATCGAGGGCAAAGTTTTGAACTGATTTGCTTACCTTTTTTTGCTTTCCTTGAAGAGACGAGGCCTAACCTACTTACAGGACCAATTACGCTGATCCATTAGGTGTTGGAGACTGGTCCTGATCTCATTCAATATGGCTTTTACTATTTCTTCGCTTAATGTTAAAGGGCTTAATAGCCCCTTTAAACGCCAAATGGCATGGAAAGAGGCGACCAAACTGCACAGTGACATAATTTGTTTTCAGGAATCTCATTTCATGGCAGGGAACCACCCCTCATTTTCTAATCGCAAGTTTCCACAGGTGTTCTTAGCGAATAGCCCCAAGAAGAAAGCTGGAGTGATCATAGCAGTTAAGAACACTATTCCTTTTCGTCTTATGGACTCTCACCTGGATAGGTCGGGTCGCTTCATTATTCTTATTTGCGAGATTGCCCGAGTGACTTACACTCTAGTAAATGTATATCTCCCGAATTCCAACCAAAGGGGATTCCTACTAAAAATTTTGAAAAAAGTATCAACCATGAAAAAAGGTCATGTAATTATATGTGGGGATTTTAATGCTGTTATGCACAGTGAGTTAGATGTTTCTAACCCGCACATCCGCAAATCACGCAGGCCAACTCTCTCAAAGACTTTTTCATCTGGGGACCTCTTTGACGTGTGGCGGTGCCAACACCTGTCTGAAAAGGACTATATGTTTTTTTCAAGTGTACACCATTCATATTCACGCATTGACAGGTTTCATGTTGACAAATTCTTACTGCAAAAAGTTGTTAAATCTGAGATACATACAATAACTTGGTCAGACCATGCGCCAATTTCAATTAGGGTGGGGGAGCGTGGCCCCACGACGAGAGCTAACAGGTGGCAAAATGAGGTATCTGTCATTTCCCAACCTGAGAATGCAAACTACTTAAAGATGGCATTGGCAGAATTTTTCCAGATAAATGCTCCGTCGGTGTCGGATCCCTTTTCCCTTTGGAATGCACACAAGGTGTATATGAGGGGCCTACTGATTCAGTTGAGTGCTAAGGTTAGGAGGCAGCGGACAGAAAGGCTCAATGGTCTACTAGAGAAAATAGAGGCTTTGGAGACTTTAAACAAACAAAACACAACACCAAAACTTAGGGAAGAACTGTTTGCGGTGCGACAGGAATTGCGTGCACTGCTGGTCTCGCAGCAGGAGAACCGCCTTCGTTTTTTTAAAGCTCATGGCTACAGATATGGCAACAAGGCGGGGAAACTGCTAGCGAACCAGCTTCGAGAAAGGTTAGTACAGCAAAAAATCGGCTGCATGGTTAATTTACGAAGCGTACAGTGCACAACCCTAAGGAAATTGCGGACGCTTTTAGCGACTATTATGAATCTCTTTATAATCTTAAGGATGACCCGGATATGTTCCAGCCATCCGAGCGATCAATTTCGGATTTTTTGAGTTCACTAAATTTACCCAAGATCTCTCAAAGTGATTTAGAGGCGTTGAACGCGCCTTGTATGATTACAGAAATTCAAAAAATCATTGGCAGTATGCCACACAATAAAGCGCCAGGCCCGGATGGTTACTCGGCTGAGTACTATCAACTATTCCAAGGTGAATTATCTCCATATATGCAACAGATCTTTGGGGCCGCAATGTCCGCTGCCTCCTTTCCGAGCGAGATGCTTACAGCTTCCATTATTACGTTACCAAAAGAAGGTAAGGACCCCACACTTCCACAAAGTTACAGACCGATATCTTTATTAAACGTAGATATCAAAATATATGCGAAGCTTATTGCTGGTAGGTTGGCGAGATTGCTACCGGGTCTTGTCAACCATGATCAGGTTGGCTTTGTGCTAGGCCGACAGGCTAATGACGCAACTAGAAGATTAATAAATCTGATTTATTTGGCTGAAAAGTCGGGAAGGCCTTCTCTGCTCCTCTCCTTGGATGCAGAGAAGGCCTTCGATAGAATACATTGGGGTTATCTGGCTGAAGTTCTGAAAAAGTTTGGATTGACGGGAAACATTCATCAGGCCATACTAGCCTTATATTCGTCCCCATCTGCCTATGTGTACACTGAAGGTATGTTTTCCAAAAAATTCATTATCTCAAACGGCACTAGGCAAGGTTGCCCGTTATCCCCCATTATTTTTGCTTTAGTAATGGAACCCTTTGCCGAAACCATTAGGAAACAGATGGCAGTGCAGGGCATTATCTCCCAGACAACTCACCACAAACTTTCATTGTTTGCGGATGACGTCATTTTGACTCTATCCGATCCCCTTAACTCTATCACGGCAGCGCATAACATTATCGTACAGTTTGGGGAGGCCTCATATTATAAAATAAACGAAAATAAGTCCTGCATTTTAGGCATTGGTGTAGATGATCACGTGAAATCTCAAATTCAAGCAGCCCTCCCATATCCATGGGCCTCCAATTCCATTAAGTACCTGGGCACAAACCTTACTCCTTCAACCAAACAGCTATTTCAAGCTAATTTTCCCCCGTTATTTGAATCATTGCAAATGGATATGAATAGAATTAAGAAACATTATATCACATGGCATGGAAGACTAGCGGCCTACAAAATGTTGCTCCTTCCAAAATTGACATATTTATTTAGGGCTCTTCCTATCCTCATACCTGACCAATTTTTTAAAGCTTTACAAAAACAAATGTTAACATTTATTTGGGCGGGGAGGAGAGCTAGATTTTCTACCACGGTACAGGGCAAGAAGAAATGGGCTGGGGGCCTGGGTGTACCCATATTAAAGGACTACGCTACGGCGGCGGTTCTAGATCAGCTCCGGGGTTGGTTCTCCTCCCGGGAGCTGAAGCCATGGTGCCAATTGGAACAGGCTGAGATTCGTTATGGGTCACTCCGCTCCCTCCTAATAGCATATAACATTGAACAATTTCACGTTAATAGTGATCTTCCAACTGTGCAGGCTTCCCTCTGGGCTTGGAGGACCCTCCTTGCATCGTACCAAGCCACAAACACATTTACACGGGCTCCTATTCCCGTGGAGTCACTTCTGTGGTTGATCCCGAACTTATCACTGGTCGGGTGGCGACAGAGTGGGATCTCAACGGTTCAGGATCTTATGGGACTTCCCGACACTTCAAAACAAGTTTCGTCTACCTCGGAATACATTTCTGCCATATTGCCAAGTTATGTCTTGGCTACAAAATAAGAAAACCTCAGGTACTCAATTTATTACGGAAGTGTGGGATTTCCTGACATCGTCTATTTCAAAAACTAAGGGTATTTCATTAATGTACGATCTATTGGGTGCGAAATCTCACTTTTTCAGATTCGGTCACCTGGAGAAATGGGAAAAAGACCTAGGTCAGAAATTTACTGAGCCACAATGGTTGCAGGCCTTTAGGACTAATGTTAGTTTTTCGAGATGTGCAAACTATGAGGAACTGGCTGCGAAGATTATGGCAAGATGGCACCTTACCCCTTATATCATAGCCAAATTTTCAGATGACAGTTCTAGCGAGTGTTGGAGGGGATGTGGCCAAGTGGGGACATTACTACACATGTGGTGGAGATGTCCGCACCTGCGGAGCTTCTGGAATGAGGTATTTAAACTGATTGCCCGTATCACCGGCGTTCTAATTAAGCCCTCCCCAGAAAAAGCCCTACTCAGTATTGGTATGTCGTCATATCCAGTCCCCAAGAGAACAATAGCAATGCATGTTACCTTCACGGCCAGGACACTGATAGTATATAAATGGAAAACGAAAGACACCCCTAACATATCAGAATTGATTAGGAAAGTGAACATTATCTCAGAATTCGAGAAAATTTTAGCATATAGAGATGGTTCCATTAAGAAATATTTAAATAATTGGTTTGCTTGGAATGCCTCTGCTAAGAATAGGGCTATGTAAAAGTCAATATAAGCTAGGCCGTCTCTCAGTACCCTCGATTCTCTTCTCCTTTTGTCTTTACTATTCTATTCTATTCTCTATTATTCTTTTTTCCTTTTTATTCCCATGCTGATTAACTCTTGCTTACAGTGGTCAGTAATAATATTGTACATGTCTAGGCTGGAGAGTAGTAGATTATATGAGGCATACTATGCATGTAAGTGATAGATTTGAAGTGGAGACCTTTGTATAGTTCCGTACATATGTATGATATGCCTTGGATACTTGTATATATATTGTCACTATGTCTGATGTGTTTTTATATATTATTGCCTGGTGTGGGCATGTACTTATTTTTGTTCTGCTTTTCCTTTCTTGCAAAATTCTAATAAAAATCATTTAAATAAAAAGGGCACTCACTAGTGCCAAAAGCTTGGACAGAGTAAATTCAACAGATCTGGGATGGTGTGCATTCCACGGACCAAATACAGGAAACCGGAAGTACCGGAAGTGACATGATCGCGTTCCAAGTTCTTCCTAGGCTTATTGACAATTCCAGTTAACCTGCATACAGTACAGTATAGAATGGTGTTGTGAATTCATGAAGAAATACATTTAATATTCGCTGGCCGAGATGAGGGATTTCAGTATTTTATTGAACTGTGACCTCTTGGAGACCTTTAAAGCAAAGTACAAGATCTCGCAGGTTTTTGCACGGTTGTATATTGTCCAAATAGTCTTTTACTTACGTACAATGGGGTTCTCTAGTTAAGGGTTATTTCCATGTGATAAATACTTATGCAAGTTTGGCCTTCTCACTCTAACCAACAAAATAAGTAAACAGCTTTTTATTTGGTGACAGAAGATACCATTGTTTCAGCGAGTTTCTTTTTTAAACACAGGTTTTGTAAAAGTTTAACAAGAACTAATCCTTTCAACATTTTGGAAAAAAAAAAAAACCTGCGAGATCTTGTACTTTGCTTTAAAGGTCTCCAAGAGGTCACAGTTCAATAAAATACTGAAATCCCTCATCTCGGCCAGCGAATATTAAATGTATTTCTTCATGAACTCACAACAAAGCCCCCCTTGTGAAGTGTTCAAATGCCGGAAGTCGTTTGAAAGACTTCACCAATGCAACAGTTTGAAGAAATATGGCTTTGCTCGGGCCTTGTAAGTTGAGTTGTGACGATGGATCCGGATTATGGATATATATAATTAAGAGGTATAGACACTTGCAGATGAGTGTAACTCTTTGAAAAACAAAATGGGTTTGTGATCGATGTGTGCATCTCAGGACCGTCATCTGTTGATTGGCAGGAAATGGACCATTCCGGGCACCTTTAGTCCTGGCCGTCCTGGTGGGTTCCGTCCATGTAGACTGGCCATCAGTGGTATCCCTGGATCCCCCATACGGTTCCTTCTCTGGATGTTCACACATGTTGGACTCTCGGTTCTGTTGACCGGCTCATGGACATCTTAGTCCTGTAAATGAAAATGGATTCCATGAGAAAAGATATATAAGTTTTTTTTAACATGATCTGTGTTTGAGATCTCAGTGTCAAGTTGGTATCCTGGGCTTCCTCAGAGCCCTCCTCTTTCCCATTATGTTATCAGTCCTTTAACTAAACACTCTGGAAATCAAGACCATGTATGACACATTGGCTATGGGAGACCAAGCTCCAGGGCTCATTATCATGAGGCCATTTATTAATATCTGTGGATACCAGACAATTCTGACTGACTTATGTTCTTCAGAACCATTTTTTTTTTAGCTTAATTGTAGCGGTTCTGGAATAATAACAATTAAAAACATTTCAGTTTGACAACTGTATTAAAACACATTTTTAAAAATGATGTATTGCCAATAGCCAATAAATAGCTGACGCCTCATCCAAAAACATATTGAAGGACACAGCTAACCCATTTAATCATTTATTGGAAGCTCAGAGTTCATCCCAAAACATGCTGTAAGATTCATCTACCAGTATCATCTATATTTTTCTAAGCCATTCAATTTATACATAGGTCACAACTGAGATTATAAATTTAGTATCTAATGATCTAAAGAACTTTGTCATAAAGAGATTATATATGAAAGTGTGATCATAAGTAGAAGTGTTTTAGCAACAAATTAGTATTATAAAAAAAACATATAATCATGATTAGAATTGTATAAGAATTTAACCTATGTTTAGATAAACAAATATTGATTGGATACCCAAATTATACATGGATCCATATAGATAATAATTGTATGTGATATTGTTTGTGATATATCTAACCTGTGTCCTTTCTAAACGGACTAAAGATTAACAGATATACAGTGATATGCATATATATCACCAATTTATGCAAGTAATTATTGGAAATTTATGTTAAAGTGTATTCTACATTATGCCATAATTCTTGAACACTCGAATATATTCGTTAGAACATATAAATAACGAACACATATTACAGAATTAGAAAAATATTCACTTAAAGAAATAAAACACCAAACATGGGTGAGACACCTGGTGGTGGAAGGTGCTATTACCTTAAAATCACGAGACTCCCGGGAAAGCTAACCATTAAGTCTGCCGGCCAATGAGGGGGGAACACATACCCTCTGGGCAGAACTTAGTATAATTTTATAATCCTTTTGTTAAAAAGGATATTTAAGAAACTAGAGGGAGGAAAAAGAGGAGGAAGCTCGGAGGAGAGCTGGGGGGAGAGAGTCAGGGGGAAGCTTAGGGACCCCCCCCTGAGAAGGGACACTGGAAGACATGCATGAATACACATTTTACATTCATGAAGATCCCTGCTCCTTGGAATGTTGAAGCCACGGCAGCCATCTTAAAATTCCTGGTAACTAATACTCCACACTAATAGCCATATTGGAAATGGGTAAATATATGTTTATCATCTATTTTATGTTCTCTTAAATATTGATGTTTTTGAATATTCTATTATTGAAATACTTCTCCCGAATCAATAACCGCCTTTTAGATTTTTCTCTAAATTAAATTTTTCATACATTTCTTTTTGCATAGATGCCAATTTTATTGACAAACAAATGTCTAATTTATTTCACATTGTTAACCACTTACTTACCTGCAGTATAGTAACGGTTGGATGTGTGAAATACAGACATTCTGTTTAATTGTCAATTATCAAAAGGTTATTGATTCTACCGAGAAATGATAATGGTGATAATTGTGTCCAAGGTACTACTACGCCCAGTTGGAGGGTGTTTCCAGTAATTGTCAAAATGATAAAGTAATGCAATCTGTATTTTAATATTTCATGTAATTATTTGTTTTCTGTCAACCAATAAATGTAGCTATTTTGTATGATCACTCGTCTCCGTGAAAAAGTTTCACATATATAGACTGTGTCATATAGACTGATTCTGTATCTTAAAAATATCTTCGTTAAAAATTACTTAGGAAATATTGTGCGGGAAATTCCTTCAAAAAGCACAACATATATAAATGGAGGCACTGCGTGAGATAACGTTGATATTTTGTACAGGATCAGTCATAGTTACGGTGGTGACAGAAATAATATTTAGCATGAAATGATTAATTATTAACTTTTAAAAAAAAAGAATATTTTTGCCAAAAGAAAAATGTCTGGTCAAAGTGAATTTTATTTTGATGGGGATTATCAAGAGTCAGCCCTTAGTGGTAATATGAGTACTCAGACAAAATGGATACAAGAACAGGAAATGTTGGATATAATGTCAAAAAGTAACATGATAAATCATGCCGAAAAAAGTTTGTCTAATGAGAATGGTCTAGAAGCACTCATTGAAGGCCTTATAAACCACACCCGTCAATCAATAAAAGATGTATGGAACGTGGAAGGTCAAAGCGTTGAACTCACAGACAGCTCATCTGAGACAAAGGAAATAGAAAGGCCTGATCACATGCATTTTGAACCAAGCACTAACCTGATGTATCTTTATAGTGAGTTTAAACGTCAATATACCCAACTAGAGAGTGATATCTTAGAATCCCAGTCCCAGTTAATAGGAGGGGAATGTGAGCTCACAAAAAAGCTAAAGGAGATTAAAGACAAGGCAGATTATTTTGATGAGGCTATAGCGAAAATGGTGAAATATGAAACAGAACAGTTACAAAATGATGTAATAATGCTGGACGAATTTCACCAATTAAATAAAAAGTATAAACAATCAAAAGAGAAGGAGAGGTTCTTAATTAAAGCAGAACAGATGCACAATAATACAATAATAATGCTGTACAAATGTTATCAATTAAATAAAGAAATAATAAACAATACAAGAGAGGAGAAGGAAAATTTTCTGCAGGAAAACGAGTCTCCTGAAGAAAGTTGCCGAGTAATATGCAGTGGAAATTTAAAAGAAGAAACAAATCAGCTTAGGTCAGGACAGGAATCCCTAATTAAGCAACCAGAAGAATTAAAAGAACAAGGGGAGTGTATGCCTCAGGATAATGCTCAGATGCTTAAACCTGAAAGTATAGAGTCTGACAATACTCCAAAATCTGACTCTCAACCTAAAATTTGGGAGTTACATAATGAAAAAGAATTAGAAAAAGAAACTATATTCTACCCCAAGCCATCTGTAGAGCAAAGGGGGGTAAAAATTGAACCACCACATGAAGGTATGCCTAATCAGTTTTCTTTGGGATCAGAGAAAAATACAGGCACCCCTAAACAGGACGCCTCAGAAATAATAAAATTTTTAAAAGATGCTGTCCCGGTGTTTAAGGAAGAGGGATCCATGCACATTATTGACCACATTGAAATCTATGAAAATGCTTTATCAGTTTTAGGCCTAAATGATGACCAATCTAAGATTCATTTCTTACCGTGGGTATTTGAACCCAAACTCCGTTCATTCTGCGAAGATGTAATAAGTCTGTGGGGTACTGCCTGGCAAATAATTAAAAACATTTGTCATCTAGGATTTGTCCCACATAAAAATGTTAACGCAGCTAGAGTGGATATTCACAATATCACATGTACCAGTGATCAAAGCCCCACCGAAGTTATGGCTGTGCTCAAGGGTGCTGTCCACTTAGCAGAAAAGGAGCCAAGTTATAATCAACTTGGGTTTGAACCCATGTTCTTCGAGGCCCCGCCTACCCACATAAAAGTGAATTTGGCGAAAGACTACAAAGGGGGGTGTTCACTGGAGTCTTTGGTAAAAGAGAGTAACAATTTGTACTCTATCCAACAAACTGGTGAAAACAATGGAAGACCTGAAAGCCCTATAATGAAATTTGTGGATGAATTTTATGTATCTCCTCAATCATTACAGTCCAAAACCAAGAAAAAGAGATACGCTGATATAGTCAGAGGAAAGATGCTACCGAGTTTCCCCAGCGGGAAACCAATGTCCCCACCCATCAGAAGGGGGGAGCAAAGACCACCCTTTAGAGGGGGAGTTAAAAGAACACCTCAGGAGTCTCATCCAAAGGATCCAGACCCAAGGTTTAGGAGAAACTATAGGGTATATCTCCAAAGGGTCAGATTTAAAACTAAGGGTAGACACCCTCACCTTTACCGGTGTAATGGACTTCGGGGGCCTACACAGGTAAATAGGGAGAAATTACAGGGTAAGACACCCCAAAATCCCCAGAACAATAGGGAACAACTAAGGCCCAGACAACTATCCCAGAATCAAGACAATGTTTCTGATGTGGATATGTCTGATAAAATTGAGCCAGTAGTCCCCAGAAAGTATAGAAACTGGGTCCCACGAACAAATTCTGATCAGCCTGTAAGCAATACGGAAACCAAAATAGACAAAATTATGGATATGTTACACGGTTTCATTGCTATACGGAACGTGAATAACACTTCTTCCAGGGACAAATCCTGTGGCCAGCCCAAGGGCCACAGAGCCTTTTAAGCGCCTATGTTAAAATAAATCAGAGGAATGCACTGAATAAAGATATAGGAAGCAGAGGTTCTAACACCATGTTTTTCCCCAGGTTACAGTAATGAGGATCCTGAAATCCCTACCGAGGGATTGTGGTTGTTAGATATTAACTATTCTCCTATTTTTCAGTGGTCACTTCATTCCTCTGACATAAACAGGTCGCTCCAAACAGCCCAATTTCAAGAAGTCCCGAAGACGGTAATTCCAGAGGAAGACCGAATCCTAAAGACATAAATATCAGGAGGCCTAAATGGTTTGATATTTTGGTAAAAGATGAGGAGTCACCCGTATAAGGTAGTTTGATTGCCTCAAATGAGTTGTATTGACACCCCAAAGGGGGAAGATTTTATCTGTTTTATTCCTCCCAAGTAGAAGGTTGACTATGATGTCAAATATTTTGATACTGACAGTAAGTGTCACATGTCAAACTGAAATGTTTTTAATTGTTATTATTCCAGAACCGCTACAATTAAGCTAAAAAAAAAATGGTTCTGAAGAACATAAGTCAGTCAGAATTGTCTGGTATCCACAGATATTAATAAATGGCCTCATGATAATGAGCCCTGGAGCTTGGTCTCCCATAGCCAATGTGTCATACATGGTCTTGATTTCCAGAGTGTTTAGTTAAAGGACTGATAACATAATGGGAAAGAGGAGGGCTCTGAGGAAGCCCAGGATACCAACTTGACACTGAGATCTCAAACACAGATCATGTTAAAAAAAACTTATATATCTTTTCTCATGGAATCCATTTTCATTTACAGGACTAAGATGTCCATGAGCCGGTCAACAGAACCGAGAGTCCAACATGTGTGAACATCCAGAGAAGGAACCGTATGGGGGATCCAGGGATACCACTGATGGCCAGTCTACATGGACGGAACCCACCAGGACGGCCAGGACTAAAGGTGCCCGGAATGGTCCATTTCCTGCCAATCAACAGATGACGGTCCTGAGATGCACACATCGATCACAAACCCATTTTGTTTTTCAAAGAGTTACACTCATCTGCAAGTGTCTATACCTCTTAATTATATATATCCATAATCCGGATCCATCGTCACAACTCAACTTACAAGGCCCGAGCAAAGCCATATTTCTTCAAACTGTTGCATTGGTGAAGTCTTTCAAACGACTTCCGGCATTTGAACACTTCACAAGGGGGGCTTTGTTGTGAATTCATGAAGAAATACATTTAATATTCGCTGGCCGAGATGAGGGATTTCAGTATTTTATTGAACTGTGACCTCTTGGAGACCTTTAAAGCAAAGTACAAGATCTCGCAGGTTTTTTTTTTTTCCAAATGTTGAAAGGATTAGTTCTTGTTAAACTTTTACAAAACCTGTGTTTAAAAAAGAAACTCGCTGAAACAATGGTATCTTCTGTCACCAAATAAAAAGCTGTTTACTTATTTTGTTGGTTAGAGTGAGAAGGCCAAACTTGCATAAGTATTTATCACATGGAAATAACCCTTAACTAGAGAACCCCATTGTACGTAAGTAAAAGACTATTTGGACAATATACAACCGTGCAAATAGCTGACGCCTCATCCAAAAACATATTGAAGGACACAGCTAACCCATTTAATCATTTATTGGAAGCTCAGAGTTCATCCCAAAACATGCTGTAAGATTCATCTACCAGTATCATCTATATTTTTCTAAGCCATTCAATTTATACATAGGTCACAACTGAGATTATAAATTTAGTATCTAATGATCTAAAGAACTTTGTCATAAAGAGATTATATATGAAAGTGTGATCATAAGTAGAAGTGTTTTAGCAACAAATTAGTATTATAAAAAAAACATATAATCATGATTAGAATTGTATAAGAATTTAACCTATGTTTAGATAAACAAATATTGATTGGATACCCAAATTATACATGGATCCATATAGATAATAATTGTATGTGATATTGTTTGTGATATATCTAACCTGTGTCCTTTCTAAACGGACTAAAGATTAACAGATATACAGTGATATGCATATATATCACCAATTTATGCAAGTAATTATTGGAAATTTATGTTAAAGCGTATTCTACATTATGCCATAATTCTTGAACACTCGAATATATTCGTTAGAACATATAAATAACGAACACATATTACAGAATTAGAAAAATATTCACTTAAAGAAATAAAACACCAAACATGGGTGAGACACCTGGTGGTGGAAGGTGCTATTACCTTAAAATCACGAGACTCCCGGGAAAGCTAACCATTAAGTCTGCCGGCCAATGAGGGGGGAACACATACCCTCTGGGCAGAACTTAGTATAATTTTATAATCCTTTTGTTAAAAAGGATATTTAAGAAACTAGAGGGAGGAAAAAGAGGAGGAAGCTCGGAGGAGAGCTGGGGGGAGAGAGTCAGGGGGAAGCTTAGGGACCCCCCCCTGAGAAGGGACACTGGAAGACATGCATGAATACACATTTTACATTCATGAAGATCCCTGCTCCTTGGAATGTTGAAGCCACGGCAGCCATCTTAAAATTCCTGGTAACTAATACTCCACACTAATAGCCATATTGGAAATGGGTAAATATATGTTTATCATCTATTTTATGTTCTCTTAAATATTGATGTTTTTGAATATTCTATTATTGAAATACTTCTCCCGAATCAATAACCGCCTTTTAGATTTTTCTCTAAATTAAATTTTTCATACATTTCTTTTTGCATAGATGCCAATTTTATTGACAAACAAATGTCTAATTTATTTCACATTGTTAACCACTTACTTACCTGCAGTATAGTAACGGTTGGATGTGTGAAATACAGACATTCTGTTTAATTGTCAATTATCAAAAGGTTATTGATTCTACCGAGAAATGATAATGGTGATAATTGTGTCCAAGGTACTACTACGCCCAGTTGGAGGGTGTTTCCAGTAATTGTCAAATGATAAAGTAATGCAATCTGTATTTTAATATTTCATGTAATTATTTGTTTTCTGTTAACCAATAAATGTAGCTATTTTGTATGATCACTCGTCTCCGTGAAAAAGTTTCACATATATAGACTGTGTCATATAGACTGATTCTGTATCTTAAAAATATCTTCGTTAAAAATTACTTAGGAAATATTGTGCGGGAAATTCCTTCAAAAAGCACAACAATGGGTATAGCGTCAGCACAGATTCAAGGTAGATATGGTTCAGATGCGGAAAAAATAACAGGTAACCTCAAAATGCCAGGGTATAAAAAGTAAAACCCAGGCTCTTAGGAATTTATTTACTAAAGCAGTAGAGTAAAAAATCAGGCACATTCTTTCATTAAAATCAATCGGCTTTCAGGTTTTATAGGCGAAGCCTAACTGAATCAGCTGAGGTTAGAAGCTTATTGGCTACCATGCACAGCTTCACCAGATTCTGGGTGCACCAGTTTTAATAAATCTACCCCATATAATTTCTACCTTTAAGTATGTGGGCTGGTATCCATTTTAAGCACATTTTTTTCACTTTCTCCAATCCCCCAAAACACAAAATAATTGGTTATTTATTCAACTGCATTCAAACAGTTTTTAAATAAGGCATGTAATATAATTTTTATGTAAAATGTCTGTTTAGTTAAAATTTAGCTTTTCCAGGGGCAGTTCAATTTTAATGGTTGGCATTGCACTGGATGTACTGCTGCCTACACCCCTCTGTGGTAGCTTTGGTTTATTATAAATGACCTCTGTATGGTAATCTCCTGATAAAAGTCTTGTGAATAAGCCTCATGCCACGTACACACGATCAGAATTCTCATCGGAAAAAGCTCTGATGGTTTTCCCGACGGAATTCTGTCAGAATTCTGCTGAAGCTGTCTTGCCTACACACAGTCACACCAAATTCCAAATAGTTTAGAACGTGGTGACGTACAACACGTACGACGGGAATAGAAAAAGGAAGTTCAATAGGCAGTAGCCAAAAGCTTCCGCCTCGTAGTTGAATCTGAGCATGCGTGATTTTTGGCATGTCGGAATTGCATACACACGATCGGAATTTCCGATAGAATGTTTTTTCGTTGGGAAGATTGAGAACATGCTATCAATGACAATTTTTGGCTGGCGGAAATTCGGACAGCTAAATTCCGATGGAGCATACACACAGTCACATTTTCCAATGAAAAGATCTCATCGGTCTTTTTATGGCCGGAATTCTGATCGTGTGTACGTGGCATTAGAATGAGCTGCTATTACATCTGAGTTCACTCCTGCACTAGCCAACACTGCTCAGTAGTGCTGCTCTGCACTCACTTACAACATGTCGCATGCCTATTTGTTCTCACAGACTCCACACCACACCGCCAAGCACTTATACACTTATTGATGTGCACTTCTGCACTCCCCATTACTGCACTAACATCCAATTTTTGTAAGCTCCAATATTGCAACAACATGCACTTCTGCGTTCACCAACACCGCACTTCCAAGCACTAGTAGGCATTGCATGCACCACCATACTCACCAACACTGTAATGACTCAATACTGAAAATGCAACTTTGTACACTTCTGTACTCGCTTACACCACACCTTCAAACCAACATGCAGTTTGTCACTCATCACCCTGACATCCACTTTTGCATGCACCAACACTATAATTATTTGCATTTTTTAACTTACCAACACATAAATGATGTTCACTTCTGTAATCTGCATTTACCATCACGCATCCATGCATTTCCACACTGGCTGATACTGCACCTTCACACAATTCTGCACAAGCCAACACCATACCTACATGCCTTTTTGTAGTTGCCAAACACAAGCCAACACCACAGGGACTAGTTTTTTGGCATTTGCCAACATTGCAATGACATGCACTTTTGCACCAACACAGTGACAATATACGTACTTCTCCATTCACCAACACCAAAAGAGCATCATTTTCTGCATGTGACACCATAAAATGTGCACTTTGGTACTCACCAACAGTGTAATGATGCTTAATTATGCAGTCCTTTACATTTCACCAATGCATATGCATGTGGTGTATTCATCCTGTTTAACAAAAGGGCAAAATTTTGCTAATATGAAACTTAAACAACACTATATTATAGGTGGCATGAGGTGTCATTGTGCAATCTTTAGCTAATTGTTACTCCCTATAATGTTGGATTTATATTTTAAGTAATTTTGTAATTGCCCCGAAAACCCTTTAAAATTGCAGACAGCTTCAGAGTCTAGTTGACGAGTTTTCTTACCCAAGACTGGAGACACTCATAAGATGTCCCAAGATGGGAAGCTTCTGTGGAGGCATAGCCAGCATACTGAAGATACTGAAGATCCACCATGCGTATGTAAACAAATATCAAAGCCCTCTGAAATGGTGATTTCTTAGTAAGCATGTATCTAAGCAAAGTGGGCTAGTTAAGGTAGGCACATTGAGCAATTATTATTATCATTTTTCCAGTATTCCACAAAGGCATCTTACATTTAATTTATTTACCATTTTCAGCAAATATATTTACTTTAGTTTGTATTTTGACTATTCCTTGATGAAAAAATGTACTGCCCCCAACTTGCATTATCTGTATTTACAGTTTTCTTCACTCATTCTGCATGTCCAAAGTTCTTTGTACATTGAGCTCTGGCAGTCCCAGCATTCTTTTCCTTGGCTTCCCTTATGCTTTGATCTTAGCACTATATTCCCTCTAATAGGTTCATTATATAATGTTCCAGATTCACATATCCTAGCTAGTTTTTTCAGCATTGGGACTCGGTAGATTATAGTCTCTTATTTCCCTTGATCTATGGTTTTAAAGAGAAGCCACTGTATTGTCAGTGACCATATATTTAAGTTATTACTTTAGTATTTACATTTAAAGTGATACTAACACACACACTGTTTAATTTACATTGGCCCTTCTATTTCTGTATGTGGGTGATGGCACTGTAATTTGTAAAAAAAAAATCAAAAAAAAAAAAAATCAAAAAAAAAAAAATCTAAGTACCTTTTTCCTAATCAATATACAGCTGTCAGATGACTCAGCTCACTCCCAGCCTGTCTGCAGGGAAACATAAGCAGGAGGAGCTTCTAGTCCTCTTCTAGGTCATAAATAAAACAAAAACAGCCTTTGGAATACCGAGTAAAAATAAATAATATCAATAAACTGTTTTAAATTGTCATACAAATATATATTTGACATCAAATCTTTATTACTTTGTGGAAATAACATGCTTTGGGTGGATTCTATCTAATACACTGTGTTTTCACTTTTTCCATCAGCTCATCTCCCACAGTTACTACCTTTTGTATCACTTGACCCTGCCTCTTAGATTGTAAGCTCTAATGAGCAGGGCCCTCTGATTCCTCTTGTGCCAAAATGTATTGTAACTGTAATGTCTGCCTTCATTTTGTAAACTGATGGGGAATAGTGGACCCCTATAGATAACTCATTTATCTATTTAATTTTTAGTTCATTCATGCATCCAACTCCTGACGATTGGCAAAAGGGCCATAAAATGCGCTGAGTGTTCATCCATGGGTGCCGGGTACAAGTTTGCTCTGATAACTGTATCATATTACAACTTTTATCAATTTCTCATATCATGTAAATAATGTATGAATTATCTGTATGTGTTTGTTTGTTTATCATTCACTGCGTTTGTCACAAATCATGTCCATTAATTAATTATTATTATTATATATATTGATTCTTATGATTACATTCTATATCATAAATGTTTCACCGTTATCGGCTTTATTATGCTTAGTATCATTATTATGAATTACCCCCTAGAGATTGTGACATTAACCGCTTCCCGCCCACCCTATAGCCGAATGACGGCTATAGAGCGGACGCTCTTGTCCGGGAGGCCGTCCCTGGATGTCCTCGTGTTTACTTCCGCAATGCGCGCCGCCGCGGGTGCTCATCGGGGAAGTTTTGTGTTTGCCGTGTCCCCCGGAGACAGGCAAACACAGATCGCTGTAAACGGCCAATCACAGCGGCCGTTTACAGCGCGATCGGCATGTCCAATGTGAGATGATCTCATATGTAAACATATGAGATCATCTCTCAGCGCCGCTCTCCCTCCTGACACAGACAGCGTGTGAGAAGGGAGAGATGAACGGCTGCAGCAGACGTAAGTGAAAAAAAAGTAAAAAAATGTGCCATCCGCCCCAGTGCCATCCTCCCCCAGTGCCATCCTCCCCCAGTGCCATCTGTCTTCAGTGCCACATGTCATCAGTGTCACATAGTGCCATCTGTCATCAGTACCACATATTAGTGCCATCTGTAATCAGTGCCACGTATCAGTGCCATTTGTCATCAGTGCCACCTGTCAGTGTCACGTGCCATCTGTTGTCAGTTTCACGTGTCATCAATGCCACTTATCAGTGCCATCTGTCATCAGTATCACGTGTCATCGGTGCCACGTATTAGTGCCATCTGTCATCGGTGCCACGTATTAGTGCCATCTGTCATCAGTGCCACGTTTTAGTGTCACGTGTCATCAGTGCCACGTATAAGTGACATCTGTCATCAGTGCCACGTATAAGTGCCACCTCTCATCAGTGCCACATATTAGTGCCATCTGTCATCAGTGTCACGTGTCATCAGTATCAAGTATAAGTGTCATCATTGCCACGTATCAGTGCCATCTGTCATCAGTGCCACGTGTCATTGTCCTGGTGCTCCAGGGCATTCATAAGTGTAATAGGTAGTCAACAAGTTAGATGTGTAATTTATGCTCCTAGAACATGTGATGGCGCTCCCTGCCTGTTGGCCTCTCTATGTGGCCAGGCTGTGAAAAAGTCCCACACATGTGGTATTGTAATACTTAAGAGGAGTAGCAGACTTTTTTGGGGGTGTCATTTGTGGTATACACAGGCCATGTGAGAAAAATAACCTATTACAATGACAATTTTGTGGGAAAAAAAAAAAAAAACATCTTAATTTTGCAAAGAATTGTGGGAAAAAATTACAACATCAAAAAGCTCACCATGCCTCTTACTAAATACCTTGGAATGTCTACTTTCCAAAAAGGGGTAATTTGGGGTGTATTTGTACTTTCCTGGCTTGTTCGGGTCCCAAGAAGTGAGATAGGCCACCAGTACATCAGATGTGATCAATTTTTTATGATTCGCACCACAGCTTGTAGACTCTCTAACTTTCCGAAGACCAAAAAATATCCACTAATTTGGGTTATTTTTACCAAAGATATGTAGCAGTATAAATTGTGGCCAAAATGTATGAAGAAAAATTTATAATTTGCATAATTTTGTCACAGAAACAAAGAAATATGCATTTTTTTTCAAAATTTTCGGTCTTATTTCATTTATAGCGCAAAAAATAAAAACCCCAGAGGTGATCAAATACCACCAAAAGAAAGCTCTATTTGTGGTAAAAAAGGACAAAAACTTCATTTGGGTACAGTGTTGCATGACTGAGTAATTGTCATTCAAAGTGTGAGAGCACCGAAAGCTGAAATCTGGTCTGGGCAGGAAGGATGTTTAACCACTTCAGCCCCGGACCAATTAACAGCCTAAGGACCAGAGGTCTTTTTACAATTTCGCACTGCACTGCTTTAACTGGTAATTGCGCGGTCATGCAATGTTGTACCCAAACAAAATTTGCGTCCTTTTCTTCCTACAAATAGAGCTTTCTTTTGATGGTATTTGATTGCCTCTGTGATTTTTATTTTTTGCGATATAAATGGAAAAAGACCGAAAATTTTGAGAAAAAAATTATATTTTCTAATTTTTGTTATAAGAAAAATCGAATAGACTCAATTTTAGTCATACATTTAGGGCAAAATTTATTCAGCCACATGTCTTTAGTAAAAAAAATGTCAATAAGCGTATATTTATTGGTTTGCGCAAAAGTTATAGCGTCTACAAACTAGAGTACATTTTCTGGAATTTACACAGCTTTTAATTTACGACTGCCTATCTCATTTCTTGAGGTGCTAAAATGGCAGGGCAGTACAAACTCCCCCCAAATGACCTCATTTTGGAAAGTAGACACCCCAAGGAAGTTGTGGAGAGGCATGTTGAGCCCATTGAATATTTTTTTTTTGTCCCAAGTGATTGAATAATGACACAAAAAAAAAAAAAAGTTTACAAAAAGTTGTCACTAAATTATATATTGCTCACACATGCCATAGTTATATGTGGAATTGCACCCCAAAATATATTCTGCTGATTCCCCTGAGTACGGGGATACCACATATGTGGGACTTTTTGGGAGTCTAGCCGCATACGGCACCCCGAAAACCAATCACTGCCTTCATGATTTCTAAGGGTGCAAATTTTTGATTTCACTTCTCACTACCTATCACAGTTTCGAAGGCCATAAAATGCCAAAATAACACAAACCCCCCCCCCCAAATGACCCCATTTTGGAAAGTAGACACCCCAAGGAAGTTGTGAAGAGGCATGTTGAGCCCATTGAATATTTTTTTTTTGTCCCAAGTGATTGAATAATGACACAAAAAAAAAAAAAAAGTTTACAAAAAGTTGTCACTAAATGATATATTGCTAACACATGCCATAGTTATATGTGGAATTGCACCCCAAAATATATTCTGCTGCTTCTCCTGAGTACGAGGATACCACATATGTGGGACTTTTTGGGAGTCTAGCTGCGTACGGCACCCCAAAAACCAATCACTGCCTTCAGGGTTTCTAAGGGTGCAAATGTTTGATTTCACTCCTCACTACCTATCACAGTTTCGAAGGCCATAAAATGCCAAAATAGCACAAAACCCCCCCAAATGACCCCATTTTGGAAAGTAGACACCCCAAGCTATTTACTGAGAGGCATGTTGTGTCCATGAAATATTTTATATTTTGCCACAAGTTGCAGGAATTTTACATTTTTTTTTTTTTTTGCACAAAGTTGTCATTAAATGATATATTGCTCACACATGCTATGGGCATAAGTCAAATTACACCCCAAAATAAATTCTGCTGCTTCTCCCAAGTACGGGGATACCACATGTGGGGGACTTTTTGGGAGCCTAGCCACGTACGGGACCCCGAAAACCAAGCACTGCCTTCTGGATTTAAATATAAAATGCTACCAAAAAAACTGTTAGCGATCGCAGGGATCAGGCCTGACTCTGCGATCGCTGCAGTTATGTGTTTAGTGTTTTGTAAGTGACAGTGATCGCTCGATACTGCACTTGGGTGGGCTGGGCAGAGGGGCAAAACGCAGGTGCCAGCAGGTATCTGGGCTGATCCCGCTAACAATGTGTTTTTTTGGAACCCTAAACTGCTGGGGATGCTAGTATAGATCTGATCAGATCAGATATTGATCTGTTCAGATTCTATACCACTACGGGAGGTTTATGCTTTGCGTGTGGGTGTTAGCGGTACTGGCACTAACCTAGCGCTGCCTGGGGCGACGCAGACCCTGACCCTAAAACCTAATTGATATCACCCGCCGGGTGATCAGGGGGTTAAACCTTTATTGGGTAATAAATGGTGGGTGCCATGATGCTATAAAGAGCAAACTAACCAGAGTCACCTGTAACACTTATATGGTGATCACTGGTGAAAGGGTTAACTAGGGGCAATCAGGGGGTTCAAATTTTTATTAGGTAGTATATGGGGGTCCCTGGCACTATATAAAAACCTGACGGGGAACCTAAATAACTAACTGGCTAACCAGCGTCACCAGTGACACTTATACTGTGATCGCTGGTGAAAGGGTTAACTAGGGGCAATCAGGGGGTTAAAACCATTATTGGGTAGTATATGGGGGTACCTATAAAAACCTGGCGGTGAACCTAAAAAAATAACTAGCTACCTAGCGACACTGACTGCCCTGACAGTTTTTACTTTTACAACTGACACTGAATGCAGTGATCAGTAAATAAATGATCACTGCAATCAGTGACACTGTGACTGGGGGGGAGGGGGGGCTGGGGGTATCGGGGGCGATCGGGGGGGTGATCGGGGGGGGGGGGTTTGTGTGCCTGTGTGTGCCTACATGTCAGTGTAGTGTTGGTGCACACTTACTTTCTGTCTTCTCCTCGTAGTCCGGTCAAAAAGACCGCCCCGAGGAGAATGACATCACTTCCTCCCTGCCTGTGTTTACTATACACAGAGGGAGGAAGCTTCTCATTCGCCAGGAGCGGTCGAGAGGGGATGGCCAGAAACCAACGGCCATCCCCTCATCTCGGATCGCTCCTGAAGCGAAACGGACTGCCGTATCCAGCGGGAGGGGGTCCGATCTGACCCCCCACCCGCTGGAAGGCAAGCACGTACATGTACGTGCTTGTGCCTGCCGGTGCCATTGCGATGACGTACAATGGCAATACGGCGGTCCTTAAGTGGTTAAGTGCCCAGTAGGCAAGTGGTTAAACTTATTCATGTTTATTCCATTCATCATTATACACACCAGTGTGCTTCAAGTGAAGTCCCAACCCCACTTTCAAAATGAGCCATTAGGTGAGGGAGAAAGGGGAGCTCTGACCATATTTTAATAGAGACCTGTACAGTTGGTATAGAGGAAACAGGGACTGGACCATCTACTTTAATAGTAATGAGGGCCGATTGAAGATCTTTACATGGCTGAGACACAGCAGTGGCACCGCTGCTCTCACTCAAAGTCGGTTAGACAATGAGGAGAGAGAGTGGGTGGGGACGAACTGCAACTTCTGTGTCTGAATGGATACACTGAGCTGTGGCTTGGCTCAGGTGCCCCCATAGCAAGCTGCTTGCTGTGGGGGCATTCAAAGGGAGGGAGGGGCCAGGAGAGCTGAAGAGGGAACCGAGAAGAGGAGGATCCAGGCTGCTCTGTGCAAAACCATTTCACAGAGCAGGTAAGTATAACATGTTTGTTATTTTTATTGAAAAAAAGGAGACTTTACAATCCCTTTACCCTGCCTGGGTTTTCCTTTCCCCTCTCTCCGTCCCCATAACAGAAGGGAAAGGCATTCTGTATTTCAAAAGGGGAACTCAGGAGGAGCTGATAACATTTTTCAGTATCACTAAATGTGTGTGTTTTTTTTTTTTTTGCCCAGACATTTATTTTAACCACCAGACACAAATTACCTTTTTTTTTTAGCATCTTCACAGTGCAGGATGAGATTATGTATATGAATCTTTGACAAGTGAAACCTCAACACATTTAAAAGGAAAACAATTGTTTCTACTCCTTTAGCAGATTTTCTATCTGTCTAGGTCCCCCAAGTCTATTTTTTTTCACTCTAGGATAGTCAGATGTCAGATTTTCAATATAATTACTTAAGTTAGGGGAATTAGAACATTCATTGAATGAATTAGTATTTTATTTTTCCAGTTGCTTTGCCATCTGCTATCTTTACATTAAATTATGGGAACCTTTCCTTGAGTAAGCTTGCATGGGTTTTTTCTCACAAAATAGAACTAGATCTGAAATATATTACTCTATTATTAAAACTCCCACCCTATTTTAATGAATGGCATTCAGTCAGGTCTGACTTGTTGGATCAACCTTCCTTTCTGAGATAAATGTTTAGTTCTTGTCATGGAGAAATAAAAAGACAAAGTAAAGTGGCCCACCAAATTAAAACTCAATTTGGCAAGGGCCTCTTCATTTGCAAGTCATGGGACAGAATACTATTTTCTCATCTCAGTGCATACTTCACCATCACTAATTAGGCAAAACATTTTTATAAGCTTCTTAGTAGCTTAATTGAGATGTAAATCCAAAGACAGATCCTGCTGAGTTAGTAAAGGAAAGATTTTTATGGAATTTGATCATTTTCTATACATAGTTAAATTCAGCTAGCTTGTGCTCATGAAAGTTTAATCAATGGTATCATGGTAAAAACAAGAGAAAGTATTCTACGGATTAATGGAATAATCTACCATTTCAATGGACAATGTCTCAATTGTCTGTAGAGTTTCTTGTTAATGGATATTGTTGGTTGGCTTCCAATACTGAACCTGACATCTTTATTTCATTTGGGATGAGACTCAAAAAATAAGGGCACTGTGGGGGATTTTTGAAACCATTTCTCACCTTTGAACAAAACTGGCGTGAAGTGCTTAGGACAAGTATTTTCAAGCAGGGGACATTCTGTTCACACATTAAACCTTCTATGTGGTCCTTCATGCTTTCCATATGAGGCCCATGCTGCTCTCTGTTGACCAGTACAGTTATGCTTTTCTACTAACCAGAGGCTGACCTCACCATTTTCTTATTTTTGCTTGTGCCTGTGCGTGGGGTATAAATTGGAGAGCTTCGTTCCTGATTCTGACCCTGAATTATATTAAAAACAGAAATACCATAGTGAAATGTTAGTGAGAAAGTCAAGATAAAGGTGAAACAAGGCTGCAGCAGGTGTAGCACTCTGGGGCAAAGGGTGTGTATAATTACATCTTGCGGAACAATGGGTATGGCCACAGTACTTTGGAAGCTCCACTGGTACTTACATTGGTGTTATTTAAAAAGTGAAGTCCCCTTATATTTATATTGAAAATTTGACTCTGTGCACTAGTAGTGAACTAAACTAAAGCTGCAAGCATGCAAGTGAAAAATCACTCAAAACATTGTATAAATATATGCTGTGCTGATTCATATACCATAAAAACCCATTAAAGTGGTTGTAAACCTCAGACATTAGATATAAACAAAGAATAACCATTTTTGTGTGTACTTGTCTCAGTCCAGAGCACTAACGGTCATTTCTGTCTGCTGCTTTGTTCTTCTGCTATCAGGATTAATCAACTCTGACAAGTTTTCCTGACACTAAGAGAAAAATAGTGACAGGGGAAGGGTCTTCAGCTGATTGAAAGCCTCAGCTCTGTTCCTGTGAGCTGTGTGAAGGGGGTGTGTCTTTTCCCTCCAATCAGCTCTCAGAGCTCTCCTCGCTAAGCTTTGCAGAGTGTAACTTCAGCTCTCCACCCGCTTTTTCTTCTGAACCCTCAGACAAGCTGGACTTTGAAACAAATATAGAGAACAAAATACTGCAGATAGACAGATACAACTTATGTAGGATGATTTGTTTCATCTCTGTGTATCACCTGAGGCCAGTCACTTCGCATATGTAAAGGTTTACAACATCCAAATACCAAATTAACAACTTGTAGTTAATTAACATAAAACAGAATTTTGCTAACTATAGACATATGTGTAATTATAATCCAACATTACCACATAACAGTCCTTAATATAAATGTCTGTGAATAAAACCATGATGCATAATTGCATATCACAAATCATGATCAAGGTTACATAGACAGTTTAAAGTGTTAGTTTGTTACCCCAACATTTTATATTCCTGATATGTGACTGCTGTACCATGTACTTTTATGAGAAAGTATCCCGTTCCCTTTGTATTGCTTCCTTTATGTGAAATCCCCTCCAGTCTCTCTGCTTTCCTATTAAAAACTGACCACACGAAGCAGGAGAACACACTGTGGTCAGTTCTCTTGCTGGGAACTCAGCCTTCTCTCCTACAATGACCAGACTTGTCACTGGGAAGCTGCTGCTTCTTCTCCCCCCACCTGAGAACAGAAGGAATGTGATCACTTATAAAAAAGGACAAATATATGTTATATTATATATATATATATATTTTTTTTTTATATATATATCTATACCAAAATGTTTTGCCTTTCATTTCTATTTGTAACAGAATGGGTTGTTTTGCAAGGTGATCATCGTTTGCAATCACTTTAATTCGGTGAGATCAGATTGTGTAATAGCAGACTACATCAAACCCCTTGGACACATGCTCAACTTATGGATTGACCCTCGTTATAAAGGTCTTATTGCTCCTTTAATCAAATCAGATATCATATACCCAGCTAAACTCTCCCAGGGCTCAACCAATCCACTTCAGAACTCTTACTCCCTTTAATGCCCCTGATGACGTCTGAATGACAACACGGTATACGAGTTTGTTAGCCACCAGAGTTTGCTTAGCTAGGCATTGTGTTTTTTTGCTGGATAAAGAAGATTGAAGACACAGAAAAGATTCATGTGACAGTATTTTACCATTATTAATGGTTGCTTTTTCTTTTCTCTCTGTCCAGAGTTTCACTTTAATGTTACAAAAAAAATATATACTGTACTGGTACTTGCATTGGCACCTTAATTTATTCAGTTTATAATTCAATACAGTAAGCAAGCTGTGATATTTGTAGTTTTATTTGAGAAGCACCATGCATTTCACCTATAGATTTCCTTTAATTTGATTTATGTACTATGCAGATAAGACAAAACCAACAACCAAGTTACAGCAAATGCTAATAGAACACAAAAACAAAAATCTAATCCATATATTGTTTCCTTGTGCGCATAAATGACATGTTTGTTTAATGATGTGTGCTGGCTTGGCTGGATACAGAAATATGCAAACACTGGATATTTATAGACTAAACTCGGAAATGCAGAGATGGAAATTATATAGTAATCATTAACCTTCATGTCATACTGTGCATTTCAGACATGTATATTGACGAACAAAATTTTACAGAGTGCTTTGTTTGAGCAAAATATAAAAATGCTTATTTTTTAAGTTCATGTTTTAAGATTCATGGCTGGTTTGAGGAAAAAGAGATTCTAAGATAAACTATAACATTACTTTATGGTTTTAAAATATTTCCAGACTAATGAAATCATCATTGACTTTCTACTTTTGCTGGAAAAAAAAAATCATTCAAAAGACTTGGAAGAAAAGCTCTGGCTGATTGTCATTCAGTGGCTGCTCTGCTAAGCCTTATCAATTAACATTTCTCTAAGCTATTGAATATATTAATGTACGGCAGTATACTGCAGTGATTCCTGGATGCATGAAATGGGCACCCAGAGTTACCAAGCAGATTCTTTACCTAATGATGTCATTGTGTTAACCGAGGTATGTCCTTCAGAGTTTATAGGCAAGAACATTGTTTTAACTAGTAGCAGGATCATTGTAACATGGCCATATTTAAAGGGGTTTCTACTTCTGATGTTTGCCTTTATTTTGTATCTTGTCTACTGACAGAGTTGGGCTTGTTGGCACATGTTAGTGCCCCTTTTAGTGCCGGTTCACACTTGTGCGAGTCGACGAATGCGATGCGTTAAACAAAAACTAGATTCGCATGTCATACAAAAAGTAATTGGTTTTCATTACGGTCGTTCACATATATGCGTTGCGATTCCTCTCTGAATGCGATGTGTTAAAAAAAAGGGTCTTGTGCGAGTTTACAGCGTTGCGTTGCGAATTTAGTTTCCATAGACATCAATGAAAATCTTTCTGGAATCGCATTATTGGTTTAGATATATGCAAATTCTTCACCTCCAGCTCCTCCTTCCAGTTTCGCCCCCTCACTTCCTGTTTCCTGTCACATGTCCATCTGTAATCAGTCAAGATGGCCCCCAAGCGTCGCAACAGTGTGGACAATGAGTAGCTCATCAGACTCGTCCGTGACAGGCCATATATATGGGACAGCCGGATAGAAGAGTACAAAAATAATGCCATGAAGAGCAGAGGCTGGGATGAGATTTGCAGGAGTCTATATGCAGACTGGGATGACTTCACACCTCAGGTTCACAAACACAAACGTAAGTATATTTCCATTTCCCACTGACCACCAATACCACTGACCACCAATCCCACTGACCACCAATGTAAGGGCATGCATCCCACTGGCCACCAATCCCACTCACCACCAATGTAAGGGCATGCATCCCACTGACCAACAAACCCACTGACCACCAATGTAAGGGCATGCATCCCACTGACCACCAATCCCACTGACCACCAATCCCACTGACCACCAATGTAAGGGCATGCATCCCACTGACCACTAATCCCACTGACCACCAATCCCACTGGCCACCAATGTAAGGGCATGCATCCCACTGACCACCAATCCCACTGACCACCAATGTAAGGGCATGCATCCCACTGACCACCAATCCCGCTGACCACCAATCCCACTGACCACCAATGTAAGGGCATGCATCCCACTGACCACCAATCCCACTGACCACCAATCCCACTAACCACCAATGTAAGGGCATGCATCCCACTGACCACCAATCCCACTGACCACCAATCCCACTAACCACCAATGTAAGGGCATGCATCCCACTGACCACCAATCCCACTGACCACCAATGTAAGGGCATGCATCCCACTGACCACCAAACCCACTGACCACCAATCCCACTGACCACCAATGTAAGGGCATGCATCCCACTGACCACCAAACCCACTGACCACCAATGTAAGGGTATGCATCCCAGTGACCACCAAACCCACTGACCACCAATCCCACTGACCACCAATGTAAGGGCATGCATCCCACTGACCACCAATCCCACTGACCACGAATCCCACTGACCACCAATGTAATGTTGTGTAATGATATTGCAAGCTGAGTATGTTGACACAGTAAGTGCAAAAAATAGATGGACACACTGTTGAACAATAAAACTAATCACATTTATTGAAAAAGTACATGTAGTAGACAATGCAGTAAAAAAGTTTTTTTGTTTATTAAATTGCATCAAGCTGTCATGATACCTGACCAGCAGGACTCATAAAGAAGTCGATAAACTTCTCTCGGATGCTGGCCCCTCTGTAATTGCCCCTTGTATGTGTCCAATCTGCGCCTTCCATCTCATCCATCAAAGAGCCCTCGAAAAGGTATCCATCCCTTTCACGGACAAAATTGTGGAGTGCACAGGCAGCTTTTACTGCAATTATGGCGTTTTCCATGTTCATAGTTATTGGGGTGTGAAGAAAACGCCATTTGTTTGCCAGGATTCCAAATGTACACTCCACAACTCTTCTTGCTCTTGTTAGCCGGTAATTAAATACCCTTTTCTCCACAGAGAGTGACCGGTTAGCATATGGCCTGAGCATTTTTTCGGACAGAGCGAAAGCCTCATCACCGACAAATATTAATAATAATAGAGGGTTCAGATGTTCCAGGGAGTGGTCATTCATTTGGGAGGTCAAGTGTGTTCTCCCGAATCATTCTTCCGAAACTGGAGTGGGAAAAAATGCTGGAGTCAGAACTGCTCCCATAAGAGCCAATGTCTATGTAGGTGAATGAGTAGTTTGCATCAGCCACTGCTAGAAGAACAAAAGAAAAATATTTTTTATAATTAAAAATTTTTGTCCCACTAACAACTGGCCTCACAATTCTTATGTGCTTGCCGTCTATAGCACCAACACAGTTAGGAAAGTTGCAGCGCTCCCAAAACAGCTCAGCTTTGGTGTTCCATTCCTCTTTGCTTGGTTTTCTCATGACTATATCTCTTAGGACCTCCCAGACCAGTACTTTAATATGAGGATTGCAGTGGAACATTGCATCCATTCATTCACTGTGCCACGTCATGTTTCTGTGCCAACACACGACCGTCCTAATACCCAAATAATTCCTCCTATTTCTTCTGCCTCAGACACCGTGCCAAACCCTTATCCCTCTAGTTTTGACGAACCCTCTAGTATGTATGAGACCCCAAGATCACGAATACCATATGCCATTCCTTCACCAGTTGCCTCTGTAATTTCACCCCCAAGTAGAACCATGGATATTAGCAGACAAATTGATATGAGACCACTTAACTCAACATCTTACCATGTCCTGACACAAAACAGACCACCACAGCAATATGAGCAAATAACGTCCCTGCCAAAACAATTCCCTCCTGTAGCAAAACCAATGGAACAGCACAAACCGATAATTCCAAATCATTATCCATATCATAATCAATCTCTTGAATTTCCCTCAAAGATGCCTAGACCCTATCGACACTATGGACCCCCAAGTGTATTACGGGATACCGAGATATCACCACCTGAGTCATGCAGGAAATATCCCTCAACACAAGGTGAAGCCTTGCAGCAAACACCACCGAGCTGTTCAACAGCAACACTACAACGGCATGATGTAACCAAGCCTAATGAACATAGTTCGTCAAGTTATTTGAATTTGTAGATGACTACCGCTACCAACTTCATGTTATGTTTTTGTTAAATTATTTTTTGCCATTTTGATGGTTTGTTCAAAAATATTTATATTTTTTTTAAAGGCTCAGGGAAATAGAGATGGAGAGAAAAAAATATTAGGGGGGAAAGTGGAGATGAAGATGCGAGGGAGGGAGGATGAGAGTGTGGGAGATGACAGGGAGGAGGAGGTGGAGAGGTAGAGTTTCAGTTACTAAAGTTTTGAAAGTTAGAATTAAAGTTCAGTGCAGGTAAAGACAGACAGTCAGAAGATGTGAGGGAGGGAGGATGAGAGAGTGGGAGATGACAGGGAGGAGGAGGTGGAGAGGTAGAGTTTCAGTTACTAAAGTTTTGAAAGTTAGAATTAAAGTTCAGTGCAGGTAAAGACAGACAGTCAGAAGATGTGAGGGAGGGAGGATGAGAGAGTGGGAGATGACAGGGAGGAGGAGGTGGAGAGGTAGAGTTTCAGTTACTAAAGTTTTGAAAGTTAGAAATAAAGTTCAGTGCAGGTAAAGACAGACAGTCAGAAGATGTGAGGGAGGGAGGATCAGAGATTGCGAGATGACAGGGAGGAGGAGGTGGAGAGGTAGAGTTTCAGTTACTAAAGTTTTGAAAGTTAGAATTAAAGTTTAGTGCAGGTAAAGACAGACAGTCAGAAGATGTGAGGGAGGGAGGATGAGAGAGTGGGAGATGACAGGGAGGAGGAGGTGGAGAGGTAGAGTTTCAGTTACTAAAGTTTTGAAAGTTAGAATTAAAGTTCAGTGCAGGTAAAGACAGACAGTCAGAAGATGTGAGGAAGGGAGGATGAGAGAGTGGGAGATGACAGGGAGGAGGAGGTGGAGAGGTAGAGTTTCAGTTACTAAAGTTTTGAAAGTTAGAATTAAAGTTCAGTGCAGGTAAAGACAGACAGTCAGAAGATGTGAGGGAGGGAGGATGAGAGATTAGGAGATGACAGGGAGGAGGAGGTGGAGAGGTAGAGTTTCAGTTACTAAAGTTTTGAAAGTTAGAATTAAAGTTCAGTGCAGGTAAAGACAGACAGTCAGAAGATGTGAGGGAGGGAGGATGAGAGAGTGGGAGATGACAGGGAGGAGGAGGTGGAGAGGTAGAGTTTCAGTTACTAAAGTTTGAAAGTTAAGCCGCGTACACACGGGCGGACTGTGTGGCCAACTTAGTCCGTCAGACAATCCGACGGACAGTCCGTCCTACTTTCGAATGAACGGACTTGACCACACACGGATGCACAAACAGTCCGTCGAAAGCTTGCGCGATGACGTGTACAGCACGTACGACGGGACTAGAAAAAGGAAGTCCAATACACAGCAATGCAACCTTTCGCCGTGTAAATCCTTTCTGAGCATGCGCCATACTTAGTCCGTCAAACTAGCCTACTCACGAGCGGATTGTCCGCTGAAACCAAAGTATGACGGACAATATTACGGAAATTCTGAAATACTTAGTCCGCCAGACTGCACGCTGAAAAAGTCTGCTGAAGCCCATACACGAGCGGACTGTCCGCTGAAATGTGTTTCGACGGACTAAGTTGGCCAGACAGTCCGCCCGTGTGTACGCGGCTTTAGAATTAAAGTTCAGTGCAGGTAAAGACAGACAGTCAGAGGAAGTTAGAGAGTCAGAGGAAGTTAGAGAGTCAGAGGAAGTTAGAGAGTCAGAGGAAGTAAGAGAGGAAGTTGGAGAGTCAGAGGAAGTTGGAGGAGTTAGATTTTTTTGAAAATATTTCCTGCAAAATATGTAATTGCTAAATAATTACAAGTTTTTCTAAAAAAATACTTTTTTGGAAGACACTTTTGTTGTGATATCTGTCTGCATTCTTTGCATTCATTACTAGTGCTTTCTATGGTGTATAGCAAAAATTTTCACGCCCTTGCATGCCCTTACATTGGTGGTCAGTGGGATTGGTGATCAGTGGGATGCATGCCCTTGCATTGGTGGTCAGTGGGATTGGTGGTCAGTGGGATGCATGCCCTTACATTGGTGGTCAGTGGGATCCATGCCCTTACATTGATGGTCAGTGGGATTGGTGGTCAGTGGGATGCATGCCCTTACATTGGTGGTCAGTGGGATTGGTGGTCAGTGGGATGCATGTCAGTGATAGAAAGGAGGGAGGAGGAGAAGGAAATGAGGTACAGTTACTAACCTATTTACAGACATCCGGGAATAGTTGAAGAACTTCTCCTCATGCTGCCTGAGATCATTGTAGAGGATCCTGAACTGGCCTCTCTCATCCCTATTTTGGATAATAGGATGGACCCAATATCTACGTGCACTCATCAGTCTCTTCCTGCTCCTTTTCCTCCTGGCTTTGGTCATCATCACTGCAGCAGTAGCAGTAACAACTGCTGCCATAACGGCATATGATGGAACATAATGGCCAAAAATCAAAATCTTCTCTCACCACACACAAAAAAACCACACTCCTCAACGACAATACTCTCCCCACAAAAGAAAAGCGGGAAGAGCACAGGAACACCCCTTTTTTTCTTGCCTTTTCGATTGGCCTGAGCACAAAACGCAACTGTACCTCAGTTACATTCTAAGCGCATTGAATTTGCATTAAATTCGCAATACAATCGCGCTGGTAATAACCAAACACGCAATGAAAAAATTACCGGCCCAATTGCATCGCACAAGTGTGAACCGGCACTTAGTTTTGACCCTCCTGCAGTGATGTAGTGGGTGGATATAGTGCTTCTATAAATGCAAGCTGTGTATACGACAAACAATTTGGGACTTTATATGAGACCTAAGTGACTCCGTACCTATATATGAACACAAAAAGGGGGGTTTGGGGACTTTAAATGAGAGATGCATACCAAAAACAGTTATTGCAAAGAAAATTTTTACTGTACCTTATGAGGTTATGTACAGCATACTCAATGACAAAAAAAGTGCATACATAAGATTGCATAAACATAAGGCATGCTAAAAACCACATATACTGTACATATTGACACCATGGTACTTTGGCATATACTAAGGTGAAGACAAGTCCTACACAACATAGGCCCCTGGAAGGGTTGAATTTAAATTAAAAGTCTTGAGTATAAAAATATAAAAAAACATATAAAATCATCTGTATGGACATCATGCATCTATGTAGGACCAATGCGTTTCATTTCAATTCATCATCTCTCGTTCCTAGTACCCTGTTCCACATGGTAGGGTCTGTTTAGTGTGTGCAGAGATTTGGGCTGCTTGCATGTCTGTCTCCTGGGAGATGCAATGCGATTTTGGCACCCCTCCTGCTCCACCCTGTTCCCTTTCTCCCCATTCGCGGTGGATGGAGGTGGCGGTTTGGGCAGGTTTGGGCAGATTTGCTCCTCGGCGCATAGGCACCATGTTATCGCTCGGTGTGTATGACATCTTTTGATATTGCACTTCATGAGCAGTTTTTTTCCATCTAGGCTGACATTTGGGAGGTGTTATCTGTGCTTTCCCTTCCTTGCCACACCCAAGTGACGTTGTATCAGCTGGGATCATTTATTTTGCTCATTTGGTGTATGTGTGTCTTCCTGGCAGCCCCTACATACAAGCATTCACTTGTGATTTTGGTTCCCAGTTCCATGTGAACCAACAAGGTAAATCACCACAGGTTCTACCTATATTCTTATCACTATGTCTTTATTTCCCTTTTGGTTTCTACATCATCTCACCCAGGGTGTGTTTCTTTCCTTTCTTTCTTTCTCATACTCTGTTGTTTTTTGAGTAGTTGCTCTTTCATTTATGCTTAGTTTTTCCCTTCATCTGATTTGGTGTATGGGTTTTTTCACACTTCTCATCATTAATATTATACATTCAATATATACCACTGAATTTAATCCACAGAAGTGTTAGGTCAATGTCACCTATACTTGCACTTTGTTTTTGAGGAATCCACAGTGCTCCCAGCTTGTCCACATGTCTCTACCTCAGCTCCCATGCTAGACATCTCAAACAGCTCTGATCCTCTGTTCACATCTACACAGTTGACGTGAGTATTTATAGGGATGTCCATTCTGTCCCTTATACCCATTATTTACTATTGTTATTTAGCTACAATACTATACAATCTGGTTATGTCTCTTTATAGAGCACCATTGCATTTGCCCCTGAAGAGTTGGTATGCCCCAAACGAAACGTGTTGGTCCTACTTAGACGCATGATGTATATACAGATAATTTTATGTTTTTTTACATTGTTCCACTCAAGACTTTTAAATACCATTCAGCCCTTCCAGGGGCCTATGTTGTGTAGGACTTGTCTTCACCCCATTATATGCCAAAGTACCATGGCGTAAAATGCATGTGGGTTTTAGCATGCCTTGCATTTATGCAATATTTTATATGTGCTTTTTGTCATTGAGTATGCTGTACATGACCTCATAAGGTACAGTAAAAATGTTCTTTGCAATGACTGCATTTTGTTATACATCTCTCATTTGAAGTCCCAAAATCCACACTTTTTGTGTTCAAATGCCAGCTGTGGGTGGTGTCCTGGTTAAGTAGGGTATAGGAAAAGGTTACCCCTGAACTGCACTATGTAGAGATACATCCTGGAATAAAGAGTGTCCTGCTGGGCAGGACTGTGAAGTGGGACAATTTAGCACAATGCAGGGTGCGAGACCTTGCCACCTCTGACCTTAATCTGTGGGTCTCTTTCTTGGTATGGAAAGGTCTTGGGGCCTAGAACTGAGGATCCCTATGGTGAGTGGGAATATGGATTCAACTAAATAACTAGTGTTCTGCACTGTTGAGGACTACTGTCAGAGTGTAATTTTATGTTAATGGTGTTCAGCACTGCAAAACGTTTTCAGTATATCAGATGTGTTGGTATGCCATAAGAGATTTGTACAATAAGAGTTTAATGGATGCAGTAATGCAGCATTCTTATATTCTATGTATTAGACCTCTGACCAGGAATGTAGTATTTGTTTGGGAGAAATGTGACAGAAGATGGTGGACTTCAACAAAATAGCGTCTGTCTGCACTGACACTGTAGTATGGGTGTAAAATATGGCTTCAGCTCTTGCTCTCCACCTGCAGAGAACTCCTCAGACATGTTCCAGCCTTTCTGGGGCTTAATCATAGAGGACTATAGAATTAAGTCTCAGAATGGGTGAAACAGGAGCAGAAGCCATCTTTTATCCATTCTATTCACACTCATTCAACAGAGAGTCAGTGTCTGTGTACAGACGGCCGCCATATTGTTGAAATCTACTGGAGCCTGACAAGCCAATCCTGTCCAACTTGCACCAGTCTATCCACATTCTGATATGACTGATACAGGTTTTGGGGGGCATTTAAGCGGTACTATTGTCATTGTTTTGGGCTACAAGATGGTAGCTTCCAAAAGACAGGTAGCTGGTTACCCTATCCCAAGAAGAAGCGGGTGGGTTCAGAGTAAGTATGGCATGAACTGCCAGCCAACAGGGGATCCCCTTGAAGGCTAGTCACCTGACCCTGACACATCATAGATGACTGTCTAGAAAAGTGTTATTTTCATTGAATCTTTGGAGGTTCCACTAGTACTTTGCTGGTTTGGGGGTTTATTGTGTCATGAGTAAAGTTTGTTAGCACCATGTGTTACGTACATTACAGAGCTTGTCTTTATGTGTACGGCATTCACACAGTACAGGTACACATTAAGGGCTGGTGTCTAAATTCACTAAAGCCCCGTACACACTATCAGATTATCTGCTGAGTTTTTCCTTCAGATTCACCAAAACCATGTAGTAGAAGGGCCGGCCTGATTGCATACACATTGAAACTCCTAAGGTTTGACCTCATATTATATGGTTTTGGTAAATCTGAAGGAAAAACTCAGCAGACAATCTGATAGTGTGTATGGGGCTTTAGGACAACTAAAGACAGATGTGATTTTTATCTTTTGTTTATGTATGTCTACTGCTGTGAAAATATCACGACTATATACATTTTGTTTGAATATTGAACATTTTGAAAAATATAGCTTGACTCTGTTTACATTTCTTTGATCTTAGAACTGTATATAAAAACAGTTTTCAGCATCTGGCTACTATTTCATGAAAATGTTCTCATGGGAAATGTCCTGAAAACATACAGGATTTGCAGAAATTGCTACTTCTGCCTACAGTACAGGATGCTGTCTACTTCTTTTGGAAAGCTTCCAATTTCTCAGTCGCATTGACCCACACTTCCATATGCCACACAATGTAGTGCAAAGATTTGTAAGTATGATATGCCTAGAAGTAATTTTGCTCCATTTTACTCACTCTCACTAAGTAATTGTCCTTAACCACTTGCCGACCGCCGCACGCCGATGTACGTCGGCAGAATGGCACGGGCAGGCATAAGCACATACATGTACGTCCTCTGCCTCCCGCGGGTCGGGGGCCCGATCGGGCCCCCGCCCGGTGCCTGCGGCGGTCGGTTTTCGTTCGGGAGCGATCCCGGACGAGGGGACGGCCATTCATTCATGGCCACCCCCTCGCGATCGCTCCCGACGAATGGAAATCCCCGGTGACATCACTTCCTCTCCTGTAATGTAAACACAGGAGAGGAAGTGATGTATTCTCTCCTCCGTGTCGGTATTTTTCGTTCCGACACGGAGGAGAGCGGATCAGTGAGTTGCACCAACACATCCCACACACAGTAGAACATGCCAGGCACACTCACACCCCCCCTTTACCCCCCGATCACCCCCCCAATTACCCCTGCCCCCCAGTCACAGTGACACCAATGTCATTTTTATTTTATTTTTTTTGCATTGGTGTCATTTGTGACTGTAATAACTGTTAGGGCAGTTAGGGTTAGCCCCCTTTAGTTCTAATGTACCCCCCTAACCCCCCCAATAAAGGTTTAACCCCGTGATCACCCCCCGTCGCCAGTGTCACTAAGGCTGGGTTCACATTGCAGCGGTTTATGAGAACGAATGTGATTCGCACCGCACTGCAGTGCAAATCACATCCGATCTCTGTGCGATTCGAGTTCAGCCATTCGCCGCACCCGCCGCACCCGCCACACCCGCCGCACCCGCCGCAAATTCGCACGGGACCCTTTTTTTGGCCCGCAGCAGAATCGGATCGCATGGGTGTTCACACCATGCGATCCGAGTTTGCAGATCGCACTGCGATATGCGAACTGATCTGGGGGTGTCAGTAACATTTCACTGACACTCCCAGCAGTTCGCATAGGGCAGTGTGAACTGCCGCCGGGAGGCATGCGATGCGGGAACCCGCCGCGGATTCGCGGCGTTTCCGCATCGCTCCAGTGTGAACCCAGCCTAATAAGCGATCATTTTTCTGATCGCCGTATTAGTGTCACAGGTGACGCTAGTTAGGCAGGTAGGTATTTAGGTTCGCCGCAGCTTTTTATAGCGCTAGGGACCCCCATATACTACCGCATAAAGCCCCCTGATTGCCCCCTAGTTAACCCTTTCACCAGTGATCACCATATAACTGTTACAGGTGACGCTGGTTGGTTAGTTATTTTTTTATAGTTTCAGGGCACCCGCCATTTATTACCTAATAAAGGTTTAACCCCCTGATCACCCGGCAGGTGTCATTTGTGACTAATAACTGTTAGGGCAGTTAGGGTTAGCCCCCTTTAGTTCTAAGGTACCCCCCTAACCCCCCCAATAAAGGTTTAACCCCGTGATCACCCCCCGTCGCCAGTGTCACTAAGGCTGGGTTCACATTGCAGCGGTTTATGAGAACGGATGTGATTCGCACCGCACTGCAGTGCAAATCACATCCGATCTCTGTGCGATTCGAGTTCAGCTATACAGATAGTATGGCTGAATTCGTGTCGCACCCGCCGCACCCGCCGCAAACTCGCACGGGACCCTTTTTTTGGTCCGCAGCAGAATCGGATCGCATGGGTGTTCACACCATGCGATCCAAGTTTGCAGATCGCACTGCGATATGCGAACTGATCTGGGGGTGTCATTAACATTTCACTGACACTCCCAGCAGTTCGCATAGGGCAGTGTGAACTGCCGCCGGGAGGCATGCGATGCGGGAACCCGCCGCGCATTCGTGGCGTTCCCGCATCGCTCCAGTGTGAACCCAGCCTAATAAGCGATCGTTTTTCTGATCGCTGTATTAGTGTCACAGGTGACGCTAGTTAGGCAGGTAGGTATTTAGGTTCGCCGCAGCTTTTTATAGCGCCAGGGACCCCCATATACTACCGCATAAAGCCCCCTGATTGCCCCCTAGTTAACCCTTTCACCAGTGATCACCATATAACTGTTACAGGTGACGCTGGTTGGTTAGTTATTTTTTTATAGTTTCAGGGCACCCGCCATTTATTACCTAGTCTCACTAGTGTACCCCTAAATTTAGGGGTGTCTACTTTCTAAAATGGGGTCATTTGGGGGGGGGGGGGGGGTTTGTGCCATCTTGGCATTTTATGGCCTTCAAAACTGTAACGCCCTTAGAAAGCCTGAAGGCGGTGCTTGGTTTTTGGGGCCCCGTACGCGGCTAGGCTCCCAAAAAGTCCCACATATGTGGTATCCCCGTACTCAGGAGAAGCAGCAGAATTTATTTTGGGGTGTCATTTCACATATGCCCATGGCATGCGTGAGCAATATATCATTTAGTGACAACTTTGTGAAAAAAAAAAAAAGTTTGTAATTTTCCCGCAACTTGTGGCAAAATATAAAATATTCCATGGACTCAACATGCCTCTCAGCAAATAGCTTGGGGTGTCTACTTTCTAAAATGGGGTCATTTGTGGGGGTTTTGTGCCATCTTGGCATTTTATGGCCTTCAAAACTGTAATAGGTAGTGAGAAGTGAACTCAAAAAATTACGCCCTTAGAAAGCCTGAAGGCGGTGCTTGGTTTTCGGGGCCCCGTACGCGGCTAGGCTCCCAAAAAGTCCCACATATGTGGTATCCCCGTACTCAGGAGAAGCAGCAGAATTTATTTTGGGGTGTCATTTCACATATGCCCATGGCATGCATGAGCAATATATCATTTAGTGACAACTTTGTGAAAAAAAAAAAAAAAAAAAAAAAGTTTGTAATTTTCCCGCAACTTGTGGCAAAATATAAAATATTCCATGGACTCAACATGCCTCTCAGCAAATAGCTTGGGGTGTCTACTTTCTAAAATGGGGTCATTTGTGGGGGTTTTGTGCCATCTTGGCATTTTATGGCCTTCAAAACTGTAATAGGTAGTGAGGCGTGAAATCAAAAATTTACGCCCTTAGAAAGCCTGAAGGCGGTGCTTGGTTTTCGGGGCCCTGTACACGGCTAGGCTCCCAAAAAGTCCCACATATGTGGTATCCCCGTACTCAGGAGAAGCAGCAGAATTTATTTTGGGGTGTCATTTCACATACGCCCATAGCATGTGTGAGCAATATATCATTTAGTGACAACTTTGTGTAAAAAAAAAAAAAAAATTTTTTTTTTGTCATTATTCAATCGCTTGAGGCAAAAAAATAAAATATTCAATGGGCTCAACATGCCTCTTATCAATTTCCTTAGGGGGTCTACTTTCCAAAATGGGGTCATTTGGGGGGGTTTTGTACTGCCCTGTCATTTTAGCACCTCAAGAAATGAGATAGGCAGTCGTAAACTAAAAGCTGCGTAAATTCCAGAAAACGTACCTTAGTTTGTAGATGTGACAACTTTTGCGCAAACCAATAAATATACAATTATTGACTTTTTTTTTACCAAAGACATGTGGCTGAATACATTTTGGCCTAAATGTATGACTAAAATTGAGTTTATTGGATTTTTCTAATAACAAAAAGTAGAAAATATCATTTTTTTTCAAAATTTGCGGTCTTTTTACGTTTATATCGCAAAAAATAAAAATCGCAGAGGCAATCAAATACCATCAAAAGAAAGCTCTATTTGTGGGAAGAAAAGGACGCAAATTTTGTTTGGGTACAACATTGCATGACCGCGCAATTACCAGTTAAAGCAGCGCAGTGCCAAAGTGTAAAAAGACCTCTGGTCATTTACCAGCAAAATGGTCCGGTCTGAAAGTGGTTAAAATGCACTATTCAAATCAAACTGAAGTTCTCTCATACTTACATGTAGCCCCATTAACAAATGTCTGGAGAAACTAGAGATTTTTCAGATGCAAGGATTTAAATTGAATATGTGTTCTCTTTGATGAAGAATGCCAGGTATGGATATTTTACACATCTTTACACTGACCCAGCTTGGACCAAGGTGATTATGCATACACCATACCTTGCTGATGTACTTGGAAGCTAGAAATCACTGTAGTAGACACGGCAACTCCAGTGATCCCCACTTGTTTCTAAGCGGCTGGTCTGCAGCATTCTGAACACTAGAGGTTGACTGCTCAGCATGGATGCCAATCAGAGAATGCTTTCCAGTTTTAGAGTGAATGCAAAGCTTTCTCTGATTGTACGAGGTTACGAGGTGGGATAGTGACATCGAACATAGAACACTTTGCATTCATTTTTTGCATTCGATCAGAAAATTGAAAGCGTTTCCTGAATGGTGCCCTTACTGAGCATGTTGGCAATGCAATGCAGCAGGCCCGCTGCTTTGTGCAGGACCTGGAAGCAAGTGGAGATCACTGAAGTAACAGTGTCTACTTTAGTGTTTTTTTAGCTTCCTGGGGCATTGGCCAGGTATGTTCTATACCAGGGATATGCTATTAGCGGACCTCCAGATGTTGCAAAACTATAACTTTCATCATGCCTTTGCCTCTGGGTGTCATGCTTGTGGCTGTCAGAGACTTGCTGTGCCTCATGGGACTTGTAGTTCTGCAACAGTTGGAGGTCCGCTAATTGCATATCCCTGTTCTATACAGTACATAGTTAGACTGGTCCATGCCGGACTAAGCTGACTATATATAAAATATCAATGCTTGGAATTCCTCTTTAAAGGTACTTTGCAAATATGAGATAAAGTACATTATATATTTCGTGGAGACACAGCCACCTAAATGGCATTTTTTTCTTTATTAACTATGTATTTAATTTTATATTGTGTTTCTTTCATGTTAAAAAAAATAAAAATAAACAAATAAAATTACCCAAATAAAAAAAAAATAATCACACAGAACTTAGTTGTGACAAAAGTGTGTAAGTAAGGAATCGGTGAGTGCTGTAGGGAACACAGGAGATCGACACTACCAGAAGGGTTCACCCCTTCCACTACTTCAAGTAGCCCTTCTTTATATTGTTTCTCTCCACTGACTGGTACATAAGCAAATGACACTTGGTACTTCCTAAGGTCTGGTCCAATTCCTTATAACAGTTCCTGGATAACTTTAAAGAAGGACTAAAATGCTGTATACTGGGTCTGCTATTGCCATATTATGCAAGTATGCAAAGCAAACTCACATATTATGGCACACTTCCATTATGCAACATCCCCAATCCCCTTCTTCCTTCTTTTATTGCGGCTGACATCTTCCATCAGTTTTCTTATGAATCCTTTTATGACTGCCATTGGGCATCTATTGATAATATAACGCCTGCAAATGTGTACAGGGGTCACATTACCTCCAGAATTTGGCTACATTCTGTTGTTAGCAATGAGATGGGGTACATGCTAGTGAATGCACTGCAAACAGTGTACACAGCAGTTAAACTACTCGAAGCAAGAAAGAACATTTTTTTTTGGCAGAAGAAACTTTGCAAATCAATTCTTAAAAAAAAAAAAATGCTTTCCAGCATTTTTTATTTTCCAGTTTAGTTCTACTTCAACAGACAAATTAAAATCAAAAATGTCGGCTGTGCCTATCCGTGTGCAATCAGGTTAATGGTTTTAAACCAAAACCTTACTTTCATACCACAAAGCTGCTTTCATTATTCAGTGACAAACTTTCTCATGTATATTAAAATAAAATAAAACAAACGTGACAGTCCCAGATGACTATAGTTCAATTCGTATTGCTTTTCTTCTTTCAAATATTATCCCTTTAAATGTACTTTTTCATATCCCGCAGTTCTTCCACCTTCACCCTTGTGGATTTCAGTTAATACAATTGTGCAGTGACTCCCACCATCTTTCTCCACTATGCTTACCTCCAGTTTATATCTGTTTCCAGATCTAAAATTACCTTCCCCTGCTGGGGTTAATTCTGAGCTCCTCAGCTGTTCAATCTCCTTCTACTCTCCTCTCTACTCACTGAGCTGGCTTTGTATGGATTTATTTTTCTCCACATCCCCTCAGTATAAAATATACACTCCCATTGTGTACTATATAAAGGTTTCACATTTATAGCATAATAACCAATTACATTGAAACTTGAGACAGTGTGCTTTAAAATATCATCTGGCGGGGCAGCAGCTCCTATATGCTCTCCTATGTTTCACAAAAACAGTCCTCCCACGTGTATCATGATGATCATGTGACTTCCTCAGGGGTACCCCTGAGGAAGTCATGTGATCGTGACGATCTACAGTAAGTGCTTAGATCAACGTTCATGAACGGGCTTTACCACCACTTTAAGGTCAGTGAGTCCTTTAAGAATGGCAAATCCCAAGTGTAGATGAAAAGTAAACGTGACATAATTCACTGAACTAGAGTAAATGGCAGAAAACAAGAGAATTGGAAAATTGTCTGAAAACAATAATTTGCTGCTTTACAGATGCAGATTGAAACCTGAATTTAAAACTCTCCACTAAATGAAATTAAGTTCCTATATATAATTTGACATCTTATTGATTCTTCAAAACATCCTCATTCTTCACCCCTGCCACAATAGCTGCATAAAGTTTGTATACAATTATGATTTCTGGGTAACAAATTTGATTCAGTAAAATATGTTTATTGTGTTTTTTGGGGCCAATAAATTCCATTTGTCAAAAGTCCCCCTTATAAAGTCAATTTTTATTAAAGGAAAAATTTCAATCGATTCTTCCTCCTTACATTTCCTCCCCTTCTATATTATTTGTGTTCGAGAATGTGGAAGAAAATTAATTTTATTGGCACAAAGACATATGAGGTAAAGCACAAGTCTGAATCCCAGCCATATCCTTGTCTCACAATCAATTCAAGTGGTTACTATGAAAATGCATTTGCTTCCTGATTAAACTAAGCTGTGGGATTAAACATATGCAGCTACTCTTTAATGAAGTAATGTTTTACAAAATAAACTTCAAAGTGAAGGTCACAAGTCTGTCTTAGCTTGATTAGCACTATTGGATTTTACGCATTATGTTAGTTATTTAAAATTAGTGCAGGACTGCAATTTAAAGGATACGTCCACTTGAGCGTATATGTAAGTAGTAAAATTATAGTCACACAAAGATAATTTAGAAGTCATGCAAGTCCTTATTCTGTAACCTCTAATAATCAGTGCCATTTGGCTGTTGCTCTCAAACTGTTTTAGTAACATTGATGGAAACAAAAAGGGGTAGTAATGGGCAACAATGGGGTTGGGTACACCAAAGGTTAGGCTCAGAAAAGAAAAAATAAATTTTACATTAGTATTATTTTAGATGAAACATGGCTGTTCCTAATGCCTAACTATGATTATCCTGTTTATATTTTAAATATAGCCACACATTTTCTATTTTCAGCCACTATTAAACCAATCATTTCTAAATATAGCCTGTGACATGTCACCAAATATCCCCCCCCCCAAAAAAAAAAAAAAATCTTATTTCCATATTCTTATCAAAACCAAAGAAACAAAAACATTATCATATAATCCCATATCTGGGTATCAGTTTAGGAGTATTCACCTGAGGTTTCCACAAACTTTCAAAGTTACCCGCCTCACATAGGCAAGCCTCTCTCTTATCAATATATTGTTGACCACTTTTAACCAATCTGCATGAGAGGATGGCAAGGAAGCCATCTATTTTTGAGCAATTAACTTTCTGGCTTGATAGAGGCACCTCAATACTGACAAAAAATCCAAAAACAGGGGTGATTTGATTCTCCATATTACCCAATACAAAGAAGTTTGGTTCCGCTAAAAGGTTGACTCCAAATACCAGACTAATTTTTAATACAATTTTTACAGACTTATTTGATTTCCACATGCAGGTTTACAAAGTTTGCTAGTACAAAAACATGTTGTGCAAAACACAACATAATGAGCCAGATTTAGTAAAGGATTTGAAAATGTTCACACAATAAAATGTGTACATTTCAAATTCAATTATCCAATCACGTGGAAAGAAAATCTCTGCTTACGTATTTGATAATTTATGGGATGCTTAATATGTTTTATTTGTGAACATTTTTGAATTCTTTAGTAAATAAGCACCAACTACTTTTTGGGAGTAAGTTCCCAGTTTGACAAAACGTAGTTACGCTTACTTTTTAGCAAAAATTTTATCACCAATTATGATAAGTCTTGAAGGCCAACCTTAGCACAGAAAGTCCTAAAAGAGGGTTAAAAGTTAATTTTGGTCAGTATGCACAGCAAGCCACCTAGCAGGTAGCCTGTACTCCAAGCATATCTCTTGTGTGACATGACAGCCTTTATAAGAACATGCAATACATCCTTATGGATTAGTAACTAGTTAGGAACTATACCTCCTCCTTAACAGGCTTCTGACATAATGTTTGCGTGTGTGTGTGTGGGATTCTCATTCCATAACCATTGCACTTTTAAAGAGGGCTCCCCATCATCTGATTCTGTTGGATTCTGTGGTCGACAAGTAAGCATGGGCTTTCTGTTGGGGAAGTTGTTGCACACTAATAAGTAACCTCCTACCTGTGTTAATATCACATCACTTACTAGTAACACAGATAAGAAGTTAATTATTATTAGGGGGACTGAAATTTCACTCCTTGAGATATCAATTGTGATAGAACAGGGCATATCATACCAGAAGAGGTTAATACAACAGTACACCAGCCACAGGGAAGTAAGGGCATTGCACTGTCATTCACACACACATGGAGGTTATTTAATATGGTGGGAGGTGTATTCCCGGTTTATTGGAACATGATTGGATGATTTCCAGTCAGTGAGGGCATAAATACCTTAACAAAGTTGGCACCACTAGCTTCCTGATGACACATTATTCATGCAAAATGCATTGAGGCATAGTGGAGAGATGCATAGGTCACTTCCTGTCCCTGGGTAATACCACATCCAAGGATTGCACGCTGGCTTCACTGCACAGAGCAGCATGACAGCTATAGATATAGATTGGCGGATTGCTGGATATTCGGAAGGCACTTTTAAATGCGAGTTGGCTTTTTAAACTGGAAGTATTTTTAGATTGAATAATTATGTTGCTCAATGATGGCATTTTCTGATTACATGACCGAGGTAGGCACCCCCCTGGAGTGCACATCAGTCGGGGGCGCCGCCAGTGCCAAAACTAGGATGGGGAATGTGCCATGGGCACCATATTAAGAGGAGTGCCAATGGCACCTGTAAACACCAAGTGCAGGCTCAGTGAAAGTGAGGATCCTTCACAGAGCACTGTCCCACACAGCCACGATACCCAACACTTCAGTGACAGCCAGAGATCAGTGAGAGAGCAAGTCTCCTCCTTTGCTCCGCCCATATGATAGGGCCAGGAGGACTTTTATCATATGACCTCCGGCATCTCATGAGTAGGAGTGGCATCAGGTGAGTGCTATAGCACCCCAAAAATTCCTCACAGCACCCCAATCAGCTTGCTTGTTTGCCTCTGGGAAGATGTCAGTTTGGAGTCCGGGTTTCCTGTTTGTCATGATGACTGCAGGTAGATCTGGCTCCTGATACCAGCAGCACTCCCACTTATGCGTGTAAGAAACAGATCTCCAGCCTGTAAATTCCAGAAGAAGGGCACACAGCAGTAAGATGCAGGGCTGGAGGATGTTATTCAGTGCCCCGACCATCTAACTCCACTGTGAGTTTTTTTATTCTTTATGTTTACTACAGGGACGGGGTAGAAGGAGGTTCTGCAGCAGCATAGACAAAATTTGTTCTTTTAGTGCAGGTTATGGAGGAAGAGGAGAAGAAGACCATAAAGACAGGACTTATAAAGCTGTTTATGTTATAATTATTTGCACACACACTTTATTGAAAAAAAAACTAACTATTGCATAAAATTCCAAATACCAATACACTGAATACGCTGAACGCCTGATTAATTCCTTTGGATCATCTCGGAGAGCAGCGGGTGACATCAAGAAGCACAGCTCTTCCTCCTGTATGTGTTACATCCTACAGGACAAACAAAGATTTGGGGAGCACACCCTAAAAAATGCATTAAAGAATGGTGCAGCCATAAGACCATACAGACAGACACATTTAACACCTGCAAGGCTAGTTAAAAGCACCTGAGAATATTCAGAAAATATGGGGATTTAGTTACACCATATGGCCAGATAGTGCTAAGCCCACTACTACGTCAAAGTACCCCAATATCAGTGGGTCTTATGTTATCCATAGAATGGAAGATCCCGCTTCTCTGCACCATGGGAGAAATACACTCCTCTATATGGGAGAAGTAAAAGGACTCCTCCTATAACACAGGTGAGCACTAATAAGAAGCAATGATTGGGGGGGGGGGGGCTGGGTCATATACTAGACAAACAAAGATTTGGGGGGGGGGGCACAGCCTAAATAATGCACATACAAAAATAAAAATAAAAAAATCCTACAGGACTTCGTCAGTGGGGCAGAGACACAGCATCACCCGATTCTTGATATAGATCTCCAGCAACCATATAAACAGAAACGGTAAAGCTGCTATGCAGTCGTGCTCAATAGTGCACTAGTAATGATGGAGACAATAATACTAAGGCTGCTGTGCATCCGCGCTCAGTAAGAACTACAGCCATCTTATGAGTGTCAGACCCAAAGCATGTGATAGCTCCACTACTTTAAACAAGGGGGAGAATGGGGTCATCAACAAAGATGTATTAACCCTTGATACACCCTATTAATGTGGGTCTTGAGAGACAAAACTGTTTATGTTAAAAAACATTATGCTATTATAAAAATATCAGCATTTGTGACACCCGATGCTATCCATTACAAAATGCAGTAAAAACAATATGCAACACATAACAGATTGCAAACACATGCTAATAAAAAATATAAATTAATGCATCCCTTATTAATAATATGACCATAAAACAGAAAAGAATAGGGAAAGAAAAGAGAACTAATATCACTAGAAAAAAAACATATACTGTAATGCACTGATAAGCACAAAGCAGGACAGGGGATAATAATCCTATACTGGCTACCTATCTGAAATAAAGCAATTCAGATCACACTCCACGTTCAATCCAAATGGTGTAGGGACTTTGGTCTCAAAGATCCAGAATAATTCCTTTGACTAAGGCGCCTGATAAAATTCCCCCCTCCAATGCTTATTGACTCTTTCCACTCAACGCAGAATTATAGACCTCTAGGGTCTCTATCGTGACACATCTGGAAGTGTTTAGAAACACTATATGATCTAAAGCCTTTTTTGATATCATTAACATGCTCCCCAATGCACACACTCAGTGCCCTGGAGGTCCTACCTACATATTGGAGGCCACAGTCTCATTCTAGCATGTAGACTATCTCCTGTGTACTGCAAGTGATAAGGTCCCTCATTTTATAAGTCTTATTAGTAACAGAGGAAGGGCATTCTTTGCGCCTTTTATTGTTGTTTCTGGAATCTCAACATGCTGAATAACGTCCACAAGTGTAAAAGACAGACACAAAGGAAAACAGAAGATTTTCTTTTGCTATGGGAGGGTCCACTACCCCAGTTGCAACCAAATCCCTAAGGGTGGGGGCCCGACGATAACTGAGGGCATGTAGGAATATTGAGCGCTAAGGCCCGGCACTTCAACAAAATCCCCCTTTGCTTGGTAATCATCTTTTCTAATATCTTATGCTATAAGTTAAAATCCAACACTAATTTAGATTCATGTTTATTCTTTATTTTTTTCAGACCTGAGTTGAGAAAATTCCTGTCAAGATCATGCACCTTTTCCATCTCCCCTATTAATGCCTCCCTTCGATAACCTTTCTGCAAAAACCAGTCAGTCAACTTGAGATTGAGACATACATTATATTAAGTTACTAAGGAGCAGGTCCTTAAACTGTATTACCTCACTGACTGCTTGAACCCCTAAAAAGAGTGATGAAATATATAATATTGCTTCGACCACTTGCCTACCGGGTACCCCCTTTCTGCCCAGGCCAATGTTCAGCTTTCAGCACTATCGCACTTTGAATGACAATTGCGCGGGCATGCAACCCTGTACCTATATGACATTTTTATAATTTTTTTCACACACATTGAGCTATTTTAGGGGTATTTAAAGTGTTTGTTATCCTAAAAATCCCGTTACCTTAAAGCATGTTATACAGCACAGTGCTTGTCTTGCATAACTTGGGCACCTGTATAAACTAAAAAACCTGGCTGATTCTGCCTGGCTATGCCCTCTGTAAACTGACCATGGCTGCTGAGCCCTGACACCATGGTCAGTTTACTTGCTTCCGTCATCCGCAGAGCTGCTCTCCCCCACTCTCCTCTGTCCTCCTCCCCCTCCCCTCCCTGCCTGTCAGCTCTGTCCACTCCACAATCCTCTCCTGGTGCTATTAAATCTATTCTATGATCATGCCATCCCCTCTGTTGGCATGATCCCTCTGCTATGTTCCCCTGTGCAAGTGCTGTATAAAAAAAGATGCAGATTATACCGTATATTAAAGCAGCTCCCGGACTTCATGTGGCTCCTTGGATCTCTCTTCTCTCTCCTCCCCTCCTGACATCAGCGTAAGTGCTCAGAACAGCCCACTATGACTGTCAGCCGGAGAGAGCAGAAAGCCGAGGAGTCACGTGAGCATCGGGAGCTGCTCTCATATACGGTATAATGGGCATTGTTTTTATACAGCACAGGCACAGGGACACATAGGGGCTGATTTACAAAAGCCGTGCACCAACAGTAGAGGTACACGCTGAGGCGCAAAGCACATTTTCATATTTACTGTGCACAGAGAACAGAGTGTGAATCCCCATTTACTATAGCAATCTCGGTGCACGGAAGAATGCAATCTGTGCGCCACTATGGACATGGCATGCGGCATCTTCAATTCAATATTAACAGAAGATGGAGGGGCCAATATTATGGGGTGATGTGGGGTGATGTGAGGAAGTTTAGTAACAACTGCCCAAGTAACAAATATGCCCAAAATAGAATAAGAAAGTAACATTTTCCGAGCAAGCCTGTTGTGCCTGAAAGTACGTTTATAACTGCACGAGATCAATGAAAGCACTGTGCATGTGCAAGTGGCTCTTGCACTCATTCAAATGTGTTTGTTTCTCTGTGTGGCCAAAATCTTAGTAAATGTCAAGCAACGTAAATGCAATTGCATGGGTTGAATCGGAGCACCTCTAAACTTGACAATTTATTTAAATTTTTTTTACGCTGATTCACGTTTGTGTATTTTTTTAAGGATATTTGCACACAGGTCATGTTAGCATGTTATGTTGCCAACATGTGACATGCACCTTGTTAAATATATGTAATAAGACTCTCACTCCTCTAGCTCCTCCTAAGAGGGCATTTAACCTTTCCCCTCTAATGCATACAATTTCCTTGGGCTAGCTTTTACTTTTAAAGGAGAACTCCACACTCTATTCTCCAATGCTCTTGTCTCCCCCTCTAACCCCTTGGATTTCCATGGGCTAATTTTTGCTTTTAAAGGGGAACTCCACACTCCAATGTTCTTGTCTCCCCCTCTAATGTTTAGGTTTTCTTTCGGTTAACTTTTGCTTTTAAAGGAGAACTCCATACTGCCTTCTACAAAGCTCTTGTCTCCCCCTTCTAATGCATATGATTTCTTTCGGGTAACTTTTGCTTTTAAAGGGGAACTCTACACTCCATTCCATTCTCCAAAGGCTGGGAGTTGCCTTCACCAATACAAATCACATCCTTTTTCAGAGCTTACAACAGGGCCAGCTAGGAAAGGGGCGAGAAGAGCGATAGCCCAACCCTCTCCTGAACCATATCTGCGCAGTTTGACCTCCCCTAATAGGGGGTCACTGAGGATCTGGTAAGCCTCCATCTATTAGTGGTGTATAAAGGTGAAGGGTCCACGTGGTCAAGTATTATTTTTGAACAAACAAGATTAGCTACTTCTGCTTTATATTCACATGGGACATTATTTATATTATTTTGCTGCATCAATTTATTTATGGTTATTTGGATTCACAGTTTGTTTTTGATTCTATTGGACACTTGATATAAGCATCTTATATTAAGGTTTTTTCACAATATTTGTGTATTTGATTTTACAGTTTTTTGTTTTACATTTATATTTATTAGGCCACATTCACATTTAGTGGTCAAGCGCTGCACTTTATTACTTTTGTTTTACATTATGATCATGTCAGCTTACTGCAAATGGCTCTATACATATTTTAATAATTCTGCCCAACATTTCGTATCATTACAGTGGGCTCTCCCTTGGTGAGAAAAACATACAACCATTTGTACTTCTACAGAACCTGAAGGTCTTATAACTTTTTTACATCATGTAAAATAAACCACTGATCAAGTGAGTCTATAATAAATGTTTTATTTAGGACATTCATTCTTGGGAAATTTTCCCATTTAGTTTTCATACAGAATTCTTCATTTGGCACAAAGAAACACTAATGTTTTATTAATACGGTCTCTCTTGCCTGTGCACAACTTCCACTTTCTTCTCAAGTCTCTGATATTTTGTTTTTAGCCATGGTAGTTGGATTTTAACATAATCCATTTTATTGGCAAACTCAATTTCTAGGGTTTTGTCCAAGCTGCTTCAAGAAATCTGTATGTAGTTTAAATTAAAAAATATGAAAAATACTGTGTTTCCTCAGTGCACTTGAATATTTTGATCTCATTTAAGTTTCCTTGCCAATTAAAAGTATCAATGTTGCTTATTTAGGTTGTGAAAAATAACACAGACACTAAAAACAACACAGTAGGTATCAAAAGCCAAGATGTTTTGACAGGCCAAATTCTATAATTCTACCTAAGGCTAATGCCATATGCTTGTCTGAAAACTGGTTATTTAGAAAGATAGTTGGCTTCAGATTCTGAAAACTATATTCTTTGATATTTAAATATCTTAGCTCCTGTATATGTATTTCATTTGTGTATTGAGCAGTTTGCCTGAAGTTCAGTTTTTGATGCTTTTTTTTGGTATAGAATGCCTATAACTTATTATGATCATAAGAGTTATACAAACAGGGGGTTACCAACATTTCCTCTATTTCCAGACCAAGGAATAACTAGAGATTGTGTGTCCCAAGTGTACATTACAGTATGTGCTCCCATAGGTTCCTACTTTAGCATCCATTGCTTTCTGTGAGAAGTTCATGTGCCCAGGCATCAGATTAAGAAAAGAGTCAAATGCTGTATGCTTTGAGGGGATTCAGGATTGTTATGACTTGCCTTTGATTTGCCTTTGAATTCCTCAAGTAGTTGCTTCAAGCTATTTCATGGAGTTGCATGAAATTACTTTAAGCTGCTTTTTTTTATTCATGTACAGTATGTGAATGCATGGGAGTGACAGAAAAACATTTGGGCATGGAGGAACATGGGACATGGCTTGTGCTTGGTACTTGCATTAGTGCTGTCACATGGTAAAGAGGAGATTGTCAGTCCTAAGCTTACATGTGCACTCTGTCTATGCGAGGGGCTTTCATATATACAGGTTTGTGTATATGAGGGGCTGGCATATATACAGTTGTCTCTGTAAGGGGGGCTGGCATATATACAGGTGTATGGGGGCGGCACTGACATATATACAGCTGCTTGCAGGACTTTTTTAACCGTCCTGCAAGTGTGAAAGCACTCAAGCATGAGAGGTACTTTTCAAATACTTTACAGGTGTTATTTTTAACACTAATACGACTGAAAGCGCCCCAGTGTGAAAGACGTCTTATGGTTTGAAAGTGAGTAACTCTACACCAAGTTCACTATATGGGCCACTTATGTATTTATACACAGTGATCATGTCACCCTTTAACTTTATCCAGACCTCAATATTATTTTCATGAACTGGCATCCAAAACTGAACTGCATATTGCAGATGGTTTCTTATTAATGATACATACAGGGCCAAATTATGTCTGTCTTTCTTTGAAGTATATAGCTCTTTTAATCAAGAAAGAATTTTGCTAGCTTTAGAAACCACATCTTGGCATTGCTTTCTAATATTAAACCTATGATCCACCAGAACACCTACCAGAACATGAGATCCTTTTCAACCACTGACTCCCCTAACGATTCTCCTCCTAGAATAAATGTTGCATGCATGCTTTTAGGCTCCCAGTGCATGTTTGTAGACCCCAACCATATTGTGTCCATGGGTGGCCTGTTACAATGTTTCATAAACCTCTATAATCTTGTACATAAAATGTTGGAAATTTATGAAAATAATAGATGTTGCCCATAGTAACAAGTACTTTTTAAATTTGCTATAAAATGCCCTATCAACATAAAGGTGCAGAGATCGACTAAAATGGGCTGTACGGACACTTTAATTGCAGACATGTATCCATTATATGTCCAGATGTGCCCATTCAATAAAAGTTGATGTGTGCATACCCTAAAATTGCTTGTTAGTTATTGTTTTTTTCACTTGGCATTTTGGAATATCTTGGAATAGTATGGTCTATTCCAGGGATATGCAATTAGCAGACCTCCAGCTGTTGCAGAACTCCAAGTCCCATGAGGCATAGCAAGTCTCTGACAGCCACAAGCATGACACCAGAGGCAGAAGCATGATGGGACTTGTAGTTTTGCAACAGCTGGAGGTCCGCTAATTGCATATCCCTGGTCTATTCAATATTCTTTAATGCAGCTTGCTTAGATGTACATATTTTGTTTCTGTGGAAAGCATTTTCCATGTGCTAAAATGACTTTTGAGATGCATCATACCTGTTTGTTTAGTAGTATAATTGTAAGTAGGTCAATTATATAAAAATAAAAAAAATCTGGCTGTTGTCTATCAAAACATTTTCGAGATTTGTTTTTCTCCAACAAGTTATATTCCTCTCCAATGATCCTTGACATTGTATTCTTTTGATTTGCTATTAAGCAGACCAGGTCAGGTTTCCATGAGCATGTTGTATCTCCAATGTCTGGACACTTTCTCAGTTGGTCTCCTCTACACAGCTGTCTGACTCCATTCACTGAGTTTATAGCTGCCAAGGTTCCATGTCCTGTAAAATATTTAGTGTTACCTATCTCTTGGGAGCTGAATCATATTAAACAGTCTGGGTTCTTGTTTATGTCTGTTCTGAAAGATCAGTTCTGTTCATAAAGCCTTCTTTATAGTATTTATGCAAAAAAAAAAAAAAAATTGTGGTGTATATTCTTGATGAAAACTTATATTTTTTAAACATTTGTAGTGCTTGCTCCAAATATAGAATGTGGGATGCCTACCACCTGTCATAGGCAAACAATAAAGAATTGCCAGAATTATGTGCTGCTTTTTCTAAGCATCTGTCTTGGAGGCAGGTGTGTAAATTATCCTTAATGACTGCTAATCTCTCTTCAAGACAGCCTGAGCAGACACAGGATACATACCTGCCCTCCCTTACAATCAACGGAGACCGATCAACTTGATCTGTAGTTTACAATCCGTTGGTGCCATCTGCTTAAATAAATGTTGTTCATTTTTATATGTCACTAACATTGTGCAAACATATCTAATCAGGTATGTGTGGCATATTCACAATTAACATATGTAAATTTTACTAAATCCTTTATTAAATTTACAGTGTAACAGAGTCTGACTAATGTGCACTTAACATGCCATATACTATTTCTAGTATGCTTTCTACGTACATTTCTATGAATTATATTTTTTGTAGTTATATTTCTTGTTTAACCTTCCTTCTGTTTCATAAAGGTAGCAACCCAGAACATATTGCCTTATGCCAAACTATCCTTAGTAGAGATCGCACATTTGTATACCTGATGCACTGTTTTTCTATGCTCTATAGAGCATGCTAATATATCTTTTTTTTATGCTGATGTATCTTTGCATTGGTAAACAACCAAGGAACAGCTAGTGGGAATTACATGTCTTCACATATCCAGCACAATAAGAGAAGATAAAAAATATGCTTCAGTGCTCGAATAAATAACAGTTTTAGATTTTAAATATAGCATGAGGTCTAGATAAAAAGATAGGCTGCATTCAGAGGAAAATGATGATAAGTTTAGATATAGCTGGCTTATTAACACTTTCTACTTTTAAACATTCTACGTTTATTGAAAGTAGAAGAAATGCACAATACACGTGTCACAGATACAACTGCATCATTTTTAAATAGAGTTCATCAGAAGTAATGTTTACCTGGGTACAATATCAAACATATATCAACTATCATCAGAATTTTAGGAAACTAGGTTGCTATCAACTGCTATTATGCTGTAGTAGCCACGTAGCAAGACTTGGTCATAATCTCTGTCATTAGCAAAGTAATATAAAAACATTGTTGTGCTGCCCCAATGGGGCATAGAATTTTTGTGAATGGCCCCGTTGTTTTTTGTGAAGGGCCCCATTGTTTTCTGACACACACATGTTCCAGAAGTCAACAGGGCCACTCGCCAAAGAGGAGGAAGCACCACGGAATAGGAAGAGGCAGATTAGGAAGACTGCCTAGCAACAAGGGTTTCTGGTAAATTTAAAAAAATTTTTTTTTTTACTTTTTTTTAAAGAATATTAATGCTATTTTTTATTTTAGGGTGGCCCTCCACTTTAACCATTTTCTATGGACTTTTATATTTAGTTCACGTGCTGCCATTGAGTGATCTTTTGTGGTAATGCACTTGTTTCTTATGTTCTTTTTCCCTTATGTTATGACATACTTCCTTTGTATGTAATGCTCCACCCTTCTTCCTGTTTTTTTTACTTCCTGTGTCATGGATGCAGCTACAAGCCACATGTAGCAGGGCACATGTATTCTGCATTGTAAGCTACAGACAATATCATATTTTGCTGCATAAATACCACAACCTATTCATCTGTTTGTATCCTGTCATCTGCTGTAACCTGATGTTCAGAATAAAAGCACCTCTGTGGATGGAATCAGTATTTTGTGAGTTCAAACTATCTGATGATGACTGTCCTCAGTGATTATATCTTATACAAGCCAGGCATAGAGGTCTCACAGGGTATAGTCGCTTCACAGCAATCGGAGTCAGAATAATTGTTAACCATATTATAACTGGATTTTTATCATCAGCTGCTATTTGAGTTGTAAGAATAGGATAAGGAAAGTAAGAAAAGAGGCGGGAGAATTAAGATACATTGAAACGATCATTGGTATGAAAACGGTATGAGTTTCAAGTGGTGTCCTGATAGATCATGACCATACTCTAAATCTATGAGGCCCAAAGTGGCATAATGTCCTCATATTCCTGGGAGTATTTGAAAAGCAACCAAGGTTGCCAAGTTTTTTGGAATCTGTGGCCTGCGCTAGAGTCTCTCGCATGTCACAAGTGTCTTTAACTTTGTGTAGCCAGTCTGGGATGGATGGAACCTGGGGGAGTTCCAGTGTAACGGGATTAGAGATTTGGCTGCATTTAAAAAGGTGTTTAGATAAAGAATGCTTGTATTTTTAAACAAAAAAAATTTCATATGTAGAAAGCAACAAGCTGCATTTAAGTTTAGTCTCCGTTATCCTTCTAAACAGTTCCTTGACCTTGTCCCAGAAGGGTGTGAGTAGGGAGCAATGCCACCATATATGAGACAGCGTGCCTGTCTTTGTGGAATCTCCAACAAGAGGCCAGCTTCTGTGGGTTCCACCTATGTAACTTGTCTTGAGGTGTTGTATCAATGTGTCAGCAGCTTATACCCAGTTTCTTGCATTTTTATACTTATGGAACATTTGTGTGAAAGGATGCAAGCATACCTCCATTGTTTATGTCATTTCCATCTACAATTCCTCTTACCATATCCTCCTGAGTCTGTCCACCTTAATGGGCCATGATCATGATCAGAGTTTTCGTCAGAAAAATCTTGGGTGGTTTTTCCGATGGAATTCCGCTCAAGCTTGGCTTGTATACACACGGTCACAAAAAAGTTCTCTGAACTTTTGAGTGTCAAGAACGCAGTGACATACAACACTACAATGAGCCGAGAAAATTAAGTTCAATGTTTCCGAGCATGCGTTGAATCGTTTCCGAGCATGTGTTGAAATTGCTACAGATGATCGGAATTTCCTATCTGAACTTTTTCCGTCTGAAAAATAGAGAACCTGCTCTCAATCTTTTGCTGGCTGAAATTCCGCCAGCAAAAGTCCGATGAATCATACACATGGTCGGAATATCCGACCAAAAGCTCTCATCGAACTTTTGCTGGCGGGATTTCCAAATCCTGTGTACGGGGCATAATAGTAGAGTTTCTTTTTGACAAACAACATCCATTTTGTTCTGAGATCAAGTATCTGTTGCAGGGCCCTTCGAGCATCTAACAGTTCTTGTGCTGTTTGTACAGTGAGTGACTGCTTGTGGAGGGTTTCTAGTTTTCGGATTTGCTCTGTCAGGTATTGAATATTTTTCTCCCTTTTCCTTTTACATTTTGATCCCATCCTAATCAATTCCCCTCTGAGTGTGCATTTGTGTGCCTCCCAAACCATAAGTGGGTCCACATCAGGTGACTTGTTATGGTTGAAAAAATCTGTAAGTGCGGAAGTGAGTTTGGGGAGAAGTGATGGGTCAGTCAGCAAGGAGGAGTTACATGTCAATGTCGGTTGCCTATGGGCGGGTGTCATTAAGGTTGATGAAACGGGAGAGTGATCCAAGATTGACTGCATTCCTATATGTGCCCCTGTTACTGATGAGATGACAGATCTTTCTCAGAGATGAGCAGGTAATCCAGGAGCGCATATCTGGCGTGCAGGGTAGAGTAGTATGTAAAGTCCCAGCTTTTGGGATTAAGATAGCACCAGATGTCAATCAATTGGAGGGTCTGTAGCAGGGTTTTAACGTTCTTGAGTATTTTATATGTTATAAAAGTTTTGCCATTGGAGGTGTCAGTTAGTGGGTTTAGTGTGAAATTAAAGTCTCCTCGCAGAATCAGGCCCCCTGATGGAAAGCTTTGTAATTCCCACACTACATGCTGGCAGAATGTCACATGAGCCTTGTTGGGGAAGTACACATTTGTCAGTGTCACGGGAGACCCCCCATAGGTTTCTTTCAGGAATATGAATCTGCCCCCTGGATCGGCCAGTTGTTCTGTTAATTCAAAAGGTGCCTCCCTACTCACCAGTATTGTGACCCCTTTAGACCTGGAGTCATTGTTGGCATGGTAAGCCTTTTGAAAGTAAGAGTCTGTAAAATTGGGATGTGGTGTGTTTTAAAATGTGTTTCCTGTAGGAACACAAAATTAGGCCAACCTTTTTTAACCGCTTGCCGACCGCCTGGCGGCAGAATGTAGCTGTTCGTAAAATTGTAAAATTGTAAAATTGCAGATCGCCACCATTACTAGTGACTAGTGACCACTTCACCCCCAGGAAGGTTTTACCTCCTTCTAGACCAGAGCACTTTTTACAATTTGGCACTGGTGCTGCTTTAACTGGTAATTGTGTGGTCATGCAATGCTGTGCCCAAACAAAATTTGCATTCTTTTTTTAACCACAAATAGTGCTTCCTTTTGGTGGTATTTGATCACCTCTGCGGTCTTTATTTTTTTGCAATATAAACTAAAATGATATTTTCTACTTTTTATTGTAAAAAAAAATACAATAAACTACATTTTAGTCATACATTTAGGCCAAAAAGCATTCAGCCACATGTCTCGGGTAAAAAAATTCAATAAGCGTATAAGGTACATTTTGTGGAGTTTACACAGCTTTTAGTTTATGACTGCTAATTTCCTAAGGTGCTAAAATGGCAGGGCAGTACAATTCCCCCTCCGCCCAAATGACCCCATTTTGGAAAGTAGACACTCCAAGGAATTTACCAAGAGGCTTGTTGAGCACATTGAATATTTTATTTTTTTGTCATAAGTGATTGAAAAATGACAAAAGAAAAACAAAACAAAAAATGTACACAACATTGTTACTGAAATTATATATTGCTCAAACATGCCATGGGCATATGTGAAATTACACACCAAAATACATTCTGCTGCTTCTCCTGAGTACAGGGATATGACATGTGTGGGATTTCTTGGCAGTCTAGCCTCGTACAGGACCCTGAAACCAAGCACCTCCTTTAGGCCTTCTAAGGGCGTACATTTTTGATTTCACTCCTCACTTCTAATGAGGAGCTCAGGCGTGTTCACAACCCACATGTGCAGAGCCCACCAGGAAGTTGGCACTGCACAGTGCTAATCACATGCAGTGAGACATTTTCCCGATCTGCGGCTGCAGAGATCGAGAAATGTCTCACTGCCCGTGATTAACGCCGTGCAGTGCCTACTTCCTTGTGGGGTCTGCCCATACAGGATATGAACACGCCTGAGCTCATCCTTACTCATTAAATATCACAGTTTCTTGTTTCATAAATTCTTGATTTCACTCCTCACTACCTATCACAGTTTCGGAGGCCATGAAATGCCTAGATAGCACGAACCCCCTCAAGTGCAAGTGCTGATCAGATGCTGTTTTTTGGGCATACCTGTTATCTAAATGCTGGCCGGTCTGTCAGACAGGCTGCTGTACAGAGGGGCTGAATGTCAGCCAGTTTCTGTTGAATTACCTAACACTGGCTGATATTTAGCCCAAGTGTACCATCCTTTAAGTTGTGAGAAGGGGCAGTAAAGCACAACCATTGTGTAGCACTGCAAGGAGGTGATATGTGCAATAAATCAATCTGGCTGTCCCTATGTACATATATAATTGTAAAATTGCCATAGAAGCAAGGGGGTTATTTACTAAAGGCAAATCCACTTTGCACTACAAGTGCAAACTACAAGTGCAAAGTGCACTTGAATTTGCACTGAAAGTACACTTGGAAGTGCAGCCTCTGTAAATCTGAGGGAGGCATGCAAGGAAAATAAAAAACAGCATTTTAGCCTGCACACAATTGGATGATAAAATCAGCAGAGCTTCCCCTCATTTCAGATCTACCACACAGATTTACAGGGACTGCACTTCCAAGTGCACTTTCAGTGCAATTTCAAGTGTACTTTGCATTTGTAGTTTACACTTGTAGTGCAAAGTGGAGTTACCTTTTAGTAAATAAACCCCAAGCTCTTTAAAACATTAAAGCTAAAGTTTAGCCCAAAAAAAAACATTATCAATAGCTAATTTACCTGTAATGAAGGAAGTCCCCTATTGTGCAGGCTGCTGGATCCTGTAGAAATTTTCTCTGTAGGGATGTCCCATCCTCTTCCTGTCTCTAAATCCCTGGCACTGCAGGGGTTAATAGCTTTGGGTCTTCTGTGAAAAAAAAAAAAAGATTCTGATGAAGGCTTAAGCCCCGTACACAGGGACCAAATGTCAGATGGCATTGGCTGGTTCAATAGAAACCTGCCGACATTCAGCCCATATGTACTGCAGCCGGTCCAACAGGAGTTGCTCAAATGGTCGGCTTCTGTTGGACCGTCGAGTGAAGTACATATGGGCCAAATGTTAGCTGGTTTCTATTGAACCAGCCGATGCCATGAAGGGGCATGACCAAAAAAGGTCTGCCAACCACCTCCTTATCAGCGCTCTCAGCCAATGTTTAAGAGCACTAACCGGGGTGTTCTGGTGGGGGGGAGGGCGTCCCCCTGCCAGAGCATAATAGAACAGCGGATGTTAGTACAGCGGCTCCAATCTGAGTGTTCAGTTGTTGTTTTTTTTGTTCAGCCTGCTGGGTTAAATGAAAAAAAAAGCTAGGAGTATGTATTAGGCTTTGCTACCTCCTGCCTCCTCCTTCATTGGGAAATATTCTTTCATTGCTTTCACCGCCTGTAACACAATCTGTGAATGAAGGAGAAACTCTTGTGACTCATTACACTTTCCTCCATTCACAGATCACGTGAGTGATTTTCCTTGTCCAAAATTTTTAAATTGCAGTGTCACAAAACTATTAACCCCTATAGAGCCAGAAGTGCAGAGACAGGAAGATGAAGGATATGCCATCCCTGCACATTTCTACAGGATCCAATTGTCTGCACAACATAGGACATCTTTCATTACAGGTAAATTAGCTCACTAAAGCTATAGAGAATTTTTATGGCTAAACTTCAACTTTAAAACACACTCATTACTTTCATCAAGCTAAACGTTCTTATGTGTAAAAAAAAAACAGAAAAAAAAAAACATTCCATTAAGAATACTCTAACTAGCATTATTGCCACTGTGAACCTGTAACAAATGCATATCATATCACACTAAAATATAATTGAATCTCAAAGCGCAACAATTAGAACCTAAATATATAACTTCCAGCAGGTGCACCATATAAATTGTTGTTGCTATTTGCAACCCTATGCTTGCATAAGAATTAAAATATATTTGCATTGCAAATATTTTAAATACAATTTAACCTACTTAAGATTCTTTTCATAATGTCTGACTTTCATAATGAGAACTTCAAGTACAGTGAGAACTCATGCTGGATATCTGCCAGCAAAAGAGAATTTGGTTTGCTGTCATTACTTGCCCCCTGGACACTTTACAACTGCTGGATCAGGATTTAATCAAGGAGCTGGGGAAGGTGAATAAAACTAGATAGTTTTCTTTTTTCAGTTCCCCTTCTAATTTCCATTTGTTGCTCTAGTGCTTGATCTGTCTTTTCAATTACTGTAGGTGCCATTTCGCTTGGAGGCTCCCTGCAACTAGCACACATCAGCAAGGTTAAAATGCCCGATGGAAGCCAAAAAAGCTCAGAATAATATGTGTCGTGTTTGGTAGCTACCCAGAAATGAGTGAATAATTGATTATAACAAAGGAATGCATGCACAATGCAAAAAACAAGAAATAGATGCCCCTAAGAGCTATTAACATAGTTGAAAAACTTAGAACAATAGAGGAATGCTATTAAAAAAAATGCAGTTGTGAGTGACTATATAGGTGGGGGATTGGGCAGTTCTTTAGAAGTACTGTTTTAATATTCTGAGACATTTTTATTCTGTTGTCTGTTTGCTTTTCCTTTGGAACAAAGGTTTCTACAATGTATAGAAAAAAAGAGGACAATTATAAATTAAAGATACTACTGAATTCCAGTCACCTGAAAACACCAAATAATGTTCTGAATATGCGTTTATTAAATTAATTTTATGTATGCCTAAATACAACAAATATAAGTAACTGAGCTTTACTTTATTTAAATCTCTTGAAAAATAGAACTCAGCAGACAGGCAGAGAGAGGTGCAGCTCTAGGAGCTATTCAGGTATCCTACCAAGGAGCATGTTAACAGGAGGAGAGAGCAGAATAAACATATAGATCAGTGATGGTGAACCTTGGCACCCCAGATGTTTTGGAACTACATTTCCCATGATGCCCAGCTACACTGCAGAGTGCAATAGCATAATGGTAAATGCAGTTCCAAAACATCTGGGGTGCCAAGGTTCGCCATCACTGATATAGATGGTCTCATAATTGTGTTGTTGTTCTTTCTTTGTCCAGTCACAGACTGGGGGCAAGTGCATAATTGAGGGAAGCAAGGGTAACATGTAAGTTGTACTGAGCTATGCTATGTCTTTCACCAGATATACAGCTGCACAATTTTTGGATCTCCATGCTTTATAATATGCGCACAATTTAGGTCCATGTGTTTCATTCTAGGAAGTTGGTGTAATGTTATACTACAATATGTGTTACATGGACTTATCTGTACTCCACCTGGTACCACATTACTGCTCTGTTATTATTGGATACATTTAAGGCAGCCATCATCAGTACCCTTTTGAAAATAAAGCCTGAAATTAAGAAATTGCAAGATGGTGCTGGAATTACCAACACTACTATTGGACAATCCCTACAAACTCGTTTATGGCTGTCTATTTTCAATGTAAAGATTCCGACCAGACCATGCAGGCATGCAGGCCAGTTGGGAAAAGTAGCAAAATTCTGCAGTAAGGCTGGGTTCACACTATTGAGAATTGGGTGTGGGTTCCCTGCATCTAATTTGCAATAGCAGGAGACAGCAGGAGATCACCTGTAATAGCAGGAGATTTTCACCAACTCTCTATGGAGTCGGTTCACATATGTCCACTGTGGCTCCGATGAAAATTTGCACAGGAGCCCTGTGCGTCTTTTGGTTTATTTCAGGTTCGAATTCAGACAAAAATTCGGGGTGAAATCGGACCTGAAACGGTGAACGGGGACGCACCAGACCCCTGCTGTGAGCCGCATTTGAAGATAGTGTGAACCTAGCCTTAAAGTTTTACTAAACCCAGGACCCTGCATTCACTATATCTGGTCTTCCACAGTACACAGAACATGGAAATGCAATAGGTTTAGTAAATACAAACTGCTAAATACATTTTCTCATAAGCAGCTAGTGCAGTCTTGTGACTTCTACCACATACCTCCAAACTTTTTGAGATGGGAACGAGGGACACCTATTACAAAAAGTATATAGACATAGGACACACCCACTGTCACTCCCCCTTAAAGGAGAATTATACAAAAGAAAATAGCTAAACCCACTAGTGCCTTTTTACTACTACTATTTCTTTATATTGGCTTTTGAAAGTTACAAATACAGTAATTTAGAAATTGGATGAAAGGTGTCCGGTGGACTCAAGTCCGCTGGGCAATCCCCCCGTGTGTGGGCTCCGGCAGACTTTTTTACCCAAAAGTCCGGCGGACTAAGAAAGTAGTTTTGCACCAAAATATGTTCCCGCACTGAGAAACGTCTGTCATTTTGAGTGTGGCTCCAGGCAGCAGGGACCAGCGAAGGAAGCGTTGCTGACCCCGTCACCTGGTATGGAGTTAAAGGGGAAGCCCTACACCGAAAAAACAGTGTGGGGGTCCCCCCCAGGTCCATATCAGACCCTTATCCAAGCACACAACCGGGCCGGTCAGAAAAGGGGGTGGGGACGACCAAACGCCCCCCCTCCTGAGCCGTACCAGGCCGCGTGTCCTCAACATGGGGGGTGCTTTGGGGAAGGGGGGCCGCACGGCCCCCCCACCCCAAAGCACCTTGTCCCCATGTTGATGAGGACAAGGGTCTCTTTCCGACAACCCTGGCCGTTGGTTGTCGGGGTCTGCAGGCGGGAGGCTTATCAGAATCCATGAGCCCCCTTTAATAAAGGGCCCCCTGGATCCCGGCCCCCCACCCTATGTGAATGAATATGGGGTACAATATACCCCTACCCATTCACCTGTGGAAAAATGTAAAAAAAAAAACAACACACAAGGGTTAAAATAGTTTATTGCACAGCTCGGGGGTCTTCCGTCTTCAGGGGTCTTCTCGCCAGACTCCTCCGCTATCTTCTACTCTTTTGCTTGCTACTTTACTAGTGGAGGAGCCCGGCTTTCTTCTTCGTCGCTGCCGCCGCCCGGGGGTCTTCTTCCGACTTCGGGGGTCTTGTACTCCTCTTTGGGGGTCTTGTTCCCCTCTTCGGTTCTTCTTGCCGTGCCTCCGCACCTTTTCTAGCTCTTTTACAAGCAGTGGCCCGGTCTTCTGTCGCCGCCTTCTCTTCTTCTCTTCTTGAGCTGTTGCCTCATCGCTGTTTCTAGCCACAATGACAGGCACGCGGCATGCAGCAACTTATATGGGGACATCACCGGATGATGTCCCCGCCTATTATGATGTCACAGTCCCAGAGGATGCTGGGACAGTGACATCATAATGGGCGGGGACATCATCCGGCGATGTCCCTATATAAGTCACCACACGCCACGTGCCTGTCATTGTGGCCAGAGACAGCGACGAGGCAACAGCTCAAAAAGAGAAGAGAAGAACAGAAGAACAGAAGGCGGCAACAGAAGACCGGGCCACCGCTTGTAAAAGAGCTAGAAGAAGGTGCGGAGGCCCGGCAAGAAGAACCGAAAAGGGGGCTCAAGGATTCCAATAAGCCCCCCGCCCGCAGACCCTGACAACTAACGGCCAGGGTAGTCGGGAAGAGGCCCTTGTCCTCATCAACATGGGGACAAGGTGCTTTGGGGTGGGGGGCCACGCGGCCCACCTTCCCTAAAGCATCCCCCCATGTTGAGGGCACGTGGCCTGGTACGGCTCAGGAGGGGGGCACTCGGTCGTCCCCACCCCCTTTCCTGACCGGTCGGGCTGCGTGCTCAGATAAGGGTCTGATATGGACCTTGGGGGGGCCCGATGCCGTTTTTTCGGCGTAGGGCTTTCCCTTTAACTCCATACCAGGTGACGCTTCCTTCGCTGGTCCCGGCTACCTGAAGCCACGCTCAAAATGAATGGACATTCCTCCGTGTGTGTGGGCAAGTCCGTTCATTTCAAAAGTACGCAAAAGTACCGTGTGTGGACAGGTAGCTCGTTCGGACAGTCTGGCGGACAGTCCGGGGCTTTGTCCATCAGACTAAGTCTGCCGGATAGTCTGATACATGTGTGCGCGGCATAACATACACAGTACACTTAGTTCCTTTATTGCTGCACTTTCTTGGTGTGCTTCTTTAAAACTGAACTCCAGGTAAAATCAAAAGTTATTTATTTATTTATTTGGTATTTTTTGTTCCTCTGGAAGTCTACATCAGAGAAAGTTGCATCTGAGAACCTGAAAATTCATTCTTGGTGTGATTCAGTACTGAGTCCATCTACTTTGTTGCCTACTGATTACATAATATCCACCTCAGCTGCTGTTTCCTGTGGATCTGTGACTTATCTGTTGTCTGTTAATCTGTCCTTGCTATTAGTTCATTAGATCATCAGTCAATAGGACATGAATAAGCAAAGCTTCTCCCCCTACATTGGTATTGTCACACTGAGACACCGCGAGAAACAAGACATAGTAAGCCAGTCTATTTTAACTTTTTGAACACATAAAAAACCTTCCACAGTATAGAAACTCCTTAATACACATAAATCCCTTCCTGCAAACACCATCTCACTTAATGCAGACATAGTCAAAGCATACAGTAGGTTCACTGTATTGATACTGAATTTTCGCCATTATCCTGACATTCCAGATACTGGCCTTCATGTCAAAAGGTTTATTTTGATTTTTATTAGTTTGCATTAAAATCCAAATGTAATGATTATACAAATCCAAATGTACCATTATACAAAAATAATAAAAATGCACATACAGTATGCTTGCAGGAAAAAATTATGTACTATTTACTTAAAAAAAATATATATATTTCTTTTTTATACAAATCAGCCTGCAAGGCAATGCAATTGTGATTAATATATTGTACTCCTATAGAGTCTTCCTCTTGCTCCCTTTCTTTACTGAGGTACAGGCTTTCAGTTGAAGTGCTGGAAGACTGTCAATGGACTATGATGAGTGCAGTAGTCCCCACTTCCATTTAGAACTACAATTCAATCTGACACAGTGGAAGATGGGACTTATAGTTTATTCATTCACAGATCTCCACAAATTTGACATGTGGCAGCGGCTGCAGGAGAGAAGCCTCCCCCCCCCCCCATGTGTCACAGAAGGATGCCAATTTAGGGGTGGGGGTTCTCATTTGCAATGTGTTACAACTGAAAAATGGGTGTAACATTTCACATGGTCCAAAATGTAGAATAGCTTTTAAAATAACTATTTATTGTAAACTACGAGAATTTTTTGGGGTAATATTGTGGAAATTAAAAAAACATTACAACCATGGCCCGCTACTTACTATCTGATAACAGACAATAATACGGGCTGATAATATATGGGGAATGTTGTTATATATTAATACCAAATATCACTTAGTAATTGTTATTAATCTTAGTTCAATTTAGAATAAAATTCAATAGTGTTCAAAGGTGTTGAGGAGGAAGTGGCTCTAACTTCAAGCAGAACCAGAGTTTTGCTAGTTTGATGCCTCATTGGCAAAGCAGATATTGCAAACACATGATGTCTATGCTGACATGGAAGTAGCATCATCAAGTTTATCCATTTCAGTTTTTAACTCTTCAATATTACCAGGAGCAATCCCTAGCTATACCCTTTATCCACTGTCCAGGCCATTTTTCAGTTTTTAGTACTGTTATACTTTGAATGACAATTACTCAGTCATGTAACACTGTACACAAATGAATGTAATATCATTTTTGAGACAAAGCTTTCCTTTGGTGGTGTTTAACCACTTGCCGACCAGCCGCCGCAGTTGTACTGCGGCAGAATGGCTCAGCTGGCCGAACCAACATTATGTAACGTCATTTCTCCCTGTGGCCACTAAGGGCGCGCACGCATGCCCCCTGCTCACCCATGGAGTTGATGCGAGTGCCTGGCGGTCGCGATCACCGTCGGGCTCCCACATTCTCTCGGGGCACACGGAGAACCGGCATCTGTGTGTGTAAACACGCAGTTTCTTCTTCTCTGAGGGGAGAAGTGACAGATCATCTGTTCATACAGAGTATGAACAGTGATCTTTCTCTTCACCTACACAGTCCACTCCCCCCTTCAGTTAGAACACACTCTAGGGAACACATTAACCCCTTTATCGCCCCCTAGTGTTAACCCCTTCCCTGTCAGTGACATTTTTACAGTAATCAATGCATCTTTATAGCACTGATTGCTGTAAAAATGCCAATGGTCCCAAAAATGTGTCAAAATTGTCCAACGTGTCTGCCATAATGTCACAGTCCCGATAAAAATTGCAGATCGCCGCCATTACTAGTAAAAAAAAAAATAATAATAAAAATTCCATAAAACTGTCCCCTATTTTGTAGACACTATAACTTTTGCGCAAACCAATCAATATTTATCGCTTATTGTGATTTTTATTTATTTTTTTACCAAGAATATGTAGAACAATACATATTGGCTTAAACTGAGGAAAAAAAATGTTTTTTTTATATATTTTTGGGGGATATTTATTATAGCAAAAAGCAAAAAACATGGTGTTTTTATCAAAATTGTCACTCTTTTTTTGTTTACAGCGCAAAAAATAAACACTGCAGATCAAATACCACCAAAAGAAAGCTCTGTTTGGGTGCAACGTTGCACGACCGCACAATTGTCAGTTAAAGCGACACAGTGCCAAATCACAAAAAGTGCTCTGGTCAGGAAGAGAGTAAAATCTTCCGGGGCTGAAGCAATTAATTTATTATTTGTTACTATATAAAGAAAAAAAAGACAGACATTTTTGAAAAGAAATGTTTTTCTTAGTTTCTGTTATAAAACTTTGCAAATAAATAATCATTCTTTAGAAATGTAGGCCAAAATGCATTCTGCTTTGTTTCTGTGAGGACTGTACAGACATTGTCAAAATTAGCCTTTTTGCTTCCCACCCCAAAATTGAGACTTTGGACTGGTGTGGGGGTGATCAAGAACACTGTTGGTAGTGTACACTTGTCTGGCGACACTAGTACTGGTGGGGCAGCAATCAGGGAAGTTGCTGCTGGCTTACATTGGTCTAGTGACACTGGAAATGGTGTGGCAGTGGTCAGAAACACTGACTGATTGCACTGGTCTGGTGACATTGTACAGCTGGTAGTAATCAGAGAAAATGGCTGGCTGAACTGACATACAGTGTTATCAGTGCAGCCAGCCATTGTGCCTGAACACTAGCCACAGCAGTACAATGTCACCATACTGATACTGTACTGCTCCAGGGAGTGTGATGAATAATAGTGAGTTAAAAAAAAAAAAAGATCACAGTCAATAGAGCAGTGCAGTGTCATTATGTTGACATTGTACTGCTGTGCATAGCAATCAGAGGCACTGCCATACAGTGTCATCAGTGCAGTCATTCAGTGTCTGTGAATACCAGTCAGAGCAGTACAATGTCAACATAGTGACCCGAACCACACAGGGGGGCCACACAGGAAGGGGGATTAGTGGTGGATGACAATTGTGTCTCTCTTCCTCCAGCAGCTGAAAGCTGGTCTCCCTCCCTCTCCCTGCTGCCAGCTTTTATCTGCTGAGAAAGTCGTCCCTCAGTAATTCCCCTCCCTGTGCGCACCTCTCTTAGCACTGGATCTAATTATAGCTCTGCTCCTGAGTTTGTTATCTCTGCAAGGCTCCACGCACACTGGCTTAAAAAAAACATTGCTTGAGTTTTGTATTCTGCCCGTAGAAGTATCTCAATGTTATCCTATGTGTCCATGCACATTAGGACGGTTACAGCCATATTTTGAGCTCAACATTTAGACACAGGAAAAAAACCTTCTGGTTTATGTCTCTGATTGGAGCTTTCTGGCAGAAAAACATTAAAACTCTCCTAAACTTGTAAAAAAAACTTCCTGATGATCCAAGTGTACTTTGCGAAATGCGTAGGGATGCTGGGACTTTTTTTATGATGTGGAGGCCTACCGCAGGACAGTGAGGCTTGGAGCGCATGCAGCACGGAAAAATCCCTTGAGGATCAAATGCCGGTACAGCAGACCCCGCATACATGGCTGGTGCCAGAATACTGACACCATAACATGTGAGTACAACTAATTTTAATTGTTTTAATAAACGAGTTGAAAAGTATTACACTATGATGGCTTCATATATTTTCTTATGAGAAGTAACCAAATTTCCAGTAGCTTATTGCTTGAAGAATGAACGAACGACTGATTATAAGGAGTGGTTATCCGTTTAATGAACCAAAGGTGAGCATTCACCTGTATCTGGTGAGTGGTCATTTCGTAAGGTGGTGGTGGCACACAAGGGTGAAGTTTTTTTCTTGGTGTAGGAACAGCACCGGAACAAATAGAAGCTGGTGATTGTTCACTGAGAATATTTACAGGCATACCCCACTTTTAAGTACACAATGGGGTTTATTTACTAAAGCTGTAAAGTGAAAAATCAGGCTCACTTCTGCATAGAAACCAATGAGCTTCCAGGTTTTATAACCAAAGCTTAATTGAACAAGCTGGGGTTAGAAGCTCATTAGTTTCTATGCAGAAGGGAGCCTGATTTTACACTTTCCAGCTTTAGTAAATAAACCCCATTGTGTACTTAAAAGTGGGGTATGCCTGTATTTATTTTGGACTGTATTGAAGTGATTTCACCTTTTTCCTTTGTTTTCACTTTTGTGATGATGGATTGTCACTAAAACCAGATCATATTATAAATTGATTTATTTATGAATTGTATTTCACTGAGAGTGATTGATTAATTATATATTATTTATTTTATTGTTATTTGCCAAATATTTATTAATTTAGTGTTTGTCAATATCACTGGTGGTATTTATCAAATTTGTATATTTTATATTTATAATATCTTGGATCACAATTTCAAAAGGTATATCATAAGTAGAAGGGATAAGGTGGTTTGATTAATGATAAAGCACATTGTAGAGGTGAGGAATAATATATCATTTTTTGGTAAGGTTGGCGCAGTCCATATTTTCATATATATATTTTTAGCCCACATAAAGGTTTTTTTGACTGCAGTGTACCCAAAAGTGATATTGTACATCTGTGTGCCGGTATCTTTCTTTTTCAAATATCTACTTTATACCAATTGCTTCAGGAGACTCTTCCCACTCTCTGTAGACTCCCACTCCTACATGCACAAATGGACTAAAATTATAAAACAACCAATCTGCCTCCAACAGTGGGCCAAAATTTGGACCTCAACTTCCAAAATATCCAGATGTGTGACGCAGAGAGAAACAGCATTTAAAGTGTTATTTTTTTGGTATAGGACCCCCGGGGTATTACATCATTTTTTACCCCTCCCTCTCCCCTCTCTGTTGGAGATGTGGTAAAACTAGAGGAACTCACTACCATATCTTCTGGCAGTGTGAATTGATTGTTCCTTTCTGGTCCATGGTAATGTCTCAGCTCCAGCAAATTTTTGAGTCCCCCATTTCGCTGAATCTGTTACATCTCCGCATGGGCCTCCCATATATTTTTCTTTTTATGTTTGATTTCTCTGACTTTAATATGTATAACTGGTTTTATCTGTATTTCAATAAACTTTCAATAAAAATACAATAAAAAAAAAAGTGTGTTTCACTCATCCCCCCATGCATGCGCAGATGTGTCGCAGGAGCTGGAGCCTTACAGCATATTTGCACATACATGGGTTTACTTGAACATCTGCACATGCGTAATTATAGAAATCTCAAACATTTGCTTACTTGCATGTGCTGGAAATCCTCTGCACTTGCACAGGACCTGAACCGGAAAGTCACAGAAAAGTGAGATGCATTAAATCTGCATACTTTTTCTGAGTCAGGCGTTAGAAACATATCATATCCATCAAGTTGGCCCATTTTTTTTTTTCCGTTAACTTTTTTGTATGAGTATAGATCTATGTTTGCCCCAAGCTATTTACTGTTGTCTGTCTCGCTACCTCTGCTTAAAGTTTATTCCAAGCATCAACTACCCTTTCAGTAAAATAATACTTTCTAAGATTAGTTTTGAACTTTCCTCCAGTTAGTTTAAAGTCATGTCCCCTATGTTCTTGATTTTGGTTTCATATAGAAAAACTGCCCTCCTGAACCTTATTCTCCCCCTTGAAGTATTAAAGGTTTCAATCATCCCTCCCCTTTCTCTTCTTTCCTCCAGACTATACATATTACGCTCCTGAAGTTCAAACTGCTGAATCCAAATTGTCAGTATGAGAGCTCGTTGATGCAAATTTGCAAAAAGTAAGTGAGAAGTTGCAGCCCCATGGAGTTTATTTACGAAAGGCAAATCCACTTTGCACTTGGAAATGCAGTCCCTGTAGCTCTGAGAGGAAGGTCTGAAATGAGGGGAAGCTCTGCTGATTTTATCATCCAATCATGTGCATGCTAAAATGCTGTTTTTTTATTTTCCTTGCAGTGACTGAACCAAGTGCGCGTTAACCCATCTGACGGTATTCCCTAATATGGCTTGGGTGGATTTTCAGCACCAAAAGTGGTAACCCTGAAGCCACACTCGGGGTTACGCTGTCCCCAGGATCCTGCGATGTCTCCCCGCACTTTGTGCGAGCCATCCTCTGCTCGATTTATCATGGTGCCGAGCTCCGTTGCCTGCGAGCGTTGCGACGCGCAGGGATGGAGAACGGTGCCAAATTCAAAAAGTAAAACACACAATACATATACAGTACACTGTACTGTGAATATTGTTATTATTATATTATTATTTGTTATAATTATTTATAGCTATTTATTATATTATAATTTAGGTTTTTAGACTTTGTTTTTCAAACTTTATCATACCCGGGATGTCTAATAGGCTCTTTTTTGGATAGATTTAAGTGAGTTATTCCTACTGCCACGTACAGACGACCAGACTTTCCCTCAGAATAAACTCTGACAGTCTTTCCGACGGAGTTCCGATTGAGCTCCACTGAAACAGACTTGCCTACTCACGATCACACCAAAGTCCATTTGTTTAGAATGCGATGACGTATGATGGGATTAGAAAAGGAAGTTCAATAGCCAGTAGCCAATAGCTGCCCTTGCGTCGTTTTTGGTCTGTCGGAATAGCATACAGACGAATGGTTTTCCCGATAGGAATTGATTCTATAGGAAAGATTTAAAACATGTTCTATTTCTAGGCCCATCCAATTTTTTTTTTTTAAAGTCAGCTGAAGCCCACACACGATCGGATTATCCAATGAAATGATTCAGTCTGACCTTTTCTGGCGGGAAGTCCGGTGGTGTGTACGCAGCATAATAATTACAGGCCTACAATATAAAGCCCCAAATTTCCATTAATAATTGTACCGCTTTCAGCATCAAAAATCTGAAATAATCATACCGCCAGGGAGGTTAGGTGCACTTACAAGTGCACTTGCAGTGCAAAGTGGATTTGCCTTTTGTAAATAACCCCCTACGTGTTGCTCAAGATAGGTAAAATTCTGTGTATTTTCCTTTTTCTTTTCTGTTTCTCTTGGATGCAAATACTGTATGACTGTCAGTGGTGCACAAACATCAAGTTCGGGTAGGATGCCCACATGTGGTTTCTTCATTGACTGGTCTATATTTATATTTAAAGTGGTTGTAAAGGCACTTTACAACCCCAGCCCCCCATACTTATCTGAGCCCCCTCTCGATCCAGTGATTCTTGCCTCTCTGGGACTTGCACTCCTGATTGGCTTTTTGGCAGCAGCTTTTGGCAGCAATGGGAGCCATTGGTTTCCAATGCTGTCAAGTGTATCGCCGAGCAGCGGCTCCATGTGTGAATGGACACACAGAGCCACAGGTCAGGAGCGCGCCTGCTTGGGTGCCCCCAGAGCAAGCTGCTTGCTGTGGGGGCATCTGGCAGGAGGGAGGAGCCAAAAGCTCTGGTTTGGGAAATGAAAAGAGGAGGATCTGGGCTGCTCTGTGCAAAACCATTGCACAGAGCAGGTAAGGTAAGGTAAGTATAACATCTTTGTTATTTTTTAAAAAAAAAGGCTTTAATATTGCTTTAAGATCTTGTCTCCTCCCCTATTTATATTTAGCCTCGGAATAAAACAATACTTAGCCACAATATAAAGTATGCTGTTTTTCCAGCTTTGCATAGTAAACCTGTCATAGCCATAAAACTTAAAATATTACGTTATTATGTATAGTGAGACACCAAACTCATGTGCTTGTGAAAGAGAAGACCATTATTTGCAGAAGAGCATTCTTAGGAGTGGAAAAAGTGCCTAGTGGGTACAGACTCTCTTGTTCATAATAAAGACGTGTTCCTTCCCCTGTTAATTCAATCTAAAAAGTTTTTGCAACACTAAATTTAAGACATGATCCAGTTGCTGAACATTTGTTACAATGTTCTTGTCATTCTTATTGCAATAACAATGACAATGTCCACCTGCAATAGTGGAAAAGTCAGTAGATGATTTGCTGTTGGATACATGCCAAAGGTAATTCAACAGATGTGTGGCATCTGCTCAGCTCCAGAGGTGTGGTATGTCTTGACAGCTCTTCAGAAACTCAAACATACAATAGAAAGGATGCCATGAAATTTTTATTACAGCATGCAGAATTACTGATCATGCTCACACATGATGTGATAAAAAGTATCAAAAAATAAATGCCTCACCCAAATAAGAACATTTATGTATTTTATTTTTTGTCATTTTTCTAATATCTTTCAACATGTTTTGGTGTATTTTGTTTAAACCAAAAAGGAGGAAAAAACGCAACATTTGCTCTTTTAAGGCTCATGCTTTTGTTACTGTCTTTGTTATTATTATTTTTTTATTATTTTACTTATACATATGTCTAAAAAAGCCTCAAGAGACAACCCAACACGTGCAAAAAAGGAACAGGGCATTCAATTGTATTTATACTGTACATTTATATATTTATTTAAATATTTATATTAATTCCTTTCACAGTGTGATAATTAATATATTAAATTAGTTGTGTTTAATAACAACCTTGACAAAGGCCTCTCATGGTGCTCCAAGGGGGGCAATGGTGGTGCAAACATTGCCCAGCCATTGCAATAAGGCAGGAGGGAGTGTCTGAAATTATTTTGGTATGTCCATTACATACAGAGATTTGATGCATTTGAAACGAACCATTCATTATGAGTAGCTTCAAATTGCACACATTTTCTATGCCTTCCATAAAACTAGCAATTTTGTGGCAAAGTCAGGTTTGCTAAAATTAAACAAAAAGCTAGCTGTCAATATTACTTTTGTGCAGTGGCGTAACTTTCATGGTCCTAGCAGTCGTACTTGTGACTGGGCCCTGCCACTCTGCCGCTGTGGGGGGCTCCCCAAGACCCGTATCTCCCCCTGCACCTCTGCCCGTCCATTTAAAATGCAATGGGGGGAGGTAGGAGGTGACAATTGGCAGCTCTATGTTGCCTGTGGGCGGCGGGATCTCCCTGGGGCTAGCAGTTCTCTTCCTGAGTGTTAGTGTATACAGTGGAGAGGGGGAGGCCTCTGACTTTGGCATGTATCAGTTTCACTCTTCAGTGAACAAGTGAGTCGCTCTGCTTCTACACTCTTGCTGATACACGCCCGGGTAAGAGGCCCTTCCCCTCTCCACTGTATACACTCGAGAGGAGAACTACAAGCCCCAGGGAGATCCTGCCGCCTGCGCACACCATAGAGCTGCATATTTCCACCTCCCCCCAGGTGGGGGGTACGGAGATGTGCTGGGGATTGGAGGTGCACAGACCAGTCAGGTACAGGGAACCTCTGGAAGGGAGGGGGGCAACTGTCTGGGGACCCTGATGTAAGGGGGGCTTTCTGGGGACACTGATGTAAGGAAGGGGCACTCTGGGGACACTGATATAAGAGGGGGCCCTCTAGGGACACTAATGTAAGGGGGGCTCTCTGGGGACACAGATGTAAGGGGGGCCTCACTGGGTAGAAGCAAAGTTCCCTCACAGACTCCCTGACACATCCTCCACTGTGGTAACACTCACCGACCTTTCCCTTGATGGAGAACTTAACCGGACCTTACCTTCTGACAGCTTCACCTGCCCCTCTGCTCCAGGAGTTCTTTATCAATGACCGTGTGATGATTAAGACATTGCCAATAACCATGTGGAGGCAAAGTTCCCTCACAGCTCTCCCTCCCGCAATTGCCGCACCCTCCAGATGGGGGTGCCCTCCTGCCAATGCCTAGTATTCCATCCTCCACTTCATGTTCATGTGGCATGTTACATCAGCGTATATAGGAGGGTGGCCCCATGCCAATACCAGATAGGGATTGGTCAGGGCTCCCATATGAGCTGCCTGCCACTCCAGTTCCAGGCCCTGCCCCTCTTCCAGAACATTCTCCCTGGAAGCAAGGGAGGTGCACACTCAGCAGTGGCACTAGCATCCAGAAGAATATAAAAAACGGGAGCACTACAAAAAGTAGTTGCTGAGTGGTCTTCAGCTAGTTTCTGTTTACCTGTGACCTGATCTGTTGCCTTTCCATGTTTCACCTGGCTGGCCTTACGATTTCCCTCTGGACTTTTGCCTCTTTGCTGTGACCTCATCCTGCTTCTGGACTCTACTTACTGCTTTCTGTCTTATATTGTTTGTCAAACTGTTACTGACTTTGGCTTGTTTACTGGACTATTTTGTTTTTCCTGATTTAATGCTAAAAAAATAATACTATGCTACTTGGCTTATCCTCGGTTTGGCCTTGTTAACACTTTTCCAAAATACTGACAATAAACAGGTCTATAGCGTTAATGCAAATTGTTTGTCGCATTGATGCACATTAAAGGTGGTTACAATGTATGTTTGATGCACCCTAGATGCCTATTTTTTTGGGGCTGTTGTGAACAAGGCCTAACACATCACAAACGCATCACAAATACGTTGCAAACACGTGTCAGCACATCTAAGGTGGGTTATTATAGACTTGAATGGAAGGACCTGAGATGCTTCAATTCCTTCCAAACACAAAGCTTCCTTTTTGAGGCACAGTAACCCAACATGACGTGATGCAAATGCTTCACGGTTTGATAATCTGAACAGTACTGTGTGCTACCCATATTATCAATTGCTGACTGCTTTACCAGGAGTTTGAGCAGCGTTAAAAATGCCATCAAACCATGCCTCCCAACTGTCCCCGGTTTTGAGAGACTGTTCTTGATTTGGAACAAAGTCTCTCTGTCCCTCTTTCCTCCTCATTTGTCTCTCATTTTGGTCTTGCCAATATAGTTGTATATAAAATACACTATTTATCTTTCAAAAAGTGTTATACAGAGCTAGACCTTTCATCCAATTTCTAAATTGCTGCATGTGTAAATTTTGAAAGCCAGCATAAAGGAATGGTAGTGGTAAAAAAAAAGCACTTGTGGGTTTAACTAAACTTTTTTTGGTATAATTCTACTTTAAGGGGGCATGGCAGGGTATGTGTTTTCTATGCCTACATATTTTTTTCTAATAGGTGTCCCTCGTTTCCATCTCAAAAAGTTGAGAGGTATGCTAAAACTCCTGCTTTTACTGCCAGTGTGAGCTCAGGTACCGTAGTGTTCGCACTGAGATCCTGCTCGCTGATTAGTCCTCTGTTCCACCCATCTGACAGCAACACATAATATCTGGTACTGCCTGCAACTTCAGCACTCATGCCACTCTATGCCATCATATTTTCTTTTACCACCTTCAAGAAAACTGAATTAAAGGTGCAAGAGGAGCCATTTCATCTACCTAGTCTTTACCACTTTACGTGTTAATAACGTGTTTTGCATTAAAGTATTTTCTATGCATTCACAATGAAAATGCCATTTCTAAGGGGTATATTTATAAAAGAAAATGGCATAGCATACCAATGAAAGTGTATGTACATTAGCTCTAAGCTAATGGGCCAAAAATAAATGCCAATTCCCTTGCTGATTGAATGTTTTGCATTGATTTAACCTCCCTTACGGTATGAATATTTCAGATTTTAGGTGCTGAAAGCGGTACCATTATTTTGCATGGAAATTTGGCGTTTTATATTGTAGGCCTGTAATTCTTAGAAATAATTCACTTAAATCCATCCAAACAAGAGTCTAATAGACATCTCGGGTATGATAAAATTTGAAATATGAAATCATAAATTATAATATATATATATATATATATATATATATATATATATATATATATATATATATATATATATATTAAAAGGCCAGTATGGTGGCCCGTGGGGTATATAACCAGCCCGTTCGCCTGTCTTCCTTGTCAGTTCCGGTGCGCGATATCTGATACGTCAGAGATCAAGGGCCAACTGTTCAAGACCATTCGAGACCATTCGCAGTGAGTTGTGTTCGTGAGTTCCCGTGTTTGTTAGTCCCGATCGTGTCCGTGTTGTCAATTGTCTCGTCTTTCTAAAGAGTTTGTGTGTTTTGGTCTGAGTGTCGCATACTCAAAGAAATTTCCATTGTCATACAATACATCTGGACAGGCTGTCGCAGGTAGGGCTTCGGCACCCTTTTTCATTTCATGTTTCCATGTCACTTAAACACGTTATCCTGAACTCACGAACCTCTCACTTTACATTTCACGAATGTTTTAAATCATGTCACCCTTACTTGCTACCTCATGTCACTACTCTTTCTCCTTTCGAAGAGAAATCGTTATCACCTATTCGTGACATGTCGGTCATGCCACATTAGGCACTTCATATCGGAAGCTTACATTTCTAGTCGAAACGACTCCCCAATCATTTTCTAAATGTTTGAATCGTTCGAGTCATTTCGAAAACACAACCGGCTGCTCGTCATGTCAAAATCAAGCAGTCCGGTTCAAATTGATTTCGAATCGTCTCATATCGTTACGAGTCGTCTCAAACCTTGTCGGGTCATTTCAAATCATTTCGTATCGTTTCATATATATTGAATTATTTCAAACTTTCGTTTGAATCATTTCGATCATTTCATAGCATTCCGAATCAGTTCAATCAGTGTCATGTCATTTCGAATCATTTCAAATAAATGTCACGTCCTTTTCCGAATCATTTCAAAACATTTCATATCATTTCGAATCATTCGTTCATTTCTGTCACTTACCGCGCTCCGGTTCGAATCCTGTCGCATCCCCGATGCACCGATTCGCTCCGAAGTGCCCCAGGTTTCAGCCTCATTTCGATACATGCTCCAGAGACGGAGTCACTCGTAGGTTCAGGCACAGTCCCTGATTTCAGTCTTTGTCATGGCATATCATTTCTGTCACTTATTACGCTCCGATTCGAATCCTGTCGCATTCATTGATGCACCGATTCGTTCCGGTGTGCCCAGCTGTCCACGCCTCATTTCAGTACATGCTCCAGAGACGAATTCTTTGTTACAACCATCAGTCCAGTCGTTGATTCTTGTCTCTGTCATGGCAGGTCATTTTTGTCACCTATCACGCTCCGATTCGAATCCTGTGGCATTTATTTAATGCACCGATTCGTTCCGGTGTGCCCAGCTGTTTACGCCTCATTTCTGTACATGCTCCAAAGACAGGATTCATTTATCATTTCATGGGCTCACCCTCTGATTTTTGTCTTTGTCATGAGTATCATTTCATCTCACCTATCACGTTCCGGTACGAATAGTCACACCTGTGTACCAAATTCGTCCCGGCGTGCCCTAGGACAGGCCTCATTTCAGTACATGCTCCAGAACCCGTTTCGTGCTCGGTCGCAAATTGTGGCATGACGATCCGGACCTCTGGCATGGCAGATTCACTCATTTCACTGTCACGTACTGCTTCCCGGTTTGAATCCAGTTGTTTTTTCAATGTTTTGATTCCGGCCGGGGGGCCTGGCTCATCGGCTTCATTTCACTAAAGTTGCCCCAAAATTCAATACATGCTCCAGAGTTCGGTTCGCTGTCAGTTGCATCTGCGACGCGACCAAATCACATCTCTGTCATGGTAGACGTTTCATTCAAAAAGCAACATTTCATTTGCTTGTTTGTCTCGTTTCATTTATTTTAATTTTCATTTCTAAATCTCACCTCCATAAAGTCACTATTTAGCTAGCCATCTCTGTTTAGGTGTTGAATTCTCAAACAAACTTCACCTTCATGTCCTCAGGTCAGTCGAGTTTTCAGTAGGTCCACCCTGCACCTGGTCGGACGGTGCCTCCTTAGGTAAGGAAAAAAAAAAAAAAAAAACACACATCTGTGAAGGAAACGCACATGAGCGGAAGCATCCTTCTCGTCAAGCATGTATGTCTTCAGAAGTCACCAACGAGTCTTGTAATCCATGTCACCCTTATGTAGGTTCCGCTTAGAAGAAAACCCAAACCCAAGGACAAGTAGGCTCGCCTAGGCCTGGATTACGCCACCATGTCCCGGGCCGGCAGTGAGGATCTCACAGCCCCATTATCTCCATCTCTAGTCTCAGAGAGTGGCAGCCAGCGATCCCCCAGAGCATGGACCATTCCCAGACTGACAGCTGAGCTGAGGCGCAGAGGTGTACCCTTTCCGGCAACAGCCAGAAAGGCCGAGCTTTTCAGGCTCCTCTTTCCTCCCCCAGCTGTGGCAGAGGCTGCACCCAGCAGGCCTCCCTGGGCTCTATAGCCTCTTCAATTTCGCAGCTACATACCCTGGTATCTTCCCTGACGACCTCAATGTCAGAGGTCCAGAATCGGGTGGCCCTCCTTGAGACCCGCCCGCCCGTTTCTCCTCCAGTACCAGCAGCCCAGGCAGTGACTAGCCCACTCGCAGGTATCACCGGGTGTACGTCAGTTGTGTACCCTTCTCATCTGGTATCAGCTAACATCAGGAAGGACATCCTAGAGGGCAAGGACATCAATCTGGCTTCTCTACTCATCTCCATCCACGAGCTTGCGGAGAACAAGGCTTAGGCCGCGTACACACGGGCGGACTGTTCGCCCAACCTTGTTCGGCAAACAGTTTCATCAAACAGTCCGCTCAAAATTTGCATGAGCGGACTTGCCCACACACGAGTGGACTGTTTGACGAACAAGGTTGGGCAAACAGTTCGCTCAACTTTTGAAATGAACGGACTCGCCCACGTAAGGCGGAGGCAAATCCGCCCATTTCGAGCGCGTGTACAGGTAGGCGGGGCCCGCGAAGGAGACGTCGCGGGCTCCGCCGCCTGGAATGGGCTTAAAGGGGAACCCCAACGCCGAAAAAAATCGGCGTGGGGGTTCCCCCCAAGTCCACACCAGACCCTTGTCCGAGCACGCTACCCGGCCGGCCAGGAAAGGGGGGCGAGCGAGCGCGCCCCCCCTCCTGAGCCGTACCAGGCCGCGTGCCCTCAACATGGGGGGTGCCTTGGGGAAGGGGGGGCCGCGCGGCCCCCCCACCCCAAAGCACCTTGTCCCCATGTTGATGAGGACAAGGGCCTCTTCCCGACAACCCTGGCCGTTGGTTGTCGGGGTCTGCGGGCGGGGGGCTTATCGGAATCCGGGAGCCCCCTTTAAGAAGGGGGCCCCCGGATACCGGCCCCCCACCCTATGTGAATGAGTATGGGGTACAATGTACCCCTACCCATTCACCTGTGAACTAAAGTACAATAAAAAACACAACACAGAGAAAAAATATTTTATTGCACAGCTCCGGGGGGTCTTCCGTCTTCGGGGGTCTTCTCGCCGGACTCCTCCGCTATGTGTGTGTAGCTCTTTTGCTAGCGGAGGAGTCCGGCTTTCTTCCTCCCCGCCGCCGGCCTCTTCTCCCGACTTCGGGGGTCTTGTCCCCCTCTTCGGTTCTTCTGCCGGGCCACCGCGCCTGGTCCGGTGGCCCGGTCTTCTGTCGCCGTCTTCCGTTCTTCTGTCGCCGCCTTCGGTTCTTCTGCCGGGCCACCGCGCCTTCTTGTAGCTCTTTTACAGGCGGTGGCCCGGTCTTCTGTCGCCGCTGTCGTCGCCGCCGCCGCCGCCTTCCGTTCTTGTTCTTCTTCTTGTTCTTCTTCTTCTTCTCCTGGAGATGTTGACTCGACGATCTCTCCGGCCGGAATGCCAGAGCCGCGCTGTGCGGTCACTTATATAGTGACAATGGGGCGGTGTCACATGGTATATGTCACATGGGTTGGTCACATGGTGACCCCGCCCCCTTACGATGTCATAGTCCCCATGTGACATCAACCCATGTGACCAACCCATGTGACATATACCATGTGACACCGCCCCATTGTCACTATATAAGTGGCAGCGGAGCGTGTCCCTGGCATTCCGGCCGGAGAGATCGTCGAGTCAACATCTCCAGGAGAAGAAGAAGAAGAACAAGAAGAAGAACAAGAACGGAAGGCGGCGGCGGCGGCGACGACAGCGGCGACAGAAGACCGGGCCACCGCCTGTAAAAGAGCTACAAGAAGGCGCGGTGGCCCGGCAGAAGAACCGAAGGCGGCGACAGAAGAACGGAAGACGGCGACAGAAGACCGGGCCACCGGACCAGGCGCGGTGGCCCGGCAGAAGAACCGAAGAGGGGGACAAGACCCCCAAAGTCGGGAGAAGAGGCCGGCGGCGGGGAGGAAGAAAGCCGGACTCCTCCGCTAGCAAAAGAGCTACACACACATAGCGGAGGAGTCCGGCGAGAAGACCCCCGAAGACCCCCGGAGCTGTGCAATAAAATATTTTATCTCGTGTGTTGTGTTTTTTTTTTGGGTACTTTTATTTTACAGGTGAATGGGTAGGGGTACATTGTACCCCATACTCATTCACATAGGGTGGGGGGCCGGTATCCGGGGGCCCCCTTATTAAAGGGGGCTCCCGGATTCCGATAAGCCCCCCGCCCGCAGACCCCGACAACCAACGGCCAGGGTTGTCGGGAAGAGGCCCTTGTCCTCATCAACATGGGGACAAGGTGCTTTGGGGTGGGGGGGCCGCGCGGCCCCCCCTTCCCCAAGGCACCCCCCATGTTGAGGGCACGCGGCCTGGTACGGCTCAGGAGGGGGGGCGCGCTCGCTCGCCCCCCTTTCCTGGCCGGCCGGGTAGCGTGCTCGTACAAGGGTCTGGTGTGGACTTGGGGGGAACCCCCACGCCGATTTTTTTCGGCGTTGGGGTTCCCCTTTAAGCCCATTCCAGGCGGCGGAGCCCGCGACGTCTCCTTCGCGGGCCCCGCCTACCTGTACACGCGCTCGAAATGGGCGGACTTTCCGAGCGGGAACAGTCCGCTCATTTCGAAAGTACAGCGGACAGGCCCACACACGGGCGGACTGTTCGCTCAAACACAGTTTCAGCGGACAGTTTTTCGGAATTTCCGAAAGACTTTGTCCGTCCAACTGTCCGCTGAAACTGTCCGCTGAAAGCCCACACACGAGCGGACTGTCCGCCCAAACACTGTTCAGCGGACAAGGTTGGGCGAACAGTCCGCCCGTGTGTACGCGGCCTTATACATGGGGGGACGTGTCAGTGGTCCTCAAAACCAAAGACCCCAGGCTGGACAGAAAGCTTTCGGTCACCGAGTTTACGTTGGCCTTCGGCATGTTGAGGGATATCATCTGCTCAGCCTCCCCCAACAGGAGGGAGGAGCTGGATCGCTACCTCCATGTAATAGTAGATCTAGGTTACAAATACAGCGGTTTTTCATTTTACGACTACCACCGCTCCTTCTCCGCTAAAGCGGCCGCCAGGCTCTTCCAATTCCAGACGCCTACTGACTGGAGCGTCATGGATACCGAGCTATTTTGCTGCCACTTCGCGGGTCTACGGTCTCCCCTCTGTGCGATTTGCCAGTCGGCTACTCATACCGCGACCTGATGCGCTAACTCAGTGACAGCCCGGCCCTCAGACAATCCTTCTGCCTCAGGTACTGCTCAGGGCCCACAGGCGCCGGCACGCCTGCCGCAGACGGATAAATTTGGGCGCCCGATCAAGACCTTGGGAGGTGCAGCAATTTGCAACAATTTCAATAGTGGGTCATGCAATTTTAGTCAATGCAGGCTGCTCCACATATGCACGCAGTGTCATAGGGCTCATCCCAGGCTTATGTGTGAGGTCAAACAGTTTAAGAAATCTTGACTGAGCCGGGTCGACGTCTCATGGCTCAGCATCTACCTTACAGCTCATCCCACTCCCTCACTGTCTGTCTACCTTGTTCAGGGCTTCACTCAAGGCTTTCACACTGGACTTATCTCTCTCCCTCACCTCACGCACGAATGCCGGAACCTGCAGTCAGCAGCTATGGATGAACGAGCCATTGACCAACTCCTACAGACAGAGTTAGACCAGAACTTTATCATAGGCCCTTTCACACAGCCCCCATTCAACACCTGGAGAGTCAGCCCTATTGGGCTTGTCAAGGGCAAGTTCTCAAATAAACTCAGATTGGTGTACGATTTGTCAGCGCCTCATTCCTCTTCTGTCCCCAGTCTTAATTCCCTTATCCCCTCCGAGGAGTTCTCTCTTAAGTATGCATCCGTAGACACAGCCATCCAGGCCATTCTCGAAACAGGCACGGGCACCTGGCTCTCCAAGGCCGACATCTCGGATGCTTTCAAGCTCCTTCCCATCCATCCATCTCTCTGGTGCTGGCATGGCATCAAGTGGAGGGAGCTGTACTATTTTGCCACCAAACTGACATTCGGGTCCAAAAGCAGCCCCTGGCTCTTTGACACTTTCGCGCAGTCACTCACGTGGATCTTGCTGCACGTAGCCCGGTGTCGGGGAGTCATACACTATCTGGATGACTTCCTGCTGATCGAGCCACCCGGCTCACCGCCAGAAGATCTGGATAAGTTAAGGGTGGTCTTCAGTAACCTCAACGTCCCCATTGCCGAGCACAAGGTGGATGGTCCAACGCAGTCCATCACCTTTCTCGGGGTTAACTTAGACACCAACACCATGCAGGCCAGCCTCCCCCCGGATAAACTGACCCGCATCAGGACGGTCCTGAGGGACTTCACCCGCGCCAGAACTTGCACCAAAAAACAGCTACAATCCCTACTCGGCATGTTGAATTTCGCCATGCGCATCATCCCTCAGGGTCGCGCCTTTGTATCACGCCTATTGGTCTTACTGTCCCTCTCACAGGACCCGGAGCAAGTCCTCAGCCTGGATCCCGCGGGCGATAGCGGACCTCGCTATGTGGGAGGAATTCCTATCGTCTTGGAATGGCGTGTCCCTGTTCATTCCCTCCGTGTCTTCCCTTTCACCCCAGGTGGTGACCGACGCAGCGGCCTCCACAGGCTTTGCGGCAATTTTTGGCCACCTCTGGCTCGCAGCTCCCTGGCCTCCCCAGATACTGGCGATACCTGGCTTCACCGAGACATCCTCCCTGTTTGAATTATACCCCATCGTAGCTGCAGCACACACATGGGGCCGAAGTTGGTCGGGTCAAACTGTGACCTTTTCAACAGATAATTTAGCCACTGCAGAGGTTATTAATAAAGGCAGGTCCAGGTCTCTAGCGATGATGTCCTTCCTACGTCGGCTGGTCCAGCTCTCGTTATTATTTCAGTTCAACATCCACTGTTCCTTTATCCCCGGTAAATTCAATCAGGCAGCGGACGCCCTCTCCCGCTTTAACTTTGTCTCATTTTTCGATCAGGTGCCCGGAGCCGGACCAACATCAGCAGCTATCCCGGACTGGTCTCAGCTGACCCTGGACTAGCCCCACACCTCCTAGCGGCAACCCAGCTCATCGATCTCTCCCTCTCACGTAATACCCTCAAGGCCTACCAAACGGCCTGGAGGGCCTTTAACCACTTTATGACACGTCACAGCACAGAGATGTCCCGTGTCAAGCAAGTCCTGGCCTTCATTTCCTACTGCCACTCGGAAATGGCATTGTCCTATAATACGATCCCGCTATACCTGGCCGGTGTACAACATTTCACGTCCCTCCAGGACCCTACCGAACCTTCCTTATTCTCTTACCACGCCATTCGGGCTATCATGCGCGGCGTCCAGAAACGCCAGCCAGTGGCCAGTACCAGACGGCTGCCTATCACAGGAGACATTTTTAGAAACATGTCGGATATCCTGGCCACATCACCTTTCGGTCTCCGCCTTAGTGTCATCTTACAAGCAGCCATACATCTGGCCTTCTACGGCTTCTTACGGCCAAGGGAGTTTACTTGTAACAGCCCCACAGCACGCATGCTGTGCAAACGCCACCTGGTCCGATACGAAGACCATTTCATCTTACACTTAGCAGTCTCCAAAACGCAGCAGCTTGGCTCGGGTACGGACATACACTTCTATACGACCAACAACCGCTGGTGCCTGGTCGCCACTCTCACCCGCTTGTTGACCCTTCTGGCCGATCAACCAGAAACTAGCCCACTTCTGCCATTTCAAAATAAACCTCTGAACGCTGCCCGGTTTATGGAACATGTCAGGATACTCCTGAGTATCCTTCAGCTCAATTCTACTCACTACTCCGGACATTCATTCCGTATCGGAGCAGCCTCAACAGCCTCCCGCCAAGGGGTCCCGGACCATGTCATCAAGAAGTTGGGCAGATGGAAGTCCACCTGTTTTGCCCGCTACATACCCAATCCACAAGTGGAGATGGCCCAGGCCTTTGTCAAGCTCACTCAGTAACAAACTTGAAACAATAAAGTACAACCCCTACCTGAATGTTTTTGCCCCCTTATTTTGGTATACCGTACGTTAGACCAGGGCACACTTTCAGGTCCATTTCAAGTAAGCGAGTTTATGTTAACCTTGTTTGTCATCCTTATCCGTATCGGTCAGAGGGCTCTGAACCATAAATTAAAAGGCCAGTATGGTGGCCTGGAATTATGGGAGGAGCCCGGTGGGGTATATAACCAGCCCGTTCGCCTGTCTTCCTTGTCGGTTCCGGTGCGCGATACCCACCCACCCATCCCCTTTTTAGGGCATTTCTCAAGCATTATGCTCCTCATGAGAGTACTCATTTCACTTCATTTCATGTTCATTTCATTTAAATACTAATTTCTCAATCTAGGGTATGCCCCCTTATTTTGGTATACCGTACGTTAGACCAGGGCACACTTTCAGGTCCATTTCAAGTAAGCGAGTTTATGTTAACCTTGTTTGTCATCCTTATCCGTATCGGTCAGAGGGCTCTGAACCATAAATATATATATATATATATATATATATATATATATATATATATATATATATATATATATATATATATATATATATATATATATAAAATAAAAAATAAAAAATAACTATAAATAATTATAACAGATAATAATATAATAATAATAAAGATTATTCAATAATGTAATCAAATCAAAAACACTGAAATGTGCTGAGTTGCAGAATTGTCGCTGTCATTACTTTTAGTGTTTGATGACGAATTTCCCCACAAATTACTATCGCTCATTTCTGGGAGTTATTCTAATTTATTATCACTGTTTTCTAGCTGGTCTATAACCACTTTTGACGTAAACTGACATTTTTTGGTTGCTATGGACACTCTCCAGTTTCCTGGCATAAAGAACAGTATTTATAATATAAAACTGCATACAGGATCTATAAGATTACAGTAAACTGTATCTATACTGTGTTTTTTACTTTTTGAATTTGGCGCCGAACTCCGTCCCCGTGTGTAGCAACACTCGCAGGAAACGGAGCTCTGCGCTGTCACAGATCGTACGAGACATGGCGGCTCGCTGATCACAGCGGGGAGACATCGCTGGATCCAGGGGACAAGGTAAGTAACCCCCTTCATGGATCCAGCGATCCGATCCCGAGTCTGGCTCAGGAATACCGCTTATGGTAATGAAATCTTACCCCGAGCCAGACTCGGGAATACCGCCAGGGAGGCTACAATGGAAAATATGGCATATTGCTGCTAGGCGTTGCTAAGTATCTTAATAGTTTCATATGATACCTAGCTCCAAGGCCAAATGCAGTATTTTCAATTTCAAAGCGAACAAAAACATTCAGTCAACATAGGGAATAGCCTAATAACATTATTTTTTGCCCTACTTGCACAGAACAAATGTACCTGCACTTTCCCTGGGTAAATTACTATGTAAATATTTTATAAAAAAAAGTGTTTTGAAAGTGTTATAAAAACTTAAAAAGGGAATACAAATAATACATTGGGTGTGAGTTATTTCTATCACCTAATGCTAATGCTATACCCCCTTGTAAGTAATTTTGATTGTTTAATGATTTTTTTTTTCTTCATTTATCAATGCTTCTTTTTTTCTGCCACCTGCATGTACAGAAGGTTAAATCCTATTTTCCCAGGACTATCCATTAATGAGAGACCATATGCTTGTGTCTAAAATACAATAAAGAAAACAGTTTGTCTATAGACTCAGCAAATCAATAGGATTTTCTCCTTTAAGTATCTCTGTCTTTTTTTTTTATATTTTTTCTTTTACCATTGATTTTTTCTTTTAAAACATATACTCTCCTCGTGTCCCAAAATCAGTTGTAATAATGAAACCTTAGGCATTGAGTTAAGTGCAGAGAACGTACACCATCTGTCTAATTGGAAGACCTAAATCTAAATAGATATCTGTTAAAGAGCAATTGCTTTGGGTTTGAGTCAGTAAGGAGAAAATTGATGCTCCTTTGCCCCTATTTAAACGTTTAAGTATGCATCCCACAAGCTTTGACAAATCAATGTTAAGTAGTCAGAAGACTATATGATTTTAAAAGTGACAATCTACACTGCGCCTTTTCTGAAAGGTTAGTTGAGAGGGTCATGACCTATCAATAGCAAATAATGAAAATCATTTATCTGACCATTATAAGAATGCAAATTATTAAGTGTTTATGGTTTGGAGTTTCTTTTTCCTCTAATGCTATGCAAGGCATATAAAACATAGTCTGTACAGACTGAAAAGCTGCAAAGAACATTTCTTTCCACATTAGCAGCTCATTGACAGTCAGTCGGCTTGTACAAATCGTACAGTAAGTCTCTGTGGGGCTAATTTAAAGATCATTCTGCAGAAGCAACACCAAATAGTACATAGATTAAAAAGGGCCAGTATGAGCTCAAGCTTAGGTTTAAAATGTTCCAAGTATCTGCACTCTAAAGCCTCACTGGCCAGCAGTGTTTAAATGAGTTACAAAATAGTTTCAGTACATCGACTGGAAATTCAGACAACTGATGCAGCATTAGCAGAGTCTACAACAGCAAAGGGAACAGGCAGATGTGATCATATTGTGAATATATTCTGGATCGTATTGACGCGCCTCTCGTCTTGCAGCATCTAGTTGTGCCATTTAGATGCAGAGCCATATTTCTGAAAACCTAGAGCCAGCTTTCTTGTGAGTTCTGAATTCTGATTTGTTTATACAGAGAGGAACGTGGCTTTATTATCATTTGTACTACAACCCCCTTAATCTCACTGTACACTGAGTGCACGAAAAAATTGGTGGATCTACAGAAACCTGCAGGTGGATTTAACTCACAAGCTGCTGCTTTGTGCTTTTTGCATTTTAATTTTACTGCATAAACAGTTTAGTCACTTAAATTGCACAGTCGCTTTTATAAAAAGAAAACAATATCTTAAAAAAGGTAATACAAGGATTGGAAACGTTTAAAAAGCACACTACATAATTAATGGCACATTATTGTTTGTAGGGTTAATATAGTTTATAGTAAACATAGTTGGCTGAATGTGGCTTCCTGTACTTTACCGGATGTTTGTGTTCTTGTGTGTTGTGTTAATGCAGGGGATTTAACATGATTTTTTTGTGCATTTATCTGTGCTGCAGTAAGGTAGCCAATGCAAATGAATGGGCTTGTAATGTGCTGAAGGGTCTCAAGAAATGGACATGCACAATTTTTGTCAACACATTGCACCACAATGCATTGTAGTATTAGGGAGCTGCATTTCCTTAATGCATTGGGGTGCCAAAATAAATAGCACCACCAGTGGCAGCCCATCCATTAGGGGCACAGGGGCGCCACCCCCCCAATCCATGTGCCCAGCCCCTAATCTCAGACGCATTGATTTCAGTGATATTTTTTTTTAAGCACGTGATTGGCTTCAGGAGAGGCTCTAGTTGCCTTCAAAAAGGGTGGACGTGGGGCGCAGAGCTTGTGTGACATTAGCAAATTAATATTAGCTAATGTCTTCCTGCTTCTCCTCCCAGCAATCAGAAAGCATTTCCGGAGACCCGCTTGGCCGACAGTCTTATGCACTGTACACTCGGTCTGACTTTTCGAGCGAAAATGTGCGATCAGATCGTGTTGTCAGAAAATCCGATCTTGTGTGGGCTCCATCTGAATTTTTCCTTTGAAATTTCCGACACACAAAGTTTGAGACCCGGATGTAAAATTTTCCAACAACAAAATCCGAACATTTAAATTCCGTTCGTGTGTAGACAATTCCGATCGACAAAGTGCCTCGCATGCTCAGTATAAATTACGAGACAAAAGCTATTGGCTACTGCCCTCTTTATGGTTTAAGTCACCGCGTTCAGAATGATCGGATTTTCTGACAACTTTGTGCGACCATGTGTATGCAACACAAGTTTGGGCCAAAATCTGTCAGAAAAAATCTGGCGGATTTTGTTGACGGAAAGTCCAACCGTGTGTACAGGGCATACGAACAGGTCTCAGGGCCTGCCTCCTGTTCAGCTGTGAGGAGAAGCAATGGTCCTAGCAGTAGCAGTGTCTTCTAGCAGCCCCGGATTCAGTAGAGCATTGCCTCCTCGTCCCCCTCCCCGCACCTCTACCACAGTAAGGTAAGGTCATGGATGGCAGTGAGAGAGGATCGCTGCCTATTGAGCTGCAGGAGGGGTCTGTGTAGCGGATCACCGCTTTGATCTATCTGAGAGCTGTGCGGGGCCAACAGCCACCACTGAGCACTGAAATGTGCCAATGCACATAATGTTTGCTGCACCACAGTGGACTAATGTGTTTTGGCCCTTAGTGTACACATGCAGCATGATAAAAATAGCAACTGCTTCTGAAAATGGTAGTTGCCTGGTTATTCCTAACTTCACTACTACTGAGTTTCAGACCTGGAAAAAGCATGCAACAAATGAAAGCCAGTGAATAGTAAAGACGAAGTCAGCATGTATTATGATGTAAGCAATGGCATGGCAGTCAGGAAACTATAATTATTTTCAGAATAGGTCATCAATGTCTACAACAGAGTTGCTATCAAAGCCATCTGATGATTTTGTGATGGAACCTACTGCCCAACGCTGAAGCACATGGGTTACAAGCCTGTTGATCCATTATGTTTGTGAGTATCTATTTGTTACTTAGTATTTAATAAATTGTATGGTGGTAATGCATGAGGAGTTGCACCCTCTTGTGCGTTTTTGTGTGTTTTTTGCAAAATGCTTTTTTAGGTAAAAGACCTGAATTGACCAGTGGAAGTAGCAGTCACAATAGTACTAAATGCTAAAGGAAAGACTAGTCTTTTAAAATAAACAAAGCTAAAGCCCTTAACTTCACACAAATTGTACAATAGCAAAACAATTCAATGGTATAGTTTGTGAGCTTCTTTTATCATAGTACCAAACTGCATTGCCCTAAAAGTTGAATAAAAGGTCAAACCAGAATCCACAAAAACACTTCAAAAACACAAGAAACCACAACAAAATCCCACATTCCCTAAACCCCATCGCCATATCCCAATTTACTCCCAAAATATTTAAAATATAGACATCAGGTAAGGTATGTGTTGATAAAATTTGGCTAGCATCAGACAGTATGCAAGTACTTCATAGTTAGTAAGGTTGAATAAAGACACCAGTCCAACCAGAGTGAGTGTCTACAATTATCCCTGTACATTGCATATTCACATTGGTCCATACCCTCAAAGAGCCCACAATCCAAGGTCCCCATTCATATACTAGGGCCAATTTTGGACAGAAACCAATTAACCTACCTGCATGTCTTTGGATTGTGAGAGGAAACCGGAGTACCCAGAGGAAACCCATGCAGGCACAGGGAGAACATGCAAACTCCAGGCAGGTAGTGTCGTGGTTGGGATTTGAACCAGCGACCATTCTTACTGCTAGGTGAGAGTGCAAACCACTACACCACCGTGCCACTGTGCTACTTGAGTAGTTAGCAAATAGAAAAAGAAAAAAACAAATCTTATATTACAATAAAAATAATGTAAGTAACTTGGTTATACCATAATATAAGAGGGAAAGACAAGACAGGTTTTATCTTGAAACAGAAATTATAGTGTATTATTTGAGAGACAATAACAGCAAATAGTATGCAGTAGCTAGATACTGCAGCTCCAAATCACAGCTGTTTTTGCAGCTGCAAAAAACCCACCCTCAAGTCTAATGGTCTGACCCCACTTTGTCTTAGCCTTTTGCCCTACAACCCCTTCCCTATATAATCCAGTGGAAATTTCCTGGCCAGTTGTCCCAGAGTAGCAGATTTCAAAACCTAATTATTTTTTCTTGCTTTTACCTTGTTTTATTTTTCTATTTATTTTTTATGTATATATGTATTTTCCCCATATTTTTGGTATTAATGTGGTTGTTGGGCTGCACAAAGCAGAGACCAGGCAGGTCATCAGTTGCATTACTTGGTCAGAATAATCTTTAATATATATATATATCAATTATAGCCAGGGCACTGAAGGCATAGTTTAGGAGGAAAACCTACAACAAAAGGCTGCCCTTTCACAATGCAGGGGTAAAGGCAAACAGCAGCAGAAAGTGAGGAACCCTACAGCCATAGACTGCCCACCCATCCTGAAATCAGAACTGCCAAAAAAGTGGAAAGGCAGGCATACAAGGAGAGGTAGATATGCTGCATGTAGAGGTAGTAGGTGGCAGGAGGATTCAGACATACAACAGTTAGGGTCATGACAGAACATCAAACTTAGCAATGAACATTTAAGTCTCTGGAAGGAGAAACTAGTTACTTATCTATTTTTTAAAGGGTTAGTTCACCTTTACCAAAGAACTGCCTATGCAAATAAGGGGTGCCTGTCTATAAAAACCAAGCCATGCAGCTTTGACTGAAGTTGAATAACGACCTTGCTATAGGTGAAGGATATTTATCTAACTCATGAAGCTTGACTGAAAACTCCCAGGAAATTGCTAGGACATTACTAAGCGAGACATAGCTATTCCTGTTCACCTTCAACATCACAGGAGCAAGCTCTCAAACTCCAGACTCAGAGCTACTGCATCAGAGGGGAGAAAGTGCATGTGAGGGGGTTTGAATCAGAGAAAGAGTTCACTACTGTGATGGTGAAGGTGAAAAGAAATAGCTAGTCCTCACTTAGAAATGTCCTAGCTTGGGAGCTTTCAGTCAGATTTCATGGGGTATGTAAATGGCCTACACTTAAAGCAAGGGCTTTATTCAACTTTGGTATGAGGGGTTGGGGACTGCCATGTACCAATGAAAAAAAAAAAGTAAATATTGTACAACCAGAAAAAAATGTGGTCCTTTTCCTTTAATGCTAGAATGAGGTGCCTTTTAAGCAAATCCAGCCCCCTCCCCCCTTTGCAATGTACCTCCTTAATGTTGAGAGGCACATGGCCTGGTGTAGTTAAGTAGGGAGGGGAGCTCAAACACACACTGACCTAGCTTTCTTGGCCACCCAAGCTGCATGCCTGAATACGAACCTAGTTGGAAGTTTTAAGGGGAACTCCACTTCACTGTTTCAGTTATTTAAAGGGACAGTGCACAAAGTATCCACGGATGGATGGTCGAGAAAGGAAAAGCAACAAGTGTGCAGATTTTATGTTTGAATAAAATCTTACTATCAATTTAGAAGTTTTTCATCCAATGATCAAGCAAATACGGATGATTTGTAAATTATTTTTTGTAAATTTGGTCACCTAATGGAGAAAAAAGTTATCACCTGGTGGAATCTCACCACCCATAAACAATACATTAAAGAGAATTTAGTCCCAATGAGGCTACTGTGGGATGTTCCCATCAATGATGGCCTACTTGATAAGGACTCTTTTTAATAGAAAAGGGTTAGAGGGTCTCCAGTTCCTCATTAAGAGGGAACAAAGCAGAATGACAATTCTAAACCAAAAAATATCGGAATGAAAAATTGGAACCCCTAAGGACTTGCCAGAGTTTCAAACACTTACAGCACAATTAAATGGAGTTCTTGAGCAGAAAGACTTGGAAGTCAAACAAAGAAAGAAAAATAAATACTTGAGAGACACTAATGACTATCAACAAGATGCAGTCCTTAAATAGGAAAAGACATTGAGGGAAGGTAATCTGGCATCTACCGAGACCACAACAGAGAAATAAGTAAGCATAACTACCCCACCAAGAGGCCAGATGGATAGGACACCATATACACCCAACTCTACAGGAAGAGGAAATTAACAAGGACAGAGAACACCTAAACCATGGTGGGTGAATAAAGGCAACCATAAATCAGGGGATAAATAACCCCAAAAAATACATTGGAAGAGTTGTTGAAAAAACCCAGAAACCCACCTAGGAACCATCATAATAACTAATATGAATAACAAAGGTGAAGTCCAGTACAGACATACAATAGGTTTGAACCTTTCAGATATTATTAGGAAGAGAGCCCACTGAGACCTTTTTTAGAGAATTGGAGAGACGAGAGGGCTCGATCCCATCAAGACAGAAGGATGGACCAAGGAAGAAGCTTGAGAGATCAGAGGAGATACAGGAGATCTTAACCCCACCCAGAGAGAAGGGGTGGTCAAGGAAGAAGTCTAAGAGACCAGAGGAGGAATGAGAGGTCTCCAACTCAACCACACAGCAGGACAGATTAAGAAAGAAGCCCAAGAGGGGTTGCAGAGCAGAAAAAAAAAAAAAAAAACATTAGGCGAAGGTGTGTTTTAACATTAATGGGGTTGACCTGACGCAAGAAGAAATGAAAGTACTTGATAAGGGTCTCAAATTTGCTCCTAAATGAAATATGAATACATTCAATACATATATACTGATATATAAAAGTTCACAAGGAAAATTAACATTCAAAAATAGATGATGAATAAACCTGCCATGACAAGTAGAAGAAGAGTTGAAGAAAACAATGAAATTACACATGGCACATTAAGAAATAGATCTCCGTTTAACCCTTCCATACATAATAATGGGCACAGAGGTAGTCAACAAAATGGTACTGCAAGACTTGGAGAAACTAAAAATAAAGAAGATAAAGGATCTGCAAGCTATCAGTAAGGGTGTCCAAAAACTGGAAGAGAGAAGAAACATAGTCATTAGACCAGCGGATAAAGGAGGAGGGATAGTAGTGCTCTTCAAATAAGATTACAATGAAGAGATGTTGAAACAACTTGATGATACAACTACATATCAAAAATGTCATTATAATCCTACAAAGCAATACCGGAACCTATCATATACCTTGTACTAAAAATTCATAAAGACCTGAAAAATCCCCCAGGTAGACCCATTGTAAATTATTATTATATATTATATATTATATAAATGGGATCCAATCTGTAAATGTCAGATTAGGGGAATATATAGACAGTTTTTTTTTACAGCCTATAGTTCAAAAAACAAGCTCTTATTTGAAAAACATGAACCAACTCATACAAATTTTACAAGACCTTAATCTAGAGCAGTGTTTCTCAACTCCAGTCCTCAAGGTGCCCCAACAGGTCATGTTTTCAGGCTTTCCATTATTTTGCACAGGTGATTTTCTCAGTTTCACTGACTTAGTAATTACCACAGCTGTTTCATCTGAGGGAAATCCTGAAAACATGACCTGTTGGGGCACCTTGAAGACTGGAGCTGAGAAACACTGGTCTAGAGAATCAGCAGTATCTGTTAGCAACATCTGATGTATCTTCACAATATATACACAATAATTAACCATGAAAAAGCCAAAAGAGTCATGTCTACTGAAATGTTTGGACTAATGCCTACATCACAACTAATTATGGTACAATACATAATTTCACAAGCAGATCAGAGGCATAGCAATGGGCACTAAACATGTGCCCAGTGTCGCTAACCTGTTTATGTCCCAATAGGAGGAAGAAGTCTATGCACAATCGCCCAAAGAACTAATATTATATAAAAGATATATTGATGATTTAATAGTCATCTGGGCACATGATGAAGACAGCCTAAAAATGTTTTTTCATAGATTACATGATAACCAGAAAAACATCAAATTGTCGCTGAATTACCATACCCAGACCATTAATTTCCACCAAATTTTGAGGTGGATAATAATTCCATAACAACGTAAACTTTCTTTAAAAATGTGGACCGGAATAATTATATTCCAGTTGACAATTGTCACTTTTCCCCATGGCTTATTAACATCCCAAAGGGGCAACTTATAAGACTATGAAGAAATAATAGTAAGAACAGTGATTTTGAAGAACAATCTAAAATGATTGGACATTTTATTTACCGAGGATGCAATTAAGAATTCATCATAAAGGAAATCCAGAACGTATTGGGGATAGAAATAACTGATCTGGTAAAAGACAGGGTGAAGGATTAGAGAACCATATATAATCTCCCAATCATCTTGGTACTTAACATATAACACAAACACGGGGAAAAACTTTTAAAAAACATTGACCGGTTCTGAGAGCTGAAAACCAACTACAGATCATCTTTCCAGAACTACCAATATTTGTACAGGAGAGCACCAACATTAAGAGACATAATAGCCAAGAATGTACCAGACCCCCTAAATATTCAGAGTAAACTAACTTGTTTCCAAGGAAAAGGCTTCTTCCCTTGTAGGAAGTGCTTTGTATGCACTAATACTAACAGAAATGGCAAAAAAAAATACCAATTTTGTATCTACCTCTACCAGAAGAGAATACCCAATCAGAGATTGTATATATCATGCAGGACAGAGGGAGTGGTGTATGTGCTCCAATGTCTATGCAAGATGTAAGAAGAACATGTGGAAAAGAATTTGTGAACATGTTCGGAATATTCGGAAGGACTTCAGTAAACATAGTATATCAAAACATTTTGCACAATACCATAACAAGGATCCTACACTACTTCAATTCTAGGCAAAAGAAAAATATCAACCTCACTGGAGGGGTACAAACAAAATTATTTAGTTAAGCTAAATTGAATCCAAATGGATTTTCAAACTTAATATGCTCTGACAAAAGGGGCATAATATTTATTTCTACCTAAATTGCTTTTTTTATAATTACTAGCACATACAGCATTTGTTTTGCAATATACATTTGATTTTTTATTAGGCGGCAGTACCCTTTTTACCCCACTAGATGGTGCTCACCTCAGTCTTGCTTTAGAGTATATTTTATGCTTTTTTTATGAATTTGATAGAACATTTTTAAGAATATAAAATATAAAAAATTTTGATAAATCAGTTTTATAGTTACATATTGTCAGCCTTAAATAGGTTGTTTTTTATGTTATTATTATTTATATATATATATATATATATATATATATATATATATATATATATATATATATATATATATATAATTTTCATTTTATCCTGATATGTGTAACATAAGGGGTTTTAGTACCAGACCCATAATCAATATTGAATGGGAAAATGAACAAAGTCACTTACGTTCATGGGCATTATTAGATGCTACAATGTTTTTATTGTTGTTTGTAGTGTCAATAAGTAATGCTGTGTAGTGTTAATGAAACACCAAGTCACTATGGTAACACATACACTAAGCGCTGGTATGAAAAGCCGGCGTTCATCACTAGACTCCCTGAGGAAGTCACGTGACAAGTTAGACAATGCACCAGGCAAAGCCAGTGATGTCACTTCCGGTGTCTCCTAGACCTGGAAGTCTGCGGTGAGGAGGCGATCAGCCTCTATCTTTCTTTGGATGTTATATATGTTATTAACAAAAAAAGTATGTCAATGTTTTTAACCTCTTGCCTACTGTCATACTACGGCAGTTGTATGTAGGTTTACATCAGCTGCTTTAAGAGCTATTTAACAGACAGATCCCCTAGTGATCAGGAACAACAATCTCTCTCCTTCAGTCATTACACTCACCTTACAGTTAGAAACACTTCCCTAGGGAACACTTAACCCCTTGATTGCCCCCTAGTGTCAGTGCCCCCTTCCCTGTCAGTGACATGTATACAATAATCAGTGGCTATTTATAGCACTGATCGCCGTCAATGGTCCCAAAAAAGTGTAAAAAGTGTCCGATCTGTTGCGATGTTGCAATCTCTCTAGAAATCACTGATCACCGCCATTACTAGCCAAAAAAAATGTATAATAAAAATATCATAAATGTATCCCCTATTTTGTAGACACTATAACTATTGCTCAAACCAATCAATATGCGCTTATTGCCAAAAAATATGTAGAAGAATACATATTGGCCTAAACCGATAAAGAAAATAGTTTTTTTTACATTTTACAGCTTTACACATTTTACATTTTACACCCACCTACCATAAACAATTTGTAAAAACTATTTCAGAAACAATTAAATAAATAATTGAATAAAATTGTTTTTTACACTGGGTCTCTTTAGACTCTTGGCATGCAATTGTTCCAAAATCATGCAATTATTTTGTTCAGTCATTAATGAGGCTCTTGAAACACCCCATTTTATATGTACACATATATTATGATACTCTTGAAACACCCAGCTCTATATTTTTGTAAGTATTAAACATAATCAGCAAATACATGCCTTTACATTTAAACATATGCGTTTATAAGGCTACCTTGGTCTGCAAACAACCTACTTATTTCCTCTCCAAACTCCCTATTTCATTAAATCTTTATTTTCTTTCCTCCTAGGGCTCTTCAAAGGTGTGTTTTTTGTTTTGTATATTACAGCAGTTTAGTTTAGACTTTGATGTAATAATTATACTCTGTGCACAGTAACACAACAGCATACACTCTCCTACAGCTCCTTCCATGGTAATATGGCATTCTGCAGTATTGATAGAGGCAATGCCAGCTCCTAGGGACATCTCCACCCATCTGTTCCATTCAATTAGAACAAAGAAACAGGGTAAATAATACCTGATGTGTCTATCCTTGCCCTCCATGACCCTTCTGTACCAATCATACTACAGCACACATCATTTGGAGAATTTTCTCTCCATGCTTCTTTACATAGTGTACATATAGTAGAGCAGAAGAGCTGGACATGGCCTTAATATAATAATGATGCATGGTGAGAATTTTTTTTTTCACAGAGCATCATTATTGCATTACAAACATGTTCACCTCTGGCTGTCTACTGTGCATGCTCATTATGTAATAATAACATGCTTTAGACAAGTTACTCTGACCACTGCAACTCCACCAAATGTTTCCGTGCCCCCACCTGGGCCACAACTCATGTAATGTGAAAGCCAGTCTTAACATGTCTAGATGCCAGCAGTTAAAAAAGATCAACAGTCAGCAACACCCAAAATGTCACAATATCACAATTAATGATGGATCTACATCACTGGATGGCATGATTCATTTTGGGTTTATACTGTGGGACATATTATTTTGTTTTTATAAATGAATTTGGGCTCATACACCTGAGGACATGCAGCACAAATAATTTCTACCTGGGAGCAACAGGTTCTATGTAAAGCTACCCCATACACATGAGCAACTGTAGATGGCTATATGCGGTTATTTGCCAGTACTTGCCCACAGCTGTAAAACCCTGAATGCAGTCTGTATGTAAGTTTTTATGTCTGTACACTTTGACATGTTCACTCCAAATGGCTGTGTGTATGAGCCCTTTTCTACTATTATCTAGGATAAGGGTCTGATATGGATTTTAAAGTGAGGTTAGGTTAGGTTTTAGGTGTTTTTTTGTGAGGTCACCCTTAGAAATACATACTGAATTATTTGCTTCCCAAGCTGCATGCCTGAATTAGGATCTGGTGTGGCTTTCAGGGAAAATGCAAGAAAAAAAAAAAAACGTTTGAGGGTCCCTCTCAATTTCCAAAGCAGACCCTTATTCTAGATAGGGGTTTGGTATAGATTTAAAATGGGGACCCCTTGCAAAAAAAAAAAAAAATGCATACGAGGCCTTTGTATGAGTATGCCGTTTGGCTGGAGGAGCTGCGAACATGAGACTCCAGCCTAAACCACATCAAGCCACATTCCTGTAACAATTGAAATATATCTTTTTAGCCCCCCCCCCGAAATGGCACCTTGGCACTCACATTTCTGGGGACATCTGGCGTACACCTTAAAGGTGCTCCTCTTCACATGTAGGTTTAGGAATACCCCAAGCATGTTATTTTAGTTTAATGTTGGTCACTCTTTATGCCACATAAAAGATGTTAAGGGTTTGCAGGCATTGGTGAGCATCCAGCAAACCAGACAAAGTTTACTTTACTCACTAATGGTGAATGATAGATTACAGATTAGGTAGGCCAGATTGTTAAAAGTGTGCATGTTTGTTTTAGAAATGTGACTTTTATTGCTTTCTAGTATAGTGCTAATTATTAAAAAGATCAAATGTATAATGTTTAGGAAAAAATTAACAATATTAACATCATTTTTTTTATCTTGAAAGAGAATAAGTACGGTAATGTTTGTACATCAATAAAATACAGTCCAATCCAATATACTGTGATGTATCACTAAAGCTGTCCAATAAGATGAATAAGATCAAATGAGGACAACTACTATATATGCTGAAATATAACTACCATGTTGGTTGCAATTTTTTTTTTTTTTTTGTTCTAATAAACATTTTTATTGACAAAATTCCAATACAAAGTAGGTATAAGACAAAACAATGCCAAGATTTTAACATACATAAATAACAATCAGCAAAGCTTTAACTGCATAAAATGGAAAATTGTATACTTACCTAATGATTATTTTCCTTTCCTGATGCATAAGCATGACAGCATACATGTATGGAATAGGCTCTGCCTCTCGCCAAATCAAGACTGGTTATACTATATTTAAATAAGTTGCCTCCCCCTTGGTGGCATTCTTGTAACTATACTCAAATGCAAGGCCCACAAGGGAGGGACCTGTATATTGTCATGCTTATGCACCAGGAAAGGAAAATTACCGTCAGGTAAGTATAACATTCTGTTTTCTGACACCATCATGACGGCATACACGTATGGAATGTAGTACGCCCATAAAAACCACAAGGGAGGGTATGCTGAAGTAATTTTTCTTAGTTATCCATTTTGCTTAGTATAGAACGACCAAACTCTACAGTCGGTAATGGTGCCGGATCTACTTTATAATGAGTCAGGAATGTGTCATATGTTGACCACATTGCGGCTCTGCAAATAATTTCTCGGGATACAACCTTGATCCAACCTAATGTGACAATGTTTTAACTAGGATCCCCCCATGTTCTGTTAAAGTTTGAGGTCATTGGGTTACTAGAAGGACATCATCCAAGTAGTGGAACACTTGCAGGCCCTGTTTGCATAACATGGCTATGACTGGGAGTAGTACCTTGGAAAATGTTCTTGGGGATGATGATAGGCCGAATGATAAGCTGACAAATCGAAAGTGGTATTCCATTATTGCAAAGTGCAAATATTTGTGGCATTGTTGATGGACTGGGACATGTAGATACATGTCCTTCAAGTCTAAGGACAACATCTACTCCTCCTGTCCAATGGCTTGTATGACTGATTGTAGAGATTCAATTCGGAACTTCTGTACCTTTATGTACTGGTTCAATTCTCGGAGGTCTAACACCGATCTTAAATCGCCTGTTTTTCTCTTGATTAAGAAAAGAGGAGAATAGAATCCCTGATATATTTATTGACTCGGGACCAGCTCTATCCCTCTCTTCTGTAAGAGTGACTGGACGTATTCAAACACTATTTGTGTTTTGCGTTAGCATCACGGTAAATCAGGGTAGCTCTGGAGGGTTCAGAAATTCCCAATGATGGCCCTCCTGAATTATCTTCATGGCCCAAAGGTCTTCGATCTTCTCCACCTAAACTTGCACAAATTGGTGTAGTCAGGTACCAACTGGGCCAGCTTGGATGGAGAGACCCTCAAAAGGGTTTCTGCGTCATGCCCTGTTTAGCTTTGTTCGCCTATGTCGCTGATGTTTGAGGGTTCCTCCAAGCTCTTCTAATGTTTCTGTTTGTTCCAAACGACCTTCTGTCTCTTAGTTTATTTGTGAATTGTCTTATTTCTGGTTGGTGCTGATGCCTGGGTTTCAGGTCTTGCTGGATCAACCCTGACTTGCCCCCCGTCACCTTCCAGATAGCAGATTCTAGTTTGCTACTGAACAAGGTCTTTCCATTAAAAGGAATTTGGCACCAACTGTTTTTTGACGACCCTTCTGTCATCCATGACTTGAGCCATAGCGCTCTTCTCAGCATTACAGATGACAGCATTATTCTGGCCAAACTCTGCAGCATGTCGATCGCAGCTTCACCCACAAAGTTACCTGCCAACTTAACTGGCGTGTTTCCTGAGTCTACCATCAGTTCTGTCTGCACATTCTCCGCCCATGTTATTATGGCTTTGGCTACTGGCGTTAGTGCCAATGCTGGCATGCAGGCACTTCCTGTGACCATATAGACTGTCTATAGTTCTATGTCTATTTTCCTTTCTGATACATCCTTAAAGGAGACCCTGTCATCCATCGGCAGTGTAATGTGCCTAGCTAGTCTGATGATAGCTGCGTCTACTAGCGGCGGTTCTTCCCATGCCTGGACCTCCTCCTTCTTGAAGGGGTACATTTTCTCAAACCTATTGGACAGAGATGGTTTCCTGTTGACCTTTTTCCATTCATCATACACGACCGCTCTTACTTCCTCAATCAAGGGAAACGAGAGTATCGTTTTCTTTAATTGCAGGTAGTATTATCATTTTTTTTTAGGTTGTGTAACTTCCTCCTCCCACTTGAGAGCTTCTCTTATTGCTCTTACTAGGGGCTACTCAAGAGCAATGTCAAACCTGGCAAATGATTCTTCTGCCACCGGAGATTCATCTTCTGAGCCTGATGCTAGTGATGGTTCTCTTGAGGCACTTCTTTGTGCAAATAGTGGGCTGGAAATTGTCCCTGGTTGTATGGTCTCACTCGACACTTCCTGCAGGGAGTCTTTCACTGTCTGTTTGAGTAATGCAATCATGTCTGTTTTCTCTGCCTCTTTGTCTGTTGCTGCTTCCAACCTTTATATACAAAGCCTTGAACCCACATCCTAGACATTGGCCCTCTGTGTCCTCCTCAGCTTGAGTATCTTCCATTCTGTGACGCTCTTTTGGCGGGTCTTTGAATGGGCTGTAGCAGAGCTCAGGATTTGTCTGGCTGTTTTGAGGAACTGTATTGGCTGTGAGGGCTGCAAAGATTTACGTTTGATTAGCCCAATGCTCTCTTTTAATGAATTTAGTATCTACTTACCTAACCCTTACCTTATATTGTGTGGCTGGTCTCTGGGAGAACTCATGGTGTTTTTTCTGAGGAACTACAATAAATAGACATTTGTGCTATCGCTTCTAATACTGCTGAAAGTTTGAGGAGTGTGTCTTACCTCTGCAGGCATATTGACTCCACACGGCACAAACAGGCAATCTGTTTAGATAAGGACATTTCAGTGTTTGCTAAGCAGTGCCACTGTCCCCTCCCCCCCAGCAGCTCTCGCTTCTCCCTCTTACCTGGCATTTGCTGTGTGCACTCTCTCCTGTTTGTGCACTGTTTCGCTGCATTTCCTTCATTATAAAGGTATGGGAGAGGGGCCTATCCCTTCTCCAGGTATCCACTGATGATTACAGCATCCTCTGGCCATTCCCAGCGAGCTGAAAGTTGGCCTGACGCCATCTTGGTACACCTTCGATGGCTGGAAGTCCATTGGACGCCATCTTAGATAGACAGCCCTTAGCCGCCTGGCTGTTTGGCGAGTGTCCCAGGCCCCTACTGCCATAAGCGGGATCCCCTGTGCTCATGGAGAGTAGTTCCAGTAATGAGGGAAATCATGCTGCCCGAATGTATGAGGGGAATCGTGTCCTACCTGCCACCAGAGACCATTATCCCAGCCCCCCCCCAGCATCTGGGCCTGGGGGGGTCTCCCTCATATGGAAGATTTACAACCGAACAGAGGGGCTTCACCACAGGAAAGAGGCTGAACCTGTGCGGCTGGCCAGATGGATCCAGCAAGGTGAGGGTAAAAATAAAACACTTCTTTATGCAGTTATAACCGTCTGAGCACTTGAGGAAAAAAAGAGAATGCCCCATAGGGGGAGGCGATTTATTTAAATATAGCATAACCAGTCCTGTTAGGCGGATCCTATCCCATATGTGTATGCTGTCATGCTTGTGTCAGGAAATATATAAAAATAAATATTTTCATTTCATTTTTGGTTGCAATTTCCTATGCTAACTTTGACTTTAACAAGCATGGTATTTTTGGATTAGCTTATGCAACCAGCATTAGCCCAGTCATCCAGCTCTGTTACAGGAGTCTGTGGTTTTGTAAATTATAGGACAATACAGAATATAAGAACCAATAACTATCTTTTACCATTGCTTAAGTCCCAGGCTTCTTCTAACATTGATGTTGAAAGGTGTTTTCATTTCAGGTCATATTATTTACTTTAATATTGTTTTTTACATTAATAAAACAGTCAAGCTCTTTTCAGTTTTGCTTCATAAAAAGGTCTGCTTTGGCTTCTTAGGCCGCGTACACACGCGCGGACTGTTCGCCCAACTTTGTCCGTCCAACAGTTTCAGCAAACAGTCCGCTCAAAATTAGCATGGACGGACATGCCCACACACGACGAACGAACAGTTTGCTGAAACCGTGCGCGATGACGTGAACAGCACGTACGACGGGACGAAAAATACGACGTCCTATACACTGCATTATAGCTTTCGGCGTGAAAATCCTTTCTGAGCATGCGCGCAACTTTGTTTGACGAACAAGCCTACACACGGGCGGACTGTTCGCTCAAACAAGGTTTCAGCGGACAGTTTTTCGGAATTTCCGAAAAACCTTGTCCGTCCAACTGTCCGCTGAAACTGTCCGCTGAAAGCCCACACACGAGCGGACTGTCCGCCCAAACACTGTTCAGCGGACAAAGTTGGGCGAACAGTCCGCCCGTGTGTACGCGGCCTTAGAGCGTGCTTAATCAAAGGGATATATAACAACATATTTCAGAAAGTATTAAATTCTATTGTGCTATACTGCTGGATGTCAAAGATTGCAATAATATGGACAATAAGATTACTTACATAATATTGAGTGAAAGCATTAGTTAACACTTCTAATATAAAATGCCTGGAGATTTTCATGCTATTGTCAAGAGGTGCAACAGATGCTTGATTCCAGTGTGAAATAAACCATCATGATAGAAAACAGAAAAAAGTGAATCTATGCTAAAAATCTAAAGTTTAGCTGTTAAACGTGAATTTATTAGCATAGTTTAATGTAATAAGGAAAGTCGGTAAAACAATTACCTTAAGTAAATCATTTCTGTTTAAAAGCAAGAGTTCATTCAAAACAGAGACCAGTCACTAGCGGTGTGCCATAAGGCCCTGTTCTGTTTATTCTGCTGTGATACAGTGAGTGATACAAACAAAATAAAATCTAAATTATTGCAAGCTGAACACTTTAGACTAATCACATCACCTCATAGAAACATACAAGGCAAAATAAGTGCAGCACAATGATAGAATAATGAGTCAGTGAGCACAATACAATATGCAGAGGAACTACAAGTCCCAGGATAGAAGACAAAGAAACCTTGAGAAGAATACTGCAGATTTCCCATGTAACACCACCTCCAGCAGCTGATAAAAATTGGGCGCTCACCAGATCCGATGGACCTCTGAGCTAGCATGTATCTTCAACAGGATAATGGTAAACCAGCACTTTCTCACATACCACTTTTGGCTGTCCTGTTCCATTTGGAGTGCTGCTTTACCATTATCCTGTTGAGGATACATGCTCATTTGACCTTCTGTTAGCTCAGAGGTCCATCGGATCTGGTAAGCGCCCAATTTTTATCAGCTGGTGGAGGTGGTGTTACACAGCTGCACTTATTTTGTCTAATAGGGTTGATATCCCTGGAGGTGTTTGTAACATGGAACGTGCTTTCACATTCTTTGAAGATTTCTTTTAAAGCAGTGGAATCTGCAGTTCAATGTTTCTAAATGTATGGTAATGCACCTAGACAAAAATAATCACTTCATAGGGTACAATATTGCAATATTGGGGGTACAGTGTTGGCCACCACTACAGAGAAAACAAATTGGGAGTACCATACTTATTTCAGATTATTGTAAAAGGAGCAAACTGTGTGGCCATCCAGTGGGACAAATACTAGAATGCATCACTAGAGGGGTCAACAGTAGCGAAGTTAAACCTCACTTAGAATACTGTGTTCAATTCTGGATACCTCACGTACAAAAATAAATCGATAAGCTAGAATGAGTCTTGAAGTGGGCAGCAAAAATGGTGAATGGCTTGAGGGATAAAACATATCAGAAGATACTTCAGGAACTTAATATGTACAGTCTAAAGGAAAGAAGGTAAAGGGAAGACATGAATGAAACCTTAAAATACATCAAGGGGATGAATAATGCTCAGGAGGGCATTTTTTGCAATATGAAGCTAAGATCAAGAACACGTGGACATGACCTCAAACTAGGGCAGTCAGAAGCAATTTTGACACTTTTTTTGGTGAATACAATGTACCCAATGTACCCAATACCCAATACCCATTCACATAGGGGGGCCGGATCTGGGGGCCCCTTGTTAAAGGGGGCTTCCAGATTCCGATAAGCCCCCCACCCACAGACCCCCACAACCACCGGGCAAGGGTTGTGGGGGTAAGGCCATTGTCCCCATCTACCCCAAAGCACCCTCCCTATGTTAAGAGCATGTGACCTGGTACAGTTCAGGAGGGGGGCACTCTCTCATCCCCCCTTTTCCTGTGACCTGCCAGGTTGCATGCTCGAATAAGGGTCTGGTATGGATTTTGGGGGGGACCCCACACCTTTTTTGGGCGCGGGGTTTCTCTTAAAATCCATAACAGACCTGAGGGGCTTGGTATGGATTATGGGGGGACCCCACACCATTTTTTTAATTCTTTTTTTTTTTAATCTTGGCGTGGGTTCCCCTTAAAATCCATACCAGACCTGAAGGGCTTGGTAACTCCACCATTTTTTTCAATAATTTTTATCTATTTTGCTGGGATTTGACAATACATTACAGCCGCAAACAGTTTTAATTTACATTTTGTCCTTTAGAAATTTAATTTTGCTGTTCTAATTCATTACACTACATAGTGTGGGGTGTGGAGTTAGCCCCCTGAGCCATGATTGGCCAAAAGCACCCTGCTTTTGGCCAGTTAAGGCTCTCTCAGCAGAGCGCATTGTGATTGGCCAAAGCATGCAGGTCAGGTGCATGCTTTGGCCAATCATAGGATGCCAATGCAATGTGACCTTGCAGTGCATTATGGGGAGTTCCATGGCACTCGAATTTGGCGCAAACGCCCCATAATGGGTGATCACCCAATGTTCAAGTCAAACTTACATCCAGCTAATCCCTATTGTTAACCATGAGTGCCTTAAAATACTTCTGCATTTACAAATGACAGTGGAGAGCTGGGGGCAGAGGGCAAAAGTCAGTGGTAGTGGAACGGATTATAAGCTTTAGCAGGTAGGGCCATTTGATCTGTCTTATATTGAATTGAACTTTCTCCCACTGTTTTTTAAAGCACTGCAAAAAATATAGTACTAAATAAATCCTGTATAATAATAATGAAAATTGATTAAGGCTATTGTTAATAAGGGACATTTGTCTAAGTCACATGTGTCGAACACAAGACCCACAGGCCGAATCTGGTCCGCCAGGCCATTTCATGTAGCCCTTGCACCCAGGGCTTTTTTCAGGCAGAACATGGTCAAACTCTGTTCTACCACCTCTGCCTCTCACCCTCTGCTCCCTGCTCTCCACTGTCACTTGAAAACACAGAAGCCTTCTGTGTTTATGAGGACAGCTTTCCACTCGGTGGCACTCATAGATCCCTGCCTGCCCTGCACTCATGGCAGGGACAAGATCAATAGAGATGCAATGTGGGATGGGTCATCATGTAGTAAGCTGCACTGTGATACCCATCTGTGCCTGGATGCACAAATGCCGACCAATGATCTCCCTACAAGTGAGAGAGAGGCAGAGCCGCCTACACTGCTGGGAAGTACTAGAGCCTGGCCAGGTAGGTGAGATGTGAGGAAGCTTTTGGGGGGTAGATATGAGGGCTGTGGAGGGAGATGTGGGTAGATGTCAGAGCTGAGGAGGGGTAGAAGTGAGATGTGGACAGCCTATGAAAGAGAACTGAACCCTGCACTCTGTGAGTAACACACTTCTCAACCCTGCACTCTGTACACAACGCACCCCAGAACTCTGGGCACCCCTGAAACTTCACTCTCTACATAGCATATCATAAAACCCTGCTCTCAGGACATTGTGTACCACTGAACTCTGCACACAAACCACAAAACACCCATAATACTGATGTGGCTCGTGATGAAACTGAGTTTGACACTCCTGGTCTAAGTTTTAAAAAGTCCCTGACACCAGGGTAAACATTATCTTTTTTATTTTTTTTTATAGTGCTCTATTTTTACATCTATCCGCCCCCTCTAGACAAAAAATTTACTTACTGCAGAGTTACTGGCACAGAAAAGTGAGAAGAATTAGACAATTCTGGGCATGTTGGATTTTTCTCTTTCCAGCTGCCCTCTGCTAATCCTTCCCCAGCTGGTGACTTTTTTTCTGCATAGCATTGTTATGGGAGTGTATGAGACACTTCTTTCTGTTCCTTTATCACCTGGTGGTGATTAGGGATGAGCTGGGTGTTCAAGTAAAATGCAGGTTCGACTCGAACACCAGGTGTTCATCCATTCCACGAAACCAGAACTTTATGGGCTGTTTGCGACATATTCAAGTGGCGCTTATGCACTGCGGCATTGCAGTGCATTGCTGGCTGATGATTGGCTAAGCATACACTATGACCCGCATGCTTGGCCAATCACAGCGTCGGCAGCAAGGAGAGCCTTAATTGGCCACTGGCAGAATGCCTGTGGCCAATTATAGCACAGGGGGTTTAGTACACTATATAAGGCCACCAGCGCAGTGGCCTTGTGTAGTGTGTTCCGGCATGCAGGGAAAGAGCAAGATAGGCAGGGACAGTGTGTTCTTTTCTCAGGCATCTGCAGGAGTTAAAGTGGGTGTTGTATGCCTCCAGCACAGTATACACCTGTAGCTACCCTTTTTTGCAGGTGTTCTCTAATACAGGCATCTGCAGGAATTAAAGTGGGTGTTGTGTGCCTCCAGCACAGTATACACCTGAAGATACCCCTTATTGCTGGTGTTGTCTGTTGCATATCTTGCATTATAGCCTTTAAAATTAGCACTTTGATTTCCAACGTTCGAGTCCCATAGACTTTAATAGGGTTCTAAAGTTCACACAAATTTTCGGTCCGTTTGAAGTTTCTGGTGCGAACCGAACCGGGGGTGTTCAACTCATCCCCAATCAGGATAAAATTATAAGAAAAAAAAAAGAAAAAGAAATATATATATATATATATATATATATATATATATATATATATGTATATATATATATATATATATATATATATATATATATATATATATGTATATATATATATATATATATATGTATATAAATATAAATATATATATATATATATATATATATATATATATATATATATATATATATATATATATATATATATATATATATATATATATATGTATATATATATATATATATATATGTATATATATATATATATATATATATATTTATATATATGTATATATATATATATATATATATATATTTATATATATATGAAAACATAAAAAAACAACCTATTTAAGGCTGAAAATATATAACAAAAAAACTGATTTATCAAGAAATTTGTTATTTTGCATTCTCAAAAATGTTCTATCAAATTCATAAAAAGGGCATAAAAAATACTCTAAAGCACGACTAAGGTGAGCACCATCTAGTGGGGTAAAAAAGGTACTACTGCCTAATAAAAAATCGAATTTATATTGCAAAACATATACTGTATGTGCTAGTAATTATAAAAAAAAAGCAATTTAGGTCAAAATCAATATTATGTCCTTTTGGCTGGAGCATATTAAGTTTGAAAATACATTTGTATTAAATTTTGCTTAACTGAATAATTTAGTTTTTTCCCCTCCAGCGAGGTTGATATTTTTCTATTGCCTATAATTGAAGTAAAGTAGGATCATTGTTTAGGTATTGTGCAAAATGTTTTGATATACTATGTTTACTGAAGTCCTTCCAAATATTCTGAACATGTTCACAAATTCTTTTCCGCATAGGCCTTTTTGTTCTTCCTACATATTGCATCTTGCATGGACATTGGAGTACATACACCACTCCCTCTGTCCTGCATGATATATAAAATCTATTGTACTGTGTTGCGGTGGCTCATAGAGACAGATAGGCAGAGACAGCGTCTTCATTTCTTTTGAACCTAGTGCAGTTACGGTGTATTGTGCCCCCTGCACAGTGTACACTTAAAGGTACCCCAATTGCTGGTGTTATTCTGGTCCTATACCACAGGCAGCTGCAGCAGTTACAGTCGGTGTATTATGCCCCCTGCACAGTGTACACATGAAGCTACCCCAATTGCTCGTGTTGTTCTGGTCCTATACCACAGGCAGCTGCAGCTGTTACAGTCTGTGCATTGTGCCCCCTGCACAGTGTTTACCTGAAGCTACCCCAATTGCTGGTGTTGTTCTGGTCCTATACCACAGGCAGCTGCAGCAGTTACAGTCGATGTATTGTGCCACCTGCACAGTGTATACCTGAAGCTACCCCAATTGTTGGTGTTGTTCTAGTTCTATACCACAGGCAGGCTTCTGCACCTAAAGCTACCCCACCAGCTGCAGCATACTGCCAGGTTTGCTCCAGTGACGAGGAGGGAGGGGATGATGAGGTCACCGACTCCACGTGGGTGCCTGATAGGAGAAAGGAGGAGGAGGCAGGATGCCCTCCAAGGGCCAGCTTAAGGGCAGCACACCGAACTGAATTACACCGCAGGGCTCCGCCTGTGCAGGGCACTGCCTCTGTGTGTTATTCCAAAAGATCTTTGGTGTGGGCCTTTTTTGAGATGAGTGCATCAGATCGCATCACTGCTATTTGCAACATGTCTCTCAAGCGTATCTCGCGTGGCCAAAACATCAGCCGCTTGGGCACCACATGCTTGACCAGACATATGTTGACCTGCCATGCAGTTCCTTGGAAAGCATACCTTAAAGACCCACACCAAAGAACATAGCAGACCTCTCCTTGCTCCTCATCAGCTGGGATCTCCAACCCCACTATACCTTCAGTCCTCTCTGAAACCTGCATTGAGAAGAATGAAGATGTAGAATTAGGTGTGTCACAGCCAAGTACTTGCGGGCACTCTGCTAGCAGTACACCGATGCCCGATTGTACCAGGCAAATTTCCCTGCCCCAGCTGCTGGACCATCAAAAGAAGTTTACTTTTAGACATCCACATGCCCAGCAATTGAATGCTAGCTTGGCTAAATTACTAGCACTTCAACTGCTGCCTTTTCAGTTGGTAGACTCGGCCCCCTTCCGTGAGTTTGTGCAATGTACAGTTTCTCAAACGCCACTTTTTCTCACGGAAGGCGATTCCGGCTCTCTATCGGAATGTGGAAGGCAATGTCCATGCCTCGCTGGACAGGGTGGTCAGCGGTAAGGTGCATATTACCGCTGACTCATGTTCCTGCAGGCATGGACAGGGACGTTACCTATCTTTCACGGTGCGTTTGGTCACTCTTCTGGTAGCTGGGAAGGATGCAGGACAAGGTGTAGTAGTGTTGGAGGTTGTTCCGCACCATGCCTCCAAAATGCTAATACTGGTTGTGACACACCTCTCTCCTCCACCCCTCCTCTTCTTCTTCATCCATGGCCTCTTCTTGTGCTTTGTCCTCAGAACCAGTGGTGCTCTGTAGGCGTTCAAGGGGCTACGAAAGTACACGGGCAAGATGCCATGCCGTGCTTGCGCTGGTGTACTTGGGGGACAGGAGCCACACTGGGGCAGATATTCTGCCAGCTCTGCAGGGGCAGGCTGAGAGGTGGTTGATGCCACGCCAGCTTAAGCCAGGAATGGTGGTTTGCGACAATGGCACCAACCTCCTCTCCGCCCTCCGACAGGGACAGCTGACTCATGTGCCCTGTGTGGCTCACGTCCTTTACTTGGTGGTGCAGCGGTTCTTAGGCAGGTACCCTGGCTTACAAGATGTCTTGAGGCAGCCCAGGAAAGTCTGTGTGCATTTCCGCCAGTCATATAATGCCAGTGCTCGGCTGGCTGAACTCTAAAAAGAATTTAACCTGCCCAAGAACCGCCTTATATGTGACATGCCCACCAGGTGGAGCCACAGTACAAGGGTAAGGTTGCGGACCTTATCTTGCCGTCACAGAGGGAGCAGAGGATGAGACACCTCCGGGAGGCCTTGCAGAAAGGTCTGTGCAACGCGTTCCCAGAGACTGGGAGGTTACAAATTCCTGGTCCTGGACAACGTGTTGCTGAGGCTTCGGTCAGTCACAGAAGGAGCAGTGGAGAAGGTGGCGGTCTGACCGATGCGTTCAGACAAGTTTTTAGTCCGCAGCCCCAAGGTATGATCAGTCCCAGCAACCATCGCCAGCGTCTGATTTATATGGTGCAGGAATATCTAGAGGCAAGGACAGACTTGGACACCCTTCGCACCGAAAATCCTCTGCGTTACTGGGTCTTGAGGATGGATCACTGGCCAGAGCTTGCACAGTATGCAATTTAGCTCATGGCCTGTCCTGCATCCAGCGTTCTTTCGGAACGCACATTCAGTGCTGCTGGAGGCTTTGTAACCAATCACAGGGTGCACCTGTCCACCGACTCGGTTGATCGACTGACCTTCATAAAGACGAATCAGTCTTGGATCACCACCAGCTACCAAGGACCTGAAGCTGAATAACCAAATATTTTTTTTTTTTTAAATGTCACATCCCTTCAAGACTGCCTATGCTGATGCTGAGTAACTATCCTGTTATGCTGACAGACTATCCTCTTCCTCAATGATCCTGCTCATAGCTTGAACATTTTTGGTTCTGGGCACCGCCACCAGTGGCTAAGGCCCAATTTTTCAGCCCTTGTTTAACTGGGGCATGTAATTACAATTTTTTATGCAATACTTTACAGCAGGGCTCATTCCTTCACTCAAACTAGAGTATCTGTGGGGGGTTTCAGTGTCGTGGCACCAGCACCAGTGCCTTAGGCCCAATGTTTCAGCCCCTGTTTAACAGGGGCGTGTAATTACACTTTTTGATGCAATATTTTGCAGGAGGGTTCGTTGCTGCGCTCAACTACAATATTTGTGAGTGGTTGCAGTGTTGTGGCACCAGTACCTAAGGCCCAATTTTTAAGCCCCTGTTTAGCAGGGGCACGCAATTACAAATTTTGACGCAATACTTTGCAGCAGGGCTCATTCCTGCTCTCCAAATAGAGTTTCTGTGAGGTGTTGCAGTGTTGTGGCACCAGTGCCTAAGGCCCAATTTTTCAGCCCCTGTTTAACAGGTGCATGTAATTACAATTCTTGATATAATATTTCATAGCAGGGCCCGTTCCAGCGCCCACCGAGAGTAATTGTGAGGACTTACAGTGTTGTGGCACCAGAACCACCACCACCACCACCAAAGCCCCAATTTTTCTACCACTGTTCAACAAAGGCATGCAATTACAATTCTTGATATAATAGTTCACAGAAGGGCATTACAGTGCCCACCAAGAGTCAATGTAAGGGCTTATAGTGTTGTGGCAACACCAACACCTTAGGCCCAAATTTTTGCAGAGCATATAGGGCAGGCCCCTACTTCCAAACATCCAAAAAATGTCTCCTACTTGCAAACAGAAGGAGACAACCGGAGGTGAGATGAAAAAATACGGACGGCAAAGAAAATTATACAGGGGTGATAACCCTTTGCTATGTTTTCCAAAAAGCTTAAAAATAGATTTTTTGACTGGAGCTACAATTTAAAAATGTACCATTTCAAAATTACAAACAGATTCTACTTAACACAACAAACCTACACAGTCCCTGTCTTGTTTGCACCGCCTGTATACTGCTGTTCTGAGTATATAGGGTCTGGGGTCCCCATGCCTTTCCTTTTTTTAATTTGGGTACGGGGTTCCCCTTAATATCCGTACAAGGCCCAAAGGGGCTGGTAATGGGCTGGGGGTGTGACACATGCCATTTTTCTCAATGATTTTCATGTATATTGCCGGAACCCGACATAACATCACAGCCGCAAGCAGTTTTAAATGACTTTTTTTCCCGTTAGAAATGTAATTTTGTGCAGGGACTGTTCTAAACATGGGAAACACGTGCCACTTCACAGGTATACTATAGACACCCCCCAGGCATGAAATTTAAACAAATATTTCACTTTTTTTCACTTTAAGCGTGATTAAAATCAGTGTTCCCAAAAAAACAACCATTTAAAAAAAAAGATTGCATTGATACATGTCCCCAGGGGCAGGAGACGGGTCCCCAAACCCTTTTTAGGATAATAACTTGCATATTAGCTTTTAAAATTAGCAATTTTGATTTCGAACGTTTGAGTCCCATAGACTTTAATGGGGTTTTCGGTCTTATCGCAGGTTCTGGTGCGAACCAAACCGGGAGTGTTTGGCTCATTCCTAGTGGTTATATTGGCTTCCTCCATGTTGGCTGTTTTCTTTTCTCTCTCTGCAGGGTCACAGTCTTCTGGCTATGGGATGCCCCCACAAATCTAAAACTGTAGAATAGCATATCCCTTTTACTTTTAAATGGAAAACCACCCTGTTTATTTTTCAAGTTGTATTTTGTGACTACATTTGTGTTTATTTAAAACCACTGACACATCTTGGCAAGGATTGCAAAATATGAAGCAGCGCAGTCGCTAAGTGGTTAGCACTTCTGTTTGGCAGCACTAGGGTCGCTGGTTTGAATCCCAAATATGATACTACCTGCCTGGACTTTGCATGTTCTCCCTGTGCTTGGATTTTCTCCCACACTCCAAAAACATGCTTGTAGGTTAATTGGATCCTGTCTAAATTGGTCCTAGTATGTGTATATATGAATTTGAGTTAGGGACCTTAGATGGTAAGCTCCTTGTAGGCAGGGACTGATGTGAAGTGCTGTGTAAATTGACAGTGCTTTATAAGTGTCTGTAATAAAATAAATAAATATGCTGAACACCTTTCACCTGGAGGAGTGAACATACAGTATTCTATGAAATATATATATAAACCATTTTCGTAATTGGTACTAGTGTTCTATTTTGAACTAAACTACGTGATTTACACTTTAGAAGGCTTTTTATCTTAGGAAATGTATATGTTGTTTATGTAAATGTTATACATACAAATAAACATATTTTTGTATTTTTTTTGTATTTTTGTTATTATACAGGTTTTATATAGCGCCAACAGTTTGCTCATCACTTTACAACATGAGGGCAGACATTACAGTTACATTACAATTTGGTACAAGAGGAATCAGAGGGCCCTGCTCGTTAGAGCTTACAATCTAATACCGTAAATATCTGCATATATGATTCTTTTAGTACTATAGCATAAAGTACCTATTTTTAAATATGGAGTGTTTCTAACAAATCAAACACATGACCCATATGTTGCAAAGAAAAATGTCTCCTTCAACTGATAACATATTTTGAATATTAAAAAAAAAAGAAAAAATATCTTAAAGTGTGTGAAATCTCTGTTCTACTTATGTAGGCATTTTGTCTCTTGTGTAATTTCCTAGTATTCCCAACAGATTGTGACAGCTCTAATTTAAAATTCTCAGGTAAAATGGAGATGTTTGCAGGAGAAAGAAGACATTTTGACAGATGAAAAATAGCTGGCAGAAAGTATTTCTGCTGTGTGACTGAATGACTTACATCCATATTGTCAATTCATTAAAATGAAAATTAATTTAGCCGTAGATAGAGAGATAGATAGAGAGATAGATAGATAGAGAAAACATTTTGTACTAAAAAAAAATAAAAAAAATTGCATTTTCCTTATGTAAGCAGTAAGAGGGAAAACAAGTAGTACATTCAAAGTTTTGCCAGTGTTTGTAATAGGTTTTCTATCACTGTCTGCCTCTGAGACAAAGTGACAGCAGATTCCCATTTCTGTGAGTGCCATTGGCAAGGCGTTCTGAACCATAGCTATTCATGTTGTTTGGAAGATGGATTGGGTTCCAGCAGACCATTGTGAACAGCTGGGAGGTGTATCTCACTATCCTCCAGGGAAATACTCACATCTTCCCACTGGCTCTAATTAATTAATCATTACCCAAAGATTACCAATTAGATAAAGGGTTTTAAGTGATTTTTAACTGCAGTACAGTGCAGGAAATACAATAAACAATTATTGTTTACTACACCTGACCTGGATAACAGATAAGAATGTGTAATCAGCAAAGTGCTATTATTATTCATCCACTCAGATAAAAGCTGCTTTTGTAGCTATTTTACAAGAAAATGATCAGTTCTGTCTTTACCGGCGTAGATTAAAACAAATAAGAATGGTTAAAGTCAGTGTCCCAATTACTGGGGATTTTAAACAAGGATGTTATAAGAAAGTGTAACTCAGACTAAACAAAGTAACATATTTACGTCATAGTTTAAACTTTTCTATACAATGACACATCATTATTTTATTTTACTTATTTATTGATTTATTTATTTCTGTTTGTAAGTGTGAAAACATATATGTTTTAAAGCATAAAAATAATAATTGTAAGTAGTAAATTTGAAATACCACCTGCTTTTTATGAAATAAATACAGAAATAAATAAATACAGAAATACAGTCTAGTTGTTTTTCACTAATCATTTCAAAATATGCAGGTGCTTTAGTGGAGTGGGGAGGGATGATCATAATGCTTCTTAGCAGAGCCTTGCAAATAAAGCATAACAGTATATTATGAGACAGAGAAACTCTGCATGTCGAAATGATCAGTGGATCCAGCTTACAATTTATGCAAATCATATTTCCTATTGATCCCAGATTCCAAAGCCATCCTTGGGATGAATGTATGGATGTACAGCAGTAAAAACCTAAACACGGTTATAACCTTTCCTCACTCTATCCAAAACCAAGTAAGAAAGCTTTGGCTGGAAATACATACCAACCTAGTTCCCTATTTCACCTCTATAGTCCTACCTCATTTTGGAAAATTCGTACATTCGGAAGCATCCAAAATACAAATTTCTATGCTTCCGAATTGTATATGAAAGTACCAAATTTCGTTGATGAATTTTGGATCCAAATTCTGTATGTTCTGTGGACCAATCAGAGGTTTTCTTAGTGAGGGTTGGGAAAATTACTTTTTTTTTAATATGGGTGTGGGAGACTGGTACAATGGGAGATTCAGAATCAGACAAAATAAGAATGTTCATTAATATCGTTTTATTATTGTCATAATAATTACGATTATTCGTTATGATGAAGTTAAAAACCCAGGAAGTCAGCACAGCACAGGGATGGTTGGAGCCCCTCATAATGTGTACAGCCCCAGGAGGAAGTCAGCACAGCACAGGGATGGTGGTAGCCCCTCATAATGAGCACAGCACAGGGATGGTGGGAGCCCCTCATAATGAGCACATCACAGGGATGATGGGAGCCCCTCATAATGAGCACAGCACAGGGATGATAGGAGCCCCTCATAATTATCACAGCAGGGGTAAAAACCCCAGGAGGAAGTCAGCACAGGACAGGGATGGTGGGAGCCCCTCATAATGAGCATAATGAGTCGATGACTGCCATACTGAGAAAGGTATTTTTTGCTTTTTAAATTCATCATAACGAACATTTGTAATTGTTACAAAAAGTTAACGAACCTAACAAAAATTCGTACGAATCCAAATTGAATTTCGGACATGAATTACGAAATACAAATTAACGGCTAATACGAAACGGAACAAAACAAAAAAAACTAAATTTATTGGTGGTCACATGTCTACCTCATACCCCCTTTTTTGTCATTCCCATTTTTTTAGTGTATCTCCCCTTATTCTCACAGACCTTTACTCTTCTTCGACGTTATTCTATCCCTCTCACTGACCTAATTCACATTTTGATGCCTTTGAAAAGAACTTAGAGGACTTGCAGATTCTGATCGGCCCCTCACTTGCAGACACCCATAACCCTTAACATTCATTAACAGGTAGAAGCTGTTATGTATAATAGCGGTAGTAATACCACTATTATGCATAGCATTCAGCTTCCATTGAATGAGCAAATGTTTGAACATTCATTTAGACACCCAAAGAGCCAATGTTTGGGCCAAATTAGTTCTGTTTGCAAAAAGATGACATCCAAATATTTGCCCATGGAAATTCTTTTAACTGGCTCAGTACTTACAGTATGTATTTAAAGTGGAATTACAATGTGAGAAATTATTCAGCAGTAAACACCACCATAAATAAAGCAATCTTTATTGATATACTACAGCATTTTTTATGTTTTGGACACTGTTATTATTGCCCAGATCCTAGGGAAAGAGACTAAAGTCACAAAGACAGGTAATGAAGAAAATAACTATCTATAAAAAAAAACTGCAAAAATAAAAACCCAGCAAAGATTTATTCAAATGTGGAAGAGTTAAAAACATATTTTTACATTTTCTTTGTGTCCCTATTGAAGAGTCTTATTCTTACAGTACTTTCTGTCTCATTGTCCACCTAGAGGTATAGGACAGGATACAGACAGCAATAAAACAGCAGTAAAAATAGAGGTTCTAACATTTTCACACATTGTTTAAAACAAAAAGAAAAAGTCTTGAGTTCCACTTTAAAGAGAACTCATGTGGGTAAAAATATGGAGAGGGGTTGAATTGCTTTTAAAGTTGCAAGCTGTTATCTTGTTCTTGGCTTGTCCTTACTCATCTGGAACTTACTTAACACTTACCTGGATACAGGTATACAAAACAGGAGTTTATTACAGGAGTTTAAATATTTGGTCTTTACCAACTACATACTTCCTCCAGGTCAGTATTGCAATAGGTAGTGAAGGTATGGGAAGATCAGAGTCTAGTACAGTGTTTCTCAACTCCAGTCCTCAAGGTGCTCCAACAGGTCATGTTTTCAGGATTTCCCGCAGATGAAATGGCTGTGGTAATTGAAACTGATTAAATTACCTGTGCAAAATAATGGAAAACCTGAAAACGTGACCTGTTGGTGCGCCTTGAGGACTGGAGTTGAGAAAAACTGGTCTAGTATATTCACAGACCTCAATGCAGAGCACCTAGAATCCTGGGAGTTGTAGCCAAAGCCTTCAGCTATGTATTGGTATGATAGAGTACCTGAACTACAGGCCTCAATAGACTTTGTGTAAGTAGGAGAAGCTTGAGAGAGCTTTTATTAAATCACTTGGAAAAAGCCTGCTCTCATGGTGCAGCGGGTGTCCATGGATCCAGGCCTGTCTGTGTGAGTAGGAGACAGAGCCAGTCCTAAAGAATCTAAGGTTAAGGGAGAGATCACGGTTAATCTGCAGCACTGCCAGCCTTGTAGGCTTTGGGGGATTGCTGCAGAGAGACCAAGCTCTCACCGGATTCACACCTCTGACAGAGTTGCAGTTGCACTAGGACAGGACTGAAAGGCTCCTTCCACCGCGTTAGTCTACTGCCCACCTCAGGGAGTTGGTGCGTGGACCTGCTTTATATTATTTAGCAGTAGCCTTATTTCTGACAATTATTGTCCTGCGCTCTTTAAAACAGCATGGAGGTTTAAAGGACCACCATAAACATACCAACGCTCACTTAAAGCAGGAAATAAACTTTAAGGACTGCCCTTATCAACCACCTTGCAGTTTTCCCTCATCTCCCCTTCACTGTTTATGCTGTTCAATCTTGACTGTGCCTACCTCAATGGTTTAGGCCTAGCACAGCAGCCATCATTGCACATTGGCAGTATAGCTCTAGTATTGTTAGATCAAGTCTCATTATTGCCGACTGCTGCACTTTCATGGGTGATAAGAATTATTTACTGTGTTCCACTATTTGCTTGTCTCTTTTGCTCAACTTGTGAGAGGGGCTGAGGCCCTTGAGGAAGTTGAGGTATAGAACAGAACTATGTTAACCAGCGGCTCTTTCCAGGATAGTTGTCAGGTACTCACCAAAGCCGAAGTGCTGAGAGCGGCTTCCCTTGCAGCTGGGTGCACAGTACCCCTGAGGATGGAACAGTGGGTACAGGGCACAGAGAGGCACGGGTTACCAGCAGGTGACTGGAATGCAGCAGGTCTACTGAAGGAAGAGATGCCCGTGCAGAAGATCTTGGAGTTGGTAGAGGTAAACGCCTGCCAGGGGTTCCAACACCTGGAGTGAAGGCCGAGGGTCAAACACAGGTACAGTCCGTGAGACAAATGATATTCCAGAGGCAGGCCGAGGGTCAAGCACAGCTATCAGTCCGTGAGATAAAGGATATTCCAGAGGCAGGCCGAGGGTCAAGCACAGGTATCAGTCCGTGAGATAAAGGATATTCCAGAGGCAGGCCGTGAGCCAGCAAGGCTAAGTGCAGAAAGTCAGTTTAAACAAGCCAGGGGTCAGATCAGGAGAGAAGCAGAGTGGTCTTCAAACAAGCCGGGTCACAACAGAAAGTGGTCAACAGGAACAGGAAACAGGAACACAGGTGATCTGAGGAGACAAACCAGCAAAGACACAGAGCACATTGATGCCTTTTATAGGACTGTCAGGCCAATCAGGTAAGGCCCATAGCCGTTTGTGCAGCTCTTCCCCGCAGGTGCACGGGGAAGTGCCGACGTTGAAGTCTGGTGATTCTCTGACAGTGCCCCCCCCCAAGGGGCAGCCTCCGGATGCCCAATCTGGCTGGTAGCTTGGGGTGTCTCCGGTAAAAATCCCGTATCAGGCAAGGAGCGTGGATGTTGCTGGAGGGTTCCCAAGAACTGTCTTCAGGGGGATACCCTTTCCATTTTACCAGGTATTGGGTCTGTCTTCCCCTTTTTCGACAGTCCATTATGGCTTCAACCTCGAATTCTTCCTCGCCTTCGACTTGGACGGGTGGAGGTGGTGCCACTTGTCTTCCGGTGAAGGAGCTTGGAATCACTGGTTTTAATAGGGATGCATGGAACACCGGGTGAATTTTGTACGAACTAGGTAGCGCCAGTTCAAAAGCTACTGGATTTACCACCCTTTTGATTCCAAAGGGGCCAATGAACTTGGGACCAAGCTTCCGTGACGGGTATGGCAATCTCAGGTTGGCAGAAGATAACCAAACCTTATCCCCGATCTTGAAACTTGGGCAACTTCTTCTTCCTTTATTGTAGTATACCTCATAGTCTCTTTGAGCCTTCTTCATGGCCTCCTGAATCTGTAGGAAATTGTCCTGAATTGACTTTACCCGTTCTTGGACTGCAGGAGCGGAGACTTCAGGGACGGAATCTGGCAAGAAAGAAGGGTGATAGCCATAGTTCGCCCAAAATGGAGTTTGGTTGGTGGCGGAATGTACAGAGTTATTATACGCAAATTCCGCGCAGGGCAGGAGAGAGGACCAATTGTCTTGAGAGCAGGAGCAGAAGCAATGAATGTATTGTTCTAGTGTCTGATTTGTTCTTTCTGTTTGCCCGTTGCTTTGCGGGTGGTATGCGGAGGATAGTGAGGACTTGATTTCTAGTGCTTTGCAGAGGTCTTTCCAGAATTTGGAGGTGAATTGGATTCCCCTATCAGACACGATGTTGAAAGGGACGCCATGTAGCCTCACGACTTCCTTGATAAAGATACTTGCTGTAGCTGAAGCAGAAGGGGTTCCATACATAGGTAGAAAATGTGCCATCTTCGAGAGACGATCTACCACTACTAGGATTGTAGTGAACTGGTCAGAAGGTGGTAAGTCAACAATAAAATCCATAGAGATCTCTCTCCAAGGGCGTTCGGGAACAGGTAAGGACCTCAAAAGTCCCCAGGCCTTGGTGTTTGCCCCCTTGTTAAGCTGGCAAGTGATACAGGATTGGACATAGTTCTTGCAGTCCCTTCTCCAACCCGGCCACCAGTACGAACGACTGATTAGATCGGCAGTCTTCTGGATCCCAAAATGTCCTGCCATCTTGTGGTCATGAAAGGTTTGCAAAATCTGAGGTCTTACTGAAGGAGGAATGAATACCTTGTTGTGTGCCCATAGCAAACCGTGTTTCCTTTCCAGGGAGGATGCTGTAGTTTTGGAGAGTTGGTTAGTGGCTTGTTTGATGGCAGTTTCTAGATCGGGCTGGATAATTTGGAGGAAGTTGTGTGGAGACAGAATAGTTGTGGATTCAGGTGGTTCTTCGGCTTCTGGAAACATTCGGGAGAGTGCGTCTGCTTTCCCATTCTTGGAACCGGAACGGAAGGTGATATGGAAATTGAACCTGGAGAAAAAGAGAGCCCAGCGTGCTTGTCGGGGTCGGAGGCGTTTAGCAGCTCTGAGGTACTCCAGGTTCCTGTGATCTGTAAAGATCATGATGGGTTGAGACGCACCCTCCAGCAGGTACCTCCATTCTTCCAGTGCAAACTTTATAGCGAGAAGTTCTCGATCTCCGACATAAATCGTAATTCCTCTCCGGAGGACTGAGTTTACGAGAGGCAAAGGCAACTGGATGAAGGAGAGCCTTCGGCCCACTTCTTTGGGAGAGGATAGCACCTAATGCGAATTCAGAGGCATCCACCTCCAACACATAGGGAAGGCTTGGATCTGGATGTAGGAGGATAGGAGCTGATATAAAGAGTCTCTTTAATTAATCGAAGGCTTCCTGTGCTTGTGGAGACCATCGAAATTTGACCTGCTGGCTGGTTAGTTGGGTGATGGGGGAAATAATCGTGGAGAAGCCCTGCATGAACCTGCGATAAAAATTGGCAAAGCCAACGAATCGCTGTACAGACCTTTTGTCTGAAGGTGCCGGCCATTCTTGAAGGGCTTTGATCTTCTTTGGATCCATTGAGATTCCTCCTGTGGCGATGATAAATCCAAGGAACTGGATGGTGTCTCTCTCAAATTCACACTTTTCTCCCTTTAGGTAGAGCCCATGTTCTCTGAGGACAAGGAGGACCTTCCTGACGTGAGTACGGTGCAGTTCTGTTCTTAATGGTAATTTTATTAAGTTCCCTGTAGTCCACGCAAGGCCTGAGGGAACCGTCCTTTTTTTCGACAAAAAAGATGCCTGCACCAGCTGGAGAAGAGGATGGTCGGATGAATCCCTTTTCCAGGTTTTCATCTATGTAAGAGCATAGGGTTTCTAGTTCAGTCTCTGATAATGGAAAGATCCGACCAAATGGAATTTCGGAACAGGGGAGCAAGTCTATCGGGCAATCATAGGGCCGATGGGGTGGCAGAGTATCAGCCTTCTTCTTGTCAAAGATGTCCAAAAAATTATGATAGGCTGAAGGGACATGTTGCAGGTTATCAGGAATGGTCTGTATGGTTAGGCAGGAGGTGGACTTGTGGGAGGTTGGCAGGTGACAGTGCTGTGAACAGTAGGCAGATGAAAAGAGTACTTCTTTCTTGTTCCAGTTGATCTGTGGGTCGTGGGCTTGTAACCAAGGGAAACCCAGAATGATTGGGGACATAGGAGAGTGGATAACGTCAAAGCGAAGAAATTCGCACTGACCAGAGTCTGTGGATGTCAAGATTGGTACTGTTTCCTGGGTCACAGGACCGGAGCAGGGTAGGGAGCCATCGGCCAGATGAATCTGAAGGTGTTGTTTTTTAGAGCAGAGGGGAACGTGCAGGCTCCGAGCTAGGGTTATGTCCATAAAGCAACTGCAGGCCCCGGAGTCAATGATGGCTCCCAGCCGAACCTCCTCTTCCGCCACCTGTAATGAAACCGGGAGGACAAGGTGAGACCGGGTGGAAACCGCAATCTAGGAATTCACAGCAACACGAGGTTGGCACTTACTGGGTCTCACAGGGCAGCTGCGTAGGAAATGGCCCGCTTCACCACAATATAGACAAAGGTTGGCTTGACGCCGACGGAGTCTCTCGTCAGGGGTGAGTGGAGCCCGGACCAAGCCCAGCTGCATGGGTTCGCCATCAGTAGAGGAGGTGGGAGCTGGAACAGGTGCGGGTACCGGGGGTACCCGGGGTAGCATCCACATGGGTCTAGGTGACTGGAGGCGTTCGGAGCGACGCTCCCGTAGACGTCGATCAAGTTTGGTAGCCAACTGGACCAGATCTTCCAGGGATATAGGGGTGTCTACTCGGGCTAGTTCATCTTTCAAGGTCTCAGACAGGCCCAGACGGAACTGATACTTAAGGGCAGCCTCATTCCAGTTAGTGTCCCCAGACCATTTCCGAAATTCCACAATGTAATCCTCTACTGGTCTCTTTCCCTGGGTTAGGGAATGCAGGATGGCTTCAGCCGTAGCGGTGCGCTGGGGATCGTCATATAGTTGTGACATAGCTTCAAAAAAAGTCTCTACTGAATCAAGAAGGGGGCTCTTCTGTTCTAGGAGGTTATGGGCCCAGGACTGTGGCTCATCGGATAGCAGGGAAATGATGAAACCCACCTTTACCGACTCAGAATGGAAGGTCCTGGGCTGCAAAGCCAAATACAGGAGGCATGCGTTTTTAAATGACCTAAACTTCTTCCGGCTGCCCGAAAAATGCTCAGGAGTAGGGACCCTGGGTTCTGGAAGGGTCATGACTACCGCAGGTGTAGCATCGCCTTGGGCTTGCAAAGCAGAAGGGCTGCTGGCTGTGGACGATGGAGAATCTGGTAGACTGGGAGCGACTGCCAAGTGCTGAAGGCGACCCTCAATCTGGAAGTAGCCATCTTGGAGTCGCTGTACGGCCTGGGTGAGGGCTGCAACCTGCTGGCAGAGAGCCTCCAAAGGTGAGCCAGCCCTGTCGGCTTCTGACATGGCTGGTTTTACTGTCAGGTACTCACCAAAGCCGAAGTGCTGAGAGTGGCTTCCCTTGCAGCTGGGTGCACAGTACCCCTGAGGATGGAACAGTGGGTACAGGGCACAGAGAGGCACGGGTTACCAGCAGGTGACTGGAATGCAGCAGGTCTACTGAAGGAAGAGATGCCCGTGCAGAAGATCTTGGAGCTGGTAGAGGTAAACACCTGCCAGGGGTTCCAACACCTGGAGTGAAGACCGAGGGTCAAACACAGGTACAGTCCATGAGACAAAGGATATTCCAGAGGCAGGCCGAGGGTCAAGCACAGGTATCAGTCCGTGAGATAAAGGATATTCCAGAGGCAGGCCGAGGGTCAAGCACAGGTATCAGTCCGTGAGATAAAGGATATTCCAGAGGCAGGCCGAGGGTCAAGCACAGGTATTAGTCCGTGAGCCAGCAAGGCTAAGTGCAGAAAGTCAGTTTAAACAAGCCAGGGGTCAGATCAGGAGAGAAGCAGAGTGGTCTTCAAACAAGCCAGGCCACAACAGGAAGTGGTCAACAGGAACAGGAAACAGGAAACAGGAACACAGGTGAGCTGAGGAGACAAACCAGCAAAGACACAGAGCACATTGATGCCTTTTATAGGACTGTCAGGCCAATCAGGTAAGGCTCATAGCCGTTTGTGCAGCTCTTCCCCGCAGGCGCACGGGGAAGTGCCGACGTTGAAGTCTGGTGATTCTCTGACAATAGTGCTGCATGTGGTTGTGCCAAGAGCAAAACGAACAATCAGAAGTATGCATAGTGGTTGATGTGGCAAGGGATAAATGGACAGAAGAATAGCTTTGACAGGCACCTGTAATGGAGGATCAGAGTTCCTACCAGTATCCAAGGGGTTAGCCTTCAACTTACTGATGAGGTCAAAGTTAGCCTGATCATGGTAAGTGTGTAAGAATCCAATCCAGAAAGCAATGGACTGGCCACACCAGTAGCACATCTATGGCACTACCAAGTTTCCCTTTGGTTCCCTCATTGATGATATTGGGAAGCTGGTGGAAAATCTTATGAAGAATGCCTCCCTGCCAGTCAACTATAGGTACAGGAAGCTGTGATTCTTCTCTGGGAAGACCCCCATATCCTCAGGAGAAGATGACTTTGACATCTGGATTGATCAAGCCATGAAGACGGTTGATGAGTGGGAAGTATCAGAAACGGTAAAGAGACAGAGTAATTGAGAGCCTGTGGGCACTGGCTTCAGATGTTATCTGGAATCCTAAATAGGATAAACCAGGCTGCACCATTGCTGAATGATTTGAGGCCCTCTAATAAATCTTTGGAAGGGTGGAGAACTGTGCTGTGCTCATTTCCTCTTTGAAAACATTGCTCAGCAGGAGGGAGAGACTATGTCACACATCTACATAAGATCCTTCAAGCACAAGCCACAAGCAAGGCCTTTGGTATCTTAAGTTATGAAAGGAGCAAAGCCTCCAGATTCAATTATGCTCAAACTGAGGGCGAGGGATAAGCGTGACCCATTAGCCTACTCCAAAATGATGCAGACAATTAGGGAGGAAAAAGCTCTAATCACTGCTAAAGGTCAGAAGTCTGAAAAGACTAAAGCCAGGTACACACTACACATTTTTTTTTCAGGCAACCTAGTGTTTCCACTCAATTTAAAATGCAATAAATAAAAAAAAGCTATATCAGCATTATACTTTAGAGAATACAAATTTAAAATACAAAATTCACTCTATGCCCATGATAGAACTTTTACAGTAACATGGATGTCTTCAGATCTATAAATATTGTAATGCTAATTTGACAAAGGTGATGTATATGCTGTGCCTCTTTATAAAGGAGCAATAACCATTTAAATAATTTAGACAGTCTTGTTTAATTCAATGTGAAATGCAATTACACCTCCATGATATAAGCATATGCTTAACAATTATACTTAAACCCTATGTTTCGTGCATACAGAGTTGATTGCACAGTGTCCTTGAAAGTGGTACATTTTTCCCTAAAATATTTTAATCTCATTTCTGTAGCCATTTTTCCACAGAATAAAACATAGTTTACATTTTTATTACAGAGTTGGTTTTTGAGTCTGGCGACAAAGGCCAAGGATTACATCTGGAAAACGTTAACCAGATATATTTAGACTCCAGTGGAAGTGCAGAACGTTATGACATGATTAACAGAAATGTGGTCTGCAAACTGTAAAATGAAAGATACGAATGGGAAGGGATACAAACACAATAGGGTGATTGTTAGTATAGATAAGTACAATATGGTAACAGACCTTTAAGGCTTGCCATAGATGGACTGATGTTACATTGAGAATGAAGGGTAGAAGGATAATTAACTGATCTTAAACACATTGCATTGTCTTTTTAGGATCAACCACAGACATCTTCCCAACTTGGCTGGACAGGGAATGACGTGTAAGCAGGATAGCATCCTTGTTTACTTTTGTGCTTAATCATGTACTAAACTAACATCTCAGAAGACAGCCTCAAAAAACAGCCCCACAGATGTTTTGATAACCAACTGCTCAGGCATAGCCAGCAGTGAGTAACATTGCAATTGCAGTATAACAGGCTGCAGGTGAGATATTTAACATATGTAACAAAGGAGACAGGGAGAGGGGAGTATACCTTAGATCAGGTGGTATAGACACCTTATCTTGTAACATTATTTTAAATTTGGATTATGAATATAACAGAGCAGGAATGTTTTCTGTCACAGTCTTCTCTTGGGGATCTATGTCATATGACATGTTTGTCACATTTCCAATGGTAGGAAGCGGAGACAGAAAACATCCCCACTCTCCTGCATTGGTGCCACACTGGTCAGACTTCTCACCTTCTGCAGGCACCCAATGCTGGATTGAGTGTTCCAGCACAGGAACATAGGGTGGGTATGTGGAACCCCAGGTTCAAATCCCAGAAAAGTTCTGCAGAAACCAGAGAGGTATAAACCATATATAGCAAAATGGAGTTACTCAGTTAAGCATAATTTTTTGAGTAAGTAAACTACTGTAAATATCTGCTCTGTTTAGTGGTATCCCACTCACAGGGTGTTTATAGTGGCAAATGCTATACAATTATCAGAGGTAGCCTTGGTTTAACAGTTTAACTGAAGCTTTTTTTTTTTAAACCCCCTTGTGATGATTGCACCTAATCATATACATATTGGTATTATTATTTAATGCATATGTTATTATTCTTATTCTTATTCTTTTTAAAATACTTACTCAGCTCTCCCCAGGGGGAGCATGCTCCCATCTTCAGTGCTGGCATGTGAAGCCGTCACATTTCTTCTTTCGGTATACGGCTCCGCTGGCTGCCCAGCATCCAGATCTTGTGCATGTGCATATCTTCGAAAGCGCACCGTAAAAACAAATGGAGGAGGCCCATTGACTCCTGGGATTGATTAAACTCATATTTCAGGATCCAGTGCGCAGTGAGGTACAGCGGCGAGGTACAGTGCAGCGTTCGCAGTGCAAATAAAGTACTTATATTACTTGGAAAAAAAATGTCCAATGAGAGATTAGAAAGTTATCACAAATGGGGGGTGGATGGGGTGAAGCCGCAAAGTTTAACATGTGGGTGGGACTCTGCTTTAAAGAGAGAGAGAGAGAGAGAGAGAGAGAGAGAGAGAGAGAGAGAGAGAAGAGAGTAAGAGCACTTGCCCAGTTTTTAAAACCATCTGTGATCCTACTAAAGATATTTTCCTTCACTTCCGTTAAAGACTGGAAGAGATGAGAAATTTCCCCATTGGGGACACAGATTAAATCAAATACATTAATAATAGAGAGTGGAAGAGTTAAAACTTCTGATAATGTTTTTATTTCTGTTTTCCCTTATGTACCAGTGACAATTTTATTTGGATAGTATTCAAAGGGACAAAAAGTGAAGAAAAATATCCCCAATGGGGTCACATGCAAAAATAAAAAATCTGATATTTGAACATTTCCCACTCAATTCTAAACAAGCAAACAAAATGGCTGAAATTGAGCTTTAATAAAAGCTGTTTTATCTTCACAGTTATAATTTAATATGTACAAAAAGAGATAATAGTACAAGCGACTCTTCTTATTTATTGTTCCTGTAAGTTATATATCAACTGCACTGTACTAGGAACTCCTACGAAATGGATTGTAAAAGAAATAAAATAAAGTAGAGTTTTAGTTCTAAAAGTATAATACTAATAAAATATAAATATTTCTATTGCTATTTATCTAAAAGCAATTTTACAAATGGGCTTTCAAAATATGCATACAAATAAAGTAAAAACATCAAACACAAAGCTCCTGGACCAAACAACCATATGGTATAAAATGCAATAGGTAGTATATGTGCCCTTTTTGCACATTGTAAAGTACTACAAGTTCTAACAGTGTAGTATACGAAAAGAGGGGTTAACCCACTTACACTTATGCTTGTATTCGTATGTAAACAACTGTGAAATGTGAGGTATTCCACAAGGCAAGCTCTATTTGAGCCAAGAATACAAATGAATTAGCTTTCATTAACACCTCAAAAGAACATCATGTTCTGTTTTTTACAAAATGCCCCAATATACACCGCAATATTTGTAATCCTTTGTATTGATGCAAACAAAACTCTTCCAGGTAGAATCCCTCAGTGCAATAGTATGTCTTATGTCAGGGATATGCAATTAGCGGACCTCCAGCTGTTGCAAAACTACACGTTCCATCATGCCTCTGCCTCTGGGTGTCATGCTTGTGGCTGTCAGAATGTTGCTATGCCTCATGGGAATTGTAGTTCTGCAACAGCTGGAGGTCCGCTAATTGCATATCCCTGTCTTATGTAAACACCTCTAATGCCACGTACCAACGATCGGACTTTGGCGGACTTGGTCCGACGTACTATCTGACGGACTTTGCAGCGGAGGTCCACCAAACTTTCAAATGAACGGACTTGCCCACACGCGATCACTCCAAAAGTCCGGATTTGAACATGATGACGTATGACCAGACTAGAATAAGGAAGTTCATAGCCAGTAGCCAATAGCTGCCCTAGTGTCAGTTTCAGTCCGTCAGACTAGCACACAGACGACTGGATTTTTTGACCGGACTCGAGTCCGTCGGAAAGATTTGAAACATGTTTTATTTCTAGGTCTATTGGACTTTTGGGAAAGAAAAGTCTGCTGGAGTCCACACGATCGAATTGTCTGCTGGATTCCGGTCCGCTGGACCTAGTCCATCGAAAAGTCAGATCGTGTGTACGCGGCATAAGGCTTCATGTACATGGGATGTTTTTACAACCTCTCCTGAACGATTTAACTTGACAGATAGTAACCCACGTTTACAACGTCCGTTTTGCCGTGTTAAGTGGCGTTTTGCCGTGTTTTCCCGTGTTTGCATTTAGAAGCATTTCTAAAAAAAAAAAAAAAAAGGAAAAAAAATTGTATTTGTTTTTAAAATGGCCAAAAATGAAAAATGCCTATAATGCCACGTATACACGATCAGACTATTATTATTATTATTATTATACAGGTTTTATATAGCGCCAACAGTTTGCTCAGCGCTTTACAACATGAGGGCAGACATTACATTTACATTACAATTTGGTACAAGAGGAGTCAGAGGGCCCTGCTCGTTAGAGCTTACAATCTGCCGGACAATCCGCCCGTGTGTGCTCCTGCTGACTTTTTCTTTCCAAAGTTTTGTCTCAAAATTGTCCGGCAGACAATCTGGCCATCTGTGTGCTAGTCCACGGGACTTTTGAAATGAATGGACTTGCCCACACACGGAGGATATATACAGTATATACTAGTAGCTAATAGATACGAGAATTAGATGAGAAAATGCAGCATTCTTTCATATGCATTCAGGTTATATTTGAGATCAGTTTCAGACTCTTTTGAGTTCTTTTACTGGTGCCTTGGTCCTGCGTCTGACTTACATTTTACATTCTTCTGGGCAAAATCAACCTGTTTTCTTTTTTTTTTTTTCTTTAAAGTGTAACTTAATGCAAATATTTTAAGCCTAAGTCCACCCTAACAATAAAATATACATCTACAGACATCCACAATCTAACACTAACCTATCTAGCCTTGTAAAGAAGAAATCAATATACATGTAATTTTTTAAGCTGATTAGACCCAATCTCCAGCAATGGAAGCTCTGCAGAGGACACAGCCGACAACAGAAAAAATTAATGGCAAGTGACATCACCCATAGAGTTACTATGGGGCTTCCATTGTCGGCTGTGTCCTCTGCACCCGCCTCCACAGCAAAGCCGCAGCTGACAGTTCAGCGTGGGATCGGGTTGGATCAAAAAAGGTATGTATACTGATTTCTTCTTTACAGGGTTAGATATGTAAGTGTTAGATCATGGATGTCTGTAGCTGTAGAATGGATGTATGTCGGCAAAATGGCAGGATTGGGCAAATGGGAGTATCTGTACGTCCCTTTAAATTTGCTGGCATGCCATCACGTGCACGCCGCTTGCGAGACGTGACCTGGGCGGGACCTCCCACGTACTTGATCGCCGCTGGGATACCCGCAAACGTCTCACGGAGAGGAAGAATGGGGAGATGCTAATGTAAACAAGCATCTCCCCATTCTGCCTAGTGAGACTGTCACTGATCTCTGCTCCCTGTCATCGGGAGCAGAGATCAGTGACCTGTCACACACAGCCACGCCCCCCCCCCACAGTTAGAAACACGTCCCAGGACACACTTAACCCCTACACTGCCCCCTAGTGGTTAACCCCTTCACTGCCAGTGTCATTTACACAGGAATCAGTGCATTCGTATAGCACTGATTGCTGTATAAATGACAATGGTCCCAAAAACATGTAAAAAATGTTTGATGTGTCCGCCATAATGTTGCAGTCAGGATAAAAATCACTGATCGCCGCTATTACTAATAAAAAAAAATATTAATAAAAATGCCATAAAACTATCCCCTATTTTGTAAACACTATAACTTTTGTGCAAACCAATCAATAAATGCTTATTGCAGTTTTTTTTACCAAAAATATGTAGAAGAATACGTATCAGCCTAAACTGAGGAAAAAAAGTTTTTTTATATATTTTTGGGGGATATTTATTATAGCAAAAGGTAAAAAATAATGGGTTTTTTTTTTCAAAATTGTCAATCTTTTTTTGTTTATAGCGTAAAAAATAAAAACTGCAGAGGTGATCAAATACCATCAAAAGAAAGCTCTATTTGTGGGAAAAAAACGGCGTCAATTTTGTTTGGGAGCAACGTTGCACGACCGCATAATTGTCAGTTAAAATGATGCAGTGCCAAATCACAAAAGTGCTCTGTTCAGGAAGGGGGTAAATTCTTCCAGGGCTGCGGCGGTTAAGCAAGATCACAAAAATCTTTTTCAGCAGAAAAACTACTGCATACATACAGGCACCTAGAATTTCTTCAACATACCTGATCCAACCTCTAAAACTTTGCTCTTCCAGCCAAATTCCTGGCTGTTCAGTCAGGAAAAGCTCGCTGTCACCTTCTACCTCTAAAAATTCCTGTAGGCCTTTCATTTTGATGTGCTGCCTCACTGACAAATTGGAACATGCATAGAGCGAGAAGGGGTTGAACAAGCTTTTTCATTTTCATGAATTACCACAGCTCATCCTGACAAAGCGACTGAGGATTTGGAGGATTAAACCTGTAGCTCTTCTTTTATTTTATTTATTTTTTGCTGCTGAGCCTTTTTGAGGTTTTCTTGAATACCTAACAGACTTTAAACAAAATAATTTTCCCAAAAGTTAACACATCTTCACAGTTTAGTGTGGCATTTTGCCACACTTTATTCGCACAGGGTGAATAAAATCCTGGTGGCATGTAGCTCACATTCTGCTACAGTAATATTCTAAGCAGATGAATTGCATGTGGGCAATCAGACTCATGTAGTATCACAGTGTCTTTGTTGTTCTGTACCATTGCGTATCACAGCATCTCTGTTGTTGTTCTGTACACACAGCCTATAGTACAGTAAATCTTCACATTCCTCTGATCGCAAAATCTGTTTGTGTTCAAACATGGGGCATTTGGCATGGCACTGCACAGGTTGATGTAAACCTCTCTGTAGTCTGAGAACTAACATTTCCTGTGAAGAAACAACATATCCTACAATACCTATAATAAAGGGAGACATGGCTAAAAAATAAAATAAATGCAGTAATCACATTTAAGAATTGGTAATCTGCAATATAGTATAATTTTGTTTTGGGGTTTAATACTGCTTTATTGTATTCATTAGACTGCAAACCAAACAATAAAAAAGATAATTCATATTGAACTAGTCGAGTGATTAGGAATTACGGTATAAACATGGCACCTCCCAGAATTCTGTATATTGAAATATGGGGATTCTCCAGACTTGAGACATACATGCATGTTCCTCTTTTTTACATTATCTTTTCACCTAAGAAGAGACCTAATATAGGACAAAGAGAGCAAATACACTCACTGGCTACTTTATTAGATACACCATGCTAGCCTTAATTATTCATGGCATAGATTCAACATTGTGTGCCAAGAAAATATCTCCCACACCATTACACCTTCACCACTAGCCTGAACTGTTGCTACCAGAAAGGATGGATCCATGCTTTCATGTTGTTTACATCAAATTCTGACCCTACCATCTGAATGGCGCAGCTGAAATCAAGACACATCAGACCAGGCAAGTTTTCCCAATTTTCTAGTGTCTAATTTTGGAGAGCCTGTGCAAATTGTAGCACCAGTTTCCTGTTCTTAGCTGACAGGAGTGGCATCTCGTGTGATCTTCTGCTGCTGTAGCTCATCTGCTTCAAGGTTTGATGTGTTTGCATTCAGAGATGGTATTCTGCATACCTTGGTTGAAACTAGTGGATATTTGAGTTACTGTTTTCTTTCTATCATCTAAAACCAGTCTGCCTATTCTCCTCTGACATCAACAAGGCATTTTTGTCCACACAACTGTGACTTACTGGATCTTTTCTCTTTTTCTGACCATTTTCTGTAAATTCTAGTGATGATTGCGCGTGAAAATACCAGTAAATAAGCAGTTTTTTAAATACTCTGAACAAAGATAAAGTGCCCCCTAGGAAGAGTACACAGGGGACTTTTAGCCCTTGTACATACGGTTGGAGATTCCGACAACCAAATCCGTCGGAGTAATTCCGACAGATTAATTCCAGAAGAGGTCCGGAAGTGATGTTGCATACACACGGTCGGACTAAGTTGTCGGAAAATCCGATTGTACATAACGTGATGATGTTATTTCGTTAGGACGGGACTACGTTCAGGCTAGTAGCCAATAGCTTTGGTCTAGGAATTTGATCTGAGCATGCGTGGCACTTTGTCCATCGGAGTAGGCTACACATGATCGGAGTATGTCCGATCGGAGCATTTTGTCTGAAAATTTTACCGGCAAGTTGGAAAAGTTGGTCCGTCGGATATTCTGACGGAAACAGTCCAATGCAGACCACACACAGTCGGAATATCCAACAAAACGGTCCGATAGGAAACATTCCGATGGAATCTCCAACCGTGTGTACAAGGGCTTAGAGAAACTATATAAAGAGATTTAGAGAGTATCAAGATAGATAAAGAAATAACTAGATTTATTGAATTGGTTTAAAAAAAGACTAGTAGGTGCATATATCACCATATATAGCATAAAAATAATAAAGATAAAAACAATACAGTTGGTGTAATTGAAATTGTTGCTATCCTTTTATTTCCTCGGCACGTTACAGAATCTCAGTGTTAATCCCTTCATCGGGGTATTTTTCAGGATAAATCAAGGCAAATAACAATCTATAATAAAGCATAATAACAGTTTGAGTATAGAAAACCATGGCAACTCACCGATCAACTGGATGCTGTATTTCAACACTGCCAATGTTCAAGTGTACATATAAAAGTGTAGTATATACACATATGGAGGACACATGTACTCAAAATGACAACCCAGCTATGGTATTGCGAACAATCAGATATAGAGCTTTATGGACATAGTGTCCGTATCTGCAGGAATCCCAGAGAGCATGTCAGAGCTTAAGAGGATTATTGCTGGCAAACCGCTCACTACTGACCCATGATATCTGGAACAGGACCGACACAATATGTAGTAATGCCCACATGTTCTGTAATGATATAATGCATGTGCATACAGTTGTTGTGTGTTTGTTTGAATATATGCATTATCATAAAATTGTATAAAAATTGGAAAAAAAAATGATTGTTAACATAGGTCCTTTTCAATTTGAAGAATTCATCAATTTATACTTGCAAAGGAGCATGGTTTTTATTTTTAATTATAAAGCATGTATATTTTATGTGTATATACAGACGGGATTTATATACTTTATATCCTAATTTGATAGACCATTCATATATGAAAACAATGTGTATATGCATATCCAAGGGGTAAATATTATAATATGGCCATCATGTAGCAATGGTATGTCATTACTATATTCAAATTTAGCGCTGGCTCCTGACGAGCATGCACTATATGTTTTTGAAAATTTATATTCCTGAAACCACTGTTGGGTTTTAGGGCTAATTTTACTAAATTATGATTTTAGTACCAGTCCAGCTGGGTTGCACTGGGTTCTCCTTGGCCGCAGGTGTCTCTGACAGCGCCGGCAAGTGGTAGAACGCAGTTTAGCTGGGTGTATTAAGTGCCACGTTTTCTCAGAACTAGCCCAGTGGGAGTGTTCTCCTGCTGTGCATTCTGGGAGGTGATGTTCAAGGTGCTGACATCATGTGTTATGGGGTTCCGTGCCAGAGGATTTTTCTATCTGTTTGGTTCTGGTCCTCCTGACCAGCCCCCATGGCCCTCCTGGCCTGGGGTGCGGTTCCATGCATTTCCAGGTCTCGGGGCTGGATGGCCTGAGGTGAGGCAACTGCAGGGACAAGTCTGAATGGATGTCGAGCCCTGGTGATTCAAGGGTGGTCTCGTGCCGTCTCATCTAAGGAGAGACCCAGCAACTGGAGAAGCATCCAGGGGAGGACAGTTCAGGAGAAGGCTATGCACAAGGCTGGCTTCTCTGAAGGAGCCTGGAGGCTCAGTTGAAGAACACTTCATGGATCCACACTCATACGGTATCGCCGGACCGGCTGACAGATACTGGTACCGTATGATAGCTCTATAAATTTGTCTATGTTCCTCAATTATGCTCAAGTCTGTGGCAGAGACTTTTTCTCAAGTATTCTACGTTCAAGTCTGTGGCAGAGACTTTACTTTACTTAACACCCTACCGGCTGCTAGGCCTAGTGAGAGGAGGTCTATCCGGGGGTTGTGAAAATCCAGCTGTGAAACGGTTATTCTCTGGATTCCTTCTATAAAGACTTTAAATTTTTGACAGTCCAAAGTACCTGAACTTCCTCCTAACCCTCTACTCTAAACTGAGAGATCTTGTTTCTATTTCAAATAAATAACCCAAAAGCAGATCCAGTGTCAGTTTCTGCATTTCTTTGGGCCATCTACCACGGCAAACTCTAGACCAGTGATGGGCAACCTTTTTGGCGTGGTGTGTCAAAAATCGGCAAGAAATCAAGCATAACTCGTGTGGTGTGTTACTTCGACAAAAAAACATAATTTTGGTAACTCAGATATTCTCTTAATAATTGCATCTTTATTCTGCATATCGTGAAATAGAACTGGCGCACATCTTAGGAGAGTTTCTTTAATAAATTCTCCCTCATTAAGCGCTTTTGCATGCTGAGCTATGGAGTGAGCAATGCTCAAACTTGCAGAGTTTAAATTTGTAGAGCCTTTTATAAATTTAAGGATGGAGTTAGATTGGCTCTTATAAAGGTGTAGCTTCCTGGAAATGTATTTCCTCCTTTCATCCTCACGTTTTTCCAAGAGCTGGGAATGATTCGTTTTAAAATGTCTATTTATATTCCATGTTCTGCTTACTACCGTTTAAGTACATAGAACGCAAAATGATCTGCCATTTTTTTCTATAATGCCCTACATCTCACTCCATGTCTCTTGAAAGGGTCGGCCACTGCTACTACCACTCCCTTTACTTAACCTTTGTTTTTTATTTTTTGGGTGCTCCATCAGTGGGCCAGTGACAGCAGATAGAATTATAGATAGCTTGTTAGGCTAGTTAACCCCTAATTGGCTAACACAAACTCCCCCTCACTTATCTCAGTTATTGTGGGCAATCACAAGTCCATGGCACCCCAATAGTTGCTGCTAATGGCACTCAGGCCGCGTACACACGGGCGGACTGTTCGCCCAACTTTGTCCGCTGAACAGTGTTTCAGCGGACAGTCCGCTCGTGTGTGGGCTTCAGCGGACAGTTTCAGCGGACAGTCTGACGAACAAAGTTTTTCGGAATTTCCATAAAACTGTCCGCTGAAACTTTGTTTGAGCGGACAGTCCGCTCGTGTGTAGGCTTGTTCGTCAAACTAAGTTCCGCGCATACTCAGAAAGGATTTACACGCCAAAGGTTGCATTGCAGTGTATAGGACGTAGTTTTCTAGTCCCGTCGTACGTGCCATTCACGTCATCGCGCACGGTTTCAGCGGACTGTTCGTTCATCGTGTGTGGTCAAGTCCGTTCATGCTAATTTTGAGCGGACTGTTTGTCAAACTGTTTGACGAACAAGGTTGGGCGAACAGTCCGCGCGTGTGTACGCGGCCTCACAGTTGCCCTTGGCACTCCGCTGTTCCCTGCTGTGGTGCAGTCGTAACCGGCAGTCCCAGGAGTCTCTGCCGGCCTGACTGGAGAGAGGCGCGCACTGTTCCCGCGCTCCTCTCCTGCGGGTCCTCCCTCGCCGCGCTGATGACGTGTGTGCGCACGGCACGCACACCTTACCAGCAGCCCCTGCGCTCAGAAAGGGGCGGCGGTGATACAGTAAGTGAGTGTGGGCAGGGGAGATCGCACCTCCCACCCCCCCGTTCCTCCAGCACAGATTCTTTCATCCTCGGCGGCCGTGCAGGAGCCGAGGATGAAACGCATGAAATCCTGTGCGTGTCACCCCAAATGGCTACGCGTGTCAGAACTGACACGCGTGTCATAGGTTCGCCATCACTGCCCTAGACAGAGACGAGGTCAAGAAGGTAACGGTAAGCCCAATAAAACCAGCAGCTCCTTGGGGGGTCAGTGCTACACAAGCATAGTGTTTGCGTATTATTCCAATGAGATACATAAAGATATTAAAAGATATTAAATATGATTATGAATATAAATGTATATTGCTGTAACAAATCAGCTGATCTGTGTCTCACCTTTACTGCTGTAGGTCGGCTGGCAACTGTTGTTCCACTAGCTGGTGTTCAGCTCTGTGCACTCTGCAGCTATGGGTCTCGCTGCCCCTAATATATGATTCCTTCCTGCTACTTCCTGTCCAGCCCCTCGTGTGCTTCTCTATTTAAATCTCTTTCAAACCAGCTACTGGTTGCTTGAGCAACATTTGTTTCTGAGATCCCTTTGTGTAACCTGTTTTACCTGACCTCTCTTGAACTGATCTCTTGTGTACCGACCCAGCTTGTTCTGATTACGTTGTCTGCAGCCCACCCTGACCTTGACTCACTATCCGGCTCTCCTTTGCTTCATCCATCCATCCATCCATCCTTGTCTAACTGTGTCTTCTAGTACTTCCCCAGAGAGCAGGGAGAACCTGGGGGCAGTGACCTGGGGTCAGCACGCAGCTAAGCCCAAACCCTCATGAGGGGTCCCTGGCAGAATACTGGCTGGCCTTTAGACTCCACACCCTGGGTGATCCCATGTCACCTGCTCGCCTGTGGGCTCACTGTAAGTAGTACCGTGACAATTGCTATTAGATGGCATTGCATATTGGAAGGAAACACAAAGGGGGGAAATGGGGGGGGCTATCAATGTGGCCAGCAGTGGATAAAGTCAATAACACAGCCATGCATTGAATGCACTGTATGTCAGCCAGGTAACAGAGAAAGAACAAAAACATCTTTAGCATAAATAGTATACAGCCCACCCCAATGCACCACACATGATGAACCTGTATGTACCTGTTGCTGGGATCTAGTACATATGTAGAAGTCCTGGCAGTGGCAACGAGATCACTCTGAGAGGCTAGTTTTATCACAGAACACCGGCACTTGCGCATTGGACACACACAAAACATGGAGGAGACAGCATCAACACGGGGTGCAGGCAACTGCGCATTGAGGGTTGCACCCAAATCAGACATTCAAAACGTCTGTGTAGTGACTTCACACCAATGTCAGACGTTAGGGACACCAGCGTCTAAACAGCAACACCAGCGCTGAGGAGGGGAGATGAAGGTGTGGGGTCGTGAGGCTAGCAGGGCGGAGGAGGGCATGCCCAAAAACCACTGAGGGCAGACATTACCATCATCATGGCCATCAAGTCACCTATAAAGAAGGGTGGGGGTGTGGCCACATTGCTATGTACCCATCATCGAGACAGCTCAATCTGTCTCCAAGGGGAGAGATACATAGAGATACAAAGGGAGGTGTGAAAGATTGTTGTGATTACCTCTCACTGGGCGGCGCCTGATGCATCAGCACAAATGCATACCAGCCCCCATAGCAGCCCACAACATGGCCCTACATGGGGACACCCCACCGGAGGCGCTTGTACATAGAGATGGCAAACTGGAGGGGGGGAGGGGGGAGAAGGGAAAAATCCTCTACCAAGAGGGCTGTAATAGGTGACACATGCATACAAACATTAGAACAAAAAATTTTACCCAGCAGAGGGTACAGCCTATGTGGCTTGGTAACACACGGTCACTTCCCAGCCATATGGATAACATTCCATATTTATGCATGCATGCTAACATTGGTTTGTTCGCAGGATCACAGATAGGGTACAAGCGATGAAAAATGAATATATACATATCTGACAAGTCACATAAATGATACAGGGTCTGGTGTCACCCCAACATCACCTACATCCCTAAGGCTGCTTTCACACTGGGGCGGTATTCAGGCGTTACAGCGCTAAAAATAGCGCCTGTGTAGCGCCTGAAAAAAACCGGCCCCTTTCACTCCAGTGTGAAAGCCGGAGGGCTTTCACACTGGAGCGGTGCGCTTGCAGGACAGTGAAAAAAGTCCTGCTAGCCGTATCTTTGGAGCAGTGAAGGAGCGGTGTATTCACCGCTCCTAAACCGCTCCTACCCATTGAAATCAATGGGACAGCGCGGCAATAAACCGCTCCTACCCATTGAAATCAATGGGACAGCGCGGCAATACCCTTTTTCGGCCGCTAGCGGGGGTTAAAACCACCCCGCTAGCGCCCGCAGACCGCCGCTAAAACAACGGTAAAGTGCCGCTAAAAATAGCGGCGCTTTACCGCCAACACCCGCACCGCCCCAGTGTGAAAGGGGCCTAATTCAATACATATATACATGGGGTTTGCCCTGGGACTTTAAGTGAGGTGAATATGGTTAGTCAAAAAACATGTAATGGAAGTAAAAAAAATTTGATTTATTACAATTGTTGCGCATCTGAAACACAACAGAAATAAATACAGGCCAATAAAATATGCATACAATGTTAACATGAGACAATCCACATACATGGTAAAACAGTGTATATCAATATACAAACATGAGAGAAATGTGCAAGCGTGAGTAGTACCTGGCGACATTTTGTGAGACCGTGCTCGCTCTTCAGGGGTAAATGCTTCTCTAACCCACAGCCTGACCCTGATGATTACTCACCTTCCTACCTATTTGATGCCACAATTCATTTGATTTACTACTTGTTTTACAGATTTAGCAAAGCATTTACCCCTGAAGAGCGAGCGCAGTCTCACGAAATGTCATTGGGTACTACTCATGCTTGCACATATCTCTGATGTTTGTATATTGATATACACTGTTTTACCATGTATGTGGATTGTCTCATGTTCACATTGAATGCATATTTTATCAGCCTGTATTTATTGCTGTTGTGTTTCAGATGCTCAACAATTGTAATAAATCTATGTAATACATGTAATAATGTAATAAACATTATTTTACTTTCATGACATGTTTTTTGACTAACCATATTTACCTCACTCAAAGTCCCAGGGCAATCCCCATGTATATATATGACAAGGCAGGCATGCTATATATACTGATATAACGATATAATAAGTTTGTAGGGCTTTCTGTAAGAAACAACAAAAAAACCCTTGCTGTTGGTATTTGTGCAGCGTGACTCACAGATTCACGAGTGTTTCCCAGCTCCATCTCTGAGGGATTATTCAGTCACCACAATAGGCACTAAAATCTCAGACCCATCTGGCACCAACAACCATGCCATGTTCAAAGTCCCTTAAATCCCCTTTTTTTCCCCATTCTGATGCTTGGTTTGAACTTCAGCAAGTCGTCGTCACCATGTCTAGATCCCTAAATCCATTGAGTTGCTGCCATGTTATTGGCTGATTAGCAACTTGTGTTACCAAGCAATTGAACAGGTGTACCTAACAAAGTAGCTGGTGGGTGTAGATGTTTTTGGCTTTCATCCTAAATTGGTAAACAAGGAATAGAGTGCTTTTTATTTTTAATAAATGTTTTAATCCTCCCTGAATGTGCCATAATCTCTATTTCTTTTCTTTGGGTGTTTAAGTACCACAAGACTGATTTATATTTTAATCAGGGTTGGTGGTAGTAACTTATCTGCCCCCAGAGGAGCAGAGCCAACTTTCTGAAGTTTCCAATCATACTAGGCATTGGTATGCCAGACTTTATGCCCAGAGTATCAGGCTACCATTGTTTGAGGGAAGGGGTTCATTTCAATATAAAAATGTTTACTAACAAGGTAAAAAAAACAAAAAAACTAATTGAAATAATAAAAAATCCAGCAGAGCTGCAAGTGAAAGTCATAAAAGCAGATCTAGAGATTTACTGGCAGAAAGGATTCTACAGAATGCAAAAGGTTTAAAGTGACCTTAGACTCAAAAGGACTTGTCTTTTCCTTGTTATCAGATCATGTTAGCAGAAAATCCAAACTGCTGTAACAATATAAACTAGTTCATCATTTATGAAGAAAGATCTGAAAGACACCAAGACATATCTGGGACAGTGCATAGGTATTCTGAGTTAATAAAAAATACATATTAAAAATATTCCTTTTAATAATGAATGGAAGATATGCAAGTGTATGGGTATGATATAGGGAGGTCAAAGCAGAACATCAATTTATTTAAAAAACAGGAGGTTCAACATTTAAAGTGTTATAGAATAGGACATTGTCGTATAAGGAGCGTTGTGCTAAATAAGAGATGATGTAGCTGAGAAAATAAAACGTGGTTGACACTGACATAGTGTAGGACAAGGTATGATGATTACAGAAAGTGACAATGTGAAGACAAGGATACTGATATCTGACAGGTTTCTGGTATCTGGCACATTGCTATGTCCTTACATTGAGATACACAACTAGGCTTTAGGGCTTCCACCTTTTCCAGTGACCAAAACATTTTCTAAATTAGGTCAGAACCCAAACTGACAATCAGGAATCTGCTTCCACTGTACATCAGTAATAGAGCATCATAGATGTTTGACAGTATACAGATACAACGAAAAACTAAGGAACCAATTTATTTAAACTTAAGTGTAAATGTTGTAATTTATGATTTTTGATGGTAAACACATTTTATTAGTTCTGTCTAATTATAAAGCCATCTAAGGACAGTTTCCCCAATCATTGTCATCATATTTTGAAAACAATTAAAATCCACATTGTAGATTGATTTCACTAATTTACAAAAGCTAATTCACCGGGGGTAGGATTTTTATTTTAGCCAGGTGATGGTACATTACAAATCACATTGGATTAAGCTGAAAGTAACTAACTTTATTTTAAAATAAGGATCCTTATCTAATTTTTTTTAGTTTGTGAATTAAGATGTACTATATGTGTTTTTAAAATGTATACTTTTCTTAAAGTATAACTAAAGGTGACATTTTTTTTTTTTTTGGGTAGAGTGGAGAGGAATTAGAACACCTGTCAGGTTTTTATTTCTGTCAGTATCCTCATTAGAGAGATTCACCATTTGTATTTGTCCTGTTTACCCTTGGCATTAAAAGTGAAAGTAAAATAAAATCCCAAATTTTGAGTTGCCCTCGGAAAAGTAATAGAGGGGAAATTGTCCAATTGGGACACTAGTTCTGGTGACCTGGGGGGTCCCCAAGGAACTCCCTTAATTTTCAGGGATTTCCTCTCACTTCCTGTTTGGCTATGGGACAGGAAGTGAAGGGAAATCTGCCAATGGGACACAGAAGGCAAAAAATAATCTTACGGGGGTTATAACCCTCCCTTACTTTATCCAAAATGAAAAAGAAAATTGCCTATAATTCTAACTGTGGCGTTAACCACTTTTTTTCCTATGTACTCAATCTGGGACAGCACTTTTTGCTAAATCTAATTTATTACATTTTTTAATAATTATTTGTAGCACTGATCCCCGAAAGAGCGGCTGAATTTTTCTGGGCTTACAGATTATCTCCTCCAGCTTGCACTCGTTGTCCTTGTCTAGGGGTTCCCAGGGTTGATAACCCAACAACTGCAGAGAACGACACTTGAATTCCTTGTTAGGATTTTTATTTTGCATAAAACGGTTGAACAAACTCAGTCTCTAAGTTGGGAATAGAGGGTATCAGGGTAGAGTTTAGCCCAGGTGTTTGGAACTGCTGACTTCAATAAAAGTCTCTCTCTATGTACACAGTCCAGGGAACAGCCGCTCACAACTGGGCTCTTTAACTGTTGGATAAAGTTTTGTGCTTAGCAACCAACAGGTTATTCTAGCTTTTCAAAGTCTCTCACGCAGACTTGGTTGGAAACTTGGAAACTTAGTTACAACTGGAAGGGTAGAAGTAGGAACTTTTCTTACTGTACCAGAATCTTTCAGCCTGTCTGGCGATACCGTAAGAATTGTGGATTCAATCATTGTCCATGGCAACTCAGTTTCCAGGCTCTTACTGAGCAACCAGCCTTGTGTGTGGCTCTCTTAACGAAGAGTCCTCCCCTGGTTGCATGTAGAGTTGCTGGGCCTCTCCAAAACCCGAGACGGCACCGGAGCACCTTAGAATCCTCCTTCCAGTTACTGCGCCTCGAACTAGCCAGTTCAGAAATGGATGGATCCGCACCCCAGGCCATGAGGGCCCCTTGGGGCCAGTCAGGAGGACCAGGATCACGGAGTCAGCAACAACTTCTGGACCGGAACCCCAAACCACGTGACTTTGGCACCTTAAGTACCCCTTCCCGGATTACACAGTGAGACAAACTCCCACTGATTGGTTCTGAGACAGAGATTGGTACCCAAGGCATCCACACAGATTGTGTTCTATAGCCTCCCACAGTTGTACAACCCCACCTATGACCAGGCAGAACTTCTATATAGCCCAGCCAAACTGATTCCAAAGTACAATTTAGCACAATTAGCCCTAAAACTCATTACAGTTTTGGGCAAAAACTAAATTTAACATATAACGCATACTCGTTAGGAGTACCGGCGCTACATATTTCTCAGTTTTTTTGTTAATTGACCTACTTTATACCACCTTTTTACATTACCCTTCACAATTGTACATTTTTACATTGATATTTATCTTTAATTAAGAGTAGGGATCAAGCAAATGAACCCGGGTATAGCTTGACTCAATGAGTGTGCTCTGTATTACGGAACCAACAATTCATTCATTGATAAAAAAAGCGTGGGGTTCCCCTAAATTCAATTACCAGGCCCTTCAGGTCTGGTATGGATATTAAGGGGAAGTCCGAGTCCATTTTTTTTTTTAAATTGACGTGGGGGTCCCCCTAAATATCCATACCAGACCCTTCAGGTCTGGTATGGATATTAAGGGTAACCCCGCGTCAAATAAAAAAAAAATTGACGTGGGGGTCCCCCTAAAAATCCATACCAGACCCTTTATCTGAGCACGCAACCTGGCAGGCCGTAGGAAAAGAGGGGGGACGAGAGAGCACCCCCCCCTCCTGAACCGTACCAGGCCACATGCCCTCAACATTGGGAGGATGCTTTGGGGGTCTGTGACCCCTCAAAGCACCATGTCCCCATGTTGATGGGGACAAGGGCCTCATTCCCTCAACCCTGGCCGGTGGTTGTGGGGGTCTGCGGGCGGGGGGGCTTATCAGAATCTGGAAGCCCCCTTTAACAAGGGGACCCCCAGATCCCGCCCCCCTCGTTTGAAATTCTAAGGGGGTACAAAAGTACCCCTACCATTTCACAAATAAAGTGTAAAAAATGGTTAAATAAGACAAACACACTTTTGAAAAATTCCTTTATAATAATAAAGATTCCAGCAGTGCTAATCCACTCTTACTATCCAGCAACGGCTGATCATCTCTCCGGGGTCCAGCGATGGCTGATCTGATCCAGCGATGGGTGATTTTCAGTCCAGCGGAGTCCATCTATGCATCTGTCTTCTGTCTCCACTGAGGAGACACTGTGGGGATCCCAGGGCTGACATTTCTTATATTAGGAGGGCAGGGCCACCCGTCACCTGACCCGGCCCCCTCTGACGCTGGTGAGGGAAGCTAGGGGTTCCCCATGATGTATGGGTGACCCCGCCCCGCTCTGATGTAACGGAAACCTGCGTTACATCAGAGGGGGGCTGGGTCATTGATCCATGTCCCCTGGGGCAGGACCCAGGTCCCCAAACACTTTTTAGGACAGTAACTTGCATATTAGCCTTTAAATTTAGCACTTTAGATTTTGAACGTTCGAGTTCCATAGACTTTAACAGGGTTCTAAAGTTCACACGAAGTTTAGGTCTGTTCGCAGGTTCTGGTGCGAACCAAACATGGGGGTGTTCGGCTCATCCTTAGTATGACATGTATTTGTACGTATGGACATGTATATATAAATCATTGTTATTTGTTCAGACATTCAGCTATGATTAAGCACCAGTAGCTATGATGTGAAAAATGTTAGCATTCTACTTAATCTTTTGCTGTATGGATTTTTACCAATAAAGATATTATCATTGAAGTGCGGCCAACCAGATCCAATTTCTTTTCATATGCTATTTGCATATTGAGCCACCCACATGCCCAGCGTCTGAATGCAAGCTTGTCAAAGCTGTTGGCTCTCCAACTTATGCCTTTCAGCCTGGTGGATTCTGCCCCTTCTGTGAATTTGCACAATGTGCTGTACCACAATGTCATGTTCCCAGTCGCTACTACTTTTCATGTAAGGCCGTTCCATCTCTCTACCATCACATGGAAGGGAATGTTCTGGCATCATTGGACAAGGCAGTCAGCCGTAAAATCCACCTTATTGCTGACAAGTGGTCCAGCAAGCATGGGCAGGGCCGATATACAGCACACTGGGTAACGCTGCTTGCAACTCGAAAGGATGCAGGACAGGGCTCTGTGCTGCAGCTTGTTGTGCCCCCAGGTCTCAATGCAGCTGGTGGTGATGATGTCAGACCTGTCCCTGTCCTGACCCTGGCCAGAAGAGTCTGTAGCCATTTCAAATGGTCATACACAGCTAGTGCTAAGTTGGCTGAAATTCTGCGAGAATTCCACCTGCCCATAAACCGCCTGATTTTTGACATGCCCACCAGGTGGAACTCAACTTTGGGAATAATGCAGTGGCTATACATGCAGTAGAGGACCGTCAACAAGTACCTGTGCCAGTATGGCACGAAAGGCTCAGGCCTTAATGATCATTAAGGATTAAGGCTTAGGATCACTAAGGATGCATGCACTGTATTGTCACCATTTGAGGAGGCCACAAGGATGGTGAGCAGTGACAGTACATGCATCAATCCTTGTTGTGTTCCTGCTGCTCTGCATGGCATTATGGACAGGGCACTGGAGGCAGAGCAGAAAAAGGAAGAGGAGGACTTCCTTTCCACTCAAGGCTGTCAGAAACCATGAATCAGACTGAGACAATAATAATAATATGGTAAACAGAGTAAACATAGTCAAAACATAGTCAGAGTTCAGGAACCGGATCGGATAGTCAGAAAAGCCAAAACGTCAGGAAGCTAGAGATGAGCATAGTAGAACAGCAAGCAGGATCTGGAGCCAGAAGGAATGTCAGCCAAGCAAGTCTTTAACAGGAACACAGGAGAGCATATCTAGAGATGTGACCAAGGTGAAGGCAGACATCATCTGGGCTAGACAGTTTAAGTAGGCAGGACTGATGAGCAAGATATCATCAACAGGTGAGTCACTGTGGAGAGAAAGGAGCTGTCAATTAGCCGACAGCTGAGCGGCCAGCTTTAAAAGAAAGGGCTGAGCCCAGCCCTCAGTGTACCCCCTCCTCAATGACCCCTCTCCTTCGGAGGACCACCAGGCTTAAGGGGAAAACGTCTATGGAAATCACGGAGGAGGATAGGGGCATGTACAGTATCTCACAAAAGTGAGTACACTCTCACATTTTTATAAATATTGTATCAAATCTTTTCATGTGACAATACTGAAGAAATTACATTTTGATACAATGTAAAGTCATGAGTGTACAGCTTGTATAACTGTGTAAATTTGCTGTCCCCTCAAAATAACTCACACAGCAATTAATGTTTAAACTGCTGGAAACAAAAGTGAGTACACCCGTAAGTGAAAATGTCCAAATTGGGTCCAAAGTGTCAATATTTTGTGTGGCCATCATTATTTTCCATCAATCCCTTAACCCTCTTGGCCATGGAGTTCAAAAGAGCTTCACAGGTTGCCACTGGAGTCCTCTTCCACTCCTCCATGATGACATCACAGAGCTAGTGGATGTTAGAGACCTTGCGCTCCTCCACCTTCCATTTGGGGATTCCCCACAAATGCTCAATAGGGTTTAGGTCTGGAGATACACTTTGCCACTACACCACCTTTACCCTCAGCTTCTTTAGCAGGGCAGTGGTCATCTTCAAGGTGTGTTTGCAGTCATTATGTTGAAATTAAGGATGAGCTGAACACCTCCCTGTTCGGTTCGCACCAGAACCTGCGAACAGACCTAAACTTCGCATGAACTTTAGAACCCTATTAAAGTCTATGAGACTTGAACGTTCCAAATCTAAAATGCTAATTTTAAAGGCTAATATACAAGTTACTGTCCTAAAAAGTGTTTGGGGACCTGGGTCCTGCCCCAGGGGACATGGATCAATACAAAAACGGCCGTTTTTTCGGGAGCAGTGATTTTAATAATGATTAGAGTGAAACAATAAAAGTTTAATATTACTTTAAATTTCATACCTGGGGGGTGTCTATAGTATGCCTGTGAAGGGACGCATGTTTCCCGTGCTTAGAATTGTCCCTGCACAAAGTGTCATTTCTGCAAGAAAAAAAGTATTTTAAAATCACTCGCGGCTATAATGAATTGTCGGCTCCGTAATACAGAGAACACTCATTGAAAGTCATCGATAAAAAAAAAAAGCGTGGGGTTCCCCCAAATTCAATTACCAGGCCCTTCAGGTCTGGTATGGATATTAAGGGGAACCCCGTGTCAAATTTAAAAAAAATTGGCATGGGGTCCCCCTAAAAATCCATACCAGACCTGAAGGGCCTGGTATGGAAATTGCGGGGACCCCCACGCAATTTAAAAAAAAAAAAATTGGTTCAGGGTTCCCTTTAATATTCATACCAGACCATGTCCCCTGGGCAGAACCCAGGTCCCCAAACACTTTTTATGACAATACCATGCATATGAGCCTTTAAAATTAGCACTTTTGATTTCTCCTATAGACAATTCATTATAGCCACGAGTACACACGGGACACATGTGCCACTTTACAGGCATACTATCATCACCGCCCAGGTATGAAATGTAAAGGAATATTTCACTTTTTTTGTTTCACCTTAAGCATTATTAAAATCACTGCTCCCGAAAAAAACTTTTTTTTGCATTAATACATGTCCCCAAACACTTTTATGACAATAACTTGCATATAAGCCTTTCAAATTAGCACTTTTGATTAGTCATGTCCGTGTCCCATAGACTTTAATGGTATTAGAACACATTTTTTGCCTGTTCGCACCGGGGGGTGTTCGGCTTATCCCTACTCTGCAGCAATGCTGGCAGCACTCAAATCTATTTCCCAAAGAACCTATGGATATGATACTGAGCATGTGCGCTCAGCTTCTTTGGTCAAACATGGCGAGGCCTGTTCTGAGTGGAACCTGTCCTGTTAAACCATTGTATGGTCTTGGCCACCACACTGCAGCTCGGTTTCAGGGTCTGGGCAATCTTCTTATAGTCAAAGCCATCTTTATGTAGAGCAACAATTATTTTTTTCCGATCCTCTGAGTTTTTTGCCATGAAGTGCCATGTTGAACTTCCAGCGAGAGTGAGAGCAATAACATCAAATTTAACACACCTGCTTTTCATTTACACCTGAGACTTTGTAACACTAATGAGTCACAGGACACCGGGGGAGGGAGAATGGCTAATTGGGCCCAATTTGGGACATTTTCACTTAGGGGTGTACTCACGTTTGTTGCCAGAAGTTCAGACATTAATGGCTTTTGGCGAACATCAGAGAAGGAACACGAAGTTGGAGGGTGCAAAATGACAGCCAGAACCTGTCCCCAACCTGGTAGGAAGGCGCAGGCAGGCGTCTGCACCTATCATTAGTATATCGCAAAGCCTCCTTCCCAGGCAATGTGGGAAGCATGTTGGGCTTGCTTTACATGCTTCCTTCATTGCTTTTACTTTTTTAGTGATCACTTTTTTATGCCACCATCTTTCATTTGATGCTTTGTAAACTTTTTTTTATAAAACTAAATTATTTTATTTTTGATGACCTGCATCATATGGAGCCCCCTTTTTTCTTCTTTTTCTCTTTCTTTATGGTCTGCATGTGGCACTGTTCAATTGTGTTACTCACTTGCCTTCTGGTCTCATCCTAGGGTCTGGTTTATATTTTATTTGGAGGATAAGCCTGAGTCTTGGATATTCGGCTATTACATTTGGATTTGGACCGACCAATTAGCACAATGCCTAGTTCTGGAGAGATTTCTTCATTGCTATCGTCCCCTATCCAGTTGGGAGCTGTCACGTACCTTACAGCGGAGTCAGACTGCTGGGGGTGGCCTCTAGCACGGTTTCCGGTCTCCACACCCCTGGAAGTGGGAACAGGGAGTGTGGAGGCAGCGAAAGGGTGCAGGTGCCCGTGGATGGAGATGAAGACCTGAAGATATTGGGTCCTCCCGGGTGAAGAGGCGTAGGCCGGTCACTGGTGGAATACAGCGGAAGCCAAGCAGGTGTGAAGAAGACACTGCATGTCAGGAACAGGCTAGGTTGGCAACTGGCTGGCAACGAGGTACAGAAACGAAAGGCAGGTGTGTAGTCAGGAAAGAGCAAGGGGTCTGGTAACGTGCTGGCAGTGAGGTACAAAATCAGGAAGCAAGCCGAAGTAGGAAATCCAAGCTGAGGTCAGAAATAGTCCATGAAACAACAAACAGGGATGATCCGAAAGAATAGTCGAGCAAGCCGGTAGTCAGGAACAAGGTCACAGGTACAAGAATGATCAGGTATTCCAAGACGATCCAGCATTGGTATCAAGTCAAGATCCTGTTTATATAGGGCAAGATATGCCCGGATTGGTGGACGTGGCCGTGCGTGCGTGAGTACGTGCATACGTTTGGTTGGCGCATGGTGAGTTCACATGGTGAGTTCTCTGACAGGAGCATTGATAAGTGTTTGACTTTCGGTCAAAACATATGCCCGATTGGCCCACTGTCATATGACAGGTGTGCCCACTGTGTCCGGTAATAAGTACCCATCCATTATTTTGTATTCGATGAGTGTTCACTTACTGCCAGTTTCCTGTTGTGTCAAACAGCCATCACTGTGTTCACGTTTTATTTCATTTTATTTGTTTTACCACATTTGTTTATATTTTGAAACATATTTCACTATCACAGTAATTTAAATTCACAAGCGCTACACTTTTTTATCTTCACTTATCTTGGACTTTGTTTAAGTGTTAGCAGCTGTATATAATTTAATTATTTTAGTTTGATCAGTGGTTTAGCTCAGCAATATTACACATTTTCACTGCTTACATTCTTAGTACAGGCTAAGAATGAGACAACGTAAGTAAAGCTAGGCAAGAAAAGAGCTCATCGCGCCCTTTATGGAGAGAGGCGTTTAGCCTCAGACAAGAATGTGAGATTCTTATGGTCAGTAAGAATGAGAACCGGCACCTTTGAGGAGATGTCTCCATTCTATCAGGGCTAAAATGATCGCTAACAGCTCTCTGTCACCAATCTTGTAATTGCACTCCGCAGGTGACAACTTCTTGGAAAAGTAGCCACAAGGATGCAAAGCGCTCTCAGAGGCAGAATGTTGAGACAGAAGGGTGCCAACTCCAGTCTCAGAAGCATCAACCTCAAGGATAAAAGGTAACGTAAGAACAGGATGTGCCAACACAGGAACAGAAACAAAGGCAGCCTTGACACTCTCAAAGCTTTAATGGACTCCGGAGACCAACTCTTTGGGTTACCGTCCTTTCTGGTCATAACAGTCAGGGGCTTGACCAGAGATGAGAAGTTACAAATTAACTTCCGATAATAGTTGGAAAAGCCAAGAAAACACTGCAGGGCCCATAAAAAAAACACCAGTGGAAATTACATAACCCAGGAATTTAACCTGTTCATGATGGAATTCGCACTTCTCCAATTTACAATAGAGATTGTTCTCTCATAGTTTCTGCAGCACACGACAGACATCTGTATGATGGCTCTCAAGGGACTTGGAAAATATGAGGATATCATTGAGATAAACCACCACACATAACTGCAACACATCTTGAAGGACATTGTTAATAAGTTCCTGGAAAACTGCTGGGGCATTACATAGGCCAAAAGGCATTAAGAGGTACTCATAATGGCCTGTTCTGGTACCAAGTCGCTCTTTAATCCTCACGATATTGTGTGCCCCTCTCAAATCAAGTTTCATGAAAACCGTTGCTCCCTTGAGGTGGTCAAATAACTCCATAATCAATGGAATGGGATAGGCATTCTTAATCGTGAAATGATTGAGACCCTTATAATCAATACAAGGTCTCAGCTCACCACTCTTATTCACAGAGAAGAAATCAGCACCAGCAGGAGATGAGGATTTGCGGATGAAACCTTGAAAAAGTGTGTTTGCAACATACTCTTCCATAGCCCTATCCTCCAAGACCAACAAAGGGTAAACCCGGCCATGAGGGAGTATGGCACCAGGCTGAAGGTCAATTGCACAATCATATGACCGATGAGGAGGTAAACTACTGGCTTGACCTTTGTCCAAGACATTGCTAAAAGTGTGGTACTTCTCCAGCAGAGAGGAGAGTGAACAGGTGCACAGGACCTTGGCTAACTTCTGGAAGCATGTCTTACTGCATAGTTGCGAACAGGAGAGAACCTCAGCACAGAGCCAATCAAAAGAGGGGTTGTGCCTCTGTAACCAAGGATAACCAATAAACAGTGGAAACTTAGGAGAGGAAATAATTTGTAATTTGATTATTTCATGGTAAAGAGCCCCATAGGATCATGCACAATGGAACAGTCTCATGAGTGACATGAGCAGGCTTTAGAGGTCTCCCATCAAGAGCCTCAATGGTAAGTAGAGTGTCACGCAGCTGCAGCGGAATTGAGTGCTTCGATACAAAGGCAGCATTATGAACAGGCCTGCAGCCCCAGAGTCAATTAGAGACTGTATCTCGATGGACAGCTCAGCCCAAGAAAGGGTAACCAAAACCAGGGGCTTAGCCTTCTGGATAACTAGGGACGAAACAACGCCACCTAAGGTCTATCCGTGACAGGATCTCAAAGTTCAGGCTTTCCCTGGATGGTAGGACAAGACTTCAAAAAGTGACCTGCCTGGCCGCAATAAAGGCACAATCTCTCCCTCCTCTTAAGGGTTCTCTCACCTGCAGAAAGACGTGTGAAGCCCGAATGCATGGGTTCATCTTCACAGACCGACTTGGTACCAGGAGGCATGGGAGGTGAGGGAGGCAAGGGTGGGACTGCAAAGTTCTGAGACAAATATACAGGAGGGTTCCGCAAGCACTCCTTAAAAGGAAGTCTTTCTTGGAGTCTGGAGTCAATGAGGATGGCAAACGTGATCAACTTCTCCAGCTCAGTGGGTATATCTCAGGCTGCTATCTCATCCTTGATGGTATCCAGAGACCATGAGAAATAGAAGCCAAGGGGCCTAATTGTTCTAAGCAATCTCTGCTGCCAGAGTATGGAATTCAATAGTGTAATCAGTAACAGTTCTTGTACTCTGATGGACATGAGCCACTTGACTTGGCAGCAGACACGGAGCATGTGGGAACATCAAATACCATTTTAAAGGAAGCCACAAACTCTGTTTAACTTAAGACAACAGGTTTTTGTGTCTCCCATAGATGATTTACCCAGGCCAAGGCTCTCTCAGAAAGCAAAGATATCACAAAACCTACTTTGCTTCTGTTTGTGGTAAACCACCTGGGGCAGGTTGTACCGGAGCAGCCACAGTGGGAGATTCCAGGTGAGCCGTTTCACTTAGGAGCATTTGTAATGCCATAGCAAACTGATCCATGCGGTGATCCTGCTCATCCAATCTGGAAAAAATTATTACCAACAAGTGGATTGACTGCATTTTCTGAATTCATGGCTATTGTCAGAAACCTTGAATCAGGATGAGACAGAAGTACAGTTAAATCACACTTATTTAATAATAATAAATGTAGTCAAAACATAGCCAGAGTTCAGGAACCGCAATGGATAGTCAGACAAGCCAAAATGTCAGTGAGTCAGAGATGAACGTAGTAGAATAGCAAGCAGGATCTGGAGCCAGAAGGAATGTCAGCCAAGCAAGTCTTTAACAGGAACACAGGAGAGCGTCTAGAGATGTGACCAAAGGGTAGGGAGAGATCATCTGGGCTGGATGGCTTAAGTAGGTAGGACTGATGAGCAGGATATCATCAACAGGTGAGTCACTGTGGAGAGAAAGGAGCTGGCAATTAGCCGACAGCTGAGTGGCCAGCTTTGAGAGGGAAGGGCTGAGCCCAGCCCTGATGAAGGCCCACTTTATCCAGACACCATCATTCCTATGTCACAGAACACACAGGAAGAGAGAAGGGAGGAGGATGAGGAGGAGGATTCTGGCACTTTCATAGTCTTTGAAGAAGAGGAAGACATCAATCTGTAAGCTATGACTTTCCAACCCCAGGACCCTTGGGAATAGTATGTGGCTGGGAGGAGGAAGTTCCAGATGCTGTCACCCTGAATGACCCTGAGCAGTCTGTTTCTCAAGCCTCTGCAAATTTGAGGTGCATGGGCAACCTCATGCTTCAGATCCTGCGAAAGGACCCAAGAATACATGGCATAAAGGAGAAGAATGATTACTGGTTGGCAACCCTACTTGACCACCGTTATAAGGAGAAGGTCCCAGAACTCATTCCATCCCCACAGAGAGTGCAGAAGAAAAAATCTCTTGAGGACATGTTAAAAAGGATTTTATTTGACAGGTGCATATCATTGCACTTTTTTACAGCAAGGCCAATTCTTGCTTTCATCAAGAGTACCTCTGTAGCGTTACGGTGGGAAGGTGCCACCACACCCAAAAACCAATTTTTACACACCCGAAACAAAGTCAAAGTGACACCAGAATGTATCCAAAAAATATCTAATCTTGTTTCCACTGCATTAAATTGTGACCTCATCATACATACTGGCTCTCCAGCTGTTGCTGAGCAAAATAAAGGCAACTTGCAGGGAAAATGTATTTTTTTGGCTTTATTAATGTAATTATTGCTACAGTAGATTCTAGACATGGTACAGATCTGCCACTTTACAGGTAGACTAAGGGGACCCCCCCCCCCCCCCAGCACTATACTGGAGGAATTTTTCATTTTTATGCTTTCACTTTAAAAAAACAAAAATTACTTTTCATTAAAAAATGACGTTTTTCACAAAAAAACAAAAAAACAAAAACAAATATGGGACAAGCAGCGTTATGGTAAAAGAGCTTGATTCCGACTCACACAGTAAAGTAGACCTAAAGGAGACTGTTGGGTCTTATGAAATGCAGTTGGGCTTAAATACCACTATTTCTACCTACAGCAAGGGAGGTTATATAGCCATTGGTACTCCAAAAGTGCACTTCTTTCCAATACCTGTTACTTCTAATCACTGAACCACAATATTGTCAATCTACAGAAAAAAAATATTATACAGCATTTGCATATACCATTTTACTGCTCAAATATATTTTAATAATTTTATTTTGGTTTTGATGTTAAGACCATATTGAACTTCTGGGAATTTCACAGATGTAATATAGCATAAACCTAAAGGTTATATGTCAAACAGGCTGAGATTATGTGTAAATTATGAGCTTGTAGCTGAATGCTAAGGACCTAGAATCTGATTAGTTCAGTTTTGAGTTATTTACAAAATGTGATCCCAGTCTAAGGTTGAAATAAGTGGATGAAAGGAAGTAAGCTATATTTATAAATCAATGGAATGTGAATGATGTAAACAGGTTCTCTCTTACAACTCAATTCCCAATATCATGGAATCCATATTAGACAGACTTCTTGCATCCATGCATAGGGAGTTTATAAATAAATGCATCATTAACAGTTTCTTAGGTGCTAAAGACCTGTTAAATATACCAATATACTGTAAGCCCCAGACAGCAGTGCAAGACAAGTCATAATTAACATAATGATATATCTGATGGCAAAAAATGGGATATATGAAGTCATGTAAAAAAAAAAAAAAAAAGATTCTGACTCTACTACCCTTTGCCTTAGTGAATAAGCTCACTGGTGGCCTCTTATTAGTGTATCTATATACTACACAGTAACAGGTGCATTATTTTAGATATCTTTCTGTGAATTATAACCATATTGTGTACTATTAAAATATATGTTCTATTAAAGTATATGTTATGACCAAAAACGTATGTATCTGGATTTGCTGACTGAGTATTCTGTAATAGAGTTTGCATGTGTTGGTCTGGGCCACATGCTGTTTCTGTGAGTCAGAATCATTAAAATAAAATCATTATAATAAAATGAGCTGACTGAAAAATATGGCATTTAGGTGTGATATGTTTAATTTTAACTCAGCAGTGCATCCTTTTAGTTGGACTTCTTGCTAGATTTGAATGATCTATAGTGTTAATGAGATGAAAAAGCAAATTAGGTCTGAAGATGCTAAGGTTTTAAAGCTTTTACGTTACCTTGCTTGTTTTGTGTTTTATTTTTTCGCTGTGCAAAGCAATTTAATTAAAACAGAACAAAAATCACCATACAACTACTTTACAATATTCAAGATTATCTAAAAGTTATGCTGAGAACTTCCAGTTATGCAGAAAGTTGAGAAAAAAGTGGCAAGACTGACATTAAATGAATAGAGATGCAAACTTCTATACTTGTTCCTTTACTTTTGCATGTCCTAACTTTACTCCCAAACCTCCCTCTGCCCCTCACAAGCGTGCCTCCATTTTTATTTTTTTGGTGAGAATCAGCTTTTATTACTGTTTTTGTGATCATTACTACCAGGCTTGTAAAATTCCTTTATCTGCAGTTGTTGTGAGGTCAGTTTATACAGCTTCCAAGAGTCATTTCCCTACACACAATGAGACTGATTTACTAAGTGAGTTAATCTTTCTTAATAAAATACTAAAAGATTTACTTCAGCTTTCCCTTCTTGTAAAAAGCAAAGTTCTTTTTATTTCATTTGCACATTACTGGGTATTCAAAGTGATCACAGTTGCAATCTGAGTGAAGACACGTATCTACTTTAGAAAATCAGCCTAGTGTCTTTGGAGCCTGAGATCATTAGTCAAGTATGTTGGTATTAATTCTTAATTCCTTCAAAACCGGTAACTTAAAAATAGCTAACTTTAGCATAGACAAAAACAAACAGTCCATACACTTGTGGTTTAAATGTAAAGATATGGCTCACCACCAGCAAAAACTGTGTGCCATTCAGTGTTCTCGACTGCTCCAGGGGTCCCAAAGGCCAGGTCACCAGCCGCTTAACCTTCTCAGTCCAAAACAGTCCACCACTCTTACTCCTCAGTGTGTACTGCTTCAAAAGCCCTCATAGACAGGTGCTTAGTGTTTCCTGCTCCCTTTCTGGACTTATAAACAGATGGGTTAACTCTTTCAGGTCCAAAGTCCCTATGGTTAGGGTTTTTCCCACCAAATAGCTCTCCAGGCCTCCAAATTCCAGGCCCCTAATGGGAACTAGCAATCCAGAGAGTACTGAAAATCAGTCTTATCTTCATCAACCACTATATTTTATATAAAAACATTACATGGCTCATTTTCCAAGGAACATTTTAAGTTCTAGCACACATGATCAATTCTAAGAAACATATTTAAAAAAATAATAGGTATGAATAAAGGGCAGTTTTATAATGAAGCATACCACTTCTTTAAAAAAAAAAGCATTATTATCAAGCAAATCATTGTGTTTTGCCAGTGCATAGTGGGGAGAGCTTAGTGCTTAACTTATTTTAAGGTTCTGGGGATGCACCCAGTGTTGCCAACCGACAGTATTGCCATCTAGTAAAAACAGGCACTTTTCTCCTGCCAATGAATGCCAGTGCCAGACCATCCATTGCCTGCTACAGTGTGTTTGGTTAGCGCTGGTGGGAGTCGTGTTTGAGCATGTCGTGTGATGTCATGGTGCAAGGGAGCCAAGTGGAGTGGATGGAGCCTCATGTGTGAGTCTGCAGGACGGAAGCAAGGCAAGCCAGGAGTGGGAGCTTGACCGTCAGTGCTGTTTGAACTAGAGTGGACTGAAGGGATCACCTGCCATGGAGAGAGATGGTCAGTGTGACTCAGGAAGGGATGTGTCATGTTGGTGCGGTGTCATCATCTATGCTGCTGCACAATGATATCAGTGTCACTGTGAGAGTCAATTTCATGTGTGTGTGCCTGCCCATTCTAATTTCTTGCCCTCCTGTGTCCTGTCCCTGAGCAACTTACTATATCAAAAATAAAATAAGAAATAACCTTAATTTCTTGTATGAAGTTGATCAGATAGCTTGACCCCTATCGGATCTTAACATTATGTCAGACCGTTTTACAGTTTGTTTGTTTTCATGTTTGTTCTTATTTAAAGGACTAACTTGTTTATTGACGTGGAGCTGGGGTAACTCCCATAACAGCTCTCGCTACTCAATTCTTGAACCTTTAAATTGTTTTCTCTGATGACTGAACAATAAGAAGCCCACTGTAACCCTGTAGACCTTTATTTTCAAAAGTTTTTTATTGGTAACAGGAACAAAGGATACAAAGATATCAGCCATATACAGTGGTGTGAAAAAGTGTTTGCCCCCTTCCTCATTTCCTGTTCCTTTGCATGTTTGTCACACTTAAGTGTTTCGGAACATCAAACCAATTTAAACAATAGTCAAGGACAACACAAGTAAACACAAAATGCAATTTGTAAATGAAGGTGTTTATTATTAAAGGTGAAAAAAAATCCAAACCATCATGGCCCTGTGTGAAAAAGTGATTGCCCCCTAAACCTAATAACTGGTTGGGCCACCCTTAGCAGCAACAACTGCAACCAAGCGTTTGCGATAACGTGCAATGAGGCTTTTACAGCGTCCTGGAGGAATTTTGGCCCACTCATCTTTGCAGAATTGTCCTAATTCAGTTACATTAGAGGGTTTTCGAGCATGAACGGCCTTTTTAAGGTCATACCACAACATCTCAATAGGATTCAGGTCAGAACTTTGGCTAGGCCACTCCAAAGTCTTCATTTTGTTTTTCTTCAGCCATTCGGTGGTGGACTTGCTGGTGTGTTTAGGATCATTGTCCTGCTGCAGAACCCAAGTTCGTTTCAGCTTGAGTACACGAACAGATGGTCGGACATTCTCCTTCAGGATCTCTTGGTAGACAGCAGAATTCATAGTTCCTTTTATCACGGCAAGTCTTCCAGGTCCTGAAGCAGCAAAACAGCCCCAGACCATCACACTACCACCACCATATTTTACTGTTGGTATAATGTTCTTTTTATGAAATGCAGTGTTCCTTCTACGCCAGATATACTTGGACACACACCTTCCAAAGAGTTCCACTTTTGTCTCATCGGTCCACAGAATGTTGTCCCAAAAGTCTTGGGGATCATCAAGATGTGTTGTGGAGAAATTGAGACGAGCTTTGATGTTCTTTTTGCTCAGCAGTGGTTTTCTCCTTGGAACTCTGCCATGAAGGCCATTTTTGCCCAGTCTTTTCCTGATGGTGGAGGCATGAACGCTGACCTTAACTGAGGCAAGTGAGGCCTGCAGTTCCTTGGACGTTGTTGTGGGGTCTTTTGCGACCTCTTGGATGAGTCGTCGCTGCGCTCTTGGGGTAATTTTGGGCAGCCAGCCACTCCTGGGAAGGTTCACCACTGTTCCATGTCTTCGCCATTTGTGGATAATGGCTCTCGCTGTGGTTCGCTGGATTCCCAAAGCTTTGGAAATGGCTTTATAACCCTTTCCAGACTGATAGATCTCAATTACTTTCTTTCTCAATTGTTCCTGAATTTCTTTGGGTCTTGGCATGATGTGTAGCTTTTAAGGATCTTCTGGTGGACCTTACTGTGTCAAGCAGCTCCTATTTAAGTGATGCCTTGATTGTGAACAGGTGTGGCAATAATCAGGCCTGGGTGTGGCTAGAGAAATTGAACTCAGGTGTGGACAACCACAGTTATAGTATGTTTTAACAAGGGGGGCAATCACTTTTTCACACAGGGCCATGATGGTTTGGATTTTTTTTCACCTTTAATAATAAACACCTTCATTTACAAATTGCAGTTTGTGTTTACTTGTGTTGTCCTTGACTATTGTTTAAATTGGTTTGATGTTCCGAAACACTTAAGTGTGACAAACATGCAAAGGAACAGGAAATGAGGAAGGGGGCAAACACTTTTTCACACCACTGTAGTATCAGTAGAGAATAAATAGCAAGAGTCTGATACATAGCAAATAAGGCCAGACAGAGTACATCTTAGGCGCATGTTAACACATATGGCGGTTTTTTTAAACGTGCTCGTAGAACGGGTCCCAGAGCTGTCGCGGGCTCCAAGGGAGGCCTGCTACGTGACAGGGCCGGGACCCCCATGAATTTAACACACGGAGTGCAGTTTATTGCAATCTTGCAGGAAACAGTGCAAGAACATAATCAGGGCTGCCAATAACCTATGTTACCTAAATAGGTATCAAAGAGATATAGAGGGTATACACAAACAGAGAGCAGTAAAGAAGGAGGATAGGGGAACTGAGGGGGTAGGAAGATCGGGGAAAGAGGAGGAGTAGGAGAACTAGATGAAAGAGAAGAGGAAAAAGGACAGAGGCGTCAGGGAGAAGAAGAGGGGGGAAAGGAAGGAGGTCGGCCGACTCACACCAAAGAAACGAAGGGCATACACTAACAACTGGGTCAGGGGATATGTATGTTTAAGGGTTCAGTAACTGTCTATCAAAGTTCAGTGGCAGGTAATGGTCAACCCAGGGTTGCCAAATTTTAGTGTGGCGAGGGATCTTGTCCAAAACAGTGGCTTCAATTCGGCTATGAATCATAGCTTGCGTGACCCGATTTTTCACTTCGGTTATATGAAGGACTGGGCTTTTCCATGCTTTGGCTATTGTTTGCTTGGCTGCCGTGGTAAGCTGTAGGGATAGGTGTATTTGCGCCGTGGTGTGGGAATCCGCATAGAAATTCAAAAGAGCCAGTGCGGGGTCAGGGGTTATCGGTTCCTGGAACATAGTGGATAGCATTTGGAATATTGTTGCCCAGAAGCATTGCGCCACAGGGCATGTCCACCAGATGTGCATATGGGTACCTCTTCCGCCGCAGTTGCGGAAACAATTTGGCGAGTAGGACGGTAGAAACTTAGCAATTCTGTCAGGCACTAGGTACCATCTCATAAGCACTTTGTAACTAGCTTCAAGGGCAACAATATTGTGCGACGAGATTTTTGTGTTGTGCCATACACTGGACCAATCCTCCTCATCTATGGTTAGTGATAAGTCTTTGGCCCATTGTTGTGCATAAGTCGGTAGTGTCGTGGACTGGGAGGTAAGGTGTTCGTATAGTTGAGATATAATGCCCGGTGCGTGAGGGTCGGAGTCACAAATCTTCTCAAATATGGAAAGAGCATGTAGGGTTACAGCCGGGTTAATGACCCCCCGTACAAAGTGAGAGATTTGGAGGTAACGAAAGTATTCAGTATTGGGAAGTTTGGCTTGGGTTTGAATGGACAGGAATGTTTTGATAGCGCCACCAGTCACTAGGTCACAAATACGGGTTAAACCTGCCTGGGCCCACACCCGGAAAGAGGCAGGTTCTGTATGTGCCGGATAGAAGTGTTTATGGCCTATGAATGAGAGGAGCGGGGAGTGCAGGGATCGTAAGTTAAACCGTTTACATAAGCTATCCCAGAGCTTCAGAGTGTGTTGGGTGATGGGGTTAATAATGGGATCCCGTGCTGTTTGGGGGAGCCATAACAGATTTGCCAAAGGTACCGGGTGTATGTCTATCGCTTCCAGGCTCACCCACAGAGGGATCTCAAACTTAGCATGGTACAGGGTCATTTGGGCCAGCTGGGCTGCGTGGTAGTAATGGGAAAAGTTAGGAACCCCCAGTCCCCCCCATTTATGATGACAGAGTAGCACAGATCTTGTCACCCTGGGCCTAGTGGATCCCCAGACGAAGCTGAAGACCCGGCTCTGGATGACACGATGAAAGTAGGGGGGGACTGGTACAGGAAGAACCCTGTAAAGGTATAAAAGTTTAGGTAGAAGGGACATTTTGATGGCAGCAATGCGACCCATCCATGAGATATGAAGGGAACTCCAGTCATGAAGTAGGGAAGACAGGTGTTTCAGCATCGGGATATAGTTTATACGAAAGAGATTTGCTGGGTCACTAGACAGTTTAATACCTAGATACGGAATAGAGGTGTCAGACCATTGAAAGGAGAAGTTCTGTTGTAGAAGAGTGACAGTATCCCTCGGCAGAGACACATTCAGAGCCTTTGATTTATCCTGGTTAACTTCTAGGCCGGAGATCTGAGCAAACCGATCAAGGAGGTGGAGTAGGTTGGGGATGGAAGTGTGGGGAGAGGTGACAAATAATAAAGCGTCATCTGCAAACAAACACAATTTGTGTACAGTTGATGCTATCTCCAAGCCATTAATATCAGGATTCACCCGTATCATTGCTGCTAGCGGCTCTATAGCCAAGGCAAAGAGCAGTGGGGATAGGGGGCAACCCTGGCGGGTCCCTCTCCGTATCGGAAAACTTTGGGAGCGAAAACCAGAGTATTTAACTGAGGCATGAGGGTCATTATACAGAGATGTAATCCATTGGAGGAAGTGTGGTCCAAAACCCCAACGCTGCAGGACAAAGTTTAAATAGGGCCAGGATACGGTATCAAACGCCTTTCTAATGTCCAGAGACAAAAGGTGCATAGGAATGGAGCGCAATCTCGCTAGGTGTTGTAATAATATGACACGACGAATATTGTCGCTGGCTTGCCTATGAGGGATAAACCCCACTTGGTCCTTATGAATTAATTTGCCAATGAGTGGATTAAGACGCAGCGCTAGAATTTTGGACAAAATTTTTATGTCCACGTTGAGCAGAGATATGGGGCGAAAGTTATACCATAGGGTGTTATCAGTGTTGGGTTTGGGTATCATGGCTATGGACGCTGCGAGAGTGTCTCTGCCGAAGGTCTGCTGCCTCAATAGGGCGTTAAACGCGTTTGCTAAGAGAGGGGCCAGTACGTCAGAGAACTTCTTGTAGTAATTGGCAGGCAAACCATCAGGACCCGGGCGTTTTTGGGGCTTAAGGGATTTTATGGCTGTGAGCACCTCCTCTACAGTGATTAAGCTGTCTATTGATTCCCTAGCAGATTGCAGGAGTTCAGGGATGGGCAAGTCTTGAAATAAGACGTTTGCTTGTTGGGGGGAAAATTTGGTTTTAGCTGCATATAGGTTGGCCAATTTCTGTCGGAACTCGGAGAGTATCTTGATAGGGTCACTAGTGTATGTGTTCTTATTTATTTTAAGGCGTATAGGTTTGCGGATCCTATCAGGCTGTCGGAGACGTAGGGCCATAAAGGTGTCGGGTTTATTGGCTTTAGTGTAAATTGTGTGATTATTCCTGCGTAGGATCTTATCTGCTGATTCTGCTAGGAGGAGGTCTAGTTCAAGCTTAGTTTTTTCAAGGGTCAGTCTATGGGGTTCTGTGGGTGAGGCTTGAAATTGGAGGAAGTGCGAATGATAGTCTGATTCTAGCTGTAGTTGTCTGAGTACTCTATCCTTCTTAAGGTGGGTGGCAATTGAAATACAACTGCCCCGAATTACGGGTTTGTGAGCCTCCCAGAGGAGAACCGGGGAGATCTCGGGGGTATTATTATGTTGCAGATAGTCTGTGAGGGAAAAGCGAATGTCGAAACAGAAGGGTTGGCTAGTGAGGTGTGCCTCATTCATAGACCAGGTTCTATCTGTAGTCTGAGGGATCAACAAAGATACAGTGGTGAGCACCGCATAGTGGTCCGACCAGGGGATTGGGCAAATTATGGACTGGATCACAGTCGGGAAGGTAGCTACCGGTGTAAGAATGTGGTCTATTCTAGAGAAGGATTTGTGTGGGTAGGAATAGAAAGTGTAATTACGTTTGAGGGGATTACATTCTCTCCAGGTGTCAAGGAGGGAAGCTTTCTGTAGTTGTTGACATAATTGGACCGAAAGGGAGTGTTGCTCTGGGGCGTATGGTGACTTATCGAGATGGGGGTGTAGGGTCAGATTAGTATCACCACAAATAAAGAGTGAGCCTTTCGGTGCGTGTTGACAACCTGCAGGAGGTGTGAGAAAAAGGGATTCGGGTTTCCATTAGGTGCATAATAGGAGACTAGGGTGGTTTCAGTGTCCTGGAGTAATCCCACTAGGATAATATAACGCCCTTCAGGGTCTCTAATTTCCGAAGTGGGGGTGAACGGGGAAGTGTGATGGAAAGCTATCAGGACCCCTCTATGTTTAGTGTTAGCCGAGGCCGTGAATACTTGGGGATAACTTGAACTAAAAAATTTCGGGGTATGGGACACGGCATAGTGGGTTTCCTGTAGGGCTACAATGTTAGCTTTCAAGGATGCAAAGTTACGGAAGGCTTTAATCCTCTTATTGGGGGAGTTGAGACCCTTGACGTTAAGGGATAGTATGTTCAGCGGGGCCATAAGAGCTGGATGGGGGGAGGCTTATAGGGCATAGTAGAGGGCGTGGGAGTCGACCGACCTAAGGTAAGTGGGGGGAACCTTACAGGGATAAGAAAGAAGAGGTGGGAAAAGAAGAAGGGGAGAAGGACTCTGCGTATAGGGCGAGCCATGAAAGGGTAGAGACACAAAGTAGCCAGGCTAAATCGCCCAACCAAGCAATGCTCAATCTCCGGGGCCAAAAAGGGATGGCCCAGAAGAAGGTGCATTGAAAAACGGGGGAGCAGTGGCTGTTCCCCGCCGCCAGCGGGAAAATTTCGTTATCCAGAAGCATAACATACATGTCATTTGTGAAACACAATATAGACTAATATTAGGTGCAACATAACAAGTAAACCACCCAAACTGTCAACATATTAAATGAAACTACAGTAAAAACATAAAACCGGAGTCAAAGAGAATCTTTGAAAGGGGTATCAAGGGATCTAAGGGGACAGGGTAGGGGGAAGAGGATGCGGGAAGGGGGGGGGGAAGTCTGAGGGGAGGGAGGGGAAAGGGTACAGAGGGAAGGAGGGTAAGAGGAGCAGGAGGAGGAGAAAGGAAAGGGACAAGGGGAGGGAGTTAGGGGTGGTCGGGGTAAGGAAAGGGGGAGGGGGGAGGATAAGGGAGCAGGAGGGGAACAAGGGGGGGAAGGAATTAGAGGGTAGAGGGAATTACAGCGGATACATAGCTGATAGGTAATCACTATGAGCGTAAATTTACAAGCACAGTTGCGCAGCAAACGGATAACCTCTGTATTTCTCGTGCTTCAGTGACAGTGGGAACTATGGGTGATGCTGTAGAAAAGTAGGGTGGTAGAGGAGTTAAAAGGACAAAAATCAAAAAGTAAATAACATGAGATGTATCAGATAAGGAAAAAAAGCAAAAAAATATATATAAAAAAATTTTTGTAAAAAAAAAGAACGAGTCTGTGAAAAAAGTTGAAAGGTACCGAACCATATGAGGGTTAAGAGGTGTAAATATCAGGCTGTAGAAAGAAGGACACAGGATGATTTTGAACCAGGAGGACAGGGCACAGAGTCAAGTTGGAGTGGGATCAGCTATGAAGCAGGGGTAACCAGACCTCCAGGGGGGTATCAGGAGCAGGTTAGGCCAGGAGATGGTAACAGGGGCCAGTTGAAAAAAAAAATCATAGACAGAGGGAGGGGACCGATTCGGCGAGCCGGAGCCCGAGAGTAAGCAGGGGCTCATTAGGGTCAGAAAGAGTACATACCAGCTGGCGGGTCCCAAGGTTTCGGTGGAAGGAGATCTCCAGTAGGAGGATCAGTGACTCCCTTCCTCACGGTAGTCCGAAACCTACAAAAAAATAAGGGGGGCAAAGTGGTGCGCTTACAGCGAAGCGGGGAGGAGAGATGACAAACCCAGCGTCTTCAGCGTGGTGTTCTGGATTTAGGTGTAGTGATTCTGTCCATCTCGGGCCTCGATGGGGTTCCCTTGCGGATAGAAGCTGGGCCTGGCAGTTGGCGTAGCGGTGTATTCAAGTAAGGATGAGCTGCTGGGCGAGCTGGAGTACGAGGGAGGTTAGTTTCAGGTTGTTGATCCAGAGGGACGAGGCGGAGAGATTCCAGCAGGCGTTGCAGGGAGTCCGGGGATGAGCAGGTGTGCTGTTGGCCCTGGTAGGCGAATTGGATGGCGAATGGGAATCGCCAGGCATACTTCAGGCGGTGTTGAATGAGGATCTGCAACAGCGGCTTCATGGCCCGACGCTTGGCGATAGTGAGTGGAGCCAGGTCTGAGAAGATTTGATAGGTATGACCCTGGAAGGTCAGTGAGTCTTTATTGCGTGCTGCAGTGAGGAGCTGCTCCTTGGTGCGAAAAAAATGTAGTTTGACAATGATGTCACGCGGTGGGCCTTCTGTTTGACGACGAGTTAGGGCCCTGTGAATTCTATCGAATTCTAAACGTTCAATAGGTGTACCAGGGGCCAGCTCTTGGAATAAGGCCGTGGTAAAGGACTGGACGTCCTCTATGGATTCGGGGATCCCCCGGATCCTCAAATTGGATCTGCGTGAGCGGTTTTCCGCGTCTTCCAAACGAGAGAGCAGGGTGGCGTTCTCTTCCCGGAGGGCAGCAAATTCTTGCGTGTGTTCATGCAGCGTGAGCTCCATGTCATCGACCCTAGTCTCTAGGTCTGCAGTGCGTTGGCCAATTTCGCGGATTTCTCTAGAGAGTCTGTCTGTGATTTGCTCTGATGTGGTTTTTAGGGCTTTCTGGAGCATAGACTCCATATGTTTAAGGAAGTCATTTTGCGACATACCTGCTGATGGTAGCGAGGGAGAGCTAGCGATCGCAGGTTCCTCGTCTGCACGATCCTCTTCGCTATCAGAGTTGTCTCTGCTAGGTGTAGAGGCCGCTCTCTGGCTTGCAAGGGCCTTCGCCGCCATCTTGGATGAGGCGCGGGCGAGAGCTTCCTTGATCGGTTTCGGCTTATTCTTACCCCTGTGGCTGGTCAGCACCATTCCACCTGGTGCTTGGATATTTCAGGGGGTAGTATGTCCGGAATATAGCGTTGGATCTGGTTCGGTACGCTAGTTTAGTCCCGATGTGGCGGCGAGGAGTGCGGAGCACTAGCGGAAAGCGTCCTCCATGCTAGGCTTCGCGCATGCGCCCCCCAACCCTGTAGACCTTTAACCCAGACAAGCCCAGATTGCAGGGTGACATATCTTATTGGTCTACAGTCTCAAACCGCCAATAGTATTAGACCTTGGTCTATACTTATATAGGCATTGTGTCATAACTCCTTTTGTTAACTACTCTTTCTATCTATACTCCAAACTCCCCCACCCCCACTCTTACCCACTTCTCCCTTCTTCACCATCCCTACCTACCCCCATTTTTTTTAAAGGGTACCCTAAATGGCCAACCGACGACCCTTGCAAATGTTTGCTTCCCGAACAAGGCTCACGTCTCTTCTTTCTGCCAACGGGTAATAGACAAACTTAAGTGCTTCTCAGTTGGAATGGTGATTTTGGGTGGTGATTTCAATATTTCACTGAACCCACTCCAGGACACCTCCAATGGTAAAACCAAAATCACTTACAGAACCCTGAAACATATTAAGTCCACTCTGAATTCTATGTTACTAATAGATACATGGAGACTTTTGAACCCCTCAGGGAAAGACTTTTCTTTTTACTCGATCCCACATGACAAATATACAAGAATCTATTATATATTTATTACACAAAGAGACTAGCTGAGGCAAAAATAGGGTTTACTGGCTGAGGCAAAAATAGGATTTCCATCAGTGTCCAATCATTGCCCCATCGCCATCACACTCTCACAACCCGAAAACCAAAGGAGAGAATGTAACTGGAGATTAAACCCCTCCCTCTTATCAAAACCAGATGTTGCCACACAGATCTCAGACTCGATTAAAATTTACTTTGAGTTAAACAGAAACAAGGAAACATCTCCAATGATAACTTTGGAGGCACACAAGTGTGTGGAAAGAGGCACATTTATTAAATGGCACGCTCGCATGAAAAAGGAATCTGAATAAAAAATATTGGCCCTCTCTGGGACTATTTCCGACGTAGAATTGCTACATAAATAAACACTTTCTATTGCAACAATCTCTGCTTTATTAGAAGCAAGAAAAGAGTTGCAAGAAGTCTAATGCCACGTACACATGACCGGACTTTTCGAGGGACTAGGTCCGACGGTCTTTCCGACAGACTTTCAGCGGAGTTCCGACAGGCTTCCCGAATGAACGTACTTGGCCACTCACAATCACACCAAAGTCCGACGGATTCAAACGTGATGACGTATGACCAGACTAGAATAAGGAAGTTCATAGCTAGTAGCCAATAGCTGCCCTAGCATCAGTATTTGTCCGTCGGACTAGCATACACACGAATGGATTTCTGGGTCCGGCGGAGTTCCGGTGGAAAAATTTAAAACATGTTCTATTTCTAAAGTCCGCCAGATTTTTGGAAAGCAAAGGTCCAATGGAGCTCACGCATGATCGAATTGTCCGAGGGACTCGTTCTGTCGGACCTTTGCTGTCAAAAAGTCCGGTCGTGTGTACGTGGCATTAGAGAACAAAGTGAGGAGATTACTTTTTCTCAAAAAAAAGACTTTACTATGAGCATGGAAATAGGAGTGGGAAGTACTTAGTGAGAGCGCTGAAGGACACAAAAACTTTAGAAAACATAATCAGCATACGTTCAGGGAACAATGCCCTAGCACACTCAACTGATAAAATAGCTAATGAATTCCATGAGTACTATAAAACTCTATAACCTCCCTCCAACTCATAAACCTAAAAACCTCCTAGGAGACAGGGATCATATTATCAAAGACTTTCTCAAAAAAAGCTCCCTCCCAACATTAACCCTAGAAGAGATCCACAATTTTGAATTACAGATACAGGAAATGGAACTAATCCAGGCTATTAATGATCTTAAACCTGGGAAGAGCCCTGGCCCAGATGACCTGACTTCTCAATATTATACATTTTTTACAGACATAATAAAAGACTCTCTCCTAGAAAATTTTAACTGTTTAAACAATCACCCAAAAATACCAGAATCTTTCTTACAGGCGCACATCACAGTAATTCCAAATAAAGACCCAAATGAGTGTTCAAGCTATAGGCCCATATCCCTACTCAATGTAGATTTAAAACTACTAGCAAAAATAATCGCGAACCATCTTAGACCCTTACTACCGAGCATTTTTGGCCCCAAACAAGTAGGCTTCATGCCAGGAAGGGAAGCCAGAGATAATATTTATAAATCCCTCAATCTCATCCACAGCATTCATTTGGGTAGGACCAAGGGCCTTCTTCTGTCTACCGGCGTGGAGAAGGCCTTCAATTGTGTGGCTTGGGACTACATGTTTGCTACTTGTGAACATGTTGGTGTCCAAAAAAACATGCTATCTTGGATCCAAACTTTATACGCCGACTCGACCGCGAAAGTAAAAATCAATGGCACATTATCAAGCCCTATCCCGATTAAAAAAGGAACTAGACAGGCCCTCTATCCTCACTTTTATTCATCATCTCCCTTGAACCTTTTATCAGACTAATAAATCAAAACCCTTCTATACATGGCTTCAGAGTGGCAGACAGAGAGTTTAAGACAGCTGTTTACACAGATGATCTTCTTTTCTATTAACACAACCCCACATCTCCATTCCCAACCTGCTAGAAAACTTTAACACTTTTAGCTACATTTCAAACCTAAAAATAAATTTTAATAAATCTGAGGCCTTACATATATCCCTCCCAATTGACAAATGGGTAGACAATAAATTAAAATACCTAGGAATATGGATCACTCCAGATGTGAAAGACCTCTTTGACCAAAGTGTTTCCCCTCTACTTAAAAAAATCTTTTTAGATTTAAAAAAGTGGCATACTGGAGGGTTCTCATGGTTTGGGAGAGCAGCTATTGTAAAGATTGTCACCCTCACCAGACTGCTATATTGCATGCATGCGCTACCAATAAAACTTCCATCCTCTTTTTTTAGACACCTCCAGTTTGTTCAGAGACAGTTCGCCTGGGCATACAACAAGCCAAGAATAAATTTTAATGCAATCACATGTCCAAAAAGCCTGGGAGGTATGGCCTTACCTGATTTCAGAAAATATTATTATGCCACTCATATTACCAGAATAATAGATTGGCACTGCCGCTCAGAAAAGAAAGACTGGTTTTACATCGAAAATGTGCTTTCCACCCTACCTCTCAGGTTTTTACCTTGGGTCCAGAAGTCCTACTACCCAGCACCAATTAAAAAAACACCCATCCATAGGCACTACCCTACACATTTTTCACTTGATTGTACATAGATATGATTTAGCTACAATACCTGGCCCACTAACAAGAATTGCAGACAAACCAGAATTTAGCCCAGGCCTACATTGCAAAGGGTTTCCCACTACACACGTAATATCCCTCCTACTATTTGTGCACTGTATGCAGGTGAGTTCCATCAAATCCAGAAAAAATTTATAGACTTTATGTAAAGATCAGATTTTTCTCCAATGTACCTACTTACAACTCCATAGTTTACTAAACAAACACAGGTCAAAACATCTATTCTCTAAGACACCTATACAACTAGAAAACATATGTCTGAATGCTACAACGATAGCAAAAACTACTTCATTAGCATATTCCTGGCTACAAGCACATAAAAGTGAACACAACCTTGTGTTTAAGTCAAAGTGGGAAAAAGCACTTTACAAAAGCCTCACAAACTTCCAATGGGAAAAAACATGCATTTTGGCCCACAAATGCTCAATTAGTACTAAGCTCCAAGAGAATTCTTGTAAGATCCTCACTCACTGGTATATTGCCCCATGAAAAAATACATGCCTGGTATCCACAGTCCCCTAATTTGTGCTGGAGATGTAAAGGGGATGTTGGGTCCATGATTCACATCTGGTGGCAATGCCCATTGATCTCTGCGTTCTGGGAAAAAGTTTGTGAATTAATGAAAAAAATTACAGATACGGACATCACCCCAACCCAACTTTCTGTCTTTTAAACATCAGCACACAACCTCTGCGACATTTTAAAAATTCCCTGACTAGACACATGATGAACACAGCAAAAATCTTAATCCCCAGGGCTTGGAAAACTTCATACATCCCAACCATTAAAGATTGGTTATCAGAAGTTAACAGGGTTCACGCTATGGAGGAAAACATGGCGATTGCACAAGATCGTTTAAACTACTACCACAAAACATGGAACGCATGGGACTCATTTAGATGCTCTGATGACTACAGACAGATAGTAATGCCGAAAACAACTGACTGCAGGACACTGAATTCTCCAGATTGTGGACTCCATCTTACGAATGACTGACAAAATACAGGCAATCATGGAGGAAAAACTACAGCATAGAGCAGTATCCATTGCTTTAAATAGTCTTTAAATAGTCTCCTATGTCATGGCTTCTCCAACTGTATTCTGGCTGTTAAGTTTTTCCTTTAGTTACGGTATAAAAGCTCAACATTTTTTTTTTTTTAACACAATCTAAATAATGAAAAAATATGAACAATCTCTGTGGCAGAATTTCATATGAAATGTTATTTACTCACTGGCTTAGTGATAGCACTGGTTGTAAAAGATATTGTATGTTGGAATAGCAGAATATCAGATTTTAAGATCTAAAACCCAAGCATGTGTTTGAGATCAAAGTAAACTCAGTAATTCACAGATTACCCATGATTTTGCTTTAGAAAGAGAACTTAAAAGATGAAAGAGAAATTGATGGCTTTAATTTCACTCACATCTTATTCCATGTTACTGTGTATATAGGAGAGTGGACCATTAAAAGTAAAGTGTCCATATATAGAGAATACAAAGCAATAAGATATTTTAAAAAAGTGCACATTTTCTAGATCAATACCTACTGTATTAAACTGTTATGCATAGGGATGTAGTAAAACAAAACAAAAAAAAAAATATTGGTGCTGAAAACAAAGCACTCATGTAGGCAGCAACAAATCTAGGTAACACATTGACAATAATGACAATAAGTGGAAAGCAAACTGGCAGTTGATGCATGGGCAACAAATTGGCAATGGCATAAATACATATAAAATATAGAGACAATAACTGGAGCCCAATTTGGATTCTGCATTGTCATTGCATTTGTTTTCCACTTTCTCTGGCATTCTGTGGTCTCCATTATTCTTGATTTCCGCCTAACATAGTGGAGACAAACTTTCAAGCACATTAAAGTATATCTAAAGCCAATACTTTTTTTGTTTTCGTTTTGAAAAGAATAGGGAATGGTTAAATTTATATTTAATTATTTATTTTGCTGTTTGGTTGTAACCAATTGTGTAAAACGACTTTCAATTCCTGCTGCATAGATAGAAAGGGACGTAAATGTAAAACTTTCCAAAATAAGGAAAATCCACTTGTAAATAGTTGTTACAAGAGCAAGTGTCCCAGTTGGAAAATGTCTCCTCTGTTCCGTTTCTGGCTTCAACCTCACCTTAGTCACTAAATTGTACACATATTTTACAAATGGAATATTAATTTTGCTAAGTGAACAGGCTCTACTTCTTTGGTTCCCTACATTTCATAAAGTGGATCTTTACTTTTTTTAAACAGACAAATGTAATGTCACATGTGTGAGATGAGCTGAATAATGTCATGTGCTGCATCTTGGGCATGCGCACAAAGACTTTATTGCTGATACTGGAAATATCATTTAAAATGATGGCAAGGGAATGATGAAAAAAAAATGCAGCAACTGAATTAAATATGGCTATATATTTTTTTCTTAAATAAGCTCTCTATTCAAAAAGCTAAAATTTGCTCTCTGATGGGGAACAAAAAGGATAATGGTGCTTTAACAGTATCTTGAAGCATCTATCTTTTGTTTTTAATTCCTCTTGAGATTCACATTGTACTTAAATTGGTTCTAAACCCAAACCATTTTTTATCTTAATGCATTCCCTGCATTAAGGTAAACTCCTCGACCCCCACTACCTTTTCTCCCACCCCCAAACATGTAATTGAGTCCTGTCACAGATTCAACACTGGGACAAGAACTTTCTGTCCCACACCAGAAACTGAAAGAGTCAGATTGAGTGTTGAGTGATGACAGTCAGGATGAGGTGGATGTGGCTGATAACTTTATGATTTCTAATGCCGCGTACACACGATCGGAATTCCGGCCAGAAAAAGACAGATGAGAGCTTTTCATCGGAAAATACGACCGTGTGTATGCTCCATCGGAATTTAGCTGTCCGAATTTCCGCCAGCCAAAAATTGATAGCATGTTCTCAATTTTCCCGACGGAAAAACTTTCTATCGGTAATTCCGATTGTGTGTATGCAATTCCGACACGCCAAAAATCACGCATGCTCAGATTCAACTACAAGACAGAAGCTATTAACTACTGGCTATTGAACTTCCTTTTTCTAGTCACGTTGTACGTGTTGTATGTCACCGCGTTATAAATGATCAGAATTTTATGTGACTGTGTGTAGGCAAGACAGCTTGAGTCGAATTCCATCAGAATTCCGTCGGAAAAAACCATCAGAGCTTTTTCCGACGAGAATACCGATCGTGTGTACGTGGCATAACTCAGTCAATCAGAGGAAGCTTTATATGGATTCATAGTAATACACATCTTTCTGTGAATGGCTGAGCAGTGCAGATATTAAATATGTAGTTAGTCTTTAACCTGTCAACTTCTCCCTTTGATTACTGTCATCCTCATGAGAGTGGGTAAGGTCATTCCTTTTACCTGAGTGCCTGCGGTAGAGTAAGTTGTAACTGAATAATTTCAATGTAAGGGTCTCCCTGTTTCTGATTTATTCTTTCTGTGGATATTCGCCTCCTCCACCTCTCTTGCTTCTTCTAGTTTATTACATCATCAGGTAATTGGATCATCAGGATCAGGTAATCATATCACCAGGGGTACAGATAGCATATGACAAAGCAAAGCCAGCTCCTTTACCAAGACGGTCAACTCCACTGAGACATGGCAAGAAAAAGGTATGGTAAATCAGTCCTGGAAGATCAGCTACACTAAACCCTTGAGCAATCTGTTGATTAGTACTTGACTTTTTCTAGGCATGGTTTTCACAGTATGGGTCTTCTTTAAAGCAGACCTTGCCGTACAATTTAAGGGCTGCATAAACTGTTCAAGTTGCCCTCCTCCCCCTTAGAAACCAAGCAATGCTAGTAGGCATTAAATGTACTTTTGAAGGGAGAGCAATTAGATTTTTTTACCTTACCCCTATGTTTCCAACATCACCAGCCTTCCCATGAGATTCCTGGATGAAGCAGAGCAGGCAATATTTCAGTCCATTGCAAGAGGGACTTCTTGCAAGATTTGTGCTACTCTGTATTCCACAGGATCTAGCTGGAAGGAGTGTGGTATCATCCTCCCCTAGGTGCCATGGACTGAAGACAGGGTAAGGTAAGTATAAATCCATTTTTTTTTTTTTACAGGTACATTTTAAACCTACTAAAAGCAGGTGATTTTTTCCAGTGGAAGGGGGCCCAGATTGTATAAGGGTACCTTATATTGTACTGTAAATTTTTAAGGCATGTATATAACTAGCTGCTCCCTGAAAAAATAAAATATAATTTTATTGGCCTCCACACTATGCTGGTATTCAAAAAAGGCATGGAGTCCACTCCAAAATCAATACCAGACCCCAAATAAAAAAAATATACAGTGTAGCTTCCCCTTAAAAATACATATCAGATGCATGTCCGGGCATGCCTCTTGGCTGGCAAGGAAAATGGGAACAGAAGGGGCAGCAAGCATTTGCCACCCTGAAATAGATCAGGCAACATGCCATCAAAATTGGGTGTGTCATGTTATTCAATAAAAGAGCTTCACTCCCACATCACTGGCCTAGTGGATGTGTGGGTGTGCAGGGGGACTCATCAGAATTTGGGAGCTGCTTTTAGAATAGGGGAGCAGGCCTGGCTTTCATTTTCCTCTCTAATGCATCCCAAAGGTGTCCTATCAGGTTGAGGTCAGGACTCTGTCCAGGCCAGTCAAGTTCCTCCACTCCAAACTAACTCATCTATGTCCTTATATACCTTGTTTGTGTACTGGTGAGCAGTCCTGTTGGAACAGAAAGGGGCTATCCCCAAACTGTTCCCACAAAGTTGGGGGCAAGAAATTTCCCAAAATGTCTTGGTATGCTGATGCCTTAAGAGTTCCCTTCACTGGAACTAAGGGGCCAAGCCCAACCCCTGAAAAACAACCCCACACCATAATCCCCCCTCCACCAAATGATTTGGAACAGTGCACAAAGTAAGGTCCATAAAGACATGGATGAGCAAGTTTGGGGTGGAGGAACTTGACTGGCTTGTACAGAGTCCTGACCTCAACCCGATAGAACACCTTTGGGATGAATTTGAGCGGCAACTGCGAGCCAGGCCTTCTTGTCCAACATCAAGTGCCTGACCTCACAAATATGCTTCTGGACGAATGGTCAAACATTCCCATAAAGACACACTCCTAAACCTTGTGGACACCCTTCCCCAAAGAGTTGAAGCTGTTATAGCTGTAAAGGGTGGGCCAACTCAGTATTAAACCTTATGGAATAAAACTGAGATGTGAGAATGTGTGTATAAGCAAAAATACTTTTGTAATATAGTGTAAATCTCGATGAATGTAAACCCATCAACTGCCACAGCACAACAATGCTCTCCTGTTGCACTACTGTTTCAAAAGACAGCCCCCCAGCGGGATGTTGAAGTTCCAAAAACCAGCTAGGGATGCTGAGTGACATCATTGCCTAAATATGGTTATACCACATTCGGTCAAGACGTCACTTGGGATACATTGTCTGCTATTTTTTACAAACAGGCTTTGATATGATTTTTCATTTAGTAGCTTCAATAGTTTTTTATAAATGTACTTTTTTGCTGAAGTACATGATACCTATGCACCAATAAACATGCAGGTTTAGGCATTACCCAGGCATATTTTTTTTTAAGAAATTGTTTTAATTTTGCATTGGCAGTGCCCAGCCACCCATGTTCTTTTTAACTGAAACTTGCGAATTGGCCTTGAAAAACACCAGAAAAAAATGTAAGATTTGGCTCCTATAGTTAAATGGGGTTCTGACGCAATAGGGGTTATTTACTAAAGGAAAATCCACTTGAAAGTGCACTTGGAAGTAAAGTCGTTTTAGATCCGAGGGGGACATGCAAGGAAAAAAAAAACAGCATTTTAGCTTGCACATGATTGGATTATAAAATCAGCAGAGCTTCCCCTCATTTCAGATCTACCCCTTATATTTAGAGCGACTGCACTTCCAAGTGCACTTTCAGTGCAAAGTGGATTTGCCTTTCGTAAATAACCCCCAATGCTTGCAGTTGTGGTATTCATACCTCTATTTTTATTAGATAAGCCTACTAATCATAGTTATATATTAGCATGGTATTGCTTTAAAACGTGAACAGTTTTGTTGTAATTCCCATCTGTAGCATAAAGTAAAAGCAACCCTGTATTGATGTCTTCATAGCTAACAAATGTGGAAAGTGTCTGGTTTTCCATTCTTTCTTTTATGTGGCTTATCCTACTAACCCCATATGCCAAAATAAATCTGGCAGCCTGCCTCAAGCCATGTTTCTTAGATATTCCATATTTATTATGCTTTTGCCATTAACCTGACTGGTTTAAGCATAATGCAATTAACATATACATTTACTATGATGCAGAAAGCAGAACATCTACTCTCAAAGACAGATAAATAGATCATAAAATGTAAATTAGGCGTCTCAAGAGCCGAAGTGGTGAAAAACAGGATCATGCAGTGACTCAGTGTTTGGCACATCAAATTAGACTGCCTCAGAATGTAATGAAATCAAACTTGTATATATTCAAAGGCCAAACTTTCTGAATATGTTATAGAAGATTGTAAAACAGAAAACTTTTGCTACTTAGTTTAGCAGCTTAATTTGCTGGATGACAGACATGGTCAGTTATTTCACTAGTTTGAAACTTTTCTAATCAATGTAGTATTGGCAACAATCTTTCAAGTGGAGCTTGAAGCAGTAGAAATACGTGTATTCTTACTATTATTCCACGTCAGAGGATTTTTTAATTATGATCAATTCATTTTTGCTTTAGACATCATTGACACACTACACCACCTGGAAGGGCACCTTTCAGTATTTCTACAAACAGTTTAGTACTTCAAATGTTTTACCACACATTTGTAATGTGAAAAACACAGCCTTATTGATACAAATGTTGATATATTGCCATTTTAAAAAGTAGCATTTTTCATAAGAGCAGTGAACATTTAGTTTAATCACAAATTCTGAAAATTGTGGGATATCAGTTGATCACCAGCACAGTACAATAACCATTTTGGTCGCAATAGATGTGTGAATAATAAGTGGCCTATCTAGGTTGGAGTATTGGTCCATTAATGTCAGTAATGGAAATCCTATAATTCTGTATGCACAGCAATAGTGGATAGAAGAACAAATATTTTTAGCCAAAGGCTTTTTCTACAAATCCATAGGATATGGATGAGGGAGTCAATTTGGCTTACGTCTCTCCAATATTGAGAGAAATTGGTACAGCAGAATTTTGAGAATTTGTAAGGGATAAGATACTATCTTCTGGTAATATTCTGGATACATTCCCAGATGTTGATACAATTTGTAGTGAAAGGAGATATTTGCTATGAGTAATTGGCGATCTGATCATTTCTGGCCAAGTTCTTGTTCCTAATTCCTCAGAGGTTAAGGCTTTTCATATATTAATTTATACCCAGACAGTTGGACACCAGACACTCTTGTGCTGTGCAGTAATAGCAACTTTACACCTTTTTTGTATGGTCATGGATGGTATTTGCACCTTTAAATAAAAAAAATGTATATACAATTATATAAAAAAAATTGTAAATAGGGTCAATTTGGATGCAAGAGAACAAAAAACACTCCCCTTGAGTTCCAATTCAAAAGCGACAAATTGTCAATAGAGTAGTCTAAGTATTCAATGAGTAAACATTCCATAACTACACTGTCCTATAAAAAAAAATTTCCTTTATTAAGTTATTTTATTAAAAACAGTGCTTAAAAATTCTTCAAAATTTAGAAAGCTTAATGCTCCTTTCTCAAGCATATTACAGGGATTTTACAGCACTGTAATAAAGGAAATATTTGTAAACAGTATAGTGTTGGTACAAAGGCATTTCTACACCTTACGTAGGATTCATACAGTTAACATGGAAATATAAATATTTCATGCTGGGCCAGTTTAAAAAAATATAAAAAGATTCAGTTTTTCTGCTTTTGGGCACCACCATTCTGCCTCTTGCACAGCAAAGAAAAAGTGAAGCCAAGCGATCAATCAAGAACACTTCTGCCAGAGTTTGTTACTGATTTTGCCAGAGCAGCAGTCAGAACTGGTTATAAATGGAATAGAACGTTTGTTGACAAAAATCTAAATTTCCTTACCAGTAACATTATTCAGCCTGCTTAAAATTAGCAAAGATAATCTTATTTCCTGACCTGCTTAACAACATTTTACAAAACAGGAAGCAAAGGGAACTTACCAGCAGCAACACAGACAGAAATAAAAATGCCTTCCTCAGTAGGTCCTTAATAGAGTAGTCGAAGGCTAGAACCCCTGTCAGATTTGTATTTCTGTCTATGTCCCTGTTTCAGATTTTCCCTCACTTTCTGCCTCTAAGCCCTTGTAAACACGGTCGGACATTCTGACGGAAGGTGTCCGATCGGACCATGTTGTCGGATAATCCGACTGTGTGTGGTCTCCATCGGACTGTTTCCATCGGAGTATCCGACGGACCAAGTTTTCCAACTTGTCTATAAAATTTTCCGACAACATGATCCGATCGGACATAGTCCGATCATGTGTGGAGAATTCCGATCGGACAAAGTGCCATGCATGCTCAGATCAAATTCCTAGACCAAAGCTATTGGCTACTAGCCTGAACGTAGTCCCATCGTAACTAAATAATGTCATCACTTTCTGAACGATCGGATTTTCCGACAACTTTGTCCGACCGTGTGTATGCAACAGTTTCGGACAAAATCCGTCAGAAAAAATCAGACGGATTTGGTTGTCGGAATGTCCAACCGTGTGTACAAGGGCTAACAGAGCCCCAGTTAGAAGTAAAACTAGACTTTAGTTTTAATCCTTCACCACTCTATTCAAAACTAGTAAAAAAAGTGTTTCTCCTGACATGCACATTAAACTAAAGGTTTTGGGGAAAGAAAATATGCATTTGAGACAGCGGTTGGGAAAGATTATGTAGGTACCTTTTTTACATGTTCAAGGAATGAAAATGTTAATTTAAAGTGGAAGCCAGGAACATGTTGATTTCATAATTTTATTTATATAGAAACAGAGTAGTGATAACAATTAGTATTGTGATAAACACAATAAAACAGTGAAAAAGTGAATTATAACAAATATGAAAAAAGTTCCAGGTGTATAGTCCAAAGAAATGTTGAGTGGAAACTCTCAATACTGTAGGTGATAAAATCAAAGAATTTTTTTAGGATAACATCGTCTCCATATGTGGTTCCAAGTTAGAAAATCATGCAAACAGCATCTAACCCTCTGTATAATATTCCGCAAGAAACAATGCCATCTTAAATAGAAAAAAATGGCTGCTTACCAGCAGTATTAGACCTTTATTTACAAAAGGCCAGTGGCACTTTTGGCTGATTACCCTGTTAGGGCCTTTAGATAGTTACATAGTTCCTACGAGATTCCCTTGGGCCATAATGAACTCTAGTTATGCAGAGAAAACACGCTAAAATATCTCACCCGCCGGCATATAGTAAAACACAAGCACTTCTGGGACTGGTGATACGCCATGATTAGTTTTATAAAGTGTACTAAATCTCTGTTCACCACAGCTATAATGACCAACTCAGGTGAAGCATTCCGATGACAACAGCCTACTTCTCTACCTCTTTCCTTGTCCACGGAAAATGATTTACAGTTAAAGCCTCTGCATCAAATCCTCCTCCTTGGTTACATCATGTTTTGTTAAGAAATAGGACATCTAGATCAGATGACATTACTTTAATAGATAATGCTATAATGTTTGCACAACTTTTTTATAGAAAAATAGCTATTGTTTCAGTTGCTAGGGGAAAGTTTGGATATCAATTTTGGATTTTTAGTGTGCGGCACGGGGCACCCAATTTTTAGTATACAGTGGGGACCCGATGCGCGGGGCCGTCGAGCATTAAAACACAGGAAAAATATATATCTCCTCTCCTGGTCAATCCTATCCCCCCACAGTTAGAACACACTGAGGGAACACAAAATTAACCCCTTGATCACCCTCTAGTGTTAATCCCTTCCCTACCAGTGACATTTACACAGTAATCAGTGCATTTTTATAACACTGATTACTGTATAAATGCCAATGATCCCAAAAAAGTGTCCAAAAGTTTCTGATCTGTCCGTCGCAATGTTTCTGTACCGCTGAAAATCGCAGATTACTACCATTACTGCCATTACTAGTTGCCCAAAAATGCTCTAAATCTTTCCCATAGATCGTAGACACTATAACTTTTGCTTATGCTTATTTTTTTACCAAAAATATGTAGAAGAATATATATTGGCCTAAACTGATAAAGATTTTTTTTTTTAACTGAGGATATTTATTATAGCAAAAAGTAAAAAAATATATATATTTTTTTTCAAAATTGTCGCTCTTTTTTTGCTTATAGCGCAAAAAATAAAAGCTGAAAAGGTGATCAAAGACCACCAAAAGCTATGTTTGTGGGAAAAAAAAGGACGCAAATTTTGTTTGGGTACAGCAACAAATGACCCCCAATTGTCAGTTAAAGCAATGCAATGCCAAATTGTAAAAAGTGCTCTGGTCAGGAAGGGGGTAAAATCTTCCGGGGCTGAAGTGGTTAATGTATGTACCAGGTTTCTCTACCAGGTTTCTGTACCATGTCTTTATTCTGCTACCTTTACTTTTGCTTTAGGGATTGTTTACACCACAATTTCTGCGTTCCAAATGTACTTCTATATGCATATTTTTCATGTGTTCCAGTGCATTTGTTTCTCATGTGCTGCAGTGCATTTTTTGCTCCTTTTTTCATCTCATTTTAGGAAATATGCATTTTTGAAGAACATAATGTATACAGTACAAGGGTCAAGAGTATAATGATAGATTACTTAGTGCAGTGGACAGGAGTATAATGTATGACATAGCATATACAGTGCAGGGATCAGGAGTATAATGTACAATAAAGTGAATTCAGGCAGGGGGATGCATTATAATGCACAATATAGTGAATGTAATACAGGGATAGTGTATACAGTACGGGGGTCAGGGGTATAATGATAGCATATTCAATGCAATGGACAGGAGTATAATATATGACATAAAGTATTCTGACTCCAACTGTTGTAATAGTGACATATCCCTTGCTGAGACTTCTATGCCTGGCCTGTAGGGATGAGCTCGATGTTCGGGTTGAACATCAGGTGCCCGCCCGTCTTCTGAAGAACAAACATTATAGGGTGTTCGTGGGAAATTTGAGTGCCCGCAGAATGCCCCATAATGCACTGCGAGATCGCAGTGCATTTCTGTTTGATGATTGGCCAAAGCATGCAGAGCCCTCTGCTAAGAGAGCCATAATTGGTCAATCATGGCTCAGGGGGACTAAGTCCACACCCCACACTATATAAGGTGGCCTACACGGTGGCCCTGTGTAGTGTTGTTTGCATGGATGGAGAGATAGTGTGATTTAGATTAAGCAGGCAGGTTATTCAGTTAGTGGCAGTGTTTTTGAGATATATATATATATATATATATATATATATATATATATATATATATATATATATATATATATATATATATATACTCTGCATCTGCAGCATCCAGTCAGTGTAGTCTAGATCTACATTCTACAGTGCATACCGTGCTGTACTATTTTGAATCTGCTTCAGGCAGTGTATTTGAAATATATAGATATACAGTTAGTCTAGTACTTCTCCTTGCTCCTCATCTGGGATCTCCAACCCCACTATACCCCCAGTCCTCTCAAAAACCTGCACTGAGAGGAATGAAGGCATAGCAATAGGTGTCCAAAGTACACGCACATCTAAATTTAGCAGGCAAATTTCTCTACCCCAGTTGCTAAACCGTAAATAGAAATTCAGCCCCAGCCATCCACGTGCCGAGCGTCTGAATGCTAACTTTTCAGTTGGTAGACTCTGCCCCCTTTCGTAAATTTGTGGAATGTGCTGTACCTCAGTGGCAGGTTCCAAAATGCCATTTCTTTTCATGAAAGGCCATTCCGGCTCTCTACTGGCATGTGGAAGGCAATGTTTTGACCTCGTTGGACAGGGCGGTCAGCAGTAAGTTGCATATTACCACTGACTCATGGTCTAGCGGGCATGGGCAGGGACATAACCTTTCCTTCATGGGGCACTGGGTAACTCTGCTGGCAGCTGGGAAGAATGCAGGACAGGGTTCAGTATTGTTGGAGCTTGTTCCGCCACCACGCCTCCAAAATGCTAGTGGTCATTCTGTCACAGCTCTCTTCTCCAGCCCTCCTCTTCTTCATCCTCTATGGCCTATTCCTCAGATTTCTTCTCTGAACCAGCGGTGCGTCGTAAGAGGTCAAGAGCCTACGCAAGCACTCAGGCAAAAAGATGCCATGCGGTGCTTGAGTCAGCTCTGCAGGGGCAGGCTTAGCCCCCGTACACACGGTCGGACATTCTGCCAACCAAATCCATCGGATTTTGTCCGTCGGATTGTGTCCGAAACTTTTGCATACACACGGTCGGACAAAGTTGTCAAAAAATCCGATCTTTCAGAACGTGATGACGTAATTTCGTTATGATGGGACTACGTTCAGGCTAGTAGCCAATAGCTTTGATGTAGGAATTTGATCTGAGCATGCGTGGCACTTTGTTCGATCGGAATCATCTACACATGATTGGAGTATGTCCTATCGGACCAGTTTGTCGGAAAATATTTCCAACAAGTTGGAAAATTTGGTCCGACGGAAACAGTCCGATGCATACCACACACAGTCGGATTATCCGACAATACGGTCCGATAGGACACATTCCGATGGATTCTCCGACCGTGTGTACGGGGGCTTAGAGGTGGTTGACGCCACGCCAACTTCAACCAGGAATGGTTGTATGTAACAATGGTACCAAGCTACTCTCAGGGACACTTGACTCATGTTCCATGTTTGGCACACATCCTGAATTTGGTGGTGCAGCGGTTCTTGAGTAGGTACCCAGGCTTACATGATCTCCTGAGGCAGGCCAGAAAAGTCTGTGGTCATTTCCGCTGGTCATACAGTACCTGACAGAGAGCTTCTGTTTCCAGGATGATCTCATTGCGCTGGTTCTCGGTGACAGGGCACTGTGCATCTCGTGCTGGCCGCAATAGGAAAATTTCACATTTTCCTTTTGCAGCCAGTGTGAGAGAGAAGCGACAATGTCGCCTCTTTAATAGAGCCAGCATGGCTTCCCCTCCAGGGGTATACCAGGCCCTTAGGTCTGGTATGAATTTTAAGGGGAACCTCCCTACGCCGAAAAAAACAGCGTGGGGGTCCCACCAAAATCCATACCCTTATCCAAGCACGCAGCCCGGGCCGGTCAGGAAAGGGGGGTGGGGACAAGCGAGCACCCCCCCTCCTGAGCCATACCAGGCTGCATGCCCTCATCTTGGGGGGTGGGTGCTCATCTTGTCCCCATGTTGATGAGGACAAGGGCTTCTTCCCGACAACCCTGGCCATTGGGGTCTGTGGGAGGGGGTTTATCGGAAACCAGGAGCCCCCTTTAACCACTTTCAGACCGGACCATTTTGCTGGTAAATGACCAGAGGTCTTTTTACACTTTGGCACTGCGCTGCTTTAACTGGTAATTGCGCGGTCATGCAATGTTGTACCCAAACAAAATTTGCGTCCTTTTCTTCCCACAAATAGAGCTTTCTTTTGATGGTATTTGATTGCCTCTGCGATTTTTATTTTTTGCGATATAAACGTAAAAAGACCGCAAATTTTGAAAAAAAATGATATTTTCTACTTTTTGTTATTAGAAAAATCCAATAAACTCAATTTTAGTCATACATTTAGGCCAAAATGTATTCAGCCACATGTCTTTGGTAAAAAAAAAGTCAATAATTGTATATTTATTGGTTTGCGCAAAAGTTGTCACATCTACAAACTAAGGTACGTTTTCTGGAATTTACGCAGCTTTTAGTTTACGACTGCCTATCTCATTTCTTGAGGTGCTAAAATGACAGGGCAGTACAAAACCCCCCCAAATGACCCCATTTTGGAAAGTAGACCCCCTAAGGAAATTGATAAGAGGCATGTTGAGCCCATTGAATATTTTATTTTTTTGCCTCAAGCGATTGAATAATGACAAAAAAAAATTTTTTTTTTTTTTTTACACAAAGTTGTCACTAAATGATATATTGCTCACACATGCTATGGGCGTATGTGAAATGACACCCCAAAATAAATTCTGCTGCTTCTCCTGAGTACGGGGATACCACATATGTGGGACTTTTTGGGAGCCTAGCCGCGTACAGGGCCCCGAAAACCAAGCACCGCCTTCAGGCTTTCTAAGGGCGTAAATTTTTGATTTCACGCCTCACTACCTATTACAGTTTTGAAGGCCATAAAATGCCAAGATGGCACAAAACCCCCACAAATGACCCCATTTTAGAAAGTAGACACCCCAAGCTATTTGCTGAGAGGCATGTTGAGTCCATGGAATATTTTATATTTTGCCACAAGTTGCGGGAAAATTACAAACTTTTTTTTTTTTTTTTTTTTTTTCACAAAGTTGTCACTAAATGATATATTGCTCATGCATGCCATGGGCATATGTGAAATGACACCCCAAAATAAATTCTGCTGCTTCTCCTGAGTACGGGGATACCACATATGTGGGACTTTTTGGGAGCCTAGCCGCGTACGGGGCCCCGAAAACCAAGCACCGCCTTCAGGCTTTCTAAGGGCGTAATTTTTTGAGTTCACTTCTCACTACCTATTACAGTTTTGAAGGCCATAAAATGCCAAGATGGCACAAAACCCCCACAAATGACCCCATTTTAGAAAGTAGACACCCCAAGCTATTTGCTGAGAGGCATGTTGAGTCCATGGAATATTTTATATTTTGCCACAAGTTGCGGGAAAATTACAAACTTTTTTTTTTTTTCACAAAGTTGTCACTAAATGATATATTGCTCACGCATGCCATGGGCATATGTGAAATGACACCCCAAAATAAATTCTGCTGCTTCTCCTGAGTACGGGGATACCACATATGTGGGACTTTTTGGGAGCCTAGCCGCGTACGGGGCCCCAAAAACCAAGCACCGCCTTCAGGCTTTCTAAGGGCGTTACAGTTTTGAAGGCCATAAAATGCCAAGATGGCACAAACCCCCCCCCCAAATGACCCCATTTTAGAAAGTAGACACCCCTAAATTTAGGGGTACACTAGTGAGACTAGGTAATAAATGGCGGGTGCCCTGAAACTATAAAAAAATAACTAACCAACCAGCGTCACCTGTAACAGTTATATGGTGATCACTGGTGAAAGGGTTAACTAGGGGGCAATCAGGGGGCTTTATGCGGTAGTATATGGGGGTCCCTGGCGCTATAAAAAGCTGCGGCGAACCTAAATACCTACCTGCCTAACTAGCGTCACCTGTGACACTAATACAGCGATCAGAAAAACGATCGCTTATTAGGCTGGGTTCACACTGGAGCGATGCGGGAACGCCACGAATGCGCGGCGGGTTCCCGCATCGCATGCCTCCCGGCGGCAGTTCACACTGCCCTATGCGAACTGCTGGGAGTGTCAGTGAAATGTTAATGACACCCCCAGATCAGTTCGCATATCGCAGTGCGATCTGCAAACTTGGATCGCATGGTGTGAACACCCATGCGATCCGATTCTGCTGCGGACCAAAAAAAGGGTCCCGTGCGAGTTTGCGGCGGGTGCGACACGAATTCAGCCATACTATCTGTATAGCTGAACTCGAATCGCACAGAGATCGGATGTGATTTGCACTGCAGTGCGGTGCGAATCACATCCGTTCTCATAAACCGCTGCAATGTGAACCCAGCCTTAGTGACACTGGCGACGGGGGGTGATCACGGGGTTAAACCTTTATTGGGGGGGTTAGGGGGGTACCTTAGAACTAAAGGGGGCTAACCCTAACTGCCCTAACAGTTATTAGTCACAAATGACACCTGCCGGGTGATCAGGGGGTTAAACCTTTATTAGGTAATAAATGGCGGGTGCCCTGAAACTATAAAAAAATAACTAACCAACCAGCGTCACCTGTAACAGTTATATGGTGATCACTGGTGAAAGGGTTAACTAGGGGGCAATCAGGGGGCTTTATGCGGTAGTATATGGGGGTCCCTAGCGCTATAAAAAGCTGCGGCGAACCTAAATACCTACCTGCCTAACTAGCGTCACCTGTGACACTAATACGGCGATCAGAAAAATGATCGCTTATTAGGCTGGGTTCACACTGGAGCGATGCGGAAACGCCGCGAATCCGCGGCGGGTTCCCGCATCGCATGCCTCCCGGCGGCAGTTCACACTGCCCTATGCGAACTGCTGGGAGTGTCAGTGAAATGTTACTGACACCCCCAGATCAGTTCGCATATCGCAGTGCGATCTGCAAACTCGGATCGCATGGTGTGAACACCCATGCGATCCGATTCTGCTGCGGGCCAAAAAAAGGGTCCCGTGCGAATTTGCGGCGGGTGCGGCGGGTGTGGCGGGTGCGGCGGGTGCGGCGAATGGCTGAACTCGAATCGCACAGAGATCGGATGTGATTTGCACTGCAGTGCGGTGCGAATCACATTCGTTCTCATAAACCGCTGCAATGTGAACCCAGCCTTAGTGACACTGGCGACGGGGGGTGATCACGGGGTTAAACCTTTATTGGGGGGGTTAGGGGGGTACATTAGAACTAAAGGGGGCTAACCCTAACTGCCCTAACAGTTATTACAGTCACAAATGACACCAATGCAAAAAAAAAAAAAAAAAAAAAAAAATGACATTGGTGTCACTGTGACTGGGGGGGCAGGGGTAATTGGGGGGGTGATCGGGGGGTAAAGGGGGGGTGTGAGTGTGCCTGGCATGTTCTACTGTGTGTGGGATGTGTTGGTGCAACTCACTGATCCGCTCTCCTCCGTGTCGGAACGAAAAATACCGACACGGAGGAGAGAATACATCACTTCCTCTCCTGTGTTTACATTACAGGAGAGGAAGTGATGTCACCGGGGATTTCCATTCGTCGGGAGCGATCGCGAGGGGGTGGCCATGAATGAATGGCCGTCCCCTCGTCCGGGATCGCTCCCGAACGAAAACCGACCGCCGCAGGCACCGGGCGGGGGCCCGATCGGGCCCCCGACCCGCGGGAGGCAAATCACGTACATGTACGTGCTTATGCCTGCCCGTGCCATTCTGCCGACGTACATCGGCGTGAGGCGGTCGGCAAGTGGTTAATAAGGGCGCCCCCAGATCCTGGCCCCCCACCCTATGTGAATGAGTATGGGGTACATCGTACCCCTACCCATTCACCTGGGGAAAAACATGTCAATAAAAAAAACACACAACACAGGTTTTCGACTTCAGGGGTCTTCTTCCCGACTCCTTCGCACTCTTCAGTTCTTCTCTGTGCTCTCTGGCCTCTTGTCCCGCTCTCCGGCATCTCATCCCCACATGCGGGCATGTGACCTGGTACAGTTCCGGAGGGGGGGGCGCTCTCTCATCCCCCCCTCTTTTCTTGTGACCTGCTAAGTTGCATACTTGGATAAGGGTCTGGTATGGATTTTGGGGGGACCCCCACGGTATATTTTTAAAATTTGGCACAGGGTTCCCCCCAGTATCAAAGCAAATTTTTTTTTTTTAAACGGACTTTTTTTGGGAGCAGTGATTTTTTTCATGTTTAAAGTGAAACAATAAAAATGTAATATTCCTTTAAATATTGTGCCTGGGGGTGTCTAAAGTATGCCTATAAAGTGGCACATTTTTCCCATGTTTAGAACAGTACCACAGCAACATTACATTTCTAAAGGAAAAATTGTCATTTAAAACTGAACGCGGCTGTAATGAATTGTCGGGTCTCGGCAATATAGATAAAACTCATTGAAAAAAAGAGCATGGGATCCCCCCCAGTCCATTACCAGGCCATTTGGGTTTGGTATGAATATTAAGGGTAACCCTGTGCCAAATAAAAAAAAAATGGCATAGGGGTCTCCCCCAAAATCCATACAAGACACTTTTCCGAACATGCAACCTGACAGACCACAGAAAAAGAGGGGGACAAGAGAGCGCACCCCTCCTGAACTGTACCAGGCCACATGCCCACAACATGGGGAATGTTGACGGGGAAAAGGGCCTCATCCCCACAACCCTTCTCTGGTGGTTGTGGGGGTCTGCGGGCAGGGGGCTTATCGGAATATGGAAGCTCCCTTTAACAAGGGGACCCCCAGATTCTGGCCTCGCCCCTGTGGGAATTGGTAAAGGTTGTACCTCTGCCATTTCACAAAAAAAGTGTCAAAATGATAACGAATACAAGAGACAGCTTGGGACAAGTACTTTATTAAAAAATAAAACAATTAAAATGTCCCATGATGTAAGTTCACGCCGCCCAATGGACCGAAAAAGAAAAAGAAAGCAACAACCGATCCACCTCCATGGGAGGCTCCCACTGACTGATGTGTCTTTGCTGTGACAGCTCTTATATAACTGAGGGTGGGGCCACTTGGTGATGTAAATGGGTGACCCCAATTTTGGCGCAGGGTTCCCCTTAAAATCCATACTAGCCCTGAAGGGTCTGGTATGGATTTTGGGGGACCCCTACACCATTTTTTTTATCCTATGCTCTTTTTTTCAATGAGTTTTATCTATATTGCCGAGACCCGACAATTCATTACAGCCACAATCAGTTTTAAATGACAATTTTTCCTTTAGAAATGTCATTTTGCTGTGCTACTGTTCTAAACACATTAAAAATGTGCCACTTTACAGGCATAATATAGACCAGGCACGATATTTAACCACTTGCCGACTGCCTCACACCGATATACGTAGGCAGAAGGGCTTGTACAGGCAAACAAATGTACCTGTATGTTACCCTTTAAGAGGCGGCCAGCGGGAAGCTCCATGAGTCGGGTCACGGGTCCCATGGACTCGATCGTCGTGGGGATACCCGCGATCGCCTCACGGAGAGGAAGAACGGGGAGATGCTAATGTAAACAAGCATCTCCCCATTCTGCCTAGTGACACTGTCACTAATCTCTGCTCCCTGTCATTTGGAGCAGAGATCAGTGACCTGTCACACACAGCCATGCCCCCCCACAGTTAGAAACACGCCCCAGGACACACTTAACCCCTACACTGCCCCCTAGTGGTTAACCCCTTCACTGCCAGTGTCATTTCCACAGGAATCAGTGTATTTGTATAGCACTGATTGCTGTATAAATGACAATGGTCCCAAAAATGTGTAAAAAATGTCTGATGTGTCTGCCATAATGTCGCAGTCAGGATAAAAATCAATGATCGCCGCCATTACTAATAAAAAAAAATATTAATAAAAATGCCATAAAACTATCCCCTATTTTGTAAAACTAACTTTTGCGCAAACCAATCAATAAAAGCTTATTGTGATTTTTTTTTTTTACCAACAATATGTAGAAGAATATGTATCAGCCTAAATTGAGGAAAAAAAAATGTTTTTTATATATTTTTGGGGGCTATTTATTATAGCAAAATGCAAAAAATAATGCGTTTTTTTCAAAATTGTCACTTTTTTTGTTTATAGCGTAAAAAATAAAAAATGCAAAGTTGATCAAATACCACCAAAAGAAATGTCTATTTGTGGCAAAAAAAAGGATGTCAATTTTGTTTGGAAGCCACGTCGCATGACTGCGCAATTGTCAGTTAAAATGACGCAGTGCCGAATCGCAAAATGTGCTCTTGTCAGGAAGGGGGTAAATTCTTCCGAGGCTGAAGTGGTTAAAGGAATATTTCATTTTTATTGTTTCACTTTAAACATTAAAAAAAAAATCACTGCTCCTGAAAAAACGTCTGCTTTAAAAAAAAAAATTGCATTGATACATGTCCCCTGGGGCAGGACCCGGATTCCCAAAGACTTTTAATGACAATAACTTGCATATAAGCCTTTAAAATGATTATTCATGTTTGTGTCTCATAGACTTTAACAGTGCCGTCTGTTCTGCAGAATTTTTTGCCTGTTCTCATGTTCTGCTACGAACTGAACAGGAGGGTGTTCGGCTCATCCCTAGTGGACATTTTATTTATTTTTTCAGTAAGCACTAAGTTCTTGGGACTTTTATCTCTTTTTCACTTGTTTTTTTTTTTTTTTATATATGAATTTACTAATCATAACTTAATGTATGGATTGTTTAGAGCAATACTTTTATTTCTGATGTTATACACAATAATTGTCAATTGTGGTGCTAGGAGTGTAGATAATTTAGAAGACTCTGGACGGCCGCACTCCAAAACAAATTCAATGCCTTTTAGTCATAGAACGGGAACACATCAAATGAATCACAGCAAAAGTGACAACAGCTAACGCGTTTCACACTACCAAGAGCTTATTCAGCTATGAATAAGCACTCTTGGTAGTGTGAAATGTGTTAACTGTTGTCGCTTTTGCTGTGATGCATTTGATGTGTTCCAGTTCTATGAATAATAGGCATTCAATTTGTTTTGGAGTGCCATCCAGAGTCTTCCAAATTATCTACATTGACTGCATGCCGTTGCTTGCACCCAGGTCTCTCTTTTCCTGGATGAGCTGTTTTTTGTCTTGTGGACCTGCCTAGATTGGTGGTGTCACCTGAATTTCTGGATTTGTGCATTTGTGGTGCTAGGAGCTCTGCACCAGTTTACTAGTGCAGTAATTCTTTTTATCTTATTAATGCACAACATAGCCAATGCAGTGCAAGGGTCAGGAGTATAATTGACAAAATAGTGAATACAGTGCAGGGGACAGGAGTATAATGCAAAACATAGTACATGCAGTGCATTTATTAGAAACATAACATACAAATTAGGGGTCAGAATTATGAAATACAACATAGCATACACAGTGCAAGGGTCAGGAATATAAAGTGCAATGTAGTGAATGCAGTACAGAGGTCAGGAATTTAACGTATCAGATCACATATGCATTGCAGGGGTCAGCAGGATGTAAGATGGAGCACTCTGTACAATGTGCAGTGATTAGTAATATTAGTCTTTTACTACTGGTCAGTGGAGGAAAATACACCCCAAAGTTGGTGTAAGAAAGTGGAGTAATAAATGCCCCTAGTTTTATTTTTACACCCCGCCTCGTTACCTCCTATCACAGAGGAGCCCCTGTGTCTGGATGATATGTGTGGTTGCACAGTGGGTATAGTGTGAGTACTGCAGTATCTCAGCGCTCTGCCTCTCACCAGCCCTTTCATGGCTTCCTGTTCTCAATGCTGCTCCAGCACCAGACCAGGACCCCCTTTCCCAACTGATGTAACTTGATAACTATGTGAATGGTGATATCATATTTATACAGTTAAAATAGATCTAAACTCTAACTGGGTGACAGAGGATCCATTTATAAAGTAGAAGTATCACACCTGTACATGTATATACCAGAGTGGTGTGAATTACAACTTTTTCCTGCACTTTTCTTGCTTCAGGACTCTGAAGCAAGCAAAGCCCACATTTATTTTAAGACCATAAGAAATATTATCTAAAGTAGGAGATCACAGTCAGTCACATGACTGATCTCTCCTATCATTTAGGTTTTCTTAGGATGTTATGTGGATAACACCTTAAGGACACTACAGGCTACACACCATGACCAGATCTATATGAGGTACTTATAAAGCACAGGCATAGTATGGCATAAACTAGTTTGTCATGTGCATATGAAATATTCTCTTATTTTTCTTTTTTTTTTGTGTACAAACTTTTTATCTGGTATAAAATGGTGGTACGTTTAAACAATAGAATATCACAAATGCATTTCTAGAGATTTTCTTTTAATAACATACAGTTGAAAATAAGGCATTCAATGTTAAGTTCACAGGTCTAAATAGTATATTAGAATGTTTGAACCAGGAATCTCATTTTTTTTCCCATTTAGGAAAGTACAATCGTAGGGAATGTACAAATGTACAGAACTGATAAAGTCTTTTAGAACAAGGATGTGGGGGTTTGTCCCATGATATCAGAGAATGAGTGAGTAACAAAATATGTAAGTAACATGCCAAGAGCTACACTTCTAATGCCTCTAGGGCAGTGAAAAAAAAGCAAAGTAGGTTGTCTGGTGGAGAGGGGCATGGAGCCTGAGTCGGGAAGGTTATGGAGGGACATATGGTTCAGCAGAGAAATCTGCCACAGCACAGAGTATGCTCATGTAGGAAAGTGTGAAGAAAGGGGGGGGGTATCAGGGAGAACCCGGAAAGGAGAAATAATAATTAGAAATAATTGTTAATTGTAAGCTTTGTGATAGTGATAGTTGCAGGACAAACCTTGCAGTGGGAGATAGTTGTCACTCCATAAGACCCCTTTCACACTGGGGCATTTTTCAGGCGCAACAGCGCTAAAAATAGCGCTTGTACAGCGCCTGAAAAAATCTGGACCCTTTCACTCCAGCGCTAGCAGGACGGTGAAAAAAGTCCTACTAGCCACATCTTTGGAGCGGTGAAGGAGCAGTGTATTCACCGCTCCTAAACTGCTCCTACCCATTGAAATCAATGGGGCCGCGCGGCTATACCGCCGGCAAAGTGCCACTGTAGCGGCGCTTTTTGGGTGGTTTTAACCCTTTTTTCGGTCGCTAGCAGTGGTTAAAACCGCCCCACTAGCGGTCACATACCGCCGCTAAGACAATGGTAAAGCGGCACTAAAAATAGCGCCACTTTACCACCGACGACGCTCCCGCCCCAGTGTGAAAGGGGCATAACAGATAGTACCTGAAGGACTTCATTGTAGGATCAACAGGTTTATATGTTGAAACCTGAAGATTAACAAGCTGAAGCTGAACAGGTGCATTGACATATTAAAGCTCATACAATGTTTTGGTGGCTGAGTTTAAGTCTACTTTAAGAGGGATATCTTTTACTCTTTATCATTGATAAAGGTTTTTATCAAGTCTGACTAAATGTTTATTGGAAGCATCTGCAATTTAAATGACAGTTGTGACTCAATATGGAATCGTGCTCATGCCCAGGGACATGATTAAAGGCTCTGAGATCTCATAGATGGTGGGTCATCATTATAAGCTGTACATATGCAACCATGAAGCTATTAAAAGATAAACCTATAGATAAACCTATAGCTCCAAACATAGTATAGGGCATAGTAACCAATCAGCTTTTAGGTTTTATTGTCAAAGTTTAATTGAACAAGCTGAAGTTATAGCTGATTGGTTGTATACAATTGACTAAAGCGCTGATGTGAATGATTATAACAAACTGTGAACCAATAATTATATTAAGATGAACAAATGATAGTGACTGCTATTATTGTGTTATGTGCTGATATCACAAAAAATATAAAAAATGTAAATATATAAAAAATGAATAAAGCGCTACCATCAACCTTAATATAGCACAGTGATCCAATAAAAGATGTGATCCTACAAAAAAATATTAAAATATTGTACAAAAAAAAATAATAATAATAATATATGATATAATATACTATTATATAATAAAAATAATGCTACAATATATATATGATTGGTTTATTTATTTAATATTTTTTTGTAGGATCACATTCTTTATTGGATCACATTATTTATTGCATCAGTGTGCTATATTAAGGTTGATGGTAACGCTTTATTCATTTTTTATATAGCCGATTGGTTACTATGCACAGCCGCACCAGAGTCTGTGTGCACCGATTTTGGTAACTCTCCTCCATTTCGTACTGAATGGTGTCTCTCTTTTGCCTCGTACACACAATGGGACTTTCCGATGGGAAATGTTGGATGTCAAGCTGTTGGCAGAAAGTCCGTTCGTGTGTACGAGGCATTACTCTTTTCACAAGGGTGGGAAGGTATAGTTAAACCCGACCTTTTTATTTTATTTTGTTTCATCCAAATCTAATGTTGAAACATTTGTAAATGTTTCACTACAACACTATTATTTAACAACACTTTAAAATGAATTTACAGCTTTTGTACACAGAAATTGAGATTTGTAGAAATAGATACAACACTTATCTTTTTATAATATAACAATATAGTGGTTTTAAATGACATCCTTTTGAGAACATTTTCTAAAATTCTCTTTAAATAAAGATATGAATTAGCAACTAATTGCTAAATGTAATGCACCTACACTTTCCAAAAGCAACAGAACTTGCACGCAGATTTAAATGAGTGTGGCATTTGCTTCATGTGTGCTTTTACCAGCAAAGTAATTAATCTACTATGGAATTTTATAGAGTGTGCTAGACAAAACAAATTTACTTGGAGTTTAATGCGGTCCTGTTAATGTTTTAAACATCAACAGAGTTCAGAAAATGTGCTCTTTATTAACATCTGCATAACACATTTTAGGAAAAGTGATTATTTTTTCCATTTTGCTCTTATGATATAAGGTAGCTAGAGTTATTATTATCCATTCTGCAGGTCCCATTTGTTTTCACAGCTGTTTCTACATTTAATGAAATGCTTGTGTTATGCCACAAGTAACAACATAATTCTTTATAATAATACATTTTTTGACTGTTTGCATAAGAAAATGTTACAAATAGGTGCACCTTTGTGTTAAAGAGCAGTCCGCGCCCAGCAAAACATTTAATGTCAGCAGCTACACATACTGTAGCTGCTCATTTTTGATATTAGGAATCCAGTGATGTCAGCACTCAGACAATGCTTCTTTTGGCTCTCAGGTGCTGCCGCCATTATTCGTAGTAAGGAAACCTAGCAGTGAAGCCTTTCGGGTTCACAGCTGGTACCTTACTGCAGATGTGCAAAGCGCGTGGCTCTTTCTGAATGGCCCAGCGGCCGGGGAAACAGGAGAGGACTAACCTTCTGAGTGATCTTGCTGTCGTAAGATCTCTCCGAAAGTGGGGACAGGTACCTGTCAAAAACAGGTACCTGCTCCCCCCACCCTCCCTAAAGGTGTCAAATGTGGCACTGGAGGGGGGGGGGGGGCTGATAAGCAGAGCTTCCACTTTTGTGTGTAATTCTGCTTTAAAATAAACACTATACATAGGTATTTTAATGCTAACAGCCTGACAATTATAAATTCTATACAAAAGATTTAATAAAGGAAACACAATGAAATAAATATGGAGGCTGTCACCACTGACGTCTTCTGGCGAAAATGCAGGTTGCCTGGCTGTTATACTGATCTAATGGCTGCAATAATTTTTGGTTTGTTGACCAAAAACAAATATGCAGATCAGGATATCTAACATGCATGCCCCAACTTAGTATCTCAATGTATTGCAGTGAGAATAATTCCTATTTAATTTAAAGCGGAGTTCCACCAAAAAATTGAACTTCCACTTTAAGGGAGGTGACCCCCTGACATGCCACATTTGGCAAGTCATTTTTTTTGGGGGGGGAGCCACTGGTACCCTCTTTTCAGAGGGTCCCAGCTCCCACTTCCTCCCAGCACACCACGGCAACGGAAGGGAGATCACCTCACCCCCTCCCTCTCTGCAATCATCTGGGACCCGTCATAGGCCTCAGATGATTGCCCGGCCAGTCACGGCGCACAGCATGGCTCGCACAATGCAATTCCGGCACTGCAGACAGGAGGGGGAGACAAGCGGGGCTTCGCTCCCCAGTATCGCTGGACCCTGGGACAGGTAAGTGTCCGAATATTAAAAGTCAGCAGCTGCAGTATTTGTAGCTGCTGACTTTTATTTCTTTTATTTATTTATTTTAGCAGAACTCTAATCTGGGAGATGCCAAAGGATACTATAATCAATTCCCCACTTAGACAGTGGCTACCAAAACAAATAACCCCATTTGAAGACTTACTCTTACCCTTTGTTCTGGTGATAAATCCACATTTTTTTTTTATCTCCCATTGCTTTCTGTTTTGAAAGTTACCAGAATTATAAGAAAGGATGAATCTTCTCAGTGGGGAGATAGATAGCAATAAAAGCAGATAGAACTTTATCCAAACAGAGAAAAAAAAAGTTTGTATATATACTGTACATGTACACTTTAAGAAATGTTTCTGAACATAATTAGAACAGGAATTGTGCTGTAAAACAGGGTATGCAGTGATTTTTTAGGTTTAGAAATTCAATCCTAACATCCCTTTAGATGTCCAAGTCATCTGCTGTTTCTTTCTAGCCAGTTATGATCTGGACAAGAGAAGAAGCATGTCTGAAAGGCTTTCTCTTTCCCCTTGTGGTTAGTGTCATTTAATTTCTATCATGGAAATGCAACAGAATGTGATAAGAAATCTCTACAGGTTGAGAGGATTTTCCTTCCTAGCCCACATTCAGCCTAGGTTCACATCGCATACACACGGCCGTACTTTCCGGCAGACTAGGTCCGACGGAATCAGTCCGTCGGACAATCCCATCTTGTGTAAGCTAATCCGATCGTTTTTCGTTTTAAAAATCAGACGGACCTAGAAATAGAACATGTTTCAAATCTGACCATATACGACGCAAGGGAAGATATTGGCTACTACCTATTGAACTTCCTTTTTTAGTCCCGTCTTACGTCTTACGTCATCACGTTCAAAACAAATGGACTTTCAAATAGACTTAGTCCGTTCATGTGCGTTCAAGTCCGTTCATTTGGAAAGTCCACCAGAACTCCGCCGAAAGTCCATCGGGAAGACCGTCAGACCTAGTCTGCCGGAAAGTCTGGACGTGTGTACGTGGCATTAGAGTTCAGCTGAACTGGCACGATTTCAAACTGGCAATTAGGGATGAGCTTCGAGTTTGAGTCGAACTCATGTTCGACTCGAACATTGCCTGTTCGCCTGTTCGGCGAACATTGAACAATTTGGGGTGTTCGCAGCAAATTTGAAAAGCCGGGAACACCCTGTACAAGTCTATGGGAGAAATCTAAAGTGCTAATTTTAAAGGCTAATATGCAAGTTATTGTCCTAAAAAGTGTTTGGGGACCTGGGTCCTGCCTCAGGGGACATGGATCAATGCAAAAAAAAGTTTTAAAAATGGCAGTTTTTTCGGGAGCAGTGATTTTAATAATGATTAAAGTGAAACAATAAAAGTGTAATATTCCTTTAAATTTCGTACCTGGGGGGTGTCTATAGTATGCCTGTGAAGGGGTGCATGTTTCCCGTGCTTAGAACTGTCCCTGCACAAAGTGTCATTTCTGCAGGAAAAAAGTCTTTTAAAATCACTCGCGGCTATAATGAATTGTCGGCTCCCATAATACAGAGAACACTCATTGAAAGTCATTGATAAAAAAAAAAAAGCTTGAGGTTCCCCCAAATTCAATTACCAGGCCCTTCAGGTCTGGTATGGATATTAAGGGGAACCCCACGTCAAATTTAAAAAAAATTGACATGGGGTCCCCCTAAAAATCCATACCAGACCCTTTATCCGAGCACGCAACCTGGCAGGCCGCAGGAAAAGATGGGGGGACGAGTGAGCGCCCCCCGAACCGTACCAGGCCACATGCCCTCAACATTGGGAGGTTGCTTTGGGGGTCTGTGCAAGGGGATCCCCAGATCCTGCCCCTACCATTTCACAAAGAAAGTGTAAAAAATAGTTAAATAAGACAAACACACTTCTGAAAAATTCCTTTATTAAAAAAAATAAATAAATAAAAAAAATTCCAGCGGTGGTAATCCACTCTTGCTATCCAGCGACGGATGATCATCTCTCGGGGGTCCAGCGATGGTTGATCTGATCCAGCGTAGGGTGATTTCTCAGTCCAGCGCAGCGAATCCATCCATCCATCTTCTGTCTCCACTGAGGAGACACTGCGGGGATCCCGGCGGCTGACGTTTATTATATGAGGAGGGCGGGGCCACCCGTCACCTGACCCTGCCCCCTCTGACGCTAGTGAGGGAAGCAAGGGCTTCCCCAATGACGTATGGGTGACCCCGCCCCCTCTGATGTAACGCAGGTTTCCCTTACATCAGAGGGGGGCAGGGTCACCCATACGTCATTGGGGAAGCCCGGATTCCACTAGCATCAGAGAGGGGCGGGGTCAGGTGACGGGTGGCCCCACCCTCCTCATATAAGAAACGTCAGCCGCCGACATTGTATTTGTCACTGTCCTTTCTGCATTAAACCAGAGACACAGCTGAAGTGGCCTTCCCTCTCCCTTCTCCTAAAGTTCATGCAATACACAGCTAGCCATACCAGAACTTATAAAATCCTTGAGAGAAAAAATACAGCGCCATCTAGTGCTTCAGGGACTAGAAGGTTAACAGACATTAAGTAATAAACATCTTAATTGGAATCCCTAGAATATACACATTAGAGATGGGCCAGACACCCCCCCCCCCCCGGTTCGATTCGCACCAGAACAGCTGAACAACGCAAAAAAAGAGCGACAACTTTGAAAAAAACATACAATATTTGTACTTTTTGCTGTAATAAATTGACCCATTTTTTTTTTTTAAAGCGTTTTTTTTTTCCATCAGTTTAAGCCGATATGTATTCTTCTATATATTTTGGTAATAAAAATTGCAAAAAGGGTATATTGATTGGCTTGCACAAAAGTTAGTGTCTACAAAATAGGGGATAGATTTATGGCATACTTATTATTTTTTTACTAGTAATGTTGGCGATCTGCGATTTTTATCGAGACTGCGACATTATGGCGCACACATCAGACACTTTTGACACATTTTTGGGTCGATTGACAATTATACAGCATTCAGTGCTATAAAAATGCACTGATTACTGCATAAATGTCACTAGCATGGGGTTAACACTAGAGGGCGATCAAGGGGTTAACTGTGTTCCCTATGTGTGTGTTCTAAATGTGGGAGAGTGGACTGACTATAGGACATGAGAGATCGTGGTTCCCAGCTCGTAGGAACTCACAATCTCTCTCTCCTCTCCTCACAGAACTGGGATGTGTGTGTTTACACACACACACATCCCTGTTCTGCCTCTTGTGCCTGTGATCCATCGGCACCCCCGCTGTGCAGCGCGTCTGCTATCCCACTTAAAGGGACAGATGTACAGCTATGACGGTTCACGGGATCATGCCGACCTGCCGCAGTATAATGACGGCGGATGGTTAGCAAGTGGTTAAATACAGTGCCTGGGGGGTCCCCTTAGTCTGCGTGTAAATTGGTACATCTGTACAGTTTTTAGAACCTGTTTCAGCAAAACTGACATTTCTAAAGAAAAAAATGCATCAAATGTACTTTGTGGCCGCAAGCTATTGCCAACACCAAGCAATACAATTTTTAAAAAACAAAAACGATGTGGGCTCCCCCCAAAATCCATATCAGACCCTTATATAGCATACAGCCTGACAGGTCAGGAAAGGGGGGTGATTGAGCCTGAACCATACCAGAGCCCCCCCACCTCAAAGCACCCCCATGTTGAGGGCATTTGGACTGGTATGGTTCAATGGGGGGTACTCGCTCGCCCCCCCTTTCCTGGCCTGGTGGGCTGCGTGCCTGGATAACAAACATGCAGCCCACCAATCAGTGCCCATTAGTGATGCCAGTCAGTGATGCCTTTCAGTGCCCATTGGTATCTACTCATCAGTGCTGCCCATCAATGTCCATCAGTGCCTCCCATCAGTACCCATCAGTGACCATTAATGCTGCATATCCGTGCCACCTATCTGTTCCCATCAGTGCTGCATATCAGTGCCCATCAGTGTCACCTATCAGTGCTGCCTATGAGTTCTCATCAGTGCTGCATATCAGTTCCACCTATCAGTGCTCATCAGTGTGGCATATTAGTGCCTCCTCATCAGTGCCACCTAATCAGTGCCCATAAGTTCCACCTCATCAGTGCCCATAAGTGCCACCTCATCAGTGCCCATAAGTGCAGCCTCATCAGCACACATCAGTGAAGGAGAAAAATTACTTATTTACGGACATAAACCAAGAAAAACTTTTTTTTTCACATTTTACAGTCTTTTTTTCTTTTTTTTGTACAAAATAAAACACTCAGCGGTGCTTAAATACCACCAAAAGAAAGCTCTACTTGTGTGAAGAAAATTATTAAAAATTAATTTGGGTACAATATGTGTACAGACCCTTAGGTTTGGTATGGATTTTGAGGGGAACCCCACACTGCTTTTTTAAAAATGTTGGCATGGGCACACAGCCTAGCAGGCCAGGAAAGGGGGAGACAAGGCAGTGCCCCAGTCCTGAACTATAGCAGGCCACATAAGGGGATGCTTTGGGGCGGGGGAATTTTATCCCCATGTTGATGGGGACAAGGGCCTTTTCTCAACATCCCTGGGCTGTGATTGTGGGAGTCTGCGGCCAGGGGATTTATCGGAATCTGGAAGCCCCCTTTATTAAGGGGGGCCCCAGATCCCGGCTGCCCCCCATGTGAATGAGTGTCAATAAGAAATAAAATCACAAACACAGTTTTTGACAATTCCTTTATTAAAAAAAAAAAACAAAACAATGTCCCCCGCACAGTGCATTGTGGGGTGATCAGTGGTGAACATCACCATGAGCGGGATGAACAAGTGATGTTTGGGCCGAACATTTGCTCGGCCTGGACTGTTCGCCCAACTCTAATACATATCTGTCTGTTTCTCGGTTCAATTTATCATCCCAGTATATTCCACAACTTCTAAAACCATGACAGCACAGCTAGGATATAGACACATTTACCTCCCTCAGTTAATCTGTAGCCCCCCAAAAGTCTGAAGGACAATAAACTGGCCCCTGTTTAGAAAGTTTGGATATCCCTGCCTTAGGCAAACTAGGCATCTGGCAATAATATGCATGTTAGCCAACTGTACATGGTAGGTATTCAGAGATATAAATACTTATGGGAAACTGTATCTGGAACCTGGTCATAAATGTGGTGAATGATATCCCAGCAACCCTCCTAAGATGCTAAATTAGTCAGATGGCCTCTGTCAACACCCCTTTGATACCAGAGAAAGGGGGAAGGCCAACACATAGTCATAGCTCTTGTGTAGCATAATGAAAAAAAGACCTGTCAAGTTAAGAGAGCCAATTGATCACTTTACTCACGGACTGAAATCTTCTGAAACCAGGACATTATATTCCTCATTTTCAACTCAGACTTATTTCTTTGTTGCATTTTTGTCTCTTTGTGACACCCTTTTTCTGTAAATATTTTATTTGCACCATTTTGACCTTTTTCATTAGCAAACCCTATTTTGAAAAGTGTTGACATTGTCTCTACGCATTTTAATGAAAACTAAAAGGATCCCTGTCTCTTGAAAAGTCTTATTGTAGTATACATCCCTGAACATACCTGTCTGTGGAGACAGTGCGTGTTACAGACATTTTTTTTTTCTAAAATCATAACTGTTATTGCTAAAATTGTGAGTTTCCTGCTTCTCGGTAAAAAGCTGGTGGTGACAGTTTAAAGGGTTAATTTCTTAATTAACGTAACCCAGTGACAATCACTCTCAGGCTGCTGGCACCTAGATTGTGGTCCTGCGAGCTGGAAAATCTTTGTGCAGGGTGCAGTTGAGAGTGGCATTTTTATGTAAGTGGCAGCGCAGTGTGAGATTGGCCAGTCTTTTGTCATGAGTTGGTGAGAAGGGCAGGGGTCTGACATCCATGTTCGTCACATTCACTGTTTGGGTGTGGTTGGGAGGCAACTTCTAGCCCTACTGCTGGCAGCCTGTAAATGTCTTTGAGACTGGAGCTGCAATGGCTGGATGGGATTGGATGGTGCAGGTAGTGGTTCTAAAGATTAGGGCACCCAAATGCTGGAGACTCATGCATCGGTACTAAATGCCAGAGTGCATGAGGCCTTAGAGCCTGGCTTGCCAGCTTTTGGGATTGTGTTGATTATATCAATTTGAGAAGCTTCCGAGAATATTCATATGGTGCATTTGATCAACAGTTAACCTCCTTTTGAACTGCATTTAACTCCAAGAAGGTTTTGCATTCTTATAGACTTGTATGGGAATGAAAACCCAGTCCCTTCTTCTCAAACCAATAAGCTCCATTTCTTATGCCGCGTACACACGAGCGGACTGTATGGCGTACTTAGTTCGTCATACAATTCGACGGACAGTCCGCCGTACTTTCGACTGAACGGACTTGACCACACACGGATGCACAAACAGTCCGTCGAAAGCTTGCGCGATGACGTGTACAGCACGTGCGACGGGACTAGAAATAGGAAGTCCAAGACACAGCAAAGTACCCTTCCGCCGTGTAAATCCTTTCTGGGCATGCGCCATTCTTAGTCCGTCGAACTAGCATACTGACGAGCAGATTGTCCGCTGAAACCAAAGTACGACGGACAGAATTTCGAAAAATCCGAAATTCTTAGTACGCCAGACTGCACGCTGAAAAAGTCCGCTGAAGCCCACACACGAGCGGATTGTCCGCTGAAATGTGTTTCGACGGACTAAGTACGCCATACAGTCTGCCCGTGTGTACGCGGCATTAGTTTCATGGCACTGTGCAAAGCTTGATTTACAGTACTATCTTTTCCCATCACAGTTTAAAAGTGGATGTCAAGAGTATTGTAGGAAGCTAGAACAAAAACAGACTGAGGTACAACTTAAATAGATTATAAATTATATTAAAGTTTTTTTTTTTTTAAACAACAAGCATGTCATACTTACCTGCTCTGTCTAATAATTTTGGACAGAACAGCCCGAATCCTCCTCTTCTTGGGTCCCCCGATCAGCACTCCTGGCTTCTCCCTCCTGCTAAATGCCCTCATCTTGAGCCACAGCTTTGCGTATCCATTCAAACATGGAGCTGCTGCTCAGCCCCACCCTCCCTCTCCTGATTGGCTTACCAGCTGTGATTGACAGCCAATGGCTCCAGCTGCTACCTCAGCCAATTTCTCTTATTCTTTAACCACTAGCCGACCAGCCACCGCAGTTGTACTGCGGCATCATGGCTCGGCTGCGTGAATCGCCGTTATGCTATGTCAGTAGCATAAATGGCCACTAGGTTGCCCTTGCGTCCCGCCTGGGGCACGTGCGCACACGATGCGAGTGCCTGGTGGTCTCGATCACTCGGGGCACATGGAGAACTGGGAGCTGTGTGTGTAAACCCACGGTTATAAGTTCTCTGAGCAGTGAACCGACAGATCATCTGTTCATACAGAGTATGAACAACGGTCTGTTAGATTCCCTGCACAGCCCCATCCCCCCTTCAGTTAGAACACTCCCTAGGATACATATTAACCCCTTCACTGCCCCCTAGTGTTAACCCCTTCACTGCCAGTGACATTTTTACAGTAATCAATGCAATTAATTTTAACCGGTTCCCGACCAGCGCACGCCGATGTACGTCGACAGAATGGCACGGGCAGGGATATTGGCGTACAGGTACGTCCAATCTTCAATGCCGCCCTGCCATCAGGAGCGCGCCGCCGGCGGCGTGCTCCCACGCTGGTCGGGACCCCCGTGAGTCCAGTCGCGGGACCCGCGGACTCGATCGCCGCGGGCATCCCCGCGATCGTCTCTCGGGACGGCTGAATGGAAACAGCATTTCTCCATTCTGCCTAGCAACTAGTGATGCTGATCTCTGCTCCATGTGATTGGAGCAGAGATCAGTGTTCACTAAATGAAAGCCCAACCCCCCCACAGTTAGTAACACACCCCTAGGAACACTTAACCCCTACACTGCCACCCACTGGTTAACCCCTTCACTGCCAGTGTCATTTACACAGGAATCACTGCATTTATATAGCAGTGATTACTGTATAAATGACAATGGTCCCAAAAATGTGTCAAAAATGTCCGATGGGTCCCCCACAATATCGCAGTCACAATAAAAATCGCTGATCGCCGCCATTACTAGTAAAAAAAAAAATAATACAAAAATATTAATAAAAATGCTATAAAACTATCCCTATTTTGTAACCGCTATAACTTTTGCGCAAACCAATCAATAATCGCTTATTGTGATTTTTTTTACCAAAAATATGTAGAAGAATACGTATCGGTCTAAACTGAGGGAAAAAATGTTTTTTTATATATTTTTGGGGGATATTTATTATAACAAAAAGTAAAAAAATAATGCGTTTTTTTCAAAATTGTCGCTCTATTTTTGTTTATAGCGCAAAAAATAAAAACCACAGGGGTGATCAAATACCACCAAAATAAAGCTCTATTTGTGGGAAAAAAAGGACGTCAATTTTGTTTGGGAGCCACGTCGCACGACCGCGCAATTGTCAGTTAAAGCGACGCAGTGCCGAATCGCAAAAAGTGGTCTGGTCTTTGATCAGCAAAATGGTCCGGTGTGTAAGTGGTTAATTGCACTGATCGCTGTATTAATGCCAATGGTCCCAAAAATGTGTCAAAATTGTCCGACGTGTCCACCATCATGTCGTAGTCATCATAAAAATCGATTGCCACCATTACTAGTAAAACATTTTTTTTTAAAAAATGGTATAAAACAATCCCCTATTTTGTAGATGCTATAACTTTTACGCGAACCAATCAATATATGCTTATTGCGATTTTTTATTATTATTATTATTGAGAATACGTATCGGCCTAAACTGAGGAAAAAAATGTTTTTTTATATATTTTTGGGGGATATTTATTATAACAAAAAGTAAAAAAATAATGCGTTTTTTTCAAAATTGTCGCTCTATTTTTGTTTATAGCGCAAAAAATAAAAACCACAGGGGTGATCAAATACCACCAAAATAAAGCTCTATTTGTGGGAAAAAAAGGACGTCAATTTTGTTTGGGAGCCACGTCGCACGACCGCGCAATTGTCAGTTAAAGCGACGCAGTGCCGAATCGCAAAAAGTGGTCTGGTCTTTGATCAGCAAAATGGTCCGGTCTGTAAGTGGTTAATTGCACTGATCGCTGTATTAATGCCAATGGTCCCAAAAATGTGTCAAAATTGTCCGACGTGTCCACCATCATGTCGTAGTCATCATAAAAATCGATTGCCACCATTACTAGTAAAAAATTTTTTTTTTTTAAATGGCATAAAACAATCCCCTATTTTGTAGATGCTATAACTTTTACGCGAACCAATCAATATATGCTTATTGCGATTTTTTATTGTTATTATTATTGAGAATACGTATCGGCCTAAACTGAGGAAAAAAAATATTTTTTGATTTTTTTTTTAGGGATATTTATTATAGCAAAAAGTTAAAAATAATGTGTTTTTTTTCAAAATTGTCGCTCTTTTTTTGTTTATAGCACAAAAAATAAAAACTGCAGGGGTGATCAAATACCACCAAAAGAAAGATCTATTTGTGGGGAAAAAAGACGTCAATTTTGTTTGGGAGCCACGTCGCATGACCGCGTAATTGTTAGTTAAAGCGACGCAGTGCCGAATTGCAAAAAGTGGTCTGGTCTTTAAGTCATCCTATTGAAAAACATTCTATCAGTCCATGAAAACATGAAAAAGAAATCGTTCCGTGACTGCTGCCCCTGTCTGCCAATCCCTTCACTGGCTTCCCCTACCCCACCGTGTAAAATTCTAAATGCTAACCATAACATACAAAGCCATCCACAACATCACCCCTATCTACATCACCAACCTCATCTGCAGATATCGCCCAAATCTTTCTAGCTTCCTTGTTACCTCCTCTCATGCTCGCCTTCAAGACTTCTCCAGAGCCTCTTCCATCCTCTGGAACGCCCTACCCCAGTCTGTCAGATCAGCCCCTACCCTGTCCACCTTTAGGAGTTCCCTGAAAACTCATTTATTCAGGGAAGCCTATCCCACACCCACCTAACTGTCCCCAAGCCACCCCCATCAAATCATTCTCTGCAGCTATTACCTTTTGTACCACCACCCCCTCCCTTTAGAATGTAAGCTCTATGAGCAGGGCCCTCCTGTACCTTTTATATTGTACTGTAATTGTGTTGTCCCCCCTATACATTGTAAAGCGCTGCGTAAACTGTTGGCGCTATATAAATCGTGAATAATAATAATAATAATAATAATTATTATTATTATTATTTTGTAAAAATAAAAACATATACTGGTACTTTAGGCCTAACTCAAAGTTCAGTGTTCTCGTGCCCCCAACGTTTTCCAATGTCTTCTGGCTGGACACATGAATCACTGGAGTTGATTTACTAAAATTGGAGAGTGCTTTGTATGGTAGCCAGCCAGCTTCTAACTTCCACTTGTTCAATTAGGCTTTGACAAAAAAAACCTGGAAGCTGCACCAGATTTTACACTATCCAATTTTAGTAAATCGACCTCACTGGGTCCTCTTCGGTCTTCTCCTAGCTGTGGACAATCCTCAATGATGCACAGAGAGTCGCTGATGTGATGACACCAAAACACAGAAAATGCAGGTTGCTGTGCTCAGACTGTGGGATTATGGTTTCAAGAACCTAGTCTTTCCTCAGTTATCCCAAGATTAGTGATGCTGAGCAATGCATTAATTTAACCCAGAAGACTGAGGTCAAGGTAGCAAAGACAAGGTGCTGTGGGAGACAGCTTCAGAAAAAAAACTCCCTATTATATTGTCTGATATATGTAAGAGGAAAAAAAGGTAATACTGCATATAAAAAGAGGGAACAAGGTGTCATAAAAAAAAGACATACACTATCTTAGGCTAGACCAAATGTAATGTGTTTATGTCATACCTGCAAATAAACACATTTTAGACAAAGGAGCCATTTGCCTAGACAATGGTATTCTAATTTCATATGAAATGGTGCTATTAAAAATGTTTAATATTTATTTATACTCTTTTTTTTATCAACTCTCAGATGTACACTTTACAATTAATTTTTATATGTGTATGTGTGTGTATTTATGATGATTGTGGACTTGTTTAGAATGTTCCTGTTCTTTAAAACACTGATATACTGTATACCTCACTAGTGACATCCTATGGTTTAGATAATGTTAAGGACCTTGCTGTGCCTTTCAATAGACTGCAGTTTTAATATTACAGATTTCATGAACAAATGGATCTAATAAGAACTGCAGAGGTCTAAGTAACATGATGTGTCCTGTATGTCTTTATTCACACTCCCTATGTGCCCCCTAGTGGCAACAGAATTAAGTGCAAGTGCTTTGTAACTGCAATGATGATTATACCTTCATTACAGAACTGCATATTTGTTATACCATCATCGTGGATAATGAGGGTGACCTTGAGCTTCCTTGAATTTTTAGAGATATGTATTACTCATCATTTTCAGTTTTTTGGGGGGTTGAGGTGGGGAGAAAAATAGCTAAGTGTTTTTTAATAGTATGCACTTTTTTTTTTACTCACACTTTTATTTAAAACTCTCATTTAGACAACAGTACATTATTAAGTGAACATAAATAACATACTTTTCCTTCGCTCTATTAGTGAATAACTTAAATAATATGAGAATAACTGCACATACTGATCATTTTTTTTGATGTGTATATATACAATTCACATTTTCTAATAGTGTCTCATAGGGAGGTCTGTAATCTCTTTCAGTACCTTTTCTTTTAATCAGTAGAGATCTGCAAACTCAGTGTACTGTGTAAATATTTCCTAATATTCCCCAATATCTGGCTTGATCTATTGAACTATTTTGTCTCCCGGCAAAACAATGAAAGCATGTTTCCTATTGAGTTATACCGTACCTGCAATTAGGGATCAACCGATTATCGGAGTGGCTGATTATCAGGGGGCTGATAGTCACATTTTTTAAAGTATCCGTATCGGCCAGAAACATACTGATGTAACCAATATTGCTTCAAGTTGTTGTATTCAATACTTTCAAGTGCAGAGGAGAGGTTTGGGGTCTATTGGACCCCAGATCTCTACATAAAGAGTACCTGCCACTGCCTATGACTGTCACAAAGATGTTACATTACTTGTGACAGCAATAAAAGTGATAAAAAATAAAAATTAAAGGACAGTGTAAAAATAAAAGTTTTAAATGTACAAAATATTGGCACCTGATATCAGCTATGGGCCTGAAAAGTGACCTGAAAAATCTGTATCATATCGGCCCTGAAAAAAACATTGGTCAACCCTTAATAATTCTACGTATAAATGTTACAGGTTAAAACTGGTTTACTGAGGCTTGAAAATTTGGAAAAAGGTAAGCTCAGACCATGAGCCTACAGTATCTTGGGTTTTGTATACCCGGATTCAATAAAATCCCTGACCTACCAAAGAGTTGACAATATGCAATTCCTGGGATTTTTGAAAAACTGCTCAAACAAATACTTATTATTGTCTTCTAATAAGCAGATTTTATATTTTTCCTGAAAAAACATCAAAATGGGCAGATGAATTGACTGTGGTATAGTTTGCCATGATGCCAGATGCTAAATACTAGGTGGTAAATAAGAGCAGAACCCTGGAATCTACTTGCTCTAATAAAGTATAACTGGCAAATACATTTAAATATTCTTCTGGATAATGCAAATCTAACTCAACCTTTTTCTCTATAATCAAGCACACATATTACCCCAACTGAATAAAGAGCATTTTACCCCAGAAATCAGGCAAACAAACAGGGATAAGCAATCAGCGCCTAACAAGTCAACTGTTTTTTGTGCACAGTGACTCCATTCATTCAGTGTTAGTTTTTATGTCAAAAATCCTGTGCAAACAGCATGTAACCAGACTGAGAATCTCAAGCAGAAGAGAAAGAGCAATATCTATATTTATAGCAGCTGAGACACGGCAAACCACAGATAACACACAATAAGCTCAATTCATGAGGATTTACTCAAGGACAGGGAACTTTTGCGGCCATGTGACTATATTTTTTCAAATCACCTTGAAATCAGCTGAAAATAGCTGTCTTTTTAAAAAAAATAAGGTTCCTTACCTAGTGTTTAATCCTTGTGAATTCAGCCTAATGACAACCAAATAAAGGCAATGCAGAAAATTCAACCAACAAATAAATGCCAGCCCAAGGAATATACAAAATTATATAGATAACAGATAGCTACACAAAATGTATAATGATGCCAGGTAAGACAAGCCTGGACACAGGACTATAGGTGAAATACTGTAGGAGGCAGAAACAACAGCATAAGGTAACTGGCAAAATGCTAAGTCATCTGGCAAAGGGCTTTATTACCAAGAGAGCAGGGAAATAGACAAAACAACAATGGGGTATACTGATAATAAACCCTTGATCCTATGATGTAAACTTTACAGAGTCCATAATTTTAGCTAATACAATTTAAATAAGGACATGTATGTCATGATGATATGGTGCATACATGAAGCCATGCTTAATATAAGCCATATATTGTATGTAACAATTGTAAGCTACAGTTGTCTCTTGTCCTTTGTGCTTGGTGACCTGAAGTGGGAAACCACGGCACCGTCTGCAAACAGAAAGTCAATTGGTAGGGGGTTCTAAAGCAGATCTTTAGCAATATTCTGTTCAGATTGGGTCCAACAGACAAAATCATTGATCTTTGGCAAAAATTGATGACCATTCACTTGCCCAAATTGTGGCTGAAATCAATGATAATAATGACATTATGGAACTTAATGAGAGCGCTGTAACTGATGATAGAACACTAAGCAGTACTGGCAGGAAGTGTTAACTCTGAGCTCTGGAGCAATTAAGATATAGTGAGAAGGCACATGTGATGATGTGAGAGCATGCAAGGCAACATAGGGTATCTACCAAAAGACAACAGAAATTAAAAAAGCATGCCATTTTTGGCATGGACTGCCAAATGCCTGTGGCTACTTTTACCAAGCAAATTTGTCACAAACTAGATTAAATTCTAATTATCAAAGGCCTGTTTCTATCTTTAATCATTAACAAGCACAACATAATGACTCTAATGCCACGTACACATGATCAGAATTCGCGACAGACTTGGTCCGGCGGACAATTCAATCGTGTGTGGGCTCCAGCGGACTTTTTCTTCCCAAAAGTCTGGCAGACCTAGAAATAAGACTGGCTTCAAATTTGTCCGCCGGACTCGGCTTTTAGCGGAAAATCCGTTCATCTGTGTGCAAGTCTGACGACTAAAACCAGCGCTAGGACAGCTATTGGCTACTGTCTATGAACTTTCTTATTCTATGTCATCACGTTCAAATCCATAGGACTTTTGGAGTGATCGTGTGTGGCCAAGTCCGTTTATTTGAAAGTCCGGCGGACCTCAGCTGCAAAGTCCATCGTATTGTCCACCGGACCAAGTCCGTCAAAGTCTGGTCGTGTGTACACGGCATTAAGAGCACCTAGATACTGGCCCTCTCTATGTGAATGGGTAGGGGGTACATAGTACCCATGCTCATTTAAAATAATCTAAAGTATAAATAAAAACTGTTTTTGAAAAGTCCTTTGAAAAAAAAAAATCTCAATATGTATATCCATGTCAATCGCGATACTCGATGACCAAGTATGATGATGCCACTTGCAGAATAACAGCTCCTCAAGCTGTCATAAATAATACAAGGGCTATAACAATATTCAAGCAATGTCATTGGCCAAATAGGTATATGTATAATATATGAACAGGGAGTGTTTGGTCCAAATGTATGTTTGGATGTTTGGCTGATCCCTAACAAGGATAGCCACAGACTTCTCACCACTAAAATGCCTTTTGACTGTCTCTAGATATTTCTGCCCCTCTAGAACCTCTTCAGAGGTTAGGTGAAAGGTAGCACAGCACACTGGGGTTTTCATATCCAATTTGCACCTTCTTTTAACGTCTTCTTCTGTGTGTCCCTCTCTCTCCCCACAGCTTTGCTTTCTCCCTGGGCTTACTCTGCTTTCTTCTCTTCTGCCATGGGTGGAGTTAAGTGCAGCTGCATGATACTCCAGTATCCCTGTTCCTCCCCCTGGCCTGTCTACCACTAACCAGGTAAAAGAGGTTAAATCTGATGTGGCTGTGATGTCTGGCCTGTTCAGGGGGCAGCAGGCCGGGCTACACACTCTGCTCATTGAAAGTCTTTTGTCTACAAAGAAACTGCATTTTAATTACCAAATTAAATAGTCTCAACTTAGCATTAGCATGGAGATAGGTAATTGTTCCTATCCTAAAGGCAAAGGCAATAAAACTACCCACCATGGTGTGTTGGTTGTAGGGCTGTAAAGCTGGAGTTCTTTCTCATCTTCCTCAGCTTGGTTGATGAGCAGTTCTCTATACCTCATAGACCAGCATTCACATTATGATGTGTAAATGCCAGTCCATGCAACATTCCTTTCCTGTCGCATCATGGCAGCATACACTCTGGTTTGTGACTCCGCCCCCACAACCTGATAGGACCACATAGCTATAAGATGAAGATATACCCCCGCCCCAGTATTCTCTTATTTTTCCTCACCTGTTGGGACCGCACGGATCATCACCCTCTTACCGCTTTGCCCCAGCCAGGTTCTAGCCTCTCCTGGGTGGAAGTCCTTACCGGTACAGCCTCTAAAGGAAGCTAAATGGAAGGAACCCCACTCTGGTGATCTCAGGGGTATGAATACTTTTTCTCTGCAAACAGAGCATTGCCTCTATAGCCGTTGGAAGTAAGCCTTAAACAGGCTGAAGGCATATAATAAAAAGATCGGTCTTTAAGCCTTAAACAGGCCTCCGGTCTTCGGTTTCCTCTTCCTCCCTGGTGTCACTCTGTCTACAGCTTGACAGCATACTCTCTACCTTCAGTATCTCTTGTCACCTTATGTTGTCTGGTGCCTTTCCCCCAGTGTTGCCTCTCTGCCATATTTTACTTCCTTTTGCTGAGCTCTGTGTCCCACAGCAGCTTCAGCACTCTTCCTGGTCACTCTGCCGCTTTGCACATGCTCACTGTGCACTTTGGGCAGCCTGTGTATGTCTATCTATGTCTTTCCCCTTTTCCAAGATGGCGCTGGCGGCCGCACGGCGCTACTGAGCATGTGCGGGCGGGACATGACCCCGGCTCCAATTTTAAAAGGGGAAGATGCCTTTTTTTTAATGCAGATTCCTTTTTTGCCTGTTTTTTTGTGCTCAGCTGAATTTCATGACTGCTGCATTTCTGTTTTTTTTCTGCCCCAGTGTTGCCTCTCTGTTTGGTAAGTATCTCCCCTGTATTTTTCTTCTCTCTATTCCCCTCTTGTTTCTGTTATGGCTTTATCTTCCTTACCTACACCTTGTTGTGTTACCTGTGTCTTCAGGCTTCCTCTGTTCCCTATCCATGGAGACCACTGCTCCAGCAGATCACCACCAGCATAATAGGTAAGAGGGGAGGAGCTTGGTAAGTAGAGAAGATCGAAAAAGAGAGCAGGACGCACTAGCGCTACCTAAATGGTTAGCCCCATCAGGTCGGCAAGATCATCTCGCAGAGATTCCTCGCATAGAAGAAGCCGCTCTGGCCATAGGCGGTGCCATTCAGGTGGAGGAAGTCGCTCAGGGAAAGGGAGTCGCAGAAGGAGTTGCTCCAGGTCTCGTTCAAGGTGCAGCCATTCCCACCGAAGAAGATCCCCTGACCGGAGGCACCATTCACCAGCACGCCACTCCCATCCTTCTGAAAATACCTGCTGGGTATGCGGGGGCCATAGCCCTTCCAGATATGTTGGCATGCCGCAGGTGCTTTGAAGAAGCCACCAGAGAGAAAGGGCAAGAACACAGAGAGCTCACAGAGTCTTCTGCCCCACGTGTCGCTCCCGACACAGAGTTATCTTCACGGGGTGCTTCGCCGGCTCCCCCAAGTACTTCCAGAGAGCATGATTCTCCTTCAGATGAGGAAGAACTAGAGGCTTCAGCGGGCTTTGACTTCTCCCTAATAGAGCCTTTTGTGAGGTCAGTGAAGGGGGCCATTAGCTGGGAGGAACCCCAGAAGGCCCAACCCAAAAGGAGAAAATATTTTACAAACCTGAAGAGAGAACCCAAAGCCTTCCCCTTCATTGATGAGTTGGAGGAACTTATCAGAGACGAGTGGCAGAGACCCCAGAAGAAAGCAAGTCTCAACAATCGGCTTGCCAAACTATATCCTCTAAAGGAGGCTAAAATTAAATCTCTCATGTCCCCGTCAGTGGTGGATGCATCCCTCATGCGCCTAGCCAGACACGTTATACTATCGAGGACGCCGTGTCATTCAAGGACGTCCTGGATAGGAAGATCGATACTGATCTCAAAAGAGCTTACCTAGCATCAGGAGGCGTATGCAGGCCAGCAGTGGTTCTTGCAGCTGTGGGTAAGGCTATTGCCAGTTGGTCAGCAAGCACAGAAAAGCTTGTATCCAAGGTGCTGATCAGGACCAGATAGTTAGGGCCCTGCAAGAACTAAGCCCTGCAGGGGATTTTGTGGCAGAGGCATCTGTGGATGCTATTAAGTCTGCATCCAGGGCTATATTGTCCTCGGTAATGGCCAGACGGGCTCTCTGGCTCAAACCCTGGGCGGCAGATCCTGCTTCCAAGTCCAATTGGTGCCGCATCCCGTATGATGGCGAGAACCTTTTCAGCGCAAAATTGGACTCTGCTATTTCTAAGGTCACTGGCGGAAAATCAGGGCTTATCCCCTCGGATAGAAAGCCAAAGCTTCAGAGGCCTCCTCCCTTTAAGCGTAACCTCCCGGACAGGTACAGGGATACCAAGTCCTACAGGCCTGGTAGGGAGTACAGAAGGAACTGGAAGGCCCCTCAAACGTCCTTCCTGAAGTTCCAGAAGCCCAGGACCCCGGCATCTACTGACCAGAAGTCCTTTTGAAGGTGCGTCTGCCCAGCCAGCAGTGGTGGGGGCCAGACTCTCAAAGTTCACGCTGGTCTGGGCGGAAACAGTAAGCGACCCCTGGACGTTAACCACCGTTCGCGTCGGGCACAGATGGTCATTCAGGTGACTTCCCCCGGGGGGACCATTTTTGCCCAACAAACCTCCCATCATCCCGGCAAAAGAGGTTAGCCTTGACCCGATACATTCAGGATCTGCTCCAAAAGGAAGCAATTACCGAGGTGCCCCTATCCCAAAGAGGTTGGTTCTATTCCCCTCTATTTCTAGTAAAAAATAAATCAGGGGACCTACGTCTGGTCCTGGATCTAAACTTAAACCGCTCTATCCAGGTAGAAGCATTCAAAATGGAGAGCCTCCAGTCTTTCCTCCAGGCCATAAATCTGGGGGACTGGATGCTCTCCATAGATCTACAGGACGCCTACCTCCATATCCCTATCCATTCAGAACTCCAAAAGTTCCTCAGTTTTTCGCTAAACCACAGACACTTTCAGTTCTGAAGTATTCCGTTTGGAATTTCTACGACTCCCAGGACCTTTACAAAGGTCCTTATTTCCGTTATCACGCATCTGAGGAAGAGGGGGCTGCGAGTCCACCATTATCTGGACGATATTCTCCTCCTCTCAGACAGCCGGGAGTCGCTGTTACAGCATCGAAAGATCCTCGTCTCCACTCTGCAGAATCTGGGATTGCTCATAAACTGGGGGAAGAGCCAGACTCGGCCCACCCAGAGAATGATCTTCTTAGGAGCCCAGTTGAATACAGTGCAGCTGCCTCCGGAGAAGTCTTCCCTGTTGGTTCGGAAGGTGAAGAAGGCCATTCTGGCAAGATCCCTGTCGGCCAGAGTATGCCTCAGCCTTCTAGGCTCCCTATCAGCAACCATTCCTATGGTCCGTTGGGCTTAGTGGCACACCAGACCTCTGCAGAACTCCTTCCTACATCAGTGGGATGGTTCATCCATGACCCAGACGATCCGGATCTCGGAGACAGTCAGGCGCTCATTGCGTTGGTGGACTCGTCCCCACAATTTAAACAATTGCAAACACATAGTCATCCCTCCTCAGGAGGTAGTGACCACGGACGCCAGTCTAGAAGGTTTGGGAGCCCACTATCAGTCCCATGCAGCGCAGGGCCATTGGCCTTTCGAAGTACGGTACTCGGTATCGAACGTGCTGGAGATGAGGGTGGCCCTCCAGGCTCTCCTGGCCTTCAGCTCCCTTTTAAGGGGGAAGCAGGTCCTCTTAAGGATGGACAACAAGGTTGCTGTCGCCTACATAAACAGACCAGGAGTCCCTCCATGATGCGGGAAGTTCTCCCTGTGATTGAATGGGCACAGTTGAACCTGTCAGACCTGAGGGCGACTTACATCCAGGGGGTCGAGAACATCTTAGCCGACACGCTCAGCAGGGAGTTTGCCTCCAACAACGAGTGGTCCCTGAGCCCTCAGGCCTTCTCCCTCATCTGCCAGAGCTGGGGTCAACCAGACATAGACCTTGCTGCGACTCCGGCAAACTCCAAATGCCGAAGGTTCCTGTCGAGGTTTCCCTTTCACTTAGCGGAGGGGACAGATTGCCTCCAGCATCCCTGGAACTTCCATCTCGGGTATATCTTCAATCCGACTCCCCTGATAGCGAGATTTCTTTTAAGGCTCAGGAGATCAACGGCATTGGTGATAGCGGTGATTACTTTTTGGCCCAGGAGGCCATGGTTCACCACCCTCCTACAACTGAGCACGGCAGACCCTTTTGCTCTTCCCCTGTCAGCCGACTTGCTCTCCCAGGGCCAGCTACTACATCCAGATTCGGGGAAGCTGCACTTGATGGCTTGGGGGCTGAGAGGGCTAGGTATCTATGTCAGGGCTGCTCCCAGAAGGTAGCTGATACCCTGCTCCAGGCCAGAAAACTTACCACCAACTGCACCTACCGCAGGGTCTGGGAGAAATGTGTTGCCTTCTCTCAGGACCTTGGCCGGGATCTGTCCTCCCTTTCGGCTCCTCTGATCCTAGAGTTCCTGCAATCAGGCTTAGACAAAGGTCTTAGCTCTAGTTCTCTGAAAGTTCAGGTGTCAGCTCTATCCGCCCTGACAGGGGTTAAATGGGCTCACGATCCCCTTGTTATGCAATTTCAGAAGGCCTGTCTTAAACTAAGACCACCTAGGAAGCCTTCCTTTCCAACATGGGACCTATCAGTCATCTTAGAGGTGCTATCCAAAGAACCCTGTTTTCCGCTGGAAAACATCTCCCTCTGGCACCTGACACTAAAAGTCACCTTCCTGGTCGCAATCACATCAGCGAAGAGAGTTTCAGAGATGCAAGCATTACTGATTAAGGAGCCTTATCTGATCATTCATCCAGACAGGGTAGTTCTAAGACCCTTGGATCACTTTATCCCAAAGCTGGCACCTTCTTTTCACTTCAACCAGGAAATCAACTTGCCAGCTCTTAACACAGACCAGGGTGACCCTCATCCTCTGGATGTAAGGGGCAACATCATAAAATATCTTTCCCTGTCCAAATCCTTTAAAAAATCGGAGAACCTCTTCATCATTCCCTATGGCCTTAGGAGAGGTCAAGCAGCGTCGGCCCGAACCATTGCCTCCTGGTTGGTGAAGGCCTACTTGCTGAGTGAGTTGCAAATTCCTGAAGACCTGAGGGCTCATTCCACCAGAGCAGTGGCCACCTCCTGGGCAGTGTATTGTAGGGTCTCAGCGGAAAGCATCTGCAGAGCGGCCACTTGGTCCTCCAGGAACACCTCTATCTCTCACTACAAGGTGGACTCAACTCAGCTATCAACAGTAGAATTGGGAAAGTCCTTTATTCAAGCCAACTCTTCTATTCCTTGCTAATAAATGTTTACCTTTGCATCTCCCACCCAGTCTGTGAGTTAATCCCCAGAGTGTATGCTGCCATGATGCGACAGGAAACCGGAAAATTGTATACTTACCTTTCCGTAATTTTCCTTTCCTGACGCATCTTCATGGCAGCATACAATATCCCACCCACAAAGGTGATTCATATATACAGAGAATACCGGGGCGGGGGGCGTATCTTCATCTTATAGCTATGTGGTCCTATCAGGTTGTGGGGGCGGAGTCACAACCCAGAGTGTATGCTGCCATGAAGATGCGACAGGAAAGGAAAATTACGGAAAGGTAAGTATACAATTTTCTGGTTTCCCATGGTGCGTGTCATTGGCAGAGCAGGCTCACAAGAAGATAAATGAATTATACTGATGCTGTTCAGCCTAGGAGAGGATCAGCCAGCAGGTTCAGAGGAAGATAGAGGAGGGCAGAGCTGAAACTTGGAGAGAGCAAGTAGTGCATTACTAACTGTTTTTGTTCACAAGAGGTTAGAAGAAGTGTGCAAAATAAAAACATGAGTAATGGTACAATTCTATCAGACTATATGGTTTAAGATTTTTTAGACCAATCCCTCCTTAAATATAAGTTGTTAATAAAGGGGCTATCTAATTTTGTAAAAATATATATTCTGTAAAAATAACCCTCAATGAGAGATGCTTTAAGCACATACAGGGCAATATTTCATTTCTAAGATGTAATATGTGTAATGGCTCAATATGCCAAAACAAGAATAAAGTGTATTCTGAGACCCATACCAGGGGAATGAGTAACAAAGCCATACAGTTGTTTAAGAAGATTGTTTTATATGCCCTACAGCAGCAAGAAGCAGAACGTTACAGATGTTGGAACAGTAACTTTAATTAACTGTACTGAAGCAGAGTTTATTAATAAGCATATACATTTTCTTAGGCGTATTAGAGTAATGAACATAAGGCAGATTTTACACAAATTAACACCATCGAATACACAATATATTTTGTTAGGTATTCATTGTAAACTAGCAAAAGAACACCTTTTATTTTTAAATTAATACGCTTGTGGTCCTTTCTCTTTCACAGGATCTCTTTAAGCATACGATTGCCAAAGGTTTTGAAAGTAAAGCATAACACAGGAATTTTTGTTAAAGTAACTCAGGTACATACTAATCTTTGGCAGCCCCTTTTCCTGGCCATACCTCACGTCAGCACACACAATGGCTTAACACCTCATCTGGCGCCCACATGACCACCTTTTCCTAGGTGAATAAAAGACAGCCCCTCCCCCCCTGTCGTGTTCTTTTTTTGGTCTGCTCCAGGCCACCTGTGGATTGCAGTGGTAAGTACTTTGTTTTCTGCAAGGATATCCCCCCTACCGCACCACCCCTCCATGTTCAGCCTCCCATGGAGTTGGAAAACCTAGAATGTTGGACAGCATTGCATCCTGAAACTGGGTATCACTTGTGCCGAGTCGCAGGCAAATTTGTTTAGATAGCAAAAATATTTTACAGGTGTGGTATTAGTAAGCTCTGCAATGTCACCATTGGGGTTTTTCCTGTGTTCTCTCCTAACAATTTATTCCCATTGTGTGCTGATGTGAGGTATGGCCAGGATTGTGGAAAATTGTTATTAAATACTTACCGTAATTTTCCTTTCTTGGCCTATCCTCACATCAGCACAGGACTCCCTCCCAAGTGGCCTGTCACAGGGTAGGTTATCAAACACGTCAGTGGGGGAGGGGCTATCTTTTATTCAGCTAAGAAAAGGTGGTCATGTGGGCACCAGATGAAGTGTTTACCCATTGTGTGCTGACGTGAGGATAGGCCAGGAAAGGAAAATTACGGTAAGTATTTGATAACAATTTTCCATAATATTGCTGGTCTTTAAACCCAATAAAAACCATAAGGGGTACATTTATTAACTGGAGAGTACAAAATCAGGTGTGGCTCTGCATAGAAACTTTCAGGTTTTTTTGTCAAAGCCTAGTCGAACAAGCTGAAGTTAGAAGTTGATTGGCTACCATGCACAGTTGCACCAGATTTTGCACACTTCAGTTTTAGTAAATAAACCCCTAAGTGTCCATTCTAATTCCGCGGAAAACTCTTTATTATTCTGAAGACTAATTACTACCTGCTACTACTATCTGTTCATTTCCCTTCTACTTTCCCATTCCCTATTTTTCTTTCCATCACCCCTTCCCCCACTTTCCTTACCATATCCTCTCTCCCTTCCTTCGTAATAATCCTTCCCCAATAGGCAAAGTTACTATGCAATGTATGTTCTCATTTGATCCATTGATACGGTCTTTGTTTAATACTAAAACTTTGCATTGTCTAACCAAAAGATTGTCATTGGAAGTATGGTTGATTGCTTGTGGAAAATAGGTGTGTCTAAAAAGTTTGGTAAATGGTCAGACATCTCAACGGGAACATGGGCCAGGTGGACATGGAATATCCAGAGACACATTGGATGGAGTACATATGACCACCAGGGTAAACCCGCTGCGGGTAGTCGAACTTATATACAATATGAGAGGTACTGTCATGAAAATGAGATACATGAATTGCTAGTGCAAGTATACAGGGCGAAAGCCATGAGCAATGACCCAGAAAGAATCACCTGTAAAACTCCAAGGTCAAGACAATGTTGATCACCTTCTTCAAAAAACAATGGCATTCTCCATTAGGAATTTGTTCCTGCGGGTCAAACTGAATGCCACAATCTACAAGGAAGTTTTGAAATGGTTGCTATGATTCATCCACCATGCTTGGCCGAAGTTGCACAGGACTGGACTGTAAATGTTGCTGCATGATAGTGCTCCCATGCACTGTGCAATCAGTATGCGCCAATTTTTGGGTCAGTGCGGCTTACCTGTTCTGGATAATCTTTCTGTCTCCCCCCTGAAGAGCATCATGAAAAGTGCTCGTTTTGTGGACTTGGCGACAATCCAAGAATGTATGACAGTGGTTCTGAGCTTATACACAAACCTTACCAGGCTGCTAAAGTGCCCCCTGCTTGCTCTTACCAGACTCACACAGTGAGTGGTGAGGATTTATTTTCCGTTTTGTTCTGTTTATTTCTATTCTAACATTTTCTTTTTTTAACTAAAACTGACTACATGTAAGAATCAAAGAAAAACCCATAATTTAGGCTTCTTTTTTCCCAAGCAAGGTGATCCTCACTTGTGCTAACCCCCATATATGATGGAGATTGCAGGCAACTTCCTGAGCAAGTGGAAAGCTGGAGGAGGTGAAATAAGCCCTGCTGCAGGCTATTGCAACCCAGAAGGAAAATAATTGCCAATTCCCATAGATTCAGCTGCATGTCAGGAGTGTGTAATCCAAGGGTCTTGAATTAAAATTCACAGAGATCCAGTCACTAAAATGTTCTTCCAGCAGAGGCCCGAATTGCATGTTTTATTCTTAATGGCACCATGGAACATCGGCAAATGCAGCACGTTATTGTGAGTGCCAAACCAGTTTGGTCAAGTGCATTAAAAAAAAAAAAAAGGCCAGGGACTTCTTTTTCTGTGTTTCTGCATGTAAAGCCAATTTAAATGAATGAGAAGAAAAGGAAGCTAACTGCAGTATCCCAGTTAAAAAGTTTTATAGCACTTTGGAATTCAGAACTATTAAGCTATATTGGGTGGGGGGTGGGGGGGGTCTATTCATGTATTCCCATCTTTATAGTAAGTGCCCATTGTCTGTACCCTTTATTGTTTACTTGTTATTTCACTATATGTGTGTTTGTGTGTGAATGAATGCGCTTGCACATGTGCATACATGCGTGTAGACTTATACCTAATGTAACTTTGACGTTTTATTCCCCATCCTCTTATTGACTTGATGGGGACTCTCTTTCTATATATAAAAAATATATATTTTTTATATTATTCCTTTATACAAGTTTGCTTTATATAATGAGCTAAAGGCCCATACACACGATCAGACTTTTTGACAACAAACATGCAAATTAGCTGCTTTGGAGCAACATCTGACTGTGTGTACGCTCCATTGGACAAACTTTTTTGGTTTTCATCTGACTTTTGTTGGCTGTGCGAACGGACAAACTTTTTGGCAACAAAAGTCAGATGGAGCAAAGTCTGATCGTGTGCACAGAAAACCATAGGACTTTTGTACAAAGTACAAACAGGCATGCTCAGAACCAATGCAAAAGATCAGACGACAATACAGAAGTTGACCAAAGGTGGCGGTAAAGAGCAGAAAAAACACATGATGTGGTTAAAGTTGGCTGAAACAATTCTGCTGTGTGTATGCAATACAAGTTCAGGGCCGACGCCCTTTGTACAAAAATCCAAGGGAAAGTTTGTACAAAGTCCTATCGTGTGTATGAGGCTTTACATTTTGTTTGACATGACCTAGTAAATATCTTGTTTGTATGAGCTAGTATCTACTCAAAAATGGATAGTCCCACACTAATGTATCCACTTACAGTTTGCATTCATAGTACTTTCTGTAATTTTTTTGCAACTTTTAATACATGGTGGAGCCACTGGTCCTTGTAGTCTTGTGACTCCAGCAAATATACTATAAAAAGCCATCCATTTTAATGCTCTCCTAGTCATGTAGAAGGAGCCCAATTCACCACGTGCATAGCCTTGCTTCTCCTCTCGTCTGGTGCCTTCCATCCTTCCGATGATGTCACTTCCACTGTGTGTTCCACGCTAGTCAGCATGGCTTCCTGGGGCTCCTCAGCCATCTCCCCTTCTAGCAGCCAAAACAGATGCCAGCAGTCCTGCAGGACTGTTTTAGGAGGATCCACAGACACCAGGTGTATCATTTTTACCTCTTGTGAGTGTTTTTAATCCTTTGCTATTAAAACCTTTTAACTGGGATACTGCACTTAGCTGGTGCTTCCTTTTCTCCTTGTTTCTTCCATTTTGGTACATACAGAGCCAGTCACAACTCTGAGGATAGCAGCCACAGGTGGTCCTGCGCCTTCCTTTATTGTACCCCTACAACTACAGACCAGTGACTTTATGGATTACGTTCTGTCCTGACCATTGGTATTTTAGACATTTATTGCTGACTGAACTATATATATAAACTCTGTGAGCCAGAATCCCTATCCTCAATTGAAATTAATGGGCTGCCTACACGCAGAACACAGGTAGCAATGATGTAAACCTAACCTCAAATCCTTTACTTTACAATCCTGTCATTACAATGATGTTCTCATGCACATCACAACCCCCCTTTATAACACAGTCCTGTCTCCTTTACATCAAGATTAACTCTTTACATGACAGCACCCCCCCCCCCCCCCCCGACCCATCACAGCAGTGTCTTCAACCCTCCTTCACATCACGCTCCCTGTTAACATCACTTCTCCTTCACATTCCTGTCCTCTGACCCCTTTATATCAGACCACTCCTCCTTCACATTACTGTCCACAGACCCCTAATCATATTACCACCTTCAAATCCCTGTTGTCACCCCCCCCCCCCTTTGTACACCCCTCCTCTTTCACATTCCTGTCCTCATCCCCCTTTACATTCATATCCTCGTCCTCCTTTATATCACCCACCTCCTCCTTCAGATTCCTGTCCTCAGCCCCCCTTTATTTCACCCCCTCCTCCTTTGCATTCCTATCGTCACCCCCCATTTGTACCATCCCCTTCCTCCCTCACATTCCTGTCCTAGGCCCCCCCTTTATATTCCTGTCCTCAGCCCCCCTAACCGTATATCATCCCCCTCCTCCATCAGACCCATTTACTGATCCCCCCCCCTTTTTTTTTTATTGTATATTTATAGAATTTTTCATGAGAAAATAAAACATTCTAATCAGGAAAAAAACTGTGCATTTTTGAATAGTAAACATATCAGAAATAACTTGGGTCGTACATAGACCACAACAGAATAAACTCACAATAACACAAAACTGCAGAATAATTCAGAAGGGGGGTGGATCGAGAGAGCAAGCTTAACAAAAAGGTCAAATATATCTCACGAATAAGAATTTTTGCTCTCTGGATCTGCAATCAGCAAAAATCCTCAGAGTACCCGAACTGTAGGACTAGGGTACTCTAAGCCATTGTACACACGGTTGGAAATTCTGACGGAAAATGTCCGATTGGACCTTGTTGTCAGATAATCCGACCATGTGTGGGCTCCATCGGACTGTTTCTGTCGGAATATCTGACCGACAAAGTTTTAGAGCTGGGCTGTAAAATTTTCCAACAACATGATCTGATCAGACTTTGTCTGATTGTTTGTAGAAAATTCTGATCGGACAAAGTACCCCGCATGCGCAGATCAAATTCCTAGACCAAAGCTATTGGCTACTAGCCTGCACGTAGTCCTGTTACTAATTAACGTCATCACGTTACGAATGATCAGATTTTCTGACAAATTTGTCCGACCATGTGCATGCAACATCAGTATTGGACAAAATCCGTCGGACAAAATCCGACGGATTTGGTTGTCAGAATGTCCGACCATGCGTACAAGGGCTAAGGTGACTTGATTAAGGCAAAAGGAAGGGGAAAGGGGGAAAGACACCATGGATAGGAGTCTATAACAGTATGGTTTCTTTAAGGAATAAACTAACAGAATCACGTGAACAGGCGTTAAGTAGAGGAGGTTAAGGATATGGCTCCTGCATTAAGCTCAGAGTGATCCCATAAGTCCCAAATTAGCAAAAATTGAGGAAGTGAGTAAGATTTTCCATTCTATGGATCTGTTCCAGGATTTGCAGAACCTGCGGGAGTGTGGGTGGGGAAGTAGATAGCCATCTCGGGGGATCGCCCCCTTTTTGCTGCCAGTAGAATGAAGGCTGCTAATTTTTTGGGTGTGCTTAGAGATACCCAGGAAGGGTAAACCCAGGAGGTAATTAATCGGCTCTAAAGGTAGGCCCATTTTGAATAGGCCTTGTAGGTGTGCTTGGATGGAGGACCAGAATGGTTGAACAGCAGGGCAATCCCAAAATATGTGGAAGAGAAAGCCGACGTCATCCTGGCATCTCCAGCACACTAGAAGAACCTTGGGATCATATCTATGTAAAACCTCGGGGGTCCTATACCATAAAAATAGAATTTTGTAAGCAGTTTCTCTCTGTTCAATGCATCTTGATGATTTGGAAATTGCCTCCCAAAATTTCTGCAATTGAGGGAGAGAGATAGGTCAATGGAGGATTTGGGACCATTTTTGCATATATAAATGGTATGTATTAGTCAATGGGAGGGCATTATGGAGGAATTTATAAATGTCTGAGATGAGGTGGATCTGGTGTGGGCCTTGGGCACATGAAAGTTCGAATGGAGTGGGTTTATCTAGGGTCAGATTCTGTGACTGAGAATGGAAGTAGTGTTTAAATTGAAGAAATTAGTAAAAGAGATGTTTTGGGATCTGGTATTTTTGTTGTAATTCAGTGAAAGGAAGTAGGGTATGGGTGATGGAGTGAACTATGTTGAGGAGTTGGAAAATTCCAGCTTGTGTCCAGGGATACATTCGGGTGTAAGATAAACTATCCAAAATATCAGGGTTAAAAAGTAAGTTTAGTAGGGGTGGGCATGGGGAGGTGAGGGGGGGGGGGAATAGACGAGAGCATCTTTTCCATATTGATAGTGTGAACAGCATTGGATGTAAGCAGAGGCTCTGAAGTTGGGCAATAGAGGAAGGCAGGGTGGACCAAATTATGGAGCAGGGATGTACCGGGCTTCTTATACTCATTTCTAACTCCGACCATCTACTGGAAGCCACTCTGTCGGAACAAGCAATAATCGGTTTAAGGTGTGTAGAATAATAATACTTGATAGGGTCTGGGGCTCCAGCGCACCCCTAGAACATGGGGCTAATATTACTGACTTGGCTATATGATGTACATTATTGTGCCAGATAAAATTTAGGAAGAGTCTTTGTATAGCTTTGAGTTGTGAGATTGGGCCGGGAATTGACAAAGTTTCAAAGAGGTAGAGGAGTCTTGGCATGATAGACATTTTAAGGGTATTGATCCGACCTAAGAGAGAGATAGGGAGGGTGTCCCATTGACGCAAAAGTTGGTCAATATACCGGAAAAGAAGGGGAAAGTTAACCTGATAGAGAGTTTGATATGAGGAAGTTAAATGTATCCCCAGGTATTTAAGGGCAAGTGGACACCAATGGAAGGAATAATTCTGTTGTAGTATGGCCAGGGTGGAGGGAGGGATATGAAGTGGCAGAGCTTCTGTTTTGCTTGTGTTAGTTTTATACCCTGAAATTGAGCCACATTTTTCTAGTAAATTTAGGAGATTTGGAAGGGAGGTATAGGGATTGGTTAATGTCACTAGAATGTCATCTGCAAACAGAGAAAGTTTATATTCTCTCTGTCTTAGTGTGACCCCTCGGATGTCAGGATATGTGCGAACAGCTTCAGCCAAAGGTTTCAAACATAATATAAAGAGCAGAGGGAATAATGGACACCCCTGTCTAGTGCCATTACTCAATGGGAACAATGGCGAGAGAAATGAGGATAGCTTGACTTGGGAAGTGGGTTGGGAATATAAGGCATGTAACACTGCCATAAAGGGGCCTTTAAAACCATATTTGGTGAGAGTGGCAAACATAAAAGGCCAGCTAAGCCGGTCGAAGGCCTTTTGTGCATCTAGGCTCAGAATTAGGTGCCGGACGCATCATCCTATTGAGCAGGTCAATGAGGTCAATGGTGATGTTCTTGTGTTGTCGTCTGCATGACGAGTGGGGAAAAATCCCACTTGGTCCTCATGTATAAGCTTAGGAATTATAAGGGAGAGTCTGTTGGCTAATATTTTGGTAAAGATCTTGTAATCAGAGTTGAGTAGGGCTATGGGTCTATAATTGAGATGTGGGTGTGGAGAAACTGAGGATGGGGAATGGTTCCTTTTCGTAAGGAGGCAAAGAGGGATATTAAATGTGTGCTTAGGATCGGGAGAAATGTTGTGTAGTATGAATAAGGTGAGCCGTCTGGGCCTGAGGATTTATGGGTTGGGAGGTTCTTGACTACTTCTGCTAGCTCTTCAGGTGTGATCGCGGAATTCAGAGAGGCAAGAGGTCATTGGGATCTGTATTTAGATAATTGTATCATTTATGGTAAAATTCGCCAAAGACTTTAGACATGGTAAGAGGGCAATAGGTAGGTGTACCATTAGCTTGCATAAGAAAATCTGGAGATAAGTGGAAGGGGCGAGGTTTTAATTTATTCACAAGCATTCTGTGGGGTTGGTTAGAGTATTTATAAAACTTCTGTTTGGACCAAAGAAGAGACTTATCAATTTTTTTCATGTCTATGGACGGAGTCTGACCACCATGGGGGAAAATATCAGGAGCTTTTTGGCATTTTCAGAGTTTGATTAAGAGAGAGGAACATTGGAATGCAGCATCAAGCGGGAGCCTATGGAAATACACTGGCCCTGAAAGACAGTCTTGTGGGCCTCCCACAAGGTGGAGGACTCAGGAACCATGTTCTCATTAAGTTGGAAAAATTCATATAGGGCATTACATAAGTTTTCTCTAGCTTCCGGGTTACAGAGTAGAGATTCGTTGAGCACCAGCGGCATGTTCTAGGTGAGGCAGCGGATAGGGCAATCTGTAAGGCCGCGTACACACGGGCGGACTGTATGGCCTACTTAGTCCGTCATACAATCCGACGGACAGTCCGTCATACTTTCGAATGAACGGACTTGACCACACACGGATAGCCAAACAGTCCGACGAAAGCTTGCGCGATGACGTGTACAGCACGTACGACGGGACTAGAAATAGGAAGTCCAATACACAGCAATGCACCCTTCCGCCGTGTAAATCCTTTCTGAGCATGCGCCATTCTTAGTCCGTCGAACTAGCCTACTGACGAGCGGATTGTCCGCTGAAACCAAAGTATGACAGACAGAATTACGGAAATTCCGAAATACTTAGTACGCCAGACTGCACGCTGTAAAAGTCCGCTGAAGCCCACACACGAGCGGACTGTCCGCTGAAATGTGTTTCGACGGACTAAGTAGGCCATACAGTCCGCCCGTGTGTACGCGGCCTAAGTGTACAAAAGAGTGGTCAAACCAAGTTATGAGGTTAATCTCCGAGGAGATCGTGGATGTCAGCAGAGGAGAGGAAATAAAAAAGTGGTCTAGCCTAGAAAAAAGCTTATACGGGTTGGAGTAAAATGTGTACTGTTTTTCTGTGGGGTGTTTAATTCTCCAAACATCAAGGAGATTATGTGCCCTAATGAGTTTGCGAAAAGATGTTGCGAGGCGGTGGGCTGTGGAGGCTGTTGTGCTGGGGAAAAGTAAGTGTATATCTTTACCAGGGGACATGATAGTAAAAGGTTGAGAAACTTTGTCTAATTATTCAAACATATTAGAGAGAAATTGAACTAGACCAGATTTGAGAGCATAAACATTCACCAAAGTTAGGGAGTGAGTGAGGAAAGAACAGTACAAGATAACAAATCTGCCCTAGGGATCCAAATAAGAGGATTTGATTCTCAGTGGGCAAGAACATTTTAATAAGATTACCACTCCTGCTTTCCCAGAAGGATCAGAAGCCGTAAAGGCAATTGGGAAATGTTTACTAACAAATTTGAAGGACCCCTCAGGGCAGAAATGGGTCTCCTGCACCATTATCACATCAGCCCCTGAATATTTAAACTCCTTCAAAGACAACCATCACCTTTGAACAGAGTTTAAAGTGCTTGTAAACCCTTACAGACCACCTACAGGTAAGCCTAGATTAAGGCTTACCTAGATTAGGGCTTACCTGTACCTCCCATGCGCATTCACGGGAGAAAAGTAATCGCGGCTCCGGCCAATTACAGCGCCAGAGCCACGATACCCGGAAAGATAGACGCTCCATGGAAGAGGGGCAGCTGTGACATCACTGGCTCCTGTGTCAGGTAAGTGACACATAATGGGCTACTATGCGATGCATAGTAGCCCATTATGCTTTACCTTTGCAGGGAAACAAAGAGGAAATAAACCAGACATGCATTACATGCACATGAGATAGTAACAACAGGTCAGAAAAAAAGACCTGAAAAAATAAGAAAAAGAAAGAAAAATGAAAAATAAAAATTGTCAAAAAGAAACCTGGAGGATGGATGTCCGCTAGGAAGCCAGAGCCGAAGCCTTGGACCAAGAAGAGTCGCATGGAATCTCCAAAGATGGGGGAGGAGGCGGGTGTCCCCCACCGTCCTCCAGAATGCGATGTCCTGGAACATGAAATGTTAATGAACAAACAAAAACAGAAGAACGGGTGTGTCTCACGGGTCCATATGCAACTTGGAGCTGCTGGTGGTTTAGGTGTAGCAGGGAGTGGAGCAATGTCTTCTTCAGGAAGAGGTGGGAGACCCGGGTTATGTTAAGGAAGGCATCACTTTCTTGAAGGTCTTGCAGGGAATATTGGGTGCCATCTAGAGAGGCGGAAGGTAAAGCCCCAGCGATATGCAACTTTGTGAGCCTTGAGGTGGAGCGTGAGTGGTTGAAGATTCCTCCTTTTTGCAAGAGTAATGGGTGAAAGGTCATTGAAGATCTGGATCTTTGACCCCCTGAAATCAAGCCTGGAGTTATTGCGGGTTGCCATGGACAGGGCCTCCTTGCTGTCATAATAATGAAAACGGACAATTATATCTCATGGGTTTGCCACTGCTGGGGGTTTGGGTGCCAATGATCTGTGAGCTCTGTCTAGTCGCCAGTCAATATTGGGTATATTGGGAGCCACCATATTGAAGAGGCTTAGCAGATAGGGGCGGATTTCCTATTTTCCAAATCTTTTTGCTGAGCTTGGAGCTGAGTGACAGTGTGCTTAATGGTGGTATTGTCATCTTCTAGAACCTGGACATATTGAACAAATTCATCAAATTTTGCTTCTAGGGTGTCTGTGCGTTCCCCTAGTTGTGTCATTTCACCTCTTAGTTCTTTGACTAGCTTCCTCACCTCTTGAGCCATATTGTGGGTGAGGGCTTGGAGCAAGGTATGTAATTTGGCATCCAGCATTTCAGCTGTGTAGGGGGGTAAATGAGCCCTGGGATTGCATGGGGAGGAGAGCAGTAAAAGTACTTGCCTCAGCCTCAAGGTGTTTCAGTGGGTCTGGCGCGTCATTTTAATTACTCGAGGCTGGGAATGCAGGCCTAAACAGAAAGCGATCCATGGTGTGGGAGGATCGTGGGCCAGATAGCGAGAATTAGCCGTGCTTTTGGTCTCCTATCTTGCACATAGGATGCACTATCGCTGCAGGAGTGTAGGGAGATGACTCCCGTGGCTGATGGAGCTGTGTAGCGGGGTGCTGGAGTCCCGGAGATTCAGCGGAGGACGGAGCCGATGCCTCACACATCCGCCATATCTACCACCCTCCTCCTTTGCATTCCGGTCCTCACCCCCCTTACATGTCCTCAACTCCAAACCTTTATATCTACCGCCCCCTTTTCTCGAGACACCTGTCTTATTTCTCATGATCCTTGGATTCCCCACATCTTTTACAGCAGTGACAAAGCTCTTTTCAATGTCCTACCTACACAGGGTGGAAGGCAGGAAGAACATCAGTCTAGCGCTGACATCTGAGGCAGGACAGCTACAGAAGGAGGGTGGGATGCACATTTTCCTGGTAACCAGCTTGTGGTTGGCTGCTAGCATCAATCACCTGTTGGTTAACTTGTAAAGATAACTTGGCAGCTTCTGCTCTCCATCCAGAGCTGTCCTGCCTCCAAAGTCAGTTCTAGGCTGATTTTCTCCTGCCGTCTATCCGGTACTGTTTTGCCTCCAATCTCGGCACGATGAGCACAACAGCTGTGGCTGTGGCTGAGCAGAAGAGCAAAACCTAAATGGCGGGAAAGTGGCTGATCCTGATAGACTGTGACTAAGTCCAGATCTGCCATTTAGTGATGTCTACTGTAAACGCTCCTGTTCTTTGACAGCTGTTGATTTCCCTATAGCATCCTGTTTTTGATTATGATGCATCCCTGTCTTTTTTTTTTCCATAAAAGTTTTTATTTATTTTTTTCAGAAAAGAAAAGAGAAAGTACACAATGCATATCAGAGTATACCAGATTTACATTCAGATAGGTACCGAACAAATATCCCAAACATTGAGAAATAATAATAAAGATAAAGCATACATGTTACTAGGTGTGTGATCTATTGAACAATTAGACCACCTTAACTAGAAATATCTCCTTACCCCAAAAAACTCAATTGGAGAAATGGGAGATATAAAATTCACATGGGGGGCATAAGGAGGGATTGCCCTATGTGTCTGCCTTCGCGTTAGCACTGAGTCGGTTCATTAGTGGAGGGAAAAAACGCTGTGGCGCTCGATCTGAGTAGGGTCAAGTTGGTCCGTCCTGTGACACAAGACGGTCTCTCCTGGGCGTCGTGCTCCAATGGTATCAATAGAATTTTCCTAGTAAGAGTCACATCTACTACGGTCTTCAATGTGGGGTCGCGGGGGGTATGCGTCTGGTGTCAAGTCATCAGGTATGTGGGTGATAGTCGGGGGGCGATGTAGGGGATGGGGAGGGGGGAAGGGAGAGGAGGGGTACCTAAGGACGGGCAGGGAGAGGAAGGTGAGGGGGGGGCAAGGACCTTACCGATCCGCCCACTATCCCTGTCTGTTTGTCTATCCACTTGCAAGGTGTCAGGGCTGGGCTCAGCCTTTCCTTCTCTGAGCTGGCCGCTCAGCTGTTGGTTAATTGCCAGCTCCCATCTCTACTTACCTGTTGATGATATCCTGCTTGTCAGACCTGCCTATTTAAGCAGTCCAGCCCAGAGGATCTCTGCCTTCACCTTGGTCAACATCACAGAGACTATCACCTGTATTCCTGTTAAAGACTTGCTTGGCTGACATCCCTTCTGGCTCCAGATCCTGCTTGCTGTTTTACTATGCTCTTCTCCGGCTCCCTAACGTTTGGCTTGTCTGGCCATCCGTTCCGGTTCCTGAACTCTGGCTATGTTTTGGCTACGTTTACTCTGTTTACATTTTTTATATTATTAAACAAGTGTAATTTAACTGTACTTCTGTTTCAGTCTGCTGTTTGGATTCTATCATTGACGACCTTGGAATGGATATTGACTGATCTCAGAACTCTAAAGATAGATATAGAAAAAGGTGCAACCATCTAAGTGTATCTGTTTATTAAAAGGTAAATAAAAACAAAAGTATAGTATTGCACTCACAAAACTGCAAGGGAAACAGGCATGTCATCAGTCCCATATGGCTGGCCAGTGTTAGCTTGGAAAGGTCCAGAGAAGGCTGGATAGGTCATCTGTAGCTCCCACCGTGGGTGAATGGAAACGTGGCTAGATGTATGCAGAAGGTGCGCCCCATCCTATGCCAACCTGTATCTGGGTGAGTGGGAAAATATGTTATTTTCTGATGACTCTCTTTATATGTATACAGACTATATTACACCATGTTTCCATTACATAGATGACATTTTCATCTTTTGGAATGAACCTATTGAATCATTGCATCACTTTCAAGAAAGAATGAATAAAAAAAAATTCAACTTGAATTTTACCATGAGCTTTGACAAAGAGTGGATATTCTTTCTTGATGTTGAGGTCTTTCGAGACAATGACAGTAAACAGCATACTCCACGCCTTGATTTCTATATGCATTAATGATAACATTCCACTCCCCTCTTCCCTTTGTATTCTGTATTCTATTAATGCTATTAATACAATTTATACTTTTTTACTTATCATGTAATTTTTGTGCCTTTTAAAGTCCAATCAGGGGACATTTCTTCAACAAATCCTTGACTGTCCAGAAATGTTAGATGGATCCTGAATCCTCAGAAGTCAGCACAGGCATAGACTCATCACTTGGAGTATGTGGGTCTAGACTTAGCCAAAGCTCAAGCTATAGTTTTTCTTCCCCAAGAGACTCTCTGAACCCATACTTTTTTATTCTCTTCCATCCAGAAATCATCTAACCCTCCACTTTTACATGAGAGTCCTGGGTCTGATGACAGTTCTGTTTGCCCAGTTTTTCTTCAGGCTCTGTTGCTTTTCATTCAACTTTTGCTGTTTTAATTGTGCAACATCCTCTTTTTTACATGCAATGATTGTGTTTTGCTACAAAATTGCTGATAGGAGGTTGTATCCTGGGCTTGCTTGCAATTTTTTTATTTTATTTGCTAGTGTCTAATTCTCCTGTAGGTGGTATTATGGTCTGAACTTTTAAGACTTTATGGGGTGGGTTTACTAAAACTGGAGAGTGCAAAATATGATTCAGCTGTGCATAGAAACCAGTTTTTTTGTCAAAGCTTAAAGCGGAGTTTTGCCCAGATTATTTTTTTTTCAGCATTCCCTATGCTTGTATATTTAAAGCGGGGTTCCCCCCAAAAGTGGAACTTTCGCTGATCGGAACCCTCCCCCCCTCCGGTGTCACAATTGGCACCTTTCAGGGGGGAGGGGGGTGGAGATACCTGTCAAAGACAGGTATTTACACCCACTTCCGGGCATAGACACCCGTGGGAGTCTATGCCTCTTCCTGTCCTGCCGCGCTGTCTGCTGGGACACACACGGGTCCCAGAGACAGCGCGGACAATTCCTATTGCGCTGCGCGACTCGCGCATGCACAGAAAGGAAACCGGGAAGTGAAGTCGATTCGCTTCACTTCCTGATTCCCTCACCTAGAATGGTAGCGGCAGCAGCCGAGAGCTGAGCGATCGATCGGCCTCGGCTGCCGGCATCGCTGGACCCCGGGACAGGTGAGTGTCCATTTCTTAAAAGTCAGCAGCTGTAGTATTTATAGCTGCTGGCTTTTAATATTTTTTGTAGGTGGAATCCCTCTTTAATATACATTAGAGCATGTCTATATTTCAATCCCACTCAGAGTATGTTTTTTTAAAATGTTCTTACCTTATTTTTTGTCTGCCTGAGTGATTCCATATTTATTGTGGGCATGTGAAGACCACCAGGACTGTCTTCTGGGATACCCAGCATGCACCTCCTGATCTTGTGCATGCACATTGTATGCAGGGCGAAGCACAGACATTGTGTCTGGTTGCCACCACAATGGGTGGTGACGGAGGAAAGGCCTGCCCCATTGTTATGGCAATAAAGATAAGAGGCGGAGAGGCAGCCATGCACACTGACTCCTGGAAATTATGACACACATCTCCCAGGAGCCAGTGTGCCGCAGGAAATTGCGTACATCTCCCCGGAGGGGGGAAACAGTAAGAGATAAAGAAAGCCTTGGAAACAAGGTAAGCAAAGGAAAATACAAAATTTGGCCAATGCTGTTATTGTGGTCAGTTAAGAAGCGGATGATGTGAACATTAAAAAGTTAGAAGTTGATAGCCTACCATGCACAGTTGCACCAGGCTTTACAATATCCAGTTTTAGTAAAATCAAGCTCCATGTGTCCCTCCATGTACCCCCAAAAATAATTTTACAGTGAATCCTATTTTCCGTGTCACTGCCCTCAAGTAATCATCCAATGTTCAGTTTATTTAACTACTTCCCACCCGGCCAATGTACATATACGGCCGGGTGGGAGCTCTCTACTTCTGAGTGGACGTTCCTGAACGTCCATCAGAAGTAGGGGGATCACGCGCGCGCGTGCCCGCGCAGTGGCGTGATCCCGATGCGCCTGTGTCACCTTGACATGGCGCATCTCGGATCGGCAGGAGGGCTCTGTGATTGGCCCTCCTGATCACATGATGGCCGTGTCCAATCATGGCCGTCATGCGATGTAAACAAACAGTCGGTTGCTAGGCAATCAGCTCCTCCTCTCCTCACACGGAAGTCATCGCTGAGGAGAGGATCGCTGCAGCCGGCTGATGATCAGTGAGTATGAGCTATTTTTTACAGCTTTTTACTCACTGATCTCCAGTCTAGTGTAAACACACAACACACCACACAGTATAAACACAGTCCCCACATATGTACCCAAAAACACACATGTCCCCAAAACATACATGTCCCAAAATAATAAAAACACATGTCCCTAATAATAAAAACACTTCCCCCACATATGTCCCACAAAAATCACATGTCCCAATGATTTATCTGTACACATATGTCCGTGATCACCTGCACACATATGTACATGATCATTTGCGTACATATGTCCGTGATCATACAAACCAATTATTATACACTTAACCACATTTGTTTTACCAAAGACATGCAGCAGAATACATTTTGGCTTAAATGTATGACAAAATTCGATTTTATTGGATGTCTTTTAAAATAGAAAGAAGAAAATATAGTTTTTTTTTTCCAAATTTCCACTCTTTTTCCCCTTTTATCACAAAAAATAAAAAAACAGAGTCATTAATAAATAACACCAAAATAAAGCTCTATTTGTGCAAACAAAATGATAACAATTTAATCTGGGCACAGAGTAGCATGACCGCGCAATTGTCATTGAAATTGCGAGAGTGATGAAAGCTGAAAATTGGGCTGGAAAGGAAGGGGGCGAAGGTGCTCTGTATTGTAATGGTTAAAGGTAATATACAGTGGTGTGAAAAAGTGTTTGCCCCCCTTCCTCATTTCCTGTTCCTTTGCATGTTTGTCACACTTAAGTGTTTCGGAACATCAAACCAATTTAAACAATAGTCAAGGACAACACAAGTAAACACAAAATGCAATTTGTAAATGAAGGTGTTTATTATTAAAGGTGAAAAAAAATCCAAACCATCATGGCCTTGTGTGAAAAAGTGATTGCCCCCTAAACCTAATAACTGGTTGGGCCACCCTTAGCAGCAACAACTGCAACCAAGCGTTTGTGATAACGTGCAATGAGGCTTTTACAGCGTCCTGGAGGAATTTTGGCCCACTCATCTTTGCAGAATTGTCCTAATTCAGTTACATTAGAGGGTTTTCGAGCATGAACGGCCTTTTTAAGGTCATACCACAACATCTCAATAGGATTCAGGTCAGGACTTTGGCTAGGCCACTCCAAAGTCTTCATTTTGTTTTTCTTCACCCATTCGGTGGTGGACTTGCTGGTGTGTTTAGGATCATTGTCCTGCTGCAGAACCCAAGTTCATTTCAGCTTGAATACACGAACAGATGGTCGGACATTCTCCTTCAGGATCTCTTGGTAGACAGCAGAATTCATAGTTCCTTTTATCACGGCAAGTCTTCCAGGTCCTGAAGTAGCAAAACAGCCCCAGACCATCACACTACCACCACCATATTTTACTGTTGGTATAATGTTCTTTTTATGAAATGCAGTGTTCCTTCTATGCCAGATATACTTGGACACACACCTTCCAAAGAGTTCCACTTTTGTCTCATCGGTCCACAGAATGTTGTCCCAAAAGTCTTGGGGATCATCAAGATGTGTTGTGGAGAAATTGAGACGAGCTTTGATGTTCTTTTTGCTCAGCAGTGGTTTTCTCCTTGGAACTCTGCCATGCAGGCCATTTTTGCCCAGTCTTTTCCTGATGATGGAGGCATGAACGCTGACCTTAACTGAGGCAACTGAGGCAAGTGAGGCCTGCAGTTCCTTGGACGTTGTTGTGGGGTCTTTTGTGACCTCTTGGATGAGTCGTCGCTGCGCTCTTGGGGTAATTTTGGGCGGCCGGCCACTCCTGGGAAGGTTCACCACTGTTCGTTGTCTTCGCCATTTGTGGATAATGGCTCTCACTGTGGTTCGCTGGATTCCCAAAGCTTTGGAAATGGCTTTATAACCCTTTCCAGACTGATAGATCTCAATTACTTTCTTTCTCAATTGTTCCTGAATTTCTTTGGGTCTCGGCATGATGTGTAGCTTTTAAGGATCTTCTGGTGGACCTTACTGTGTCAAGCAGCTCCTATTTAAGTGATGCCTTGATTGTGAACAGGTGTGGCAATAATCAGGCCTGGGTGTGGCTAGAGAAATTGAACTCAGGTGTGGACAACCACAGTTATAGTATGTTTTAACAAGGGGGGCAATCACTTTTTCACACAGGGCCATGATGGTTTGGATTTTTTTTCACCTTTAATAATAAACACCTTCATTTACAAATTGCATTTTGTGTTTACTTGTGTTGTCCTTGACTATTGTTTAAATTGGTTTGATGTTCCGAAACACTTAAGTGTGACAAACATGCAAAGGAACAGGAAATGAGGAAGGGGGCAAACACTTTTTCACACCACTGTATACCTCAAACATATGTCCTATTTGTGGTCATTTTAAAAGATAATAAGCATTAACATAAGACAAAATAATGCATGAAATTAAAATAATTAAAAGAACATCTGAACAAATTAATGGGGTGGGCAACTACATGGCAAATGAGGTTTAACCACTTGTATACCAGGCACTTTCCCCCTTCCTGCCCAGGACAATGTTTAGCTTTCGGCTCTGTCACATTTTGAATGACAATTGCGTGGTCATGCAACACTGTACCCAAACTAAATTTTTATCATTTTCTAACCACAAATAGAGCTTTGTTTTGGTGGTATTTGATCACCTCTGTGTTTTATGTTTTTTTGTTGCGCTATAAAAGAAAAAAGCGGATGGGAACTGATAGGTGGCACTGATGGTACTGATAGGCAGCACTGATAAGGAGCTACTGACATCACTGAGTGGCACTGATTGGCACTTTGATTGGGCACTGACAGGCATTACTGATGGGGCACGGATTGGACATTTTTGGGCACTGATTGGCACTGTTGTGGGCACTGATCAGCACTTTTATGGGCACTGACAGGCGTTTATTATAGGGACAGGCTGGCAGGTGTTGGACACTGATTGGCAGCTGATGGGCACCTTTTAATGGGGGCTGGGCTGATAATCAATGTGCTGATCTTAAGCACAGACCCCCCTCTGACAGGGGGAGCCACCCATCAGCTCTCCCTGTCAGCATGAACCGAGGAAAGACATTTACTGGCACTTCCTGGTTCAGCGATGATCAGCTGTGATTGGTCACAGCTGATCACATGGTAAGAAGACTCTGTCAGAGGCATGATCATATCGGATCGGAGTTGCGGTGTGTCAGAGTGACACACAGAGCTTGTAGTCGCTGTGCTGCAGACCCCCGCAGGCGCGCGCCGGCTGTGTTATCCTGGGCACGTCATATGACGTCCAGTCAGGATATCACAACGACTTTGCTGCCATCATTCTGCTATATGGCGGGTCAAGCGGTTAATGTAGAAAAATGTAAAATAATGCATTTGGGTGGCAAAAATATGAATGCAATCTATACGCTAGGGGGAGAACCTCTGGGGGAAGCTAGGATGGAAAAGGACCTAGGGGTCCTAGTAGATGATAGGCTAAGCAATGGCATGCAATACCAAGCTGCTGCTAACATAGCAAACAGAATATTGGCATGCATTAAAAAGGGGATTAACTCCAGGGATAAAGTGATAATTCTCCCCCTCTACAAGACTTTGGTCCGGCCTCACCTGGAGTATGCTGTCCAGTTCTGGGCACCAGTCCTCAGGAAGGATTTACTAGAAATGGAGTGAGTACAAAGAAGGGAAAAAAAGCTAATAAAGGGTCTGGAGGATATTGGTTATGAAGAAAGGTTGCGAGCACTGAACTTATTCTCTCTGGAGAAAAGACGCTTGAGAGGGGATATGATTTAAATTTACATATTCCGTACTGGTGACCCCACAATAGGGATAAAACTTTTTTGCAGAAGGGATTTTAATAAGACACCTGGCCTCTCAATAAAATTAGAAGAAAAGATGCTTAACCTTAAACTGTGTAGAGGGTTCTTTACTGTAAGAGCGGCAAGGATGTGGAATTCCCTTCCACAGGTAGTGGTTTCAGTGGGGGGCATCCATAGTTTAAAAGAACGATTATATAAGCACATGAACGACCACAACATACAGGAATATACAATGTAATATTGACATATAATCACATACATAAGTAGGACTTGATGAACTTGTGTCTTTTTTCAACGTTACCTGCTATGTAACTATGTAACTCTTAAAGGTTAGTGTTATGCCTGCTCTAGGAGGACATAATTAAGCCCACATTGTAACCTTCACTATACCAGACCACATGTTGGGATTTTGTTGGAAAAAGGATGGTCCCATTTCATGTCAAACAATACTACTCTACAATTGATGAATTATTTCCATCACCGTACTGTGGACAATTAAGAAGGACATTCATATATTTGCATGGAAAAAGGTATTGTTCCTTTTTCTCCTGTGATAGTTAGGAGTTTTCCCAACCCTTGGCTATGTGCCTAAAACTTAAATTGCTACATCTACTGACATCTAGAGATGGACGAACTTCCGACGGGACGTTTCGCGCACGTGGCCAAAAGTTTGCGAACCGCAAAGTTTGCGGCGGGCCCCATTGATTTCAATGGCAGGCGAACCTTAAAAACCTACAGGTCATATTTTCAGCCACAAAATACTTACTAGCTGTGCACACATAGTCCCACCACATGGCCACTGACATAACAAAAGTATGAAGTGAATCTGGGATCGACAACCACAAGCATTCTTTTTTTTATCTGTGAAATTTTGACAATTCAGGACTCAGGAGCGCATGAAGGCAATAGAGGAGAGGAAAGGTCAGGGTAGGCTATGAAGAGGGTGCAGGAGATGATCACCAGCACCGTGATAGAGAGCACTGACACCAGCACCGTGATAGAGAGCACTGACACCAGCACCGTGATAGAGAGCACTGACACCAGAACTGAGATAGAGAGAGAGCACTGACACCAGCACCGTGATAGAGAGCACTGACACCACCACCGTGATAGAGAGCACTGACACCAGCACCAAGATAGAGAGCACTGACACCAGCACCAAGATAGAGAGCACTGACACTGCACTGTGATAGAGAGCACTGATACCAGCACCGAGATAGAGAGAGAACACTGACACCAGCACCGAGATAGAGAGCACTGACACCAGCACCGGGATAGAGAGAGAGCACTGACACCAGCACCAAGATAGAGAACACTGACACCAGCACCGTGATAGAGAGCACTGACACCAGCACCGTGATAGAGAGCACTGACACCAGCACCGTGATAGAGAGCACTGACACCGGCACCGAGATAGAGGGCACTGACACCACACCAGCATCGAGATAGAGAGCACTGACACCACACCAGCACCACGATAGAGAGCACTGAGGCCGCGTACACACGTGGGGACTGTTCGCCCAACTTTGTCCGCTGAACAGTGTTTCGGCGGACAGTCCGCTCGTGTGTGGGCTTTCAGCGGACAGTTTCAGCGAACAGTCCGCTGAACAAGGTTTTTCGGAAATTCCGAAAAACTGTCCGCTGAAACTTTGTTTCAGCGAACAGTCCCCTCGTGTGTAGGCTTGTTCGTCAAACTAAGTTCCGCGCATGCTCAGAAAGGATTTACACGCCGAAAGTTATAATGCAGTGTATAGGACGTCGTATTTTTCGTCCCGTAGTACGTGCCGTTCACGTCATCGCGCACGGTTTCAGCAAACTGTTCGTTCGTCGTGTGTGGCCATGTCCGTCCATGCTAATTTTGAGCGGACTGTTTGCCGAAACTGTTTGACGGACAAAGTTGGGCGAACAGTCCCCGCGTGTGTACGCGGCCTGAGACCACACCAGCACCGAGATAGAGAGAGAGCACTGACACCAGCACCAAGATAGAGAGCACTGACAGCAGCACTGATACCAGCAACTCGCTGCGGGACCCAAAAATATGACACCGCTCAACCTCTTCAAACAGGAGGGTACGGGCATTTAGTATGGTGTGCTTTTTTTGTACAAGGAAGTGAGCCAAAGGTAGAAAAAGGTCCGTGTGCTCGATTAAATAAATCATTTATAGAGCTATGCATATACATGGTCTACTGGTCATATGTGTTGAATTCCTCCTAGATCCATGCCTCATTCATTTTTAGAAATGTGAGGTAGTCAACACTGTCGTGAGCATTAAAAAAAGCCCACACTGCGGAGCCATGTGCCGGCGTCCTGGGAGCGCCAGATGTGACCGTACATGGTTGATGCCTCGCTCCTGATACATTAGCAGTCTGCTTTGTCCCTCCTGTGCAATGTAAGTTCTTCCTGCTTCTCCTCCCTATCTGCTGGTACATAACTCCCCTCCTCTTCCTCTCTTGTGGGCACCCACGTGACATCACTAGACACGTCATCATCGACGTCCCCTTCCCCACTGCTATAATTAGAGATCTCGGAGTAGGCAGCAACATCGGGGAACAACCTCCTCCTTGGGCTGATCTGGGTACTGTCGTCAGAGTGGCGGTTGTTGCTACCTCCTCTTTCTGATCCAATGCCAAGAGTGGCTACACATCGGAAATGTCTTGATATGGATCGGAAAATAATTCCTGTGACTCAAGCAGAAGTTATATGGTGGTGGTGGTGGTGTTGGTGGTAGTGTCTTTGGGGGTGCACACAGCAGAGAGTGAAGAAGAGGGTGCAGATCGAGAGGATGAGGAGGGTGAAGAAGAGTAAGGCTGAGTGAGCCACTCAACCAAGTCTGGGGTGTCCTTTGAGTAATCGCACGCATCTTCTGCAATTTGCCACTTTGGCTCAAGCCTGTTGCTCCTGCCCTACCCCTACCACCCCTGGGGAAGGGCCTGCCTCTTCCTCTGCCTGTCATTTTTTAAATGACACTGTGACAAAAGTCTCTAGAGAAGTGCAGTATGTATGTGGAAGAAGGTATATGACACCCCACTTCAATCTGTCATTTTTGGGGGCCACTGGTCTATCACACCAGTTATAATACTTTTTTTTATTGTGTTTGTCACTCTTTGTAGTATTGTTGCAGAACCGCTCAGCAGTCACAATGCTGCACAGTGGAAATGCACTATACTATGCTTTATATATGTGCAAGTATTTTATACGTGTATTACACACCTATATACTGTACACCAAATAGTACACCTATACCAGTCTTTACAAGGACCTTTGTGGACCTAGTAGATAGTAGTTTGCAGACTGTCCCTCAGTCCCTACACTGATAAAAGACAGCTGCAGAAACGAGTAGTAATCTGCAGCACAGCAGTGCACCACAACCCTATATATTGAACACCTATACCAGTACTTAAAAGGAACTTTGTGGACCTAGTAGCTAGTGTTTTGCAGACTGTTCCTCAGTCCCTACACTGATAAAAGACTTCTGCAGAAACGAGCAGTAATCTGCAGCACAGCAGTGCACCACAACCCTATATATTGAACACCTATACCAGTACTTAAAAGGACCTTTGTGGACCTAGTAGCTAGTGATTTGCAGACTGTCCCTCTGTCCCTACACTGATAAAAGACAGCTGCAGAAACGAGCAGTAATTTGCAGCACAGCAGTGCACCACAACCCTATATATTGTACACCTATACCAGTCCTTAAAAGGACCTTTGTGGACCTAGTAGCTAGTGATTTGCAGACTGTCCCTCAGTCCCTACACTGATAAAAGACAGCTGCAGAATCGGCTGGCAGTCAGCAGCAGTGCACCAGCACCCTATATACTGTACACCTATACCAGTCCTTAAAAGGACCTTTGTGGACCTAGTAGTAATAGCTAGCTAATGATTAAACTGACTTTCCCTGCTCCACACATCGTCCTGTCCCTACACTGACAAAAGACAGCTGCAATCACCAGCACAGCAGTGCACTGAATCCTATATACTGTATTACACCTATACCAGTCCTTAAAAGGACTTTTGTGGACCTAATAGCTAGTGATTTGTGTCACTACAGTCTCACCCTGCTCCATGTAGCATCCTGTTCCTACACTGACATAAGACAGAATGTAAAATGGCCGCCAGATCAGGTCTATTTATAAGGTAGGGGGAATGTCCAATTGTCCATGTGTTGAATGTCTCAATTGGCTGTCCTGTACCCCATGATGGATGTGTCATCATGGGTCAAAGTTCTTTCACACTGTAAATGCATGTGTCCGCCGGGCAAACAGCGCCAATAGTCCGCCGGTTTGGCGAATCGCGAACACGCAAAATTTGCCGCGAACCGACCACCGAGTGACCGCGAGGCCATCCCTACTGGCATCCACAATCTAAGACTAACCTATCTAACCCTATAAAGAAGAAATAACTATAAATACCTTTTTTGAAGCCACTCCAGTCTGGTCTCCAGCGGCAGAAGCTCTGCAGAGGACACAGTCATAAACTGCTGTGAAATGAATGGGAAGTAACATCACCCATAGAATTTCTATGGGGCTTCTGTTATAGGCTGCCTCCTCAGCATCCACTTCTACAGTGAAGCCGCAGCTGAAAGCTTAGCATTGGACCGGAGTGGCTTCAGAAAAAGGTATGTATAGCGATTTCTTGTTTACAGGGCTAGATAGGTTAGCCTTAAATCATGGATGTCTGTAGATGTAGGGATTTTAGTGTTAGGTAGGCTTGTGCAATTCGTTTTGTAACAAATCGAAATTCGGCCGAATTTTGCATCTAAAAAAATAACGAATAACAACGAATACGAAAGAAATATAATGAATGAATTTGAATGAATTCAACATGATTCGGTAATTCTTTACACATCTAATGAAACAAAAGGTCAGCTCAAAGTAAATCTCATAGTCCAATCAGCTAATTAATTTTGTGCCGGAGGATGGATTACTGGCAAAGTGCATTCCTGAGAACTGAGTTAGAAGGGTGTTGTATTGTATTTTAGCCGAGGAGAAGGGACGTTGTCATTGTTTGTGTTAAATGATTCAATAAACAAATGACTTTCCAAACTACGAATCATTATCACGAATGTCTATACATACATAAATAGCGAATTTCAACGAATACGAACTAATGAATTCGACGCTCTACGAATAATAACGAATTATCCGAAAATGTATTAACGTAACATAACGAATATAACAAAACGAAATTATGCATTTTACGAATGACAACGAACCGAAACTAAACGAAATTTTCCGTTGTGCACAAGTCTAGTGTTAGGGTGGACTTACCCTTTAATGAAACTGTATTTAAATGGGCTGAGATAATCAGCCATCGTCACAGCTTTTATCTTTACTCTATGAATGGATTTATATCGTATTGCTTAGTAAATCAAATACAGACAATCAGATCCTTCATTGATGTATTCTATTCAAACGCTCTACTTGTAAATCCAAATCCTGCTAGCCATTAACCTCTTTGCTAACAACATATCCTATAGGTTTTCCTGGAGCAAAGGGTTCATGAGATAATTTGAAGAATATGAGAACTGTCCTACAGAAGTGTAGCACCCTCTAGTGTAGGTGCTAGTGTATATAGGTTTTTCTTCTGTTAGTGTAGGAAAATTTGGCTTGGCTTGGCAGCCAAGCTTGTGTTGAATCTGTGTCAGGGCAAGTGACTCAGGCAGGCTGGAGCAATCATCAGGCAGCACCTCTTATGCCTCCCCCTACTTGCTGGAACCTTTTAGAGGCTTCCAGAAGAATGGGAGGGAGGATAGGAGAATCTGCCTGGAGTCATGATGAGGTCCCTGGCCAATCCCCAGCCAAATAGGCTGGCGGTGGTAGGACACCTCTTAAATACTCGGAGTCAGTCCAGCGAGAACAGTCAGGTGGAAAATGGAGAGCGGGTCCTGAGGAGGCTATTGGTGGCCCTTCGAAGGTTACCCCCCAGTCTGGGGGGGGTGACCTGGGACCTGGGGTCCGGTGATGGAGGGATCATCTTACAACATACGGAGGAGTCGTGTCCTGGATGCATGGAAGCAGGTGTGAGGATAGAAGGAGAGAAAGGCAGCACGTCCAGGAGAAGTCAGTCAGGTGGCTGGTGAGTGTGACAGTCTGTGAGGACTGTGAGAAGTAGCCAGGAGGGTTAGTGAAAGGAGCAGCTGCAGCCAGGCAGGCTGGCAGTGCCTGAAGAGGTTGTGCTGGGATCAGTAGCCACAGGGATGGAAGCTGTACATTAACCTTCGCTACACAACCCAAGGTGCCTGGTGTCCCTGTCTGTAAAGGGCTTTTGCTGAAAGATTTGATCATTGCCTCTTTTGTCAGATTTACTAAAAGTGTCCAGCTGAATATTTGCTTTTTTCTGCAAGCAAATGAGTGCTGAAGGAAGAAAGAGGAGTCTATACATAGAGAAGATGTCCCTAAAGAAGTTGTTTCAAGTCAAGTGGACGTCTCATAAATTCCCTATTCCCTTTCCAAGTTTTATGCCCTCAATAAAACATAAAAACATGCACTGTTTCTTGACTCTGGGATACTGTGAGATTTTGTGTGCCTGGATGCGCAGGATGGAGGATCCCTATTCACCAGCAGCTCCTACATGGGGTGTGCTACAGAGGGCAGGCAACTTAACAATTATGGTTTGATTCAGTAATTGGTGACTGGAGTGATTGTAATGTAGTGTGTTATTCATATTGGTTGTTGACTAATGGCATTTGAGGTGTTTTTTTGAAAAACAGAACATCATTGGGGGTGTATGGGCAAGGTCGAGCTCTTGCCAATCCAGAAAGTATAATATATCCAAATGACAGCAGGATTCTGATTGTGCTTTAGGGGTTTTGCACATAGCAGAACCAACTGAGCAATAAAGCAGGTTGCACTAAATGGCCCACATACCAAAACTTCCAATACCAGAAGTTCCATGTGGGCACCAAGTATTCTGAAGAAACTGATGTCTATCAATATTAGCAATGGTTGCTTTTACCAACTAATGAAGGTAATATATACCAGTATCATCAAATAATGGGTCTGTATGTTTACTGTCCCCTTCAATTAGGCTAGTGATGATCAAACCAGGATTATCATGGCATATTTTTATATCCCATCCTATCTACATGCAGATCTGTCTGATCTGTAGATAATTATGTATTTCAGGAATGCAAGCAATTGTGATTTGTGAACTGTAAAAAATGTGTTCCTTGTTAGAACCAATCAATCAGTGTTACAGTAAAGAGGAGGGATTTAAAAGAAGAGTTGTTAAATATAATAATAAAATTGAAGTAGAGTCAGGGTAGCAGCAAAAGTGCACTATGTTGAGAATTCATAGAGAATCAGAGACAGGAACAGCTGAAAAAGTCACATACGGCAAATATTTTGTCTTTGACCCTGAGCAATTCTGTATACATAATAATATACACTATTGCTTTTAGATCAGTGTTTATTACAATTTTGAACACATAGACCCTAAGAACTATGATATGGTATTTCCAAATAAGATCATATTTGGAAAACAATTTGTGTTATATGTTTTTAAGGACATCCTAAATTTAGGATAAAACACGAACAAAGGACAAAAAGCTAATAAGTTTAAAGCAAATATTTTCAAATCACCAAGCAACTGAGAATTTAAAACTGTTTCTATCAAGTAAATCACCAGAATCTGTCCCAAAAGGATAAAATACCACAGTCTGAAAAATGACTTTGAAAATATAAAAAATATTGGGAAACACTCTTCTGACATAATGATGAAGAGGTTGCAGAATGAAAGCATCAATGGAGGAACATAGCACAACACTGTTATCCATGAAATTAAGTTGTAATCTGACTTCAAAGGTTAGGCTTGATTTATTAAATTTAGGAAATGAAAGCTTACTCAAAACATTAAGGAGATTAAAAAAGAGTTGATATTTAACCACTTAAGGACCGAGCCTCTTTTTTACACTTGTTGTTTACAAGTTAAAATATGTTTCCCTTTGCTAGAAAATTACTTAGAACCCCCAAGCATTATATATATTTTTTCTAACACCCTAGAGAATACAATGGCGGTTGTTTCAATACTTTCTGTCACACCGTCTTTGCGCAGCGGTCTTACAAGCGCACTTTTTCGGGAAAAAAATAAAATTAAGATACAGTAAGATAAATCTAGCACAATTTTTTTAATATTGTGGAAGATAATGTTACGCCGAGTATATTTATATCCAACATGTCACGCTTTAAAATTGCACCCAGTCGTGGAATGGCAACAATTTTTTACCCTTAAAAATCTCCATAGATGATGTTTAAAAATGTCTACAGGTTACCAGTTTTGAGCTACAGAAAAGGGCTAGAATTATTGCTCTCTCCTCACATGTGTGGTTTAAACACCGTTTTCATATGCGGGCGCTACTCAATAAATAAGCGCAGCGTCGCTGTGGGAAACACATCTACCTGTACCTGTTTGCCTATCCTCTACCTCGGTGTGCAGCCATCCATTCCTTTTATCCAAATTGCACGGCTGGCAAGCTGAGGTTAGTACCCCTGGGAGGAGTCCATTCCCCAGCCTACCCGGTTCCATCACTCACCTGGAGCAGCATTTTCTTTTCCTATTGCATGCTGAATGGGGTAACAATTTCTGCCTCCACCCAGCAGATGTACAGAGAGGTACAACAAGCAAGAGGAGCTCAAAAGATTTTGGTGCAGTCTGCATTGAATTGCGGGAAATGTAGTTTGGGAAGAGGATCTTGCATAAGCATAAATTCCAGATATAGTCTCTTAACAAGATAAAAAAAGGAACTGTTCCTACTTCTAGAGGGGACTGCAGAGTGCACATCTTGGCTACTGTGTGTTTACTCATCATTTGTAGTTTAAGGCCTGGAATGCTGAAGACAAAGCCAGAAGAATTTCTAAAAGCCAAGCATTCAGATCAGAGTTCTCTGTGTTCCTGAAACTTGTGAGCAGTCCCTTGCGGTGTTTGATTTTACCACTGCTAGCAGACTGAGCAGGGAAGGCACTGACAATCTATCTAGTAGCATCAAAACACTGCATGCAGAACTGTAAAGGGACTGTACTTATGTGCACCACTTTAAAGACTGGGCCCCACCGATTAGCCAGCTGAAAATTGCAGGTCAGGAGCCATATAATTACCAACTGCACCTCTTCTGGGATATATACTGTATATACAGTACATAGCACCATATATATATATATATATATATATATATATATATATATATATATATATATATATATATATATATATATATATATATATATATGTGTCATTTAATGACTATTGACTGCAGAGGAACTACTGTGAAATTAATCATCACTGATACAGTTCATTGCTGATTCTAGTTATTGCTAGATTAATATTTTTTTTATTAATACAGTGATTTAAACTGCTATATCCCAGTAATTACATCATTTAGCTTACTGTGAGAAAAACGTTGTTCAGTTCATACATATTTGTGCATTGATATTTACTATTTACTATGCATATGATACTGTCATTTTTGCGCAGATAGATGTTTGCAGCATCCCAATAATTAATCAGGTGTGTAAGAGGGGACAAAGCTGTTCACAGAGTGCTTCTCGGGTGGGGTTGGCATATCATCCATGGCGTATCATCTATGTGTGCAGGGCCAGGAGTGGCATATCATTCATGTGTGCAGGGTGTGCTGTCTGTGAAGAAAGACTTTCTCTGCTGTGTACAGAAATTGGCTGTAAGTATAGTGAGCAGTGAGCCTCTCAAGTTATCAGCAGCACTGCTGAATGGGGAGATAAGGAGATAATGTCTGTGTCCAGGCTGCCTACACCACCTTACATAAACAGCAGCCCCAGGAGGAGAAGAAGGGAGGGGGCAGTGAATGTATTTGATCCATAGCTCCCTGCTAGCTCCTCCCTGACTGTCCACCCTTTACATCCATGGCGATGGTGGCAAGTGACACACTGTATCTGATGGCAGGTGATGGTGGCAAGTGACATGCTGCATCTGGTGGCAAGCAACAGTGGAAAGTGACATGCTGCATCTAGTGGCAGGTGACAGTGGCAAGTGACAATCCTCATGTGGTGGCAGGCAATGGTAGCATGTGACATGCTCAGGGCTCCCACTGCAATGACTTAGAATAATATACTTTCCTAACATCTGCACTCCTCTCTCTGCACTAACTACCCACCACCATACACTCCGCACTCCTTTCCCTGCACATACTATCCATCACCATAAACTCCACATTCCTCTCCTGCATATACTACCCACTATCGTACACTCTGCACTGTAGATTAGCTATTTAATATTACCGCATTCTGCACAATGTAATCATCTCAGACAATTAACCATATCCCCTTTAAGCCAGACCAAATATTTAGCGCAATTTAAACCACACCCACTCTTCGCCACATTTTTAATTTTCTCCTTGGCTAGGCCCACTTTTTATTTTGCACGTGGACCCACTGATTTCATGATACACCCCTGGGGGTAAGGGCTATCTATTGTATAAAAAATGTAAACGCTAAATTAAATGATATCTTCTACTTGAGATTCCTTCCTTTTGTACAGTAACAAAGGGGCTCTCATTCTTCTGTTGCTAAAACTATGTATTCATTGGGCAGCCTTAAAGTCATACATTCCTTTTATCATGCAGAGCAAATGAACAGATAACAGCTGCCCTCCCCAGCTGCACATATTCACGTTTTCTTTACTTCTTTGTTGGATTTATATGTGGAGCAAAGAAAGTATATGGTGCTTTGGGGCACAGTAAACATGTGTATCACTCCCCTTTCAAACAATGTGACAGTACTGCTTGGTAATGGTAGCACAGGCTCCAAGCACTGCCATGTGGAGGTGGGTAGAAAATAACAGATGGTTTAGTCTCTTTATTCTTAAAATTATTAAATAGAGCAGAAGTAAAGCTTGGGGAAGTGTGGCAGCTGTTGAGTGAATCTGTCACTCTACTCTGCATGGGCAAAGCACAGGTTCACTTTAAATAGAATCTATCCCCCAACTTTTTAGCACTAGTCCTGCTAGTTCCAGGTAATGTGAAGTGAGATTTGGTGATGTCACTACTCTACTGCTCACAGTTAGCCTTACTGGAGGCTCTGACATAATGAAGTAAAGTCATGCCTGTACTAAGAAAGCTGCTTCAAAACAGAAACAGTGCAGAACAAGGCATGGGGTGCCAGTAAAGCCCCGTACACACGATTAGAAATCCTGCCAGCAAAAGTCTGATGAGAGCTTTTGGTCGGAAATTCTGACTGTGTGTATGCTCCATCGGACTTTTGTTGGTGGAATTTCCGCTAGCAATAGATTGAGAGTAGGTTCTCTATTTTTCCGACGAAAAAAGTTCAGATTGGAAATTCTGATCGTCTGTAGCAATTCCGGCTCGTCATAGTGTCATACGTCACCGCGTTCTTGGCGGTCAAAAGTTCAGAGAACTTCTGTGTGACCGTATGTATGCAAACCAAGCTTGACCGGAATACCGCCGGAAAAAACATCCAAAATGTTTCCAACTAAAACTCAGATCGTGGGTACGTGGCATAATAGTGAAAGATCAGCTACTGAGAGAGCAGAGGCATTATCAATGGCTAGATATTTTCCCACCTGTCTGCTTTTTTTTGACACAGCTTTCATAGTTCCTTTCCTTGTAAACAGACCAAGGGGTAAAATAAAATAAATTTGTAATTAGGGTTTACCTCCAGTTTAAAAGTGGTGTGTTTGGAAAAACAGAGTTAGTATATTTCTCAAGCAGTTGGTACTGTAGCTGCAAAGTGAAATTGTACTATTCTAAAAAAAAAATTACAATTCAAAGAGAATTGTTGTCAGATACATGTTGTCAGATGAATGTTCTCAATTACTCCCTGCAGTAAAAAAAAACACTATCTGCGTATCTCCAAATTATTGATCAAAATATAACAGACATTCAATGCTGCCTGTGTTAACAGTCTGAGCAACGGTCAGCACCAAATGCATTATCCCAGCACTGCCAGCAGTTCAGCATGTGCACACAAGCAGTCTTGAGATCGGTCAGTGTAGAGAGGGAAACAGTGTAGTAGCAGTTAGCTAACTAGAGGAGTTTATTGCCAATGCAGTACAATTCATTCAAGGGATAGCAGCAGAATAACACTGTAGTGAGACATTTGCAGGGCACCCCTGATATAACATCCAAGAAGACAATGTCCTGCAGCAATCTGCAACTGTGTGCTGAGAGGTCACAGGAGGCATTTTACAAAAGGGTCTAGTACAAATAACAAAAAGTAAATACCTGAATAATTCATATTTGCAAAATTTTTGAGATGAAAATTTCAGGACAGAGTCTCTTTAAAGTGACTGGAGGCCGAAAGGTGATATAGGAAGCCTCAAGACATGCTTCTATCAGAATTATAAACCCTTTGGCAAATTGATAACTTAAACATCTATGTATTTCAACCATATATCTAGCCGTTTTCCCAGTGTTTCACCTTATGATTCATTGTTATCTTTTTATGATATTGACTATACCTTCTGAGCGATGGCACTGCTCTATAATATGGAAAGAGAAAAATGCCCCAAGGGATGGTATGGGCAGAGAACCAACACAGGATAGATAAAAAATTAGTACAATCTAACAGACAAATAAAGAGGAAGAAAAAATAAATATACATATATACAATAAGTATGTATGTATGCAAAAAAAAAAAAACTAACCAAACAAATCTATTGTTTATATACAGGCATACCCCACTTTTAAGTGCACAATGGAGTTTATTTACTAAAGCTGGAAATTTCGAAATCAGACTTCTGTATAGAAACCAATGAACTTCTAACTCCCCAGCTTGTTCAATTAAGCTTTGGTAATAAAACCTGGAAGCTCATTGGTTTCTATGCAGAAGTGAGCCTGATTTTGCACTTTCCATCTTTAGCAACTAAAACCCATTGTGTATTTAAAAGTGGGGTATTCCTATATTTGGTGACTTACATATATATCCTTTTTTGATAGAAATTTAACAGCACACTCTGCCTGAAGTACATACATCATAAAAAGAAACAAATCTTTTTATGTTTTATGAAACATGTAGGGTTTTTCTTGTTGCAGCTACAATCTTCTTCAGGCCTAAGGTCCTTAAGAGTAAATGTTTGCCACAGCATTTAGCTAATGCATTTATTTGTGTCCCTGTTCCTATGAATGTTTTTAGATATTACATTGTTGTATATTGAATAAAATTATATTTGTATATATATATATTGTACTAATTTTTCATCTATCCTGTGTTGGTTCTCCACCAGTACTGTCGCTTGGGGAATTTTTCTCTTTCCATATTTCTTTGGGATGTGGAAGAGACCTTCAGGATTAGCCTTCCAAATAGCTTCCTTGTCAAATATTTTCCCTGCTCTATAATATTTGACTTTTTTTATATACTTTTTTTTTATATATATACTGTCTTGTCATGTATGCACTGACTTGTGTCACCCATGTTGCTCAGTTCTGCTTAATAAGCATTTCTAAAAGCAACCTACTTTTATTGCTTACAGCTTAAGTCTCAGTACATATTAGTAGTAGGGTTGCTGTTTGTGTTCAGGAAAATACTGTAGTTTTGTTCTGGAGAGCCAGAACCAAACATCTGTGTTGTTCGAGGGCATTTAATTTAGGTGATGTATTTGATTCGATTTGGTCAATGATATCACCTGGGATTCCCGGGGATATTGCTGTGACCAGGAAGCTCTGTTTAGCAAAGGGATTTTAGCATGTACAGATCAGTAGGTGACAAGTCATTGTGATGCTGGGTTTCATTTGGGCAACAATTATAAACATTATTTTTAAAGCTGTTGAACATATTTTGTACTTTATTTTAATATATTACCTTTTCATAGAGCTGTTTTTTCTAACTTGTCTTTATGGGATTGGGTACCCATGATCCCTTCCCCTGGGAGGGAACAGATATTTGGTCAAGTCTTATTACTAATGGTGGCTTCCAGATTATACTCTAAGCCTCCATAGTACCCCTCATATTTTATACATTCTTTATTTGTAAAGAAAAGAAAGGTAAAAATTACAACAATCAAACTGAGCAATCATACATCATAACAATACAATGCAAAATGATATACAAGCTTCCACAGGACACAGAGCCAGTTATTATAAAAAACTACTTGGGTTAAATGCATCTATAGGTGATTAAACACTGTTAGATCGATCAGAACCATCAAATAGGAAGTCCTCCCCTATATAACCCCTCCTACACAGGAAGCACTCCCTTTTGTAGCAAGCATTAAAAGAGGGGAGGGACCACTGTGTTCTGTGATCTACTCAAAGAAAAGGATTTTATAGGTAAGTATGATGAAAAAATCATATTATCTTTATCATACATCACAGGACACAGAGGCGGTTATTATAATAACTACTTGGGATGTCCCAAAACCAATACCTTTGAGGGGAGGGAGACACCATCACAGAAACTGCCACTGAAGAAAGTCCTACTCTGCTATTTGTAATACGTTGAAGCCAAAGGCAGTGTCCTCCACATTATTGACATCCACCCAGTAAAATCCTGTAGATGTATAAACCAAAGACCAAATAATGGTCTTGCACACCTGGGCCACTGTCACCTGATGATGGGTGGCCCAGGATACTCCCACACACCTGGTAGAGAATCTCTCCACAGAAAAAAATGGGATTTTGCCATTTAAACCATGGGCATCAAAGATAAACTGGAAGAACACCCTGCTAAATATTCAACCTTGATGTGTCGAAAACGCAAGTAGATCCTGAGCGTTTGAACTACCTCTTGAGTATGTAGTGCTCGCTCCTACCAACTGTGGATTAGGAGAAAAATAAAAGGCAAAACACTGTCTTGATTCAAGTGAAATCTAGAAACCACTTTAAGCAATAAAAATGGATGAGGATGCAACATCACCTTATGATGCAAGATCAAGAACGGCTCCTTGCATGAAAGAGCCGCCAACTCTGACACTCTATTTAGTGAAGTGATAGCAATCAAAGAAGCCACCTTCCCAGATAAAAGGACTAACAGAATCTCCCAATTGGTTCAAAATCCAGATCAAATTTAACCACTTGCTTACTGGGCACTTAAACACCCTTCCTGACCAGACCAATTTTCAGCTTTTGGTGCTCTCACACTTTGAATGACAATTACTCAGTCATGCAACACTGTACCCAAATGAATTTTGTGTCCTTTTTTTCCCACAAATAGAGCTTTCTTTTGGTGGTATTTGATCACCTCTGGGGTTTTTATTTTTTGCGCTATAAATGAAAAAAGACCGAAAATGTTGAAAAAGGCGCATATTTCTTTGTTTCTGTGATAAAATTTTGCAAATTATAATTTTTTTTTCTTACATTTTGGCCACAATTTATATTGCTACATATCTTTGGTAAAAAATAACCCAAATTAGTGGATATTATTTGGTCTTTGTGAAAGTTAGAGAGTCTACAAAATTGATCACACCTGATGTACTGGTGGCCTATCTCATTTCTTGCGACCCGAACAAGTCAGGAAAGTACAAATACCCCCCAAATGACCCCTTTTTTGAAAGTAGACATTCCAAGGTATTTACTAAGATGCATGGTGAGGTTTTTGATATTGTCATCTTTTTCCCACAATTCTTTGCAAAATGAAGATTTTTTTTTTTTTTTCTCACAAAATTTTCAATGTAATAGGTTATTTCTCTCATATGGCATGTGTATACCACAAATGACACCCCAAAATACGTTCTGCTACTCCTTCTGAGTATTACGATACCAAATGTGTGAGACTTTTACACAGCCTGGCCACATACAGAGGCCCAATATTGAAATAGCACCATCAGGCGTTCTAGGAGCATAAATTACACATTTCATTTCTCAACCACCTATTACAATTTTGAAGGCCCTGGAGCACCAGAACAATGGAAATGCCCACAAAGTGACCCCATTTTGGAAAGCTAACACCCCAACGTATAATCTATGAGGCATAATGAGTCGTTTGAATGGTTCATTTTTTTTCCAGAAGTTTTTGGAAAATGTGGAAAAAAAATGAAAACGCATTTTTTTTTTACGCAAAGTTGTCCATTTATAAGATATTTCCAACACATAGCATGTACATAGCAAAAATGACACCCCAAAATACGTTCTACTACTCCTCCTGAGTATAATGATACCAAATGTGTGAGACTTTTACACAGCCTGACCACATACAGAGGCCCAATATTGAAATAGCACCATCAGGCGTTCTAGGAGCATAAATTACACATCTTATTTCTCAACCACCTATTACATTTTTGAAGGCCCTGGAGCACCAGGACAATGGAAATGCCCACAAAGTGACCCCACGTGGCACTGACGACACGTGGCACTGACAGATGGCACTGGAGGCAGATGGCACTGGAGGCAGATGGCACTGGAGGCAGATGGGGCTGACAGATGGGGCTGGCAGATGGGGCTGGCAGATGGGGCTGGAAGATGTCGCTGGCAGATGGGGCTGGGGCTGGCACTGGGGCTGGCACTGGCAGATGGTGCTGGCTATTTGCTTTGGCTAATTGCTCTGGCAAATGGGGCTGGCAGATGGCACTGCGGCTGGCAGATGGCACTGGTGCTGGCAAGTGGCGCTGGCAGGTGGCACTAGCAGGTGGCACTGGCGGCACTGGGGCTGACGGCACTGGGGCTGACGGCACTGGGGCTGACGGATGACACTGGCGCTGGCAGGTGGCGCTGGCACTGACAGGTGGCACTGGCAGGTGGCACTGGCACTGGCAGGTGGCACTGGCAGGTGGCACTGGCACTGGCAGGTGGCACTGGCACGTGGCACTGGAGGCACTGGGGCTGGCGGCACTGGGGCTGGCGGATGGCACTGGCACTGGCAGGTGGCACTGGCAGGTGGCAGGTGGCACTAGCAAGTGGCACTGGTGGCACTGGCACTGGCGGCACTGGTGGTGGCAGGTGGCACTGGCAGGTGGCACTGGTGGCACTGGCACTGGGGCTGACGGATGGCACTGGCGCTGGCAGGTGGCACTGGCGCTAGCAGGTGGCACTGGCACTGGCGGCACTGGGGCTGACGGCACTGGGGCTGACGGATGGCACTGGCAGGTGGCACTGGCAGGTGGCACTGGTGCTGGCAGGTGGCACTGGCAGGTGGCACTGGGGCTGATGGCACTGGCGGCACTGGGGCTGACGGGCGGCACTGGCGCTGGCAGGTGGCGCTGGCAGGTGGCACTGGCGCTGGCAGGTGGCACTGGCGTTGGCAGGTGGCACTGGCGCTGGCGGCACTGGGGCTGACGGCACTGGGGCTGACGGCACTGGGGCTGACGGCAGGCACTGGCGCTGGCGCTGGCAGGTGGCACTGGCGGCACTGGCACTACTGGCAGATTGCACTGGGCTGACAGATGGCACAGGGCTGACAGATGGCACTGGCACTGGGCTGACAGATGGCACTGGGCTGACAGATGGCACTGGGGCTGACACTGGCACTGGGGCTGACACTGGCACTGGGGCTGACACACAGATCGCTCTCCCTCCTCACACGCTGTCTCTGTGTGAGGAGGGAGAGACACGGCAATGGGAGATGATCTCATATATTTACATATGAGATCATCTCCAATTGGCAGCTGCAATCGCGCTGTGAACGGCCGCTTTGATTGGCCGTTCACGGTGATCTGTATTTGCCTGTCTCCGGGAGACACGGCGAATACAATACTTCCGCAATGCGCGCCCCCGGCGGCGCGCATTGCGGAAGTAAACACCAGGCCGTCCAGGGACGGCCAGGCGAAGGAACCCGCCCGCTCTAAGGCCATCATTCGGCTATAGGGCGAGCGGGAGGAGGTTAAGTCCCAAGGACACAAGAGTTGCCCGACAGGCAGGATTGTCCAAGTTACATGCCCTATGAATCAAAGGAGTGAGAAACTATCAGCAACTGGAAAAAATGGATAGGGACAAACTGTGACATTTAATAGTACTTAAGGCCCATCTTTCCACTACCAATTGGAGAAATAAAAAGAAAATCTCACACTCACATATTTCTGTGGGTGCCACTTCCTGGCTTCACCCCAGGCAAAAAAATATTTTCAAGTCTTGTAATTGAAGTTCCCTGAAGCTAGCTTCCAGGGGCTCAACAGTGCTGAGATACAGGACTCAAAACCATTAGGTCCCGCTGGACTGGGAGTGTCCAAAGAGCAAACCTCACAAGACTGCTATGTCAGTGTACCAAGCCCTCCTGGGCTAATTTGGACAACACTAATATCAGTGTTATCACCTCCTGGATTCTTTGCAAAAGATGTGGCAGATTCGAAACAGAGGAAAAACGTCAAATATGTGAGAACACCTGTCCCATTGTGTAGAACTTGGAATCTAGTAGATTCACCTGCAGAGTTCCCCCTGCCACTATTCTATACCTAGAATATGTATTGGCGATAGAGACAGCACTTGTACTGTCCCAGACAGAATGTGGTTCACTTCCCTGGGTCGCATGACCTCTGGCACAGCCCTGGTGGTTGATATATATGTCTGCAGAGTAATTTCCGGATTGAACCTACAACTGGTTTGACCCATAATAAAGAGCAAGGTGTACTGGCCAAAAGTTTCAAGATATTGATGGACAGTATTCTTTCCTGTGGAGACCCAGCCCACTGAACTGTAGCCACCCTTAAATTAACAGGTCAGACTGGCAACTGGTCAGACCGTTATTATCTTCCAAATTCCTGAAAAGGAAGAATATCAACCGCCAATTTTTGCTCTGCAACACCCTGGGAACAGAGCCCTCCAACAATCCAATGCCTGGAACTTCAAGTTCCAGACAGAGGGAATGATCCTCTACCAAGACCCAGAGCAGGACTGTATGTAGGGAACATGCTTTGACCTAAAGACAGCTTCCTCCTGCAGAAATATAGCAAAGGAACCCCCTGAATTGACTGCTTCCTGAGCAAAGATTATGGAGGTAATGAGTATTGTGGTGTCTTCAGCAAGCTCAGCACTGGGGCTAGAAGCTTTATGAACCCTCCATAGCTGTGGCCAACCCAAAGGGAGGATTCACAAAAAAAAGACTTTCCATTGCAATTATAGAAATCATTGATGAGCCTGGACACAACATGCCACATGAAGATGTGCATTTACTGATGATCATGGAACCCAAAATATACCTCTTTCAGAGAGGTCATCTCTGAACAGACCTAGCCTATCTGAAACAGAAGAATGCCCAGCGGCTTGAGATCTTTAGACAGACCTCATGTCCCTATTTGGTTTTGAAACTGCTACCATTTAATGGTCTCACAATAATGGACCCATAACTTCTGCTCCAAGAGCCAATGCAAGGCAAAAGACTGATGGCTCTATGGCAGACCCAGACAGTCCCAGGAGGTGCACTTAACTTACCAGGTTTCTGCTGGCTAAAGAAAGAGAAAACCACCTCAGAGACTGCCCTAACAACCTATGATCTGAAATACTCTCAAAACACCACAGCCTCAGATCCCTCTTTCACTTAGGAGGGAAAAAAGCTTACAGCCCCTGGTTTTCCTGGGCTAGTTTCCCATCCAAGTACTAACCAGGCTTGATCTGAGCTTAGGCGCCACAGTGGCTCAGATAATCCTGATGCCATTATCCAACAGGAGATGTGAACACCGCCAGATCACTGGACCAAAATAGAGTGACTATATTAGAAAAAAACATATGTAGTTCCACAAGAATGCAGGCCTAGACAACGTTGGTCTACCACTATACAACACCATAGTTATGTAAGTATGCAGGTACCCAGTTATGCCATTATGTAGGTACCTAGGAATGCAAACATGCAAATATATAAGTATTCTTGCTGTTCATGCATTTATGTATGCAATAAAATGCAAAAAAAAAAATCTCTATACAGTTTAATGTAAAAAAAAACACATATTTACACATGTGTTTATAAAATATGTGTCTCATGTAGACACGTGTCTATGCAGCTTACACAAACACGAGTCTATGCGATATGTGGCATATGTCTTATGCAGACACGAGCCTATGCGACATGTGTCATATGTCTTATGCAAAACAAAATATTAAAGCGCACACCCCTCTATAAGAGGTAATGGTGGGGGGGAGGGGGGGTGCCCCATCCCAAGGCACAATCCGTACAATAGACAAACAAATACTTGGGGGGCCATCCTGCATTAAAGATGGTGCGCCATAAGTCCATATTTTTTGAAAATGTTCATGTGTTTTAAATAGCCTTACAGGAGTTAAATGTAATTTTTGTATGTGTGCGCTGCAATATTTTCTTCTGTTTGTATGGTCTTATGGTTGCACCATCTTTAATACATTTTTTAGGGTGTGCCCCCCGAGTATTTGTTTGTATATGTCTTACACAGACACGCGCCCATATGACATGTGTTATATGTCTTAGCCCCCGTACACACGGTCGGACATTCTGCCAACCAAATCTGTTGGATTTTGTCCGACGGATTGTGTCCGCAACTGTTGCATACAAACGGTCGGACCAAGTTGTCGGAAAATCCGATCATTCAGAACGTGATGACGTTATTTCGTTATGACGGGACTACGTTCAGGCTAGTAGCCAATAGCTTTGGTGTAGGAATTTGATCTGAGCATGCGTGGCACTTTGTCCAATCGGAATTCTCTACACATGATCGGAGTATGTCCGATCGGACCAGTTTGTCGGAGAATATTTCCAACAAGTTGGAAAATTGGGTCCGATGGAATCAGTCCGATGCATACCACACACAGTCGGATTATCCAACAACGCGGTCCGATAGGACACATTCCGACAGATTTTCCGACCGTGTGTACAAGGGCTTACACAGACACAAGCCTTACACGACATGTGTCACGTACCTAGCATTCGTTTTAGCAAGCACAGGCTTTAGCAAACATAGTTTTTTTTAGTAAACATAAGCTTTTAGCAACATAAGCTTTTTACCAAACATACGTTTTTTAGAAAACATAAGCATTTAGCAACATTAAGCTTTTTGCAAACATACGCTTTTTACAACATAAGCTTTTCACAAACAAGCCTTTTGCAAACTTTTAGCAAGCATGAGCTCTCAGCAAGCATGAGCTTTCAGCAAGTATTTAGCAAGCATAAACTTTTAACAAACATAGGCTATTAGTCCAGTTTTCCCAGTTTGCAAGTATGCACATATTCAACTGCACCAGACCCCATACTAGTTTTGTGTCAAATGCACATTATTCTGGACGCATACCAATTTAAAGTGCACTGCTAGGGGTGTATCGACTTACAGTTGTACAGACCATGAGGACCATGACTTGTCTGGCCACACAGTTCTCCCATAGTAGTACTCACATTTCACTAGTATCCACGGGCTACTGTTAGGTCTCAAGAGGCCCAGCTGAATCTGCCAACATGGCCACCCTTCCACTTCCTGCCACTCCCTCCACAGCAGTCTATACTCCTAAGAAGTACACAGAGCATGTTTCAAACAGCACATCCCCCTTAGGGGCTACTGAGAGAACACCAGACAGTCAGTTCTTTTTATAAAGAGAAACTACAAAAGAATGCAGACTTACCATTCCTGTTGCAGGCCTCTGAACATAATAGGAGCCTAGTCTTCACCCATCATGGCGAGCTTTATCATAAAAGACCTTCAGGGACTGGGTCCCCCTTAATGTAGGGTCCATTCCCCTGGACCTGTATAGCACCCTGCAGGAAAGCACCTTGGTCAGAAAAAATACAGCACAGAGCTCCATTACACAGGGTCCAGCACCATAAGGCTGCATTACAGGCAAAACCTCAAGGAATCTTCTCTCCTGTCCAGTGAGGCTTGGGTACCATCCATTTTGGCTGAAAGCTCTTTTGAATGGATCCAAATGAAGTCCATGATTCTAAATAGAACCGTCCGAACCTCCAGGTATGCTCCCAGGGCACATGCATCCCATCAGTGACCACCACCTTACAGACACGTGCAAAAACTGAAGTGCGTCCTGTGTAGGAGGGGGTTATATAGGGGAGGACTTCCTGTTTGATTGTTCTGATTGATCTACCAGTGTCCATTCACCTATAGGTGGCATATAACCCAAGTAGTTATTATTATACTAACCGTATCTGTGTCCTGTGATGTACGATAAAGAAATAGAGCTCCTGTTTTTAAAGGTGAAGACATTATGCAGAACCGTTGAGGGTCATATCAGGTCAAGCCTGTGAAACACTCTTACGGAAACAGTCTACGTTCCACTTTCTTTTTTCAGGGGACACAGAGTTGGGAAAGAAATGCTTATTATGATACAGGGATAGGGGAGGGCTGCAAGCTCACTGCACTCTCTTCCCTGGCTACCTAAGCTGCATTCCGAAAGAAGTGTCTGGTTGAAATATTAAGGTAACCATCTTTTTAATAAATGTGTACTGTCACTATAATTTGTAATCATTATCTGATTCTTTGAATTCCAGGGGAATCATCATTGACAACAAAAGGTAATTTTATGATAATTGAGGATGTCAGCTAGGGATTCCTTAAATAGTGTTTAACCACCTCTATATCGCACCATAGCTGAAAGATGTCTACAGCATGGCTCCCTTGTTTTGGGAGAGCATCCATGGACACCCTCCAAGAACACGCCTTCTGCACTCCCCCGGGGCGAGCACCAGGCACACTCTGTGATAGCTGTCTCCTTTGGACACAGCTGATCACAGATTGAGGTAAAGGACCAATCATAGCAGCCCTTTACTATGTGATCAGCTGTGTCCAATCACAGCTGACCACATGTAAACAAACTTGCCGATTATCGGCATTCCTTTCCTCAAGCACTGTCACTGTGTGAGGAAAGGAGAGCCAAGGCTGACAGGGCATATTTACACTGATATTTAGGGCACTGATCATCAGTACCCTGATTATCATTGCAGCCCCATCAGTGCCAATCGGTGCCCATTAGTGCCACCTATCAGTGTTTATCAGTGCTACCTCATCAGTGCAGCCTCACCAGTGCCCATCAGTGCAGCCTCATTAGTGCCCATCACTGCTACCTCATCAGTGCCCATCAGTACAGCCTCAGCAGTGTACGTCAGTGCAGACTCATCAGTGCTCGTCTTCAGTGAAGCCTCATCTGTGCACATTGGTGAAAAATAAAAATGACTTAATTGCAAAATTTTATAACAGAAACTAAGATAAACTTTTTTTTCAAAATGTTTGGTATTTTTTCATGTATAGCAAAACATAAGAAACCCAGTGGTGATTAAATACCACCAAAATAAAGCTCTATCTGAGTAAAAAAAAAAAAAAAAAAAAAAAAAAATTATTTGGGTACAGTGTTGCATGACCGTGCAATTGTCATTCAAAGTGTGGCAGCTCTGAAAGCGGAAGAAAAAATGATACATTTGTTTAAAAGAAAAAGGAAAAAAATGGTATACATGCACCCCCCTTTCCTTCCTGTACCGTACAAGGTCATATGCCTTTCAACATTGAGGGGTACACCTTACAAGGGAGAAAGCAGTCTCTTCCCCTTCCAAGGTCCACTTTCCCAATGTTGAGAGACAAAAGACTATTTTCCAGCTTCCTGTCCCCCAAAATACAGGCTGGATAATCTGTAGGAAACCTATGGTGGAATCTGGAAGCCCCCTTTATAAGGGATGACTATATACTGTATCTGCCCCTCCCAGGAAAATAGGTACAGGGATATAACATTAATCCTTACCCATTATACAAAAAGTAAAAAAAAAAAAAAAAAGCAACATAAAAAGGTACTTTAATTAAATAAAACACAAACACATTCTTAACAACTTTATAAATAACATTTATTAATGTCCGCCAAAAGTAAATCGTGCATCAGCCATGGTTCCAAGTGAGGTAATCTATGTCAATAATGGCTTCCAGTGATGTAATCTGCCTCAATTAGGATGACCCTTTACCCAATGACCTGTACATACAGGCACTCCTACTGCTAAATGACAGCTTCTCGGTTACAGTAATACTGTCAAAAAGGAAGAAAAGGGGCAGCACTCCCAGGGATAAAAGCAACTCCTTGTAAAGCCATTAAAAAAATAGAACATGGCATACACAGGCAGTCCACGGAAGGTCAGTAGCCACATTTCACACTCCTGTGCTTAATCATTACTGATTGCCCCAAGTGTGTGCACTTGCTTATAGCTAAAAGCCGACAGGTGGGGTCAATCAGTTGGGGGATTGCTCCACAATGAGCAATCCCAAACCATGCAATTTAAGTCTACAGAGAGGCCACATCTCTTGTAAGAAAAAACACTCTGTATAAACATATACATGCAAACACACATGTATGAATACAATTATTATACAAACATTAACAACCTCCTTATTATTCAAAATTATATATATATATATTAACAGAGTAAAAGAAAAAACATGAAGGGACTAGAACACCACCTATAATCAATTCATGATGTACAGTAGATACTCGTAACAATTAACCCCAAAAACATCCTCACTGAATTAAACATAAAAGAATCTGTAAAAACACAGGATCATATTGTAACTTGCAAAATAATATTCAAGAGGGTCGTAACAATGCAAAACCCTCCTGTAATATCCTGACACAATGAAAATTAAAGTGTATTCAATGAATAGGCACAATAATATGATGAATATATCATATATCCACATATAAATGTGCAGTAGAATATGAATGGTCACTCACAGCTACACACCAAATGAGTAAATTATATATAGCGAATCCCCCGGTCTATAGATATCAACCTGGAAAAACCCGTCCAGTGTAGTCAAAATTAAGTCCGATTGTTGCAAATATGGACACACATAACCATGTGATAATACATATGCACCCCCTAAATTGGAAGATCCTAAAAAGACCCTAACCAACAATGGATAAACTGTCACATACATAGGAGGATGGTGCAAAATCACTCGTAAAAATGGGATACATTACACTTAAAATTCAAGCCTAATGGAATGAGAGTAGGTAAATAGAAGATCCAATAGCCCTCCCTCCTGCATAACAATCTAAATCTAAGTCCCCACCTTTAGCCGGGAGCTTGATTTTTCCATCAGTAACACTGTTCCAGCTGTCGTAATAATACTTGAAATCTAAATTTGGTAAATAGTGTCTCCTAGGATTCCCAGCAGTAAATTTAAATTACTGCAGCCAGCCAGAATGTTTTCATTTAGACACAAATTCAGCAACTATTGACTACAATGGTGTTCAGATTTGAGTTTAGAAGATTCGTAGACTATTCGACCAAACTGCCCATGAATCAAAAAATGTCAACTTCGAGCAACACTAATTAGTAGCAATAAAATGAATAACTTGGAGAAGGCTGAAAGGTTAGATGTAAACTGATAATCCTTAGTCAATAAATCCTGTTTGCATTAGTGTCTTTAGCTTGGCTATTCTAGGACACATAGAGGGGTCTGATGCCTCAAAATCATCATTATGGGACATAATGAGATTATATTCTGAAAGGTACATTTTCTTCTTGCAAGCTAATTGATAGGGGACGCAGGAGAAAATACAGTAGCAGAAATGGGTCCAAGCCACTCATGGAAGCTATAAATTATGAATCACAGGTTTCTTTGATGCCATCATATTTCTGGCGGTTTGGTGGTTATGATAGACCTGATGAGTGTGTACCAATCATTCTGTATTGGGAAGTAAGATTTAGCATATAATTTGTAGGTTATGGATTTAGGGACGTTTACAATTTATTTATGCCCCCTTCAATGTTCTAATGCAACCTTTGTATACTGTATAATTTCAAATTTGTCTGCAGTGATGAATTTACAGTATTAATCCTTACGAAGCAGCACTTTTTTTAAATTTATCATACAATTATTTTTATTTAGAGTTGTTAATTTGCCAATAGTTTGGTTCAAAAGTACATTAGTTGTTTTTTTAAATTATTTTTATGTGGACATTTCTGTAAGCCCTTGTACACACGGTCGGACATTCTGACAACCAAATCCATTGGATTTTGTCCGACGGATTTTGTCCGACGGATTTTGTCCGAAACTGTTGCATACACAAGGTCGGACAAAGTTGTCAGAAAATCCGATTGTACATAACGTGATGACGTTATTTCGTTACAACGGGACTACTCTCAGGCTAGTAGCCAATAGCTTTGGTCTAGGAATTTGATCTGAGCATGCGTGGTACTTTGTCCGTCGGAGTAGGCTACACATGATCGGAGTATGTCTGACCGGAGTATTTTGTCGGAAACTTTTACGGACAAGTTGGAAAACTTGGTCCGTCAGATACTCAGACGGAAACAGTCCAATGGAGACCACACACAGTCGGATTAATCGACAAAACGGTCCAATAGGACACATTCTGTCGGAATCTCCGACCGTGTGTACACGGGTTTAGGGTCTTATTTTGGTGGTTTTCTTGTACTGGAAATTACGTAACAATGTTATGCACTGTTGCGCTGTGGCGTATATGTATGTGGTGACGTCACCCCGCTGTGTTTTTTGGCAGGATGAGCTCTAGAAATAGGAGGGGATTAGGCTGCTCATAGAGGCTATATATAATGCATCACAAGTTAATATGATGTCATTTTTTGTGGTGGCTTGGTAGCTATAATAGACCAAAGGAGTTTGTGCTACCTATATTATATTGGCAAATAAGACATAGTTGTAAGTTATGGATAAAAATAAGATTTGGTCTCATATTTACAATTTAATCTATCCCCTTATCAATTACTAAAAAGAAAGAGAAAATGTTTGATTTTATATAGTCCTAGTATAGTTTCCTTTTTCAATTAAAGAGTGATACATAAGAAAAAATGACAACCGAAGCACAAAAACAAACACTTTTCACCTATTCCTTCTGAAAATCCAAGGTGTTCCCATTTTAAAAATAGATGTCACCTGTCAAAAGTAAATATATCACATAGAACTTTTGTGCAGACTTTCAGTTAACTGCAACTGTGACAGCAGTTTGGAGTCTTTACTCAGGAAACAATTAGTATGTGAGGAGAGAAATGAAACTGTGTAAATGAGGTTGCTAGCAAGGCTGAATTTAACTTTTACCATGGATCCAGATGAGGCACTAACCTAATGAGGCTGCATTCATGCATTCAACAGAAATTCAGCAATTCTAAGGCTCATGCACCAGTTCATTGAGTGCAGAAAAAAAAGAATGTATTGTAAATTTACACACTAAGCAAACTGGATGGAAGCTTTATTCCAAAGTACCCAGTAAAACTATGGGGAAGCTCACAGATGTGACATCTGCTGGTCGGAATACAGTGCATACCACTGTTTTAAATGGTATGGTCAAATACAGGGAGAGTGCCCTCACAGATACAACTTATGGCAACAAACAATCATCACACACAGTATACACACATAACCTCTAAAGTTAATACTCTATATGACACAAGGAGATAACTCCTGAAATATAAACTGCAGATTTTGTGGACAGCATGAAATTATATTCAAATGGGATTACATTTAAAGTAGAACTATAGACAAACTTTTTTTTTCATTTTGGATAGAGCAAGGGAGGGTTATGACCCCTTTCAGACATTTTTTCATCATCTGCAAAGATTTCTTTTCACTTCCTGTCTTATGGCCAAACAGGAAGTGTGAGGAAATCCTTGCAAAACAAGGGAATTCCCTGGGGACCACCAGGTAACCAGAACTAGCGTGGCCATTGGAGAATTTCCCCACTATTATTTTTCTGGGGACAACCTATTTTCCTTTAATTTTTAATGTTAATGGTAAACAGGAAAAACAGAGACTGTGAATCTCCCTACGGGGGTTACAGACAGAAATAAAAAAAAAAACAGCCAGCATTCTAATCACTCTGCGATCTATGCAAAATTAAAGTGGAGTTTCACCCTAAAGTGGAACTTTGGCTCATCGAAACCCTCTGGCGCCACAATTGGCACCTTTCAGGGTGGAGGGGGGTACAGATAACTGTATAATACAGGTATCTGCACCCACATCAGGGCATAAATAGCCGCAGAATCTGTGGGTATTTACGCCACTTCCTGTGGGGCCCCTGCTATCTGCTGGGAAACACACGGCTCGCGCATGCACAATAAGGAACCGGAAAAATTAAGCCGCAAGGCTTCACTTCCTGATTCCCACACCAAAGATGGCAGTGGCAGCACCCGAGAGCCGATCAACAGATTGGCTTCGGGTTCCGACAGCGCGGGCGTGCTGGAGGGGTAAGTGTCCATATTTTAAAAGCCAGCAGCTACAGTATTTGTAGCGGCTGACTTTAAAAAATAAAAACGGCGGGACTCCAGCTTTAATAAAAAAAGTGTTGTCTTAGTCATACTTAAAAGTGGAAATGGGTTCTGGATAATAGCATTCATTCATTTTAGAAGAACATGTAAACAATCCTTTTTTATTTTAAATGCCTTTAATTATATTTTTCTCCACACATGTAGATCAAGCTATTTATCAAACGTATTAGTTACAAGTTTGGGACAAATCATATATATTTATTTATGTGTATTGTCATTTTTTTGTTTCTGCGTACTATTGGGGAAATTTTCCTTAACTTTCTGTCACTGAGGCATGACAGAAAGTTAGTAGAAATCCCCCCAGAATGAGGGGAAAGTTTGCCTAGAGGTAACACTTCAAACATTTTTCCCAAATAGACGAAAACTGCTGCTATGCTGCTTAAAGGTGATAGCTGGTGTTAGGTAAGTTTTAAGTAACCATCAATCCAGCCAATGAACAAAAGTCCCCAGATGTTGACTCTTTGTGAATGGGTTAAACTTGCATGTAAATCTGAAAGAAAATGTGCTATATAAATGTTTCACAGCAAAAATGACTATACCTTTACGTTTTCAGCAATTTAAAGAAATAAGGCTTAGGATTTTACGCTCTAGATATTTATATAACATTCATTTCTTGTTTCTTTACTGCATATGTTCACCAGAAGACTCAAAACATTTTTTCATTCATATTAGAAGTCAACATAGTAAAAGCACACTTTATCCTAGGAGACTTGTGGTTAAAAAAGAATTGTAGTGCATGGAAGTGTAAATTGACAGAACCTCAAGTTTGATATGTAAACATAAAAACACAGTTTAGCCCTAAGCTATTCCCAAGGTATAAGTAGAAAACTATAACAGTGAAGATGAGCCTGTAGGCAAAACAATGCGCCAAAATTAGAGTCTTCTGCTAAATGCTAAGATGCTTTAAAAGATGGAGTTTATTTTAAGAGCTATGACATATGAACAAAATTAAAGTTCACATTCTTAAAGAGCACTTAAAGGAGAACTTGCATCGTGATCACATTATAAAGTATTATGCCTTTTCAGTTAAACATGATATACAGTTTTAAAGTTGTTGGCACCAGTGTGAGCTCCAACACTTTTGCTCTTTGCTCTTCTGCTCTTTCCTAAAATAAAATGTAAGTTGGGCTATGATGCTTCATAGAGAGCACAGTGAGAATGTATTGATTTTTTCATGGGCAATGTCAGACTTGCAAGAATGAGATATGTGACTTAGTCCTTGACTGTACAGGACAGAGATGCCTTACATCATGCAGAGGACAATGGATCAGAATCTCCATAAGAACTAGACTAACTTGCCAATTTGACAGCATCTGGGAAAAGCAGCATATATATATATATATATATATATATATATATATATATATATATATATAAAGCAAATATTGTCATATAGTGAACCCAAGATCATCAGCCAATTACATGAAAAACAAAATTGGCTTCATTCTTCTCTCAAAACAAGCGAATACAGATATCTCTTTTTAGCCAAACAAAGCCCAAACACTTTATAGTCCTGGTGTAACTAATGCAGCGTACACACGATTGGCTTATCTGGCGGACTTGGACCAGAATGGGCTCCGGCGGACTTTTTCTTCCCAAAAGTCCGGAGGACTTAGAAAGAAGTTTTGACTCAAAATTGTCCACCGGACAATCCGCCCGTCTGTGTGCTAGTCCGCTGGACTTTTGAAATGAACGGACTTACCCACACACGAAGAAAAGTCCCTTCATTTTGAACGTGGCTCCAGGTAGACGGAACTAGTGAAAAAAGTCAATGTCACCGCCTCCATCGGCAAGAATGACACCTCGATAGCCCCCTCACCTGGTACAGATTTAAAGGGGAAGCCCTATGCCAAAAAAACTGCGTGGGGGTCCCCCCAAAGTCCATAGCAGACCCTTATCCGAGCACGCAGCCCGGCCGATCAGGAAAGGGGCTGGGGATGAGCAAGTGTCCCCCTCCTGAGCCGTACCAGGCCCTCAACATGGGGGGTGCTTTGGGGAAGGGGGGCCATGCGGCCCCCCACCCCAAAGCACCTTGTCCCCATGTTGATAAGGACAAGGGCGTGTTCCCGACAACCTTGGCCATTGGTTGTCAGGGTCTGCGGGCAGAGGGCTTATCAGAATCTGGGAGCCCTCTTTAATAAGGGGGCCCCCAGATTCCGGCCCCCTACCCTATGTGAATGAATATGGGGTATGATGTACCCCTACCCATTCACCTGGGAAAAAAGTGTACAGAAAAAAACACAACACAGGTTTTTAAAATACTTTATTAGACAGTCTTTTTTTCTGCCATCTTTGGGGTCTTCTCGCCGGACTCCTCTGCTATCTTCTGCTCTTTTACTAGCGGAGGACCCCGGCTTTCTCCTTTGTAACCGCCACCATCCGGGGGTCTTCTTCTGACTTCAGGGTCTTGTCCCGCTCTTCGGGAGTCTTGTCCCACTCTTCGCTTCTTCTTGCCAAGCCTCCGCTTTCTTCTTCCATCTCTTTTACTAGCATTGGCCCGGTCTTCTGTCGCTGTCGCTGCCGACGCCTTCTGGTGGAGTTCCCAGGGATATATCTTGGCCCTTTTTTAAATATTGATGCCAAATTGGCTTTTCTCTGGTACTATTCTAGTCAGTAGATTGGCCATAAAAATTAGGAACAATGGTCTGGCTATCACTTGACTGAGTTCCTGAAGGATCCTCGGGTGCAAGCCATCTAATCCTGGTGACTTATTAATATTACATTTTTCTAGTCTATTTCTAATTCTATCCTCTATTAGCCATGAGGATGCTTTCTGTGATGTGTTATGAAGATTAACATTGCAGTCTTGGTTACTGAATCCCCCCGTTTCCCTTGTGAAGACTGAGGAGAAGAAAACAATGCAAAACCTTTGCCATCTCTCCATCTTTTTTAACTAGATTCTCTTCATCATCCTTTATGGGGCCAATATGTTCTGACCTTCCTTTCTTACTATTTATATAATTAAAGAATTTCTTTTTTTTTCTTTTTTTTTTACTCTTCTCTGCTATGTGCCTTTCGTGTTCTATCTTAGCTGCCCTAATTGCACCCTTACATTTCTTATTGCATTCTTTGTAAAGTTGGAATGACGATGATCCCTCAGTCTTGTATTTTTTAAGCCTTGTCCTTTGCTTTTATATGCATTTTTATGTTGAAGTTAAGCCACCCAGGACTTTTGTTAGCTCTTTTAAATGTATTTCCCATTGGAATGCACTGGACAGTAACTTTATTTTATATGCTCTTAAAGCACTCCCATTTTTACTCCTTTTTCTATGTTCCTCTGATTTTATCCCATTTAATATCTTCTAGCAAGGAGCACAGTTTAGGGAAGTTGGCTCTTTTGAAATTCAGTGTCTTTGTATTACCCTTGTGTTTCTTATTTGTGTGATTTATGCTGAAACAAATTGACCTGTGGTCACTGTTTCCTAAATTTCCCCCGTATTTCCACATCCGCCACCAGGTCTGTATTGTTAGCAATCAGTAGGTCTAGTAACACTTTGTTTCTTGCTGGTGACTTTACCATCTGACCCATTAAATTGTCCTGCAAGACATTTAGGAAATGGCGAGCCTTAGACAAATGCGTGGTTCCTTCCACCCAGTTTATGTCTGGATAATTAAAATCCCTCATTATAATGACACTTCCCATCTTTGCTGGCATTCCAAACTGTAATAGGAGGTCTGCCTCCTCCTCCTCTCTCTGGTTAGGAGGTATTACTTTCCCCTTGGTTTCCTCCCTTTGAAACTCTACCCATAAGGATTCCATCTTCTCCGTTGCTCCATTAGTGATGTCATCCCTCACATTCACTTGTACATCCTTCTTGATATACAGGCATAGCACTCCCCCTTTTTACCCTCCCTATCTCTGCGATTTAGCGAATACCATTGAATGGTTGCCAGCCAATCATGAGAGCTGTTGAACCAAGTCTCAGAAATTCCCACAAAATCAAAATCCTCTTCATACAACAGCAGCTCTAGTTCTCTCATCTTGTCAGCCCGACTTCTGGCATTTGTGTACAAGCCTCATAGGTTTGTCTGGTCGAATACTATCTCTTTGTTAGTTGTTCTGAGGCTGCAATTTGGATTTGTTAATTTACTTACCTTGGGTTTAGGTACTCTAGTTATCCTACCACTAATGCCCCCAATATTACCCTCTGAAATTTGTTCCACGCTGGCTATCTCTACATCTGGACCCTCCCCCGTCACCAAGTTTAAAAGCCCCTCTAGCTTTTAAGCCACCTCTCTCCCACACGTTTGCACACTTTCTGGGTTTTTTTTTAATAGTGTTTTATAAAGATTTCCAATCTGTTGGAAGCAGAACAGCTATGGACACACAATATTTGGAGGTAACAAAAAACTGTGGATACTGTATATTTTTTTCGCAATTACAAAAGAGGACTTTTTACCCAGGAAGGGCATATTCTTACGCTTGCCTGTATTTTTTTTTCTACTTGAGCAATGAATGTTTGTATCTAATTACAGTAAGTAACACAAAGTTCAGGGGTCTAAAGTAAGGATGAGGTTTCATTTAATTTAAGGTTCAGAAGTTTTTTTACTAGTTTACAGTTCACAAAATGACTGAACTAAAGGGCCAGATTTCTCTTTCATCACTATCACCACAAAATGAGAACTTTCTGCTGGGCTGACAGCAAGTATCTTTGGTTGCTAGGATGAAAGCAGTCATCATTAGTTGCTAGGGCAGTTATGACCATATGTAGTCAATGACGTCACCTGAGCTCCTCCACCTCTTGGTTTACATTTAGATGTCAGGAGCACATAGTCAATGGTGTTTTTTGGATTATCAGGCATCATCCATCATAACTGATGTGGATCTACATCAGTGGATGCCATGATTGACAATAGATGTACACAGTGGGACTATTTTTTAAACAAGGGATGTTGTCACTTTGTTTTGTTTTCTTTCATTTTGATTGAGTAATCAGGGGTATTTGTACCCCATACTCATATACATGGAGTGGCTGAGTATCTGGGGTAATGTTAATTTAGATCCCTCTTAATATCACCACCCCACCTCTCCACCTCGATTAGTGGCAGTGCCAAGTGAGGGAACCACTGTGGTTATTATGCAGAAGAGAAACCGTTGGGCACTGGGTCCAGAAGACTGCTGCTATTACTGCCGTAGTTGGAACTACTATAGTGATTTGAAGAGTACAAAGGGAACAGTCAGATATGAAATATGCATACTTACATTGGTCCAAGCAAGACCAACATAACTATGCAAGAAAAATCATACCTAAACTGCAGCTTTAAAAAAAACTCTTGTATGGCTAATGTAACAAGTAAGGGCATCTTAAAGTGATACTAAAGTCTAATTTTTTAATTTAAAAATAACGAATGCTTTACTTACCTGCTCTGTGCAGTGGTTTTCCACAGAGCAGCCTGGATCCTCCTCTTCTCAGGTCCCCTGCCAGAACTTCTGGTCTCTCCCTCCTGCTGAGTTCCCCCACAGCAAGCAGCTTGCTATGAGGCATGGAGCCAAGCTGCAGCTCCGTGAGTCCATTCAAACATGGAGCCACGACTCAGCCCCACCCCCTCTCTCTTCTCATTGGCTTACTGACTTTGATTGACAGCAGTGGTAGCCAATGGCACCCGCTGCTGTCTCAGTCAATGAGAAAGGAGAGTCCTGGACAGCTGAGTCTCTCATGCAACATTGCTGGATCAATATAGGCTCAGGTAAGTATTGGGGGGGGGGGGCTGAGGGGGACTGCTGCACACAGAAAGTTTTTTTTATCTTATGCATAAAGTGCATTAGGATAAAACATTTTCTGCCTTTAGAACCACTTTAAAGTACAATAATTCTCTGTGGCATTGCTATGGACTATACCTGCTAAGCTGGGTCTGCTTGATGTAGTTTGAGTTCATACCCTTTGAGATGCTACATCCATGGCAGCAACTATGACATCCATGGCAGCACCAACACATTTTTTGTGAGGCAGGCTTTCCATGCCTACTGATAACAGATGTTGTAACCACTTCAATACTGGGCCTATTCTGGCACTTCTCTCCTTCATGTCAAATTCATACTTTTTTTGCTAGAAAATTACTCAGGACCCCCAAACATTATATATGTTTTTTTTAGCAGACATCCTAGAGAATAAAATGGCGGTCATTGCAACTTTTCATCTCACACTGTATTTGCGCAATCATTTTTCAAATGCCTTTTTTTGGAAAACAAAAAACGGTTTCATGAATTAAAAATTACAAAACAGTAAAGTTAACCCAATTTTTTTTATATAATGTGAAAGATGATGTTACGTCGAGTAAATAGATACTTAACATGTCACACTTTAAAATTTCACACAATCATGGAATGGCGCAGAACATCGGTACTTAAAAATCTCCATAGGCGACAATTTAATTTTTTTTACAGGTCACCAGTTTAGAGTTGAAAATGAGTTCTAGTGCTACAATTATTGCATGCGCTCTACCGCACACACTGATACCTCACATGTGTGGTTTGAGTGGCGTTTACATATGTGGGTGGGACTTACGTGTGTGTTCGCTTCTGAGCGCAAGCTACCAGGGACAGGGGCGTTTTACATTTTTTTTTATTTTTTTTATTTTACTTATTTTTTTTTATTTTTTACACTTTTTTAATATTTTTTTTGATCACTTTTATTCCTATTACAAGGAATGTAATCATCCCTTGTAATAGGAATCTATGTGACAGGTCCTCTTTATGGAGAGATATGGGGTCAATAAGACCCCACATATCTCCTCCAGGCTGGAAAGCATGAGATTGGGAAAAAAAATCATCGATCTCATGCTGATAGCCTCGATCGCGGCTTTGTTTACTTCCGGGTACCCGGGCGTGATGTCTTAATGTCACACCCGGGCCTCCGATGGTCATAGAGATGACTGGTGACCATCTGGTCACAGGAAATCTTTATGATTGTCGTCCGGTGGTGGGCGATTCTTTCTCCGGCCCCTGATGGCATGGGAGAGCCTGGAGAAGCACCGGATGGTGGCGGGAGGGGGGACATCCCCTCCCATTGCGTATGAGAACGATTAAGCAGCTTAACTGCCACTATGGTCATTCTTATCATGCACAGAGTCAATGGCCAGAAAGATTGGTATCTGAATGGTGCCTGTAGCTATAGGCATCATTCAGATATCACTGCACAAATAATAGTAATTTTACTATGGCTGGGCTCTAGCATATACATAATGGTTTTATGCACCTGCGTATGGCTAGATTAACTTGTAACATCCCCATTAGATGTAAGTCTTTCTGTTGTTGTAATGTTACAATCTCTGAAGCCAGTTTATATCACCTTTTTTATTAATATCATTTTCCAGCAACACACTGCCTAGTGGAAGACACCGTTCCTTCTCCTTTTTGCCCATGCTACTTTAGCATTTACCAAGGTTTGCCCAGTATTTGGTTGACACATGTCATTTGAGCTGGCAAATTAGAGCTGCAATCTGTGACTAGATAGTCCTCCTAGCCAAGAGCAGATGGCATTCATTACTGTTCTTATCAGCCAGATTTAGAGGGGTTTGTATTTCTAGTCTACAGAGGCACAGATTTCTATTTTCAGCACTCCAGTTTCAGCAAAATATCCTTTTATAATTATGATTATGCTTAATTAAAAACAAAATCCAAATCTAAAGTATTTTGTGAACTCTGTTACTGTTGATGTAAGCAAATTCAATCACATTAATTCCCAGAATTGAATGAGTCTATTCAAAGCTAGCAAAACTTAGTGAATTTGAGTTTTCCATAATGAATGTGAATGTGCTTAATGTATTTGATTATGTTCCTGATTGCGTGATTATTTTCCTGTTTAAATTTACAGTCTCACATATGAGCAAGAAAACACACTAATGGAATAAGTACAACTTTCGAAATGAAATTTCAGGCAAGGTACAAATCAGTACATGAGAGCTGTTCAATGCAAATAAGAACAATATATTATAAGTAGATTTAAAAATAAAAGTCCAGACAATATAAATTTTACCTTCCATTGGCCTTATAGTTCTGTCCAGTCAGTCTTGTGGTTCACACACTTGTTTCATACTGCCTAAAATAAGCTTGTGGTTTAGCTTTACAACTTGTGTAAATTGCTAGAGGGGCTGGACAGAATCACAAATAGCATGGCAGTAGGATGCAGCACATATATTTATTTTTAAATGCATGGATAACTGTTCACATAAAACAGCAATATAAATACAGTTGTAGATGATACACATAAAATTAGCTTACTGTTTAAGCAACTAATCTTTATGCTTATTTGATCTTGAAATCGTATTGATAAACTATGCTACAGTTATATTTGAAAGACTGCACCTAATATACATACAAGGTACACAGGTCATCAGTTTATAGCTGTATTTATTTAATATTTAAGACCACTCTGCTATATAAAAACCTAATTGAAATGTGTTTTTTTTTTTTTTTTTTTTAACTAGTAAACTATGAAGCTAGGAATTAAGATAAGCTAAATTTACTTTTTGACTTCAATACAGAGGCAGTTTTTCCTACATACTTTGGTACTAAATTTACTAGTTGCCATGGAGTTTTTCCTTACATTACCTCTATGTAACAACAGAAAGTGGTCTCTAACAGTCCTCATTTTTCAGAAATGTAGTCTAATTCTCTTTTTTTTCCATTCTTGATTTAATTAATAAAATAAATCAGATATACATTACAAAAGTAATTATAGATACTTTGTGAGAAGTAGCAATATCCGAAGTTACACAGTTGGAAAAAAAAAATTTGTTAAGAACATTAGATGATGAGCAAGAATTACTCAAAGCAGCAACATTTAAAAGAAGTAGAATCACCAAGAGCATGATAAAAGGTCATGAAGTGTATAAATAGATTTTATACTCTACTATTACAAAGCCATAAATCACAACAATAAACTAAAATAGAGTCATGGTTTTGGAAAATGTTCTTGAACTGTAAAAAGAAATGAGAAGAAAAACTTAGGTAAAGTCTAGAGTAATAATATAGAATTGTAATGGGGGATGCAAGGGGTGGATAAAAGAGGTAGGGTTAGCAAGAGTATGTTGGTAGTGATACACAATTGGACCAAAGTATCAAATAAAGGAATATGAAATAGGCCTGACTTAAACAAATGGTCCCCCTTTCTATCATGACCTCTCCATGACTTCATGTGGCAATTTACAGTTCAATGTGTAACTGTTTTATTGCTATTTACATGCAAAAGTGAATAGCAATACCATGCAATAGGTTATTCTGCACATATCAAAGGGGAGTGACCATTTAGAATACACCAATTCACCCTTTAAGGTGTGGGTTTGCATACCAACAAGAAGCATTGAAGACAAAAATTAGGGAGAAACTCCCGAAAAAGTAGGCACTAAATACAATGTAGATAGTGTGATTGATAGCAAAAATAGCTTTATTGAGGGCATTTACATTAACAAAAAATGGAAACATCACATGAAAAAATACCTCCACCCTGCACTATATTAAAAACTGACAACATTGTCAATATGTAAAACCCCAGAGTCCGGACATGGCAATAGTTTTATACAAGTGTCACAAGGTGTCTATTGAGATATGGATCACTCCCCATCTTAAAAAAAAAGCATGTATAAGTACTAAAACACAATCAGTGAATCAAGTGGGGGGAGAGCCATTCCGAAAGGGCACCAAAGGTGACAGCTCTTGTAATTAATCAGCTCTAAATCATCTCATGAACAGATATAGTGAAATGAAAGCTAACTTAAAACGCATGCAGAAAAATCCAAAAATAATGATATTCAGCCAAGCTGATTGCCAACAAAAAAGAGCACTGAAATCAGTAGCAATTAAGCTGGATGTATTAGCAGGCAGGCAGTGTGGAATGCTTCCATGTGATTCTAATGGCCAAAAGTATGTGGCCGGCTCACTTAATCATTCCAAACTGGAGACAGTCCCAATTTCGTGGAAGCAAAGTCATTCACATATAACTGTCCTGAATGAGCTCAGACATAACCCAAGAAGGGCACTTCACAGCTAGAAGGTCCAAGGTGACAGTATTAGCACTGCCTTCTAAGAAAGGGTTACTGAATCTCTGGGGCAATAACTCCAGCATGTGTAAAGATCCACACAGATATCAGCTGTTGGGCAAGTCAGTTATACAGTGCCTTGCGAAAGTATTCGACCCCCTTGAACTTTTCAACCTTTTGCCACATTTCAGGCTTCAAACATAAAGAAATAGGGTTTCCATCTGTCTGAATGTGCTCAGCAGTCACAATGCTGCACAGTGGAAATGCACTATACTATGCTCTGTATATGTGCAATTATATATATATTATATGTGTATTACACACTTATATACTACACACCAAATAGTACACCTATACCAGTCCTTAAAAGGACCTTTTTGGACCTAGTAGCTAGTGATTTGCAGACTGTGCCTCAGTCCCTACACTGATAAAAGACTGCTGCAGAAATGAGCAGTAATCTGCAGCACAGCAGTGCACCACAACCCTATATATTGTACACCTATTCCAGTCCTTAAAAGGACCTTTGTGGACTTAGTAGCTAGTGATTTGCAGACTGTCCCTCAGTCCCTACACTGATAAAAGACTGCTGCAGAAACGAGCAGTAATCTGCAGCACAGCAGTGCACTACAACCCTATATATTGCACACCTATACCAGTCCTTAAAAGGACCTTTGTGGATCTAGTAGCTAGTGATTTGCAGACTGTCCCTCAGTCCCTACACTGATAAAAGACAGCTGCAGAAACGAGCAGTAATCTGCAGCACAGCAGTGCATCACAACCCTATATATTGTACACCTATACCAGTCCTTAAAAGAACCTTTGTGGACCTAGTAGCTAGTGATTTGCAGACTGTACCTCAGTTCCTACACTGATAAAAGACAGCTGCAGAAACTAGCAGTAATCTGCAGCACAGCAGTGCACCACAACCCCATATATTGTACACCTATACCAGTCCTTAAAAGGACCTTTGTGGACCTAGTAGCTAGTGATTTGCAGACTGTCCCTCAGTCCCTAAACTGATAAAAGACAGCTGCACAAATGAGCAGTAAGCTGCAGCACAGCAGTGCACCAGCACCCTATATACTGTACACCTATACCAGTCCTTAAAAAGGACCTTTGTGGACCTAGTAGTAATAGCTAGCTAGTGATTAAACTGACTGTCCCTGCTCCACACAGCGTCCTGTCCCTACACTGACAAAAGACAGCTGAAATCACCAGCACAGCAGTGCACTGAACCCTATATACTGTACTACACCTATACCAGTCCTTAAATGGACTTTTGTGGACCTAATAGCTAGTGATTTGTGTCACTACAGTCTCTCCCTGCTCCACACAGCGTCCTGTCCCTACACTGACATAAGACAGAATGTAAAATGTCCGCCAGATCAGGTCTATTTATAAGGTAGGGGGTATGTCTAATTGTCCATGTGCTGAAATGTCTCAATTGGCTGTCCTGTACCCCATAATGGAAGTTCTTTCACACTGTAAACGCATATGTCCGCCGGGCGAACAGCGGCAATAGTCCGCCGGTTTGGCGAATCGCAAACATGCCACGAATTCGCCACGAACCGTGCGGCCATCCCTATATATATATATATATATATATATATATATATAGATAGATATAGATAGATATAGATATAGAATATATATATTCGCTACTTGTCACCGACGCTGGTAAACAGCCATTGGCTGGCTGTTTACCCACGTGATCGGCTGTGATCCTTTCACAGTGTATATATATATATATATATATATATATATATATATATATATATATATATATATATATATATATATATATTGTATATGTACAGTATATATACAGATAATACTGCATATATTTTTTATAATCAAAACATGAGAATTAATATATATACTAAATTAAAGTTTGTGCTGTGAAAGATTTTCAGAAAAAAACAGCCAACAAGGAAAGCGACAAACTGTGACCCTTAGGCGCAAAATTCACACTGCCTAATGCTCCGACTGCTAGCTTGCACATATAAAAGTGCTCATAGTGACTACTCAGAGTCACTGAAATGACTAATGTAAAGATGATGACTGTGAAGTAATTACTAATACATTATCTCCCCATAAGAGGAAGTGTTCATTTGCAAGTGCACATGGAAAATACTGTAGTTATCACTTTGTTCTGCAATGCTTTTACATGTGGGTTAGTGTCTAATGATAAACCCCTATGTACAGCTTGTGGGAAAGGACTGGCAAGCACAGTGATGGAGTGCATTCTGGTTAGCATTGGAAGACCAATATATAAAACTAAACTATTGGTGTCATTTTTTGCATACTTATATATTGGTTTAGCTTGAACGAAAGTAAGAATACATATTCCATAACTGTGGGACTGCTGGGGAAGCAGAGACTCACTGTAGTATTGATTGCATACCGTGACTACCATGGTCTTTTGGGCCCTGTGCAGAAAATTTGCTCTTATGCATAGTTAACACAGGGGGTTGCTTGTTTGCTTTGGCTGCCATTCACAGAATGCTTTGCATTTTTTAAATATAAGACATTCTCTGATTGAATAAGGTGGAAAGACGAGGCAGTGATGTCACAATCTCTGATCAATGAATGTTTGTATTCATTGAAAAAATACAAGGCATTCTGTGAATGCAAGCTGTAGTGAGTTTCCCCTGTTTTCACTATTCAGAAGGTCAGCTGCTCAGCACAGGACCCCTAAAAACAATGGCAATTACCACAGAAGTGGAGACTACTACAGTAATTCTTCACTTCCACAGCTGCCCCACATACATTGATTCAAACTGGACAATGCAAATTTTTTGTTTTTTATTGCATAGAACTCCAGGTTCTCTTTTACATTAAAAAGTTTGAATGGGCCAGCTGGATTAAATTAATTCTTATCATTGCAGAAGGGTCTGACTTATGGGAATGCCTTAATACACTGTAGTAGCTTCTGCTATATACGCAGATTCATGAACAGTGTTGTATTTTTATCAATGGATACAAGGCATTTTCTGATTAGCCGATGTGGAGAGGCAGGTGGATGAAGCCATGATCTAAAATCTCAGCCAAAGACTTCCAATTATAATAGAATTAAGCCATACCACTTGTCTGAAGCGATCCACCACAGATAGCTTTTCAGAGAGCCAGTAAAGTGCACCGCCCATGTAAAAGAAGGTGGAATAAAAGTTGAATGTACTGACAAATGTGCCTGAACACTAAGCCCTTGTACACACGGTCGGACATTCCGACGGAAAATGTCCGATCGGACCGTGTTGTCGGATAATGCGACCGAGTGTGGGCTCCATCGGACTGTTTCCGTCGGAATATCCGACCAACAAAGTTTTAGAACAGGGCTATAAAATTTTCCAACACAATCGGACTTTGTCCGATTGTGTGTAGAGAATTCCGATCGGACAAAGTGCCACGCATGCTCAGATCAAATTCCTAGACCAAAGCTATTGGCTACTCGCCTGAACGTAGTCCCGTCATAATGAAATAACATCACCACGTTCTGAACAATCGAATTTTCCGACAACTTTGTCCGACCGTGTGTATACAACAGTTTCGGACAAAATCCGTCAGACAAAATCCGTCGGACAAAATCCAACGGATTTGGTTGTCAGAATGTCCGACCGTGTGTACAAGGGCTAACACTTAATTCAAAAGTTTACAATTTGCCGGGATAGTGTCAGCACATTTAATCAGAAAGACTTAAGTAAAGGATGGTACCCAACAAATAAACAATAGTGGCAGGTACAAGTTAACCATTATCTTACCACAAAATCAACAGTACAATAAAACACATACGTTTTTTCTCCTACCTACAGGAAGAACCATGGCCAGTTTGCATCAACTGTTAGTTATAAATGTATCCCTGTGTAAAAGTCTGACTCATTTCTTTGTCAAGATTACACCACCAGGAGCTATCTGACCTTCAAGCATTTTTTTCACTTGTGCACATACTGGATAATGCATATCAGCCAATCTTTCCAGCTAACATTATGTTGTTTTACTTTAATTATGTGCATTAGTGACCCACAGTAATCAGCTATCAGTGCCTCGACTGTACTAAACAGCTTTGGCACTTGAAATCCAATGTTATTGGTTACTATAGAGTAGGAATGAGCTGAACATCCCCCCACCCCCCCCTCTCGGTTCGGATTGCATCCAGAACATGTGAATGAGCCAAAAGTTTGCGCGAACATTCGAACACCATTAAAGTCTATGGGACTTGAATATGAGAAATCAAAAGTATGAATTTTAAAGGCTAATATGCAAGTTACAGTATTGTCCTAAAAAGGGTTTGGGGACCCGGGTCCTGCCCCAGGGGACATGTATTAATTCAAAAGAAAGTTTTAAAAACAGCCGTTTTTCTGGGAGCAGTGATTTTATGACGCTTAAAGTGAAAAAATAAAAGTGAAATATTCCTTTAAATATCATACCTTTGGGGTGTGTATATTGTATGCCTGTAAAGTGGCACATGTTCCCTGTGTTTAGAATAGTCCCTGCAAAAAATGACATTTCTAAATGAATAAAAGTCATTCAAAACTGATTACAGCTGTAATGTAATGTCGAGTTGGATGAAAATTATTAAGAAAAATGGCATGGTTAACCCCCCAGCCCATTACCAGGCCTTTTGGCTCTTGTATGGATATTAAGGGGAACCCCACCCCCTGGCCCTATATACTCTGAACAGCAGTATAAAGGCGGTCCCTGGGTTACAAACAAGATAGGGACTGTAGGTTTGTACTTAAGTTGAATCTGTTTGTAATTTGGAACAGGTAAATTTTTTAAGTGTAGCCCCAGCCAAAAAAAATCTATTTTTAAGATTTTTGGATAACATATGGAAGGGTTATCATCACCCCTGTAACATTTGTATTGCTGTCTGTGCCTCTGTTCAGAAGAGCTGGCGTGGCAAAAAAAAGCCAAGCTCCCCTGACCCTGTCCTGGTGCCATACTCACACATGTACTCATTGATGGCCCTCTGGTGCATGTGCAGCCACTGCAGCATTTCCAACATTGAGTTCCACCTGGTGGGCATGTCAAAGATGAGGCGGTTCTTGGGCAGGTTGCATTCCTTTTGAATGTCAGCCAGCAGAGCACTGGCATTATATGATCGGTGGAAATGCCCACAGACTTTCCTGACCTGCCTTAGGAGATCCTGTAAGCCCGGGTACCTGCACAAGGACTGCTGCACCACCAAATTAAGGATGTGAGCCAAACAAGGAACATGGGTGAAGTTTCCCTGTCGGAGGGCAGAGATGAGGTTGGTGCCATTGTCACAAACCACCTTTCCTGGCTGAAGCTGGTGTGGCGTCAACCACCTCTGAGCCTGCCCCTGCAGAGCTGCCAGAATCTTTGCCCCAGTGAGGCTCCTGTCCCCTAAGCAGACCAACTCAAGCACCGCATGGCATATTTTTCCCTGAGTGCTTGCGTAGCCCCTAGAATGGAGAACCGCTAGTTCCGAGAAGAAATCTGCAGAGGAAGAGGCCATAGAGGTAGAAGAAGAGGAGGGGGTAGAGGAGAGAGGTGTGGCAGAATCACCACTACCAGCATTTTGGAGGCGTGGTGGTGGATCAAACTCCAACATTACTGCACCCTGTCCTGCATCCTTCTGAGCTGCCAGCAGGGTTACCCAGTGCTCCGTGAAAGAAAGGTAACATCCCTGTCCATGTATGCTGGACCATGAGTCAGTGGTATCATGCACCTTACCACTGACCTCCCTGTCCAACAAGGCCACAGCATTGCCTTCCACATGGCGGTAGAGAGCCAGAATGGCCTTCTGAGTAAAAAAATTGCATTAGGGAACCTGCCACTCGGGTACCACACATTTCACAAATTCTCGAAAGGGGGCAGAGTCTACCAGCTGAAAAGGCAGCAGTTGGAGTGCTAGAAATTTTGACAAACTAGCATTCAGCCACTGAGCATGTGGATGGCTGGGACCAAATTTCATTTGCCAGTTTAGCAACTGGGGTAAGGAAATTTGCCTGCTACAATCGGATTTAGGTGTACCGCTAGCAGATTGCCCACAAGTGCCTGGGACACCTAGTTCTACACCTTCATTCCTCTCAGTGCAGGTCTCTGAAATGACTGAATGTATAGTGGGTTTGGAAATCCCAGCTGATGAGGAGCAAGGAGAGGTCCATCTTGTTCTTTGGTGTGGGTTTTTTAAGTACTGTTTCCAACAGACTGCATGAGATCAACATATGTCTGGTGAAGCATGTGGTGCCCAAGTGGCTGCTGTTTTGGCCAAGCTTGATACGCTTCAGACATATATTGCAAACAGCAATGGTGCGATCTGCTGCACATGTCTCAAAAAAGCCCCAAACCACAGAACTTTTGAAAAAACGCACGAACGCAGTCAGCAGTGCCCTGCACATGCGGAGCTCTGATTCATTCGGTTGGAGATATGCCTCCTCCTCCTCCTGTTCTCTTCTATCAGGCACCCATGTAGAGTCTGTGACCTCATCATCCCCTCCCTCCTCGCCACTGGAGCAAACCTGGCAGTATGCTGCAGCTGGGGGAACATGACTGCCAGTTTCTTGTCCTTCTTGGGCACCCCCTCTCCCTGGGCTCACGTTACTGCCTTCATCCTCAACCTGGGTACCATCATCGGGGCCTTCAAAATGCTGTGCATCCTCCTGCAGCATGTACCCGACACTGTGGTCAAACAGTTCTGAGGACTCCTCAGGACATGATGGTGGGGCTAGGGAAGGAGTGACTGATGTCATTGAGCTGATGGAATAGGCCGCTTTGGCAGTTGCATTGGCGGCCAAATTTCATTTATTTCACTCTGGGTGACAGAGGATGAAGACGGCTTTGTTATCCACTCTGCCAACTCTTCTGCATGTTGTGGCTCAACACAGCCAGCTGCCGAAAAAAATTACAAGTGTGCCCCACGGCCACGTGCTGAGGATGCACCGTATCCATGACCAGCACTGTTGGCTGCAGACACAGAGCCTGCTTGCCCACTTTTAGTGGCCTGTGAGCGTCTGCCTTTCCTTGGTGGCCTTCCAGACATGCTGTAAAATTGGATTAGCAAAACACCACCTGAAGTTTACGAGAAAGATTACACCAGGAATGGCCTGCAGTCAGGTATAGGCTTGGCTAGACTAGAATGCAGTGGATATATATGTAGGAGACTGTATATATATATATATCTTTATGCACTGCATATCACTGAATCACCTGCCTGAAAGTGTATTTAAAAATGTACACCAGGAACTACCTGCAGTCCGATATAGGCTTGGCTAGACTAGAATGCATTGGATATATATATGTTGGAGACTGTATATACATTTAATGCACTGTAGATCACTGAATCACTTGCCTGTCTGTAGGATACTGTATAGATATCTTTATGCACTGCAGATCACTGTATCACCTGCCTGGCCTGCCTACCTGAAAGTGTATTTGAAAACGTACACCAGCAATGGCCTGCAGTCAGATATATGCTTGGCTAGACTAGAATGCAGTGGATATATGTAGGAGACTCTATATATATATATATTTTATACACTGTAGATCACTGAATCATCTGGCTGCCTGCCTGAAAGTCTATTTGAAAATGTACACCAGGAACTACCTGCAGTCAGATATAGGCTTAGCTAGACTGGAATGCAGTGGATATATATATATGTTGGCGACTGTATATATATATGTTATGCACTGCAGATCACTGAATCACTTGCCTGCCTGCCTGAACGTGTATTTGAAAATGTACACCAGGAATGGCCTGTAGTCAGGTATAGGCTTGACTAGACTAGAATGCAGTGGATATATCTCTAGGAGACAGTACATATATATGTTATGCACTGCAGATCACTGAATCACCTGCCTGCTTGCCTTGCCTGAAAGGGAGATCTAGATACACAGGATACAGTGTATATATATATATATATATATATATATATATATATATATATATATATATATATATATATATATATATATATACACTGTGAAAGGATCACAGCCGATCACGTGGGTAAACAGCCAGCCAATGGCTGTTTACCAGCGTCGGTGACAAGTAGCGTTCCCGGGAACACGCTGCCACCGACGTGCACGCGCAGCGCACTCGCGATTGCGCGCATGCACCGTGCACAGTGGGGGTGTGACCATCTGTGATCGGCCGTGACTTCATCACGGCCAATCACGTGGTAAACAGCCAAGCCCAATGGCTGTTCACCCCCCTCGCTGGCGAGCAGTGTCTCCGTGACACGCCACCACTGAAGAAACAGAGATGCGCGCGCACGATCTCGCGCATTCCCTGTTTAAACGGGAGGACGTCATATGACGCCCTCCCGCCACAATAGGTGTGCCACCTGGCCGTCACTTGACGGCCGGCGGTCAGCATCTAGTTAAAGTACTGTAGAATTAAAGGCAATTTTTTCATTTATTTTATTTTGGATAGAGTAGTGGAGGGTTTAGCCATTTTTTTTTTTTTGCCATCTGTGTTACCTAGGTTATCAGAACTAGTGACCCCTTTGGAGGTTTTTGTCTATATTATTGTTCTGGGGACAGAACAAATATTGGGATTTTCTTTCACTTTCACTCTCAGTAATAATGGTAAACAGGACAAATGAGAGGGTAAATCTCCCTAATGGGGGCACAGATAGCTATAAAAACCTGACCTGTTCTAATCCCTCCCACTCTATTGAAAACAAAAAAAGGTTTAACCTTTAGCTATACTTTAAGACTAAAAATTTGTCTAAGGCTAGATTATGTACTTTATGTTGGACTAAAGGATTTACATAAATACAAAACACTGTAAATTACATTTTCTGTTTGGATTCACAATTAAAAGAAGCATCATTTTCCATCCAAAACCATTGATATTCTCGGTTTTATAATTACTCTGATGACTTTTTTTCCGGTGCTGTTACTTTTAAAGCATGAAATTGGAATTATTTTCAAACAACATGGATGAATCCATCATGGTTGATTAAAAAGGGATTGCATGTAATAAATAAAGTATTGGGAAATGTTAAGTGCATGTTATTTTATAGAAAGATCTTTAGAAGTTTAATGATCCATTATCAAAAGTGGAACATCTCAGAAAAATATAATTGCTGTTTACTGCATGCTTTTTTTCTTTGTTCCTACCAATATTCTCCTGGAGATGACATGAATGTTAATTATTTACCAAATCTTACAACATAACAACATTGTTAACATTATTTATATTATTTAGAATGGCAAGGTAATGTTTTTTTCCAGGAATATAATGCAACATGACATTGAACATAAACTATACTGAAGCGCCAGGATCAGTGCTAGAAATCAGGGGGGCACTGTACAGCCCCCCCACCCAAAAAATATCAGAACAATATTTTGGTAAAATTACACTAAGACCCTAATGACACTAAGACCCCGTTCACACATTTTTTCAATTCAAAGCTTGACACTCATAAACGCTCAACAAGCAAAATCCCATTCATTTCAATGGCCCCTGTTCCCCTGTTTTTTGTCGACTGTCCCTCACAAAAATATGAGCTACTTTTCAGGCAAATTTCAGTGTTTTTGTCCCCATAGACTTCAATGGAAAACTCCTGAACAGTGAGAAATTTGCGTTTTTTCAGGCTTTTTTTTTAGCTCAGACAGCAGTTCCCCTCCCCTTCTCTAGCATCACTCCACACCTTACCTAGGTTTCTATTGGCCACAGAAAAAAATGTCTAAATGAAAAGGCCTGAAAAATGCATATAATATTTGCAAATCTGCTTAAGAAATTTCTCACACTTGGAAAAAAAAAATCCTTGATAAATGCATGAAAATGCTCAGCTCAAGTGTGAATGTAGCCTAAAATCATTAATAGTGGACACAGACACAGCATAACTTACAAAAATGCTGCTAAATCTAAAATATAAAACTGTACCGAGTTAAAAAAAAATAAAGCTCTGTGTGTGAATGAGATCCTGGGGCTGGCCAGGGGGGAAGGAGTAGAATCTGGCTTTCAGCTGCTACGGGGGGGGACTACATGGGATGAGCTCCATCCTGCACAGATCACCCCCCCCCCTCCTGTCCAGGTTCCCTTCTCTTCTGCTTGTCAGCTGCTTTTCCCCCCTGTTGAAATAATGGGGTCTGGGTCCCATCGGTGGTACCTCCTTATGGGTGGCCCTATGAAGCCCACACAAAAAATCATTGTTTTATTTCTGGGCGAATTCCTACCTAATTCTCAAAGGTGTATCCAGGGAAATACACTTTTCTTCCTTCAATTGACACCCTCGGTTATTGGTTTGACTTAGACTTAAGCCCCATACACATTATCAGATTTTCTGCTGACTTTTGTCTTCAGATTTACCAAAACCATATAATATGAGGTCAAACCTTAGGAGTTTCAATTTGTATGCAATCAGACAGGCCCTTGCATTACATGGTTTTGGTAAATCCGAAGGAAAAAAATCATCAGAAAATCTGATGTGTGTATGGGGCATTACATTGTTTTATTAATCTACAGTATATTGCTACAGTTGAAATAAATAGTTGAAATGTTTGTGAACTGTATCTCAGTTGTAATTCTGTGCAGGCAATTTTGTGATTAACACTTTTGTTTCAAAGTCCATAATCATCCTGGTGATTACACTATTTACTTATGTCATTTTTGCAGCTTGCTGTATTACCTGCCCATTCAATGGACAATGAACCAGGTTCATCACACCTAAAAAGGAGGAACCACTGTCCCACAGCCACCTACATTGCATGTGGTTGCAGGATGGTTATAGAGTAGCCCAATACACTTGAATATGGTTTGATTTATGCCATGGCTGCAGCATTTGCACAGCCCTGAGTGACTGTATATCCTTCATTGGGTGAACAATTGAGGGGAATTCAACTGCCTTCTTTTACCTCTGCCCATGTGAGCAAGTCCTTAAACATGTTCAAAAATCCATGTTTACCCCCTTAACCACTTAAGGCCTGAGCCTCTTTCTGAGATTTGGTATTTACAAGTTAAAAAATTTTTTTTTGCTAGAAAATTACTTAGAACCCCCAAACGTTATGTATTTTTTATAACACCCTAGAGAATAAAATGGCAGTCGTTGCAATACTTCCTGATGCACCGTATTTGTGCAGTGGTCTTACAAGCGCACTTTTTTTGGAAAAAATATTTTTTGAATTAAAAAAATAAGACAACAGCAAAGTTAGCCCATTTTTTTTTATATTCTGAAAGATAATGTTATACCGAGTAAATTGATACCCAACAAGTCACGCTTCAAAATAACGCCCTCTCGTGGAATGACAACAAACTTTTATCCCTACAAATCTCCATAGGCGATGTTTAAAAATTTCTACAGGTTGCATGTTTTGAGTTAGGCCGCGTACACACGGGCGGACTGTTCGCCCAACTTTGTCCGCTGAACAGTGTTTGGGCGGACAGTCCGCTCGTGTGTGGGCTTTCAGCGGACAGTTTCAGCGGACAGTTGGACGGACAAGGTTTTTCGGAAATTCCGAAAAACTGTCCGCTGAAACCTTGTTTGAGCGAACAGTCCGCCCGTGTGTAGGCTTGTTCGTCAAACAAAGTTGCGCGCATGCTCAGAAAGGATTTTCACGCCGAAAGCTATAATGCAGTGTATAGGACGTCGTATTTTTCGTCCCGTCGTACGTGCCGTTCACGTCATCGCGCACGGTTTCAGCAAACTGTTCGTCCGTCGTGTGTGGCCATGTCCGTCCATGCTAAGTTTGAGCGGACTGTTTGCCGAAACTGTTGGACGGACAAAGTTGGGCGAACAGTCCGCGCGTGTGTACGCGGCCTTACAGAGAAGGTCTAGGACTAGAATTATTGCTCTCATTCTAACAATCGCGGCAATACCTCCCATGTGTAGTGTGAACACCGTTTTCATATGCAGGCGCCGCTCAAATATGCGTTCGCTTTTGTACTCAAGCTCGCCGAGACGGGACTCGTTAAAATTTTTTTTTCTTATTTATTTTACCTTTTATTGTTTTATTTTTACATTGTTCTTTAAAAAAAAAATGGTGTCACTTTTATTCCTATTACAAGTAATGTAAACATCCCTTGTAATAGAAAAAAACATGACAGGAGAAAATGAGTATGAATATGAGATCTGGGGTCAAAAATACCTCAGATCTCATATTTACACTAAAATGCAATAAAAAAAATGTAGTTTACAAAAAAATATTTTGCTTTAAGAGCTTTGGGCAGAAGTGACGCTATGACATCGCTTCCGCCCTGCAATGGTATGGAGAAGATAGGGGACATCTTCCCCCTCACTCGTCTCCATACCCAACAGGAGACAGGATTCGATTCCCTCCACCACTGCCAGCGGAGGGCACCAGAGTGCAGTGGGGGAGCCTTCTCCCGCCGCTGATAAAATTGATCTTTTGGTGAAACCGCCGCAGGGATCACTTTTATCTGAAAGCGGACTGTCCGCTGAAGGGGAATATACCGGGCTTATGGTTGCTAGCTGCTGCCATAAAAACGATATCCCTTTTCAAAATACCAACGTATAACGACAGCGGGCGGTCCATAAGTGGTTAAGCACTGCCCTACATACATATACTGCAGCAGGGTGGCCCTACCTGTGCATGATTGCTTTCATCTCATGCTGCTGTAGCCATGCTCCCACTGTGATTGGACACAGGGGCAGCCAATCAGCAGGCCACCCACGATCGTTTGCTGGAGTAAACAAGGCAGACTTTTGTTCTGTCATCACATGTGTCCTTTTCTCAAGTCAGCCCATCCCCCACGCAGAAGAAAACACACCCAGGCAACACAGTTAATACTTTGATTGCCCTTGATGTTAACCCCTTCCCTGTCAGTGTCATTTATACAGTATCAGTGCATTTTTTATCACTGAATACTGTATTGGTGTCACTGGTCCCCAAAAAGTGTCACTTAGTGTCGGATTTATCTGCTGCAATCTCCCGCTAAAAATCGCTGATCACCGCCATCAATAAAAAAAATAAAAAGTCCATAAATCTGTCCCATAGTTTGTAGATGCAATAAATTTTGTGAAAACCAATTAATATACGCTTATTGGGATTTTTTTTACCAAAAATATGTAGCAGAATACAAATTGACCTAAACTGATGAAGAAATTAGATTTTTTAATATTTTTTATTGGATGTGTTTTATATCAGAAAGTAAAAAAATATTGTTTTTTTTAGCAAATTTTTTTTTGTTTATAGTGCAAGAAATAAAAACTGCAGAGGTGATCAAAAGAAAGAAAGCTTTATATATGTGGGAAAAAAATACATCTGGGTATAGCATTACACAACCATGCAATTGTCAGTTAAAGTGCAGTGTCGTATCGCTAAAAATGGCCTGGTCAGGAAGGGGGTAAAACTGTCTGGAGCTGACATGCTAACATGAAGCGCTAGCAGATCCTAATTTTCAAATACATTTTATCTACCCCCCCTCCCCCAAAAAAACAAACAAACACACACATCGTATATACTGCTTCTTACTGGTGTTTAACCCTTTCATGACTAAACCTATTTCTGACATTTGGTGTTTACAAGTTAAAATACGTATTTTTTGCTAGAAAATTACTTAGAGCCCCCAAACATTATATATATATATATATATTTAGCAGAGAATCTAGAGAATAAAATGGCGATTGTTGCAATATTTTATGTCACACGGTATTTGTGCAGCTGTGTTTAAACGCAACTTTTTGGGAAAAGGGACAATTTCATAATTCTAAAAAAATTAAATAGTAAAGTTAGCCCAATTTTTTTTTTTTTATAATGTGAAAGATGATGTTACACCGAGTAAATAGATACCAAATATGTCACGCTTTGTAATTGCACGCACTCGTGGAATGGCGACTAATTACGGTACCTAAAAATCTCCATAGGCAATGTTTTTAATTTTTTTAAGGTTACCAGGTTAGAGTTACAGAGGAGGTCTAGTGCTAGAATTATTGCTCTCACTCTGACGATCTCGGCGATACCTCATATGTGTGATTTGAACACCATTTACATATGCGGGCTGACCTCCGTATGCGATTTCATTGCTGCGTGAACTCGCGGGGATGGAGGCACTTTAAAAAAATTGTTTTTCTTATTTATTTTATTTAATTTATATTATTAAATTGTGTTTAAAAAAATATATATATATTTGATCACTTTTATTGCTGTCACAAGGAATGTAAACATCCCTTATGACAGTAATAGGTTGTGACTGGTGCTCTTTATGGAGGGATCGGGGGCCATTTTTAGCGATTCTGAATACTGTATTTTTTTTTAAACTGGCGCATTGGCAGCCGAGTAAACAGGAGGTGATGTTGTGACGTCGCGTCCAAGTTTACAATCAAGAGACTTGACTGAAGCCATTTCCGGCTTCGTGCCTGTTTGTCCCTAGCCGCCTTAAGTGGCAGATTGTCAATCGGGTCTCCCGGTGGGACGGGAAGCCCGTTCAGAGGTCCTCTCCCGCTCCTCTGGGATTTTAGCCGCATGGGTTGTTATCCCTGGAAAGCTGATCACTCGCTCTAAAAAACGGTACTGGGATGATGCATCATCATTCTGGTATAACCCCCGAAAAGCCGAGGCCGCACATCTGTGGACACTCGGCGGGAAGGGGTTAAATCAGTGTTTCTCAAATCCAGTCCTCAGGCCCCCCCAACAGGTCATGTTTTCAGGATTTCCCTCAGATGAAACGGCTGTGGTAATTGCTAAGGCAGTGAAACTGATCAAATCACCTGTGAAAAATAATGGAAAACCTGAAAACATGACCTGTTGGGGGGCCTGAGGACTGGATTTGAGAAACACTGGGTTAAATGATGGTGGATGCGCTATTTTTCTTCTTTCAATTTATTTTTTCCTTTATTTTCACCTGGCGATCTTGCCAGTAAAATGTTTCCTATCCTAGGGTGACATTGCTCTCTTACGGGTCTGTATCTATGGTGAAGTATTGCTATCACCCAAGATTTTTGTGGATTTGGACTACAGAACACCTACACAGAGGAAAAGTTCTAACCAGAACGGCGAATCCCATTGAAGTCTATTCAAAAATGCTAATTTTGAAGACTTATATGCAAGTAATTGGCCATAAAAGGGGTATGGAGGTCTGGGTACTGCCCTGGGGGACATGTATCAATACTTTTTTTTTAAAACAACATTAAAAATGAAAAATTCCTTTAAATATAATGCCTGGGGGGTCCCTTTAGACTGCCTGTAAAATGGCACATCTGTAGTAAATATAGAACATGCTGCAGAAAAAATTACATTTCACTCCTTTAACCCCTTCTCGCCACAATGACGGCTGGGAAATGGTTCTGTTATCCTGACTGACAAATAACATTCAGCAGAATAACATGCCGGCGCGCTCCCGTGGGGGTGCTGCCACGGGGGTGCTCCTGTGGGGGTGAACAACGCGGCGATATCGATTGTCAGTCTGACACGCCGCATCTCCGATCATTATAAGAAGCCTCTGACATTTTGGTCTTTCAAAAAGCATTTAAAAAATGTTGGTCTTTTTTAGTTTGCTTAGCAAAAAATAAAAACCGCAGAGGTGATCAAATACCACCAAAAGAGAGCTCTATTTGTGGGTACAGTGTTGTATGACCTTAGTCATTCAAAGTGCAACAGCACTGAAAGCTCAAAATTGTCCTGGGCAGGAAGGGGCAAAAGTACCTGGTATTGAAGTGGTTAACAAGGGGACCCCTGATCCCACCCCCCACCCCCTCTATTTGAATGAGTATGGGGTACATAGCACCCCTACCCATTCACCAAAAAAGTGTAAAAAAGTTATAAAAACACACACATATCCTTTATTAAAAAATAAAAAAGTTTCCCCCAATGTAAAGCCATTATCAATTACGCTGCCCCCTGCACCCAAAAAATAAATTAACAAAAACATTCCCACCATCTGTGAAGGCTGGCCAAACTACTGCAGGCTCTGCTGTTTGACAATTCTTATATAGGTAAGGCTTGAGGCCACTTAGCTATGTCACCTGGCGGCACTGTCCCCTTGTGACGTTGCAACCCAGCATGCACCAGTCTGTGACATCAGAAGGGGGTGGTGCCACCAGGTGCCAAAGCTTTGCCCAATCAGGGTGCAAAATGGACTGTACAGCGTGCAGTGCATTGCAGCACATTTGACGGGGTGAACACCCGGCCGAACATGCTGCAAATTTGGGTGTTGGACGAATGGGCCAAACAGCCAATGTTCAGCTTGAATTTATTCTTGGACCAAACCGTTCACCCAACACTGCTCCTCATATACAAAACTTAGATTAAAGATGTTTTGTAGTTCATAACCCTACTTGATATTTTAGTGCAGAAAAGGCAGAGTAGATAGAAAATTACAAGCTTGCTGGATTTTTAAAAGGGCTAATATAGTATGTTTTGCACTTATCAAACAGATATGACATAATGCTTTCAATGATATAAACAGGAGACAAAAAAGGAGCAAATAAGAGTAGTTCATATGGTTTATATACAGCTTAACTTAGTAGTTTTCTATGAATGTACACTGCAGTTATTCTGCTTGTACCTGGTAAAACAGGGTTAATATCTTCTATGTGAAAAACAAACTTGTGCATGCCACCATGAAGGTCATTGTGATGATGATACAAATATCATTTAAAGTACACACAGTGAGACAAGTAGTGGCATGGCATTTCCAAGGATCTTTACATGGTTTGGCAAGGATCGATGCTTGGAGCAAGCATGAGACAAGTAATGTGCTTGTAACATATATATTTCCTTTGCTATCCTCCATTCCTATGCTCCACTGCACATTTCTTTTAAAATGAAGGCACTTTAGCTTCATTGTATTGCAATAGTTCTACTGATATAGATATATATGCATTTTTTTTAACAAAGATAATAACAATTCACTTTGCTGTGACTTGGCAAATTAGTAATAACAATGTTCCCGATTGTTTGGACTTTGTTTGGACTTTCAGCGGAGTTCCAACAGACTTTCCGAACAAACGGACTTGGCCACACACGAACGGACTAAATGGACTACGTCATAATGTAAGACGGGACTAAAAAAGGAAGTTCAAAAGCCAGTAGCCAATAGCTTCTCTTGCGTCATATTGGGTCCATCGGACCAGCATAAAGACGAACGGTTTTCCCTATAGGAATTGAGTCCATCAGACAGATTTGAAACATGTTCTATTTCTAGGTCTGTCTGATTTTTTTTACAAAAAACAGTCAGACGATCGGATTGTCCGACAGACTGATTTCGTCTGACCTAGTCCTCATCCTTTCCAGCCTTAATTCCTTGTTGTGACACCATCACCAGGCCTGTAAAGGTCTTGCAGGGACAGCTGCAGGGAGCTCTGCTTCTATTTTTATGGGCATATCCCCCCGAAATACAGCTCCTAAGAGCCCTTACCCTAGACACAATTGGGTTGATTTTCTAAGGGCAAGGGAAGTAGCACTTTGTAATTAAATTATCATCATAGCTTAGTACAGGTGAAGCTCTGCCGACTCCCATCACCCAATTATGAACAAGGAAAATTCTGTTGTTTTTTTTCCGTTCACATGATTGGGTTTTCTTTGCAAAGTGAAATGGTATCACATTCACCAAACTCTCGGGCAAATTCCCTTGCATAGAGCAAGTAAATAGCATATTTGCCTTTAGTAAATCAACCCCAATGTGTAAGCAAGCTCTTGGGAGTCAATATATTTTTGCTGGAAAATGAATCAATGTATCTGTGTTAATAGGGATAGATATAGGTAGGGATAGGTAATCCCTCAGGCAGGGCTGAAAATCATGAATCATAGCAGAAAAGGCACTTTGTTGTCAGCTCAGTCAGGAAGTTAGAGGCCCAAAGAATTTCTGGCAGAAAACCTTGGAGAATGTGGGGTATTTAAGCCCCCCTTGCCTCATGGGGCTGTGACTTTGGCTATTTTTACTAATATTAAAGGATTTATAATGGGGTTCATTATATTGGTGAAATAGGGTCACATGACAGAGAAGCTTTCAGAAAATGAGAAGGTTAATTGGGGATTGGCTAGTTAGGGTCAGGGGACCTTAGAACCTTCTGGAAAGTGCTTAACCACTTTCAGACCGGACCATTTTGCTGGCTTAAGACCAGACCACTTTTTGCGATTCGGCACTGCGTCATTTTAACTGACAATTGCGCAGTCGTGCAACGTGGCTCCCAAACAAAATTGCCAACTTTTTTCCCCCCACAAATAGAGCTTTCTTTTGGTGGTATTTGATCACCCCTGTGGTTTTTATTTTTTGCGCTATAAACAAAGATAGAGCGACAATTTTGAAAAAAAAAACACATTATATTTTAATTTTTGCTATAATAAATATCCCCCAAAAATATATTTCCTCAGTTTAGGCCGATATGTATTCTTCTACATATTTTTGGTAAAAAAATCACAATAAGCGATTATTGATTGGTTTGCGCAAAATTTATAGATTTTACAAAATAGGGGATAGTTTTATGGCATTTTATTAATATTTTATTTTTTTACTAGTAATGGTGGTGATCAGCAATTTTTATTGTGACTGCGACATTATGGTGGACACATCGGACATTTTGGACACATTTTTGGGACCATTGTCATTTATACAGCAATCGGTGCTATACAAATGCACTGATTCCTGTGTAAGTGACACTGGCAGTGACGGGGTTAACCAGGGAGTGGCAGTGTAGGGGTTAAGTGTGTCCTAGGAGCGTGTTACTAACTGTGGGGGGCTGGGAGCAGAGATCAGTGTCACTTGTTGCTAGGCAGAAAGTGGAGAATGCTGTTTACATCGGCATCTCCCCGTTCAGCTTCTCCGTGAGATGATTGCAGGTATCCCCGTGGTAATTGAGTCCATGGGACCCGCGATCGGGCTCACAGGGGTCCCAACCGGCATGCGCGCGCCGCTGGCAGGGCGGCAATTACAAAATGGACATACCTGTATGTCAGTTTGCCTGCCCGTGCCATTCTGCCGACGTACATCGTCATGCGCCGGTCGGGAAGTGGTTAAGGGGCTATTTAGGGAACCCCCTAACTGGAATTTTTGCCAGTTGTCAGAGAGGAGTCATAGAGAAGAGCTTCAGCAGAAAAGCTATAATATCACAGAGCTCTGAGGTGATCCCCTGGCGTCATGAAGACTTTAGTGAGGCAGCTTTTAGAGTGAGCGGAAGCAGTGGGAGGAGAGGAGTGAATTCTGAGCTGTATTGCCTTACCTACGGGTCAAGATTCAGTGGGAGCAGGTGGAGCGCATAGCAGAGGAGCAGAGCAGACAGAATGGGATGGCGATGGAGCTCCGCTCAGCCATGTTCGAATTATGGAGGGAAAAGATCCGGCAGGAGACGTGTCCGTAGGTCAGGAGACAGGAAGGCATCATTCGAGGGGGAGAAGAGAATGGTTGTAGGGCAAGAGGCAGCGCCAACAGCGTAGGAGCTTCAGCCCAGTCACACGCCCTCCCCCTGGAGGCAGAAGAGAGAGGACGGCATAGGAGATGGGAAGGAGGCGTGCAGGCTCAGAGTCTTCCATGAGGGGAAGAGGTGAGTGGATTCCCATTCACAATCCACCAGTACAATCACATATGGCAGTTTTGAATAATGGTAAGTTTGACACAATGAATATGCTTTCTGCATTATCATCATCTTTAGAACAATTAATTCAAGCTTTATGGAATAATAATGAAGTTCAGTCTGATCAAGTAGGGAGGGTGGTGATGGTGCAGCAGGGGTTTGGTTAGCCACATTACCACTGTCATTTACAACTGCTAAGTGTCCGGCTGTTAATTCACAGGCATTGGAATCTCCATACATTACGCAGGTACAAGAAAATAGAGGTACAGAGTGTATGCTGTGTGTACTTCCTCCTTTGGGGTTTCATCTTTCACCTGTGTTAAAGGAAAAAAAAATATGTCAAGGAGATTACATAGATTTAGTGACAATACTCCCTTCAAGGGATTTTTCTCACAGACATGATAAGAAGGTTGAAAGTATGGATGAGGATAAATGTAAGCCAGTTTTGAAATCTTTTTATAATTAGCTTCAAGCCTTCTGCATTTACGCAAGCGTATTATGTGATAATTATAATGAGAAAAGTTCAGCATTATTACAACACATCGATATCATCCTTGAGGTGTATAAGAGCTTCAGCTGGTTTTCCTGGTTGTCCTATAATGAAAGTTTTCGTCAGAAGCTAGCTGTTCAACCATCACTCCAGTGGGGTACAAAAGATGTTGATCTTTGGCTACATTTATTTTTACCTCAAAAGAAACCATTTATTTGTCAAAGCACCAATAATACAAATATTAATTCAGGGGCTGTTTACAGGAAAGGTCTATGCTTTGCATTTAATGGCAGCCATTATAATTGGTCGAACGCATGCAAATATAGGCACGAATGTGCTTTTTTTCCAGTGCCCACCCAGTGTCTAAATGTTTTCAGAAGCTACAGTTTGGTCAAAAAGACAATTTTTCCAAAAGCAGTAATGCCAGTGATTTACCATGGCTCCAAGTTTATCCACACCAGCAGAAGGCTTCATTCTTAGCTAAGGTTTTACAGTAGGTTTTAATTTATCCCCTTTTGAAGGTTCAGGATGTATGTTAGTTAATTATTTAAAATCAGCTAGAGAATTTCTTAATGTGGTTAGGGAAAAATGAATGAAGGAAGTGAGGGCTGGTAGGATGGAAGGTCCTTTTGTATCCCCTTCATTTTTGAATTTCAGGGTGTCTACTTTAGGGGTAGTCCCTAAAAAAGAACCAAGCAAATTCTGCCTCTTCCACCACCTCTCGCTTCCCTTTGGAAATTCTTTAAATGATCAGATAGACCCAGATTTAATGTCAGTGTCTTATGCATCGTTTGAATCAGTTTTACAAAAGCTGCATATATTGTAAAGGAATGCTTTAAGTCAGCTTTTAGACTTCTCACATTGAATTAAAATTGTTTTAATTCTTTAGGAATTTGTTTTGAGAATAAATTTTACCTTGACAAGTGCCTGCCAATGAGCTGTTCGTTGTCAAGAATACATTTTGAAACGTTTTCTTCCTTCATTAAATAGATAGTAAATGTAGTGGCGGATTCCACATCTCAATTTATTATTTTTTTTATTTATTTTTTTAACAATACTTTTTATAAAATTTTTCTGATACAATATATGCAAAACATATTGAACATAAAGAACAATGAGATACAATCTGAAAAACACATTTCAACAGTGCGCCTCTAGGTTTAAATTCTAACCTTATGTCCCCTGGCTTCCCGAAATACATTATTGCTAGAAGTCAGATCTCGTGTAGATTACATCCGACAAGTACTCTTTACGTATTCTATCTCAACAGTGCAGTGTAATACACTCTGTCTAGCTCCTTCCGCACCCCAACTGGGATCAAGCTGTGCCGGAAGGGCCACACAGAGTATCACTAACTTAAAAGCCTAATGCAACAGATGATAGCTTCACCACATTATTGCCCTAAATTGTATATCTATAGGAGGGTTGCCAAATACAGAGGGATTAGGATCCTTAGAGAGATTCCCATTACATATATATATAACAGTTACTTTTTATACCAATCTGTCCAGCATTTCCATTGTGCATCAAATTTTTTACAAGAGGATCTCCTGATGGCTAATAGTCTCTCATACTGATAGTTCAGGTTAACCTGTACTAATACTTCTGAGGGGTTTGGAGACAGTGTACTTTTCCAATGTCTGGCTATGACTAATTTTGCCTCAATTTATTATTTAGATGGTTTTCTTTTCATGGGAGCTGGAGAATCAGAGGACTGTCTTCATTTACTGCATTTATTCTTTTCAGTATGTAAATAGTCTGGTATTCCTCTGGCAGAAGAAAACAGTTTTTCTGACAACATCTATAGAATTTTTGGGCATTACATTGGATACAATAGTAGGTGAGTTTTGGCTCCCAGGCAATAAAATATACAAGATTATGCAGATGCTGTTAATGTTCAAAAGAAGGAAGAAAATAGCTTTAAAAGAAATGCAATCGCTATTGGATCAACTGGCATTTGCATCAAGGGTTTTACCAATGGGGAGAGTTTTTTCCAGAAGGTTGTACACAGCTATATCTGGTTTAAAAAATACCTTCCTCTCATGTCAGATTGACCTTGGAGATAAAAGGGGGCCTTCTGTCTTGGTTGAATTTCCTGGAGCAATTTAATGGGAATTCATTTTGGTAGACATATTTTATTTGTGACGATGATTTTTTATTAGCAACAGATGCAGCAGGATTGGTTGGGTTTGGAGCAATCTGGAGAGGCCATTGGTGCGCATCTGCTTGGCTAAGCCAGTAGATCTCCAATGGTTTCTACAGAAATATAGTGCTTTTAGAGTTATTTCTGGGAATTGTTTCTTTGGAGTTATGGGGTTTTCAGTTTGTGAATAGGAGAATATTACTGAGTACAGGCAATATAAGTGTATGTTTTGCAGTAAATTGTCTCCACAGGTGGTTTCGTTATTGCACCATTTAGTCTTTCTTTGTGTAAAATGTAACATCTGGTTAAAAGCTAAATACATTCAAGGTAAGGTTAACATCATAGCTGACGCTTTCTCTCACCTGCAGATGGACCGTTTTTCCTCCCTACTGCCAGAGGCGGACCTAGTTGGTGCTTCATGCCCACCCCATTTATGGGATCTGGTTTCATTTTTTCAAATATTAAGAATTCAGTGGTGACTTCTACTTGGAAAACTTATTCTGCTGCATGATTACTGTGGTTATCTTTTTTTGTCTTCATTAAAGTATACCTCTTCTGAATATTCAGAACATTTAGTGTTACTATTTCTTCATTCACTGACTGTGAAGAATTACTCTTGGTCACACGTTAACATAATTATATCTGGAGTATAATTTTTTTCTACGTCTTTGCAAATGACCTGCTTGCAAATTATTTGCTTTATTGAAAGAAACTTTCAATAAAGCAGGCTATGAAAGGATACAGGAAAACACATTTGATTCATGATAATAAATCTCCTATTACACCTGAGACATTATCAAAATTATGTAGCGTATTTAATTTAGTATGCTCATTTGAATATGAAGCTATCCTGTTCAATGCATTTTTTTTCTCTCGCATTTTTTGCAGCATTCAGGGTATCGGAGTTATTACCTCCTTTGAGGGCAGGAAGGTGAGATATTTTGTTATCCAATGTGCAGTTGTTTAAAGAAAGTGTAAGGATATTTCTAAAATTTATCAAGATGGATTCTTTGGGTCTTGGCTCATGGGTATCTTTAAATAGGTACCAGGACGAAAGTATTTGTCCGGTTAAGGCATTGAGGTTATATATGAATATGAGGTTGGGGTTATCTAATTTATTATTCATTCACAGTGATGATTCACCTTTAACAGGTTATCAATTTAGAGTGATATTAAAACGATGTTTGTATCAATTACATTTGAGCCATTTAAGGATCACGACACGTTCTTTTAGAATAGGTGCAGCTACAGAGGCTGCTTGGATTGGTCTAGAGGTTAATAGCATTAAGAGAGTAGGTAAATGGAGCTCTGATGCCTATAACTTGTATATTCGTCCTTATTAATTCATTACTTTGTTTCAGGTAATCATCGCTCGGTGTGGACAGTGGGATATTCTTTTGTCTTCTGGGCTCAGAAAAGAGCGTCTGCTAGATTTGGGATCCAATCTCATTTTGCGTTAATTGGTATGGTAGAAAATGAATGGTTTGGAGTTATTTAGTATATGAGGTAGACTCTATGCTATTTTCCACCAACCTGACATTCTTAAAATTCACTTGGGGGAAACGAATTTGGCAAAATGAAGATGTTCGACTTACTGACAAATATGAAGGATACTTTTAGGTTTCTGAAGTGGTTGTTGCCAAATACAGTGTTGGTATTTTCGGAAATAATATTCAGGTTAAGATGGTTGGAATCCATTACCTTTAAGCCCTTAGAGAAAGTTTGCAAGAGAGTGAACAGAGCTTTGGAAAAATTCCTAGTTACAGATTTTGGAATTTCATTTCAGCATGTTAACCTTGAGGGTGGTATTCAAGGTATGTATCGTTATGATGGGATACAGATGGGATACATTTATCAGATGTAGGCTTGGATATACTTAATCTAAACCTGCAGACATGCATTGAAGAGTGATGGTGATGGTGATGGTGATGACAGGAGGGCTGGTTTTTACAGCCCTCTTATCGGTTGGGATATGTGAGAATATGTTTAAAAATCATGGTCAGCCTGAGTCTTATGCCGAGAGACTTAGACCTTAGACTTAGGTCCGTCAGACTTTCAACGCAGTTCTGACAGAGTTCTGACGGAGTTTCCGAATGAACGGACTTGGCCACACACAATCACACCAAAGTCCGACGGATTCGAATGTGATGACGTACGACCAGACTAGAATAAGGAAGTTCATAGCCAGTAGCCAATAGCTGCCTTTGCATCGATTTTTGTCCGTCGGACTAGCACACACACGAGCGGATTTCTCGGTAGGAACTGGGTCCGGCGGAGTTCTGGTAGAAAAATAAGAAAAAAGTTCAATTTCTAAAGTCTGTCAGACTTTTGCAAATCAAAAGTCCGCTGCAGCCCACACACGATCGAATAGTCTGCCGGAATTGTTCCGTCGGACCTTTGATGTTGAAAAGTCCGCTCGTGTGTACGCGGCATAAGTGGCTGAGTTGAGCTTTGGTGAATTCTGGATGAAGTTTGGTTGAAAAAGTTATTTAAGTAATGAAGTTTATGATGTTACATATATATACATTTGATGTAAACCAATAAACCAGACCGTGGCCTGTTTTTATCCAAACATTTATGTATGGAGTGATTTCTTTATTATGCATGTTTTTGTTTAGCCTGACGTCTATAGTCCCATGTGCATGGGTTGTAGAGATTTAATTATTTATTTATTTATTTATTTATTTTGCTTAACATACACTTTAGTTTTCAAACAATAAAGATGCCGCTCCAGGTGAGCAATCACTACAGTCCAGATGCGCTGGGTGCAAGCCACAGCTCGCCATCGATGATCAATAGGAAGAAAAGTTACAAAACGCTCCAAAAGATAGCAGAACCCACTCTTTTCAAGGTTTACAGTGGTATATGGTCAGGCAGCCCCTACCTACCTACAGGAAATCAGGCTATCATTAAATTGCTCTCAAAGAAGGGCAAAGATCCCCAGGAACTTGGCTCCTACCCTCCCATACCGCTTGTAAACAGAGATGTCAAAATATTATCCAAAATTATAGCCACCAGACTAGCCACCATCATTCCCTCTCTGATACATGCCAAATGTAACACGGGGAGGGGGTGACCATGCCATCATCACCCTTCGACAATGTCAGTTTTGAATGGCTCTCAGGCCGCTTCAATCACCTCATAAACATTGCATGTACACTTCTCCCGTGGCCAGACTGGTTGCGACTGGTCGCCTATCTGACGAATTCCACCTCCACAAGGGCACGAGACAATGATTCCCCTTATCCTTGCTCCTTTTTAATATTGCTTTAGAGCCCTTGTCTCGATACTTAACCCAGAAGGCTCCACTACATGGAATCTGTATTGGCAATCAAGAATTACGCACTTCCCTTTTTGTGGATGATGTCCTAAAATTCTTAGCCGACCCCTCCTCTGACATGTCCACCATCAAAATGGTATTCAACTAATTCAGACTTTGCTCGGGTCTCCATATATACTATAGTAAAAGCAAAATCCTTCCAATAGGCACCCTCTCTAATCCTCCCTGGGCCCATCATTCACCTTTCACAGTGGCCAAATCCCACATAACATACCTAGGCATCAAAATAGGGACAATACCCTCCTCTATCTACCACCTTAACTATCTCCCTCTTATCAAAAAGATATCCCAAGAATTGGGAAACTGGATGGATCTGCCCCTTTCGCTCCTGGGAAGATGCCACTTAGAGAAAATGGTCAGTTTTGCTCGCTTACTATACCCACTACAAACAGTCACATTACTTCGACAACACAAGGACATGCAATCCTTGAACAAAGCCATCTCAAAATTAATCTGGCAAAACAAACGACCACACATTGCTTTTACAAAATGATATCTTCCAAGAGGCGAAGGGGGCATCAACCTACCAAATGTTAGAACATATAACCTAGCATGCTTACTCCAGATAGGTATAGACTGGATTGCACAATCTTCTTGTTACTCAAACTACTCCTTGGAAACTCTCATGGCCCACCACTACCCTTTGGTGGCTCTTCTCCACTCAGGGCAGGACTTAGGGTGGTGGGGGCACCGGGGCTTGAGTCACTTTCGGGCCCTACCTTCAATATATTACTGTATTTATCAGCATATAACACGTGGCAGCATATAACATGCACCCCAAGTTTAGGCGGGAATTTAACAAAAAAACTTACATTTAAATGCCCATCAATGCATCCTTATCAGTGTCAATCTGCAGCCTTGCCCATCCATCTGCAGCCTTGTATTGCAGCCTGTGTTATATCCATCATAGGGCAGAACTGGGCATGACTGTGAGTGGAGCCGAGCAGAGTACACTCGGCTATGTATCTCGGTGGGACCTGCGGGGCCCCCTATTGGGTGGGGCTCATGGGCTTGAGCCCAGTCAAGCCCAATGGTAAGTCCGGCCCTGTCTCCACTGCAAATGGAAATCTATCCCTGTACCATTCCAGCATAATCTTCTCCTAAAGGACACTGCCATAGCCTGGAGAGAAGTAAGAAAAGGCTTGAATCCCCCCTCCCCCTTCATGTCCAGGCACCTCACGATCCAAGGGGACCCTAACTTCTCACCAGGAATGGGTTACAAACCTTTTCACATCTGGGAACAAAAAGGCCTCATCAAATTCTCCTCCCTATGCAGTATGGAAGAAAAGAATGGCTGCACACCACAGGAACGTTCCAACAATTTTATTCCAAAAATAGCAAATGACAGCCAACAAAGACAGAGTGTCCGGACCCAGGAGGTGACGCATGCCTTTCACACTGACCTCAGTGCACACCACAGGAACGCTGGAATGTTCTTGTGGTCTGCAGCCATTCTTTTCTTCCTATACACTTTAATTTGTTACCACTGGACTTACGGTACTGCCGCATTTTAATTTCTGAATACACACCTTTGCTAAGTATTTTCATATTTTGTTAGTTTGTGCATTGTAGCAGTGCTAGATTATATTTAAACTATTTGCATCATAATCTCCCTAATACTTGCATAAATCATTTGTGATTGATAGCTTGTTATTCATTTAAAACTCATCAGGTCAGTGTAAGATTTGCTTTGTATTAAAGCATTTCTTTATGGATTTTTTAAACTGCTGTTGGTCAGTAGATCTTGCCAATACATAGGAATATGTTATTTGTTTTTTTTGTTTTTCATGATTGTACAGCTTTAATTACCCATAGGATGGTGCTACCCCAATGGTGTCTTTTATATACAAGATCAGGGACAAGTACAACTTTTTTTTACCAAACAAGCAACTTCCCAAAACAATACAGTGACTATACAAATCAGCTTTATAGGTTTTCCTAACATTAATGTGCAAATAGGGATTTTTTGCCAAATTGATTTCAGCTCTATTTAATTGGATGGCATTTGGCATTGTGATAGTGCTACATTAAGGCACTCAATGGCATTGACTACTTCGCTGCCTTTGAAAAACACACACTGCTTCTGATACAGGGTAACAACTGATACCAGTAGATACAACCTCATAGTACAACATGTATATTTTTATCTAAAAAAATAATATCCTTCTTTGGTTCAGCTGTAGTTTTCCAACTATAAAAATTCTTCCTCTTGAGTAAGCAGTCGCGTAGTTATTTGCTATTCAAATTAGAAAAGCAGCATAAAGATAGAGAATGGCCATCCCCCATAACATTCCCAGTTCAAGTGCGAGGAATAAACACATGAAAGGTGCAGTGAGTTATAAGGAGAAGAAGGATGACTGCACAACTTCCAGAAACTAGATGCACTGCTTGCACCTTGACTGCACTATCATCATCATGTAAATAGAACCAGCACAAATGACTTCCAATGTATCAAAGAAATGTATTCTTAATTTAACCACTTTCTTACCGTGCTATAGGTAAAAGACTGCTACAGCGCAGTTGTCCAAAACCCTGCCCATCTTCTGCGGTGCACACGTGGGCATGTTCTGTGACTGCCGTGTCCTTTTGGACACAGCTGATCACAGATTGGGATAAAGGACCAATCACAGCAGCCCTTTACCTTGTAATCAGCTGTGTCCAATCACAGCTGATCACATGTAAACAGACTTGACAGTTATTGGCAGTCATTTTCTCCCACGCTGTGTCTGTGGGAGGAAAGAAGAGCTGTTAACCAGTAATCCTGTCAGCACATCGTTTACACTAATAATTAGGGTACTGATCATCAGTGCCCTGATTATCAGTGCAGCCCCATCAGTGCCACTTGTCAGTGCCCATTAATGCACCTATTATTGTCCATCAGTGCCACATATCAGTACCTTCTCATCAGTGTCCATCAGTGCCATCTATTAGTGCCCATCAATGCTGCCTATCAGGGTTGCCTATCAGTGCCCATCAGTGCCACCTATCAGGGCCTCCTCATCAGCGCCCATCAGTGCCTCCTCTCATCAGTGCCCATCAGTGCCACCTTAATAGTGCCAATCAGTGCAGCCTATTAGTGCCCAACAGTGCAGTTTCCACGCACATAAGTGAAGAAGAAAAATTACGTATTTGCGAAATTTCATATCTAAGACACTACATTTTTTTGGTTTGTTTGTTTAGGAAAAAAGAAAAACCCAGTGATGATTAAATGCCACCAAAAGAAATCTCTATCTGTCTAAAGAAAATAAAAAAAATGCAATTTGGCTACAGTGTTGCATGACCACACAATTGTCATTCAAAGTACAACAGCTCTGAAAGCTGAAAATTAGCCTGTGCAGGAAGGAGGTGAAAGTGCCCAGTATTGAAGTGGTTAATGCAGTAGTATAAACCAGCCATTGGATGACATCACTCCATAATAAAGATGCCTAAACTGACACTTTCTCAAGCAGGATTTGAAGAACAGTGTATAACACTCAGGGATTGATTTACTAAAGGGAGTATTTGCCCCAGAGTTTAGTGAATGTGGTAAAAATTTACTTTGCAAAAATACCCAATCATGTGCAAGGAAAATAAAAATAAAAAGATCATTGTATTCTTGCTCATGTTCGGATGATCGAAGTCAGTAGAGTTGTACCTCATTCACTAAGCTGCTCCACTTTCTTTGCAAAGCAAACAGCCTACTTTCCTTTAGTAAATCAACCCCACAATGTTTAATATACACCTCCATCCACCATTCAGGATCTGGAGGGTGTAGGGGCAGCTACAAATTCAAGAGCAGCACTAGAACATATCTGATGGGGAACCCCCTAGTGTTGTAGTACCCTAATCCTACTCCATGAATGGTAGTTGATGCCACACCCACCTTATTTTGAATGATGGGTATGGGATTATTTTGAGCATTGGACATTATGCATTTTCCTTAAAATCCTGTCTGACAAAGCTTTTTTACTATAGAATGATGTTGTCATACTACTAGTTAAAATATTGTATTGAATAAATTAAGAAAGTTGTTTTATGCATTGGAGTTAATTATGCCGATTCAGTGTGAGTGATAATGAAAATCTGAATCCTTCAGGAACTGGCTCGCTTATTAAGAGAGTCAAGTGTGGTTGTAAATCTGTAAATAGAGCTGAAAACCCCATGACAGATGGAATCTCAGCTCTCGCCAAAACTATTCTTGTTTTAGTTCTGGATAGAATGGGAGAGGGAACTTTTCTAAATTAATTTTTGTCTGTAACTTTATTGAGGATATTTCCTCTCACTTACATCTTTGTGACACGAGGACAAGACATGAGGGGATTGTTTAGTTTTGTTTTTGAACCAAGGCAAGAAGATACCGAAAAAAAGATGTAGTATTTTTGCTGTCACCTAGCAAAATGCTTAGAGTCAAAAACAGCCAATCAATATCTGAGAACATCATATATCTGTGAACGCTTGTGCTGATGCAAAAATAGCCTGTGGTGCCATTGGCTATATTTAACCACTTTCTTACTGGGCACATATAACCCCTTCCTGCCCCGGCCAATTTTCAGCTTTCAGTGCTCACTCTTTGAATGACAATTGCGTTGTCATGCAACACTGTCCCTATATGAAATTTTTATAATTTTTTTTTTTTTTCACACAAATAGAGCTTTCTTTTGGTAGTATTTAATCACCACTGGGGTGTTTATTTTTTGCTAAACAAACAAAAAAAGTCAGAACATTTTGAAAAGAAAACAGTTCTCATTGTTATAAAATTTTGCAAACAGGTAATTTTTCTCCTTCATTGATGTGCACTGATGAGGCTGCTCTGATGGGCACTGATAGGCTGCACTGATGGGCACTGATATGCTTGACTTATGGGCACTAGTAAGGTGGCACTGACAGGCACTAATAGGTGGCATGATGGGCACTGATAAGGTTGCACCCATAGGTGGCACAGATGGGCACTGATAGCTGGCACTGATGGGCACTGATAGCTGGCACTAAATATCACTGAAGGGCAGCACTGAAGGGCACTGAGAGGTAGCACTGATAGGCGGCATTGATGGACACAGGTGGTGGCCCAGATGGGCACTAATAGGCACTGGTAGGTGACACTGATAGGTGGCACTGATGGTGAGGCACTGATGGGCACTGATAGGTGGCACTGGTGGGCACTGATAGGTGGCACTCGTGGGCACTGGTAGATGGCATTGGTGGGCACTGCTTAGCATAACTGTTATAGTGTGGGGCCAATGTCCTGTTTACACAAGCCAGTAGTCGGCTTATTCTTTTCTCCTCACGCTATAAGCATGAGGGAAAAAAAGCCTGATTACCAACTTGTTTACATCATGTGATCAGCTGACAGCTGACCACGTGGTAAAGGATCGGGATCAGCCCTTTACTTGCTCCCATGGACTCAGTGATCACAGAACACGCCGCCCACACCCCTCAGGGAACACATGCAATCATGGGAGGACATACATGGGTGTCCTCCCGGCAATTTAAGCCTGCACTGTAGCCGTCTTTCGGCTATAGCGTGGGCATGAAGTGGTTAATATGCAAAGGTGGTACTATTCAAAATAATTTTTTCAAACAACCTGGCTACTTATATATTTTTTAAAAACATTTATTTCTCATTTTTCTGACTGATTGGCTGTTTTTAACCACTGGTTTCTTTTGTAGTTTTCTCATGCTGCTAATGTGTTGATTTTAAGCAGCATACCACATGATGTCCATATGAATGTGTCCTTGCATGTTGAAACAGATTTGCTTAAACCAGATCTTGTGTTTTTGACAGAAAACCTTACATGTTTTACAAAGAAAAGTATCTAATATTTGCTCAGCATGTCTTCTACTTTTCTAGTTTTCGTTCATTTCAAACAGCTCTGAAAATCCATTGGATCAAGCTGACTACCCTGCTGCCTCATTGCTATTACTTTTAAATAGTTACACTACAAGCTATTTTGGTTCCAAAATTGAATGTCAGAAGTCATTTGGCTTTGAAAATGTGATGCATTTGACTGTCTTGAGAAGCTGTACAATAAATACATGCATCCTAGTTTCTAATGCTGTTCACATGATTGTGTTATGACAGAATACTAGGATATACCATCAAAAAACATTTGAAACCTCTTAAAACAGCAATGTTTTTGCATTAAATTCAATGTCATGAATTATCTTTAATGTAATTGATAGTGTGTGTTAAACGTTCTATGGGAATAAATAATGGTACTGTGGTATTTTCACAAATGTAATTAGAGGTTAAATGAAAAGGCACAAAGGAAAAGTACATTAGAGCAACATCTCCTTAATTGCTTGCCGCCTGTCCCGTCGTCAAATGACTGCGGGGCGGTGCGGCTCTCGTTCTGGGACAACATCATATGGCGGCTTCCCAGAACAGCCACTCTCGCATGCCCGCAGGGCAGCGTGGCGATCGCAGCCTCACCATATTGCTAAGGACACGGCTCGACCCTGCGTCTGCGTTCGTGGCGCTTTAACCATGTGATCGGCTGTGTCCAATCACAGCCAGTCACATGTAAACATGGAGATTCCGGTAATCAGCTCTTCTCGCCTCACACTGATAGAGTGGGGAGGAGAGCCAATCAGCGGCATCTCCACGCAGGGGCACATCTAAGAATGTAATCAGGGCACTGATCATCAGTTCCCTGATTACAATATAGCAATATAGTGTCACAAATCAGTGCCCACTATTGCCCACCAATGCCAGCAATCAGTGCCCACCAGTGGCAGCAATCAGTGCCCACCACTGCCCACAAGTGCCACCAATCAGTGCCCATTAGCGATGCCAGTCAGTGCTGGCAATCAGTGCCGCCCATCAATGCCCATCACTGCTGTCAATCAATGCCCATCAGTAATGCCCATCAGTAATGCCCATCAGTGCCACACATCAATACCCATCGGTGCCCATCAGTACTGCCTATCCATGCCCACCAGTGCCACCTCATCAATGCCCACCAGTTCATCAGCTCACATCAGTGAAGGCGAAAAATGACTTAGTCACAAAATTTACTGACAGAAAAAAGTAAACAACATTTTTTTTTTCAAATTTTTCTGTAAAAAAATAAAAAAAAATAAAAAAAAAAACAGCAGTGATTAAATACCACCATAAGAAAGCTCTATTTATGTGAAGAAAATTATAGAAAATTTGTTTGGGTGTAGTGTAGCACGTGCAATTGTCATTCAAAGTACGACAGCACTGAAAACTGAAAAATGGCTTGGGCAGGAAAGGGTGTACTGTAAGTGCCCTGTAGACAAAGTGGTTAAAGTAGAAGCCAGAGAAGCAAACCAAGACAAGCAAATTAGAGTTTTTTGTCAATCAGACCACTTTACCCCTGTAGGATGCTCACATATAATGACTAATCTATGGCACTGCTATTTAAATCATTTGTAATTATATGCATTATGTGCATTTGTTGTGACTAGGGATGAACCAACATTTAGAGTTTTAATTTCCTTGAAGCTCCAGCAAACAATTAGGAGATTTTGGTGATGTTTCCCCAAAATTTGGGGGGTAATGAGGAATGCATAATAAATGTTTTTTGAGGCTTTTAAAGGTGAAATGGCCTTTAAATGGCCCTTAAATAGGCTCTAATGATTCCTCACCGGCCCCTCATTAATCTTATTTTTTTTTGCTGTTTTTTATCATAGAAAAAAACAACTACAGAGTGATGTGGGCTGTCTCTTACTAGATTGTGGGCAGTGTCTTGCTGATCATATATGTGGGCTGTCTTTTGCTGGTTATATATGTGGGCTGTCTCTTGCTGGATATATATGTGGGCTATTTCTTGCTAGATACATGTGGGCTGTCTCTTGCTGAAAAGGGATGGGTGTTATGTTCGGGTCAAACATGAGTCCCACTCGAACATTGGCTGTTCGCCCGTTCGCCAAATAGCAAACTATTTGGGGTGTTCGCTGCAAATTCGAACACCCTTTAAAAGTCTATGGGAGAAATCAAAAGTGCTAATTTTAACCACTTGCCGACCGCCGCACGACGATGTACGCCGACAGAATGGCACGGGCAGGCATAAGGGCTTACATGTACGTCCTTGCCTGCCCGCGGGTCGGGGGCCCGATCGGGCCCCCGCCCGGTGCCTGCGGCGGTCGGTATTCGTTCGGGAGCGATCCCGGACGAGGGGACGGCCATTCATTCATTGGCCACCCCCTCGCGATCGCTCCCGACGAATGAAAATGTCCGGTGACATCACTTCCTCTCCTGTAATGTAAACACAGGAGAGGAAGTGATGTATTCTCTCCTCCGTGTCGGTATTTTTCGTTCCGGCACCGAGGAGAGAGCATCGGTGAGTTGCACAAGCACTACACTACACAGTAGAACATGCCAGGCACACTCACACCCCCCCTTTACCCCCCGATCACCCCCCAATTACCCCTGCCCCCCCAGTCACAGTGACACCAATTGCTTTTTTTTTTTTTTTTTTTTGCATTGGTGTCATTTGTGACTGTAATAACTGTTAGGGCAGTTAGGGTTAGCCCCATTTAGTTCTAATGTGCCCCCCTAACCCCCCCAATAAAGGTTTAACCCCGTGATCACCCCCCCTCGCCAGTGTCACTAAGGCTGGGTTCACATTGCAGCGGTTTATGAGAACGAATGTGATTCGCACCGCACTGCAGTGCAAATCACATCCGATCTCTGTGCGATTCGAGTTCAGCCATACAGATAGTATGGCTGAATTCGTGTCGCACCCGCCGCACCCGCCGCAAATTCGCACGGGACCCTTTTTTTGGCCCGCAGCAGAATCGGATCGCATGGGTGTTCACACCATGCGATCCGAGTTTGCAGATCGCACTGCGATATGCGAACTGATCTGGGGGTGTCATTAACATTTCACTGACACTCCCAGCAGTTCGCATAGGGCAGTGTGAACTGCCGCCGGGAGGCATGCGATGCGGGAACCCGCCGCGGATTCGTGGCGTTCCTGCATCGCTCCAGTGTGAACCCAGCCTAATAAGCGATAATTTTTCTGATCGCTGTATTAGTGTCACAGGTGACGCTAGTTAGGCAGGTAGGTATTTAGGTTCGCCGCAGCTTTTTATAGCGCCAGGGACCCCCATATACTACCGCATAAAGCCCCCTGATTTCCCCCTAGTTAACCCTTTCACCAGTGATCACCATATAACTGTTACAGGTGACGCTGGTTGGTTAGTTATTTTTTTATAGTTTCAGGGCACCCGCCATTTATTACCTAATAAAGGTTTAACCCCCTGATCACCCGGCGGGTGTCATTTGTGACTGTAATAACTGTTAGGGCAGTTAGGGTTAGCCCCCTTTAGTTCTAAGGTACCCCCCTAACCCCCCCCAATAAAGGTTTAACCCCGTGATCACCCCCGTCGCCAGTGTCACTAAGGCTGGGTTCACATTGCAGCGGTTTATGAGAACGGATGTGATTCGCACCGCACTGCAGTGCAAATCACATCCGATCTCTGTGCGATTCGAGTTCAGCCATACAGATAGTATGGCTGAATTCGTGTCGCACCCGCCGCAAACTCGCACAGGTCCCTTTTTTTGGTCCGCAGCAGAATCGGATCGCATGGGTGTTCACACCATGCGATCCGAGTTTGCAGATCGCACTGCGATATGCGAACTAATCTGGGGGTGTCATTAACATTTCACTGACACTCCCAGCAGTTCGCATAGGGCAGTGTGAACTGCCGCCGGGAGGCATGTGATGCGGGAACCCGCCGCGCATTCGCGGCGTTCCCACATCGCTCCAGTGTGAACCCAGCCTAATAAGCGATCGTTTTTCTGATCACTGTATTAGTGTCACAGGTGACGCTAGTTAGGCAGGTAGGTATTTAGGTTCGCCGCAGCTTTTTATAGCGCCAGGGACCCCCATATACTACCACATAAAGCCCCCTGATTGCCCCCTAGTTAACCCTTTCACCAGTGATCACCATATAACTGTTACAGGTGACGCTGGTTGGTTAGTTATTTTTTTTATAGTTTCAGGGCACCCGCCATTTATTACCTAGTCTCACTAGTGTACCCCTAAATTTAGGGGTGTCTACTTTCCAAAATGGGGTCATTTGGGGGGGGTTTGTGCCATCTTGGCATTTTATGGCCTTCAAAACTGTAACGCCCTTAGAAAGCCTGAAGGCGGTGCTTGGTTTTCGGGGCCCCGTACGCGGCTAGGCTCCCAAAAAGTCCCACATATGTGGTATCCCCGTACTCAGGAGAAGCAGCAGAATTTATTTTGGGGTGTCATTTCACATATGCCCATAGCATGTGTGAGCAATATATCATTTAGTGACAACTTTGTGAAAAAAAAATAAAAAAAAATTAAAGTTTGTAATTTTCCCGCAACTTGTGGCAAAATATAAAATATTCCATGGACTCAAAATGCCTCTCAGCAAATAGCTTGGGGTGTCTACTTTCTAAAATGGGGTCATTTGTGGGGGTTTTGTGCCATCTTGGCATTTTATGGCCTTCAAAACTGTAATAGGTAGTGAGAAGTGAAATCAAAAATTTACGCCCTTAGAAAGCCTGAAGGCGGTGCTTGGATTTCGGGGCCCCGTACGCGGCTAGGCTCCCAAAAAGTCCCACATATGTGGTATCCCCGTACTCAGGAGAAGCAGCAGAATTTATTTTGGGGTGTCATTTCACATATGCCCATAGCATGTGTGAGCAATATATCATTTAGTGACAACTTTGTGTAAAAAAAAAAAAAAAAAATATTTTTTGTCATTATTCAATCGCTTGAGGCAAAAAAATATTCAATGGGCTCAACATGCCACTTATTAATTTCCTTAGGGTGTCTACTTTCCAAAATGGGGTCATTTGGGGGGGGTTTGTACTGCCCTGCCATTTTAGCACCTCAAGAAATGAGATAGGCAGTCGTAAACTAAAAGCTGCGTAAATTCCAGAAAACGTACCTTAGTTTGTAGATGTGACAACTTTTGCGCAAACCAATAAATATACAATTATTGACTTTTTTTTTACCAAAGACATGTGGCTGAATACATTTTGGCCTAAATGTATGACTAAAATTGAGTTTATTGGATTTTTCTAATAACAAAAAGTAGAAAATATCATTTTTTTTCAAAATTTGCGGTCTTTTTACGTTTATATCGCAAAAAATAAAAATCGCAGAGGCAATCAAATACCATAAAAAGAAAGCTCTATTTGTGGGAAGAAAAGGACGCAAATTTTGTTTGGGTACAACATTGCATGATCGCGCAATTACCAGTTAAAGCAGCGCAGTGCCAAATTGTAAAAAGACCTCTGGTCATTTACCAGCAAAATGGTCCGGTCTGAAGGTGGTTAAAGGCTTATATGCAAGTTATTATCACAAAAAGTATTTGGGGACCTGGGTCTTGCCCCAGGGGACATGTGTCAATGCAAAAAGTTTTAAAAACGGACGTTTTTTTGGGAGCAGTGATTTTAATAATGCTTAAAGTGAAACAATAAAATTGTAATATTCCTGTAAATTTTGTACCTGGGGTGTCTAATTTTTTTAAAAAATGTCATGGGTTCCCCCCAAAAATCCATACCAGACTCTTATCTGAGCACGCAACCTGGCAGGCCACAGGAAAAGAGGGGGGGGACGAGAGAGCGCCCCCCCTCCTGAACCGTACTAGGCCACATGCCCTCAACGTTGGGAGGGTGCTTTGGGGTAGCGGCCCCCCAAAGCACCTTGCCCCCATGTTGATGGGGAGAAGGGCCTCATCCCCACAACCCTTGCCCGGTGGTTATGTGGGTCTGCGGGTGGGGGGCTTATCAGAATCTGGAAGCCCCCTTTAATAAGGGGACCCCCAGATCCCAGCCCCCCCATGTGAATTGGTAATGGGGTACAAATGCACCCCTGCCATTTCACAAAAAAGTGTCAAAAAGGTTAAAAAAGACAAGAAACTGTTTTTGGCAAATCTTTTATTGATTTCTTCTTCTTTCCCCGCTTCTTCTTCCATCTTTTTTCTTCTGGTCTTCCTTCTATGTTCTTCTTCCTCCATCTTCTTCTTCCTCCACTTCTTCCTCTCCTTCTTCCTTTGGTCTTCTCATCTGGCATCTTCCTCCGGGTTCTTCTCCAGTTCGTCCTCTGCAGGATCTACTTCAGTGGGAGTCTTCTGTTAAGGTGACAGTTCTTATATAACTGAGGGTGGGGCCACCCAGTGACCCCACCCCCCTCTGATGCACAGGGACTTCCCTATGGCTTTCCCCAAGTTGTCAGAAGGACCGGGGTCACCGGGTTGCCCTGACCTCCGTTATAAAAGAACTGTCACCTCAACAGAAGCTTCACACAGCGGAAGACTCCCAATGAGGCAGATCGTGTGGAGGACAAAGCGGAGAGGAAGCCAGAGGAAGATGCCAGACAAGAAGACCAAAGGAAGAAGCGGAGGAAGCAGAAGAACATCGAAGAAAGTCCTGTAGGAAAGAAGATGGAAGAAGAAGTGGGGAAAGAAGAATAAATTAATAAATGACCGCCTCTTGTCTTTTTTTTAACCTTTTTGACACTTTTTTTGTGAAATGGTAGGGGTGCATTTGTACCCCATTACCAATTCACATGGGGGGGCTGGGATCTGGGGGTCCCCTTGTTAAAGGGGGCTTCCAGATTCAGATAAGCCCCCCACCACAGACCCACACAACCACCGGGCAAGGGTTGTGCGGATGAGGCCCTTCTCCCATCAACATGGGGATGAGGTGCTTTGGTGGGCCGCTACCCCAAAGCACCCTCCCAATGTTGAGGGCATGTGGCCTGGTACGGTTCAGGAGGGGGGGCGCTCTCTCGTCTCCCCCCATCTTTTCCTGCGGCCTGCCAGGTTGCGTGCTTGGATAAGAGTCTGGTATGGATTTTTGGGGGGAACCCACGCCATTTAAAAAAAAAATGGCACATGGTTCCCCTTAAAATCATGGTATGGACTTTAAGGGGGACCCCCACTTAATTTTTTTTTAATCTTGGTTCGGGGTTCCCCTGTGGGGAAATTCCATGCTGTTTTTATCAATGAACTTTTATGTGTATTGCCGGACCGACAATTCATTATAGCCGGCGCTAGCGATAGTACTTTTAAATTACCTTTTTTCCTTTAGAAATGTCATTTTGCACTCCGACTGTTCTAAAATCGGGAAACATGCGCCACTTTGGAGGCATACTATAGACACCCCCCAGGTACAAATTTTAAAGGAATATTACACTTTTATTGTTTCATTTTAAGCATTATTAAAATCACTGCTCCCGAAAAAATGGCAGTACTAAAACTTTTTTTTGCATTGATAAATGTCCCCTGGGACAGGACACTTTTTATAACAATACCATGCATATAAGCCTTTAAAATTAGCACTTTAATTTTTGTGTCCCATAGACTTTAACGGTGTTCGTATTTTTCGAACAAAGTTTTTTCCTGTACGCATGTTCTGGATGCGAACCATTGCTGAATATGGAGATATCTGGAAGTGCCTCTGAGATTACTTTGGTAAGCGCTGGATATTTCGAATGTTTTGTACATTTTACTTATTTGCTTTTTATTTACAAATTCCATACAAAAAATACCTTATATATCCCCACAAAATAAAATACTTGTTTTCCTGTTCTCTAAAGGGGCAGTGCTGGGTGTTTAGGGGTGGAGACAAGGGGTGGTCCAAGGGGCAGTTCTAGGGGGTGGGTAGGAGGCGGTTCTAGGGGGTGGATAGGGGGTGGAGACAGGTGTGACCTAGGGGAAGGGGTGAGTTCCTGCACCTTTTTCTGAGAAGAAAAGCCCTGGCTATAGATACATGTATTCTAAATGCTCTTTATCTACCAGTTTTGAATTCCTATAGCTGATATATTTTTTCTTTTAGTTCCCTAAAATACAGCTTGCCACAATATGATGTTTGAAACATAGCACACAAAAGTCACAGTGCAAAATCTGGCAAACAGAAACTAACATTTTGCTAAATCTAACTTCAAAGAAAGTTACTGAGTACATCTGTTTTTAGCCTTCTTGCAAAGGGTTTGCAGTTGTGCTTTTTTTATATATAATTTATTTTCTACAGATTCTCTGCAGAGTTCTAGCACACAATGTGAAGACTTCTTTAGCTGACTCCATCTGATATTGTGGATAATATCTTTAAAACACAGGTTAGAGGACCCATTCATATCCCATTCATATATCTTGTACTTATTATTTGATATTATTAGTTCAAAAGATTGCAAAGCCCACAAAAAAGCAATAAGCAAAGTTCAAAATGCAATAAGGTTAAAAACAGATAACATTGGCAGTAAAAAAAAATCATTACAAGTTTTTTGAGATAAGAACGATACAAAAAAAAAAAAAAATGTTAGAATTAGCTCTAGAATATTGTATAATATATTTGAAGCATACAAACCTTTTGTGCAGTGCTTTATCAGTCAAAAATAGTACAAAGCTTTTAGTACTAAAAGCTGTAATTAGTAGCTCGTTGATGCATTTTGGAAAGCACAATTGACTGTTCTTAAACTACAGCATATTTACTCACCAATTCAATGATAAGTAGACATCAGTACTCTCAGATATATGTCATAATCTGTACAATTCTTTTACCTATGTTGCATTCTGCTTTCATTTGTCACTAACTGTGTACAAGTGACAATAAGAATACGGTATGGTAAGAATAAAATTCATGTGCATAAGAACATTTTCTGCTTTTCCACATGAATAGCCTTTACAAAAATAACAACTATGTGTAAAAAGTCTTAAAATATGTCTACGATTTATTTTTAGGAAACTCATGAAAAGTTTCCTCAGAAACGAATAGACAGCAAGGAAAATATGTGAGCTGCTAAGTGCTAAGGAAATTCAAGAAACATTGGAGCTATATTAATGTCCAAATGTCCATGAAGGTGAGATATCCACCATGCCATGTAAACTTAGCAGACGGAGGTTGTAGATATAGATGATGAAAGAATCAGTACAGCTGTAGTTTAAAGCTTATAAAGCAATCTGACGTTTTACTTTAGTTGATGGTCAGCTGCACAAGGAGAATTTTAGTACTTAGGGCTCATTTATATTACATTTGTGTCATGTTGCCCTAGACATGTGCGAAAAGGGAGGCATTTTTCATGATGTAATCAAAAAATAACGGGGCGTTTAAAGAGGAGTTTCCCTGAAAAAAATTAAAATAAATTAAAAGTCAGCAGCTACAAATACTGCAGCTGCTGACTTTTGATAATCGGACACTTACCTGTCCCAGGGTCCAGCAATGCGGAGGAACGAAGCTGTGCTTATCTCCCCCTCCTCACGGCAGAGCCGGCATTGCAACTGTGAAGCCACAGCAGTGCACCCACTGCGTATGTGCGAGCGGCGCAACGCGCCATGTTTGGCCGCGCAGTCATATGGGACCTGTCACAAGTCCCAGATGACTGACAGGAGGGAGGGGGTAGAGCTGAGCCCTTCCTGCGCCGAGGGGAAGTGACGTCAGGAGCCCAGGCACTGAAGGAGGCAGACTACAAGGGATCCCCTAGCAACAAGCATTTAGAGGTGAGTTACATTTATTTTTTTCAAAATGTTTTTTTTTTTTGGGGAATTTTAAGCATTTTTATTTTTGTTGTGTGGAACACCACTTTAAGGGTGGCCTCACAATATTTACATAACCTTGCAGGGAACACCAAAGCATCATAAAAATATTTCAAAATTGTATTATGCAAAGTTAAAAACATATATAGCTCTCAATACATACAGACAAATTCATCAAGAATAAGGAGTGACTGTCATGTGTACTGATTCAACAACTCCTGCCTCCACACTGCTAAACAAACCTATTACAACACTCTCCATGGCCCATCTCACCACCTGTCCCCTGGACCCTGTCCCTTCACAATTGCTATGATCACCTTCTCTCTAACCCACATCTTCAACCTCTCCGTCTCCTCTGGCACATTTTCCTCCCCACTCAAACATGCACTGGTTACCCCAGTACTTAAAAAACCCTCACTAGACTCCACCTGTTTGAATAACTTAAGACCCATCTCCCTGCTCCTGTTTACCTCCAAGCTCATCACACACCCTGTTCACGACAGAATGAGTTGCTTCCTCACTGACAACAACCTTCTTGATCCCCTACAGTCCGGCCAACGACCTACTAATGGCTAAAACCAATGGCCAGTACTCCATACTCATACTCTTGGACCTCTCTGCTGCCTTCGATACAGTTTACCACCTGCTCCTCCTCTGCAAACGTCTCTCCCTTATCCTCTATGATTCTGCTTTCTCCTGTCTCTCCTACCTATCTCAGCACACTTTCAGGCCGCGTACACACGGGCGGACTGTTCGCCCAACTTTGTTCGTCAAGCAATCCGACAAACAGTCCGCTCAAAATTTGCATGAACGGACTTGACCACACACGATGAACGAACAGTCCACTGAAAGCGTGCGCGATGACGTGAACGGCACGTACGACGGGACGAGAAATTCGACGTCCAATACACTGCAATGCAACCTTCGCCGTGTAAATCCTTTCTGAGCATGCGCGAAACTTAGTTTGTCGAACAAGCCTACACACGAGCGGACTGTCCGCTGAAACCAAGTTTCAGCGGACTGTCTTACGGAAATTCCGAAAAACTTTGTTCGTCAGACTGTCCGCTGAAACTGTCCGCTGAAGCCCACACACGAGCGGACTGTCCGCTGAAACACTGTTCAGCGGACAAAGTTGGGCGAACAGTCCGCCCGTGTGTACGCGGCCTCAGTGTCACTTACAACTCCATCTCAGCTTTCTGTTGGGGTACCCCAAGGCTCTGTCTTATTCTCTCTCTATGCCTCTTCCCTGGGCCATTGATAACTTCCCATGGCTTTCTTATACCACCTCTATGCTGATGACACCCAAATCTATCTCTCCACTCCTCAACTCACCCCCTTGATCTCCTCACAGATCACATGACTATAGGATGCTAATCACAATGCAGAAAGAAAGGCAGGCAGCAGAGAATGGGGGGGGGGGGGGGGGTAGGTAGTGAGTCTTGCTAATGTAACCTTCCCTCCTCAATTACCTTCTTTTTGTCAACCCAACAGTGGCTCATAATGCAGGAGATAGTAACTGACAAAAACATTTTTTTTTTTTACTCCCAATAGGTACAGAGCAGACCGTTTGTATAATGTGCACTTTCTCTGCTCTTCTTCTAATCCTGCCATAGTCTCATTATCTGACTATGAGGAACTATATTGTAAGTCCTCGCTATGCCCAGGGCAGGTCCACATAGTGTGGGCCTTTTTAATATAACGATTTCTGGAGTACATGTGTTCAGCGCACATGTTCAGATTTCCCCATTTTGTATCATCCTAATGCTAGCTTGACAAAACTGCTAGCTTTGCAGCTTATCCCAATCTAGATCATGAAATCACCAGTTTAGGTAGGTTTATAACCTGTGCTACATCACAGTGGCCTTTACTTAGATACCACTGTTTTTCCCAGGAGAACATCTCACAGGACATCCCCCAGGACATCCCCCAGCTGCCATAAACATGTGCAATACAATGAGGCAACATGAAGCAGAGCAGGAACATGAGGAGGAGGGCTAGGGTGCTGGCAATGGGGGGGGGGGGAATTAGGCAGGCCTAAAGGAGGACATTTCACTCCTTCAAAAACCCTAGAAGTTTATGCGAGTGGGGTTATATGGGGGGAATCAGATCCCTCTGCTGCAGGCTTGTGGTGAACGGTGCCTCTTATGCTGAAATATCTGTGCAAGGAACCCACAGTTCAGGCCATCAAAGAGAATAACCACTATTGGGTTCTCACCAATACATAGGCAAAATGACTAAATTACTGCCATCATCCCTTGGAAGTCCCACATGTGGCACTTTGAAGAATTTCTGCATAAAAACCTCTTTCCCTGCTTTAATGATGCCTGAATCCCCTGATCCTCTGATTCCTGAAAAGGAGTTTTTTTTTTTAATCCACAGGGCCGGGCTGGGTATAGGCAGTAATCAGAGGTAGCCTGAACCAGCGGCAAGAGCTTTCACAATATGCGATGGAGTTTCTGACTTGCAGCCAGAGTGCTGTCTTGGAGAGTCCATCAGGAGCTGCCAAAATAAAAATGCACTTAAAGAGGAAGTAAAGACTTATTTTTTAATTGTACCTACAGGTAAGCCTATAATAAGGCTTACCTGTAGGTACAGTGAATAACTCCTAAACTTGCACCGTTTAGGAGATATTTACTATGTACCCCGCCAATTCCGTCATCGGTCCATGCGCTCTGAGGGAAAGGCCATCTGTGCAATCTCTTTTATATATTCTAGTGGAAAATTCCTGGTTGGATGGTCCCAGAGTGGCAGATTCCCAGCCACCATTTCAAGAATTTACCGCTGCTAGAGGAAGCCTAATATACATTTGTACAAGCCTTCAGCATAGCAGGGGGATGAGAAGCTCACTTTTAATAACCTAGGGTAAGGGTGTGCAGTGTTTTTGGGTGCTCAGTGTTTTTACTTTTTTTCTTTTAAACACAATGAATAATAAGTGCCTGATGCACTCTAATTACCTCAAGCTAAAAGGTACAATCTAAAACAGAGGCCTCCAAATTGTGGCCCGACGGCTGGATGTGGCCCTCTGCCTGCCTTTATCCGGCCCTTGAGGCAATATTCCTCCCACCGATACGAGACACTATTCTTGTCAATAGCACCTTTAAAAATATATTTACCTAGAAAAATGGTGATGTGTTCAATACTTATTTTACCCACTGTATATGTTTTCTGTCTTTTCTCACTAGTAGTGGCTATCCTCCTGAGGAAGTAGGCAGAGGGGACAGTAAGGGAGGAAATACCTCCAGATATACATTGCAGCTCCCGGGACATAGCAGGTCTCACAGCCACCGATGGGAGACAGCTAAAGTGACAGGCAAAGAAGTGAGCCTGTAAAAAAGATGATATAAAAATCCATAATATAAACTATGTGCAGATGTGTTGACCAAGGACAGCAACAGACCAGGTTGTAGGTGTCTTCCACCTGGCTACAATATATGCAGAGAAAATAGTCTGGTGTTGCCAGTGACGCACCTCCATCCCTAAATTGAAAACAACAAAAAAAGAAGTATGCCCGTGGGACTTTAAATGAGATGAACACAAAACGATCAATAAGAGTATACAACTGTTTATACTCTGACAGTAATCAACAATATTTAAAATGAGCTCTGTTCAATACTTGCTACATTTTTGTGTGACGATGATGGTAAAGTACCACTGAGTGGCAAGATGTGACACATAGTCAAAGTGAAGATTGGTGCCAGATAACTACCAACCAATTTTAAAATTGCCGTCAATAATTTTTAATGCCGCAATGAGTTTAAATGATGAAAGGTTACTTTTGTAGAAGAGTACAATGCACTGCTGCCATACCAATGAAGAGAACAAGACCCGCTGGTTTGGTGAAGTTTCTATTGCAATACACCACTGACACTGCTGATCTAATAAGGTAGAAGAATAATATGTATAATTTGTAAGACCTTCAAATGTCATCCTATCAAAGTTTAAAAAAGTTTGGAGAAATTTGCAGAAAAAAACACCCAACCTCCAGTGGTCCCTTCATTGCTTTCTTTGTAACTTGTTATTCCTCTCTCGTTTCGTTCACCAGTCCAGTGTATTTAGAAGTCTAGTTCTGTGGCTATTTCTGCCTGTGTACATATATCAATAAGTGAAAACACAGAAACTCTGCAAGTTTCAGTAATAAGGGAACATAGGAATGAAAATGCAGCTGACTCTTGCACACTGCTGCCTGAAAATTCTCAGTTTTCAGGCATACAGGCTTTTTATTTACCTGATCCAATTCCAGCCCATTGTTTTCAATGTGCCTGTACACACACAGTTGGGTAAACGTGCACTGCTTATAGATCAGTAAAAACAATAAAGAAATCAGAGTTGCCGGTCAATATTTTGCATGCACCGTATAAGTGCAAATACATGCAAATACAAACATATGCAACACTTCCTTCATTAAAATAAAGCTAGAAGAATTTTTATGCTTGTACGTGCACACTCACAATTACGTGCAAATATGCGCAAGTAGTACATCCTCGCCCATCCTCGCTTTTGTTTCCGCCAGAAATGTCTGATGCTCATATATCAGTACAGTGTGCAAGAGGCCTTATTCAACTGGAATGCATTTTTATTCAATTGAAAATAAAATATACCAACTAGGTTGTAACTTTCCACAAAGCAGTCAGTGTTGTCCTCTGTGTATTATACATTTATAATTTATGCATGGGATTGTCAAGAGTGAGACAGCATTACTATGATGCTTTTAGTGTTCATATACAACTTTCTATATATGCTGCAGAATACACTTCTGCTTATAACAATGTTCCCTTCATTACTCAGAGGACTCTGAGAGAAGGAATTATTCACTGATTTTTTGTTGTAATGATTCTCAAGGTACACATAAAAGAATTATGTGTGTCATTTTAAAAAATGTTTTGTGAACATATTACTGGTTTTTCTGGGAAATAAACATTACATTATTGATGCTAACTCCATTATAGCATTACGAGAAACTCCCTCAGAGTTTCTTATGAGAGCAACTGTAAATTCATTGAACATTTGCAGAAATACAAAGCAAATGCCTGTATGATTGGCATTATGACAGTACATTTGAAGAGTGAAAATGAAAATATATTTTGCTTTATTATGGTAAATTGAAATGTTGACCAATCATTGTGTGACTGCTCTGAGACAAATTATCTTTTATTGGAGTACAGGTTCACAGGCATAGGTGTGTGTGTGTGTGTGTGTGTGTGTGTGTTTGTGTGTGTGTGTGCGTGTGTGTGCGTGTGTGTGTGTGTGTGTGTGTGTGTGTGTGTGTGTGGGGGGGGGGGGGGGGTGCATTTACTGTTTGTGCTGCTTTAGTGTGTGAATGCTAAATATATATATATATATATATATATATATATATATATATATATATATATATATATATATATTTCAGTCCATGTTAATTTATGCCTTTAGCATTAGTATTAGAAATGGGCAGAACTGCCCAGTTTCGATTCACCAAGGGTTTAGTGAATTTTGCTCAAAATGTAGTAAACTTTTTTTTAGAGGTGGATCCCATGGAGGTCTGTGGGATGTGAATCTTCAGCACTTCAATGCGGGGCATCTACAAATGCAAAAAAAAACAAAAAACATACCATGCAACGGGGAGAGGGTCTGTTGATGTGACTTTGAGGTCACCATCGAAAATACACAAATCCTTTAACCACTTTCCACTCACGCTATAGCCAAATGATGGCTACAGCGTGGGCTTCCAGTGCCAGGAGGGCACACACTTGTAACTTCGGAGTAACTTCCTTTGGACTCGGCTGATCACAGAACAGGGTAAAGGGCCAATCACAGTGGCCCTTTACCATGTGATCAATTGTCGTCCACTGACAGCTAATCAGGAAGTAAACAGAAGCCGATTACCAGATTTTTTTCTCCTCACAATCAGCTTCTGTTACAGGGACATCAGTCCCAATCTGTGCTGCTAATCAGTGCCCACGAGTGCCATCTATCAGTGCCCACAGTGCCACCTTTCAGTGTCAACCAGTGCCATCTTTCAGGGCCAATCAGTGCCCACAAGTGTCACTCTTTAGTGCCATCTTTAGTGCCATCACCTATCAGTGCCTCATCATCGGTGTCATCTAACAGTGCCACCTATCAGTGCCTACCAGTGCCACCTACCAATGCTCATCAGTGCCACCTATCAGTGCCCATCAGTGTTGCCTATCAGTGCTCATCAGTGCTGCCTATCAGTGCTCATCAGTGCCGTATATCAGTGTCACCTCTCAGTGCTCATCAGTGCCAACCAATGCCACCTATCAGTGCCTCCTCATCAGTGCCCATCAGTGCAGGGTCATCAGTGGCCATCAGTGAAGCATATCAGTGCCCAGCAGTGCACAACAAAAATTACCATTTTTTTTATTTAAAATTTTATAAGAAATTATGAAAAAAAACTTTTTTTTAATCAAAATTAAAAGTTTTGTTTTGTTTCTTTATCAAAAAATAAAAATAAAATCCAGTGGTGATTAAATACAACCAAAATAAAGCTTTATTTGTGTGAACAAAATGATAAAAATTCCATTTGGGTACAGTGTACTGCAAGGGTGCCAACCGGTGGCCCACGGAGCCCTCTGATGTGGCCTGCAACCTCCTGCTGTGGGATGGGGGGTTGGCAAGCCCCCTGGGACAACAGCTGGCGATACCTGAATGGAAAACTGTTATTAAAGGTAAGTTTATCACTTAAATCAAGGTGTATATATGGGCATATCTGTTCTGCGGTGGTTACTGGGCTGCTTTCAAACTGATCCGCAGGTGCAGTGCAGAACACCTGTGGGCTACCTGCACTGAGCCATAGACATCTGTTGCTAGCTGCAGGTTTGGTGCACTTTCAGAAAGTGCACCACACCTGCAGGATATAATAGAAGTCTATGGCAAAGTAAAGCTGCTGGAAAGCCACAGGTGCAATTGTCTGCACCCTCTGTGTGGGTAAACCACAGCGCATCAGTGTGAAAACAGCCTTAAGCCCCATTGACACTATCAGTCTGACCCTCCATTCACTTCTATCGAGCTGCAGATGTAAATTGACTTGTAACCGTTTACACCCCACCTACCTCCAATCCGATCCGATCCCTTCTATCTGGGCAGATGGGATCCAAGGGCCCATAGAGTAGAGTGTGTTTTGCATATGCAGAGCGGACATGGAACTGTCATCCGTCTGCTCCACTCGTTGTGGCCCACGACCGGTTACCAAGTCGCTTAAAAAGGTTGGGCACCCCTGGTGTACTGCATGACTGCGCAATTGTAATTCAAAGTGCAACAGCGCTGAAAATTGGCCTGGGCAGGAAGGGGGTTTAAGTAGGCAAGTGGCAAGTGGTTAAATAACAAGCTTGGGGTTGCCAAAAAGCTGTACATTGTGTTATGAAAGAGTATGGTCTTCACAATGAACACTGGTGGTGCATATTTGGCTATGGAATAGATTTTTTATTTATTTTTTACATCTAACTTGGCTTACATATAGCAGCACCCCAATCTGATTAGTTTCAGTTTAAAAAAAAAGCTACTTTCAGGTAGCTTTGGCAGCAACACGTGCGTTTTTCATCAAATGTTAATAAACCAACTTTGACTTGTAGATAAAATTTGGCCAGTTGCTTGCTGTGACTTTCTTTTTCACTGCTGGGCAATTTCTATCAAACTTTCATTAAGAATGAAAAGCTTGCAGATGATAACACAGTGTAAAATTCACCAGCAGCAGGATATTTTTAAATCTGAAATTTTCAGCCAATTTCAGAATTGGCTAAAATGTGCTAAAGACAAAAAGTACAGACAGGTTTACTGAAAGGACTAAGGTACCAAAAATGAAACAGAAGTGTAAGCTTGGCCAACAGCAAACCAAATTTAACCCCCTTCCCTTCCTCCCTAGCATGACTTTAAACAGTTCAGAACGCCTGTGGGTTAGGAACCAACTTGGGGAGGCTCAAGATGGACACCGGCTCCTGGCAGACCCAGATCGATCGATGAGTGTATGTGCTCATCCATAGCTATTGAACTGCATTCCTCTATACATTGACCTATGGTGGCTCGAGTGGATCACTGACTCTCAGCTCACAGTGGAATGTAAAAATTGAAGGAAGACTGATGCATTACCGTTGATAAAATCCAAAAATGTATTTTAAAAATGCACTTACAGACTATTAAAAATGAATAGCACAGATATATTGTGATGGCGCGACCACCTGCAGTCCAGTCCATGCGTACTGATGTCACGGCTGACTCCATACAACGCATTTCGCCTAAAAAGACATCAACTGGGATCTGGGTCTGCCAGGAACCGATGTCCATCTTGAGCCTCCACAAGTTGGTATACAGATGAACACAGTCCAAAGTTGTGGATCAACACACATGTTCAGTGACCTGTTTGGGTTTGGTAAGCAGCCAATTTTATTACCTTCGAGCACGGTGGTGTCATATGACAAGTTCTGAGAGGCGACCACATACTTTTGGATCAGCATACAATTTCACTTGGGAATTTTCCACTCGTTTTTTACAGATCACTAACCTTCTATTTCACCCCCAATCGAAAAAATGTATTTCACGTCTAGAGTGTTGTTTATCTTCTATTTTTTATAGTAACTGTGTTAACCTTATTGCAATATAATATTTGTGTATCTGGCAGTGACACTTACCAGATAGCTATAATCACATACACTTTGTCACATATACTTTGTTGCCTCTACAAATGCTCACTCTTGTGTTTTATATGTATTCACATCATGATTTTTTTGTTTTTGTTTTTTTGTTGGTTTTTATTGTGGGGTTGTTTCATAATTTCAACATTTAGTCAGTGCATCTTATACATTTAATCACAATCTTATTTTCCGGTGTTCAGGGAGTTTCAGGTGCAGCAGGCATTTGTTAATTACTGTCCAGCGCCTCCTTTTTACACTCACACATTAATTCATTTTGTACCGTGTGTTCTTGCTGAATATGCAAAAATAGGCCTTACAGTTATTAAATCTCAAAACCTAAAAGTAAACTACCCCTGCAATTATTTTTTTAATTCAGAACCTTAACAGACTAGGTAATTGGATGAATGCAGTTTACTAAACAGGTGCAAAGTTAGAGTAAACCAATGCAAAGCAGGTTCAGGATGACAGCATGCATACGCTGCAAACCTGTAGTCTCCTTTGCGAGAACATGTAACATATTGACCTTGCAGGAGCACAGTTTTGAAATGTGAACCAAGTATTGCCTCAGTCAAAAGAAGTGACCTTCAGAAGTGACAAGTCACTCATAAGAAGCGACCTTCATGGCAGGATCGCCAGGTATTACTTTAATGAATGCTGCTGTTTTAAAACTGTTAAAAATTACCTTTAAAATAGAATTGTACCATTTTTGTCATCACTTAACTCCAAATTTTCTTCAAAAATTACCTTTAAAAATAATTTAACATGTTAAAGCTTATATTCACTTTCCATTTTGTTCTGGACTGCTCAGTAATTAGGGTAGATGATACCAAATACATTATCCTTATTGATTGTTTATGTTCCATCTGTAAATGTGAGCTTCCTTAGAGTGCTTAGCATTTATCATGTTTATTGATATCAAACTAGTCATGCATTTTGGTTTTATATGACTTTGTAAAAATTTAAATGGTAAGGCCTATACACATGATATGAAAATCGGATGGAAAAATTTGTACGAAAAGGTGTTTGCCGATTTTAGGATCGTTAGTACTATGCTTGCGACAGACGATTTTGCTTTTTCGTCAGACAAAAGCTGGATGTGCAGACTATAAAATTTTTGACGGATGTGAACATGTCATCTGATTTTTGTTTCATTAATATGGTTTTTATATGAAAAAAATCGTTAGAGCAAGACTACACATTCTCAGAATCAAAAGAATACATACAAAACTATTTAACACATTACGTCACTTCTGACGTTATATTCTGTCGTACGAAAATTTTCGCATTGTGGGTAACCTCTTCACTTTTGAGGTGAGACTTACATGCCACAAAAAATGGACATTCGATCATCTGAAAATCTAAGCGGGTGTACGAGGCTTAAGATTTTTAAGGGTAAAAATTGAGGTGACTATAAACACAGTAAAACCCTGTAATTTTATTAAGCTATTGAAATACACCACGTAAATAGAATTCTATTAAAATGGCATTTGTTATGCTACTTTTTTGTCTCAAGATTCAATAAAATTATACTGTACCCAAAAAAAACATTTATTTGCCATAAATTCATCCTAAACTTACAACAGGAATAACAAATGTCTATTGTACAATTTATTAGGTGCATTGCATTGTTCTAGGTGTATTGCACATTTTTGAAAATTTAATACATTTAGGGATTGGTTAAAGCCCCTCTAAGGTTATTTTGTACTGCCTTTTCTTCATGTTGCTCGTGCACACACCTAGGGCATGTGCAGAGCGGCGATCGGGGATGCGGCTTGTCACCCTGACACAGCCCAACCCCCGATCGCAGTAAAGAGCCAATGAAATTGGCTCTTTACCACGTGACCGGCTGTGTCCAATCACAGTCGGTCACAGAATGTAAATAAACCGCGGTAACGAGATGTTACTGGGTTCTCCTCCTCACACACCGATCGTGTGTGAGGAGGAGATTGCGGTAACATCTTGTTACCGCCTAGTGTACACCAACACACACTGATTCCACCCCAATAAAGAGGACCTGTCACCACCCATCAAAGTACCTGTCATCACCCATCAAAGTACCTGTCATCACCCATCACAGCCCTTCTGAGTACCCGAGTACCTGTCCCAGCCCATCTGAGTAGCCGAGTACCTGTGCCAGCCCATCTAAGTACCCGAGTACCTGAGTACCTGTCAGCCCATCTGAGTACCTGAGTACCTGTCACAGCCCATCTGAGTACCCAAGTACCTGAGTAACTATCAGCCCATCTGAGTATCTGAGTACCTGTCACAGCCCATCTAAGTACCCAAGTACCTGAGTACCTGTCACAGTCCATCTGAGTGCCGGAGTACCTGAGTACCTGTCACAGGCCATCTGAGTATCCGAGTACCTGAGTACCTGTCAGCCCATCTGAGTACCTGAGTACCTGTCAGCCCTTCTGAGTACCCAAGTATCTGAGTACCTGTCACAGCCCATCTGAGTACATGAGTACCTGTCACAGTTCATCTGAGTACCTGAGTATCTGTCACAGTTCATCTGAGTACCTGAATACCTGCCACAGTCCATCGGAGTACCCAAGTACATATCACCAGCCCGTCGGAGTACCCAAGTACCTGTCACAAGCCCGTCGGAGTAACGGAGTACCTGTCACCAGCCCGTCGGAGTAACAGAGTACCTGTCACCAGCCCCTCAGAGTACCCAAGTGCCTATTTGCAGACCATGCCTCATAGAATACACGGCAAGGTGTTTGCTTTCCAAAATGGGATAATTTTAGGGGTAATTCCATTGTCCTGGTGCTCCAGGACCTTCAAAATTGTGATAGGTAGGAATGAAATGAGATGTGTAATTTATGCTCCTATTACGCCTGAAGGTACTGCTTCCATGTTGGACCTCTGTATATGGCCAGGCTGTGTAAAAGTCTCAGACATGCAGAATCGCAATACTCAGGAGGAGTAGCAGAATGTGTTGTGGGGTGTAATTTTTTCTATATACATGCTATGTGTTATAAATATCTTATAAACTGACCACGTTGTGTAAAAAGAAATATGTTTTCATTTTCTTTCCACGTTTTCCGAAAGACTTGTGGAAAAAAATGAACTGTTCAAAAGATTCATTATGCCTCACAGAATATACGTTGGGCTGTTTGCTTTCCAAAATGGGGTAATTTTGTAGGTAATTCTATTGTCCTGGTGCTCCAGGGCCTTCACAAATGTAATAGGTCGTTAGGAAATTAGAGGTGTCATTTATGCTCCTAGAACCCCTGACGGTGCTCCCTGCATGTTGGACCTCTCTGTGTGGCCAGCCTGTGTAAAAGTCCCACACATGTGGTATCGCCGTATTGAAGTGGTTAATACATAAATGAAAATATCAAACCCAAGGCGAATAATCCAGGTACTGCCAAAGTCAAGCTGAGGTCAGTCCATGAAGATTTGTAGCATGTAACCCAACATATTTCGCTGTGAAGAAAATGGCTAAAAATTATACCAAATAGTAGCTGTAGTTTAAAAAATTGCTGTCTGTATTCCTACTGGAGAGTTTTACCCTGGAATTGTCCTGGTGACTATTGTCAACACAGTAGAATGTAACAAGAAATCCAAAATGTTGTTGTTGTTACCAAAACAGGATGTGTATCACTTGTTGTATCTCTAGGAGAGGAAGTCGAGGCAAATCTTCCAAATAAGAAAAGGCAGCACAAAATAACCTTAGAGGGGCTTTAACCAATCCCTAAATGTATTACATTTTCAAAAATGTGCAATACACCTAGAACAATGCAATGCACCTAATAAATTGTACAATAGACATTTGTTATTCCTGTTGTAAGTTTAGGATGAATTTATGGCAAATACATGTTTTTTGGGTACAGTATAATTTTATTGAATCTTGAGACAAAAAAGTAGCATAACAACATACCATTTTCTAATAGAATTCAATTTACGTGGTGTGTTTATAGTCACCTCAATTTTTACCCTTATTGGTACGTATTTTTCTTCATCAGGGGAGGTTTACATTTGGGTGACTTTATCTTTATCTGAAGCATAGGTATAGTTACATAGTGTTTGCACTATAGTACATAAGAACAGGTAGTTTTACATAATAAGCTATATAGTATTAGACTTAAAGGTACATGAATACAAGGTTTACTAGGAGAGCATGAGGAAATAATGAGATAAAAACAATTACAGGGGATCCATGTTGGCTGAGAGAGTCCATATGCGCAGCATAGGCGAACAGGCATGCAACCCCGGACCAGCCACTGATTCACATCCACAAGAAACACCCTGATGACTGCACCAGCAAAAAAGTAATAATATCTAAAAGGTCAGTGAAAAACTAAAGGAAATTATGCCTCATGCAGATATACTGTGGCAGAATGGCACGGGCAGGCAGAGTAATGTACGGGTACGTTACTCCCCCAATGCCCGAGGCGGTTGGCATCGTTCCAGGAGTGATCCGTCCTGAGGGGGAGGTCACTGATTCATGGCCACCCTCTGACGATCACTCCTGGCAAATGAGAAGCTTCCTCTGCTTCTGTAATGAAAAAAGAAGCAGAGGAAGTGATGTAATCTCTCCTCGTGAAGCCTTTTCGTTCCGGCTTCCGAGGAGAGAAGACATCATAGTGAGTTTGCACCAACACTACACTGACACCAGTACACATAGGCACATCAAATCCCCCTGATCGCCCCCCCATATTCCATGGACTCAACATGTCTCTCAACAAAAAAGCTTGGGGTATCTCTTTTCCAAAATGGGGTGATTTTTAGGGGGGGGGGTTGTGCCATCTTGACATTTTATGGCTTTCAAAACTGTGATAGGAAGTGGGGAGTGAATTAAAAAATTTACGCCCTTAGAAATCCTTATGGCGGTGCTTGGTTTTCGGGGGCCCCGTATTCAGCCAGGCTCCCAAAAAGTCCCACACATGGTACCCACGTACTCAGGAGAATCAGCAAAATGTATTTTGGGGTACAATTCCACATATAAGAAAAATTATAAGTTGCGCTAGACCTGTGAATCTTTTAAATAAAAAATGTATGAAAAACTGGTCTCGCCAATGAGATCAGGCCACACTGGCCAAAAAGTCAAAGGCCACGTGAGTCTGAATCTACACCAGGGAGGCACACACAGTGAGTGATCAAAAATTGGATATTAACATCTACTGCACACAATAAATCATTTTTGTGTATATAGATTGTGTATATAAATAGCCCCTTTAAATATAGTCCACAAATCAATAATGTGCAACCATGCGTAAATAAGTGAAAAACCAAATCAAGGCCATCCAAAATTCTTCAGATTTGTGAGCCGTGTCTAATCCACCAGCACTTATATGAAGATGCACTACTTACCAGAAATCTATGACCCCTGTTACAGAGGATCACAGAAAGCATGAAATAGTATTACAGCCTCCCAAGCCATCAGACCATCCTGCTGGTTTAATGATCTCCACAGCATAAGAAATTGATGAATATTCTCCAGATTGTCCCCAACCAACCGAGAATCACAGATGGATGTAGATGCACATAAAAAATATGAAGGTTCCAATAGTGTAAAACCTTAAATGTATTCTTTACTGCTGTAGGTCAGCTGGCACCTGTTGTTCCACTAGCTGGTGTTCAGCTCTGTGCACTCTGCAGCTTGCTAGCTTCCGAGGAGAGAAGACATCAGAGTGAGTTTGCACCAACAATACACTGACACTAGTACACATAGGCACATAAAATCCCCCCCGATTGCACCCCCATATTCCATGGACTCAACATGTCTCTCAACATAAAAGCTTGGAGTGTCTACTTTGCAAAATGGGGTCATTGGGGGGGGGGGGGGGTTGGTTGTGCCATCTTGGCATTTTATGGCCTTCAAAACTGTGATAGGAAGTGAGAAGTGAAATCAAAAATGTATGCTCTTAGAAATCCTGATGGCGGTGCTTGGTTTTCGGGGCCCCGTACGCGGCGAGGCTCCCAAAAAGTCCCACACATGTGGTATCCCTGTACTCAGAAGAAGCAGCTAAATGTATTTTGGGGTTCAATTCCACATATAACCATGGCATGTGTGAGCAATATATCATTTAGTGACAACTTTTCTTTTTTTTGTCATTATTTAATCACTTAAATATTCAATGGGCTCAAAATGGCGCTCAGCAATTTTCTTGGGGTGTCTACTTTCCAAAATGGGGTCATTTGGGGAGGTTTGCACTGCCCTGCCATTTTAGCACCTCAAGAAATGAGATAAGCAGTCATAAACCAAAAGCTGTGTAAATTCCAGAAAATGTACCCTAGTTTGTAGACACTATAACTTTTGCGCAAACCAATAAATATATGCTTATTGACATTTTTTTTACCAAAGACATGTGGCTGATTACATTTTGGCCTAAATGTATGACTAAAATTGAGTTTTTTGGAATCTTTTTTTAACAAATAGTATAAAATATATTTTTTTTTTTCAATTTTTTTTCCCATTTATATCTCAAAACAAAATCAAATACTATCAAAAGAAAGCTCTATTTGTGGGAACAAAAGGACACAAATTTTGTTTGAGTACAAAATTGCATGACCACGCATTTACCAGTTAAAGCGACCCAGTGCCAAATTGTAAAAAGTGCTCTGGTCAGGAAGAGGGTAAAACCTTGCGGGGCTGAAGTAGTTAATAAAAGTATTAAGACTAGTACACAGACACAGTCAGTGTGCTGCAACAGCCCAATAAGGAAACCAATCCTCGCAAGTGATGGTGCTGGGTGTTCGGCCTCATTTGCTACATGGAGAACAGCTGAGGCTGGATTCAGAGTGGTTCTCTGATGTGGAGGCGTGGGGCATAGCCTTAGGGCATGATGACGTCACGTGCCGGCGCATAACCGGTGACAAAGAAATCCCTATCCATGTCGAAGACACATTGGGACAGGTAGGAGCTCCTCCCCACACATATGGCCTGGTGTGGAGGCAGGGAAAACCCTGTCATCCATTGCCCATGCACAGGTGGAGCCTACCCACTAGGTAGTGTGAAAGCAAGGCCCAGGGAGCACACAATGTGCTATCACCAATTGGACCAAAAGGACAATGACAGCCAATATGTTTACATGTATAGGAAAATCATAATGACAAAAAACAAACCAAAAACAGGAAAAGCATGAGTGAATACCATGCAGACATCATTTACAATAGGATAAACAATCCATATTACATACATGTACTGTAGTTGTAAAGATAATCATGCAGTCAAAAAGTTGTACTATGCAAGATACATCACAATATGCAAAGATTGTGGTGTCACTGATTATAATATCCCCACAATATCAGAAAGGCACTCACATAGCTAACAGATCCATGGAACCATAATATAAAGAACTATAAATATAATTCACAGCTCCCTGAAACAAAGCCAGGAATAAAATATCTAGAGTTGAATGCCTCATTTAGGCCAGGTGGTGAAGTGGCCTCTAAATGAAATATCCATCTCAACTTGTATTGGAGGAGACTTTATTAAAATTGCCACCTCCTGAGTTGAAATGTAAGCGATCAAGTGCCAGAAAGTATACCTTTAGCCCCATACACACTATCAGATTTTCTGCTGAGTTTTTCCTTCAGAATTACCAAAACCATGTAATATGAGGTCAAACATTAGGAGTTTCAATTTGTATGCAATCAGGCAGGCCCTTCTACTACATGGTTTTGGTAAATCTGAGGACAAAAATCAGCAGACAATCTGATAGTGTGTATGGGGCTTTAGGGATGGATTCTGGGTGAACCGATGCCATATGGCGACCAATGGGTACATCAGAGTCTTGTTTGCGTATAGTGGATAAATGTTGGTATATTTGTTTCCAAAATTAATTTATAGTCTTCCAGACATAGTAGCACCCACATTCACAAGTAAGTAGGTACACTATGCTGGGAGTTCTACAATTTACATAATGTTTGGGGCAGAAATTACGTCTATTGGGTAAATCAATGTGTCTACGCCTATCCATATATTGGCAGTAGCCACATCCACCACATGCAAACATTCCCAGAGTTTTACATATATCACCTTTAATAGATTTGTATTCGCTTGCTACCAACTTGTCGCCCGCAGAGGGGGCCATCCTGTAGGCAACAGCCGGCAAGTCAGAAAAAAACAGGACAAGAAGAGAGTCCATGGTTAAAAGGTGCCAGTACTTGTTCGAAATATGCCTAACTTGTTTGTGCTGTGTCGAGTAGCTGTGTCAGGAGCCTCCCCTCCCTCCCCACTGCTTGAGCCTTCCCTCGCTCCCCGCTGCCTCCACCCCACGAATCATCACCCCCGGGCCCAGCTGCCTCTCGAGGGTCACCTCAACCGATGAGGCGGTCGCTGCCCAACCTACGTCCACACGGCATGTTCCGACGATGGGCTACCTTGTTAATCCTGCCAGTAGCATATGCTTGTCTTAAAGATTAAGCCATGCACATGTAAGTGCACATGGCCATTCAGTGAAACTGCAAATGGCTCATTAAATCAGTTATGGTTCCTTTGATCGCTCCATTTGTTACTTGGATAACTGTGGTAATTGTAGAGCTAATGCATGCCAACGAGCGCTGACCCCCAGGGATGAGTGCATTTATCAGACCAAAACCAATCCGGGGGCTCGGGGGCTCCGTCCCCTTCTCCGGCTGATTTTGTGACTCTAGATAACCTTGGGCCGATCGCACATCCCTGTGACGGCGGTGATACATTCGGATGTCTGCCCTATCAACTTTCGATGGTACTTTCTGCGCCTACCATGGTGACCATGGGTAACGAGGAATCAGGATTCGATTCCAGAGAGGGAGCCTGAGAAACGGCTACCACATCCAAGGAAGGCAGCAGAAGTGCAAATTACCCACTCCCGATTCGGGGAGGTAGTGGCAAAAAATAATAATACAGCACTCTTTCGAGGCCCTGTAATTGGAATGAGTACACTTTAAATCCTTTAACGAGGATCTATTGGAGGGCAAGTCTGGTGCCAGCAGCCGCTGTAATTCCAGCTCCAATAGCGTATATTAAAGTTGCTGCAGTTAAAAAGCTCGTAGTTGGATCTTGGGATCGAGCTGGTGGTCCGCGGCAGAGGCGAGCTACCGCCTCTCCCAGCCTCTGCCTCTTGACTGAGTATCCCAGGGGCCCAAAGCATTAAAAGTTGACCCAGTGGTGTAGTGGGTAGCACTCTCATCTAGCAGTAAAAAGGGTTGCTGGTTCATAATCCCAATCATGACACTACCTGCCTAGAGTTTGCATATTCTCCCTGTGCCTGTGTGGGTTTGCTCTGGGTACTCCGGTTTCCTCCCACACTCTAAAGAAGTGCTGGTAGGTTAATTGGCTTCTGTCCCTGGTATATTGGTGTGAGTTGAGGACCTTGGATTGTGCGCTCCTCGAGGGTAGGGACTGATGTGAGTGTGCAATGTATGTGTGGAGTGCTGCGTAAATTGACAGTGCTATATGGGTACCTTAAAATATATAATAATGATAGATGAGCATCTTAATGAGACACAATGTACAGGGATATAGACAATTGTAGACACGCACCCACACTCACCCAGGTTGAACTGGATGGACTGGTTTCTTTATGTAACTATAAGTAAGTAGTAATGATTCTAGTTTTTTTGTCATTTGAGGGTTGTTTGTGTGCATTTAGTAATTTGTGGCGGGATAAATTGATTGTCTTTCTATAGGTTTTCTTGAGACAGGCACTGGAGTATCCCCTTTCCAGGAGTCTAGTTTTCAGAGTGTCAGCCTCATTTTGGAAACTGGCATCATCTGAGCAATTTTGATATTGGCTTTAGGGGATTGATGCAAGTTTCGGATGGAAAATTGATGCGCGTAATAGTGAGTTCCCTGCTGTAGATTTACAGTATAGCTCACTGTTTTTTAATGAGGACATCTAATCTCAGTTGTGCTATGTGACATGGTGAAACTTAAATTGAATTTATTGATATTAATAGGGGACATAAATTTGTGTAAGAGATCGTCTGATCCATTTCTAAGCAGTGAATGTTCCTATTCTCCCCAGGTACAGGTTGGCGTATGATGGGGCACAACATGTCCACATCGCCACCCCCTGTACCTGGAGGTAGTGGGAACCATCAAAGCAAAGGGCGTTATGATGAAACATGAATTCAAGGGATGGTAAAATAAAATCAGTATAGTGGGGTTCACATTCGCTAGATTATGACAATGCATGGCATATCACTGCAAGGCCCTTCTCATGAGGAATCGTGATATACAGGGCCTCAACATCTGTAACCAATTGAGTGTTATCATCAATGTGCATATCTTGAATGATTTGCAAAAGTGGTTAGTGTCCCATGCATAGAATGGCATACATGTTACAAAAGGTTTAAGATGACTGTTCACTACACGACTGAGATTTTCAGTTAGGTTGTTACACCCACATATAATGGGTCTACCTGGGGGATTATGCAGCTTTGGCAAAGCATATAGGGTGGCTTCTCTAGCGAAGCCTACACTTTTGAATTCCCATATTTGTTTGGATATGACATTATGGTAGAATGCCCCATCCACCATCAGGTAAAAATCTTGAGTAAATTTGTCTAGCAGCAACCTAGGTATAGGTTGGTACCATTTGGGGTTACTGAGTTTTTCCATACACATTCCAATATAATAGATGCTGTCCATAACCATGCCATTGCCACCCTTGTCAGAGGGTTTGAGTTATTCTCTGTACGGTCAACCCAGAGGACACGGGGGCACTCTTTACATCTAGAGGAAAAGAGATTTCTTCTTCAAGTACGGAAAGGTTTCTTCACAGTTAGAGCTGTAAAAATGTGGAATAGACTCCCGCCAGAGGTGGTTCTGGCCAGCTCAGTAGATTGCTTTAAGAAAGGCCTGGATACTTTCCTGAATGTACATAATATAACTGGGTACTAACATAGGTAAAGTTGATCCAGGGAAAATCCGATTGCCTCTTGGGGGATCAGGAAAGAATTTTTTTTTCCCCTGCTGTAGCAAATTGGAGCATGCTCTGCTGGGGTTTATTTTGCCTTCCTCTGGATCAATTGTGCGCATAAAATTGGGTATATTGGATTGTACGATAATTTTTTATTTTATTTATTTGTTTTTAAGGTTGAACTGGATGGACTTGTGTCTTTTTTCAACCTGACTAACTATGTAACTATGTAATGTCATGGGTACGGTCCAGCGAGTCCAGAGCCCACTTCTCAACGTCTGTACTTTTTCATTGTTTTGCCCAGGTTCTAAAACTTGTTTTTTAGCATATAAGCTCTTAAGTAAAATGTTGCGTATGAAGAGATGTATGTCCTTCCATGGTCTCAAACGTGTCAAAACCAGATTCTGGACAAAAAGTGTCCTGGAGTACCTTAAAACCCCTTCTGCCACGTGCCAGAACAGCCATCTCATTCTGATCCAAAGGGTATGAGCATAAACTCACAACATTTAACGAGGTTTGTGAGTGTTGGGTTTGTGTATTTTGGGTAGGTGTGCTTGGGACTTTTTTTGATGGGTCTGTATTCGACCCCTCATTTGATCTAAAAAAGTGCCTATTGGTGGCTGGTGTGGACATGGAGTAGATGGTGCTGTGAGTGATGTATTGGAAGACGATCCAGGATAACTAGCCAGAGTATATGTATCTGATGTGTCACTAGTTGTACTGTAACAAGAGTGACTACCATGACTATTACCTGACCGTGGGGGAGAACCCTCCATGTTAAAGGAATCAACATGTGACTCGACACCATGGTGGCAACGTTTTTGTAATCTCTGACCTTTGTGCTGGGTAGAGGACTGGAAAGAGGAAGTGTACTTACCTGTGAATGTGGGTGCTACTATGACAGGAGGACTATAAATTAATTTTGGAAACAAATATACCAACATTTATCCACTATATGCAAACAAGACCCTGATGTATTCATTGGTCACCATGTGGCATCGCTTCACCCAGAATCCATCCCTAAGGTATACTTTCTGGTACTTGATCACATACATTTCAACTCCAGAGGTGGCGATTTTAATAAACTTCTCCTTCATTGTGAGTTGATATGGATATTTAATTTACAGGCCACTTCACTTCCAGGATTTATTTCAGGGGGCTGTGAATTAAATTTATAGCTCCCCTTTCAAAGTCTTCAATATACTATGTTCAATGACATCTTAACTTCTCTGCTTTGCGCTATATTCTTTATACTATGGTTCCATAGATCTATTAGCTGTGTGAGTACCTTTCTGATATTGTGGGGATATTATAATCAGTGACACCATAATCTTTGCATATTGTGATGTATCTCTCATTGTACGGCTTTTTGACTACATGATTATCTTTACAATTACATGTATGTAAGATGGATTGTTTATCCTATTGTAAATTATGTCTACATGGTATTCACTTGTTATGGTTTTCCCATTTTTGGTTTGTTTTTGTCATTATGATTTTCCTATAATTTAAACATGTTGGCTGTCTTTGTCCTTTTGGTCCACTTGGTGGTAGCACATTGTGTGCTCCCTGGGCCTTGCTTTCACACCACCCAGCGGGTAGGCTCCACCTGCGCATAGCTGATGGATGGCAGGGGTTTTCCTGCCTCCATATAAGGCCATATGTGCTGGAAGAAGCTCTTACCTGTCCCTGCTGTGTCTCTGACATGGATGGGATTTCTTTTTCACCGGTGGCGCGCCGGTGCATGACGTCATCACACTGTGAGGGGCGGGGCTATACTGCGCGCCTTCATGTCAGAGAACCACTCTGAATCCGGCCTCAGCTGTTCTCCATGCAACAAATGAGGCACAGCACCATCCCCTACGAGGATTGGGTCCCTCATTGGGCTACTCCTCATTTATAGTGCTCACACACAGCTGGCATGTCGTGGTTCAAGCACAGCCACTGTGATGTAAGCACTCTCACCAACACAGTGAAAGGTAGTGTACTTTTGAACACAGGCAACTCTGGGCAATATATGCCCCTGCTTTGCTGTTGCAGCACATTGGCTGTGTCTGTGTACTAATCTTAATACATTTATTAATTTCCTTTCATTTTTCTCTGGCCTTTTAGACATTATTACTTTTTTGCTGATTCAGCCATCAGGGTGTTTCTTGTGGATGTGAATCAGTGGCTAGTCTGGGGTTGCATGCCTGTTCACCTATGCTGTCCATATAGACTCTCTCAGCCAACATGGATCCCCTGTAATTGTTTTTATTTTATTATTTCCTCATGCTCTCTTAGTGAACCCCTTATGTACCTACCTTTAAGCCTAATACTATATAGCTTATTATGTAAAACTACCTGTTCTTATGTACTATAGTGCAAACACTATTTAACTATACCTATTTTTCAGATAAAGATAAATGTAAACCACCCCTGATGAAGGAAAATATATACCAATAAGTTTCCAAAACATGTTGGGTTACATGCTACAAATCTTCACGGATTGACCTCAGCTTGACATTGGCAGTACTTGGATTATCCGCCTTGGGTTTGATATTTACATTTATGTATTAATTGGTTCATTGATATACTTTGTATATTTTATTGTTTATGTTCACAATCTTTTTAATTATATTGTGTACTCAATAAAAGTGGCACTTTGTTGCCTTTTACTTACTCTGTTACTCCCATGCCTGCCTTAAAGGTCAAAGGGGGTGGCTCTTGCTGCACTTGTTGCTTATCTCTTCTCTTGATTCATGTTTATGTTCCATTCATTGGTACACCTTGGTTTTGAAGAGGGATAGACACCATTTATATGGGCTTTTTTTTTAGCTTTTATTCATGCACTTGGGGTCACTCCAGGAGTTAGAAGTTAACAATGTGAATTTGTAGAAGTCCTATCTATTGTTAGAGCAAACTGTGTTTGCCAAGGAAAGTATTTTATATAAAGCTAGCAGCAGATTTGGTGGATGTGAAAGGGCTAATCACTTTGCCTAGGCTATGTAGAGGGAGTTGAAGGTTTTGTCAGGTTTGTTTTGATAGCCTTCATCTACAAAAGATTATTTCCACCACCCAGAAATAATTTACAAGAGTACTGCTTTGAAGAAAAAAACAACATTTTAGAGAAATACATTAAACCTAAGCTATTTTACAAAAAATATGTTATAGCTTCATGAGCAATATTCATTAAAAACAAATGTGTTAATTTATTTATGCACAATTATAAAAGAAATAACATGACCATGGTCATAACAATTAACACAGGCTTAAAAAAACAGTTAACTATATTGTAATCATTATTTTTTTTTACTTTATTACTTTATTCAACAATTTCTTATTTAATACAAACAATATTAAAAGAAAAAATTCAGACGTATCCTCTAAATCCTGCTTCAAACCCCTATTTGATCCTCACCTATAAAAAAATCATTATATAATAAGTACAATAATATGATAACTAGGGGGGGTCTAACGGCCTAAAAGAGGGCTGTCTGAAATATCATTAAGGACTAGTTTCTCACCCAGCCAGTACACCTTCCCAACTCACCCAGTCCACTCATTTCAGCCAGCCATACCTCTCGCAAACTCTCAATTTCTTTTAGTTCCCTTCCTGTCACTACAACGTTTTACCTAGTAAGTAAGGTTTACATATCAATCCCTCTTGCGTCCCACCAAAGTTTCCAAATCGATTCGTATTTCCATAGCTCACTTTGCTTTATGTACACCACTTTTTCTTTAAGTATAGTCGCATTCATAGTGTTTAGCCATTCCTCACCGAATGGGGGCAGCGCCGACCGCCATCTCCGGGCAATCGAGTTCTTTGCTTGGAATAAATATCTTGTAACTGCTGTCTGCCTGTTTCCCAAGTTTCCCCCTCCTTCCACTAATCCCAGCAGGCAGCATTTTGCTTCCAGCTCAGTAAAGGTGGCGAATGCTCAATCAATGGCTCCCGTCACCCCCATCCAGTAACGGAACAATTTTGGACATCTCCAAAATATACGGCTCATGTTTGCCTCTGGATTCCCACATCTAGGACAGTTTGAGTCTAAGCCGACGCCAAACTGAAGAAGTTTAGAAGGGGTATAATAAGTTCTGTAAAGGAGGAACAAATGTGACATCCTTTGGGAGGGGAACAGAGAGACCAGCGGGGTGTCAGGGCTGGCTTAGCCCTTCCTTCGCTGGGCTGGCTGCTCAGCTGTCAGCTAATTGCCAGTTCCCATCTCTCTCCACAGTTACCAGCTGTTCCTTATCCAGCTCGTCTGACCTGCCTACTTAAAGCTGTCCAGCTCACTTCATATCTGCCTTCACCTTGGTCACATCACTAGAAACCGTCTCCTGCGGTTCTGTTCAAAGACTGGATTGCTAACATCCCTTCTGGCTCCTTATCCTGCTTGCTGTTGCTCTACTTGGATCCCTGACTTCTGGCCTGGCTGATTACCCCATCTGGTTATTGAACTTTGGACTGGCTGACTACTCAATCTGATTACTGGACTCTGGCTATGCTTTGACTACGCTTTCTCTATTTACCTTTTTATTTAATAAACAAGTGTGATTTAATTGTACTTCTGTCTCAGTCTGATTCATGGTTTCTGACATGGAGCCAGTTCCAAAATTCTTTTCCACTGTGTTTCTGTAATATCTCCCAGTTCTTTTTCCCATTTTCTCCTATACGAAGGAGGTTCCAGCTCTCCCAATCTCATCTTATTAATATGTAAATATAGTTTGGAGATTAGACCTTTCCCTGTATCTGCGTGAATTCATTTTTGAAGTATTGGCATTGTGCTCCATTCTAGAGTCATATCTCTAAATTGTTCCTTCAGAGCATGCCTAACCTGTAGGTATCTAAAAAAAGATTTATTTAGGAGGGCATATTGGTCTCTTAGTTCCTGAAAGGACTTCAGAGATCCATCTGCATATAATTGAGAGATACATTTTATTCCACATCTCTTCCATTCCCATACAACCCCGATCTTCTACAGTTCTCCCATTTTTTCATTCTCCCACAGTGGGATATATTCTGTAAGTCCACTATACTTCAAGATTGTTTTCACTGTATCTCATACTCTTGTTATAAGATTTAGGGTAGGTAGACCTAAGGGAAAAGATTGTGCCTCCAGGGCCTCTATTATTGAATCATGTGGGGTATTTTGTAAAAGTCTCTTTCTTCTTAATTCTTGGTCTGGTAAATTACAACCCCCAATATGCTTTTGTGACGCCAAGAAATAGCTAAACGGGTGTGGAATGGCTACTCCTCCCTCCTGTTTATGAAGCTGTACTTAACCAAATTCTTGCAGGGCCACCCTTCTAAATCAGTTGCCGGAACAACCTATCAATCTTTTGATACCACTTTTTATACACCCATATTGGTGAGTTGTGTAGTACGTATAGGAGTTGGGGCATCCAGATCAAGTTACAGCGGCTCACCACTGATATTGGTAAACTTTTCCAGAATTGTATTTTATCTCTACATTTAATCAGTAGCGGGATGATGTTATCTGAGGTGTAACATAGAGGGTCTCTGATATGTTTATGCCTAAGTATTTAGATTTGTCCACTAATGGGATCTGGGCCACTTCCTCAGGTAAGGGGTTGCTCAGATGGTCTACAGGTAGCAAACTAGATTTTGCCCAGTTTATCTTTAATCCAGAGATTTGGCCAAAGTTATTAATGATATTCTTAGCTTCCCTCAGTGAATCCTGCATATCTCCCAGAAACAACAATAAATCATTTGCATATAATGTGAGTTTTTCCTCGTGGTCACCTTTTCTAAAACCCCTCACCCTCTCAGAGGCTCTGAGAGCGGTGGCCAGGGGTTTAATTGTGATATCAAAGAGGAGGGGTGACAGGGGATAGCCCTGTCTCGTCCCCCTCCCTAAGCCAAATTTTTCAGACAATTCATTGTTTACCTTTAATCTGGCCTCTGGGGCTCTATAAAATATTTTGACCCATCTGATGAATCCTGGCCATCCTGGGGCATTCTAGGCAATCAAAGGCCTTGGCAGCATCCAGCGAGAGAATATCATCAAACTTTATCTGGTAGTTGGCCAATTGCTCCTTTATAATGCCCATCTCCCATTTCATGGGGTGCAGGTCGTCCTCCAGTAGGCTAACCCTCCCCTCTAAAGTAGTAGTCCTTTCCCGTACTTTCTGCATGTCATGCCTCACAAGTGACAGTTCTTCCCACACGGTTATAAGTTTGGAAGACATTTCATTTATTGAGGACTTGCAGGAGTTAATTGCGTACACTAAAATATACCCTTTAATGATGATTCTGGTTCCTACATTGGGTGGTGAGTTGTTTGCTCCTGTACTTCCTCCATTCCCTCAGCTAATAGATTTCCTATGGGGGCATTTAACCCTATTACGGGGTTTGCCTGGCCCTAACCCAGACTCTTCATAGGAAGACTAGCTCCCGACAGTGGTTCAGATAACATACTGGCATGTTGGGTCTTTGGAGTCTGTCCGTGTGAAAATTCCTTACGTTTAGCAGCAGCAGCAGCCTGACTCACTTTAGTGGTATGCTGTGATGGCATAGTCACATAGGGCAGAAAGGTGTGGGAATATATTTGTATCAGTCCCCCTTTTCACTTCTCTCCCTTCCTTTCCCTTCCCTCCTATCCTCTGGCCACCTCAGGGTCAGCAGGAGACACAGGTAGTAAAAGCAAGGGTGAGCGACAGAGGGGTACAAAAAAGGTATCAGAAAGGAAAAAGATGGGAAGAGATAGGGATCCTTGCACCCCAGCTCAAAAATAATATTGCACAGTCCAGTCTAAAATTCCCAGTTTCAGGTCATGTGGCGTAATTACTGGCATAATTACTAAAGAAAAAAATGTAACTTTTTCACCAAGATCGACAGTCTGCTATCCTGATGATGCACTGTGATCGCTTGCAATGCTCCAGCTTGTTATGGCAAAGAAAAAAGTAGAGAGGTGGGGTGCTCCAATATCACCACCCGTCTGGTGGTTTTAGGTGCTCAGGGAGGTACCTCTTGTCGAATACAGTAATGGGCAGTGGAGAGAAGCTCATATCATTCCCCTTGATCCTTGTGAGCGCCCGGTAAAAAAAGACATAAAAGGAGCCAAGGAAAGTGCAGTGGGAGTCTCACACCACCGCTGCTGTTTCCCCCTTCCCAGCTGAATCCAGCTGTAGTCAGCATCTCTGTCTCTGTTTGAGACAGGAGGGAGGTGCGCTCCGGAGCCGATGCTCCTCAACCCCTCCCGCATCCAGACAACAGTGCCGTCCCCACCATCTCCTCACTGTTGTCCACGGAGCAAAGAGCGGGACCAAGCAGGACCACACAGGCCGCTGCAGGTTCCCCCACTCGTCTACCCATCAAGTTCCGGTCAGCGGCGGTGTCCAAGGGTCTCACGTTGGGGAGAAGGCAGAGGCTGGGCTTAAGGAAAGCGAGGAGAGGGGGTGATCGCCACACTCTCACATTACACCATCATCCGCGTCCACTTCCGGTCACACCCCTGGTATATATTTTAATCATTTTACAAATTGTTTAATTAAGGAATTTTTTTCACAAGAGGAAAATAGAACCTGCTCTCACTTTATGAAAATGCGAATTGTATGGTTGCTATGCTGACCCTTTTGCTTTAAAACTTTCATTATCAATGACATGTGCAATACATAATGACAATGAAAGGGTTTAAACAAGCTTGCAATAGCAGCCATGAGATTGTTTTAGATATCATTAGCAGGCTCTGGGATATAATGTAAAGGTGATCTGAATGGCTTTATAGCCACCTGATTATTTTTGCAGGTGAAACATTCTGAAATGTGTTAAAGCCTCCCACAACGTAATAACAATGAAATACACTGTAATTGATTAAGTACCAAAATTAAAAAAAGAAAGCAATAGTACATTTTAATTTAATAACAAACAAAAAAAGAAACTGAATTAATGTATTGGTGAATATTTATCAATAATTTTAACCAAGATTTGCCTATTTTTAAATAAAAACGAATATGAAAAAATCTAATGTGGGGGGGGGGCGTGGCTACTGCGCTGCTGGATGGACGTCTGCTAACACAGCTCCGTTCCACCAACGGGAACCGAACGACTTACGGACAACATCGCTGACCAGACGGCCCTTCACCGAACATCCGAAGCTCCGGTTACCTTCGGGAGATGTCTAGAAAGTGGAGGGGAGCGGCGGCTCCAAAGAAATTGGACGATTTCTTCCGACGAGAAGGCCGCGATCCGCGGCAAAATGGCCTCCTCCTCGGACGGCTCTGCAGCATCCAGCCCTGGGAGCCGCGAGACGGACTCTCGCCGATCCCCGGAGGCCTCCACACCACTCTCTCGCAGCCCGGCCAAATCTAAGCCAAGGATGGCTTCAGACATCACCCAGATGAGCACAGATCCATTAGAGGACACAAGGGAGCTGATTGACCCCTTCACTGCCTTCCCCACCACAGATAAACCTATCTCTGACACAACGCTGAAGGAGATGCTTCTCTCCCTCCGCACCTCTATGCACAATGACATGCAACACTGCCTTAATAATTTTAAGACGGGAGAGTTGGGCACAAGAGTTGACCACATCGAAAGTAAAATGGGGGAATTCGCCACCTCATACAATACCCTGATTGATGCCCATAGCGATCAAGCCGAGGAAGTCGCATGGCTTAAGGCTAAAATCGCAGACTTAGAAGACAGGTCGCAACGAAACAATATTAAGGTGAGAGGGGTCCCGGAGGATGTCCTCCCCGCACAACTCCAGCAGTATGCACAAGACCCTTTGAAGGCCTTTCTCCCCTCCCTGCCTCAAACAGAACTGCAAATTGACCGCATTCATAGGTTGCCAAAACCTACTTTCCTCCCTGATAACATTCCTCGTGATGTCTTGATGAGAGTTCATTTTTTTCAAACGAAAGAACAACTCATGTCTGCTTTCCGCAAACACCAGAACCCGCCTGCAGAATATGCTCGCATCCAACTATTTGCGGACCTCTCACAGTTCACCATGCAGATGTGCAAGTCCCTTCTGTCTGTAACTAAGGCCCTGCACAATCACAACATCCCATACCGATGGGGTTATCCAGTAAAATTAACAGTCACCCACGAGGGCAAAGCCACTGTTGTTACCTCCATTGAAGAGGGCCTCACACTGTTACGTTCATTGGACATTCTCCCTGCCCTGACTTCAGAGGGTGCCTCTCCCTCCTCAAGTGAGCACTTACAGATGGAGTGGCAAAAGGTGGTACGCAAGAAGAAGCACAAGTAACGTCAGTATTGAATACACATCAGAAGATGTGATTATATTTTTTTATAATAACGTTCCTCTTGCACTGAGGACCTCACTCAGTGTATCTGTTCTCTCCCCCCCCCCCCTAAAAATGGGCAGCTGTTATGCCTTCGAGTGCAGGATGCACTTCTCTTTTTACAGAACTTTGTTTGTTTTTTTTTGTCTTTTATTTCTCTCCCCCCCTATACTCCTTTCCTAGAAGGTCTGGTCTCTCTGCACGCCTCCACACCCAATACTCTGGAGGAAAGTCTTCAAGCAACACCAGAAGACAACTTACAGGAGACTTCGGAGATTTACCTGAGGTACCCTCATTATCTTATTTTTTCAGTGATTACCTATGGCTATTAATATAGTCTCATTCAATGTCAATGGTCTCAACCTTCCTGCCAAAAGATCTTCTCTTTGGAAAGAAGCTATTAAATTGCGAGCTGATGTTCTCTGCATCCAGGAGACCCACTTTGCTGTTGGCTATACACCCCAAATCCGCCACTTTCCGCATATTTTTGTAGCATCTAGCACCAAGAAACAGAAGGGCGTGCTTTTCGCTATCAAAGACTCGGTTGCCTTTACCATGAAGGAACTACATGCTGACCCGGAAGGTCATTATCTTATTCTTTTATGTGAACTTAGCAACAAACCCTACACCTTGGTGAACCTGTATGCACCCAATTCTCACCAACTGCGTTTCCTGAAACGCCTTCACAGTAACATTTCTGCCAGCAAATGGGGTTCTTTGGTAGTATGTGGAGACCATAATCTGACACCAGAATACTATATGGACCCTACCTCTACAGCAAGACAACAACCACCTTCTCTTCAACCTCTCCTTCATGCAGAGGACTTGTATGATGTCTGGAGATGTCAGCACGCAAACGAACGTGATTATACCTACCACTCCTCAAGGCATAACTCATACTCTAGAATTGACTTGATTTTGGTTGATAAACTTCTTCTGCAGGCAGTGTCCTCCTCCACCATACATGATATCACATGGTCTGACCATGCCCCTGTCTCTGTCACGGTGGTGGAGGGGCACACTCCAGGCCCTGCATATATTTGGAGGGCAAATGCTCGTATTTTTCAAAATAATGCACACTCTGCAACCATAGCGGCCAACCTCTCTGAATTTTTTTCTTTAAATGACCAGTCGGTCTCTGATCCAATGATCCTGTGGTGTGCACACAAGGCATATATAAGAGGAGTAATATTACAAATCTGTGCCAGAGAAAAAAGGCAGAGGACACAAAAACTCGACCAACTTCTCACTAAGATTAGATCATTGGAGACTTAATAAAAACTGTGCTACTTTACAACTTGCTCAAAATCTTGCCCAATATCGCTCTGATCTCAGGCTTCTATTGATAGAAAAATATGATAAACATGTCAGATTTCTCAAATTGTCCCACTATGCCTCGGGCAATCGGGCAGGCAAATTCCTTGCTCAAAGGAGCTGCAAGGATCAAATCAAAAATTTCATATCTTATCCATCCTCCAACTAAAAGGAAACTTTACAATCCCAAAGACATAGCAAACTCCTTCGCTGAGTACTATGCCTCGCTTTATAACCTAAAAACAGACCCTAACACCCCACAACCGAATAAGCAGAATATAAAAGAGTTTTTAGCAAAAATTAACTTGCCCTCCCTTACCCCTGACCAACTTAACTCTTTGAACTCCCCTATTACGGAGCCTGAGATCAGGAAACTCATTAGAACCCGCCCTTTGGGAAAGTCTCCAGGCCCAGATGGGCTCCCTAATGATTACTATAGGTCCTTCCAAGAAAACCTTATACCAACACTTCAACATGTATATTCAGCAGCAATGTCCTCTGCCTCGTTTCCTGCAGAAATGCTTAAAGCTTATGTGGTCACCATCCCGAAACCAGGGAAAGAACTTACCTCACCAGCCAATTTTAGACCGATTTCCTTGCTTAATTCTGATGTTAAGCTGTTTGCAAAAGTCCTTGCACATAGACAGCTCCTGATACTGCCTGAGCTGGTTAACTCTGACCAGACGGGCTTTACTCCGGGTAGGCAGGCCTCCGATGCCACAAGAAGAGTCATTGGCATGATGCAATATGCCAGGGCCTGTCGGGTGCCTTCTCTGCTCCTCTCCTTGGATGCGGAGAAGGCATTCGACTGGATCCATTGGGGCTACATGAGACTTACCTTGCAAAAGTTTGGATTCTCGGGCCCTATCTACTCGGCTATAATGGCCCTCTACTCGTCCCCCTGTGCACAGGTCTATACGTCCAATATGCTGTCCACCACGTTTACTATATCCAATGGTACAAGACAGGGGTGCCCCCTCTCCCCCACCATCTTTAACTTACTCATTGAGCCCCTAGCAGAAAGAATTAGAACTCACCCCCAGATTTGTGGCTTTGACCTTCCAAATAGTTCACACGTTATAAATCTCTTCGCAGATGATATCATTCTGTTTCTAACCTCACCACGAACCTCCCTCTCCCACACCCATAGTACACTTACAGAATTTAGCAATATATCCTACTATAAGGTCAATTGTATGAAATCGCTTATTCTCCAACTCGGCCTCCCCCCCCCTCTTTGCAAATCACTACAGAACGCCTTCCCCTACACCTGGAGCAAAGACAGTATAACATACCTTGGCCTATAAATTACTGATATTAAGCGGTTAGCGGATGCCAATTATGTGCCCCTCATAGACGAACTTAACAAGGAAGCCAAACAATTAGCCAACACCGAACTAACTTGGTCAGGCAGACTTGCTACATTTAAAATGCTACTTTTCCCTCAAGTGCTGTATGCCCCTACCAATCCCATTAAAAATGAAATATATCAAAGCTCTGAATTCTTTACTAAAGAACTTCATCTGGAAAAATTTGAGACCTAGATGTGCAAAACCTTTACTAACCAAACACAGATCGGCCGGGGGGATGGGTCTGGTTGACATGCAGGACTACTATAGGGCCTCTATCCTTACGCAACTTAAGAATTGGTTCCATCACACCCTAGACACTCCCTGGTACAGTGTCGAACAAGCTTTAAGCCCGACCAAGAATCTCAAACATCTCTTGATGGTTGACGCTTTCCAACCGATCCCCATTCATAAACTACCTCCCACTCTCCATGCCTCCTTAGATGCCTGGAGAGCTCTTCAGAAGCTCTCTCTTCCATCTGCTAGGTTAACTGCCATTCCAATACCCTTATCGACCCTCCAACAGGCCATTCCCAATCTCTCACTCATAAGCTGGCAGGAAAAAGGTATACAACTTATCACTGACTTGTATGATGGGAACTCCCTTATCCCATTTGATGTTCTCCAACTTAATTTTAACTTACCATCATCAGATAAATACAAATATAACCAAGTCCACCACTTTTGCAGGTCCATTAAATCGCCCACCATTCATGTTCCAAAGGAGGTTTGGCAGTTCTATAATACTGTCCCCACACCTTGTAAAGGTATCTCTTTATTTTATAACCTATTCCAACAAAAAATTGAATTTTTTACCGTTTCACAGTGGAAGGAAGCTTTCAGGTGGCTATATAGAGCCTCAAAATGTGTTAACCATTGGGAATTGTCACAAAAGATAGCCCTTAGATGGTATCTTACCCCATATAGACTTGCCAAGTTCAGTAAGGACAGTTCCTCGCTGTGCTGGAGGAATTGTGGAGAGGTGGGTAACTTACTCCATATGTTTTGGACATGTAAAAATCTTACTAGCTACTGGAATTCTGTATTCCGCTCGCTCTCCAGCATCACGGGCATCATCACACCCCCTAACCCTAACCTGGCGATACTAAACATAGGCATAGACTCCTTCCCACCGGAGTTTAGAGTGGTGGTCACGCACATACTCCTAGTAGCCAGATCCCTGATAACAAGACATTGGAAATTGGACAAAGCCCCTGCTGTGGCTGAAGTGTTTACTACTACGCAGACCCACTATATATATGAGTCACTAATAGTGGCAGCAGGAGGAAATAAAAAACACTTTGATAATAAATGGAAGAGTTGGACAACTTGGTATAAAGCTATGTACTGATGTACCCCCCTAACTTGATCAGCATCCCCATCATCCGGACCAGACCCAACCTCCTACACCCTCACCTCCCCCTCCCTGATCCCCCTCTTTTACTTTTCTTGCCCCTTTAATACTGCTTTTTGTTCACACACTCCTCGGTAGTGTATTTCTACAGTTAAATAATGGTATTGTATTGGGACTTCTTTAAAGTGGTTGTATACTCTTTTTTTTACTTTAACCTACAGGAAAGCCTATAATAAGGCTTACCTGTAGGTAAAAAAAAATCTCCTAAACCTGTATGGTTTAGGAGATATTCCCCTCGGTATGCGCCGCTGACTGCAGCGGCACAAGCGCACAAGGGGATTCTCGGCTGAAAATCCAGCAGTGGCCGACCAGCCGGAAAGAAATCTCCCGCGCGCATGCGCGGGAGTGACGATATCACGGCTCCGGCCACTCACAGCGCCGGAGCCGCGATACCCGGAAGAAACGCAGAGGGAGCATGTCAGCTCCCTCGGCGTGGATTGGGCCAGATTTTGGGGCCTCGTTCTAAGGTAAGTATTTCATAATGAGCTAGTATGCGGTGCTCATTATGCGATCGCTCCTGACGAATGGAAGTGAGGCGTGACATCACTTCCTCTCCTGTAATGTAAACACAGGCAGAGGAAGTGATGTAATCTCTCCTCCGTGTCGGTATTTTTCGTTCCGGCACCGAGGAGAGAGGATCGGTGAGTTGCACCAACACGACACTACACAGTAGAACATGCCAGGCACACTCTCACCCGCCCTTCACCCCCCCGATCACCCCCCCAATCACCCCTGCCCCCCCAGTCACAGTGACACCAATTGCATTTTTTTTTTTGCATTGGTGTCATTTGTGACTGTAATAACTGTTAGGGCAGTTAGGGTTAGCCCCCTTTAGTTCTAAGGTACCCCCCTAACCCCCCCAATAAAGGTTTAACCCCGTGATCACCCCCCGTCGCCAGTGTCACTAAGGCTGGGTTCACATTGCAGCGGTTTATGAGAACGGATGTGATTCGCACCGCACTGCAGTGCAAATCACATCCGATCTCTGTGCGATTCGAGTTCTGAATTTGCGTCGCACCCGCCGCACCCGCCGCAAATTCGCACGGGACCCTTTTTTTGGTCCGCAGCAGAATCGGATCGCATGGGTGTTCACACCATGCGATCCAAGTTTGCAGATCGCACTGCAATATGCGAACTGATCTGGGGGTGTCATTAACATTTCACTGACACTCCCAGCAGTTCGCATAGGGCAGTGTGAACTGCCGCCGGGAGGCATGCGATGCAGGAACCCGCCGCGGATTCGTGGCGTTCCTGCATCGCTCTAGTGTGAACCCAGCCTAATAAGCGATCATTTTTCTGATCGCTGTATTAGTGTCACAGGTGACGCTAGTTAGGCAGGTAGGTATTTAGGTTCGCCGCAGCTTTTTATAGCGCCAGGGACCCCCATATACTACCGCATAAAGCCCCCTGATTCCACCTAGTTAACCCTTTCACCAGTGATCACCATATAACTGTTACAGGTGACGCTGGTTGGTTAGTTATTTTTTTATAGTTTCAGGGCACCCGCCATTTATTACCTAATAAAGGTTTAACCCCCTGATCACCCGGCGGGTGATATAAGTTTGAGGATAAGGTCTGCGTCACCCCAGGCAGCGTCAGGTTAGTGCCAGTACCGCTAACACCCACGCACAAAGCATACACCTCCCTTAGTAATATAGTATCTGATCAGATCTATATTAGCGTCGCCAGCAGTTTAGGTTTCCCAAAACACATTGTTAGCGGGATCAGCCCAGATACCTGCTAGCACCTGCGTTTAGCCCCTCTGCCAAGCCCAGACCAGCCCACCCAAGTGCAGTATCGATCGATCACTGTCACTTACAAAAGACAACACACATAACTGCAGCGTTTTCAGAGTCAGGCCTGATCCCTGCGATCGCTAACAGTTTTTCTTGTAGCGTTTTGATACAGTCGCTGACAGCCTAGGTGCTTTTTTACCTGTGAGTCTCACTAGTGTACCCCTAAATTTAGGGGCGTCTACTTTCCAAAATGGGGTCATTTGGGGGGGGGGGGGGTTTGTGCCATCTTGGCATTTTATGGCCTTCAAAACTGTAATAGGTAGTGAGGAGTGAAGTCAAAAATTTACGCCCTTAGAAAGCCTGAAGGCGGTGCTTGGTTTTCGGGGCCCCGTATGCGGCTAGGCTTCCAAAAAGTCCCACATATGTGGTATCCCCGTACTCAGGAGAAGCAGCAGAACTTATTTTGGGGTGTCATTTCACATATGCCCATAGCATGTGTGAGCAATATATCATTTAGTGACAACTTTGTGAAAAAAAATAAAAAAGAAATAAAAGTTTGTAATTTTCCCGCAACTTGTGCCAAATATAAAATATTCCATGGACTCAACATGCCTCTCAGCAAATAGCTTGGGGTGTCTACTTTCTAAAATGGGGTCATTTGTGGGGGTTTTGTGCCATCTTGGCATTTTATGGCCTTCAAAACTGTAATAGGTAGTGAGGAGTGAAGTCAAAAATTTACGCCCTTAGAAAACCTGAAGGCAGTTCTTGGCTTTCGGGGCCCCGTACGCGGCTAGGCTCCCAAAAAATCCCACACATGTGGTATCCCCGTACTCAGGAGAAGCAGCAGAATTTATTTTGGGGTATCATTTCACATATGCCCATGGCATGCGTGAGCAATATATCATTTAGTGACAACTTTGTGAAAAAAATAAAAATAAATAAAAAGTTTGTAATTTTCCCGCAACTTGTGGCAAAATTTAAAATATTCCATGGACTCAACATGCCTCTCAGCAAATAGCTTGGGGTGTCTACTTTCTAAAATGGGGTCATTTGTGGGGGTTTTGTGCCATCTTGGCATTTTATGGCCTTCAAAACTGTAATAGGTAGTGAGGAGTGAAGTCAAAATTTTACGCCCTTAGAAAGCCTGAAGGCGGTGCTTGGTTTTCGGGGCCCCGTACGCCGGCTAGGCTTCCAAAAAGTCGACCACATGTGGTATACCCATACTCAGGAGAAGCAGCAGAATGTATTTTGGGGTACAATTACACATATAACCATGGCATGTGTGAGCAATATATCATTTAGTGACAACTTTGTGTAAAAAAAAAATAAAAATTTTTTTTTGTCATTATTCAATCGCTTGATGCAAAAAAATAAAATATTCAATGGGCTCAACATGCCTCTTATCAATTTCCTTAGGGTATCTACTTTCCAAAATGGGGTCATTTGGGGGGTTTTGTACTGCCCTGCCATTTTAGCACCTCAAGAAATGAGATAGGCAGTCATAAACTAAAAGCTGCGTAAATTCCAGAAAACGTACCTTAGTTTGTAGATGTGACAACTTTTGCGCAAACCAATAAATATACAGTTATTGACTTTTTTTTTACCAAAGACATGTGGCTGAATAAATTTTGGCCTAAATGTATGACTAAAATTGAGTTTATTGGATTTTTCTAATAACAAAAAGTAGAAAATATCATTTTTTTTTCAAAATTTGCGGTCTTTTTACGTTTATATCGCAAAAAAAAAAAATCGCAGAGTCAGTCAAATACCTTTAAAAGAAAGCTCTATTTGTGGGAAAAAAAGGACGCAAATTTTGTTTGGGTACAACATTGCATGACCGCGCAATTACCAGTTAAAGCAGCGCAGTGCCAAATTGTAAAAAGACCTCTGGTCATTGACCAGCAAAATGGTCCAGTCTGAAAGTGGTTAATAAAGACTATTTACAAAAAAAAAAAAAAAGAAAAGAAAAGCCAGTAGCAAAATCCCCACACATTTTTTTGGGACAAGGTCTATAAGCACTCAAAGTGAAAAGGCCAAAGCACAGCCCCCACCAGGACCTTTTAAAATTCAGCAGAATACATTTCAAGCCCCTTTGAACTCCCTCCACTAGCTTATGACATGCACTCCTCACAGAGGCAGGTACACTGATGCCAATTTTTGCCCAGAAGGCAATACATTCCCTCCACCAGGTGGACCATGCTATCAGAGTCATGGTAATTCCTTATGATCACAGGCAAGTAGTCCAGCAAGCATAGGTGGAAACAGAATATGGAAATCACATGGAAAGTTTTTAATACCTTTTTAACGTGAAAAAAATCATATCAAATGAAATGTATAAACAAAGTGTATGTTGTTGTGTATTTATTTTGTTGTCTATTAATTCATTAATTAAACATACATTATTGTAAAAAATCTAATGTGAAAATGGGTAAATCTTGGGAGAAAAGTGGGGGAATTTTGGGTGAAAACTTAAAAACTTAAAAAAAAGACCCCACTGACCTGGTATAAGTAAAACATAGCCTCAATGTTCATTTGTGTGTCTATGTGTGAATTTAGTCAGGTTCTTTGTTATCTCTAACTTGAATATTTTTTTAATGAATAGCCAATAAATAAAATGAAAAATGCATTGTGCTTTTTTTACACGATTAAACACATTTATTATTCTTTATCTCTCTAGTATCTAAATAAATGATAGGTATTGTTTTCTTGTTATAAGCTTTCATTTCTTCTGGCAACACTAATTGAAATAATAAGCACTGGCTATTTGCTTAAGGTAAACCAGCTTCAGTACAAATTCAATTTTGTCAAGTGTAATTTTGCCACAAGGAAGTTAATTTGTATGCTCTTTGTTTTCTTCAGTGCTATTATGGCTATAGTATGCAACATTTAAACTGCAATTTAAGGTTATATTCTAAATTTGTCTCCGTAATTCTTTTAACGAAACCTAAAATTTGATTATTGTTGAACACCTACTAACATGCCTCACAGCGGTGTATTTTCCCATGTGCAGTCACCAACAAAGCAGCTATGATGAAATTCTGACGTTCTATTCACAACTTTGTAATGCTGTAAAAATACTCATTTTATATGCTTTAACCGAGGGCCAGATCCCATAGATCTGTGCAGGCAGGCATACGCAAAGGGCAGACTTTTACTTGTATAGATATTAAATGTATTTTTTGCTTTCATGTCATCAGTAGAAGCATATAAATCTCTTACATAATTAACTGCTTAAGGACCACCTCCTGCACATTTACGTCGGCAGAATGGCACGGCTGGGCACAATCACGTACCTGTATGTGGCTCTTTAAGTGCCCAGCCGTGGGTTGCGCTCGCGACTCTGTCCTGAGCTCCGTGACCGTGGCCCCGGGACCCGCGGACCCAATCGCCTCTGGTGTCCCGCGATCGGGTCACAGAGCTGAAGAACAAGGAGAGGTCTTTGTAAACAAACATCTCCCTGTGCTTCCTACTGTGGCTGTCAACGATCATCTAATCCCTGTTATAGGGAAAGACGATCAGTGATGTCACATGCCAAGCCACGCCCCCAACGGTAAAAAAACACACACACGTCACACATAACCCCTCCCTGCCCCCTAGGGGTTAACTCCTTCACTGCCAGTGACATTTACACAGGAATCAGTGCATTTAAATATCACTGATTGCTGTATAAATGACAATGGTCCCAAAAATTTGTTGAAAATGTCCGTTGTGTCCGTCATAATGTACCAGTCACAATAAAAATCGCTGATCACCGCCATTACTAGTAAAAAAAATTTTTTTTTAGAAAAATGATATAAAACTATCCCTTATTTTGTAAACGCTATAACTTTTGCGCAAACCAATCAATAATCGCTAATTGTGATTTTTTTTACCAAAAATATATAGAAGAATATGTATCAGCCTAAAATGAGGAAAAAAAATGTTTTTTTATATATTTTTTGGGGATATTTATTATAGCAAAAAGTAAAAAATATAGAATTTTTTTCAAAATTGTCGCTCTATTTTTGTTTATAGTGCAAAAAATAAAAACCGCAGAGGTGATCAAATACCACTAAAAGATAGCCCCATTTGTGGGAAAAAAGGACACCAATTTTGTTTGGGAGCCACGGCGCATGACCGCGCAATTGTCAGTTAAAACGACGCAGTGTCGAATTGCAAAAAGGGGCCTGGTCCTTTGGCTGCAAATTGGTCTGGGGCTTAAGTGGTTAAGAAAAGATTGTTAAAATATTTCAAGCCATATTAGGATCAGTGAAACAAGGAACTGTTCTGGGTATTAGGGGTGATATTAACATAAGTTTGCTGCTTTTGAGGTTGCATGTCTACAGCTTCCAGTGATGGTACTTGCATTATGTCATGCATCATCTTGCATGAAAAAGCATCAATGTGCATTTTTCTGATTGTATTGTATCACCTTTCTTGAAAAAAATTATAAAATACATCAATCATTTAGTGGTTTTGCATTATGCATATAATTTACTGCTATACTATTGGTTCTAATAGCTCTGGAAGCAATAGACAACACAACAAAATTATACAGACCCTTTTTTTGTAACACACTGCACTGAATTGCATTGACTGGTTTAACAACGATATGTTTCCTGTGGTTTCCCTGCAGTAGTTTACTATGTTGTATCACTGGTTAGTGCTTCAATGTGAACAGATCCTTAATATCAATTATTAAAAGTAAGAAACCAATTCTTAGCTTAAAAAAAAACAAAAGATTGATTATTGTAATACTTGGCAGCTGAAGCAACAGTGTAATATTCTGCTTTGTGATTCACAGTTTTCAAGACAATAAGTTATTTGGGTTAAGAAGCACCAGAACATATGGTTGGGTATTGTGAAGTGTTACTATTCCTTTCAAGTAACTTGTCTCTGGGAAGCAGCTTTACGGTTTTCTTTCATACAAGAAAAATGTAAAGTGAAAAAATAAATGTAAAAGGGGGAACTTAATGATGCCTGTGAGTGTCCTTCAAAGCCTTTTCTAGTGCACCAGAAGCCCAAAACCATTGATACCCTGATATTAATTAATAACATACTTTGGGAATCTAACTTTTTAAAGGATAATAATTAGACACACGGACACCCTATTTAAAGAGTTAAAGTTAGTTAAATGGCTAAGATGGGACAGAGTTGACCTTTCTTTGACTTTGCTTCTTACAGTTAGTATTTTCTTCTCAGGTAAATGGGCTTCAGAACAGATATATTCTATAAACTGTGAAGAATCTCCTTCTTATGTGTAGAAGATTATAATCGGGGGGGGGGGGGGGGGGGTGTTTGTTGTCCATACCAGAAGAACAGCACAGGGTGACAACATTGATTATCCATAGCAATACTTTTTACACAATAGGTCACTGCATTATGATGGTCATAATGGCTTCTATTCTGTCTTGGTGCTCCTCATAGCACAGTTTTGAGTCTGTAAATGCTTGTAGCACCACTTCAAGCTGGAGGATTTAGAAATTCCCCGCTGGTATTCGATGCCTAGGAAAAGGCATGCGATTGCACTAATTCTGAAGTGTAGGTGAGACGAAGGAAGGAAGACCACTCAAACCACTCCAATGTGGTTACAGTGTATGGGGGCCGCACTGCAGCTCAATCTGTCACCCACTATCTCCACTGGATGCAGCAGATGACACATAGTTGTACTGAGGCAGCCCCAGCACCAGGTAATCATTGTGGTCAATCACATGTCATTTGTACTTAACAAATGTTTTTTTCATTCATAGCCATTCATTGTGTACTATCTCTGTGATTGGTCACAGTGAACTCATGGTGCAGACAGGGCCAATCACAGTGCATCTGTACTATGTGATAACTTTGGCCTATCAAAATAGCACACACTGGCAATGAACAGATGCCATTCTTAAAAATGATTTCTTAGCGATCATCACTGTTATAAGCAATCATAGTGTAAAAAAAACACATCCTGATCACCTCCCAAAAGCAGCAGAGTGTCTCTATGGTAACACTGTTCTGATATGGTCACAGTATGTATAAAAAAATGTACAAAATAAAAATATTGTTTACAAATTGAAAATTTCATTACATTTTCAAAAAAATTGTGCCAAAAAATTACAATATTAAAAAACTCACTGTGCCTCTTACTAAATACCTAATGCCGCATACACACAACCGTTTTTTTCGGTCAGAATAAACTCTGATGGTTTTTCCAACGATGTTCCGCTGAAACGGACTTGCCTACACACGATCACATCAAAGTCCAATCATTTAGAACGTGGTGATGTACAACACGTACGACAGGACTAGAAAAAGGAAGTTCAATAGCCAGTAGCCAATAGCTGCCCGTGCATTGTTTTTGGTCCATCGGAACAGCATACAGACAAATGAATTTCCCAATAGGAATTGATTTAAAAACATGTTCTATTTCTAGGTCCGTCAGAATTTTCAAAAGAAAAAGTCAGATGAAGCCCACACACGATCGGAATATCCGATGAAATGATTCCGTCTGACCTTTTCTCCCAGAAAGTCCGACCATGTGTACACGGCATTAGAGTGTTTACTTTCCAAAAAGGGGACATTTGGTTGGTATTTGTACTTTCCTGGCATTTTAGGGCCTCAAGAAAAGAGAATAAAGCGATTTCAAATATATCTGCATATATACAATAGTGTTCAGACTCTAACTTTCCCACAGCCTAAATAATATACCCTGATTTGGGTTTGCTTTTACCAAAGAAATGTAGTAGTATATTTTTTGTCTTAAATTTATGAAGAATTTTATAACAGAAACAAAGAAAACATTTTCAAACCTCTATGTATTTTTATTGTTTATATAGCAGAAAAAAATTGGTGGTTAAATACTTCCAAAAGAAAGCTCTACCTGTCTCAAAAAATAATAAGAATTTAATTTGCGTATAATGTTCAATGATTGAGCAATTGGAAGTCAAAATGTGGTAATGCTGAAAGCTAAAAATTGGCCTGGGTGGTTAAACAAAGACTATTATTTAAAAATATTTAAAAAAAAAATGAAAAAAGATATGCAAATACAAAACAAAACAAATCAGAAAATGTGTAATACAGCTTTTTTTAAATAAACAATTTAAATATGTGATCCACTCAATGTTAACAAGCAATAAATGGCAAATGATTTGTGCTGTAAGAGAACAAAATGTATTTTTAAACCACAATTAAAATGTCCAGTAAGTATACTTCTACGCTCCATAACTGCCTCCACTGGAAAGCAACTCACAGTAATTATTTGACTTCCATACAGCTGGTAGATTAAAAAAAGATTTGGCATCCCCCCCCGATAAGTCAGAAAATGGAATAGTAGGGAAAGAGCAGTCTCATCAATAGTCACAGGAATATCCAACTTAGCAAAGCTCCATCCTAAATGTAGAGTGCATTGATTGTAAAGATATTACCAAGATTAGCCGCTTCAGCCCCCAGAAGATTTGGTTGCTGAATGATCGGGCCATTTTTTTGCGATATGGCACTGCGTTGCTTGACTGACAAGTGTGCAGTCATGCGGTGCTGCACCCAAACAAAATTGATGTGCTTTTTTCTCCACAAATAGAGCTTTCTTTTGGTGGTATTTGACCATCTCCGCAGTTTTTATTTTTTACGCTATAAACTAAAACTTTTGAAAAAAACACAATATTTTGTAATTTTAGCTATAATAAATATGTCAATTTTTTTAAAAAAAAGCTAATTTTTTTTAAGTTTAGGCCGATATGTATTTTTCTACATATTTTTGGTAAAAAAATCACAATAAGCGTATATTGATTGATTTGCGCAAAAGTTATAGCGTCTAAAAAATAGGGGATAGATTTATAGCATTTTTATTATTATTATATTTTTTACTAGTAATGGAGGTGATCTGTGATTTTTATCAGGACTGCAACATTATGGCGGACAAATCAGACACTTTTGAAACATTTTTGGGACCATTGGCATTTATACAGTGATCAGTGCTATAAAAATGCACTGATTACTGTAAAAAATTTCACTGGCAAGGAAGGGGTTAACATTAGGGGGCGATCAAGGGGTTAATTGTGTTCCCTCTCTGTGTTCTAACTGAAGGGGGGATGGAACTGTCTAGGGGAAATGACATATCGCTGTTCATATTTTGTATCAACAGACGATCAGTCTCTTCTCCCCTCAGAGAACTGGGATCTGTGTGCTTACACACACAGATCTCACTTCTCAATGTGTCATGAGTAATCGTGGGAGCGTGGTGGTGATCGAGACCATTGGGCACTCGAATCGGCTCTGGGGGCGAGCAGTGGGACCCTAGTAGCCAGAGGGCGACTTTACATAATGTCTTTTCGCCCAGCCATGCCATTCTGCCGCAGTAAAACTGTGGTGGCTGGTTGGCAAGTGGTTAAAAAAAATCTTCCAATAGTGAAGTACTGTAAAATGTAATAGGAATCACAAAACAGATGAAGGCACTCACACGTATATTGTTCATCCAAGTACTTGCATAGATAATCCAGAAAGCAAGCAGCATATAGAGATTCTCTGGTAACCTCTCAGCTGATCAGAATGACAAGTAGAAGAGTGATAATATAATCAAAGACATAATGAAAGATGCCCAATGCCTTTCATTGTTAAGGCAACTTCCTCATATCCCTGATGAAGTTGCCTGGATGGCGAAATGTGTTGGATATTTTGTCATCCAGGCAACGGAACACCTGGGAGTCATAGTGGCATATAACATTACAACTCAAACAAGTTAGTAAAGCTTTTTATGTGTTTAATATTTTATTAATTATGAATCAGTTTAAGTTCTAGAGTTTTTCTCCTTGCATAAATCTTTATTTAATGACTGCAAAGACCAGAGAGTATGGTTCCTGAAACTGGGGAAATATAATCTAACAAGTCTATTTTAACCTATTCTAAAATTAAAGTTAAAACTAATAAAAAAGTTTTGTTGTTTTGTTTGTTTTAAAATAACAAACATGTCAATGCCATACATAGCTGCTCTGTCCAATGATTTTTCACTGAGCAGCCTCAATCCTCCTCTTCTCTCTCTCTCTCTCTCTCTCTCTCTATTCTTCCCCCATCAAGACTCCTGGCTTCATCTCCTCTCCAAGTGCCATATTAGCAATCCATAAGACAAACAGGGCAGGACTTGACCCTGCCCCCCACTCCCTCCTCACTGGATCTGATTAACATCTGGTTGTATCTAAACTGATCAGGAGCAAGAGACCTGAGAGAGCCTTGGTTCTCGTGCACATCGCTGGATCGGGATCAAGCTCAGGTAGGCATGGGGGGGGGGGGGGGGGGGGGGTCTGTGAGGGAGGCTGCATGCAGAAGGCTTTGCCTTTACGACCACTTTAAAGATTTGGTGAGTTACTTCTTCCAGTTTTTGGTAAAGGTCACAACCTGCACAACCAGTTCAAACTACATGGTAATAGAATATATCATCCCATTTAAATTATATATGGCTCATATATAGTCAAAGTATATCCATGCTGCTGCTTTCTTCAGACTCATATTTGTGTGGACTTTTATTCATATTATTTTAGAAGCTGGCACATTTCTATCAGCAGGTTTCATTTAAATGGATTAGCCAAGAATGCTTTGCATAATCAACTAGAGGCCATTCAGTCACTAAGTACACCTTAGAAATACTTATATTGCAGTTGTCATGATGTATGACAATGTCATTGTATAGTCTGAAATGATGTCATCATTCTGTGCACAATCAAAATCAGAATTTCCAAGGGGGTCATCATTTGTCTTGTCTCATCAGGTTTCTGGTTTGATTGTCTTAAGCCTAGTACACTCAGGTCGAATGTCGAGTAGCATCGGTCAGTTCAATAGAAACCGCCTGACATTTGGCCAGTGTGTACCGGATTCGGTCCGTTCGGCCAGCTTCTGTCAAAATTGCATGACTGAAAAAGGTCTGCTGATCGGCAGGGTGCTGACCCAGGTGTTCTGGTAGGGGAGGGGGGGCACCCCCCTGTCAGAACACAATAGAACAGCAGGGGAGATTGCTGTACTTATATGAGATAGTTAATACAACAGCTCCTCCTGAGATGTCAGTTTTTTTTTCATTCAGCCCTGCTGGGTTGAATGAAAAGATCTACTAGTGTGTACTAGGCTTTAGTAGTAAGCATCAGAATACTGCTAGACAATTACTGTTTTTTTCACATACTGCTTCAGGTAAGTGAATTAGGAAAACATAATGACAAACAACATGGTGTCTGATATTTGATGAAATAAATATGCTATTTGTTCATGTCTGATTCTGAAACAGCAGCTCTGCATTATAAATTATATTTTCCCTTAACAGTATTCGTGCTCACAGCCCAAATTCTTCTATCTACAGCATGAATTACATGCAAACTAATTGCAAAAGTCCCTGTTGCTGCTGTCAGTTTCATTTCTTAAGTATTTTCCCACTAAAACTGTTTTCATGCATCTAAAATTTACATTGTATTCCATTTCATAACGCTTGTCAAATTTTTAAAGCCGTGGGCCTCACTACAATTTCTTGTACCTCTTGTACATTATTGTTATATATTGATGCCTGTGAAATTAGATAATTAATTAAATACACATGAGCTGCAAAGTTAAGTACAGCCCTACTCTCTACCCTATTTAACTGTGGAATTGAATGTGATACAGCAGAACTCTTGGCAAATCCAATAGCAGATTTTTCTTATTGATCTAATTACTCCTGCAAGTGATAAGTGATTCTTTTTTTTTATGTCCTGCAAAGCAATTGCAAGCATCTTTCAATATCTTTTATTATTATTAAATTTAAGTAAAAAAAAAGTTCCAATACAGTTTAATAACATGCATTTCATCACCCGAAAACTTTCTTCTCTACAACTAGATACAAATGACCTCTAAGCTTTTAAAACCCCTCCCCCATCCCCATACTATCCTCTTCCCTCCCCTCTCCTGCTCTGGAGCCGACATTTAATGTTGCTAACATCTATCTCGGTACCAGCTCCTAAACCAATCAGGCTCATACCATCTCTGCAAACTTCAAAGTAAGCTTAAATGAGTGCCAGCCCTTCCATTTTCTCTCAAATCCCACCCAACCCTCCTCTCCACTAAATCTCAGGTACTCCAAATTATAGATATCATCTACTCTATTACTCCAGTTCCTCAGCATGGGTCTATCTGGATCTTGCCAATGTCTGGGAATTACAATTTTGACTGCGTTCACGAGTGAGGGGACAAGGGTCTTCAGATATTGGTTAACTGGTGTTTTTGTCCAGTGGAGTAAACACTACCACAGATCTTCTTGGACTTCCTCTTTTGTTATCTCTTTTATTTTCTGAATTAGCATTCTCCAAAATTGTCTAATTTTAGGACATGTCCACCAAATATGAGACATAGTTCCCCATTCTCCGCACCTCCTCCAAAAGAACTCTGAGGTCTCCGTTTGAAACTTGTGGGCTTTATCTGGAGTTATATACCACCGTGCTAAACATTTAAAACTCATTTCTATCATATTGCTATGCTGTGACGATATAAAAACCAAACCAAAAACAAACTCAAGATTTTTCTCATCTCTGACTCATTCACTTGTGACCCTAATTCCTCTTCCCACTTGCTGATGTATGGCAGCTTTCCCATCCCAGTTCCCTCTATTAGGATTTTATATAATACTGATATCCCCCTCCTTTTTTCTACCTCCATACATAGTTTCTCCATTGGTAGCAGATTATCTGCTGACCTCACTGGTTGAGGGAGGGAATCAAAACAATTTATTCGATGGGAAAACGCCATTCATCTATCACCATTATATTATTTTTTTGTTTTAACTCTTGACATGTGCATAACCATGCCCTTACCATCACATCTTTTAATTATGCATTCGGTTTTTTAATCCAATTTCCAAACAAATGACTTTTCTCCAGTGGAAAATACTCTGTGTCCTTCAGTGCAATACATAGGGAGTTGTAGCTCCATTTTTGTTTTTTGTGTTTCATATCCCATGTCTCTAAGGTTTTAAGTTCCATCTTATGTGATTTCTTTCCTAAATTCCTCAAATGTGCAGGTACCCAAATCATTTTCCCCAACTCTGCCTTACTAATTGTATTTTCCAGTTCCACCCATCTTTTATTTTTATTGTTTTTTGCCCAGTCGATAACCTGCTTGAGGAGAACTGCTTTATAGTAGTTCTTTAAATCAGGGACTCACAGGCCCCCTTGCTTTCTGTCTCTAGTTAGTACTTGTAAGCTTATTCTCTGCTTTTCTCTTTCCAAATAAACCTAAGGAGTATTGTTTTCCAACTTTTAAAATACGCTTGTGGGAGAGGTATCGGTAGCATCTGAAATTGATAAATGATCTTTGACAATAGACTAATTTTAAATATATTGATTCTCCCCAGCCAAGACACATATCTAGACGTTATCTTACTTAAGTCCTTTTTAATTTCATTCAGTAAGGGTAGGAAGTTTGATTGGTAAAGCATGTCCGTGGACTTTGTAATCTTGACCCCTAAATATTTTAGCTCTTTCTCTCTCCAAATAAATGGGAACTTCTCCTGATATATAAGTGCCTCCTGAAAAGGGACACCTATATTCAGGATCTCCAACTTAACTGGATTTATTTTAAAATTTGAACAATCACCATACTGTTTCAGTTCTTTCATCAAGTTTGGTAGAGCTATCCTAGGACATGAAACGAAAAACAATATATCATCGGCATATGCGGCCATCTTCTGTTCCACTTCTCTCACCCTGATCCCACTAATGTCTGCATTCTGTCATATTTTCTCCAGTAATGGTTCAAGTGACAGGACAAACAGTAAGGGGGACAGGGGGAACCCTTGTCTAGTGTCGTTATGCATTTCAAAGGGTTCTGAAAGGGATCCGTTCACCTTCACCCTTGCTGTGGGACAGTTGTAAAGCTCCCCAATCCACTGCATATATCTAGTACCTTTGCCCATCTCCGCTAGGGCATCATGCATGAACCCCCAGTCTACCCTGTCGAAAGCTTTTTCAGCGTCAATTGACAGGAGTAGACCGGGGGTCCTGGACTCCTTTATTTCATGCACCACCAACAATTTTCTGATTCCATTGTCTCAGCATTCTCTACTGGGTACAAACCCTGCCTGACCGGTATGTACTAGTTCACTCATTAAATGTTTCAACCTCACCGCCATTACCTTAGCAAACAGCTTCATATCGTAGTTCAGCAAGCAAATTGGCCTATAACTTGAACATAAAGAAGTATCTTTCCCCTCTTTTGGTATAATGGTTATGGCCACCTCTAAAGCCTCCTTCCTTATTGCCCACTTTGTTCCAATCCCGTTTATGTATGAACATAATTTAGGGATCAGGATATCTCCAAACTTTCTATAATATATCTTTGTCAGCCCAACCGGGCCTGGGCTGTTACCCAGAGGAGTCTCTCTTAGTATTTTCCTTGTCTCTTCCAAAATTGCGGCAAAATTGCTGCAAAGTCAAGCAAATTTTAGGTCAAACAAGTGTGAAAGGAGCCTAACCAGGGCACAGAGAGCAATAAAAACTGACAGGTGTTCTAATCCCTCTTAAATTTATACAAAACAAAAAAAAGTTTTGCTTTTAGTTGTAATTTAAAGGGGTGGGCCAGCTGAATTTTTTTTTTAAAGTCAGCAGCTACAAACACTGTAGCTGCTGACTTTTAATAAGCACACTTACCTGTCCATGGTGCCCATGATGTCGGCCGCCTGAGGCCGACCCGTCCCTTAGCTCTCGGGTCCCGGCACCGCCATTCTAACTAAGAGAAACAGGCAGTGGATCTTTGTGGCTTCACTGCCTGTTTCCTACTGTGCATGCACGAGCCGCAAATTTGTGAATGGGGCACGCTGTGTTCTGGGAACTGTGTGTGTCCCAGAATACAGAGCGCCCCATTCCCCAGAAGACAACATGAGGGGGAGAAGACTGAAGATCAACGCAGAATAGGAAGAGGCAGATTAGGAAGATCTGCCTAGCAGCAGCCATTTCTGGTAAGTATAAAAAAAAATATTTTTTTCATATTTTTAAGGAACAGTTTGGTGTATTTTTTTATTTTTTTTTTTTTTTAGGCTGGCCCTCCACTTTAAAGTGGTTCTAAATCCAAATTACTTTTTTACCCTAATGCATTCCAAGGAGCTCCAGTAATGTTTGTGTTTATTAGCCACTTCAATACTGAGCCATAGCCGAAAGAGGACTACAGCGCTGCTCTGTTGTACCCAGAACACGCCTTCCGCACACCCCCTGGGGTGCACTCTGTGATCGATGTGTCCTTAAGACACAGCTGATCACAGATCAAGGAAAAGGGCCAATCACAGCGGCCCTTTACTGTGTGAGCAATCACAGTTGGAATGTATAATCTCAGCAGTTTGTATTTTGCATTTGCCACACTTCTATCAGCTGGTTCTGTTTTAAGATCTTTTTTAAAGCCTTACGCAGAACATTCCCAGTCCTCTGTGTGCCCTTAGGTACTGTTGATCCCTGGAGTCATACAAATATTAAAATCTCCACCCAGGATGGTGTATTCTTCTTAAAATCCATAAACTTTTTTATGATGTTAATTGTATATTTTATTGGATTATTATTGGGGCAATAGATATTTGCCAGAAAGTATTCTTCCTCATTAATTTTACCCTTCAGAAATAGATATCGCCCTTCCGGGTCTGTGACCCTGTCCTCTAGGGCAAACCTTACTCCTCTGGCAAATCCTATAGCAATCCCTTTAGCTCTTTTTTATTGGAGAGTCCCCATAATACCATACCGGATAGTCTCTTGATAATATTTTTAAATTTGAGTCATATGATATATGTGTCTCTTGTAATAGGACTACATCCGCTTTATAATGTTTAAGTTCTCTCATTACATTATTTCTCTTTTTAGGAGTGTTTAAACTACGGACATTGTAAGTTATGAAGTTAAGGGTGGTCATCTCTGCACACTGAGCTCTGGGACATCTCTTCCTCTCTCCCTCTTCCGGGAGCACAGTGGGCAGAGACCCCCCTTCCCTCATCTAAATCTTGATCCTTTCCAGAGAAGATCCCTGAGAGAGAACCCCTCCTTTTTTTCCCTCTCCCTTCTACCTTCCCCCCTTCCTTTGGGGTAATTGGCCTCCCTGTGACCCATGGATCCAAGGCCCTCCTCCTCCTCCTAGGCTCTTTAGTTCCCCCTGGAGGTTAGACTCTACCTGTGGGTCCCGTCAGACCAGCTGCCCCCAAAAAATAGGGATAACTCTTCCCCCACCCCAACTCCCCGCAGTATTTAACTCATTCTCTTATTCTTATTCTACCCTCTCCCTCCCCTTCCCTCCCTCTCTGTCCCCCCTTCGGCACCCAGTTCTTTATTTCTCAGTTCTTCTTATTTTTCCTTATAATCGGGTGATATCTCTTTTCCTCCATGGTCAAAGTGTTGTTTTGTGCTTCCCACCAGCCTGATATTCTGACAAAAGTCCAATCTATCACAAAAAATGGTTGTGTCTTCTGGGTATCTCAGGGTAGCTGACCGTGCCTCTTTTCTCCCTATTAGGCATGCTGGAAAACCCCATGAATATTGTATAATATTAAGATTCAGGTGCTCCAGTAAGGGTTTCAGTGTTCTTCTTCTGGCCAGGGTCTCGGCTGATAGTTCCGGAAATATCTGCAGGATAGACTCTTCGTATTTAATCGGTTGTTTACTTTTCAGACTTTGCCAGATCTTTTCCTTATCTTGGAAATAATGAAATCTTTCTCATATATCTCTTGGTATCTCTGCTGCCAGTGTAGCTGGCATTCTTACCCAGTGCACCCTTTCAAACTTTATTTTTTCAGTCTCTTTTAGTCCCAGCAGGTGCCCGAATATTTTATCCATTTGTACATGTAGATCCATGCATATCTGGTACTCCCCTTATTCGAAGATTGTTCCTTCTATTACGATTTTCCTGGTCTTCTAGCCGATGCATTGTATCTCACTGGTCTCTTTGTAGTCTTACCATCTGCTCTTTCAAATCTTTTATTGTTACTGCTTGTACATCCAGTTGCTCTTCTGTGCCTTCCACCCTTCTTAAGATGTTGTTCAAATCCTCATGTAAGGTGGTCATTTCCCCTTAATAGATGTTTCTAATTTTGCGAACATCTCCACCATCTCTCCTTTGGTTGGCAACTGTTTTTTTGTCTAGGTTCAGTTGCCAGTTCTTCCTCTCTGTCCTCACAAATGCTCTCTGAGATTTCTGATGTCTCTGGGTCCTTTGGTTGTTTTCTCTGTCAATTTTTTAGTACTCCCTCTGGGTTTTTTTTACTCTTAGCCCTGTGTCCCCCCATCCTGTGTCATATATTTTTTTTATAGAGCCAGGGCTTGCACTCATTCTGGGTGTATTTACACTTGCCCCCTTAACGGATTCCCCCCTCATCTTGTTCTTTATTTATATTTCGGGTGTAAGTCCGATATAGTAATTTTATAAAGAAATCCACTGCTGGCCACAAACCGGTCCGGTGAGGTGGGGGGAGGGTGAGTAGCTGCTTAGTTAGTCTGTAACCTTATCCCCCTATCCACTGTCACACTGGTTGGTACTGGTTGATACAGGGTGTTCTTAACAGTAATTCAACAGTTCACTGCTATCATATGAACAGCACAGTGCTTACTATCTTACAGTTTTAATATATTGAATTCAGACACTTTTCCTTTGTTAGAGAGATGTGTAAGAGTGGACTGTAAAACTTGTGTATGCGGGTGAGGGGAGGGTCCCACCATCCCTGCTCTCCCAACATTTTCTTATCACCAGACTTTTCCACTTGGTTTCTGGCTCCAGTAATTATCCAAGATCTTCCTTGATTCAACTGGATTGCCTTGCTTATTTGCTTCCCATACTTTTACAGTTGTACAAAACACCCATTTGAACACAGTCCAGTCTAGCATGAGACCCAGGAACCGGTTTTAAGGAACGTAATCCCTTTCACAGTTTTAGTCCTGGTACCAGCGGAAGAGTCTCTCTATATACTTATTTTTAATCCATCCAGTAGTACTGCAGCGCAGATATAGTATATTAGCAAATACAAAGCAGATCACTCACCCCTCTGTTGGCTCACTACTGGAGGTTTCTGAAGGGAGTACCAGGTTAGCAGAATATGAGGTCCTGAGGGGAGAAGACTGCCGCGGACCTCTCCTGTCCTTTAGTCCGACCCGCCGTCCACTTTAGCAGCAGCACGTCTCCTCTCAGCCAGGATGCCACCACCACGCAGTGGACCGAGTGTCTGGTGGGCTCCTTGTACACTGTCTCTCTGTGTACGAGCCCCAGAGTACCACTGTGTGGTCCATCATCACACATTGTTGCTGGCATTCCTGCTGACACTCTGGGAGCACTCTGTTGCGTCCTGCACTCAGTCACTTATCCGATCAACAGGCAGCCAAGGAGGGGGGGAGAAGACAAGAACAGAAAGCAGAGAGGATGTTCATTTCTCACTCTCTCATGCCAGGGGAGGTTCGCAGGATTCTCGGGTTATCAGCAGCAGCTGCGTCCATCAGGTTCCCTCATCAGTGATAAGTGATTCTTTTGGTCCTTGCAAACTCATTTATGACATTAGTATGTGGACGGGGCTTAATACATTCAGCTGGGAAACCTGAAGCAAGCTCTCTCTAGTATCCCTAGTGGCACGCCGAGGCTGCCATCACAAAAAAATCATCATTCTGGCAGCACTCCATTTCAACAACGAGGCTCCCCCACGTGTTTGTTTAACTCGTTAAATTACAGCACAGTGTCTCTCCTATGCTCTGAACCTCCACATGGATTCTCCCTTATTTGATGCAGCATTTCTGGTTTATGCCACAGAGCCTGCACCCAACTCCACCAGCTCAGATTCCAGTCACTTCACTCCTACTGACTTTGACCCACAATATTCTTGGAAAGAACTTTTACTTTTTACTTCACATACAAGCTTCTTTTAAGTCTGAGGCTTCACTCTTTGGTTCTCCCGTGACATACAGCCAGAACCTTAGGGCACCCCGTGCTGCGATGTCAGATCCAGTATTGCTAGGGAAGGAACCAGGCTTATAGTCTCCTTCTCTACCGGGCCATCCATCTCCTGTCTGTCTGTCTGCTTATGCACCTAGTGCTGTTCCAGTTGTCATTAACAACAGTTCTGCAGCTACCCTTGGATAGCTTTTTGAATATTAGACATGAATATAGCTCCTTTTTCCATTCCTCTCATTCTCTGTTTTAAGCCCTAATTCTTTGATACTCCATGAATGCACCCCCTGAATTTGGACCAGGTAGATTGACTTAACAGTCAATCTGCCTGGTCCCTCAGAGCTCCAGCTGGACTCCCACAAGAGGTGGTAAAGGTATAAAAGTAGCAATTGCATCCTCAGCAGCACTCTCCATCTCTTCCCATGCAGAGAGCTGCAAAAATAATGTGTTTTAGATTCCCCTTTTATAGGCTTTGTCCAGCAGAGGGTGGTACTTCCCATAAAAGCCTGGGCAACTCTGAACAGCAAGGTTAACCTTTACCTCTCATAGAGCACCTCTGCTGGGCACATCAACTAACCAGTGTAACTTATCTAGCATAAAATACACTTAACCAAGGAACTATTTAACACACCCAACACAATATTACCTCAGTAAGCACCTGCTTACAAGTACAGCAGTCAATTGTATGATCTAGAACAACACTTTTATGTTATTAAGACTGTGATGACATCAGAAACACATTCTCAATGCTGTGGCTCAACAAACAGCTCAGCTACCCCCCCTCCCCCTCCAATCCATAAAGATCACATAGCCCAGCAGATAAATGCCATGGCTGTCCACAATTGCAATGAAAAAAATATTGAAAGCAATGCTACCACAGCAATTCTAATATTTCACTTTAACAATCACTATGTCTTAATATCTAAAGTCAAAACTTTGTTTCGTTTTGGATAGAGTAGTGATGGCTTAGTACCCCTTTTAGATTTGTACTGCTCTCTGTGCCCAATTAGATAAATATACTATTTCTCTTGGGAACCACCATCACTGGGAATGAAAGTGAGGGAAAAAACTACATTTTGAATTGCTATGAGAACAAGAATAGTGTGCAACGCTTTTAAAAGGGACACTTTTCCAGTGACAATTGTCTAAGAGGAAATTTTCACTCACTTCCAGTTGTTTGTACACAGATGGGAAAAGCCTGACAGGGCTTTTCCACTATTCCCTAGACTATCCTAAATGGAAAAAAAAAAGATTTGGCATTGGCTGTACTTTATTTCAATATTTCTTTATTGATTTTCAGTATTTTTAAACAAGATAAACAATTGTAACAGCATATCGGATGTTCCGACTTAGGGATGAGCTTCGTGTTCGAGTCGAACGTACGTTCGACTCGAACATTGGCTGTTCGTCCGTTCGGCGAAATCCGAACTCTTGGTCCGTTCGCGTCAAAATTCGTGTGGCGTGCACGGCCCACAATGCACTGCGATGGTGCAGTGCATTGCTGGCTCATGATTGGCCAAGCATGCACTGTGACCCCGCATGCTTGGCCAATCGCAGCGCCAGCAGCGAGGAGAGCCATGATTGGCCACAGGCAGGATGCCTGTGGCCAATCATAGCTCAGGCTGTGTAGTGCACGCCCCACACTATATAAGGCCGCCTTTGAGGCGGCCTCGTGTAGTGTGTTGGCATCTGAAGCAGTGGGTGTTCTGTGTACCTTCAACACAGTTACACGCCGATCGTTTTTGGCTGATTTCCTATCTTGCTCTTGTGTAGTGGTTATTGTCTGTGCCCTGACCGCAGTATACACCACTATATTCACCTCACCTATATAGCTAGTGATCTATCTTTAATAATAGAGCTTGCAGTCAGTAGTGTTAGGAGATAGTGCGTGCTGTCTGCGTGCTCTGTACCCAGTACATACCGCTATAATCCACCTACATAGCTGTTCTCTATTTGAGCCCAATTGCCATCTGCAGGAGTTATTGGAAGTTGTGTGTGCCTCCAGCACAGCACAGTATACATCTGTATATACCCCTTTATCTCTGCTGTTTTCTGGTTATTGTCTGCGTGCCCTGACCGCAGTATACACCGCGTTATTCACCTCAGCCTAAGGCCCAATTTTTCTGCCCCTGTTTAACAGGGGCGTTTAAGTACAATTTTTGATGCAATGCTTTAGCAGGGCTAATTCCAGCAAAAGAACTAGAGTATATGGAAGAGGTTGCAGTGTGGTGGCACCAGCAGCAGTGCCTAAGGCCAAATTTTTCTGCCCCTGTTTAACAGGGACATGTAATTACAATTCTTGATATAATATTTCACAGGAGGGCCCCTTCCTGTGCCCACCCAGAGTAACGGTGAGGACTTATAGTGTTGTGGCACCAGCACCACAACCACCAAAGGTCAATTTTTCTACCACTGTTCAACAATGGCATGTAATTACAATTCTTGATATAATCGTTCACAGCAGGGCGCTCCAGCGCCCACCAAGAGTCACTTTGAGGGCTTACAATGTTGTGGCAAAACCAACACCTTGTTCCGCCATTTCTGCAGAGCATATATGGCAGGCCCCTACTTTCAAACATCCAACTTACAAACATCAGACAGCAGCAAGTGAGATGAAAAAAGATGGACGACAAAACAAATTATACAGGGGTGATAACCCTTCCCTATGTTTTCCAAAAAGCTTAAAAATAGTTTTTTTGACTGGAGCTACACTTTAAAAATGTACCAGTTGAAAATTACAAACAGATTCAACTTAACACAACAAACCTACACAGTCCCTGTCTTGTTTGCACCGCCTGTATACTGCTGTTCTGAGTATATAGGGCCTGGGGGCCACACACATTTCCTTTTTTTAATATGGGTACAGGGTTCCCCTTAATATGCGTACAAGACCCAAATAGGCTGGTAATGGGCAGGGAGGGCTACCCATGCCATTTTTCTCAATGATTTTCAACCATATTGCAGGAACCAGATATAACATTAAAACCGCAAGCAGTTTTAAATGGTGTTATTTCCGTTTAATGTCATTTTGTGCAGGGACTGTTCTAAACACGGGAAACACGTGGCACTTCACAGGCATACTACAGACACCCCCCAGGCACCATATTTAAAGGAATATTTCACTTTTTTTTTCACTTTAATCGTCATTAAAATCAGTGCTCCTGCCAAAACGACCGTTTTTAAAACTTTTTTTTGCATTGACCCATGTCCCCTGAGGCAGGAGTCAGGTCCCCAAACCCTTTTTAGGACAGTATCTTGCATATTAGCCGTTAAAATTAGCACTTTCCATTTCGAATGTTCGAGTCCCATAGACTTCAATGGGGTTCTAACATTCGTAACGAACGTGGGGTCCGTTCGAAAGTTCTGGTGCGAACCGAACCAGGGGGTGTTCGGCTCATCCCTATTCCGACTAGAGAAAGCAGATGCAGAGCATACAAAGTAGATTAAAGTGATGCAAAACCAGCCCACAGTGCAGACTAACAGAGAATTGGGATTAGTTATTAGAACAATAATATAGTAATGCAATATCTCCAGTCGGGGGGGAGGAGGGTATGGATAGGAGAGCACCAGTTAGGGAATATAAGGGTTACATCTGAGGGAATGATTAAAAAGGAGAATACATCGGTCGCACAATAACAATGGTAAAGAATAACAAGTAGGAAATAATATTATGCAGTTACTGTACATTTCGGGTGCGTAAGCCAAATACGCCATTCAGATAAAAACTTTTTCATACTTAAGTGTTTCCGAGCTACTAGCCTTTCCATCTCGCATTGAAAGTTTAAGTCAGAAATCGTGTGTGTGAGAGAAGGAGAAGTAGTGGCTTTCCAAAGTTTAGTGATGTTCAATTTCGCTGCAAGAAGTAGATGGATGATCACTACTCGTGTGTTTGGCGGAAATTTGTCAACGCCAAGGTGTAAAAGAGCCAATGAAGGGTCGGGAGATGTTGGGATCTGTGATATGGTGGATATCAAAGCAAAAATTTGTTTCCAGAAGGAGCTCAAAGATTTGCAGAACCATAGGATGTGTGCTATGGTACCGGTACTTCCACAGGACCTCCAACAGGTAGAAGGATGGTCTGGGAAAAATTTAGAGAGACGATAAGGTGTGAGATACCATCTATGCAGTGTTTTTTGATAAGACTCCCAGTGATTAGAGCAGTGGGAAGCTGTGTAAGTGAGTTTAAAGGCACGTGTCCACATGTCAGGTGTGATCTTAGTGTTTAGTTCGTCCGTCCATCTGGATAGAGATGGTATTTGCGAATAAGGCCGATTGTCATTCAGGATAGAGTACATTAACGAAATACCATGTTTAGGATATGTCGAGTTGGTGTAAAAGTTGTGGAATGTCTCAGGGATAGTTGTTACTGTAGAAAGTTTAGCTTGGCGGAGAAGGTGTGAGATCCTAACATAGGTGAAGGTTTCGGTACGGGGAAGGCCAAATTCATTTTGGAGAGTAGTGAAGGTTTTCAGGTTGTGGTTAGCGTGGTAAAGATCTGATAAAGTAGATCATTTCTGATTCAACCAATTTCTTAGATTTAGGTTAGGTATTTGTGACATTAACGAACTAAGTGGAATTTGTAGTATGTGATACGGTTGATCTAAGAGTTTCATCTGGGTGACTGTCTTCCAGACTATTAAAGAGGCCATTATGGATGGGGATTTATGTATTGAAGGAAGAGGGAGGCCTGCTGAAGTAGCGAGCAGTAATTCATGTAGGGTGTTTGGATGAAATTACGAGGATTCTAAGACAGCTAAGCCTTATTAGGGTTTGGATGCCACCAATAGTATAATTGGTCTAGAATGGAGGCGTAGTAATAGTTCTGAATATGAGGGAGGCTGGTCCCTCCTTTTTTATGATGCCTGGTTAAGATATATTGAGCACATCTAGGTGGTTTAGCGTCCCATCTGGAGAATTGTTTTTGAATGGAGGTGAAGAAGGAGTGGGGTATTGGTAATATTACAGTCCGAAAAAGATAAAGTAGCTTGGGAAGAATTAGCATTTTAAAGAATGCGATGCAACCTAATTTGGAGAGACCTGTTGTGCGCAACTTAATAGTTGGGGTAGCCGTCTTTGGAAGGCACGATAGTTGAGGTCATAAAGTTGGGATAGGGTAGGGGCTAAGTTTATTCCTAGATATGGAAGGGAGTTTTTAGACCAGGAGAAGGGGAGAGTTCTCTCTAAGAGGGATTGTTGTCTATGCGGGAGATTAAGTGGAAGGATTAGGGATTTAGAAGTGTTAAGTTTGTAAAAGGAGGCAGAGCTAAATTGGTTAATGATGTCTTGGATTGCGGGCATGGAGATAGTCGGGTTTGTGACCATTAAGATGACATCATCAGCAAAGAGGCTGATTTTATGTTCCATGTCATTATGTATAATGCCTGAGATGTGTTTGTCCCCTCTGATCTTAGCCGCAAGGGGTTCCATTATCAGGGCAAAAATGAGAGGGGAGAGCGGACACCCTTGGCGAGTGCCATTAGAAATCTCGAAGGGTTTAGAAAGAGTACCATTAGTCAGTACTCTGGCTGAAGGGTTTGAGTACAGAGAGAGTATGGCCGCTTGGAACCATCTTGTGATGCCGAATTTGGATAGTACCTCTCTCAGGAAACCCCAATGTACCCTGTCGAATGCCTTCTCTGCGTCTAGCGACAATAGCAGAGAAGGCGTTCGAGTTTGGGTGACTTGGTGAATCAGGTTAAGGACCCTTCTAGTGGCGTCTGGGGCTTGCCTGTCTGGCATAAAGCCAACTTGATCAGGGTGTACAAGGTCGGGAAGATAGTCTAAAAGTCTGGAAGCAATCATTTTGGCAAATAGTTTTATATCTGTGTTGAGGAGAGAGATAGGTCTGTAATTCTTTGTGGAGGTGTGGTCCTTTTCTGGTTTGGGGATAGTGGTGATGGTGGAACGCAGCATATCTACCGGTAGAGAACCAGAGGTGGCAGTAGAGTTGAAGAGGTACGTGAGATGGGGGCAATAATGGAGGCGGAAAATTTTAGAATTCGTTAGTGTATCCATCTTCACCTGGAGATTTGTGAAGCGGAAGAGAGTTGATGGATTTTAAGGTTTCATCTATGGAGAATGGTCGAGAGAGTTCCTCTAATTGGGTGCAATTTATAGCTGGAAGATCAATAGAGGATAGGAAATTATGGATAATTTGGTCATTTGGTTGGGGGATAAAGGCATTAGCGATATCCTGAGAATTTGTCAGGAGTTTGTTGGAGGCGGGGTGCCGGAGGGAAATTATCTTATTTTTAAGTCATTGGGCTTTGACCTGTCTAGCCAGTAGAGCTCCAGCTTTATTACCTAAGGCATAGAATTTTGCTTTGGTCAGTTTGAGGTTGTTCTCAAATTTAGAGAGTAAAAGGGATCGGAGTTTCTGTCTCTGTTCTAGGAGCTCAGTAGCTAATGTTTGGGAGGGGTTCTTTTTATTTTGATGTTCCAGGAGAGTAATTTGGCGGAGGACCTCCTCAACTTGCTTAGACCTCTGGTATTCAACATTACTATGTAGCTTAATTAGAATGCCACACATGTAAGCTTTATAGGCTGACCAAAGTACAAACTTATTAGTGTTCGGTTGGTCATTGGTTTGGAAATACATTTGGTGTTCAGTAGCGAGGAGTTGAATAACCTTGGGATCCGAGAGGAGAGAAGAGTCAAGCCTCCATAACCGATTAGTGTTAAGTCTGAAGTTTCCCACAGTAAGGAAGACAGGTGCGTAGTCCGACCACGTGATATTGCCAATTTCAGATTTCGTCACATCTTGCAGGGTGAGTTTATCAACTACAAAGAAGTCAATTCTGGAATAGGAAAGTTGGGATGAGGAGAAGTAGGAGAAGTCCCGTTCGTTGCTGTGGTGCACCTTCAAGGGTCGTAAAGGTCATTTGTATGAAGAAAGGGATTTAGAATGGAGCGTTGAGTTTTGGGGCATAGAGGTAGTGTCTAAAGTAGAATCCCCAATAATGTTAAAGTCTCCGCCCATGAGGAGCCTCCCCCTTCGAATTTGCATGATTTTTTTGTACAGTCGGTTGTGGAATCGTAACTGATGTGTATTTGGACCGTATACATTTACCAGGGTGTAGGTAATTTGGTTAATGTCACAGATGATAATCAGAAATCGCCCTTGCGGATAGACAATTGATTGATGTAGAGTAAACTGTATAGTGTTTTGTATGGCATTGAGGACACCATTTTTCTTTTTCTTCTTCGGCCCTGAGGCTAAGAAAACGTGGTCGTAGTTTTTCAGCGTGAGTGTAGGAGATTTTGCAGCAGCGAAATGAGTCTCTTGCACTAAGAGGATGTCAGCTTTTTGGTTGGTAGCCTCTTTGATGAGTGCAGATCTTTTCTGAGGGGAGTTTAAGCCCCTAGCATTGATAGAGACTAGTTTGAAAGCCATTCTTAGGATTGGAGAGTAGCGTGGACGTCCGTATATAAAGATGAGTGGTAAGATATGCTGGGCTGTATACCAGTCCGGCTATACGGGTAAGATCGCTGTAATTTATAGTGTTAGGCTCCTGATGCAACTTGCCGGGAAAAGTAAGAGAAGAGTAACTGGTGCAGGGTATGGGTGAGGGGTGGGGATTAAAAAATGAGAGCCCAGTAATAAAAAAGGGTCTGAGCTCAATGTGCAGACACTACTGCAAAAAAGAAAGTGGGGTAAAGAGATCTTACGTCCACAACGTGGGACAGGGATCTCTGAACAGGCAGGCAAGTGCTGGGTAGGAATGCTGCAGTTAGCCAGCCATAATGAATTTGTAGAGAAGGGTAAAGATTACGCTGGATGTCCAGCAGATGGATCTCCTCCGGTTTCCATGAGGGTCGACATTTGGGCAGTAGGGTTCGGCGCGTCTTCTGGAATGATGAGCCATTGCCTCAGGAGAGAAAGCCCCATAGGGAGGGTGCGCACTGCCTAGGTCTTGTTTTGAAGCTTAGTAGGGAAGCCCCATTTATAGGGTATATTATGATTCCGAAGCTCTTTAGTTATGATCGCCAGCTGTCTGCGATTGTTCATCGTTGCTTTGGAGAGATCCGCATATAGAGCAATGTTGGTGAAAGGGTCAGGGAGATTTGTTGCTCGTTTGGCTGCGTTTAGGACTCTTTCTTTGACAGAAAAAAATGGATGTGAGCCAATACATCCCTGGGAGTAGAGTCAGGAAGGTGTGAAGGCTTGGGGAGCCTGTGTGCTCTGTCAATTTCCAGATCTAGGGTAGTCAGGTCAGGTAAAAGAGCCTGCATCAATGCTTGTATAAATTGTATGAGCTCAGATTGTTGGATCGATTCTGGGACATTCTGGGACATTGCGAAATTTAATATTGTTCCTCCTGGAACGGTCTTCCAATTCTGCGATTTTAAGGTTGATTAATTGTAGTTAATCTTCATGGTCTGCAAAGCCGTCAACAAAATCATTATGTGCAGTAAGCATGTCTCCCAATTTAGCCTCTATATGTGTGATAGCAGTGTCATGTTGATTCACTACAATAGAGAGGCATGAGACTGCTGAAGATATGTCAGTATATAGAGTTTGCCTCACTGAAAGCAGCATATTCTTCATGGTGTTTTCTGACAGTGGTTGGTCTGAGGCAGGGAAGGCCTCTAACACAGAGGCTTATTGCGATGGGGGGAGGGAGAACAAGCTGGGAGCTGAGGGAGGCTGTAATGGCTCTTCCGTCCTGAGCCTGGACTTAGCAGGGCTGGAAGTGGTGGGAGAATTAGGCGGAGAACACTCACCCTGTGCGGTGGGAGGACGCTGGGGTCCCGAGGACAGCAGGGAACTTTGAAGTGCCTGTGAGGAGGAGGACCGCGCTGAGGATTCTCGGCCGCCGCCACCGCCGCCATTTTGGCTGCTCGGCGCGTCAGGTGAGGGGAAATAATCCATCAATTTTCTGGGCAGAGGAGATCCCTTTCGTCTCTTGAGCATGACCGCTTACTGTGTGGGACCTTCGGATGATCTGTGGATAATTTTCCCTTCTCTACAACCGCTCTGGAAGTCGCTGTGGCTGGGTTTCTGCGGAGCTGGAGAGTCAGTCAGCCATCCACACGAGCCGGCAAGCCACCTTGGCTGTACTTTAATGACAGGCTTGCCACATACTCCAACTGTCCTTTGCTTTAGTTTTTTTTAATACCACTTAGTACAAAGTGGAATCTTGGCCCTTAAACTTGCTGGTCGTGTCTCTTCAGTGATTCTGTTCTTGTCACATCCCTCAATTCTATAAGGCACACACATGGTTGGTATGAAGGAGCTCTTAGATCTCTTTGGTACAGGCTACGTGCTGCACAGTGTTGATGCCACTGCTATGTTTACAAGGAAATATCTAGGCACAAAAAGGCATTTGATGCACACAAAGTGGATTTGTCTTCCTTGTGGCTGATCTGATCTGTGGCTGATATTCTGATCTCAGAATACCTAGCTATGTAGACATTCTGATCAACCATTCTGCCCATTAATCCTAACTTGTCTGTAGAGTCTATAGATGACATAATAGCAACTCCAAACAAAACTAGGTTAGACTGACCCTTCATGAACCTGAGTAGTTCAGTCCAGGAAGAAGAAGAGAAAAAGGAGAGGAGAGAGTGAAAATCGACAAGAAGGAGGAGGAAAAAAAATAAGGACTAAGATAGGGAAAGAGAGAAGAGAAATATTAAGTAGGGTCTTACATCCCAAGCTTCAGGAGTCCACTAAGAAATAGTCGGGACGCTACCGGAAGTGACGCAATCGAGCTCGGGGCTCGTTTATACACTGCATAAGAAATTTGTCTGTTTGTGAGTACAACATTTTTTGCTGTAATAAATCATTATATTTGTTAAAAAATTACTACACTGGGGCGTGGCTACCGCGCGTTGGTGGATGGCCGCATAGAAGGAGAGCTCCGCTCCAGCGAAGGGAACCCTTCAGCTTTAGAGGCACCCTGAGCCGGCGAAAACAACGGACGATCACTCCGGCGAGTCCTTCTACCCTCCGGAGATGTCGCCGAAACGGAAGGGACCCGCACAGCCTAAAAAACTGCCGGACTTCTTCCCGCCGGCGGCCCGCGAATCGAGCCAAGATGGCGCCGGCGGCGGCCTGCATTCCTCCCCTGGTTCCTCCTCAGCCTCATCCGGGAGCCCAACACCCAGCGTGGATCGGGGGAGGGGGTCGCCGGGGACCTCAACACCGCTAAGCAGCAGCCCTGTGAAGTCTAGGCCGAGACTGTCGGATGCAGCTCTTCAGGTCAGTGCTGAACATAGCTCCTCTGCTGACACCAGAGAACTCTCTGAGTGTATCTCTGCTTTCCCTGCCACCAACCAGCCTGTCTCTGAAGCAACCCTTAAGGACATGCTTGTCTCCCTGCGTGCCTCTTTACACACGGACTTTATGCACTGCATCAGCAACTTCAAGGCTGAAGTAGGTGAGCTAGCTGGGAGAGTGGATCATGTTGAGCAAAAAATGGGGGACTTTGCCGCAGCCCACAATACTTTAGTGGATGCTCATACTGATCAATCTGAGGACATTGCGTGGCTCAAGTCCAAAATGGCGGACCTGGAGGACAGATCCAGACGCAACAACGTTAAACTACGGGGTATATCTGAGACTGTCCTACCTACCCAGCTTGCCCAACATGTCCAAGACCTTATGAAAACACTGTTGCCCTCTCTATCTGATCAAGAACTGATCATTGATCGCATTCATCGTCTCCCTAAACCTGCACACCTGCCGGACAACATCCCGCGGGATGTTCTAATGCGGGTCCACTTTTTTGATGTGAAAGAGCAGCTGCTGTCAGCGTTCCGGAGGGAGACCCAGCTTCCAGACAGATTCTCCCACATACAGATGTATGCAGACCTCTCTCAATTCACCATGCAGCGGCGTAAAACACTTCTGCCTGTTACTAAAGCTCTTCGGAACCACGGAATCCCATAGCGGTGGGGATACCCCCTGAAACTATTGATCACCCACGAGGGTAAGTCCTCTGTGATTACTACCCTCCAAGAAGGGCTGGATCTGCTACGCATCTTGGATATTCTCCCAGAGGAACAAACCGCACTTCCGGCTTCATCCCCACCTGTAAAAGTGGATGCTCAGGGAGACTGGCAAACAGTACAGCAGAGGAGAAAGAAGAAAAGTAAAAAAAGAGTGCCCTGAAGCGGTCTGCTGCTACACTCCTATCGACTGTTGTTCCTAGTCGCTGGATGTACTTTGGTGCTCACCCTTGATACACCCCACATCAATGGGCATTCGTTTTTTTTACTATTCCCTGTTTTTAACTTTTGTTTCTGGATCTTTTTGTTTTTGTTACAGCTGTGTTACAGCATTGTTCTAGTCTGTCTGTGCCCAAACCGCTTGACTGTATTTTGGTCCTTTTTCCTCCTGTACCTCGGAGGACTCAGAACCTTGGGTGATGCTGGTACTTGCCTTGAAGGGACTCCCATCCTATCTGTCCTGCATTTGACTGCCATACCTAATGTCGCTTAATTTTGTATCCTTTAACGTTCACGGTCTAAACCATCCGGTCAAACGGAACTCTGTGTGGCGGGAGGCCTTGGATCTGGGGGCGGATGTGCTCTGTATTCAGGAGACTCACTTCTTGCATTCGGCTGCTCCTAGGTTCCAGCATAAGAACTTCCCTCACATTTTTCAGGCCTCCGCCTCAGAAAAGAAGAGAGGGGTAGCCATTGCTATAAAAGACAAAGTGGCCTTTTCCCTATCTGAAGTACTGATGGACCCTGAAGGGAGATATTTAATTCTGTTTTCTGAATTGAACAATAAGGTGTATACTATTGTAAATCTTTATGCCTCCAATGTGCATCAGTTATGGTTTTTGAATAGGCTTTTTTGTAAGATTAACCGATGCCGCAGGGGGTCGTTGGTTGTCTGTGGCGATTTTAATATGACGGTCGACTATACACTGGACACTACGTCCAGATCCAACCGACCCTTGCCAGGACTCCAACACCTCTTAGCTGCTGAAGATCTATATGACGCCTGGAGATGCCAACATGCGAGCGAGAAGGACTATACGTTCCACTCCGCTAGACACAACACTTACTCCAGGATCGATTTGATTCTGGTAGACAGGCTGTTGTTGCAGGCAGTGTCCTCCTCCACCATCCACGATATTTCGTGGTCTGATCACGCACCCGTATCTGTTGCTGTGGTGGAGGGGCACGCTCCGTGCTCGGCCTATGTTTGGAGGGCAAATTCACAGCTGTTCCAGAACTCCTCGCATGTTGCTGCTATCTCCAGGCACCTGTCTGAATTCTTTGAGCTCAATGTCGGTTCAGTACGCAGCCCTACTACACTTTGGTGTGCCCATAAGGCCTTCATAAGGGGTATCATGCTTCAAATTTGCTCAAGAGAAAAGAGATTTAGGAATCAGCAACTGGACTCGATCCTGAAGGACATTCGGGCCTTAGAATCCTCTAACAAGCTTAAACCGGATCCCAACACGGCCCATAAGCTCACTCAGCTCCGTGTTGACCTCTGCCGTTTATTGCTTGCTAAATACGATAAATGTGTGTATTTCCCCAAGCTGTCGCACTATTCCTCTAGCAACCGTGCTGGCAAATATTTAGCCAACAGAGTGAGGGCAGCTAGGATCAAGACCAAGATTCCTTTTATCCACCACCCCGTAACTAAAGATAAGAAAATAAATCCTCAGGAAATAGCGGATGCCTTTGCCGACTATTATTCCTCCTTATACAACTTGAAATTAGATGTAAACACCCCTCAGCCTACGGATGATAGCATACAATCCTTCTTAGCCAGTGTCAATCTCCCCTCCCTGACTAGAGATCAATTAGAACTTCTTAACCAGCCTATTTCTCCGGAAGAAATAGGGAAATGCATTAAGTCTCTCCCCCTGGGTAAATCTCCAGGACCGGATGGCCTGACTAATGATTTTTACCGCACATTCTCTGACCTACTTGCCCCACAGCTCTCGGGGGTTTATGCGGAGGCATTTGCCTCTGCGTCTTTCCCCCCTGAGATGCTTGGGGCTTACGTGGTCACTATTCCCAAGCCAGGTAAGGACCCGACTACTCCATCCAATTTCAGGCCAATATCCCTACTAAATACAGACGTTAAGATATATGCCAAAGTTCTTGCCCAGAGACTTCTTCCCCTCATCCCCTTGTTGATCCATCCGGATCAGACGGGCTTCACACCAGGCCGGCAGGCATCGGACGCCACCAGAAGGGTCGTTGGGGTTATCCAATATGCACGGACCTCTCGGACGCCTTCTCTGCTCCTTTCTTTGGATGCGGAGAAGGCGTTCGACAGGATCCATTGGGGCTACATGAAACAGGTCCTACAGAAGTTTGGCTTTGGGGGGCCGTTCCTCTCAGCCATTCTCGTCCCTCTATTCCGCCCCCTCAGCGAGGGTCTTCACCTCTAATATGTTGTCGTCTCCTTTTCCTATATCGAATGGTACCAGGCAAGGGTGCCCCCTCTCCCCTACAATTTTTAATCTTTTGATTGAGCCACTAGCTGAAAAAATTAGATCTCATCCTCAGATTGCAGGTATTCCCATGCATGAAGGCCCCCACAAAATTAACTTATTTGCAGATGATGTTATCCTTTTTTTAACCCTCCCATCCTTCTCTTTACCACAAGCACACCAAGTACTTCAGGAATTTAGCCTGATCTCCTACTACAAGATAAATTTTTCCAAATCAATTATTCTAGACCTAAATACTAACCCATCCCTCTTCACTGATTTGCGGAACATGCTTCCTTACACTTGGAGCAATTCCACTATCCCCTATCTGGGACTTCAACTTTCCAGGTCAGCTCAGGACTTAGCAGAAGCCAACTTTCCTCCACTTATAGATAAACTATCCAAAGAGGCGGGCAGACTGGCTAGAACTGAACTTTCATGGTCAGGACGCCTTGCATCTTTCAAGATGCTGATGCTCCCTCAAATTTTATACATATTTAGAGCGCTGCCAGTCCCCCCCTCTGGGAAACACTTGTCCGGACTTAATTCCCTATAAATATATTTGGTGCTCCAGAAGACCGCGATGTTCTAAGATGTTGCTGACAAAGCATAGGCTGGCCGGAGGTATGGGTATGGTAGATCTTAGAGATTATTATCTGGCATCCAGGCTTGTCCAATTGAAACACTGGTTCAACTCTACCCAGGAGCCAAGGTGGTGCAGTATTGAAAGAGCCCTCTGCCCTACTCGGGACCTAGGGCTCTTCCTTCTTGCAGACTCTGTTAAACAGTGGTCCCTCCGTAGGCTTCCCGATACTCTTCGAGCCTCCTTGCAAGCTTGGAGAGAACTCCTTCAGTCCACCCCACAGGACATCAAACTAGCTAGCCTCCCTGTCCCGTTGCGGGCTCTAGATTTTATCATTCCTAATCTCACGGTAAAGGAATGGGCCGGGAAGGGGATAGGGAGGCTGCAGGATCTTTTCCAGGGACCCCAGTTGATCCCATTCCAATCCCTACGATTACGCTTTCATCTGAAACCTTCTGATGCCTACAAATATTGCCAAATTTCTCATCTACTGAAGGATAGTAGGACTACTCATGTAGTGCTACCAGATTCTCTTTGGAACTTCTATGCTGCCACTCCTACCTTGCCCAAAGGAATATCTTTATTTTATAATTTCTTCCAACATAAGCTTACTTTTGTTAAATCCCGTCCCTACCTGCGTTGGGAGGAGGACTTAGGGAGGGCCTTCACAGAGGTGCAGTGGTGCCATGCGTTTAGAGCAAACTACACAGCCTCCAGATGTGTTGGACACTGTGAGATAGCCCAGAAAATAGCCTTGCGGTGGTATCTTACACCGTATAGGATTTCGAAGTTTGGCCTGGCTGAGTCCTCCCCCCTGTGCTGGCGAAATTGTGGAGAGGTGGGTAACCTCCTCCACATGTTTTGGTCCTGCAAGCACCTTACCAGTTTCTGGAACACCATATTTCGTGGTATATCAAGCATCACCGGTTTCCTCTCCACCCCTGAGCCAGGGTTGGCCATTCTCAACCTTGGAATTGAAAAATATCCACCTGATTTTAGAATTGTAATATCCCATGTTCTTCTGGTAGCCAGAACACTGATAGCTAGATACTGGAAAAATAATCAAGCACCTAACGCCTCAGAGGTATGGGCAACTACCAATCTGCACTACAGGTATGAATCAACTTTAGCCCTCAGGCTTGGAAAAAAATTTAAGTTTGATAACAATTGGCAAATGTGGGAAACATGGCGTAGGAAAACTCCAGATGCGTGTCCATGACCCGTTGACCAATCACTCCTGGTAGGAAGCGGAGACCACACGGGACCATTCTTGTGCTTACTTATTTTCAACCTTGGGCATATGACAGACTAATTTCTGACAGTTTCATTCTTTCTTTCCTTTTATCTTGTTTCTTTCTTTCCCTTTCCTTCTTTCACATGTTATGTTTAGTTTCACTCTTAGTTCGATCACCCACTATTTCATCCACCTCCCCACTATTCTCTGTCCTCCCCTCTGCCTGCTCACTACTTTAATTCAGCATACTGGAGTAATTTCAGGGCGGAGGGAGGCTGGGTCTGCTATAATAGTTGGGGAGATGTGGAAATTTCTCTGTGATTACTTTGAAATTACTTTGTGATTACTTTGCGACTATCTTGTGAGTATTTTGTGATTATTTGGTGGTCATTTTCTGATCTCTATGTGTCTTGTATCTTGATTATACTGTAAAATTCTTCTAATAAAAATTATTTACAAAAAAAAAAAAAAATTACTACACTATGGGGCTCCCTTCCTCCTCATTTCTTTAACCCCTTACATACACACCAATTGCCGAGGTAAACCCCCCCACGCTGAGTGCTGCTGAGCAAAAACTTAAAGGGACCAACACAGCGTAATAGGCAGGAGACGCCAGGATCTGGGGATACCGGGACAAGACCTCGAGGGATAAAGAGCACCAGGAATCCTGAGGATATATATATCACATGCTGTTACCTTACAGCTGTAAGGTAAGGGGACACCCATATTCCGACCACACAGGACCACGTGGGATATATTCACCTCTATCACCACCATCACCGATTATATTGCTCTGTTATAGTGCACATATATTCAGACACCAGCACTGTATGCGATTTGTTGATATATGCGACTTTTGACATAATCGCCACTGGTTATTGCACAAGCAGAATGGACACATTCCGATAAATGTTATTGTTCAATTTTTATATATAATTTCTTTTAGGTATTGTACACAGCTTTTTGATCATTTCGAGGGATTTTCTTTACTCCCTTAACACCAACATTGCTTATGCGTTTATTTTGATTTTCTGTCACTTTTTGCACAATTGAATTATTGAGCTGCTTACTGTCGCATAAATATTGTTTTGATTATTTTATGGTAGAGGACACCTGCACGGATTTTGTTCTACAACTTTTTTGGCACTAGCACTTTATGCGATTCTTGTCAGCTACAACCAACCACTCCCAGCACAATTTGAGTTGGTGACTGCTTTATGTATATTGTTTAATTTACCTTATGGTGTAGCAGAGCATTTCACGTACCCATTCACCGTTTAGCACTGGCACTTTATGCGATTTTGTCAGCTTGAACAAATCGCATTGCGAATCACGATCCTTTGTGACTGCTTTATGTATATTGTTTTATTTACTTTATGGTGTAGTAGATACCCTCATGGATTTATTTATCGTCTAGCACTGGCACTTTATGCGATTCTGTCAGTTTTAACAAATCGCATTAGGAATCACTAGTTTTAAGTATTGTTATTTTTTCTTTCGTTATGCTTGTTTATTACATTTGTCTCTTATCCTGAATATTAGCATGTTATAGTGGTGAGGGTCCCTTACCACCCCCTCATATAACACGCACAACTTTTTTCATATACCTTCTTTTACTTTATGCGGTAGTATATATATCACCTAACAATTTTAGTGCCTATAGAATTTATTAGCCTCCTAGGCTAAATTCCCTGCTATAGTACTGCGCATCACTACTTTTTTATCTTTTCACTAAGAAATATTGTATCTACTTTTTTTTTTTATTTCCTTTTGGACTTGTGGAGTACAGGCATACCCCACTTTTAAGTACACAATGGTGTTTATTTACTAAAGCTGGAAAGTGCAAAATCAGGCTCACTTCTGCATAGAATCCAATGAGCTTCTAACCCCAGCTTGTTCAATTAAGCTTTTATAATAAAAAATGGAAGCTCATTGGTTTCTATGCAGAGGTGAGCCTGATTTTGCACGTTTCAGCTTTAGTAAATAAACACCATTGTGTATTTATAAGTGGGGTATGCCTGTACACTGGTCAGTTTGTCGTTAACGTTATACAATATAAGATATATTTACAAATAAATAGTAGAAACTGTGGTCTGTTTTCACTTTTTTTGCTATAGTTATCGTATCTGCTAGTAGAATATATGACACTAATCTCTTCAAGTATGTAAAGATTTTCCTTGCAAATTTAGGTGATTTTTGGTAATTTTAGTAAATTTACTTTGGTCACTGGTAGCTTTTCAAATCTGGGTATACATTAGTAGAATTTAATGAAGATTTTTTCCTTTGAAGACGTTTATTCAATTTTCTAATCGTTAGTGGAGTAAATTTTAAGTGTTCTGTCCAGTGCACTGCATGCAGTTTTATAATATGAAAACTGTTCTTTATGCCTGGAAACTGGAGATTGTCCATAACAACCAAAACTGTCCCTTTACATCAAAAATGGTTTTAGACCAGCTAGAAAACAGCGATAATAAATTAGAATCACTCGCAGAATTGAGCGATAGTGATTTGTGGGGAGATCCGTCATCAAATACTGAACAGTAATGTTAGTGACAATTCTGCAACTGAGCAAATTTCAGTGTTTTTGATTACATTATTGAATATTTTTTATTATTGTTATATTATTATTTGGTATAATTATTTATAGTTATTTATTATATTATAATTTATTATTTCATTTTTCAAACTTTTTCATACCCGGGATGTCTGCTAGACTCTGGTTTGGACAGATTTAAGTGAGTTATTCCTAAGAATTACAGGACTACAATATAAAATGCCAAATTTCCATGCAAAATAATTGCACCGCTTTCAGCACCTAAAATCTGAAATAATCATACCGCCAGGAAGGTTAAAGCAGTGTTCTGGCCTCCCCCTCCAAAAAATAAAAGTCAGCAGCTACACATACTGTATCTGCTGTCTTTTAATATTAGAACACTTAATCAGGGGCAGCACCCAACAGCTGATGGAAACATCAACTATGGTGCCAACATCGGTGGACTCCAAGACAGACTGTGTAGCTGCTGGCTTTTAATTTTTGCAGGGGTGGGAGGGCCTCCTCTTTAAAGTGAATAACATGTATTCATACATGTTGATCATATCCCTCTTAACCTCCTCTTCTGAAGAGAGAATAAATTAAGTTTCTCGAATCTTTCCTCATCACTGAGTTCCTCTTATTAGTTTGGTTGCCCTTCTCTGCACTTTCTTCAGGTCCCGATATCCTTTTTGAGAACTAGTGCTCAAAACTGAACTGCATATATTATTCCAGATGAGGTTTTACTAATGATTTGTACATGGGCAAAATGATATCTCTCTCTGGAGTCCATACCTCTCTTAATACAAGAAGGGACTTTGCTCGCTTTGGAAACCGCAGCTTGGCATCGCATGCTATTATTAAGCTTATGATCTACCAGCTACCAATAGATTCCCCCATGTGTACTCCCCTAGTATGTATGATGCATGCTTATTCTTAGCCCCCAAGTACATAACTTTACATTTACCAACAATAAACCTCATTTGCCACACAGTTGACCAATTAAACAGTGCATTGAGGTTGGTTTGTAAATCGGAGAAATCCTGTAAGAACGTTAGTCCACTCCATATCTTGGTGTCATCTACAAACACTGAAATGGTAATTTTTATAAAGATATTAAAAAGTAAGAGTCCCAACACTGGACCTTAGGGTACACCACTAAGAACCTTAGACCATTCAGAGTAAGAATCAATATTTTTTAGCCAGTTTTCTATCCATTTACAAACAAATCTTTCCAAGACTGTAGATTTACCTTACACAGTAGCCATGTGTGGGGGACTGTGTCAAACACTTTTGCAAAATAAAGACTTTGATCCCTTTTTAAATATGGGCATCACATTGGCCCTACGCCAATCCTGTGGTACCATTCCAGTCATTAATGAGTCCCTAAAAAGGAAAAACAATCGCTTTGAAATGACAGAGCTCTATTCGTTTTGGATCCGTGGGTGGATGTCATCTAGCCCAGGTGCTTTATCCACATTTATTCTGTCTAAATATTCCTGGACCATATCACTTTTGAGCCATTGTGGTTCATTTGGGGCTGTGTCAATACACACCCATTATGGACATGAGCTCCCCCATGCTCTTTAGTATATACAGAGTTGAAGAAGGTATTTAATACATTGCCTTCTCTTTGTCCCCAGTCACCCACTCTAGATTATTTTGTAAAGGGCCTACATGCTCATACTTGACCTTTTCCCTATTAATATATTTGAAGAATTTTTGGGGGTTTGTTCTATTATCTTTTGCAATCTGTCGTTAGTTTTGAAATTTTGCGGCCTTGATTTCCTTTTTACACATTCTGTTATATTCTTTGTAACACTTAAACAATAATAGCGTTCCTTCATTTTTATATTTTTTAAAACTTTTTTCTTATTATTTATAGCTTTTTTAACTTTGGCCGTGAGATTTATTTTTAGCCTCTTAAACGTATTGCCCATGGAAATATACTTTGAAGTAAGTTTGCATACAGTTTTTTTGAAGAATTCCCATTTCTATTCTGTGTTCATTGATGCCAATATTTCCTCCCATTCTAAGTCTTGAAGAGCAGCCCTCATCCTTGGAAAATTTGCTCTCTTGAATTTAAGAGTTTTTACCTTTCCCATACATGTTTTTTGCTTAGAGCTCACATTAAATTAAATCATGTTATGGTCACTTCTACCCAGATTTTCTTTTATATGAATATTGGTAATAAGCTGTGCATGGTTTGAGATCACCAGGTCCAGCAGAGAATAATTTCTAAATGAGGCCTCAATAAATTTGACCATACAATTGTCTTGTAATAGGTTTATAAATGTTTGCCCTTTAACTATCCCAGCAGTGCCATTATTCCAGTCAATTTCCGGGAGCCCTTGCAGCCCTTTTAATCTGTGAAAGGAGACCAGTCTCCACCTCCTTATTAACACTGGAAGGTCTATTACAAAGTCCAATGATAACCTTTGTAGAACGCACAGCCATATACAGTTCCACCAGTAATGCTTCAACCTCATCACACTCTCCATCAACTAGGTCCTTTTTCACACTCGCTTTAAGATCACTTCTCACATAGAGACAGACACCAACACCCCTCTGTTTTACTCATTGACACAGACTCGGAGGCTCGGCCCTGCCCCCACTCCTCGTCACAGCATTTGATCGACAGTAGAGGGAGCCAATGGCTCCTGCTGTTATCAATCTGCCCAGAGAGGAGGGACAGAGCTCCCATGTACAGTGCTGGATCATTAAATGAATGGGCTCAGGTAATTATAAGGGGGGGGGGGGTTGCAGGGGGGATTCTGTTGCACAGAAGGTTTACATACACATAATAAATAATTGGAAATAATTTTTTTTGGGGCGGTTGGGGGTAGTGCTTTGTTAAAGCTGAACTTCAGGCTGATGTAAAACACACAAATTAAAGGAGAAATACAGCCAAACCTTATTTGGCTGTACTTTTCTCATGGATCACAGGACTGCATTTTGTTTTGCACTCCTGTGACCCGTTGTCAGCTGATGTCACAGAGACAGTCCAGGCTCGGGAAAGATTATGGTCATATGGTTGGGATCCACCCACATGCCTGGACCGGCACCCAGCTCAACCTCTCACAAGCCACTGGCTGCTCCCTCAACCTTCACAGCCCAGCTCTCCAGTAAGCAAGGGGAGCAGAGCAGGACTCACAGTCATCAGCACTCTGCTCACAGAGCTGTGAGAACCGAGCAATCAGCAGTGTTTGATTATTCGGCTCTCAGTGTTAGAGCCAGTGGGGGACAGATGCATCATAGGACCGATGCTGCATCCAACTAGGTAAGTATTATTTAAAAAAAAAAAATCCCATGCTTCCCTTTTAATGGAGCTCTGTATTCATTAATACATGTTTGATTTTGTATGAGCAGTACCTGAATTTGATCTATTGCAGTCATTATACAACAGCACTTAGGCTAGGGGCAGGAAAGACAGCATAAATAGCCAATAGGTTGGCAGACTAACAGAGAGATAAGCTTATTAATTGGATGCTTTTCTCTTTACTATCCAGTCACAGTGTAGGTGGCAGGGACAAGACTTGTTAGCAACACCGAGGTGAAGAAGAGAAAAACCAAGTCTTGTGCCTTGCTAGGTGGGGCCATGCTGTGTTCAAGAACTGGCTAAATTGAAGCACTGGATATAGAGAAATGCAATTCCTTTTGGCAGGTAAAACCATTCTCATATGTGTATTTCTTCTTGCGTTTAGTGATATGCCTGGAGGTCAGCTTTAATCTATCATGTCCTTCTTAGATCTCATCACAGGTCATCAAAGAACAGGTGAATATGAAATCATAATAAACAAATTAACATCTACAAATATAATTATAGCACGCTAAGCTGCCAGTCTATGAGTTTTCTTCTCATTAGCTAAATGGTGTTACATGAACTCATCAAAATTTAATCTGTGCAAAGAATAGGTGTTCCGCTATTTACCAAACTGTGCAGGCTATAATTGTAATGTTAGAGAAAAGCATTTTTTTTATTGCAGGGAATTATTTTTTACTGTGCATGCTTAAACCCTGAATGAGATGCAATGTTTGTTGACATGCATTTCTTCATTTCCATTCATGGCTGCCATTACAAGCTAGATAGAGATGCCATTAATACTAAAGAACATTACATGCCACAAAACTGAATTGAACATCTGTAGAAAAAAATAAATGATCTACACTAAGATATATAGTATAAAGGGATAATCAACTTCATTTACTTTGTGCATCTTAGTACATTTGTCCTCAGTGGGAGCCAAAAAAGTCATTGTATCCATTTGCTTTGTATTCTAGCACATATTGATGCCAGTTTAAAAAAAAGAAATGGGTCCATCCATAGTGATTTATATGGTTTGCAATGTCAGCTATTACATGTCATTGTCCTTTAGTATATAATTCTCCAATTACTACAGTGTAATAAAACAATGCATGCAATAGAATTTTACAACAGCCAAATGCATTTATTCTACACATGTGCTAAAAGGCTACTTTGAACTCTTTCTCAGAATACTATTGCCTTTTAGAACAGTCACAATGATACATACCATATAAACTCAAGTCTGCATGTTAGATGTATATATGTGTGATTTCTCATTTGAACTATCAGTAACAAGACAGTAGTAAAATATACTGTTGCAGTAAGTCTATGTTATCTTAAAGCAGAACTAAATACAATAACTAGTCTTTCTAGTTTTGGATAAAGTGGCGAAAGATTATAAAACCTATTTTGTTGCTGTTTATGACTCTCTTAGGGTAGATTCCCCCTTTCTATTTGTTCTGCTAACTGTTATTCTTGAAAATGAAAGTGAAAGAAAATCCTAAATTTTGGTTTGTCACCCGAACAGGAATAGAAAGGAAACTTTCCATTTGAGACACAAGCTCCGGGGATCATGGTGAAAGCTAGGGATTCCCTCAGGAGAGATTTACTCTCACTTCCTGTTGTGGCTGTAGGATGTGCCCATTGTTGCCTTTGCTTAAAGTGATTGTAAATGTTAATTTAAAAAAATAAAAATAACAAAGATGTTATACTTATCTGCTCTGTAAAAGGATTTTGCACAAAGCAGCCCTGATCCTCCTTTTCTGGGGTCCCCAGTGGCGATCCTGGCTCCTCCTCTTCATTGAGTGCCCCCATGGAGAGGCTGTACATAAAATGCAGCCACTGTGCCCATAAAATGCAACCATTGTGCCCCATAAAATGATGCCACTGTGCGCATGAAATGCATCCACTGTGCCCATCATATGTAGCACCTGTGCCCATCGTATGCAGCCTCTGTGCCCATAAAATGCAGCCTCTGTGCCCATTTTAAACCACTTCTGTGCCTATCATATGCAGCTTGTGCCTATCATATGGAACCTCTGTGTCCATCATATGCAGCTTTTGTGCCCATCATATGCAGCCTCTGTGCCCATCATATGCAGCCTGTGACCATCATATGCAGCCTGTGCCAATCATATGTAGCCTCTGTGCCCATCATATGCAGCCTCTGTGCCCATCATATGCAGCCTCTGTGCCCATCATATGCAGCCACTGTGTCCATCATATGCAGCCACTGTGTCCATCATATGCAGACTGCGCCCATCATTTGTAGCCTCTGTACCTATCATATGTAGTCTGTGTGCCCATCATATGTAGCCTGTGTGCCCATCATATGTAGCCTGTGTGCCCATCATATGTAGCCTGTGGGTCCATCATATGTAGCCTGTGGGTCCATTATATGTAGTATCTGTGCCCATCATATGTAGCCTGTGTGCCCATCATATGCAGCCTCTGTGTCCATGATATGCAGCCTCTGTGACCCCCCCACTCGCCGCCTGACCGGCACACACTTACCCCATCCTGGTGGCGGGTGATGGCGACGAGCTGTGGAACATGTAGCAGAGGCTTCGGCGAGCTCCTGTGTCCTCCATGGTTCCCTGTCCTCCCATTATTACATTACATTATGTGTCCAATCAGTATGTCTGTGCCTTCAGCCAATCAGGTGATGGGTATTAGATCTGCACCTCCTGATTGGCTGAGAGGTGGTTCAGTGTTAGCAAAGCAAATATTCATTTAGGCATAATGTGCTCAGTTGCAATGGGATGGGGAAGGGAGGAAGGGAAGGGAAATCGCAGTCCACAAATCATGGCAGCCATCTGGTGGAAACAGAAACCTTGTTCACAAAGACACTGAAAAAAACACAAGAAGAAGAGGCGCCTCTGGGTGCAGACTGTATAACAGTTTTAATTCAACAAGTGGTTACAAGCATAACTCACATTTTTGTAGTAAGTGTAATGCTGCGTACACACGACTGGACTTTTCGATGGACTAGGTCCAACAGTCTTCCTAAAGGACTTTCGGAGAAGTTCCGATGCACTTGGCCACACACAATCACACCAAAGTCCGACAGATTTGAACATGATGACGTACAACCAGACTAGAATAAGGAAGTTCATAGCCAGTAGCCAATAGCTACCCTAGCGTCAATTTTTGCCCGTCGGACTAGCATACACATGAGCGGAATTCTCGTTAGGAACTGGGTCCAGCGGAGTTCCAGCAAAAAAAATTGAAACATGTTCCATTTATAAAGTACGTCAGATTTTTGGACAGCAAAGGTCGGATGGAACCCACACACGATCGAATTGTCCGACGCATTCATTCTGTCGGACCTTTGCTGTCAAATAGTCTGGTCATGTGTACGCGGCATAAGGCATAGTACGGTCCCATACAATGGGGATCATCACTGATGTCAATCCCTGGGATGGATGTGCTGTCCCTGTGTTTGTCTCCAGAACCGCTAGGTGGTTTTCGGCCAGCAGTGGTGAATGGACATCAGAACGTGGCTTGGGATACAGACTGCGATCCAGATGGAGGGTGATGGCGTCACTGGAAATGCAACGCATTTCTCTAGCTGGCAAGCCATGAGTAACATGACGGCAGCTTGAGAAAGGAGCGCAGCCATCACCCCTTTCTTACAGATAGAGTAGTTGCTACCTTCCCACTCTTCTAAGTGAATTGGGTAAAGTATATTGAACTCCCTACATATGTAGCAACTACTCTGGCTACATATGCAACACTTTAAAGGACACATGGATTTAAAAATGAACATCGCTTTTGTAGCGGAAAAATTAAAAAATTCTGGGTGATCTATGTACAATGCAATGTTTTTAACAAACTTTGTTGCAGATTCCTACCTTTTGTTATTCTGAAGAAATAGCTGTTTGTTTTTCTGTGTCTTTGTGCAAAGTAAATCTGAATGGGATGATTTTTTTAAATTAGGGATGAGCTGCTGCACTTGCAGGGTTCTAATAGTTAAAGTGGCAGGGTCTGAATCACTTCAGATGTGATAAACTCTTTGGGAGTATCTCACAAAGATGGAAATGTTTGTTGCAGAGGATGCAAGGATGACAAAAATCTAAGGCCGCGTACACACGCGGGGACTGTTCGCTCAACTTTGTTCGTCAAACAGTTTCAGCGGACAGTCCGCTCAAAATTAGCATGGACGGACTTGGCCACACACGACGAACGAACAGTCCGCTGAAACCGTGCGCGATGACGTGAACAGCACGTACGACGGGACTAGAAAACGACGTCCTATACACTGCAATGCAAACTTCGGCGTGTAAATCCTTTCTGAGCATGTGCGGAACTTAGTTTGACGAACAAGCCTACACACGAGGGGACTGTTCGCTGAAACAAAGTTTCAGCGGACAGTTTTTTGGAAATTCCGAAAAACTTTGGTCAGCAGACTGTTCGCTGAAACTGTCCGCTGAAAGCCCACACACGAGCGGACTGTCCGCCGAAACACTGTTCAGCGGACAAAGTTGAGCGAACAGTCCCCGCGTGTGTACGCGGCCTTAATGAATCTAAGTGCAGACTTCTGGGAAAATCAGTGAGCCAATCACACAAGCAGAAAATTACATTTCTGGGGGGTGTTCTATATACCATCTGTGCACAAAATGCCTCTAGTTTGCCATATTGCATTGCATTTTACAGAAAATTACAGCACTACAGATTGAAAAAAGAAAGGCATTGTTTAATAATGCTATTTTACACAATATGGCTTGTGTCACAATTGTATAAGCTATAATATTTATTTTTCGATTTTTTTTTCCACAGAAGTGGAGTTACCCTTTAAGAAGTCATTATATTTAATTCTGTTTTCACCTATCTATTTCTTAAAACAGTTAATGCTTCCTCCAGTTTTATGGATCCTAATAGTGATTTACAGTAATAGTAAATGGATCATTAGGGCTTGCAGATCATGGCTAAAGTTTGGGTCCAAACCCCATTAAAGTCAGTGGGAGCTGAATGTAACAAACAGTAATGGCCATTTTGTAGTCTAATAGGCAAGTGGCTGTCAAAACAGATGAAATGCGGATTAAAACTGCCCAAGAAACAGGAACAAAAACAAACAAAAAAAATAAACAAATAATTTCAATTCACAGTGATCAGAGACTGTAATAATGCTAATGGGTGACATTAAAAATGTTAAATTTCTTTAAAGTGGTTGTAAACCCTCCCCCACAACTTTGTCCCATGTAAATCAGCATAAAAAAAACCCTAATGAACACTGCTTGTAGATATCTCCTTACTTGCTTAGTATTGTTGTAATCCTTGTTGTTCTGTAGAATGAAGTCACTGAGCATGCCCAGATCTCCCCTGATTTAAGGCACACTCTCTATGTGTTATCTATCTGTTATCAGGACTTCCTACGGCACAGCACTGAACTCTGCTAATCACTAATATTTCTTATTTTCAACATAGATGGCTTAAAAAAAAAAATTTGTTGCAGCTTTGACGAGTTGCTTGGTCTGGTTGACATCCATCTTGAGCGACAGAACACATCATATAGGAAGAGTATCTCATCCATTGAAAGACTAATTATTACATTAAGGTAAACTATCTTTTTGGTACACACCGCACTTTGCATCCTCACAGCTCAGTGCTCCAATGAGCGTGGAGGAGCAGAGCAGGGGAGCTGCTGAGTGTCAGCAGCTCTCAGCTCATGGAGGGGATAGAAGAGACCCATTGATGATGTTTGATCATTATGTTCTGTGTGAAGGAGCGGAAGATGTAGCTTTGCTCCAATGCTGCAGCCACCTAGGTAATTATTTTTGACAGAAAAAAACATATCATGTAATTAATATGTAATAAAATAACACACAAACATACCACACATTAGCAAAACTTAAACTTTTTTTGAAAAATATCAGCATAAACAGTCTTTTATTTTAAAGTTGCACCATAAACATTTTTTTTTTTTATAAACTATCAGCATAACAGCATTTTAAACACAACAATTAACTGAAATAATTTAACAAAATTTACAAATGCTGGTAAGTTGGCAAATACAGGTCTGGGTCATTGCAAGGCCTTGGGGAAGGTGTGGGTGGGACAGCTTCCTGAGTGGCCATTGCAGGGGTTGGCAATGGATAGGGGATGGGGGCATTGAATTGATTGAGTGTATTGCCATATTTGTCCACGTATGGCCTGAAGCGAGGGGAATAGTAGGGGTGGGTTCTGGGTGGCGGAGGGTTATGGAAATTAGGGAAGGGTTCTGATGGGGGTGGTGGTGGTGCAAACATCAGAGAGGGGGCAGTGGCGGCTGGCTGATTGGCTATATTAGCCTCCAGGAGGTCAATTATTGATTTTTTGACATGGCCTTGGCGCTCCTGTGGCACTTTCTTTAACATTGCTGCCACCATGATTCCAAAACCGCTTTCTGCACTCTCCATATCTTCTAATTTGTTATGCATATGCTCCATTAGCGATGCAAAGCGATCCATGTTGTCTGATTGTCTGGCCACTATGGGTCTGCCCAATCTTGCTGGTGGAGCGATACGCCTGGCTTGCTGTGTAATCTCTTGCTGCCCACCTCAGGCATATTGACTTCTGCAGGCTGTGAGGAATCCTCTTCAATCTGGGTCTACATGGTATTTGGGCTTTGACTCTCTGCCAAAGGCTGAGAGAGTGCCCCTTCTCCTAGAGCACATGCTGCAGAAGCACCTGCCTGCTCTGGGTGCACCATACTTGATTGTGTTCTGCATGAAAGATAGAATACAATTATTATAACCTTATGCAAATGTATAGTATCACTGTCCGAATATGAAAGATATTATCTTACTCTCTAAGTTCCATGACTGGACTCACAAACTCTATCTCCGCCGCGTGTACATAGGGTACTATTTTTTTTTGTTCCGGAACCACTTCTTTGAGCACTAATTTTTTTAAGGTACCGATTGTAGCAGTCCCTTAGCCCCTTCCACCGCGTTTGTAAAATTGTCACTGCAAAACATAAACAGGAACATAATCAATTATTTTGTTTTTCAGATACCTTGCAACCGGTCATTCTTTAATAAGTCTACATTATGAGTTCATGGTGGGCAGGTCAACTATCAGCTATATCATCCGAGACACCTGCGAAGTTTTATGGGACGTGCTTAACACCATGGTGATGAAGAGGCCGACACCTGAGAATTGGCGTGATATAGCAAATCGATTTTGGAGTAGGTGCAATTTTCCCAATTGCATTGGAGCTATCGATGGGAAACATGTGCGTGTAATAAAGCCTGTTGGTAGCGGAAGTATGTACTTTAATTACAAAAAATATTGCTCCTTTGTACTGCTCGCCGTTTCTGATTCCAACTACTGTTTCACATATATAGACATTGGGTCCTATGGAAGTAGCTGTGGTGCAAGGATTTTTGCTAGTTCATCCTTTGGTAAAAGACTACAGGAGAATCTACTTGATATTCCGGAAAAGTGCCCTCTTCCTGGCACAACTGAACCTGTGCTACCCTATGTGTTTGTAGCGGATGAGGCCTTTGCGTTGGGTGAACACATGATGAGGCCTTACTCTAGTAGGCACCTGACCACTCCTAAAAGGATTTTCAACTACTGGTTAACAAGGGCAAGAAGGGTGGTTGAGTGTAGTTTTGGAATTCTAGCCAATAAATGGCGCTTCCTACATACAATAGGCTTAAATATAGAAAATGCTATAACTGCTGTAAAAGCAGCATTCGTGCTGCACAATTTTGTCAGAGTCAGGGATGGATATTGTTTTGAGGATTCTCTCATGCACGAAATGGAAAGTGCACACATCAGTGCTACGGGGGGATCCACTGATGGTGCCACAGTGCGCAATCAATTCAACTCTTATTTCAATTCACCGGCTGGTGAAATACCGTGGCAGATGGACGCCATTTCATAATTAACTTCGTAAATATTTTTACACAACTGTTTAGATTTCCTATCCAGTATCTTTTTTGGGATTTTTGAGTTACTGATGTTAACATGTGATAATATTGATTGTTGTTTTTTATGTAAAGTGGCCTGCTATGTTATTTGACACTTCCGTTATTGTGTTCAATAAATTTAAGATGTTAAAATTATGTTAAACTTACTTTTGCTGTGGTTATATTGTTCAATCATTATCAGAATAAAATTATTATAGCGCTACACATCAGTGACAGACTTCACAAGGTTGCGCCGTAATCTTGCCCTCAAGTTATTATTGAAACACTACTTTTTTGAAGAATGAACCTTGGGCAATACAGTTCAGGCACCATTAGGAACCACAAGTGCCAGGTGACCTGTCATGAGTGCCATGTAAAATGGCACCCGTGGCAGGTCACGTGGCACCCGTGGCACGTCACGTGGCACCCGTGGAACGCCACATGGCACCCGTAGCACGTCTCATGGCACCTGTGGCAGGTCACGTGGCATCGGTGGCAGGTCACGTGGCACCCGTGGCACGTCACGTGGCACCCATGGCACGTCACGTGGCACCCGTGAGTGGTCATGTGGCATGTCACGTGGCACTTGTGCCACATCAAGTTGGTATTGAAACACTGCTTTTTTGAAGCAAGAACGTGGGGAATACAGTTCAGACACCATTAGTACAGAGTCAGTTCATCTAATGTTCATGTCATTGGATCTATTGTTGCTGGGGTGTTATATTTTTGATGACAGGGGGATCTAGGGGGAGGAACCAAGGAATGTTGTGAAAGGGGGCGTTTATGCACCGGTTCTCTGTGCAAAAGAAGACCTATATTGAACTACAACAATCATGCATAGTCAAGGACAACAGACATATAATAGGGTAAACTTACATTTGTCAGAGCGGTCGGCCTGCGGCAATAAATCCCAATCTTCATAGGACAGGCGGCAGATCTCCAGCCATGCATTGTCCCTCTTCTGCTGGTCTTTGTAAATTTTCTCAGTTTTGGCATATAGGCATCTTCTCTCCCTTACATACTGAATGAGAGACTCGTTGTCCACAGCCTCTCTTCTGTTCACTGCCCTGACTCTGGTAGACATTTTAAAGTATATAGCAGTTAGCTGTTGCAGTGTATACAAGACTGAAAAGGGAGCAAAACGAAACTAAGATGTGTATGGGAAGGAGGGGCTGCCTGCAGCGGGGGCTGGGTAAATTTGTTTACTTCCTGTAAAGTAGCCTGCAATATGAACAGGAGAGGCAACTTCCATTGAAAACAATGGGTACAAGTCGCCTAGAAGTCGTTTCCAAGTAGTACAGGAACCTTTTTTTCAAGTCGGAGCGACTACGGTAGTGTGTATTAAGACAGCTCCATTGAGTCACATTGATTTTATCAACAGCGCGACTTGGAGGCGACTTGAGGCGACTTGGGGCGACCTGAAGTCGGATCGGAGTTGCCCCTGTGTGAACCGAGCCTAAGGGGACTACTCATTAACAAAACTGCAAGTAATTTAATACACTGACAGTCTTGATCAATCATGTTGACCAGTGATGCAGATCCTGGCAATCATGATGAATGCCACACACCAACTTTCCGAAGAAAAAAACCTGCTACCCACCGGCATGATCCACTCCTGTCATTCACTCACCATGAAGACATTTCCTCAACCCCACAGCAAAAAGTAAACAAAGGGGTGGGGTCTCCTGAATGGTGGGTTTCCTGAATGGCGGCATTGAGCAAATTTGGGCATGACCCTATTTGGTTAGTGGAGTCATGGGATCCTGTGGGTCTGTGGGTGTTGTTCAGATTGTTGAGACATCACATCATTCATCATTTAGTACACTCTTGCATTTTCTGATGTTTCTGCATTGTTATTTTGTGTATTTTTTACATGGTCTGAGAGTTTTGTTAGATGAGCTTAAAGTGTTACTAAGCTCAGAACCCTAAATTCACTATATATGGTCTCACACAGTACACAGAACATGGAAATGCAAATATTTTAGTAAATATAAACTGCTAAATATCTTTTCTCATCAGCAGTATAAAGCGTGTAGTAGTCTTGTAACGTCTATCAGTTCCTAGTAAAGCTTGTAGGAGTTTTCATACTACACTGAGCTGTCCTATCAGAATCCAGGATCCCTGACCCTCTGTCTGGAACAGGCCCTGTGATGATCAAATGCCCTCTTCCAAGTGAAAAAAACTCTTTAGCAATACACACCAAACTGAGCATGTGCAGCCTGACTCACAAGGCTCTGTAATATCCGGACATGTTCTGGAGTCAATGGAAGAAGAGGAGGATCTGTGCATACAGGATCAGTCTTTTTACACACTGTGAAGGATTAACACTTTAGGTTCCACAGCGAGTATAACAAGTACCGTATGCTTTACTGCATTTACAGACTAATTTTACTGTTGTGGGTTAAGTAACATTTTAATGTTTGTTATATAAATTAGTTATTTTCTTAAGCAGCATTAAGTGGATTCCTAAGTATTGTCAACCTTGGTAAATATTTGACTGTATAATACAAATTTAAATATAAAAAGTTCTAACCTTCTCTTTAACTACTTCCCACCCGTCCAATGTACATATACAGCCGGGTGGGAGCTCTCTTCTTCTGAGTGGACGTTCAGGAATGTCCTCCAGAAGGAGGGGGATCACGCGCGTGCCCGTGCATCAACGTAATCCCGAAACGCTTGTGTCACCCGGACATGGTGCATCTCTGATCGGCAGGAGGGCTCTGTGATTGGCCCTCCTGATCACATGATGGCCGTGTCCAATCACAGCTATCATGTGATGTAAACAAACAGCCGGTTGCTAGGCAATCGGCTCTCCTCTCCTCACACGGAACTTGTCGCTGAGGAGAGGAGAGCAGATCACTGCAGCCGGCTGGTGATCAGTGAGTATGAGCTGTTTTTTACAGCTTTTTACTCACTGATCACCAGTCTAGTGTAAACACACATGTCCCCACACAATGTCCCCAAAACACACATGTCCCCCACATATGTCCCACTAAAATCACATGTCCCAATGATTATCTGCACACATATGTCCATGATCACCTGCACACATCTGTACATAATCATTTGAGTACATATGTCCATGATCACACAAACCAATTATTATACACTTAACAGAATTTTTTTTTTTACCAAAAACATGTAGCAGAATACATGTTGGTTTAAATTTATGACAAAATTAGATTTTATTGGATTTCTTTTTTCGCTTATATCGCAAAAAACAAAACAAAAACAGAGTCGTAAATAAATACCACCAAAATAAATCTCTATTTGTGCGAACAAAATGATAAAAATTTAATTTGGGTACAGCGTAGCATGACCACGCAATTGTCATTGAAATTGCGAGAGCTCTGAAAGCTGAAAATTGGTCTGGGAAGGAAGGGGGCAAAAGTGCCCTGTATTGTAGTGGTTAAAAGTAGTGAGTAACATTGTGTTACTCTATAATGATTAGCCACTATTCCCCTCACTGCCATGTCATATTCAATGTGTGAATGATAAAGTGTCATAAAATGTGATTCTCTGAGGTTTCAGTTCTTTTGCATCCATTTAATTAAGTATGTACATCAGATATTAGATTCTTTAAAAGCATTGAATCATATTTTGGCCGCCTCTGCAAATACAGATTCATATTTGCAATAAAGTTATCTTAGTACCTTGTTTTTATATTGGTAGTAGCTTTTAGCTGCTTATTATCAATAAATAGTTAATCAGGCTTTATTCTCAAGGATTACAAGTTTTCGTATTGGAAAAAGTGTAATCAACTCTTATTAGAGAGATTAAACTTCTGCTACGCCGTAAATGCTCAAATGTCAATAACCTTTCTTCAACATCATGGAATAAATGGTAACATGTGCAGATAACAAATCACCGTCTTGCAAGCAGGGATTGATGGGAGCTATTAAACAATAATGTAAGTCACCCCTGATCCTATTTGTCTGATTTCCAAGTTTTGTAGATGCCATTTTTTTGTCTTAAACTTTTTTTGTCAAAAACCTATTATATAATATTAAACGTTTTCTTTGAATCAAGAACTGGAAGGTAAAATTGCTACATACACAGCTGCAGTTGTTTTATAAATATGAAAAACATCAGATGTTTTCTTTTCCCTTTTCAAATGTTTTTATTGAGATTTTTAGCAGAGTTAGTTACAACAAGGGTTACAAAACAAAAAAAAAATAATATATAGTAATAAAAGTAACATAACACAGTATAATGTAGTGACAGGGTTTTCTCAGCATAATATAGCATAGAAACAAATAATCCACAATAAAGAATAAAGTAGTATTCCTAAGTATCTAATATTCATAGTCATAAAGGGACTCAAACAAGAGTAAGTCTCTTAAAATTTGTATAATAAAGTCTGTAATATAATTATTGTAAGATTTATAAATAGCGATATGGATAATGGCCACTTCTGGACCCCAAGACACCCCTCACAGGGATCTATCTGTGTCTTGGAGTACCTAGGCCAACATCCTAAAGGAAATTCAAACACAGTAGTTATCTTTTATGAAGGAAAATAAAGATCTATTCTTACTCCGCAGCTCAATTCAGATAAACAAATATGTGATATATTTGTCACTTTGCTATGAAATTATTTTTAAAGCCATCCAAAAAAAAAAATATTAAAACGCACAGGAGTTCTTTCTTCTATATGATTAAAGAATCAGCATAATCTAAATTGTGGAAGTATAATTTTTGTACCATGTACTCCAAGGTTCCCATAGTTGTTGTTCCTTAATATATAGGGATTTGTCATTAGGAAATAACAATTCATAGGAGTGGTGGAGTTGGGTTAATTCTATAACTTCTGTCATAGTAGGAAGAGAGTCAGTTTTCCATTTTCTAGTTATGGATAGTCTCGCAGCTAAAAGTATATGTGTTACTACTTTACGATATTGTTTGGGAATCGTATGTAAATTCATATTCAGAATGGCTAGTTCTGGTGAAAGTTGAAGGACAATACCTGTTACGGAAGTGAGTAAATGGGAGATTGCCTACCAGTAGTTATGTAAGCTTGGGCAGTCCCACATAATATGAAATAGGGTCCCCAATTGGGTACAATTTCTCCAGCAATTAGGTGACGAGTCCCCCTTGAATTTTGCTAGGATATGTGGAGTCAGGTATTGTCTTTGAACAATTTTTTGTGCCAGTTCCCATAGTGTAACACATGCAGTGGCCCTATATATGCTTCGCAGGGAAGCCATCCATTGTTTAATTGAAAAGTCTTGCCCCAAATCTTGTTCCCATTTAAGGAAGGAAGGTAGTTTGCTGGGTATGTTTTTTTGCCCTAGAATTGGGTATATTGTAACTACTCCTTTCTGTGAGGTGGCATGGTTATTGAGGAAAGACCATATTTTAACCGGGATTGAAGCTCTGAGTTGTGGATTGTGTAGCAGACACTTTTCTATTTGAATATATGTAGATCGCTCAGAATTCGGAAGCTGTAATTCATTACTTAACTGAGAAAAATACTTTAATGAGCCCTGTTGGAAGAAGGAACCAAGTTTGATATCCCCACCCAAATTCCAGTCGTGTATTTGTACGCCAGGAATTAATGTTGGTATAATTGTTAGAGGAGGGTTTAACACCGTGATTGGAGTTTTATCCCATTTGTATGTGATGATTCTCTGCCAAGAGTGTAGCGTCGCTTTCACCGTTGGTGGGTATTGAGCTGTAATTGTGGACTTAATTTTCCTACTAAGTAACCAGAATTGCATATTAGGCTGTCGTGTGATGTCTTTCTCAATTTGTCCCCATAAAGTTTTAGGAGTAGGCAAGAACCATTCTTGCAATTGGGTCAAAAGAGTTGCGTCATAATAATCCTGTAGATCAGGTACGGTCGCACCACCTATATTTCTATGTTTAATTGGTATATGGTATGCGCAACGGGATTTTTTGCCATTCCATAGATATTTTCCCAAACTGCTTTGTAAGGATTTAAAGTAGTATTTAGGGATACATATTGGAAGGGACCTGAGTTGATATAATAATTTTGGTAAGGTCATCATTTTGAAAGCTGCCAGGCGACCAGCCCATGTAAATTCGAATTTACTAAGTGTTGTCAGATCTGTTTCAAAATGTTTCTTAAATGGTAAAAAGTTTGTTTTAAATAACTGTTTTGTTTTGTTAGTGAGAGTGATTCCTAAGTAAGAAATCCCCTCGTCTTTCCAGTGGTAGGGGTATTTATTAGACAATAACTGCCTGGTTGTGTTATCTAATCCTAGGTCTAAAATATTAGACTTAGTTTCATTGATTTTATAATATGATGCTGCTCCAAATGTCGTTAGTATATAGATGTTTTCTTTTCTACATAACCCTTTTGAGCCTATAAAATCAGAATTCCATATTCCAAATATAAATATTCTGTTCCTATTTGGTAAGAGCATTGGACAAACCAACTCTAGTCAAGCTTGGTTCATCCAATCTTTAATATTAAAGTGGTAGAAAAAGCTCCAAATAAGTATCCTTAAAACTACTGTTTTCCCCCTCCTCCTACCTATGCTTTATACTGCTGGTAAAAATATATGTGTATATGTGAACTTATTTTAATTAGGGATGAGCCGAACACCCCCCGGTTCGGTTCGCACTAGAACTTTCGAACGGACCGAAAATTCATACGAACTTTAGAACCCCATTGAAGTCTATGAGACTTGAACGTTCAAAATAAAAAGTGCTAATTTTAATGGCTAATATGCAAGATACTGTCCTAAAAAAGGGTTTGAGGACCTGGCTCCTGCCCCAGGGGACATGGGTCAATGCCTAAAATGTTTTTAAAAATGGCCGTTTAGGCGGGAGCACTGATTTTAATGACGATTAAAGTGAAAAAAAAAGTGAAATATTCCTTTAAATATCGTGCCTGGGGGGTGTCTATAGTATGCCTGTGAAGAGCCACATGTTTCCCGTGTTTAGAACAGTCCCTGCACAAAATGACATTTAACGGAAAAAAAGTCATTTCAAACTGCTTGCGTTTTTAATGTAATATCTGGTTTTGGCAATATGGATGAAAATCATTGAGAAAAATGGCATGGGTAGCCCCCCTGCCCATTACCAGCCCCTTTGGACCTTGTACTGATATTAAGGGGAACTCCGTACCCATATTAAAAAAAAGGAAAGACGTGGGGCCACCAGGCCCTATATACTCAGAACAGCAGTATACAGGCGGTGCAAACAAGACAGGGACTATGTAGATTTGTTGTGTTAAGTTGAATCTGTTTGTAATTTTGAACTGGTACATTTTTAAAGTGTAGCTCCAGTCAAAAAATCAATTTTTAAGCTTTTTAGAAAACATAGGGAAGGGTTATCACCCCTGTATAATTTGTTTTGTCGTTCCGTCTTTTTTCATCTCACTTCCTGTTGTCTCCTTCCGTTTGCAAGTAGGAGATGTTTGTAAGTTGGATGTTTGAAAGTAGGGGCCTGCCCTATATGCTCTGCGGAAATAGGGGAACAAGGTGTTGGTGTTGCCACAACATTGTAAGCCCTCAAAGTGACTCTTGGTGGGCGCTGGAGCACCCTGCTGTGAACGATTATATCAAGAATTGTAATTACATGCCATTGTTGAACAGTGGTAGAAAAATGTATCTTTGGTGGTTGTGGTGCTGGTGCCACAACACTATAAGTCCTCACAGTTACTCTGGATGGGCACAGGAACGGGCTCTGCTGTGAAATATTATATCAAGAATTGTAATTACATGCCCCTGTTAAACAGGGGCTGAAAAATTGGGCCTTAGGCACTGGTGCTGGTGCCACGACACTGAAACCTCTCCCATATACTCTAGTTGTAGTGCAGGAATGAGCCCTGCTGCAAAGCATTGCATCAAAAATTGTAATTAAACGCCCCTGTTAAACAGGTGCAGAAAAATTGGCCTGCTGGCACTGGTGCTGGTGCCATGACACTGCAACCTCTCCCATATACTCTAGTTGTGGTGCAGGAATGAGCCCTGCTGCAAAGCATTGCATAAAAAATTGTAATTAAACACCCCTGTTAAACAGGGGCTGAAAAATTGGGCCTTAGGCGCTGGTGCACGACACTGTAACCTCTCCCATATACTCTATTTGTAGTGCAGGAATGAGCCCTGCTGCAAAGCATTGCATCACAAATTGTAATTAAACGCCCCTGTTAAACAGGGGCTGAAAAATTGGGCCTTAGGCACTGGTGCTGGTGCCACGACACTGCAACCTCTCCCATATACTCTAGCTGTAGTGCAGGAATGAGCCCTGCTGCAAAGCATTGCATCGAAAATTTTAATTAAATGCCCCTGTTAAAAAGGGGCAGAAAAATTGGGCTGGTGGCATCACCCAGAACCAAAAATGTTCTTCCAACATATCAGCGGAGGAGGAAGAGGATAGACAATCAACATAACAGGACAGTCACTCAGCATCAGCATAGGCAGTCTTGAAGGGATGTGATATTTAAAAAAAAATTATTCGGTTACATCAGCTTCAGGTGCTTGGTAGCTGTGGGTGATCCAAGACTGATTCATCTTTATGAAGGTCAGTCGATCAGTCGGTGGACAGGCGCACCCTGTGATCGGTAACAAAGCCCCCAGCAGCACTGAAGGTGCGTTCCGAAAGAACGCTGGATGCAGGACAGGCCAGTAGCTCAATTGCATACTGTGCAAGCTCTGGTCAGTGATCCATCCTCAAGACCCAGTAAGCCAGAGGATTTTCGGTGGGAAAGGTGTCCAAGTCTGACCTTGCCCCTAGGTATTCCTGCACCATGTAAAACAGACGCTGGCAATGGTTGCTGGAACCGATCATTCTTTGGGGCTGCGGACTAAAAAATTGTCTGAACGCATCGGTCAGACGGCCACCTTCTCCACCGCTCCTTCCGATGCCTTAGCAACACGTTGTCCAGGACCAGGAGTTTGTAACCTCCCAGTCTCTGGGAATGCATTGCAGAGACCTTTCTGCAAGGCCTCCCGGAGATGTCTCATCCTCTACTCCCTCTGCGATGGCAAGATAAGGTCCGCAACCTTACCCTTGTACCATGGATCAAGGAGAGTGGCCAGCCAGTAATGGTCCCTCTCCTTGATCCCAAGAATACGAGGATCCTTCCGCAGGCTTTGCAGGATTAGGGAGGCCATGGAGCGTAGGTTAGTTGAGGCATTCGGTTCGGAGTCCTCTGGGTCACTAAGGCCAACATGATCTGCAGCTACCTCCTCCCAGTCACGTACAAGTCCACGGGTTTCTTGGGGCTGTAAATCATCCCTACAAGACTGCTGCTGCTGATGCTGAGTGCCAGCCTCCACCTCCATGCTGAGACAATCATCCTCCTCCTCCTCCTCGTCCTCTTCCTGCGTGATGGGTGGGACAGCAGGAACACTGTCTGGATAAAGGGGGCCTTGAGAGGCAAGGAAGTCCTCCTCTTCCTGCCTCTGTTCTGCCTCAAGTGCCCTGTCCATTATTCCACGCAGCGTATGCTCCAACAGGTGGACAAGAGGTACAGTGTCACTGATGCATGCACTGTCACTGCTCACCATCCTTGTGGCCTCCTCAAACGGTGACAGGACAGTGCATGCATCCCTGATCATGCCCCACTGGTGTGGTGAGAAAAAACCGAGCTCCCCTGACCCTGTTCTGGTTCCGTAGTCACACAGGTACTCATTGATGGCCCTCTGCTGCGTGTGCAGCTGCTGCAGCATGGCCAACGTTGAGTTCCACCTGGTGGGCATGTCACATATAAGGTGATTCTTGGGCAAGTTCAACTCCTTTTGGAGCTCAACCAGCCGAGCACAGGCATTAAATGATCAGCGGAAATGCACACAGACTTTCCTGGCCTGCTTCAGGACATCCTGTAAGCCCAGGTACCTGCCCAAGAACCGCTGCACCACCAGGTTAAGGACGTGAGCTACACAGGGCACATGGGTCAGTTGTCCCTGTCGGAGGGCGGAGAGGAGGTTGGTGCCACTGTCGCAAACCACCATTCCTGGCTAAAGCTGGCGTGGCATCAACCACCTCTCAGCCTGCCCCTGCAGAGCTGACAAAATATCTGCCCCAGTGTGGCTCCTGTCCCCCAAACAAACCAGCGCAAGCATGGCATGGCATAGTTTTGCCTGCGTACTTGCGTAGCCCCTTGAACGCCTACGGAGCAACGCTGGTTCTGAGGACAGAGCACTGGAAGAGGCCATGGAGGAAGAAGAAGAGGAAGGGGTGGAGGAGAGAGGTGTGTCACAACCAGTAATAGCATTTTGGAGGCGTGGTGGTGGAACAACCTCCAACACTACTGCAGCTTGTCCTGCATCCTTCCCAGCTGCCAGAAGAGTGAACCAATGGGCCGATAAAGACAGGTAACGTCCCTGTCCATGCCTGCTGGACCATGAGTCAGCGGTAATATGCACCTTACCGCTGACCGCCCTGTCCAGCAAGGCAAGGACATTGCCTTCCACATGCCGGTAGAGAGCCGGAATCACCTTCCATGAGAAAAAGTGGCGTTTGGGGACCTGCCACTGAGGAACCGCACATTGTACAACCTCATGGAAGGGGGCCGAGTCTACCAACTGAAAAAGGCAGAAGTTGAAGTGCTAGCAATTTAGCCAAGCTAGCATTCAACCACAGGGCATGTGGATGGCTGGGAGTGAACTTCTTTCGATGGTCCAGCAGCTGGGGCAGGGAAATTTGCCTGCTATAATCAGAGGTGGGTGTACTGCTAGCAGAGTGCCCGGAAGCACTTGGCTGTGACACACCTAATTCTACACCTTCATTCCTCTCAGAGCAGGTTTCAGAGAGGACTGAAGGTCTAGTGGAGTTGGAGATCCCAGCTGATGAGGAGCAAGGAGAGGTCCGCTTTGTTCTTTGGTGTGGGTCTTTGAGGTACGCTTGCCAATGAGCTGCATGGCAGGTCAACATATGTCTGGTCAAGCATGTGGTGCCCAAGCAGCTGATGTTTTGGCCACGTGAGATACGCTTGAGACATATGTTGCAAATAGCAGCGGTGCGATCTGATGCACTCGTCTCAAAAAAGGTCCACACCAAAGAACTTTTAGAATAGCACGCAGAGGCAGCACCCTGCACAGGCGGAGCTCTGCGGTGTGATTCAGTCGGTGTGCTGCCCCTAAGCTGGCCCCCGGAGGGCATCCTGCCTCATTGGACATGTGCCTCCTCCTCCTCCTCTCTCCTACCAGGCACCCACATGGAGTCAGTGCTCTCATCATCCCCTCCCTCTTCATCGCTGGAGCAAACCTGGCAGTATGCTGCAGCTTGTGGAACAGGACTGCTAGATTGCTGTCCTTCTTGAGCATCCCCTCTCTCTGCGCTCACGCTACTACCTTCCTCTAGCTGAGTATCATCATCAGAGCCTACAAAACACTGGGCATCCTCCTGGAGCATGTACCCAACACTGTGCTCAAAGAGTTCAGGGGACTCCTCAGGAGGACGTGGTGGGTCTAGGGAAGGGGTCACTGATGATGACATTGAGACGAGGGAAGATGATGTTTTGGCAGCTGCTTTGCTAGTACCCTGAGCCTGGGTGAGAGAGGATGAGGAGGATGAAGAGGGCTTGGTCATCCACTCTACTAAGTCTTCGGCATGATGCGGCTCAACACCTCCAGCTGCCGAAAAGAAGGACAAGCGTGTCCCATGGCCACGTGCTGATGATGACGATGCACCGCGTCCACAACCAGCACTGTTGTCTCTAGGCAAAGAGCCTGCTTGCCCTCTTTTATCGGCACACACCTGTCTGCCTCTCCTTGTTGGCCTTCCAGACATGGTAATGGCCTGAAGGGAGATGGGAAAAAAAGCAATTGGGTAGTGTATATTGTGCTGGAGGCACACAACACCCCCTAACTCCTGCAGATGGCAGATGGCTCAATTAGAGAAGAGCTATATAGGTGGATATAATGGTGTATAGTGCGGTCAGGGCACGCAGACAACACGCACAATCTCCTACAACTGACTGCAAGCTCTATTACAGAAGAGCAATATAGCTAGCTATGTAGGTGGATATAATGGTGTATAGTGCGGTCAGGGCACGCAGACAGCACGCACAATCTCCTACAACTGACTGAAAGCTCTATTACAGAAGAGAAAGAATGCAAAATCGGCCGATAACGAACGGTGTATACTGTGTTGAAGGTACACAGAACACCCACTTACTCCTACAGACGCCAACACACTACACAAGGCCGCCGCGCTGGTGTGGGGCATGTACTACACAGCCTGAGCTATGATTGGCCACAGGCATCCTGCCTGTGGCCAATCATGGCTCTCTTCACTGCCGGTGCTGTGATTGGCCAAGCATGGGGGTTACAGTGCATGCTTGGCCAATCATGAGCCAGCAATGCACTGCGATGGCACAGTGCATTGTGGGCCGTGAGTGGCACACGAATTTGGCACGAACGGGCCATAACGTTCGGTATTCGCCGAACGTGCGAACAGCCGATGTTCGAGTCGAACGTATGTTCGACTCTAACACAAAGCTCATCCCTAATTTTAATCTACTCTGGTCACATGATGCAGAAGCTACAGCAGGGCATTATGAAGTGTTTGTGAATTCCAGGAGCCAGATTACTCCAATCCCCAGCAGCAGCTGCTCCATGACACACGTGAGATAGAGCTTCTACATTACAAGACCAGATCACTGAAATAAAAATATGGGTAGGAGCGGGGGGGAAGAATAGTTGTAGTTTTAAGCACTAGATGTAGCCTTTACTTCCACTTAAATGCCAAATATTGTAAGGGGGACAAATTCAATTGGATGTGGCCACGGTAAGTGAGACAGGGACAAAGACATGCACTAGACAAAGGCACCCAGGAACAAATCAAACCAATTTGACGTGCACTTGTACAGAAAGCTCATAGAATTATAAAAAATAAAAATAAAGCTAACCAAATATTTGCTAATTTGAGCCACTACTTGGATAGCAAGAAATTGTGCTGCAAGTTTGAAAATTACTTGCTAAGCTATAGCTAGACTTGCCAGGCTTCACAAGTTTGTTGCACTTGCTCAGAAAGTCGGCATTGCATGATTCCAGATCAACTTTCTTTGCAAACATTCTACAAGTCAGCAGCAACTTCTGGTTCAGTTATGTTGTGCAATAGTCAACCCGCCACAGGGGTCACTGTGGTTGAATGTTCATGCTATATACTTGCAAAGCTCTTGCTGTAGCCTCACCACCAAAATTTTTCTAGAGACTTTCCATGCAAATTTTCACAAATTTATAAATTGGGTAAGTGACAACTAGAACTTGTGCTTCAAGCGCTCTGCAAAGATACAACTTGCCAGTGAAAGTGTGCAGCAAGTTAACAGACTTACAATTCTACACTGCCACAAAGTTGTGGAAAGTTATTCTTGTCATATGGGTAAATGTATGTCGGTTCTTGACTAACAAGTTGCCCACAATGAGAGTGTTCATTGTTTGTCACGTGTGCGGGAAGTCATTTTCCTGGGCTTTTTGGACGTGGTGTACACCGCGTACAAGCCACGCCACTCTCACATATGTCTCATCCAAGTTTATTTCTATTGGTTAAAGGTATGTCAGAATAGTTCTATTGGCTGTTCGGATTGAGGCTTGGAAAGCTAATGAACAGCTGACCATCCCTCCACCAATTGCAGGCCATTGTTAATTCCATGTCTAATTGATTGATGTTGATTGGATGTGCAGTTTTTTTTAAATATTTATATATACATGTGCAATGTGGGGATGCAGTTAGATGCCCCTGTTGATGTCCCATTAGAACCAAACACATCAGAAAAGGCTTATCACTCCCCACATTGCTTTTATTTATTTGTGATCACTTTTATTCCATGCATGACAGTTTTAATAAACCTACTTTTTTTGACCTGCACTATTGGAGCCCCCCTCTCTTTTTTCATACATATTGTGTTTGAATGAGAGCTATCGTGGTGTTCCTGTTGGATATTTATCCTTCCAGCTTGGTCAGTGCCTATGAAGTCGTTTGAAGATACTATCAGTTAACTTGGGTCCCCGCATCCATCCAGGAAACCACTGATTCGGATATCCAGGCTTATATGATTCAGTGTTGTTGACATCCGGATCCACCTGTTTTCCGGTAAGAGTATTGAATCTTATTCACCTCTTGGATTCTTCAGTGTTGATGATTTCACATTAGACCCCACATGTTGGAAGAGCTTCACTTCATTGTTGTGGACTTCACCATATATTTATTTTTTGATAGGATTCATGTTATGGGACTCACATAGCATTTTTCCCTTTCGTATATATCCATTCATCTCACCATGTTGGATTTTGAACATTCATTCTTTGCTCATTGATTATTGTATTCACTACCTGTGTATATATCTTTTTAGCGCTACATTTTTTGCCCCTTCTCTATTTGAATATTTGTCACATTCCTGTATAGCTGCTGGTACTTTTTAGTTTAATTTTCACTTGTTATATTGGCGCAGTATTATTCTACTTTCCATTAACTGGAAAAAAACACACACAAGAGGGTGAAACTCCTCATGCATTACCACCACACAATCTATTGAATCCACAATAATGAATAGATATTCACAAGTGATTAAAAACAACATGTATGTTACACATATGCTTCAGCCTTGACGGTGAGTCCCATCACACGTGGTTTGGGAGATCCAGAATCCAGGCCAGAATATATTAACCACTTACAGACTGGAACATTTGGCTGCTTAATGACCAGGCCATTTTTTGCGATATGGGGCTGCGTTGTTTTAACCGACAACTGCGCGGCCGTGTGATGCTGTACCCAAGCAAAATTGATGTCCTTTTTTACCCACAAATAGAGCTTTCTTTTGGTGGTATTTGATCACCTCTGCGGTTTTTATTTTTTGCCCTATAAGCAACAATTGAGCGACAATTTTTGAAAAAAAAACAATTTTTTTTACCTAAAATATATATCCCAAAAATGTTTTTTAAAAAAAACAAATATCTTCATCAGTTTAGGCCAATATATAATATATCTTCTACATATTTTTGGTAAAAAAATTGTGATAATTGTATATTGATTGGTTTGTGCAAAAGTTATAGCATCTACAAACTGTGGGAAAGATTTATGACATTTTTATCTTTTTTTTTACTAGTAATGGTGGTGATCTGCAATTTTTAGCAGTACTGCAACATTGCTGTGCACAGATCGGACACTTTTGACACATTTTTGGGACCATTGACATTTATACAGTGATCACTGCTATAAAAATGCACTGATTACTATATAAATGTCACTAGGGATTAACACTAGGGGCAATCAAATTAAATGTGTGTTCCCTAGGTGTGTTCTAACTCTGAGGGGATAGGACTGACTGGAGGAGGAGACATATCGTTGTTCCTACTTAGTAGGAACAAACAATATGTCTCTTCTCTCCTGACAGAATAGGGATTTGTGTGTTTACAAACACAAATCCCTGTTCCTGCTCTCATGCATGCGATCGTGTGTGGCCAACGGTGTTTGCACCTACCAGTCACACACATTGGGTCCCCAGCTGTGCAGCGGGAGCATGCCCTCCCCCAGAGGTGCACAACCACCTGCTATCACTCTTAAAGGTACACACATACCCATATGGCGATTCACGGGAACAAACCACTTTGCCGCCATATATCGGCAAGTGGTTAAGATGTGCAAAAACAGAATTTTGCTTTCCTTACAACAAACAAAAATCCTGGATCCAACTAACTATGTGCAGGTGTAGGTGGCGCATACACACCATCCACAACAATGTCATCCAGTGCCTCACAAATAATAAATATACTGAATTATTTCAATATATTATTGACATCTAGTTATCAAAATACAAAATAATTTACCCAGCAATTCATGCAAACTAATCAGAATTCCTCATGTAATGGTTTAGTTAAAGGATAAGTTCACCTTTTTTGTTTCTCTAAATTCCAGGTCCCCTATGTACCAATATAGCATTAATGTACCATACTTATTTTGTAAAAATAAAACAGCTTTCCATTTATTCTACACATGCTTACCTCACTGTCTGTTGGCTGTTTCAAAACAGTGTTCCATTACTTATGCCTTACTTCTTGAACACACTTTAGGTCATGATACAAGAAGGAGTTTTCCAGCTGAAGGTAGATGATGCAGGGTGTGTGCTAATGAGATCAGCTGGTCAATTCCTTCCTGTGTCATGACCTAAGGTCTGTGCAGGAAGTTAGGCAAAAGTAATGGAGTATTTAAGCAACCATAAGACAGTGAGGTAAGCACATATAGAATAAATGGAAAGCTGTTTTATTTTTGAAAAAAAAGTATATTAATGCTATATTGGTGTATGGAGGAGCTGACATTTAGAAAAAAATAGGTGAACAAAGGAGAACTTAGACTTTAAAGTCTACCTTGCAGTTGGCTGGGCCTTCAAGAGTTATCTGCTCACTTTGTCTAGGAGGCTTTGAAACGTGGATCTACAATCCTCTGCTCCTCTGTGTTGTTAGACAGATCTCCTCAGCACCTTCTCCCCCATGCTCCAGTGGCTAAAGGTACTGATGTCATCAAGAATGATGCAGAATCCATAGCCCTGCATTGGAGATGAGGACATCAAAGAATAGTCCACAGCTGGAGCATGGAGGTGTACTGGTTGTAGGAGCTGTGGAGAATCAGGCAAGTAAAGTATATTTTATTCTCCCCCTAGGTCTAATCGAGCAGTTAACTTATACAGTGCCCAACTTTAAAGGAGAATTTTCATTTTTTTTCCAGAGTTGGGCTTTAAAGCAGAATACATTCTCATTTGTTTATATGACAAAAACTGTCAGTGTCAGAAGCTGAGAGATTGTGAGTGCCTGCACCAAATCAAACAAATCAAAAATGTCAGCCACTCAATCATTTTTTGAGAAAGCAAGGCAAAGGTCAAATACCAAACAGTACATAAACCACACTTTTTGCAACACAACCAGAATGCAGGGTAACACAAAAGTCAAAGTACCAGATTTTTTAAAGCGGAACTTTACTTTAAGGGAAAGTTTCACTTTATGCCCTCCTCCTCCTGCTGTTCTATTGTTGTCACTTTTTTTTTGGGGGGGGGGGGGGTAGTGGGTACCAGGTTTTGACAGATACCTGCTCTCACTTCCAGTCAGATTGCCGTAGGGATTCACCAGAGGTTTGCCCTCCCTCCCCAGCCCACAACCTTCTAGGACACGTCAGGTCCTAGGAGGCTGTGGGATTATTCAATCCAAGAGCAAGAGCAATGAAGTTCACATATTCGCAGTGGGCAGCCAAAGATGAACCTGCAGAGAATCACAGTCAGCTACCCACAGTACACATGCTGGTGTCAGGAACCCGAAGACTGGTGAAGAGCCAGTTCAGATGAGCACAACTCTGGATCCTTGGGACAGGTAAGTGTCCTTTTATTAAAAGTCAGCAGCTATAGTATTTGTAGCTGCTTTTATTTTTATTTTTTTATTTTTTCAAAAGGGCTAAAGAACCTCTTTAAAATAGTGAGTATGGTGAAAGTAAAGTTTTAAACCTTCTCAAAATACTTGTTATCCGGGTAAATGTATTGAAATGCTGCATGATGGTCTTCAACAGTGTTTGATGCTATTTTTTATTTTTTTTTCATAAGCCAACTTGCATTCTCAGCTTATTGTTCCTATAAGAGAATATAAATGTAACTGCGTTCATTTTACAACCATAATAATGCTGTCTATTTTGTGCTTGGAACAGAAGGAAGGACAGTTTCCAAATTTTTAAGACAGGCTTTTATTCTGTAGCCAGTTTCCAGTATTGTGTGTATTGCTGACTCTAGGGCTTTGGTCAGTTCCTATTCCTATGATGTTAGTAAATTACCCTGCCAAAAAGATTTTTTTCAAAACTTTGATGAGCTTCACTGCTCTGCTTCATTGCTTGAATAATCAATAGAAAATGTGTGTCTGTCCTTTTAAAACACATAAAATGCATTACAAGAAATGTTTTGTTTGCCTATACAAGTTGTGTTCTAAATCCTTGCACATACTCCTGGGATCATTTTCAGCATCACTGCATGTATACAAACCAGAACAAAATCTTGAAATAAAACTCTGTTCTGTTTTTTTGGCTTACCTTTTGCTAACCTTTTACCTGTTCATTAATCATTCAAAATGTATTGTTCATTTAGAACTGTAAATATTTAAAGGGGTTATGAGCATACACACTTCTGTATATAGATACAGACTTTAAGTCTTGATTGCAAATATACAGTATGTAGCTGTCATCAATGCCCTTCTACCATAAAGTGAAAATGCAGTTAGATTTGGAGCCTGGTAGGTTTCTTATATCTCTTGGGCTTGGGGTAGGCAGGGGAAGTGTCTTAACTGAGTATTTCTTTCCATAGGTTCTGGCTTTATTTCTGCCCACTTAGCAGTTAGTATGTTTCCAGTAAAATATGCAATAATTAAGTAATCATTTGTCATTTTGCACAGTAGGAGTAGAAACAGACAGAGATCACTTTAACACAATTGTTTATCTTGAATATTTATTGCAATATATACAAACCATTTTCTATTCAAAAGTTTGCGAGAAATGAATAAGGGGTATCATTGTGCAGAGGGTTAATTCAGAATCTTTAGTTGGTCTGCTTCCAAGTTGCTTTATTCATAATATAAAATAAAAAATCAATAGGGGTAGTAAAACCCTCCTATATTGGCTGCAAGCTTGGCAACTGAAGCTTGGGGAGCTCCCCAATGCAGTACCTGAACCATGTAGGCTATTGTTAATTAGAGTGGGTAATATTTATGGATCAGACTGTTGATCTTAGTGACATGCACCATGCATAACAAAGTCTGTCCTGTCACTAGGTTATATTAGAAACTCTTTTAACAAAAGGAACCCCTGTTAAAGGGTGGTTGATTGAGTCAAGTTGCTAGTCCCACAGAGACAGCTTTAATTAGGATTGTAGCAAAACATAGCTGCAAAACATAACCTCAAAGTCTTGCTAGCAGCAGGGCAGGTGCCCTCGCTGGGCAGGAGAAGTCATTAGATGGCTTCAGCAAGTAGGAAGGCAGCTGGTGCTGGTGACAACAGGCAGGGTAGCAAGGTTGGGCAGACCAGGTCATACACAGATGGGATGGATCAGGTACAGGGCACAGACAGGAATGTGGTCAGGAGACAAGCCAGGTCTGTAACTGATCAGTGGAACAGGAGCCAAAGGAGCAGTCAGAAGCAGGGTCAGGGGACTAGCCAAAGTCGATGCAGGTGGAGTTCAGAGAATGGTCAAGACAAGCCAGGTCAGCAACTGGAAGCAGGATGCAGGTTCACAGGATCACAGATACACAGGAGCTGAACACAAATCAGCACTGATCCTGAGCACTGGCTGAGTTTAAATAGTCTGTTTGGCATCAGCATCTGTCACAGGTGCACACAAGCATCGGTACACACAAAAATGCACGATGGCCAGTGTGTGCGCAAGTTTGTGCATGCATATTTATTAGCAAGTGCCCAATCCTTACAAGCCTGATTGGGAATATGTTTTAGCTTATGCCCAGAAGTTCATCCTGAGGAGTTATCTTATTTGCTGGCATGCATATCTCTTTAAAGAAAAAAGAAATGGCAACTAATATTTAAAAAATGTGGCTATAGTATATATGCTCCTCACATAGACTACATATGAATGCTAAATAGTTTGTTCAGAAGGCAAATCAAAGCTAACACTCAAGTTATCATTGAAAGATCTCCATTTTCTCCATGCAGCTGAATATTCAGCCTATGTCGGGGGGGGGGGGGGGGTAACAGATTTTTAACAGCAATAACAATAGGATTTAGATCAACATGACCCAGACATGGGAAGCCAATAGGATCTGACTCGGCACGTAAACTGCAGAAACGGGCCATCTGGAACTTAGACAAAGCATCTGCGATAATATTATGAGTCAGGTACATAACTTGATTTCACCCAAATATTCAAACATAGACATAAAGACACAAAATAACTAAGAAATCTAATAACAGGAGGAGGATCTAGAAGAAAGGCAGTCGATGGTGAAAATGACCCCTTTATTGTCTGATTAAATAATAATACATTTATTAACAAAAAAATTCCCCCAAATCTCAAAGTAAATTATGACTGTAAAAAAGCTCCAGTAATAGCAATAGCTGTATGATAAACCCAGGAGAGAAGCCACTTACCACAACACCAATGGATGCACAAATCTGAACAAAACCTCTTGAATCTGTTGCTTCCATAAACAATTCAAAATTAGCTGCCTGAACAAATTCCTTCTGAAAGAAGGACCTTCCATTGAAAGAATCCAAAAACTGCAAGCACATTAGCAAGTTTAGTTGGGCCACTATTTAGCCGTATGTGGAGAAAAAAAGGACTTTAATCCTGATGTTGCTAAATAACGTCGCCTAGAAAAAATTCTGACAACTGGTATAATTCTATAGGCATGGGCTAATACACCAAACAAGGACTAAAGCTTCTAAGGCAACACATTTTTTCTCTTAATCAAAAAATAAATGAAAAATGTTGCCTTTGTGATCTTCTCTAGTGGCAAATGAAATTCAGACAAAACGGTATCTATATGAATACCCAGGAATTGCAATGAAGAAGAAGGAAAATGTTTTTCTCCACTGCCAGGGGAATGCCAAAATGGCTCATAATAAGGAAAATGGTTTCAGTGAATAAAAACAAATGGGTGAATCTGCTGGACCAATAAACAAAAAATCATCTAAATAGTGAATAATATTGTCAGATTAAAAACTAACAACCCAATGTAAAAACTTGGAAACATTTTCAAAATAAGAACAGGACAAAGAACAGGACAAGAACAGGACGAAGAACAACCCTTGGCAAACACATATCATAAAACAAACAATTGTCAAAGAAAAATCCTAAGGAACTATAAGCTAGGGGTAACAGGAAGCAATCTGAATGCAGACTTAATATCTGCCTTTGCCATTAAAGCTCCATGGCAAAAGGATCTGATTGCCTCCTCAAAGGAAGAATAGGAAACCAAGGAGAATGATTCATCAGTTTCATCGTTAAGGGAGGATCCTTTCAGGAATGAAAGATGATGAATAATTCTAAAAGAATTAGGTTCCTTTTAAGGAACTACTCCTAACTGGGAGATTTAAAAATTTGTGAAAGGAGGGAAACAATAGGGCCCGCAATACAGCCTTCAGAAATATCCTTAACAACATTTTCCCTGATGATTTCCAGGTAATAGACAGCTGATATCAAACAGTTAACAACATTAAAACCCATGCCTGAAAATGTAAGTGAAAATCCATAGAAAAAAAAAAATCAGTTAGAAATTGTGCTATCTCCTGATTTGGATAACGTTCCAAACATGGGAGCATATTTACTAATTTCACTGATGTGAGTGATTTTGTGAAAGTTGGCACACTGTTGTCCTGTTGATCCGGCCCTTTAGAAACATTTCAAAACTGGATGTAAACCGGAACAAAAGACCACTTGTATCTATATTTGTATGACATATTCCACTTGCGCTGATTCTCGTTAAATGCATAGCAGACACCTTTTTTGTAATACTTCTATAAGAGGGCAGCTGTTTAGACAAAAGCTTTATGAGAAACAATTACTCTGAGCCAGAGGCCCACAACCTTCATGCCCCATCTTAAGTTAGGATAACTAGACATGTTTTGCCTGATGGACTCATCCTATTGGTACCATCCCAAACTTCCAAAATTCCTTTGGGCTACTAGCACATTTTCCAGGTGCTGAAATAACCCAATACACTTACAGTATATGGCTTATCCTACACTCATCCTCTCCCTGCTCCTCAGATTTTTTATCTGACTTAGACATTACCTTTTTACAGGATTGAAGAAGGGATAATATATCCAAAAACTCCTCTTTCAATATTTTTTATTTCACATTCATCAATAAGTGGTAGCCTAGTGGACAAATTTCACAAGGCAGCGCTTCTTTAAGGCTGGATTCACATTTGCTGCGGCTGTGGCTTTTAGCAGGGGTCTAGTGCGTCCCTGTTCTCCAATTCAGGTACAAATCAGGTCTGAATTTTTGCCTGAATTCTGAGCTGAAAGAGAGCCAGAGACACACAGTACCCTTTTTCCGGTGCGGACCACAGTCACCCCAGAGGTGTGTGAACTGGCTCCATCGAGAGCCAGTCACAGTCTCCCGTCATGCAAATTGGATGTGGGAAAAACCCACATCCAATTTGCATAAGTGTAAACCCAACCTAAAGCAAGTCCCGGGGGCACTGAAGGGTTAACCACATTGGCCATTGGCGGCTCATTAGCAGTTACAAAAAATTGAGAGCTCAATGAATGGTTAATTTGAGGGGGAATGTTAATGGCAGCATTCTGTACTGGAAAATCAACAGACACCAAAGGGTTAATAGTAGTAGCTGCAGGGGACCATATACAAGCGGGATCAGCAGGAGGTACACCAGCTGAATTACTAAGCATTATAACTAATTTATACAGAGACGTCATTAAACTATTTAGCATCTGCAACTCACCATGTGGACCAGCAGATGGCGACAGAGTACTACTGCCACCTTACTTAGGCTGAATGGACAGTGAAACAACAGGGGAGCTATACATAAATTGTGCCCCCCTTTAACAGTAGTGTGTATTGGTCACTGGATGGAACTGGAGCTCTGCAACAGGGGTCCAGTCATCTGACAGTATTAAGAGTTTAATTTTCAGCCTTTTTTAATTAGTGGCAGAGTTACTTTGAGATTTCAATTAAAATATTTACAAAGCATCATGCACAAGGTTTGGAGTAGGATAAAAAGTATTTCTGTGTAACATCCAAGGAGAATGATACTACAGTTTGATATACCACTTTTCCAATATCCTATTTGTGTTACCAATATCATTTCCACATGAATTTAAGCTTTAAATATTAATATTGAATCTCGGCTTTAAAACAGATCTTCTGTCACACTTTCTCATATTTTTTTTCTGCTAAATTTAATTATATTCAACTTTACTGCAGCAAATTTTTTGATCAATTCCTGTGTATAGCTATCTGGTGAAGACCAGCTGTGACTAGTATATGATTTGTACTGTATTGTAAAAGACAAAACATAATAACAGAAAAGAAGCATGAACACCATTTTTTATTCCTTCACTATGTTAAATGGCTATAGTCTTATGTTTATGAGCAAACTTATTCACATTTTGAAACTATCTTTTCTATTAACACATGTGCATCCATGTGTATTTTGATATTCATTGGTAAGTTTTACACTGTGCTCTTACATTGATCTTTTTAAATGGCCACTTTTAAAGAGAGTAGCGCTGTACTTAGTACCTACCTGACAGTGGACTGATTAAGTAGGGTATACAAGTTAGGTGGGTTTTTTTTTGGTTCAACCAGCGGGTTAAAAAGGAAAAAACTTGCAGGTCCCTGCATCTACGCAAACTATGTAAATGCAGGGATCTCTCCTGCTGCACTATTGTGTGTACATTTCTAAAGACTGTATGCAATGTACAATCCTGGCATGCCTTGTGTCAGGATGAATTAAGGGAGTTACATCACTCCCAGGCACTCATTAACCACTTCAAGTCCGAAAACTTTCACCCCCTTCCAGGCCAGACCATTTTTCAGGACGGTCACACTTTAAATGACAAATATGCAGCCATGCAACACTGTACCCAAATTATATATATATATATATATATATATATATATATATATATATATATATATATATATATATATATATATATATATATATATATATTTTTTTTTTTATAGAAAGATGGTATATAATCTTCTACTGTTTTTATTTTTATATATATATATATACATATATATATATATATATATATATATATATATATATATATATATATATATATATATAAACAAAGAAAACAATTAGTTTTCTTAGTTTTTGATATAAAATTTTGTAAATAAATAATTCTTCAGAAATGTAGGCCAAAGTGTATTCTGCTACATTTTTTTGTTAAAAATAACCCAAATCAGTGTATATTATTTAATCTGTGTGCAAGTTACAGAGTCTACAAACCTTGGTTTATATATTTGAAAATTGATAAAATTGATCAGTTCTTATGTACTAACTTGATCGAGGCCCTAAAATGGCAGGCGAGCACATCCCCCAAATTAATTAATCTTATGGAAAGTAGATGGTCCAATGTATTTATTGAGAGATATGTTGAGTTTTTTGAAGTTGTAATTTTTTGTCACAATTTTTTTAAAAATTAAGAAATTAAACTTTTGTTCACAAATTAGTTATTTTAACATGTTATTTCTCACAGGCAGTATATGCATTCTTAAAATAACACCCCCCCCCCCCCCCACACACACACACACACACACACACACATTCAGCTATGAGTATAGGCATACAAAAAAGATTTGCAAAATCCAAGGAGCACCTTTGGGCTTTCATTGGTCATAAAATCTAAATTCCTGATTACCTATTACAGGCCCTAGAGCAATAGGACAACGGAACGACCCCATTTTGGAAGGCAAACACCCCAAGGTATTTTCTGAATGGCATAGAAAGTCTTTTGAAAATGTAATTTTTTGCCACAAGTTTTTGGAAAATGCAGGAAAGAAAATGAAATTTTTATTTTATACACAAAGTTGTCAGTTAAAAATAAATTCCTAACACACAGCATAGGCACACTTAGAATTACACCCCAAACACATTGTGCTTCTCCCCCCCCCCACCCCGAGTAGGGTAATACCACATGTATGAGAATTTTTCATAGCCTAGCCACATAGAGAGGACAAAAGCCCAATGAGCTCCTTCGGGCATTCCAGTGGCATAATGATACTGGAGCACCACGACGGTAGAAACACCCACAAAAATGACCACATTTTAGAGAGTAAACACTCTAAGTAAATTTTTAAGAAGCTTGGAAAGTCTTTTGAAAATGTAATTCTTTTGCCACAAGTTTTAGTAAAATGTGGATAGAAAAGAAAATATTTATTTACACAAATCTGTCATTTTAAAAAGATATTTCTCACTCTCAGCATGGGAATACATATAGCCTAATGTAGCATCACCTATAGCAGTAAAGGTTGCTATAAGCCAAGCAAGCCTAGCCTATTGGAAATGGGCTGTACCCAGTAATGCCTCACTGGCCAGTGAATAGGAGTGCTTATGTAGGGTCCAAGGGGTTAAAGCAGGCTATACAACACATCCAACCTGACTGTCAAATGCTCTTTGAAGAACATTTGGATCATAGAGCATTGCACATGTGAATTAAAGTGACACAATTTGTTTGATAAAAAGAAAAATTGTATTTAAACCTTAATGATCAAAGTTTGTTGCAGCATTTCCCTTCTTCAACTAATTCTCATAAATATATTTTTTTTTGTCTAAAATCACTTGCAAACACATTGTGATCCTACAAGTCTCCCACTGTTTTAGTGGCTTTCTGTTCATTAATGACAACACTAAGCATGAAAGTGGATCAATTTTAGCGTGGTCAGGATGCATTCTTTCCTCTTCTCCTGGATGCTATTCCAATACACTGTCATCAAATGCTTCCACAGGAGCTGCAGGCAGGGTGTAACAGGTGGAATAAAGCAGTAGCCATTCACAGCTTGCTACAGCCAGTAGACAAAACTGATCCGGCGAATAAAATCTTGTATAAGCATGAGACGGGTTTAGTGCTTTAGTGTTCATTCATTTCAGAATCCAAAATAAATTAATATTCTGGCCCATGAAATGAATGAATGCTAAAAGACCTGGCACGCCTAAACACATCTAAATGTGTTTGCAAAATGTGGATTTATGCACATTTGTAATACTGCTTTTTTCCTGCCAGGGTCAAAAGCATTCAGAAGAGCTGGGCAAACGTCCAGTGTGCAGTGGCTACACTGACTTCTCCACTTTATCTATAGAGGAACAACATAGCCAAAATAGTGGTGTTTGATGGACTGGTAGATTTAGAAGGATTTTGCGTAAATTACTAACAAATTAAAACCTAACACTTTTTAAATGTTTTTTTTTTCTATGGGGATAAAGGTTGAAGATAACTAAATTAATGTAATAAACACATTCAATGTTTAAGTGGTTGTAAATGTTCACTTTGTAAAACAATCGATTCAGTTCAAAATAGAAATGAAATGCAAAACATTTTTGCATAGATATTAAAAAAAAACATAAATACTTTTTTTTTTTACCTTTTTTTTTTATAAGTGACCACATTCACTCTGTTCTCAGCTGCATAAGAGCTGGAGGGAGGAGAAGCAGACACTGAGCTTCCCTGTGAATGGCTTTGTGGTGGGGGGGGGGGGGTGCCAAAACAAGTCTGATCAATGGAGGAGAGTACTCTGAGTTCCCAGCAAAGCTAGAGAACTTACCAGGGTGCTCTGCTGCTTAGTGTGGTCAGTTTTTAATAGGAAAGACATGGGACTAGCAGGGACACCAGGTATTTCACATAAAGGAAGCAATACAAAGAGAACAGGAGACTTTCTGATACAAGTGAAATGTTAGGGTAACAAATGCTTTAAATGCTTTGTCTCAACCCTTTCTACTGTCACTTGCTAGACAGCTTAATCTGTTAAAGGAAGTTGAAAAATAACAAACTTACTGGTAGGATCAAAGTTAATACAACTATGTTACAGGGGAGCTGTATCTCATACAGTTTGTCATTTTAGAATTTGTCAATAACTCCACTGTAAAGCTAAACTAAACTAAATCTACTGATTTTATTATTTCCTAAAACAAGTAAATTCAAAGCATACTGTCAATGATAACTGGTACAGTTATTATTGTGCTTGTGCTAGCTATCAAATGGCCCATGTCATAGTAAATCATACTTGCAGCTTCATGGCAACTTAGGATCAAACAGAGGCTGAGATGGCCACTTCCTTCTGTAAGGCCCATTTCGCACTTGTGTAACTTGTCCTGTGACTTAGGACTGCAAAGTCGCGTGACAAGTCGTACCCCATGATTTCCAATGGGTACCATTCATATTTGTGCAACTTCAAAGTAGTCCCCACACTACTTTGGTCTGACTTTGATGCGACTTGAGGTCCATAAACCGCGGCAAAGTCGTGTGACTTTCAGGTTGCACAAGTGTGAAAGGGACCAAAAGGACAGGAAAATTTGGCTTGCTTAACCACTTTCAGACCGGACCATTTTGCTGGTAAATGACCAGAGGTCTTTTTACACTTTGGCACTGCGCTGCTTTAACTGGTAATTGCGCGGTCATGCAATGTTGTACCCAAACAAAATTTGCGTCCTTTTCTTCCCACAAATAGAGCTTTCTTTTGATGGTATTTGATTGCCTCTGCGATTTTTATTTTTTGCGATATAAACGTAAAAAGACCGCAAATTTTGAAAAAAAATGATATTTTCTACTTTTTGTTATTAGAAAAATCCAATAAACTCAATTTTAGTCATACATTTAGGCCAAAATGTATTCAGCCACATGTCTTTGGTAAAAAAAAAGTCAATAATTGTATATTTATTGGTTTGCGCAAAAGTTGTCACATCTACAAACTAAGGTACGTTTTCTGGAATTTACGCAGCTTTTAGTTTACGACTGCCTATCTCATTTCTTGAGGTGCTAAAATGGCAGGGCAGTACAAAACCCCCCCAAATGACCCCATTTTGGAAAGTAGACCCCCTAAGGAAACTGATAAGAGGCATGTTGAGCCCATTGAATATTTTATTTTTTTGCCTCAAGCGATTGAATAATGACAAAAAAAAATTTTTTTTTTTTTTTACACAAAGTTGTCACTAAATGATATATTGCTCACACATGCTATGGGCGTATGTGAAATGACACCCCAAAATAAATTCTGCTGCTTCTCCTGAGTACGGGGATACCACATATGTGGGACTTTTTGGGAGCCTAGCCGCGTACGGGGCCCCGAAAACCAAGCACCGCCTTCAGGCTTTCTAAGGGCGTAAATTTTTGAGTTCACTTCTCACTACCTATTACAGTTTTGAAGGCCATAAAATGCCAAGATGGCACAAAACCCCCACAAATGACCCCATTTTAGAAAGTAGACACCCCAAGCTATTTGCTGAGAGGCATGTTGAGTCCATGGAATATTTTATATTTTGCCACAAGTTGCGGGAAAATGACAAACTTTTTTTTTTTTTTTTTTTTTTCACAAAGCTGTCACTAAATGATATATTGCTCACGCATGCCATGGGCATATGTGAAATGACACCCCAAAATAAATTCTGCTGCTTCTCCTGAGTACGGGGATACCACATATGTGGGACTTTTTGGAAGCCTAGCCGCGTACGGGGCCCCGAAAACCAAGCACCGCCTTCAGGCTTTCTAAGGGCGTTACAGTTTTGAAGGCCATAAAATGCCAAGATGGCACAAACCCCCCCCAAATGACCCCATTTTGGAAAGTAGACACCCCTAAATTTAGGGGTACACTAGTGAGACTAGGTAATAAATGGCGGGTGCCCTGAAACTATAAAAAAATAACTAACCAACCAGCGTCACCTGTAACAGTTATATGGTGATCACTGGTGAAAGGGTTAACTAGGGGGCAATTAGGGGGCTTTATGCGGTAGTATATGGGGGTCCCTGGCGCTATAAAAAGCTGCAGCGAACCTAAATACCTACCTGCCTAACTAGCGTCACCTGTGACACTAATACAGCGATCAGAAAAACGATCGCTTATTAGGCTGGGTTCACACTGGAGCGATGCGGGAACGCCACGAATGCGCGGCGGGTTCCCGCATCGCATGCCTCCCGGCGGCAGTTCACACTGCCCTATGCGAACTGCTGGGAGTGTCAGTGAAATGTTACTGACACCCCCAGATCAGTTCGCATATCGCAGTGCGATCTGCAAACTCGGATCGCATGGTGTGAACACCCATGCGATCCGATTCTGCTGCGGGCCAAAAAAAGGGTCCCGTGCGAATTTGCGGCGGGTGTGGCGGGTGCGGCGGGTGCGGCGAATGGCTGAACTCGAATCGCACAGAGATCGGATGTGATTTGCACTGCAGTGCGGTGCGAATCACATCCGTTCTCATAAACCGCTGCAATGTGAACCCAGCCTTAGTGACACTGGCGACGGGGGGTGATCACGGGGTTAAACCTTTATTGGGGGGGTTAGGGGGGTACCTTAGAACTAAAGGTGGCTAACCCTAACTGCCCTAACAGTTATTAGTCACAAATGACACCCGCCGGGTGATCAGGGGGTTAAACCTTTATTAGGTAATAAATGGCGGGTGCCCTGAAACTATAAAAAAATAACTAACCAACCAGCGTCACCTGTAACAGTTATATGGTGATCACTGGTGAAAGGGTTAACTAGGGGGCAATCAGGGGGCTTTATGCGGTAGTATATGGGGGGTCCCTGGCGCTATAAAAAGCTGTGGCGAACCTAAATACCTACCTGCCTAACTAGCGTCACCTGTGACACTAATACGGCGATCAGAAAAATGATCGCTTATTAGGCTGGGTTCACACTGGAGCGATGCGGAAACGCCGCGAATCCGCGGCGGGTTCCCGCATCGCATGCCTCCCGGCGGCAGTTCACACTGCCCTATGCGAACTGCTGGGAGTGTCAGTGAAATGTTACTGACACCCCCAGATCAGTTCGCATATCGCAGTGCGATCTGCAAACTCGAATCGCATGGTGTGAACACCCATGCGATCCGATTCTGCTGCGGGCCAAAAAAAGGGTCCCGTGCGAATTTGCGGCGGGTGCGGCGGGTGTGGCGGGTGCGGCGGGTGCGGCGAATGGCTAAACTCGAATCGCACAGAGATCGGATGTGATTTGCACTGCAGTGCGGTGCGAATCACATTCGTTCTCATAAACCGCTGCAATGTGAACCCAGCCTTAGTGACACTGGCGACGGGGGGTGATCACGGGGTTAAACCTTTATTGGGGGGGTTAGGGGGGTACATTAGAACTAAAGGGGGCTAACTCTAACTGCCCTAACAGTTATTACAGTCACAAATGACACCAATGCAAAAAAAAAAAAAAAATGGCATTGGTGTCACTGTGACTGGGGGGCAGGGGTAATTGGGGGGGTGATCGGGGGGTAAAGGGGGGGTGTGAGTGTGCCTAGCATGTTCTACTGTGTGTGTAGAGTGTTGGTGCAACTCACTGATCCGCTCTCCTCCGTGTCGGAACGAAAAATACCGACACGGAGGAGAGAATACATCACTTCCTCTCCTGTGTTTACATTACAGGAGAGGAAGTGATGTCACCGGGGATTTCTATTCGTCGGGAGCGATCGCGAGGGGGTGGCCATGAATGAATGGCCGCCCCCTCGTCCCGGATCGCTCCCGGACAAAAACCGACCGCCGCAGGCACCGGGCGGGGGCCCGATCGGGCCCCCGACCCGCGGGAGGCAAGGGACGTACATGTATGTCCTTATGCCTGCCCGTGCCATTCTACCGACGTACATCGGCGTGCGGCGGTCGGCAACTGGTTAAGAAAGTTCTAACACAACCCTAAATGACAAGAGTAATGCCTCATACACACGGTTGGACATTTTCAACCACAAAATCCGTCTGATTTTTTCCAACGGATTTTGGGCGAAATTTGTCTTGCATGCACACAGTCGCACAAAGTTGTCAGAAAACCATTAGTTTGGAACGAGGTGACGTAGTACGTAGAGGACAGTAGCCAATAGCTTTTGTCTCCAAAAATTTTCTGAGCATGCCTGCCACTTTGTGCATTGGAATTCTCTACACACGATCGGAAAAAGTCAGATCGGATTTTGTTGTCAGAAAATTTTAGATACAGCTCTAAAAAAAATTTCCGTCTGAAGTTCCGACAGAAAAAGTCCAATAGAGCCCACACACAATTGGATTTTCCGACAACATAATCTGATCAGACTTTTTCCGCCGGAATTTCCGACCGTGTGTATTTGGCATAACAAGGTTGTTCATCATGGCACCATGTTTCGATGCAACAAGGTCAGGTAAAGCAGAAGTACAGAAAGCTGGATAGTCAAAAGAATTCAGAAGATATCAAAATGTAACACCTCTGCAGCAATAGGCGAAATATCGCAAAGGTAATCATAATAGCAAATATAGAAGGAAGAGAAGAAATATTGCAATTAAACTAAGGGGCAATCTTAAGAAGATCTTCAAATACTTTAATGGAAAGGGATTAAAAACAGATTGAACTATAGGCCTCTTTCAGGGTCTGATGAGCAGGCATATTATGGATGATGAAGACGAAAAATAGGTATAAACAGATTATTAGTCACAGGATGAAGCTGCATTTTAAAAATCAAGGAAAAAAAACAGCAAATGTTGAATGTTCTGTAGCTGAATATGGCAGTGGAGTTGTGTTTTGAACTTAGCCAAGTATATTGACAGGGCTTTAACATAGCTATTACGTATTACTGTATAAATAATTACACAGAATAAAGTGTGGCCATGTTTTTGTTAGGAACGTATTATTTTAGCCACTGGAAGTGTAATGATTCAGCTGTCATTTTGTATTAACACTTCCAGCAGCAGCTTTACTCCCATCCATCTGTGCAGAACTGCTGTGTGTTATTCTGTACAATTTATTATTTAGCTCGATAGCTTGTTTGCAGGTTCATGAGTTTTGTGCAATTTTTATAATAAACAGGAAGGTCAAATTATCCAGAGATTTTAGAATTCATGGTTATTTTATTGAAATTCTGATCTTGGCAATCTACGGTAACTATAGTTCCATCTCACCACTTTCCCTTCTGTTCAAGGCCTTTCACTTCTCTTTTTCTTTCCACCTCCTCTTCTAATTCTTTTGTATTTCGTTCCTCTTTTTAAAACTTCCTGAGTTTCCATTGGTGTTAAATACATGTTTTTATTACTTCTTCCAATTCTGTCACTGTAAATACCAGAATCATAGGCGTGTGCTGAGCTCCTATTAGGCTGCAAAGGCAATAATGTGGCCCATGACCATGCTTCAAAAATGATCCTCCCCAGCTATTTTTTGGAGGGCAGTACCGACAAAATGTAACCTATTTAATTGAGTGGGAGATGTAGCAACCACCCTGCAACCACATGCAACAGCATCGTCATGGGGATTTTTGGAGGTTAAAACAGGCAGTGAAGAGGTAACATAACACTTCCTCACTGCCTGGCAAAAACGCTATGAAAAGCAATCCACTACACATAGCTTTTCATAGGACACCCACCAGTAGTGTAAATGAGTCCCTGGTTGTGATATGGAACGTTTGTCAAAGAGAAGAACTAGAAATAGCAGTATTCCCCAAAAGTTCCCAAAAGTCACAACTAGCCCCAAACCTACTCTTTCATACCTGACACTCTTATCACTTAACTATTCTCTAAAATAAGCTACCCCCCCCCCCAAAAAAATTTTTTTTAATACTTCACATTTGACATTGCCGTAAAAACTGGAGTAGTGGGAACTGTTTGCCTGACAAACCCAACCAATGAGTCTTGTCATGGTGGCAACAGCAGTTTCCTGCTGGCTAAAAACACTGCAACATACAAAGTGATTAATGACCTTAATGACCATGAGGACCTTGGGGCTATAGATAGGCTACAAAAGGGTTTGTAAGGGATGAATTGTAAATAGGGAAGCTATATATACACAATATAACCGCAGCTCTGTAAAAATGAAATGAACTCAACTAAATGATTTGCTTCCATTGCAGATAATCCTTATCCTTCAGCTTCTTTAAAAAAATAGCACAATATAATTCACAGTTTTGCATTCTACTGGCAATTTTGCTGCTGTCTGCATTTGGCCACGCCACAGTTCAGCTTTGCAATGGAAGTCAGTGCTGAAAGATTTCCCTCTTTTATATTATGCCCAGCAACTGCCACTGACTCTAGGTATCACTGAGGCTGAGGATCTGAATGGAGGAGCATCTCAGCACCATCAGATCAACATATGCTATTTTTACTGACCCAAGGAGAAAATGCCCTCCTGCCCCACCGCCCAGTTGTTCCCTTTGCATGAAGGCAAATGTTAAATTTGCAGACAAAACAATAAAAATCAAACTGGATACCATAATAAAGCTATACAAAAAAGAGAAGTTTGTCTCAATGGTTTAGTTATATTGTTAATTAGATGTAAACCCTAAATGATTGACATTTAGGGGTTGACTTACTAAAGGTAAATAAGTGCAGTTGCAGTCTGCGAGGTCAGTTGCTCCAGAGCTTAGTAAATGAGATAAAGTTTCAGTTTGCAAACAATACAAGAAAATAAAAATATAAAAAAAATGCTTTTTTGCTTGCACATGATTTGATGATGGAAGTCAGCAGAGCTTCAGCTCTTTTATTAAGCTCTGGAGCTTACAGAGTACAACTGCACTTTGCAAAGTGCACAGTTTATTTGCCTTTAGTAAATCAACCCTTTAGTTAGCTAAAGCACTGTGTATTATAAGGACATGCCATTATTTTTTTGTCCTTTTGTCCATTGTTACATCTCTGTGCTGCTGATCTCCTGCAGACTCCTTGCATCCATTAATGTCTACATATATATGCACTCCAGGGATGGCTGCATGACATTACTCAGGACAGGTTTCCATATGGTGACAACAATGTCTGCATAATAGGGGTTATTTATGAAAGGCAAATCCACTTTGCACTGAAAGTGCACTTGGAAGTGCAGTCGCTCTAAATTTAAGGGGTAGATCTGAAATGAGTGGAAGCTCTGCTGATTTTATCATCCAATCATTTGCAAGCTAAAATTGTGTTTTTAGGGGGGTTGAGTGAAAGGGCCTATCATGAAGTCCCGGTCTATCTCTGTCTGTAGGAGTTGGTCTATGGCCTGCTCATTGGTGGCCACTGAACGTAGGTTCCTGCACTCATGGGTAGTGTGAGGCAGAGAAATGAGGCCAGTGGGGAAGCCTTCCATGAAACCTTGGATGAGGTAGACGGCCAGGGAGGGAGTGGGGTGTGTGGAAAGATAGAAGCCGAGCCATGTGAAATTGACCCAGCTTAGTTATGCCTTCTTCAGTTGCTTGAGCTTGCACAGGAGCCTAGGATGAGCCCTCTGGCATAAGGTACAGATGTGAAGCAGGCGACACTTGCTGAAATTACATAAACCATAATTAAAATTATTGCAGATGGCTGCCCCCCCCCCCACAGGGTGTTCAAATTTGTCCATCTGGGGCATATGTGCAGGGGCCTCCTGGCCCTGAACTGCACTGGAGGTAGAGGGACTTTCAAAGGGTTGACTGGTTGTTGCGTTGTCGCACCAAATGGCGGTGTGGGTAGCCGACTAGCAGATTGGCACAGTGGTGATCGTAGGCCAGCAAAGCGGCGACCAAAGAGCTCCGTGTCCATGATGCTCCAATTTGTGGGCATCTGAAACTGCAAGAACCTGGCTTCTGCTTTGGTGGAAAAAGAGCGGTGATAGTCGTAAAAACCCGAAGCCTCCATACTTGTAGCCCAGGTTTATCACAATATGGAGGTATAGATCCAGATCTTCCCTTCTGTTGGGAGAAGCTGAACATATAACATCCCTCATCATACCGAAGGCCAATGTGAACTCCGGCACTGATAGCTTCCTATTAAGTCTGGGGTCTTTAGCCTTAAGGAATAACTGGCATGTCCCCCCAGGTATATGCTTTATTCTCCGCCAAGTCATGTACGGAGATAAGCAGAGAGGTGAGGTTAAAGTCCTTCCTGATATTGGTTGGGACCAAGTGGGAACAGACAGAAACGGCTGGGCGGGTCTCCAGGAGTGCCACTCAATTCTGAACCTTGGAAACTGATGCGGTCAGGGATGACACCAAGGTATGCAGGTTGAGTCTTGACTGACCGGAACCTATTGAGGGTGACATAAATTTCAAGTCTCGCTTGTGCTCCCTAACGGCCTAAGCAAGGTATATAGCTCTTTTTTTTTTTACCTGGGAAAGCACCGTCCAAGCTGGTGCAGGGTGGACCTACTGAATCTGACTGACCTGAAGAAAACTTGTTGAAAGCTTTGTTTACCTGTCTTTGACAAATGACTAAAATGGTGACTTTAACAGTGAGTCGAAATGAAATTAAATGAATGAAATGAATAAAGTGTTAGCCTTGAATGAAATTAATATCTGCCATGACAGAGGCACGACTCGGTGGTGCCGCAGTTGCATCTGACAGCTAACCGGTTTCTGGAGCCTGTACTGAAATTAAGCCGAAGCAACTGGGCACACCAGGGCGAATCAGTGAATCTTAAAATGCGACTGGATTCGTATTGGAGCATAATAAGTGATAAGTGGTAAGTGAAATGAGGTCAAATAGCTGGGGCCCCGGGACGAATCAGTACATCGTGGATGCAACTGGATTCTAATTGGGGTGCGGTACGTGACAGTGAAATGATTTGTTCTGCCATGACAGAGGCCCAGATCGCCATGCCACTGTTTGAGACTGAGCACAAAACGGACTCTGGAGCATGTACTGAAATGTGGCTTGTCCTGGGGCATGCCGAGACGAATTAGTGCATAGATGTGACTAGATTCGTCTCGGAACGTGATACCTGACAAAAAAATTATATGCCATGACAAAGACAAGAATCAGTGACTGAACCTACGACTGACAAGTGAATCCGTCTCTGGAGCATGTACTGAAATGAAGCCGAAGCAACTGGGCACACCTGAGCGAATCGGTGCATCTTAAAATGCGACTGGATTCGTATTGGAGCATAATAAGTGACAAGAAATTATATGCCATGACAAAGACAAGAATAAGTGACCGAACCTACGACTGACAAGTGAATCCGTCTCTGGAGCATGTACTGAAATGAGGCCAAACAACTGGGCACACCAGAGCGAATCGGTGCATCTTTAAATGCAACTGTATTCATATCGGAGCGTAGTAAGTGACAAGAAATGATATGCCATGACAAAGACAAGAATCAACGACCGAACCCATGACTGACAAATGAATCCGCCTCTGGAGCATGTACTGAAATGAGGCCGAGATCCACTGGGGCACACCGGAACGAAATGGTGCATCGAAGATGCGACTGGATTCGAATCGGAGCATGGTATGTGACAGAAATGAATTAAATTATTCAAAATGCTTTGAAATGTTTTAGAAATGATTAGAAATGCTTTGAAATGATTATAGCGATTAAAACAATTGAAATTATTTGAAATTATTGAAATATTTGCGAAACGAATGCCTGATGTGGCATCGACTGATGTGTCACAAGCGAGCGGGAGCGAATCGTCTTGTGACGCATGGTAAAAACTTTTATATGGACATGCAAACACGACGGTGCGAAATGAAATATATACGTACGGATTACGTGAATTGTTGTAAGAAATTTGTTGTTTAGATATCACAGTTTAGTGACATGGTAATTTACAAAGCGTGAAATGAAAAAACGTGAGCCGAAGCCCTACCTGCGACAGCTAAACCAGAAATGTTGTACGACAACTGCAACTCGACAACGACTGCTACGAAGACCTCACAACTTGCGAATGCGGGATCTCACCAACGCTTGTCTTGAATAGTCGGCCTAGTGATGTAATAGCTATCGCTCTCAGGAAACAGACGAAAACCACAGACGAGCAGTCTGGTTAAATACCCATCCGGGCTCCTCCCATAAATTCAGGCCACCATACTGGCCTTCATATATATATATATATATATACATATACATATATAGATATATTCTATTTGTGAGAATCAGTAATTCTAGTAATGCTTTAGGGCAACATTAAAATTGCAAAATCCCTTAAAAAAATGCCATGAGGATGCTCCTAATCAGTCTGTGAAGTGACAAATCTGTAGATTGTATATAACCTCCTATAGCAAAGCTGACATTTACAAAAAAGAAATGTAGTTTAAATTGTAGGCAAATGACAGCTTCAGCATCTCTAGTTCTTTTTGTAAGCAAATGTCAAGGGATTTCCTTCATCTATAACAAACCCTCACCCCAGAGCCTGGTATTAATATTAACTTAAAAAAAAACTGTGTGAGGTATCCACTGCAGTTTCTGTAGCAACCATTGACAGAAAGCTGTCATCATAGATAATAGTGGTAGAAATGCTGCTAATATATATGATGTTTGGCTCCAGCCAAATGGGTAAAAAACAGCCAGTGCATCCTTACTGTAGACCAGGGCTGTGTCTTGGCCTAGGCCTTGTCGGCAGCACTTTATGGGGGGGTAGGGTGACTTTTTTGCCACCCCCCGCACGAAAACCCCCGCTCACATACAGCCTCCCGCGGCTGGCTCCCTCTCAGCTACAGCCTCCCACGGCTTGCCTTGCTATATATCATCATGGGCACTCACTCAGCACCGGCAATATGGGCGCATACTTGGCCGGGGGGGGAGACGGACCATGACTCAGTGTCGGTGTATCAGTATCATTGGCCAATGGCCATACAGTGGTGCACACACATAGCACTGGTGGAGGCAGAGGTGGAACCTAAAGCTGCACCTACCCACCTCCGTGTGGCATCATTGCATGCTCTCCAGCTCGGGGCGGGGAGTCGGGACGGGTCTCTCTGACCAGAGGAGAAGGAGGAGTGAGGGAGAGGAGGATGATGGCAGCGGGAACAGGTACACAAATTGATTAGAATGAGTGAATAGATATTTATTGAAAAAGCGAGCCAGGAATCAGGACCAATTTAAAAACTTGTTTACCCAGGCAGGTTTAGTAATGCTGGAGAAAAGAGAGGTAGAGCAGCACCGCTCTGAGAGTAGTATGTCTATTAAAACATGGCTTCATTTATAATTTAAAAGATGTGCACTCACACTTGAGTAGATAAAAACAGGCATAATAGATCTCTGTGGCCGTCCTCAGCTATCATCCGGTGTGTCTTGCTGGGCTGTAGTAGGGAATCAGAGCCCTGTCGCTTCCGGTGGTGTCCGTCACTCCGGGGTGAGCTTGTCAGCAGGTGGAGAATGTCAGCAGGTGGAGAACGTCAGCCGCTTGGGATCAAGGGGCGGCTACAGTGCTCGCATTCGGAGCATGCGTGCTGCTTCATCAGGCCTGTTTTTTTTTGTTTGAAACAGTTGTTTCTGTTAAAATATTTTGTAAATAAGTACGTTTTCTTCTTCAATGATGGGCACTGACATGGCTGCACTGATGGGCATTGATAAGGTGGCACTGATGGCCACCGATGAGGTGGCACCAATGAGGTGGCACTGACGGGCACTGATGATGGGTACTGATAGGCAGCACTGATGGGCACTGATAAGTGGCACTGGTATGCAGCACTGATGGGCACTCATAGGTGGCACTGATGGGCATTCATAGGCAGCATCAATGGGCACTCATAGGTGGCACTGATGGGTACTTATGGGTGGCACTGATAGGTGGCCTGGATGGGCACTCATAGGTGGGCATTGATGGGAATGGATAGGCATTGGTGGACACTGATGGGTGGCACTGATGACACTGGTGGCACTGATGACACTGATGGGTGGCATTGCTGGGCATCACTGATGTCACATTTTATATAATGGCACCAGTTAGTGCCCATTTGTGGACACTGATTGGCACAGATTGGGCATAATTTACACATGTGGATGCGAGTAAGGAAAAGTCGATCAACAGCTTTTCCTGTTGACATCGTCAACAGCCGTGATTGGACATGGCTGATCGGTGTAGCAGTGTGACTGACACACTTCACCAACGATCGCCGCGATGCGCGCCCTCATGGGTGCGCGGCGGCTGTTATCCTGAAGGATGTGATGTGACACCCAGTCAGGATAACTGAACCACTGCCCAGCCGCCATTTTGCTATAGGCCGGGCGGGAAGTGGTTAAGGAACACACAGAGTTCAGGGTTGGGAATTAAGTTAGGATTGAGTAACACAAAGGTTTAGGGGTCAGGATTAGGTATCAAACCGAGTTCAGTGGCAGGAGTAACGCAGAGAGCTCAAGGGTCAGGAGTAAGTAATGTCTACAGTTCTGGTGTCAGGATTATATAATGTAGAGGGGTCAGAATTAGGGATGAGCTTCGAGTTCGAGTCAAACTCATGTTCGACTCGAACATTGCCTGTTCACCTGTTCAGCGAACAGTGAACAATTTGGGCTGTTTGCGGCAAATTCGAAAAGCCGGAACACCCTGTTCAAGTCTATGGGAAAAATCTAAAGTGCTAATTTTAAAGGCTAATATGCAAGTTACTGTCCTAAAAAGTGTTTTGCCCCGTACACACGAGAGGACTTATGTCCGACAGACTTCCAAAGGAGTTCCGCCGGAGTTCCGACGGAGTTCTGACAGACTTTTCGGCCGAACGGACTTGGCCACACACGATCACACTAAACTCCGACGGATTCGAACGTGATGACGTACGACCCGACTCGAATAAGGAAGTTCATAGCCAGTAGCCAATAGCTGCCCTAGCGTCGGTTTTAGTCCGTCGGAGTAGCATACACACGAGCGGAGTTTTCGAAGGGGACCAGGTCCGGCGGAGTTCCGTCGGGAAAATTTGAAGCATGCTTCATTTCTAAAGTCCGTCAGACTTTTGCGAAGCTAAAGTCCGTTGCAGCCCACACATGATCGGATAGTCTGACGGACTCGGTCTGACGGACTTTGGATGTTGAAAAGTCCGCTCGTGTGTACGGGGCATATGGGGACCTGGGTCCTGCCCCAGGGGACATGGATCAATGCAAAAAAAAGTTTTAAAAACTGAAGTTTTTTCAGGAGAAGTGATTTTAATAATGATTAAAGTGAAACAATAAAAGTGTAATATTCCTTTAAATTTCGTACCTGGGGGGTGTCTATAGTATGTCTGTGAAGGGGCGCATGTTTCCTGTGCTTAGAACTGTCCCTGCACAAAGTGTAATTTGTGCAGGAAAAAAAGTCTATTAAAATCACTTGCGGGTATATTGTCGGCTCCCGTAATACAGAGAACACTCAATGAGTGTTCTCTGTATTAGCCGACAATTCATTCATTCATTGATTAAAAAAAAAGCGTGGGGGTTCCCCTAAATTCAATTACCAGGCCCTTCAGTGACGTATGGGTGACCGCGCCCCCTCTGATGTAACGCAGGTTTCCTTTACATCAGAGGGGGCGGGGTCCGCCATACGTCATTAGGGAATCCCTGGCTCCCCTCACCAGCGTCAGAGGGGGCGGGGTCAGGTGATATAAGAAATATAAGAAACGTCAGCGCTGGGATCCCCACAGTGTCTCCACAGTGGAGACAGAAGACGGATGTATGGACAGCGCTGGACTGAGAGATCCCCCGTCGCTGGATATGATCATCCATCGCTGGATAGCAAGAGTGGATTAGCACCGCTAGAATCTTTTTTTTATTTTTATTTTTTTAATAAAGGAATTTTTCAAAAGTGTGTTTGTCTTATTTAACCATTTTTACACTTTCTTTGTGAAATGGTAGGGGTACTTTTGTACCCCCTTACCATTTTAAATAGGGGGGTGGGATCTGGGGGTCCCCTTGTCAAAGGGGGCTTCCAGATTCTGATAAGCCCCCCGTCCGCGGACCCCCACAACCACCACTCAGGGTTGTGGGGATGAGGCCCTTCTCCACATCAACATGGGTACATGGTGCTTTAAGGGGTCACAGACCCCCAAAGCATCCTCCCAATGTTGAGGGCATGTGCCCTGGTACGGTTCAGGGGGGACGCTCTCTCGTCCCCCCCCTCTTTTCCTGCGGCCTGCCAGGTTGCGTGCTCGGATAAAGGGTCTGGTATGGATTTTTAGGGGGATCCCCACGTAAAAAAGTTTTTACAATTTGATGCGGGGTTCCCCTTAATATCCATACCAGACCTGAAGGGTCTGGTATGGATATATAGGGGGACCCCACGTCAATTTTTTTTTTTTTTTTTTGACACGGGGTTCCCCTTAATATCCATACCAGACCTGAAGGGCCTGGTAATTGAATTTAGGGGAACCCCCACACTTTTTTTTTTATCAATGAATGAATGAATGAATTTCCTGCACAAATGACACTTTGTGCAGGGACAGTTCTAAGCATGGGAAACATGCACCCCTTCACAGACATAAATAATAAGTAACACAGAGAGTTCAGGGATCAGGATTAAGTATGCAGAGAGTTCTAAGGTCAGAAGTCATTCACAAAGTTCAGAGGTCAGGTTAAGATAGTAACTTAAAGATTGTGCCTGGTGTCCCTCACATGTGCTGACTCTGTTTCTGTCTCCTGGTCATCTGCAGCTGCTGGAGTAAAGCATCGCTCGAGGAGGCAAGCACTGTAGAGATAAAACATTGTATATATTTTGCAGGGGTATTCACTCAATATCTGATGTGTCTACCTCTGCTCCCAGCGCTCATACATGTGGTCAAATCCTTCCCACTTGGGATTAAATCTCAATATTTAGCTGCTGTTATAAAACCAACCTTATCATATACATCAAAATGTGATCAACCTGAAAATTCAAATCCGACCACTAACAGCGCTTATCCTACATATCAGTGGAACCATCAATCACTTGTACAGATCATGTAGTATCTTTAGATCCAATGCCTAATGTCAGAGCTTATAACCACTAACACAAAATAACAAATTAGGTTTAAAGGTGTGAACACACACTGTTCCACGTTAATCAGTCCAGCATCAAAACATAAAGTCCTTCACATTCGTTTTTATATATATCATTAACATGTATATTCTTCCAAAATGCCTGGATGCACGTGGTTGCAGTCCTACACCTTCACCAAACTTTTCACCTCCGTGAATATGCGCTCAGATGGCCGCTTACCAGACACTAGTCTCTTTTGAGCCTATCTCCGCTGTGCGGAACTCCTCTGTGTGGATCTGTGTGCTCCACTGGTTTCTCACTCATTAGTTGTGGACATGGAAAAGATTCAAGGGGTCTGATATAGTGTAATGCCTTTTATTAAGAATCAGAATTACCCTACCCCCCTTACATAATATGCTTACATTATAGTCATTTAAAAGAAGCCTGTAACATTTGGGGTGTCAGATATGCCATACAAGCGCCTCACCGGTGGGCTGCAGGTTCCGTCCGTCGCAGTCCCCGAAAGAAGACCCGGGTCCTTGTTGGCTCTCACTCCCCTTCTCTTGCTCGCGTGACCACGCCCTGACGTGTTTCGTGTTTACGTCTTCAGAGGGCGTGGTCACGCGACCTACATAGCAATCTTTTATACCATTGTGATTATAAGTGAGGGGCGTCGCTAACCTCAGCGACTGCGCTCGTCCCTCCCATCGGATCCAGCAGCTGTCAGCAGAGGAAGATCTTACGATCTTCCCATCCTGCCGCTCAGCTTCCGGTTCAAATGTCACCGGAAGTCTGTACCTCCGCCGCTGCATACGATGATAAACAATTCATCTATCCCGCATTACTACCTGTGTAGTCTTTGCAGGATAGGTGGTATCTAGCTTCACCAAATTAATTGTATTAGTCATACATGCACCTTTACACTCTGCATAATACTTGTACATACACAGTATGTTTTACATGGATTTTTATAGACCCTGCAAAATAATTACATTTGATTACTCTTTAGATAATATATGTTTTGCAGTAAACGTATAGGGGCAGAGTGTATAAACAAATATGCACAAACTATATGGAGTAGATATAAAAAAAGTTATATATAAAAAGCTATATGAAAAAGTTGTGTATAAAATATATAAAAGAATATATATAAAACAAATATATGTAAAAAGAGCAGAATATAAAAATAAAAAATTAAAATTAAAATTAAAAAATGTTTAAACAACCAACGGAAATTTAAACATCACATACACATATGTATATGTATGCAGTATCCCTCCTATATTTTTGACCTAATAGTTCTCACATTTAATATATTCTCTGAGATTTATTAATCTAATCCAAAATTTCTTATGTTATTACATTGTTTCAGACGTTATGGCAATGATAACTCAGTATGAGAAGCTCCTCCTGTTAATTAATATAATTGAAAATGCATCTAATTTGTTTTAATAATTACTAATATGGCAATTAACATCAAGTTCAATGTTGAGGCCCTTAGGGCTAAGTGTATCTGTAAGGAAAATCCATTCGGTTTCACGGCGAGAGATCTCCCTCACCATGTTGGAACCTCTCCAATTTGGATGTATTTTATCTATCCCCCAGAATTTAAGGCCCCTAGGGTCTCTCATGTGTTTATTCCTGAAGTGTAATGATACGCTATGTTCTTTGTATCCTATAGTAATATTATAAATATGTTCTGCGACTCTTGTGGACAGCATGCGTTTAGTGCGACCTATGTACAAGAGGCCACATGGACACTCAAGTGCATAGACTACATGAGTAGATCTGCAGGTGATGCACTCTTTAATTGGGAATGTTACATTATTCGCAGTGGATGTAAATTGAGTCAATGCTCTTAAATGGGTGGTAACCTGTCTGCACGCTTTGCATCTCCTGCAAGCGTGAAATCCTGTCTGTTCCCAGAACATTTTTAATCTTTTCGGTGGGTTAAGTACTTTTTTGACCACCTGATCTCCAAAAGTGGCATTTTTTCTATATATAAAAGGTGGCCTTACTGGTAGGATTGGACCTATTATCCTATCCAATTGAAGGATGTGCCAGTGTCTAGTAATAATGGCCTCTACATCTTTGTATTGTTTATGGTAATTGGAAATGAAACCCCACTCATGGGTGGTATTGTCTTGCTTGGTTTTTGGTAATAGATATTCATCCTGAGTCTTTTGGCTTATATCCACGATTAATTTGTCCAGTGTTTCAGGCTTGTATCCCTTCTCCACAAACTGGAGTTTGAGTGAATTCGCCTGCCTAATGTAGTCTTCATCCACAGTACAATTGCGTCTAATCCTGGTGAACTGGCCTTTAGGAATGTTGGCCAGCCACCTGGGGTGATGTCCGCTCCGTACTGGTATGAAGCTATTCCTGTCCGTGTCTTTAAAGTATGTTTTAGTGCGTAGGCAATTCCCTTCTTTAATTACCTCAACATCCAAATACTGTATTTGTAGTGAATTCCAATTGTACTCCAGTTTGATGTTACTCTTATTACTATTTAGATGTTCCATAAATTGCTTGAGCGATGTTTCCGTACCCTCCCAAATGAGGAAAACATCATCTATATATTGACTGTAAAAGGTCAATTCCCTACGTCCATTAAGAAAAATCCAGTTGTCCTCCCATTGGCTCATTAAAAGATTCGCTATACTGGGAGAAAATTTAGCTCCCATGGCGACTCCTGTCTTCTGACTATAGAAGTCGCCATTGTACCAGAAATAGTTGTGCGTTAAGCAATAGTCCAGTATCATGCCTAGGAATCTTTTCTGCTCAAATGGGATGTCTTCTCTGCTACTTAAAGCCCAATTTAACGCTAGCAGTGCGTCCTCATGTTGTATTATAGTGTATAAAGAGGACACATCTGCCGTCACCAGATAAATATCCTCATCTGTTGTAAAACTAATTTGCTTAATCTTTTGTATAAAGGATGTGGTGTCCTTTAGGTATACCTTAGTGGTCTGGACACTCGTTTGTAAGAAAACATCTAAATATTCACAAAATCGTGATGTTACCGATTCAATGCCGTTTACTATTGGTCTAGCTGGTGGCTTAACGGCATCTTTGTGTATTTTGGGTACCGTATATTGTCAGGAAAGGTTCCCTCCGCTGGTAATATCATTCATTTGGCATGCAGTACTGCGATCCACCAGCAGGTGTCTCCTGCTGGAATTATGTAATCTTTGGTCCGCAGTACTGGTGTCCACCAGCGGAGGGATCCTGGCAGTATGGAGCAGGTATTGCCTTCTGCAGTCAGGCGTCACATGACTGACAGCAGCCATTATAAATACCCGGCAAGTTCATATACACCTTGCCTTGGTATTGTCCTTGAGCCCTGACCTGATACCTGATACCTGATCCCTCTTCCCTGATTCCTGCATCCTGCCTCCTGTACCTGTTCCCTTTCTCCTTGTCCCCCCATCTGCTGACCTCCCATTTATGACCCTGGCCTGGCTTGACTACGATTCTGGTACTCCCTTTTGTTACATATACTGGTTATTTGTTTATCTTCACTGTTTGGTTGTTTGGTTGTTCACTCAGTTTGTGTTGTTGGTGTGTTCACATTTATATGCATTTACTTTAATAAATTTACCTTCACTTATTTATGTCTGGTTCCCTATGTCGCAGTCACACGGTTCTGGTCACATCTAGTTTATGACAGAATACCAAGGCCATTCCTGACCAGAAGTGGCTGCACAGGGGAACCATTTGCTTCAGTTTGGTTGCAAACATGAATGCTGATGAGATCATTTATTTTTCTCTGCTGGCGTCTGAGAGTGGTGATTATTGCCGCCAGGCTTTGAAAGGATGGTCTAGTGACCAGTTGTTTGCAGCTATGCGTTTGGCTCACTCCCTGGTCGATCAGGGTTATATGTTGTTTGAGGAGGTGCAGCCTTTGATAAAGATCTGTACTGAGCTGGCCCTGCCCTGTATCCCAGATGGCCGTGATGACTTCACTCCTCCTTTTAATATGAATCAGGTTGTATCTTTAGTATGGCTTTTTGAAGATGGTCCTGCTGATTTTTGTGAACACTACTCAGCCTGTTCCCCACAGGTGATTGCTGAGTGCATTGTATCTGCTAAATCTTTTGTTGGACAGGGAAACTTAAAACTTCAGTTTGTACAACCTATACTTTCAGCATGGTCTGACATGGTGCAATCAGCCCCAGCCAAACAATCCACCTCTGCCATCAGGTATGAGCCTACCCAAAAGTATGTTTCCCCATCAGCCATGTCAACCTCAGTTGCAGCCCAGTACACGCTGCTCCCAACCAAATACTCATATCCAGTCTCTACTCCCTGTACTTATCCTGCATTCAACCCACCTGCCTCCTCTCCGCTGCCTACAAACCCACAAGTTCTTCCCCCAACTACTGGTACCTCTTCTCTGCCATATCACAATCCTCCTTTCCAGTCTGCTGCACCCCTTATTTACAGTCCTGCAGTCACCTACAGAGCTTCAGTGGCTAAGCCAAAGAAAAAACGAAAGTTTTTCCCAACCAAAATGGTCTTACCATTAACCCAACCTGCCTCCACACCTACCAATCTGTCCCAGCCCGGAGTGCCAGAGCCAGAGCTCCAGCCCAGAGTGCCAGAGCCAGAGCTCCAGCCCAGAGTGCCAGAGCCAGAGTTCCAGCCTGACGCCTTCCAGCCTGATGCCCCGGCCTTCCAGCCTGACGCCTTCCAGCCTGATGCCCCGGCCTTCCAGCCTGACGCCTTCCAGCCTGATGCCCCGGCCTTCCAGCCTGACGCCTTCCAGCCTGATGCCCCGGCCTTCCAGCCTGACGCCTTCCAGCCTGATGCCCCGGCCTTCCAGCCTGACGCCTTCCAGCCTGATGTCCCGGCCTTCCAGCCTGACGCCTTCCAGCCTGATGTCCCGGCCTTCCAGCCTGACGCCTTCCAGCCTGATGTCCCGGCCTTCCAGCCTGACGCCTTCCAGCCTGATGTCCCGGCCTTCCAGCCTGATGTCCCGGCCTTCCAGCCTGATGTCTCGGCCTTACAGCCTGACGTCTTGCAGTCTGATGTCAAGGCCTTCCAGTCTGACGTCTTGCAGTCTGATGTCCCGGCCTTCCAGTCTGATGCCCCGGCCTTCCAGTCTGATGCCTTCCAGTCTGATGCCCCGGCCTTCCAGCCTGATGCCTTCCAGTCTGATGCCCCGGCCTTCCAGCCTGATGCATTCCAGTCTGATGCCCCGGCCTTCCAGTCTGATGCCTTCCAGTCTGATGCCCCGGCCTTCCAGTCTGATGCCTTCCAGTCTGATGCCCCGGCCTTCCAGTCTGATGCCTTCCAGTCTGATTCCCCGGCCTTCCAGTCTGATGCCTTCCAGTCTGATGCCACGGCCTTCCAGTCTGATGCCTTCCAGTCTGATGCCCCGGCCTTCCAGCCTGATGCCTTCCAGTCTGATGCCCCGGCCTTCCAGCCTGATGCCTTCCAGTCTGATGCCCCGGCCTTCCAGCCTGACGCCTTCCAGCCTGATGTCCCGGCCTTCCAGCCTGACGCCTTCCAGCCTGATGTCCCGGCCTTCCAGCCTGACGCCTTCCAGCCTGATGTCCCGGCCTTCCAGCCTGACGCCTTCCAGCCTGATGTCCCGGCCTTCCAGCCTGACGCCTTCCAGCCTGATGTCCCGGCCTTCCAGCCTGATGTCCCGGCCTTCCAGCCTGATGTCCCGGCCTTCCAGCCTGACGCCTTCCAGCCTGATGTCCCGGCCTTCCAGCCTGACGCCTTCCAGCCTGATGTCCCAGCCTTCCAGCCTGACGCCTTCCAGCCTGATGTCCTGGCCTTCCAGCCTGACGCCTTCCAGCCTGATGTCCCGGCCTTCCAGCCTGATGTCTCGGCCTTCCAGCCTGACGTCTTGCAGTCTGATGTCAAGGCCTTCCAATCTGACGTCTTGCAGTCTGATGTCCCGGCCTTCCAGTCTGATGTCCCGGCCTTCCAGTCTGATGGCCCGGCCTTCCAGTCTGATGCCTTCCAGTCTGATGCCCCGGCCTTCCAGTCTGATGCCTTCCAGTCTGATGCCCCGGCCTTCCAGCCTGATGCCTTCCAGTCTGATGCCCCGGCCTTCCAGCCTGATGCCTTCCAGTCTGATGCCCCGGCCTTCCAGCCTGATGCCTTCCAGTCTGATGCCCCGGCCTTCCAGTCTGATGCCTTCCAGTCTGATGCCCCGGCCTTCCAGTCTGATGCCTTCCAGTCTGATGCCCCGGCCTTCCAGTCTGATGCCTTCAAGTCTGATGCCCCGGCCTTCCAGTCTGATGCCTTCCAGTCTGATGCCCCGGCCTTCCAGCCTGATGCCTTCCAGTCTGATGCCCCGGCCTTCCAGCCTGATGCCTTCCAGTCTGATGCCCCGGCCTTCCAGTCTGATGCCTTCCAGTCCGATGCCCCGGCCTTCCAGTCTGATGCCTTCCAGTCCGATGTCCCGGCCTTCCAGTCTGATGCCTTCCAGTCTGATGTCCTGGCCTTCCAGTCTGATGTTCCGTCCTTGCAGTCTGATGCCTTCCAGTCTGATGTCCCGGCCTTGCAGTCTGATGCCTTCCAGTCTGATGTCCCGGCCTTGCAGTCTGATGCCTTGCAGTCTGAAGTCCCGGCCTTGCAGTCTGATGCCTTGCAGTCTGAAGTCCCGGCCTTGCAGTCTGATGCCTTGCAGTCTGATGTCCCGGCCTCGCAGTCTGATGTCCCGGCCTTGGAGTCCGATGCCTTCCAGTCTGATGTGCCTGCTGTCCAGCCTGATGTGCCTGCCCTCCAGCCTGACGTCCCAGTGCCTGCCTTCCAGCCTGACGTGTCGCTGCCCGCCTTCCAGCCTGACGTGTCGCTGCCCGCCTTCCAGCCTGACGTGTCGCTGCCCGCCTTCCAGCCTGATGTGCCGCTGCCCGCCTTCCAGCCTGACGTGCCGCTGTCCGCCTTCCAGCCTGACGTGCCGCTGTCCGCCTTCCAGCCTGACGTGCCGCTGTCCGCCTTCCAGCCTGACGTGCCGCTGTCCGCCTTCCAGCCTGACGTGCCGCTGCCTGCCTTCCAGCCCGATGTGCCAGCTTCCCGGTCCGATGTGGTTCTGTCTGCTGCCCTGCTTGAAGTGTCCGTTACCCAACCTAATGTGACTTTGCCCATAGCCCAGCTTGACGCAATGGACTTTCCCCAGCAACTGCTAGTTGGAGCGTCCGGAGGTCGCTCCTTTGAGGGGGGGTACTGTCAGGAAAGGTTCCCTCCGCTGGTAATATCATTCATTTGGCATGCAGTACTGCGATCCACCAGCAGGTGTCTCCTGCTGGAATTATGTAATCTTTGGTCCGCAGTACTGGTGTCCACCAGCGGAGGGATCCTGGCAGTATGGAGCAGGTATTGCCTTCTGCAGTCAGGCGTCACATGACTGACAGCAGCCATTATAAATACCCGGCAAGTTCATATACACCTTGCCTTGGTATTGTCCTTGAGCCCTGACCTGATACCTGATACCTGATACCTGATCCCTCTTCCCTGATTCCTGCATCCTGCCTCCTGTACCTGTTCCCTTTCTCCTTGTCCCCCCATCTGCTGACCTCCCATTTATGACCCTGGCCTGGCTTGACTACGATTCTGGTACTCCCTTTTGTTACATATACTGGTTATTTGTTTATCTTCACTGTTTGGTTGTTTGGTTGTTCACTCAGTTTGTGTTGTTGGTGTGTTCACATTTATATGCGTTTACTTTAATAAATTTACCTTCACTTATTTATGTCTGGTTCCCTATGTCGCAGTCACACGGTTCTGGTCACATCTAGTTTATGACATATATATTGTGGGGATTCTACTATAACTGGGGCATAGATATTGTTTTTCCTTTTTAGTGATTATTTTCCTATAGTATCCATGGTCTACTAAATTAAATAGTGCCTCCCAGTACTGTTTTGTAGGGTCCCCTTTAAGTCGATTATAGGTCTCTGGATCCTCCAACATATTCTGCAGTTGGGTATGGTAGTAAGCCTTGTCCAGGATTACAACCCCTCCCCCTTTATCTGCTGGTCTCATACTATGTTCTTTCTCTTTTCCAATGCCTTGATGCCTTCTTCTATATGTCTCGGGTTCACTTGTTTTGAAGGATTTGACCACATGTATGAGCGCTGGGAGCAGAGGTAGACACATCAGATACGCACTAAAACATACTTTAAAGACACGGACAGGAACAGCTTCATACCAGTACGGAGTGGACATCACCCCAGGTGGCTGGCCAACATTCCTAAAGGCCAGTTCACCAGGATTAGACGCAATTGTACTGTGGATGAAGACTACATTAGGCAGGCGAATTCACTCAAACTCCAGTTTGTGGAGAAGGGATACAAGCCTAAAACACTGGACAAATTAATCGTGGATATAAGCCAAAAGACTCAGGATGAATATCTATTACCAAAAACCAAACAAGACAATACCACCCATGAGTGGGGTTTCATTTCCAATTACCATAAACAATACAAAGATGTAGAGGCCATTATTACTAGACACTGGCACATCCTTCAATTGGATAGGATAATAGGTCCAACCCTACCAGTAAGGCCACCTTTTATATATAGAAAAAATGCCACTTTTGGAGATCAGGTGGTCAAAAAAGTACTTAACCCACCGAAAAGATTAAAAATGTTCTGGGAACAGACAGGATTTCACGCTTGCAGGAGATGCAAAGCGTGCAGACAGGTTACCACCCATTTAAGAGCATTGACTCAATTTACATCCACTGCGAATAATGTAACATTCCCAATTAAAGAGTGCATCACCTGCAGATCTACTCATGTAGTCTATGCACTTGAGTGTCCATGTGGCCTCATGTACATAGGTCGCACTAAACGCATGCTGTCCACAAGAGTTGCAGAACATATGGATAATATTACTATAGGATACAAAGAACATAGTGTATCATTACACTTCAGGAATAAACACATGAGAGACCCTAGGGGCCTTAAATTCTGGGGGATAGATAAAATACATCCAAATTGGAGAGGTTCCAACATGGTGAGGGAGATCTCTCGCCGTGAAACCGAATGGATTTTCCTTACAGATACACTTAGCCCTAAGGGCCTCAACATTGAACTTGATGTTAATTGCCATATTAGTAATTATTAGAACAAATTAGATGCATTTTCAATTATATTAACCACTTGCCGCCCGCCCTATTACAAATTGACGGCGGCAAAGTGGTTTCATAATCCTAACCGGACATCATATGACGTGATCAGGATTATGAGCCGCTGCGCGCCCCCGGGGGCGCGCATCGCGGCGATCGTTGTTGCGGGGTGTCAGTCTGACACCCAGCAACTACGATCTCGGTAAAGAGTCTCAGACGGAGACTCTTTACCACGTGATCAGCCGTGTCCAATCACGGCTGATCACAGTGTAAATGGGAAGAGCCGGTGATCGGCTTTTCCTCACTCGCGTCTGTCAGACGCGAGTAGAGGAGAGCCGATCGGCTGCTCCTCTGACAGGGGGGGTCTGTGCTGATCGATTATCAGCACAGCCCCCCCGAGGATGCCCACACTGGACCACCAGGGACGCCACCAGACCACCAGGGATGCCCAGCAGAGGTAATCCTCCCTAGACCACCAGGGATGCCAGTCAGGCACAATGGATGGCAATCAGTGCCCATAATGGATGGCAATCAGTGCCCACAATGGGCATCACTGATTGGCATGCATTATTGTTTGGCACTGATTGGCATCCATTAGTACAGTATAACACCTGTGTTGCTAATGAGTGCCCACCTGTGCCGCTAATGAGTGCCCGCCTGTGCCGCTAATGAGTGCCCACCTGTGCCACCTATCAGTGCCCACCTGTGCCGCCTATCAGTGCCCACCCATGCCCATCTGTGCCGCCTACCAATGCCCATCTGTGCCGCCTACCCATGCCAATCCATGCCAGCTATCAGTGCCAATTTGTGCCACCTATCAGTGTCCATCCGTGTCGCCCATCCGTGTCACCTATCCGTGTCGCCTATCAGTGTCGCCTATCAGTGTCGCCTATCAGTGCCGCCTATCAGTGCCGCCTATCAGTGTCCATCAATGCCACCTCATCAGTGCCACTTCATTGGTGCCCATCAGTGCCGCCTTATCAGTGCCCATCAGTGTAGCCCCATCAGTGCCCATCCGTGAAGGAGAAAACGTACTTATTTACAAAGTTTTGAAACTGAAACAAAAAAAAAACTTTTTTTTTTTCAAAATTTTCGGTATTTTTTTATTTGTAGCACAAAAAATAAAAACCGCAGAGGTGATCAAATACCACCAAAAGAAAGCTCTATTTGTGGGAAAAAAATGATAAAAATTTCATTTGGGTACAGTGTAGCATGACCGCGCAATTGTCATTCAAAGTGCGACAGCGCTGAAAGCTCAAAATTGGTCTGGACAGGAAGGTGTTTAAGTGCCCTGTATTGAAGTGGTTAATTAACAGGAGGAGCTTCTCATACTGAGTTATCATTGCCATAACATCTGAAACAATGTAATAACATAAGAAATTTTGGATTAGATTAATAAATCTCAGAGAATATATTAAATGTGAGAACTATTAGGTCAAAAATATAGGAGGGATACTGCATACATATACATATGTGTATGCGATGTTTAAATTTCCGTTGGTTGTTTAAACATTTTTTAATTTTAATTTTAATTTTTTATTTTTATATTCTGCTCTTTTTACATATATTTGTTTTATATATATTCTTTTATATATTTTATACACAACTTTTTCATATAGCTTTTTATATATAACTTTTTTTATATCTACTCCATATAGTTTGTGCATATTTGTTTATACACTCTGCCCCTATACGTTTACTGCAAAACATATATTATCTAAAGAGTAATCAAATGTAATTATTTTGCAGGGTCTATAAAAATCCATGTAAAACATACTGTGTATGTACAAGTATTATGCAGAGTGTAAAGGTGCATGTATGACTAATACAATTAATTTGGTGAAGCTAGATACCACCTATCCTGCAAAGACTACACAGGTAGTAATGCGGGATAGATGAATTGTTTATCATCGTATGCAGCGGTGGAGGTACAGACTTCCGGTGACATTTGAACCGGAAGCTGAGCGGCAGGAGGGGAAGATCGTAAGATCTTCCTCTGCTGACAGCTGCTGGATCCGATGGGAGGGACGAGCGCAGTCGCTGAGGTTAGCGACGCCCCTCACTTATAATCACAATGGTTTAAAAGATTGCTACGTAGGTCGCGAGCAAGAGAAGGGGAGTGAGAGCCGACAAGGACCCGGGTCTTCATTCGGGGACTTTGACGGACGAAACCTGCAGCCCACCGGTGAGGCGCTTGTATGGCATATCTGACACCCCAAATGTTACAGGCTTCTTTTAAATGACTATAATGTAAGCATATTATGTAAGGGGGGTAGGGTAATTCTGATTCTTAATAAAAGGTATTACACTATATCAGACCCCTTGAATCTTTTCCATGTCCACAACTAATGAGTGAGAAACCAGCGGAGCATACAGAACCACACAGAGGAGTTCCGCACAGCGGAGATAGGCTCAAAAGAGACTAGTGTCTGGTAAGCGGCCATCTGAGTGCATATTCACGGAGGTGAAAAGTTTGGTGAAGGTGTAGGACTGCAACCACGTGCATCCAGGAATTTTGGAAGAATATACATGTTAATGATATATATAAAAACGAATGTGAAGGACTTTATGTCTTGATGCTGGACTGATTAACGTGGAACAGTGTGTGTTCACACCTTTAAACCTAATTTGTTATTTTGTGTTAGTGGTTATAAGCTCTGACATTAGGCATTGGATCTAAAGATACTACATGATCTGTACAGGTGATTGATGGTTCCACTGATATGTAGGATAAGCGCTGTTAGTGGTCGGATTTGAATTTTCAGGTTGATCACATTTTGATGTAAGAGATAAAACATTGCAGTTTGCACATTCCAACTTAAAGTTTTACTAAACCCAGGACCCCGCATTCACTATATCTGGTCTTCCACAGTATACTGGACATGGAAATGTAATAGTTTTAGTAAATATAAACTGATATTCTCATCAGCAGTCTTCTGACTTCTATCAGTGTGTGGTTAAAGCTTGTAGGAGGAGTTTTCATTCTACTCTTACTGAACTTTAAAACAACAGGACCTCTAACCCTCTATTTATCTGGACAGTGCTGATTGGCCCTGTGCTGATCACATGCACTCTCCCAAAAAACAAAAAAACAAAAAAAAACTCTCTAGCAATAAACACCAAACTGAGCATGTGCAGCTTGTACCTTCCCTCTTTAATATCTGGAGATGAGTTGGAGACACTGGAAGGAAGTGAAGATCAGAGAAAAATCCGGCCACTGCCGGATTTTCAGGCCAAGAATCCCCTTGTGCACATGCGCCGCTGCAGTCAGCGGCGCATACCGAGGGGAATATCTCCTAAACCGTACAGGTTTAGGAGATATTTTTTGTACCTACAGGTAAGCCTTATTATAGGCTTTCCTGTAGGTAAAAGTTAAAAAATTGAGTATACAACCACTTTAATTACAAGACCAGGAAAACCTCTCTAGATGAAACAATGTATGTTTCATTAGCATACAAGAAAATTAATGATATTCTTGCTAAAATTGTACATTGGCAAAAAAAAATAAAAATAAACTTCAAGGAAAGGGAGCTCAAAGAAGTGATCAAGCTAACATTTCATGACAAAACAGATACAGTGCATAGAACAATAATGCACAAAGCAGGTGTCAGGTCACTTAGTCAGCATAATTGTTTTAAGTAGTAAGACTTGTATAAGAAGGAAAGCCCTGGAACACGTATCTTCAGTAAGTCAGCAATAGTACCTCTTGTCAGTAACTGTCACTGTCCTGACTGTTTGCCTTTAATATATTCATTCACTAAACAAAAAACACTTACAGTAATCTATACCCTATTTTATTCTCTAGGAAACATAGCAAATATATTTTCGAAAGTCAGGCAAATATGGAAAATTTAGTAAAGCAGTTTTGACAAATTAATATTTCATCGAAACTGGAGGAACAGTATGGATAGGGAGCTTTAACACGAAAGTAGATGGACAATAGAATGACTCAAACAGAAGAAATACAATAGAATGGCTCAAACAGAGAAAATAACAATAGAATGGTTCGAACAGAAGAAATTACTTACTTAAGAATGGCCTCAACCCTGACCTAAATCCCATTAAAATGCCATCGTATGATCTTAACCAGGCCATTTTAACAAGACATCTTGGAAAAATACATAAACTGAAAGCGTTTTTTTACTGCTGTGTATAGAAATGGACCAAAACACATTATAATTATTGTACAGGTCTAATCTGCTACAAAAAAAAATGTTTGGAGAAGGGTATTGCCAGTGACATGCTGCACAAGTGGCTATGCCTCTGGACACATACATTGCAACAAATAGGCACTACTTATGTTTTACTGAGTTGATAAAACTGGTAAGACCATGTGATGGATTCACCCGGGACAGGGGCTTTTGGAGGGGACTGGATTATGGCCTCTTGCTAGTACACTGATTATGGGCCTTGGATTTTGGGGGAATGGTGCTCTTTGTGAGCTGTATGCCCGGGGACCCTTGAGGTGGTGTTACTTTGGATTCAGGTCCATGTCTCCCCAAGACACACAGAGTCTGGTAACCCTGTATATGCCATATTAGAAATAGTGACTGATTCATACTGTTGGGACACATACTGTTAGAAAATGGTCGTCAATTCCAGCCACCTGTCTGTCTGTTGTCTGCTATAATGTAAATAAGTCTACTATGATTTTTAAGAATCTTTCACCCATTGTTGTTTGTGCTAATTGTATGAAGGAGTTCTGTGTTAATATTTATGATAATGTGTATTGTATAGTCGGTGAGCTAGGCGACATTGAAGCTGCCCTAAATGGTCATATCTCTGAGTCACCTGTCTGGTTAAAGGATTATTTAAGGAATAATTAATAGAAATTGGATGAAAGGTTTAGCACTGAGAAACACTTTTTGAAAGATAAATAATGCATTTTATATAAATAAGACCAACATGAGGAAGAAATGAGGAGGAACAAGGGACATTGTTCCAAATCAGGGACAGTCCCTTAAAGTCAGGGACAATTGGGAACTATTCATTATATGCAACACTGTCTAGGCTCTTTGCAGGGGTAGCTGACCATATATGCTCCTTCCCAGGGTTGAAGAAAACTTCTCTTATCATGCTTGTTCCCAGTTCTGAACTTTCCTTGCTTCACAACCATTTTTATTTCATCTGAGACAACATACCTTACCATTTTCCTCCAGACATTTGCTCACAAATCCAACAACTTTCCTCCACCCCTCCCGATCCACCTACAGCCAAAATGGATGTACTCACAACTGGCTAGAATACCAGTCAGTCATGTATACCAATAAATGTACACATATACCTTTATATAAGTAACAAAACATAGGATGTAAAAAAAGAAAATCGAGACAAAGAAACTAGACAATTTTAGTTCTCAGTTATCGCTTGTTTTTTTTTTTTTTTTTTTATACAAAAGCTAATGGAACATTTGTAACACTTATCTTCTAACACTTCAGTCCTGCTGTCTTTTGAAGGCTAGCATTAAGTGTTATCAACAATAAACCCAAGGGTAACTAAAATACTAAAAAGAAGCATGAAAAAAAATCACAAGCATACAATGTAAAGTCAAATTAATTGTGCTCTGCTTTTTTAAAAGCATATTTTATTCCGAGGCACAAAAACTCCGTTTATCAACCGTGAATATATTTTCCCTGGTATATCAGTAAAACCCATTTGTTTCATCAAGCAAAGTCACTGGAGAAAAACCATAAAGACCATAAAATATAGAAAAGGATTTTTAGAAAGCACCGTAATGATCAAGAGGCAATGTACAGTAATTGCATTTTACTCGAGAAAGCTTTTGTATCAAACACCAAGCAGCATTTGCAATGCTCTTTTCATCATGGACTGTTGTTGTTCTCTGCTATGGTTTCATCAAATCCTAATGACTTTAACATCAAAATATATTCTTTGTGATCTGATGTCTGTGCCTTGCTTCTAAGGCACGTAGTATATTTCTGGATTTATTCTGGCGTGTTTTGTATTTGATTCTCAGCATACAGCAAGAACGTTGGTTTCCTGCTTTGTTTTTTGTTTGTCTAAAGTGTCATAAGGTCACAATTTCACAATTTATCTTACAAGTAAATTTGTAGATGCAGCTGAGACTGAAAGAAAGTAGCACACACAGCCAAAATATTAGTGTGCTATATGCAATTTGTTAGATGATTATACCATGTTCATCAAAACAACATCTATTAAAGCAGTATTAAACCCAAAACCAAAAATGTATTATACTGCAGTTTACCAATTAATAGATATGGTGTCTGCATCATTTTTCTTTTCTTTGGCTTTTCCCCCTCTGTTTTCACCTGGCAATCTGGCCAATAACACACCTCCAGTATTAGTGAGATACAACTCTGGATAATGAGAACAGGAGACAGCAACGTTGTCAGTTTTGTTTTCTTTGGGAGGTAGGGTTAAATGTATTAGCAGATTTAGATACACAATTTGAACCCAATCTCTATCTCACACTTCATAATCAGTTACGGAAAACTGTTTTGCATGAATAAATAAAATTTGATCATTTTTATCACCCCTGCTAGTGTAAGGCAGACCATAGATGGTACAAATTTCTTTCCTGCAACCACGGGTTGCAGGAAAGAAATTTGCATGATGGGGAGTGGCCTGACCTCGGGAGAGAATGGCTGCCTAAGAGCTGAGCTCCTGCCACGATCCAGCCCGTTAGCCTTCACGGACGCGTAACACTGCTACACAGCACCGGAGAAGATGGGCACGGCATCCCGGACCTCATCGACATCCCGCTCCCGCTCACCGAGGCGACAACGAGGTACCCTCAGCCAGACCTTGCCCGACATGTTCCGCTCTCAGCGGGACAACATGGCGGCTTCCCGCGCCACGCTCACAAGGGCCCCGCTCTCCTCACCGCCGAGTGCTCCACATAGCGGGGGAATCTCTGATCAGGGATCCCTCCTGAGCGCACAACAACACCCGAGCCTGCTAGATTTGAGGGCAGTGGCGGCAGACATAAAAGAGACTCTCTCTGCAGCCATAGCAGACTTGAGGCTAGACATACGCGCCATTGCGGACCGGGTGCAAGACGTAGAGCAGAAAGCGCTGCAGCATGACAATGTCCTCCGAAAGGTCACCCATACACTTGATGCCCACACCCTACAATTGAGAGACCTCCAACGCCATCAGGAGGATTTAGATAACAGAGGAAGGAGACACAACATACGGGTGAGAGGCCTACCAGAAACAGTGGATGCGGACCAACTTGAGGCAACGGTTGTGGGCCTATTTAATGATCTCCTTGACAGACCAGCGCAGACACCAGTGGCTATAGAGAGAATACACAGGGCGTTGCGGCCTAAGGGTCGTGAAACAGACCCCCCACGAGATGTAGTCTGTTGTCTGGTGGATTACAGACTGAAAGAAGACATTCTACGTAAGGCACGTAATCGAATCCAGCTATCGTATGGCAGTGCTACCATTCACATATACCAAGATCTATCTGGAATCACGCTACAACAACGCAGGGATCTGAGGCCATTGCTTGATGCTCTGCGGGCCAAAGGCATACAGTACAAGTGGAAGTTCCCTTTTGGTCTAGCGGCCTCACATCAAGGCCGCACTGCGGTACTGCGTGTCCCTGAGGAATTACCGTTTTTCTGTGCCACTTTAGACATTCCGCAGGTAGATGTGCCCAGCTGGTATGCAGCATTTCGTCCCAGACCTCCACCCAGCAGAGAGAGAGACTGTGAGGAGCAGATGGATGCCCAACCCAGCAGGTACCGCAGGCACCGGTCAGTTTCACGGAACAGAAACCATCCTTCTCGCAACGGGCATAGCCCTTCTGCTTCGCCACGTACCCGCAGGGCGCGGCGAGATCGGGAGGAATACCGCAGACATTCACCGGAACTGTGAAAGAAATACACAGATAAGTGAATTCACTCTTCCACCTTTTTCCTTTGGATCTGCAAACCTTCTCATCAGTTTCTTTTTTCTCTTTTTGTTTGTTGCCCATACCTTTTGCGAATATGCACTCTTTGATCTCTGAGCCCCTACTATTTTTAAGGGGAACGGACATATTTGGCCGTGTTTGGTGCCTATCTGAGTTGAGCTCACACAGCTTTATACAAACATTAAGGTACCATGGCTGAGACAGAAGTAGAATGACATTAGTACAAGTTCACCCATGTACTGTTTCTCTTTTGGTAGTATCCTGCAGGTCCCTGTTGAACTATAAAGCTTTTCAGGGTAGGGGAAATGTGATGGTTAACAGGAGGGGGCATGCCGGAGAACGGTAAAGACGAGGTATTAGGCTCCAAAACTAGACTAACTGATCCTCGCTGATGCCACTTTTGCTTACCTCATTAGACTCACACGAGATGTGGGATGGAAAGTTTCATGTTACAGGGATCCTTAATCCCCTTCCTCCACCTTCATGTCCTTCCCGCGTACGTGCTCGGTTGCTAACGACAACCGTTCAGTTTACTCTCCTGGCATGCCCTCTCCGACTAGGGATAGTAGCCATAGAAATAAAAGGGACTTTAGTTTGCAAAGATTGTGTTCATCTGATTTTTCATTCATGATACCCTAGCACGCTCGGAACAGCCTTTAGACCCCTGACAAGTCGCAGGAAACATGGAAGGCTGTCCTGCACTTGTGAAAGCGGGCATTTATACTTGTGCGGTCGACATATTGTCGCACCAGTGTTTTGGTTTGTTAGCCTCAACAGTACCTCAAGAGGAGTGGGGGCCGCGGTTTCGGACCAGCGGAGCCGTGCGCCCACTCCGTTTCACTTTGGAGCAGATAGGATTCATGCAAATGGGGCTGCAAGAATTAAGCATTCCTGAGAACTCCCGGCGTTGAAACTTGGGCCCTCACCTTTGGGCAACCTCCGTGCATGGAGGGGGGCCCAAAGGGGAGTACACATGTATAAGATGCCTGCAGTTGTGGGGAGGTGCACTCCTTGGGGGGCAATTTTAGTTATTCTTTAATTTCAGTTTATTATTTCTTTGTAAGATGCTAATCCAAACAGATAGCCTGTAATGCCCGCTGTCTAACGGTTACCTAATCTTATCCACTGTCATTACCTGTTTACAGTCGTCCGTGGTCTCTTTCCCTCATCTAGCCCCTTTATTTCATGTAGCTCGGGCAACTTATGGCAGCAGCCACTGTTAAAAAGTATCTAGTAGGGATTTATAGTTTAAAGTTTTGAGTTTCTAATGTTATGTTATTGTGAGGCACAAAGGTAATTATCACAATGCATCCGTGTGGTTACTTGATGCTTATTTAGCAGGTGTCATGCCTTCGTGTTATATCATAGAGTTACGAACCTTCTAAAGGGCTGGACGTCGGTGTTCCACCCAGATACCTGATCTCAGACTCTTCCGAGGATTCTGGTTCAACCCCATCACTGTGACTCAGACTGAGGGGCCCGTTTGTTAGTAGGGCTCCTGCGGTCTCAGCACCGTACCTTTAGTGGCACCGGTACTCCTGGGAAGGAGCTGGTCTTCTATCCCTACGGTTGCCGTTGGGTAGTCTATTTGACACCCGTCCTTCCCACTCCTCCCTAACCCCTCACATCCCCTCCCTCTCCTTCCCCTTCCCCCTCGAATTTAACACTCTAACCTTGCGTACCTAGTTACCAGTCATACGAAATGCAGTCAGCTCACAATCCTACTGCTTCACCCCAGGTCAGGCTGTACTCACTCAACACTAAAGGGCTTAATACACCAGAAAAAAGGTCGCAACTGCTGCTCCTCCTCAGAAAGGCTAAAGCGGATGTTGTTTTTCTTCAAGAGACACGCTTTAAAACGGACAAAACCCCCACATTTCACTCCCCCCAGTATCCTATAGAGTTTCATGCCACAAACCCATCCGCAAAGACCAAGGGGATTTCGATCCTCATTTCCAAAAACTGCCCCATCCAAGTAGAGGACACGCGCATTGACATAGAGGCCCGTTACATTTTTCTGAAGGGGAAGCTATTCGGCCGAGATCTCACGTTAGCAAATCTATATGCCCCAAACAAAAATCAAGTGCCCTTCTTCAGAAACACTATGCGAATACTTACCTCCTTTTTTAAAGGCATGTTGGTGGTTGGGGGGGATTTCAACCTTGCCCTGTCCCCTACACTAGATTCCTCTTCGGGTTCTCCCTCAATATCATATAGGGCACTCCGTGCCATCAAGAAGCAACTTTCCACACTGACCCTTCATGATACATGGCGGACGCTTCATCCGACAGTGAAGGACTTTACTTATTATTCGCCCCCACACAGCAAATATACAAGGATTGACTACTTCTTCCTGACACAAGCAAATTTAGAGTCACTGGTAGCAGCTGACATTGGCCCGATGCTGATATCAGATCACCACCCAATTACGGCCACCATATCCTTTCCCACTCGGCCCACGAAGCCTTATACATGGCGCTTGGACGACTCCCTGCTAAACGATTTGGACAATGTCCACAGACTTAGAACATGCCTTTTTCAATATTTCAAAGAGAACGCTGCGGCGGAAACACACTCATCCACTAGATGGGCGGCGCACAAATGCGTGATTAGGGGGGAACTCATTTCCATGGCGGCGCAGAAAAGGAAGGCTAGGCTTAAATGTATAGATGAGTTGTCCAAACGTATTCATTTTTTAGAACAGAAACATAAGCAAACTTTAGCTGAGAGTACGCTAGCCGAACTCTTGCAAGCTAGAGGAGACCTCCTGGAGGAACTTTGTAATCCTATCAGACGTAAATATGTACTTATGCAAAGGAATTATTATGAATTTGGCAATAAGGCGGGGAAATTATTGGCTAGAGCGATTAAAAAAAAGAAAGCAAGGACGACGATACACTATATCACTGACCCCTCAGGTAACAAAATAGAAACCCCTTCGGGTATTGTAGATCAGTTTAAACAATATTACTCAAAGTTATATAATCTCCCACCCACTCACCAAGCAAGATCCCAACCTGATAGAAACCGGTTGATTGCGGACCTCCTGACTGATTACTGCCCTGGGCCTATCTCTACTGAAGCGGGCAGCTGACTTAGACAGACCGATCTCTGGGGAAGAAATACAGGCGGCTCTTAAACAACTAAAACCGGGAAAGAGCCCAGGCCCTGATGGTCTCTCAACCCTGTATTATAAGTCATTCTCTGACACCTTACTCACTCACCTCTTAGACACATTCAATAATCTCCCAAATTCCCCTGTGACGCACACGGACCTTTTTGAGGCTCACATAACAGTGATCCCCAAACCAGGAAAGGAAGAATCCTTGGTGACAAACTATAGACCCATTTCACTTATCAACGTTGACATGAAGCTCTATGCCAAAATTCTGGCTAATCGCATACTCCCTTTACTCCCTTCACTGATATCCTTGGACCAGGTAGGCTTTGTCCCGGGACGGGAAGCACGGGATAATACCTTAAAGGCAATAAGCATACATCAGTGGTTGTCCACATCCTGTAAACCAGGCTTTCTCCTCTCGTTGGACGCGGAGAAGGCATTTGACAGGGTGGCGTGGGACTACATGATGGCTACGCTCTGCAAAATGGGTTTTAAAGAACGCACAATGCAATTCATCACTGCCCTATACTCATATCCCACGGCCAGAATTAGAGCGAATGGCCACCTGTCGGATGCCTTCTCCCTGTCCAACGGGACCAGACAGGGCTGCCCCTTGTCTCCCCTCATCTTCATCCTTACACTGGAACCAATGTTACGTAAGCTCCGACTGAACGGTGACATTAAAGGGATCCAGATAAACGACAATGAGTACAAAGTGGCAGCATACGCTGATGATGTGCTTCTGTTCCTAACGGAACCGAACATCACGATACCAAATCTACTCCAGGATCTGGCACTTTTTAAATCAATAGCTAACTTGCAAATTAATTACACTAAATCGAAGGCCCTTAATATTACTCTTCCGGAAAACGTGCTGACTCAATGCAAATTAAACTTCCCGTTTGGGTGGGAGAGACATGCTTTAACTTATCTGGGAATTCAGCTCCCAGCGAAACTGTCAGATCTCTACCCTCGAAATTTTTTACCCCTGTTGAATACTATCAGGCAAGACCTGCAAATTTGGAATAAATGCATGATCTCGTGGTTTGGGAGATCCTCGATCCTGAAGATGAACGTCCTCCCCAGGGTCTTGTATCTCATGCAAACCATTCCGATCAAACTACCACAGGCATTTTTCGCCACATACAAAGCTCTCAGCTCTCAATTTATATGGGCCAACAATCATCCTCGCATAAGGTGGGGTAAGATGACTTTGCCAAAATTGCAAGGCGGGTTGGGAGTCCCCGACTTACAAAAGTACAATTGGGCCTGCCAGCTCACTAGAATAGTGGACTGGCATGTTCACAGGCAAGCCAAAGCATGGGTAGACATAGAAGAAACAACAGCCGGCATCCCGGTCAGACTCCTTCCATGGCTGGACCCCTCTTCTATCTCACGTTCGCTTCAATCTCATCCGTTGATAGGGGCGACTTTACACACATGGAGAACGATACGCCAAAAATTTAAACTCTCCTCTACTCCGGGCCCACTCTCTCCACTGGAATATAACCCAGACTTTCCTCCTGGCATTTCTTCACGGCAGCTAACAGACCAGACCCCGCAAGATATATTAAGAGCCAGATCTTTCTTTGATAGAGGAAACTTAATCCCTTTTCATTCCCTCCCCGAAAAATTTCCGGATAGGTACATTCCCTTTTTCAATTACCTCCAGATAAAACACTTCTTGTCCAGTACACCTCTCAAGTCACAATGGTATAGAGAATTTACTAGTTTCGAGGACCTATGCAACAGACAGGAACCACAAAGGCATTTAATCTCTGAACTCTACGCACTCCTCTTCCCAACTGCCAACAGTTTAAATGACTCTGCCAATACCAGATGGGTAGAGGAGCTGAACTTAGTGCTCACACGAGAAGACTGGGAAAACATTTTGCTACATATCCACAAGGGCTCACGAAATGTATCGGTTCAGGAGAACGGGTATAAACTGTACTCCAGGTGGTACAGAACACCTGACTTGTTGCATAAATTTTACCCTAACACATCGCCCACCTGCTGGAGATGTAGGACTATGGAGGGGACATTACTACATGTTTGGTGGGATTGCCCGCAATGAAACCGTACTGGACAGCCATACACCAACTAATTTCTAAAATAACTACCTACACCTTGGAATATACACCTGCACAATTTTTACTTCATCACGCCTCTATACCACAGAAGCAATATAGGAAATATCTTGTCTTGCACCTTGTGAACGCAACAAAAATGTGTTTGCCCAGTCGCTGGAAATCAATTACGCCCCCCACGGTAGGAGACTGGATCCGTCGGGTAGGGCGGACAATGGAAATGGAAGAACTTGTGCACCAACTTAATGATACTACGCCAAAATTTACTACAGTATGGGCTTGTTGGATACATTTTCGTGCGTCCACAGAATGCAAGACACTGCTGAACGAGATATAGCCTGACCTGGGATACTAACTGAACATAATTGGAAATAATTGGAAAATATTTGCTAAACTAACTGTTCCAATTTTCCAATAGCGGTAGCTTTCCCCGAATACACTTGGTGCCCATTCAGGACAACGCTACCATCCCTTGCCCTGTCTTACCCCTGTACCCTCACCCCTATACCCTCCCCAATATCCCTCTATCCTAATATTTTCACAGAGCTTTGGAACGCTATGACTTAACAAATATGCATAGGATTTAGCTGGTGATACATCGCGTTACTGAGTGGACTCGGAGGAGGCGCGTACAGACGACAGGGCTCTTCTAAGTTTGTGGTCCTGCTTCAGGTCTCCTTACTCTCACAGCGTGATCCCTGTAGGGGTGAGTGTAGGGAGATATGAACTACCTGTCGTCTACCTAAGTCCAGACTAGATGTACTCCTTTATTATACCAATCGTATATCGCCTTTTTGGGTCCTAGTTTGGAGAGGCTAATAGTCAGTTATACTTTCTTGTTTAATTTTACAAAAATGGTGATGTTATGCATACTGTTATATGTTTCCTGTTTGTTTGGAGACTGTTTATATCTCTCGGAGCCTGCTGTAAGCTCAAGCTATAATGTTCAGTTTTCCGAGAATATGTGCCACAGTGTGAAATGACAGTATATATTACTTGTATGTCAAATGCTGCATTTTCAGAATAAAGACATGTTTAAAAAAAAAAGAAATTTGCATGATTCTCCCATCAACATAATGTTGGCAGGGGAATGCCTCCTGCCAAGCAAATTTGGTAGAAACTGTTGCGCACAACCTTTGCCCGGTAAGTCTAATATGAATTTTAGGAAGCTGCTCACATATAAAAGTGTTCCCTGCACTCCAAAATCTAAATAAGCAATATTTATGTGGCGCTACCTAGATAACGGAATAGTTTCTTATAAATATGGGTTTTTAGTGAAATCACATAAATTAAGATAAATAATAATAGTGCATTAAAAAAATAAAATAAAAAAAAAACATATATATATATATATATATATATATATATATATATATATATACGAATTGCAAAGGAGATATTAGCAGTATCAAGAAATAAATAAATATAAATAAATACAACAATAAGGATTAAATTCAATATCACAAACATAGAAAATTAATTAGATCGATAAATTATGTGCAACTGTGCATAAAGTGCAATAGATACAACACACAATGACATAAAACACGTGAAATAGCTGGTATTGCTCAAATCAACCACAAACATCAAAGTGCAAAGTGCGTATAATTCAGTCCGTATAACTGTATCCAAAATGTGCACACAGTCCAACAGGTAATGATGACCATGCAGAGTGAAAAGGTGCAAACAAATCCGTCTGTCCACACTTCAGTGCTTAGGGTGCACCCCTTATTTCCCCCAGCCTCTCACCTCAAAACAAGGTCCCAAGGGACCGGACAACACTTCAAGAATAATGGTCAGTCTTCCACTTCCTCTTAAGTATAATCACCAGGGATCAGCTTTAAACCTCCATAACTCACAATCCGGTTTGTACCATGATGAGGAAAGAGAATAAAGGGGGGCCTCCAATGTGTAGTACAATTAAAATAACGTTTATTTATAAAAAACTCCACACTTACATTAAAATTCAATGAATCGTGGATGTAAACAATGATACTTACGGTCTCTCCTGCCAAGCAATTGTCTTCTACTGGCAGACGGGAAGTCTGGCCGGGTGGGGTTAGCCGATCAATCAACTTGGTACATTCAGCCCGATCATTAATGGTTTCTTAGCCAGTTCCTGTATGGCCCACCTTAAGTGGTTTGCCTCACCCAGTTGCTAGGGGTTCTTTGAGCAATGGGCAATTTCTGCCTCTCAGAAAAGTTTCCACTGACACCATTGATATTTTTTAGCTATCTCTAAGGCTGGACATAGATTATACAATTTTCTTGTACAATTTCCTTTAAAATTACCAAAACTATATAATATGAGGTCAAACCTAAACATTTTCAATCTTAATGCAATCAGGCAGGCCCTTGCACTACATAGTTGAAGGTAAATGTAAAGGAAAATTAATAAGAAAACTGTATCGTGCATGGCCAGGTTAAGGGGGTAATTATTTTTTATGACCACAGGTGTGAGGAAAATTCTTTCCATTGACTACTAGTTTATCATGAGTTGTAGATATAGTAATTTTTAGAAAGGGTTCCCTGACACCAGAAGGTTATTTCAAGCATTCCTCTGTGTTCATTCTAGTACATTCTGCTGGAGAGCTTGTGCTTTTGAAAAACCTCTGACTGGCTATTAAACTTCACACATTGAGTGTCTGCCACTACTAAAGACTATAGAGCTAGTGAAGGAAGGCAACACAGACCAGTGAAGCATTATACTATGTGTTCCCTGTACTGCATCATGCAACAGTCCATAGCAGTGCTGCACCTCAATACAATTGTGCTCAGTTTGCCTAACTCATATTCATTTTGAGTTTTGGTGCTGCCTCCCATTTTCCACATGGCCCAAATTCTAGTTAATTAATTATGAATGAATTAACCATATATTTATTTTGATGACTCAATACTTATAAAAATGTGTGTCTATTTGTATCAGTCCTGCTTCTCATGTTTGTTTCCTCATTTCCCACAAACCTCCTCTGATGAAGCTTTTATAACAAACGGTACCACTCCAGGCAGACTTATAGTGCCCCTTCCCCTAATCCCTATAAAGTGTCCAAACAGAACAGCCATGACATGTTTTAGAATTTTAATGCCAGTTTATGTGTTGCTGTGTATTTAGTGCCGTATGTGGGCAGAATCACTAGGAAACTTTGTGATCAGTTTATGGATCACTAATATGTTTATTTATAAATCAATTTCTTTGGGATTGAGTAATAAGGCGCGCTATTATACCCCTGCACTAATTCCCCTGGGAGAAAGGCATATGTCTGAGAGTCCCTTTATTATAAAGGTGTATACAGATTCCACTATAAGGCCCACCATATTCCCCACATTCTGTTGGGGGTACTGGATAGGGAGAAGGCCTTTATCCTTTGACAATGGGAGAAGGTGCGCTGCAAGGGAGGAAGACTTTATCACCCCACAACCTTGCAACTCACCCCACAATATTGAAAGATGTGGTCTGGACTGATACATGAAGAAGAGGCATGTGCTTATTACCCAGGCTGCATGTAAGGGCCCATTTGTAGTGTTGGGGGGAACCAATTCCTTTTTTTCCCTTTTTGGTTGAAATTTCAGTTTTACCCCTTTTACCACTATAGACATTTTTCATTTCTGCGCACATGGTAAAATATACATTTTAGGCCTAAAGACTACTTGAAACCCCCAAAGCATTGTATATTTTTGAAATCAGATACCATGTAAAAAAAAACTGTGGCAGTTGCAGTTTTTATGTCACACCATATTTGAGCTACTGTTTAACAAATCTATATTTTTAATAAAAAATATATTTAAATTGGGTTAATTGCATACACAAATGGATCTCATTTAGTGGGGGTGGGGGTACAAAAAAAGGCTTTTTAATAGTATTGTCTTGAAAAAAATATGTTTTTTTTTAAATATACCAAGATACATGTAATAAAAAGAAAAAAATACACTTTGACCAATGTCCTTTTTAAAACAACTAGAGTTACTATAAGGAAATTCAATTTAAATTATATAAATCACTTTTTTTTAAAATATTTTATTGAGGAACAGAAGACAACTGCTGCCACATGTAGTAGAATTGGACACTGGCAAACAAAAGCTGTATTTAGCCATTATAACTTTTTCCACTCCCAACATGCCTCAGTTTTTTTGCTAGTGTTCCAGGAGAATAGATGTCCTTTCTCTTTTGAGAAAAGCGAATCAATTTAACTTAACATTTATCCCTTTTTTTATCAAGATATTATTTCTGCAATCAAGAGTTTCCATTCAATGCAAAGCCAAGAGAACTCTTTTTGTAGTTTTCCAGACTGGCTGATCCGTGGCACTGCCTGGGATGCTGTACCAAACTCAACCATGATGAAAACATGGGGCCTGTCTGTAATGTTACCTGTTGTGGGATATTTGGATGATCTCTTAATAAGAGAAACAATAAGCTTAGACCCTGTCACCCAATGTTGAAAGGACCATTCAAAGGTTTGGTTGGGTCCTGAAACTACAGAAGACATCCCTGTAAATCAGTGGTCATCAACCCTGTCCTCAGGGCCCACTAACAGGCCAGGTTTGCAAGATAACTGAAATCCATGACAGATGATATCATTTGCTGCTCAGTGATTGCAGTATTCTAGTCTGCATCTCCCCAAGGTAATACATAAAACCTGGCCTGTTAGTGGGCCCTGAGGACAGGGTTGATGACCACTGCTGTAAATGACTCATTGCTTAGATTATCTAGGTCTTCTCCTAGGTACTCTCCTGTCTAGAGTTTTTCTTCCATAAGACAAAGTCCTGTATCTCTGCTCCCATGATCACACTCTGTAGTCCAGGAGTCAACCAACACTCTATTTGCATGAGAGTTCTAGATTTGTTGGTGGCATACTTCAAGGCGGTTCCATATGCCCAATTACACTCCAGATAGTTGAAACATTTTGACTACTGTTTTGACTACTTTCAAACATCTTCCAGATTGCCAAGACTATTTGTTCCAAAAAACAGTTTTCCACCCCGCTTTATGATTGTTGGCTTTAACAGTATGGCTTTTGAAGCCCAGGTCTTAAAGTATAGAGGGTTACAGATACCATTATTCCTATGCTCATAAAATCTAGGGACTTCACTTCTTATAAGGCTTACTATCAGAAAGGATACTTTGCATAGTGTGGGCAAGGAAGTTTCAAAGTTCAGACCTCAGTTTTGCTCTTTCAAAGACTGCTTGCCTCCCATTCCCTTGTCAGGACTTTTGCATGGCAGTTTACTCACAAAGTTACAACTGCACCACCCTATGTGACCCTGTGGATCCTAATCTGGTATTATTAGCTCTTCAGAAGCTGCCTTTTGATCATATAAGAGGTATTTCTCTATCAGCGCTCACTCACAAGGTGGTCTTCCTTGTTGCCAATAACTCTGCGAAGAGCGTTTCTCAGTTGGTAGCCCTCTCTTGTAGGAACCCCTCTAATGTTATGTACACAGACAAAGTTGTCTCATTGCCCAAAGTTGTCTCATGGCCATGAACCTTTGTTCTCCATAAGATTATACTTCTCTTATTTTGTCCTTCTGCAGTAAATTCCAAGGAGATTTGCTTCCATAATTTTGATGTGGCACACATTTTTTGAGTTTATTTCACAGCCACACCATCCTTCAGGCTAACTGATTTCCTCTTCATCATTCCTGAAGGACCTGTAAGTAACAGCCTTCTTCTCGCTGCACTATTTCAAGGTGACTTAGGCAGGTCATCATTTAAGCATCAATTCACACACAATAACACATGATAAAATGTCTGTCACTGCAGGGACACACAAGAAACAATTGTTTCCTATGTGTCACATTCAGACTGCAACGCAGCCTAGATGCGATAAAATACAGACATGCACAGACAGTGCAGCTCACGATGTTGCAGGGAATGAAGTGTACATTTTTTACACTTTAAATAATGCTCATAAAAAAAGGGAGCTGTTGAATGCAATGAATCACACACCAAACTGCCCCCTAGTGCAGCCAACAATTCAGAGTGCAGAATTGCTCCTTCTGCTTTGCATTGCAATGTGAATTGGCCCTAAGTCTATAGGATTAGATTATATCTAACCCCAAATGCAAAAACAAAAAAATATATATATTTTGTTTTACTTATTGCCTGAAAAACAGCTTTTGTTTCCCAGTGTCCAATTATCCTGTAGGATTCTTAGAGTTTATTAAAGAACCATCCTACCCGGTGTTCTTTAATAAACTCCAACAAAAGGATTTTATGGTTATTAAAAAAAATATTTTTTTTTTTATAGCAGTTATTCTTAAATAAAATGAAAGGGTTTTAAAGGCTTATTTTTTTCCATAAAAGTTTTTTTATTTTCAGAAATCAATGTCTATACAAAGTCTACAGAATGTACAAAACATACAAGTTTGGTTCAGATAACAAAAAACTGCTATAGTCTTATTACATTCTTACTTTCAAATCGATATCCTTAGATTAATATTTCAACAACGTTAAGAGAGTTCTCCTTGTTCTGAGATCCTTCATTGAGAATCGTGTTTTGGTTGGTGGGGGTTAGGCATCTGTAACATCGAGCCTGCTGCCTCAGCAGGGTTGCCCTACAAGAGTGTGTCAGTCCGTCTGTCTGGGGCTAGGAAGGGTGTCGTCTGTGCTTTGGGGCGATCTCGTCTAAACGTCTAGTGTGAGGAGCAAGAGGTATAAGCATTGAGCTAAAATGAAGTGGTCGTATGACTATGAGTCTGGGGTGTCTGCATCTAACAGGGCAATGTAAAGATAGGGGGGCTGAGGAAGGCGCACAGGGGGGGAAGAAAAGGGTGGAGAGGGGTGGTGGGGCATTGATGGGGTAGTGAAAGGGACAGAGTAGTGGGGGGTGGTGTAGGGTACTAGGCGGAGGGGGTTGTTTCTCCGGGCTCCACCGCAATTGAGATAGGTTGGTAAGATTGTATGGTGTTGGCTTTACTTATGGTTGTCTGGCACCTTTTCTGAACTCGGGGTGCATTTGGGGTGCTTCTTCCATTCTCAGATATTATACTATGTCAGGCGGGAGTATAATAAGATTTCTCTCAGCCGTTTGTGTGGTCAGGGGGATCTGACCTCATGCAAACTCTGAACCTCTCCGTGGAGCGGAAGTGGGTCCACCTTTCCCATATCTGGTCATATCTGTGGGGGGTGTATTATGCAATATGGATGAGTTTCTCCATTTCAGCTATCTTCCCCACTCTATTTAACCATTCATATGTGGAGGGTGCATTATTAGAGCCCCAGTGAGCTGGAATGCATAGCTTAGCTGCGTTAAGCATATCTAGTCCCAAGTATTTTCTGTAGGAGTGTGCTGGATTGGGGGAGTGATGGAGAATAAGCCGAGCCAGTGTGAACTCTGTTGGGCAGTTAGTAACTTGGGTGGTGATTTCGTGGACCTGGCTCCAAAAGGTCTGTATTTTGGGCTCGCCCACCATATGTGTATGAATGTCCCTGTTTCGTTTAAGCGCCTCCAGCATTTATCTGACACTTCTGTGTTGAATTTGTTTATTAATTCAGGTGTTCGATACCACCTGGATATGGTTTTGTAGTTGTTCTCTTGGGTATTGACATTTATGGAACCTTTATGTGCGATCATTAGAATTCTTTCCCAGTTTTCCTCTGAGACTTTTGTAGATTCCTTTCCCATGCTTGACAAGCTTCCCCATCTTTCGGGGATATTAGCTTAGGAACAAAAGAATGTTGTCAGCGAATGCCACTAATTTATAATTATGTCCAGCTATGGGTATGCCTCTTATATTTTCGTTTGCCTGGAGTCATCTTAGTAGGGGTTCTAGTGTTAAAATAAAAAGGATTGGGGAGAGTGGGTATCCCTGTCTCGTTCTGTTCCGGATGGGGAAGGCGTCTGACAAGTGACCATTGGCCTTTATTCTGGTGCTTGGTGTGGTGTATAGGGACATGATCAGGCTATACATCCTGTCTGTTATTCCCAGATAGCATAAAACCGCTCCTAGGTAGTCCTAGACGCCTTCTCCGCATTCAGGGACAGAAAAAAGCCTTTCTGTTTTTGGGTGGAGAGCCAGTGGTGTAGATTGATCACTTTTATGGTGTTGTCCCTGGCTTCCCTGCCAGGGACAAATCCCACCTTTCCCCACTGTTGTGGGAAGGAGTGGAAGGAGGCGATTGGCCAATATTTTGGCAAACAGTTTCAAATATACATTGAGTAGATTAAATGCTTATTTTAATGCAAATCTGAAGAAATAGAAGGACAAAACAAATGAAAATCGAAAAAAAAAGGTCTAAATAGGAATTGTAACAGCCAAGGAGGAAACAGGATAAAGGAATTGATTAGGGTTGATAGAAGTTAAAAAAGGGACAATAAGGAGCAAATAGGTGTGTTTTTATTCACATGCAAGTTTACATTGAGACCTTATTCACAAAAAAACATTGTATCATGAATACTGAAAAAAGCCTGCTAATCCTTGGTTCATACTAGTGCAGCTGCAGCATGATCAATTTTTCTGTAGATATCTGTTGTGCAACATCACACGTTTTTGCACATGTTGATGTGTTTTTCATACTACTGCTGTTTTTGTAGGAGGAGGAGCCAGGATTTTATACATAAAACTCTGCCAAAAATGCACTAAAACTGTATATGTAGTCTACAACTTCACCAAAGAAAAAGACCTACACCTCTTCAAAAAAACTTGGACAGACAGCATAGAGAATAATGTAATTTCCATTGTTGTGCAGTGTTGTGTGACAGCAACACACACATCAGAAAACACACTAGGGTTAATGATGGCTAATACTATTTCAAGGCTCCATCAGTATTCCTGAAACATAGATGAGTGACTGTACCAGGAAGGGAAAACCTGGGCATATGCAATACACCCCAAAAAACTACATCTATATGCCTAATACATCCAAGGCTTCCTCCTATACCATGACCACTCTGTTCACTAAAAACACTGGCAATATTTGTCTTTAACGATTAAAAACAAAACAAAAAAACTTTCAATTAATAAATACTAAGCCCTCCATTGCGCTCTTGCAAAAAATAAATAAATAATAGTCTGGCTGGCATGTTGATCTTTTAAGGCAATGACTTAGAACCTCAGACAGCCTGGCAACTAACACTTTCCACAAATCAACCATGACAACCTGCTTATACCTACCAGCACAGGTCTAATTTAAAACCCAAGTTTTTTTTTTTTTTTATCATGAGTAGTCCTATTTCTGAAGTATTTTCTGGTTATGTCCTTTGTTCTCTGTTAAAAAAAAATTGCAATATAATGTTCAAATAATGGACTTGCTTGGATGAAGGCAAAAAAAACAAAAACAGTTCCATCTCTCTACTCTTTTGGCTTTGAATGTCAGTGCAGCGAGACTATATAAAGTCATAAAATAGATAGATGAATTATTGGCCAATTCAGTATTTCTGTAGCAGCTTCCGAGATACTGGAAACCTTGGCCTCCTACTATGTAAACTCTTCCATGATGATCCCTTTAGGCATGCTTGTCAAATAACTGACAATATGAAGTGAATCTCAACTTCTAGTAATAGTAAGGTTAAAAAAGTTCAAATGTCCTTTGACCTGCTTTACATCAGTGATATTGAATAATTTCCAAAATGTGTTGCAACAGAGAACAAAAAGAGATTCTCAGCTATCAGCAATCATTTATAACATACAGGCATATGCAACACTTTAGACAGAAACACAAACAAAGCAAAGCTATGTCAACAAGCGTTTATTGCTGACTGCAAATCATCTCCAATAAAATCATGTTACATGATCCCTCGGTTAGTTACATTCCTGAGGCATAATTCACTGCTCTGAACAAGTCACTTTGTATTGTGTCAATCACAAGAAAACCATATACTGAATTTGTATTTAAGCAAAGACAACACAACATAAGGAAATGTGTCATGTCAAGTTTTTTTTTTTTTTTCACTCATTTGCTAACTGTAACTACTGTGATATTTGTTGGATGCTTTAACCGATCCGCGAGCGCCTCTCGTCTATTTACGTGGGCAGAATGGCACCCCTGCGTGAAACCCCGTACCCTTTAAGAGCCGCTGCGTGGTGGGGACCCAATGCACGAGCACCGGCATGGGGATTTGTGTGCGTAAACACACAAATCCCTGTGCTGTCAGAGGAGAGGAGACATATTGTTTGTTCCTAGTAAGTAGTAAGTAGTAAGATGACACCCAAATCTATCTGTCTACTCCTCACCTCACTCCTTCAGTCTCCTCTCGCATTACTAACCTGCTAACTGACATATCAGCATGGATGTCACACCATTTCCTTAAACTAAACCTCTCTAAAACTGAGCTATTAATAATCCCCCCTGCACATGCCCCCCTCCATGACTTTTCCATCAAAATCAACAATGCAACCATCAGGCCCTCCCCTCACGCCAGGGTACTAGGTGTAACCCTAGACTCTGACTTGTCATTTCAGCCCCAAGTCCAATCGTTGTCAAAAGTTTGTAGATTTCACCTCCGTAACATCTCTAAAATTTGCCCCTTTTTAACAATTAAAACTACCAAGATCCTCATTCACTCCCTTGTTATCTCTCGCCTTGACTATTGCAACTCCCTTCTCATTGGCCTGCCTCTCCATAGGCTATCTCCTCTTCAGTCTATCATGAATGCTGCTGCCAGACTTATCCACCTTACCAACCGCTCAGTGTCTGCTAACCCTCTCCTCCAATCCCTACACTGGCTCCCAATCACCCAGCGAATTAAATTCAAAATACTAACCACCACATACAAAGCCATTCACAACTCTGCCCCGAGCTACATCACCAATCTTGTCTCCAAATATCACCCAAACCGTTAGATTTTCATATATATATATATATAATATAATATAACTATATATATATATATATAAATATATATATATATATATATATATATATATATATATATATATATATATATATATATATATATATATATATATATATATATATATATATATATATATATATATATATATATATATATATATATATATATATATATATATTTATATTATATATATATATATATTTATATTATATATATATATGAAAATCTATCAATCCTGATGTACTGACAGCCTATCTCAATTCTTGAGGTCTGAAAATGACAGGGCAGTACAAATATCCCCAAATGACTTTTTTGGAAAGTAGACAGTCCAAGGTAGGAGGTATGACAAGTTTTTTGAAGTTGTAATTTTTTTTGTCACAATTTTTTACATACTGCTATCAGTGCAGTAAAGCAACATCATATAACTGATGTGGTGGTGACCAGTAATACCGATTGGTAACAGTATGTAAAAATAATAACAATCATTTGTTAAATGTTTTAGATATTTTTTCATAGTAACACTGTACTACTCTAAGGAGGTGATCAAGATTATTTTTTCCACACTAATTGCTTATAACAGGGAATTTCATTGTTATAAGCAACCATTTTCTCTTGATTGCAAAGGATATCACAATTATTTGATAAGGCTGTTTTTCATAGGGAGGTGCATTTTGCCAGATGGTTCAAGCCGTTTGCATTCAGGGATAGAATAGTGAAAGTCATATTGAGATATATAATAGCCTTGTGCAATGTAAAAAGTGAGACTCATGGCTGGGCAGACTGAGGCGTTGTGTTTCTCAGAACAGTGTGGGTGAATAGCTGTGGGTTGTACCTCAGAAAAGAAAATCCAGTAGTGGAGCAGTGCAGTACTGTACCTCTTATAAAACTGTAGTAGGAGAAACAAGATTAAACACTGAACAATATAAAAAGGATTTATGGAACCTTTTGGATGCTATAATCAATAACAAAAGGGAAAAAGAAGGTGACCAGCAAAATAAGGCTTCTAGTGCTGCTGACCAGTCATGGGGGAAAGTTCAATCAATATATGTAGTCAAGCTAATTGCAAGACCAAAAACATAAGTTGAAGTTGGTTAGGTATAGTACAGGACCCGCTATTTGTATTTCGATTTGTAGTTTTCATGGCATTTGGTGCTCAAGTTTAGGTGACATGGCTCTTTGGGAGAGATTGTGGTCATCTCTTGGAGTTTCTGGAATGATGCCCCAGGCTATGTTGTGACAGATCTGTGTAGATGTGCACCTCATTATAAGGTGCAGGGTTGTGTTGGGCAAACAGATTAGCCTGAGCATGAGTTCAGGCCGAGCATTGGCTGTTCGCCCTGTTCGAGGAACACCTGAATTTGCAGGTTTTTGGTGGGTGTTCGCCCCGCTAAATGCCCTGCAATGCACTGCATGCTGCACAGGGCTCAGTAAAAGCTGGTTACATAGTTAGTAAGGTTGAATAAAGACACAAGTCCATCCAGTTCAACCTGAGTGAGTGTGGGTGCATGTCTACAATTGTCCCTATCCCTGTACATTGTGTCTCATTAAGATGCTCCTCTGTTATATATTATTTATTTAAGGTACCCATATAGCGCCGTCAATTTACGCAGAGCTCTGCGCATGCATTGAACACTCACATCAGTCCCTACCCTCAAGGAGCCCACAATCCAAGGTCCTCAACTCACATTCATATACTAAGGCCAATTTTGGACAGAAGCCAATTAACCTACCACCATGCAGCTCTGCCCCCTCACCCACCCCAAAGCACCTTGTCGCCATGTAGATGGGGACAAGGGTCTCTTCCCCACAACTCTGAGTTGTGGGGATCTGTGGGTGAGGGCTTATCAGGATCTGGAAGCCCCTGGTATGAAGGGGCCCCCAGATCTTGCCCCCCCATGTGAATGAGTATGGGGTACATAGTACCCCAACCAATTTACCAAAAAAAGTGTCAAAAAGTAATAAAAACACAGAGACAATTTTTGACAATTCCTCTGGTGGAAATCCATCATCAATCACGATGCCTGCCACATCCGAAAATAAAAAAAACACTCCACACTCATTGACAGCTGACCAGTGAATGCCTCCTCCCCTGTTTGACAGTTGTTATATAGTCAAGACGGGGCCACCTGGTGATTTTACCTGATGGCACCCTACCAGCATGCACTGGTCCATGATGTCACAAGGGGGGCAGTGCCAAGAATTCCAATCAGTAACCTTACTGCTGCATAGGGTAGCGGCAGGAAGGGCAGGTTTTTTTTTCCAGATCACACACAGGAGCTGACAGGCAGGAAGGGAGGGGGAGAGGGGTGGGTGGGAGAGCAGCGGGATGACGGAGGCATGCAAACTGACCATGGTTTTATGGATTAGCAGCCATGATTACCATGGTCAGTTTACATAGGGGAACCCGGTTTTCTACAGCGTACAAACGGACAAATGACACAGCACAGGCACTATGCAGTTTACCATGCTTTAAAGAAACAGGATTATTATTTTTTTTTTTTTTTAGGGTTACAACCTCTTTATAGTTCAGAATTGCTACAATACATACTGTAACCAGCACATGGTTCCAATAAAACACATGGTATCAGCTACTGTTTGTGTGTGTAAAAGGTTGACTGTGGTATTAACAGAGACCCACTGATGATTGCCCACAGTCTGCTGGTACTAGTTTTTCCCATGGGCTAGAAAATCTTTGTGCAGGGCGAGGCTAATATTGTCATCTTCACAGTGCCAAAAATGACCCCATGATATGGGTAAGTTAACCATCAGTGTTCCAAAACAATGTGTAAAGTTGCTTTTCCAATTTTTACAATTACATTTTTTTCTAATAACTAGAAATACTAACATATATGTATTTCATGATTTATTATTTGATAAAAATTTGGACTATCATGAATTCATTATAAAAACAGAAGAATCCATTACACCCATTAAAAATAGCAACATGGAAAACACAGGGCATGGTATTTTCTACCAGAGGTTGAGAAACAGTTTTGTAAAGTACTGCAAAACTTTTAAGCAGTCTTTTGGTCTCGCTTATTGAACTTATCCCGACTTGCACTACCAGAAAATGTTCTATAGCTCATTTTCTCTGTGACCCCTTACAGAGTGTTTAGTGCTTACAAATCAGGTTGCACTATATACTCCGAAAATTCTCTATATCCCCTTCAATTCTGCTGATGTAGCTAAATAAAATCATACAATTTCAGAGGATAAAGATAACCTGGTTTAATAAATATTTGTACTAAGTACTGAATCACAAAGAAACTGATCTACAGAACAAATGGTTGCAGTGCATTATTTTAAAAAAGGATAATTAACTCAATACAGAAAAAATATTATTGGGTAAAATGTTTATGTTTCCTATCATTTATTATATACAAATATTAGGCATATTTTATATGCAGAGATGGGTAAGGTGTACTTTGGGTGGTTTTGAATTCACAGTCTTCCTGTTTGATGGGCTCATGCATGAAAAATACAGATAGAATAGTAAACTAAAAAAAAGAGGAAAGGGGGAGGGAGATTATTGGGACTTTATATGAAGCCATGGCCTGGTAATACGAGAACAGAACAGAAGGTTGGGACTTGGAGCAAAGCACATGATTGCAAGAAAGTAACTTAATGAATATAAGATGTTTATTAGTTTATATACATTGTTTAATTCATATAAAAAAAAGTGCACAGACATGATCTCAATGTCTGATTGAAAAAACTTAACATGATACTAACACAGGTAGCAATAGATATCACAGGTTTACAATTTCAAAATTCACACATATTTATTATGAAGAATGCCTGTCCCGGGCTTATGGCCTCATGAATCCCTATCAAGATTGGTAAAAGCATATCATGTATAATAAGCTCACGAAAAATTGTGGGGAACACGGCATATGTTATCTTTACGTGTTTCATGGCTGTGGCCAAGCTTCAAGAGAAAGCACGTGATGTATCTGAAATTAAAAACATATATATATATATATATATATATATATATATATATATATGGCTGAATAGGTTGACCTATATTGACACATAAGGAGGTAGGGTGGAGACACTACCCCCAGGGTGGTAACTTACAAGGGTCTGTGCAAATGGAGGAAAAATGCAGACAACCATGAGACATCCAAGGGCATCATGGCCGGGAGCTGTGGTGGCAGGCTCAGCAGTGGCAGCCAACACAGACCACACCCATCGAGGATCCGGGCCAGCAGGGCTCTAGTGATATGAAGCGAAGGTGGATGAACCAACCAAGTGTTGCCTGTATGGGAATATGTGTAAGAAAAAAGCACGGTTGGAATGGCAGTGATAAATTAGATGAGGGTGAGTGCAAAGTGAAGATAGTGAAGAGGGAGACTGAGATGTGGCAAGTAAGAGATGTGGAGAAAAACCAACACCGCTATAAGATGTGAAAAACAACCAATTAAAGGGGTCTCATAAGTGTGGTGGGTACCTGATCTAAGTAAGAGAGGGAGGACTGAGGTCCACATGGTGACGTGCATGCCAATGAACCCTGAGCGCTCAGCCCCTTAATGGGAGGATGCCTAAATAGGTGTCAGCAAAGTGACACACGCAAGGCGCTATTGTGCCGGCAGGAGCACTTTTCATCCCCACAAAATTAATGGAGGGTTTTAGCATGGCTTCTTGGGCGGCGAGTCACCTAGGGAGTGGGGCCTCCCTTCCATTGTGCATGTGTGCGTGACGTTGGCGGCTACTTGATGGTGGCGCCTATTTAGGCTTTCTCCCATTAGGGTCTTGGCACTCAGGGTTCTTTGGCATGCATGTCACCACGTGGACCTCAGTCCTCCCTCTCTTCCTTACATCAGGTACCCATCCACACTTATGAGATTCCTTTGATTGGTCGTTTTTTTCACATCTTATAGTGGTGTTGGTTTTTTCTCCATGTCTCCTACCTGCCACATCTCAACAACCAGAAGGTTTGGACTTTAAAGGAGGTGGTTGACTCATGTAGATGAATGTAATCAATTTATTGTTAGGATACAAAGTATATACATACATGACAATGGTAGAGTGCATGAGAGGAAATCAATTAGTAAATGTTAACACATCTATACATGTGTATGACAATGGTACCATCGTATTCACAGTTGTATACATAGTCAGCCCATAACAACAACAAATTGATAAAAAAAATGTTAAAAACAGTAACAAAATTTTAATTTACATAATAGTTGGCAGCCTAGGGTGGTACAAAAGATTAACAAATATGACATGTCCAGATATATATCCTACTAGGACACATAGCTATATCCATTAAATCCTGATGCGTTTCTGGGTAAAAAAAACACTTCTTCGGGGGCAGATATTGTAAAGTATCTGTAAAAACATATAATGTAAACGTTAGTTCTGATGTTGAGATAGATACAACAGGACAAACCATGATTGTTGGCCCTCAATTCCTACGTGCCAACAGATAACAATGACATGTACCATGAACAGAACACTGTCTTGTTTCATTGAACCCAGGGTGGAGGCACATCATATGAAGTGCCTCATTTAAAGTCCCAAAATCCCCACTTTATTGCTTTTTCTTACACATATTCCCATACAGGCTACATTCGGTTGTTTCACCCACCTTCACTTCAGGGCCATCTTTAATATTGATTGGACCCCGGGCAAAACTTTTCTTGGGGCCCCCCATGCAGTTTTGCTCTCCACCTGCTCTGAGACATACAATAAATAGCAGCTAGACTCAAAATCAGTTTACTGAATCAGATCAGGCAGCTATTGCGATTGGTTGCCAGAGGTTACGGTGTATCATTATCGCTCACTGACTGGTTCTTAGAGGTTACAGCACACATTACGGCTCACTGATTAGTTGCTAGAGGTCACAGCACATGATTTCTGCTTGTTGATTGGTTGCTACAGATTACTGTGGATATGACCTCGGGGGGTGGCATGATATACATATCAATGCTGCTGGCGGCTGCTATTTACATATGAATGCCAACTTTATATATGAATGCCACCGCTATTTGCATATGAATGCCGGTAATCTGCATGTAAAAACAGGGTCTGCAGGTAAGTCATCTGTACACAACAATAGGGTCGAGCAGGACAGTATTAGTAGCAGCACTTCACGCTGAGATATTGGGACACAGCACGGGACTAAAACCTCAAGGGACGAGGGGATTTAAAGCAGGATAGTTGGCAAGTATGAGGCAGCTGATTTGCGCCCCACAACAATGACAAGGCCCAGGGCAGCTGCCCCTTTTGCCCTGCCTTAAAAACGACCCTGCTTCACTTCACATCACTAGAGCCCTGCTGGCCTGTATCCACCATGGATGTGGTCTGTATCAGCTGAGCCTGCCATCACAGCTCCTGGCCATGACACCCTTGGATGTCTCGTGGTTGTCGGGATTATGCCTCCATTTGCACAGACCCATGTTAGTTACCACCCTGGGGGATTGTCTTCACTGTACCTGCTTATGTGTCAATATAGGTCAAACTATTCAGAGTTAACATATGCTGTGTTCCCCACAATTTTTGAAGAGTTTATTATCCATTATATGCTTTTACCAATCTTGATAGGGATCCATTAAGCCATAGGCCAGGCAGGCATGCTTCATAATAATTATGTGTGTGTGTGTGTGTGTGTGTGTATATATATATCAATGTTGATGAATTTTGAAATTGTAACCTTGTGATAGCTACCTGTGTTAGTATCAAGTTAACTGTTTTCAATCATACATTGAGATAATTTCTGTAGACTTTTTTTTTATATGAATTAAACAAAGTATATGAATTAATAAACATCTTATATTCATCAAGTTACTCTCTTGCAATCAGGTGCTTCGCTCAAAGTTCCAACCTTCTGTTCTGTTCTCGACAGCTAGAATAGTAGTAAAATGTAGCAGGAAAAAAACTTTCTGTAAATACATGTTTAATATACATTATTTGTATAATATAGGGCAGTGATGGAAAACCATGGCACTCCAGATGTTTTGGAACTACTTTTTCCATGATGCTCAACTACTCTGCAGAATGCATGAACATCGTGGAAAATGTAGTTCAAAAACATCTGGGGTGCCAATGTTCGCCATCACTGATATAAAATAAAATTAATCTGGGGAATTAAATTGTGCTCCATATGCAATGGCAAATTGTGGGAATGGTCAAACATGTGTATGGTTTATGAATGCAGTAAAAAGAGAGAGGGGCATCTGTCTACAGAAGGCCAGTAGAGAGGTTTTATTCATGACTATGACATTTTATAGAAATGATTAGCTTAGGTACACACATCACATCACTCCTAGGGAGTGTTTCTAACTGTGGGGGGATGTAACTGCCTGCAGAAGGAGACCGATCGCTGTGCATAAGCAGTATGAGTAGCACATCTGTCTCCTCTCCCCTGACAGAATTAATATCTGTCTATCTACATTGACAGACCTCCACTCTGCCTCTCTTCCTGCATCTCCTCCTCCTATTCGGCAGCTTCACGATGGCTTCCCCTGTGTCTCCTCCTCCTCAGCAGCTTTCTCCTCGGGGGGCCAATACAGTCGTTTCTCCTCTCGGCCACTCGGATCTCGGGACCCACTTCCTGATTGGCCAGGAGGAGAATCAGAAAAACAATGGTGAATATTAATTTGCTATTGTCACTCAACTGGGTGGGCTCAGGGCAAAGTGCTCTGTGCTCCAAGCCTACCCTTTTTTTGAAGCCTCTGGCTCTAATCATGTGCTTCCAAAAAAAAAACAGTGAAATCCATGCGTCTGTGCCCTGCATGTAGATTAGGTGTCCCTTATGGATGGGCCACAACTGGATCTGATGCATATGTGGGAACGTATGTAGTGCAATCAATATCAATAACAAAACTTTTAGTCCGTTTTGGCAAAAAAAAAATTATAAAAGAAATAGGTTTAGAGCAGTGAATAGAACAAATCAGGAAGATGCCACTATGGGGGTCAGTTACTATAGTGCCGAAAAATGATACTACAGTCCCAGAAAATAGCCCCCAATTAAGGCTCTCAGAAACTGGGTGATAATGCAAATGGCAAGCAGCGCTATTGCCGGCAAACATGCCTTTCAGATCACATATGCGGGAATAGGGGAACTCAATGAGGCTCGAACCTGCAAAATCCAAAGTTCTCACTGAAGGCTTATATGCAAGTTTTTTTGCCATAAAATGATTTCATAATGCTTAAAGTGAAACAATAAAAATTCCTTTAAATATTGGAGTGTGTCTATAGTATGCCTGTAAAGTAGCAAACCTTTCCCGTGTTTATTATAGTACCGCAGCAAAATTACATTTCTAAAGGAAAACATTTCACTTAAAATTGCTTGCAGCTGTAATCAATTGCCGTTTCCCAGCAATATAGAGTAAAAATCAAACAAAAAAAGGCATAAGGATCCCCCCAAAATCCATACCAGACTCTTATGCGAGCAAGCAGCCTGGCAGGTCAGGCCCATGTTTAGAACAGTACCGCAGCAAAATTACATTTCTAAGGGAAAAAAATGTATTTTAAAACTGCTTGCGGCTGTAATGTATTGTCAGATCCTGGCAATATAGATAAAAAATCATTGAAAAATGGTGTGAGATCCCGAAGTCCATTACCAGACCCTTTGGATCTGGTATGAATATTATGAATATTAAGGGGAACCCTGCATCAAAAAATAATTGCGTGAGGGTCCCACCAAAATCCATACCAGATCTTTAGCCACATGCCCTCAACTTGGGGACTGTGCTTTGGGGTCCCCCCAAAACTCCTTGTCCCCATGTTGATGGGGACAAGGGCCTCATCCCTGCAACCCTTGCCCGGTGGTTGTGGGGGTCTTTGGGCAGGGGGCTTAACAGAATCTGGAAGCCCCCTTTAATAAGAGGGTCCCCAGATCCAGGCCCCCTCCCCTATGTGAATAGGTATCAGGTACATCGTACCCCTACCCATTCACCAAAAAAAGCTGTGAAATGTGACAAAAAACAATAGCCGGTTTTTCACAATGTCCTTATTGTAAAATAGGTCTGAGTGGTCTTCGTCCCTGAGCTGTGTCTCTCGCCGTCATCTTCTCCTGGTGCTGTCTCTCTTGTCATCATCTTCTGTCACTGTCTCTCTCACAGCTGCCTACTTCTCCCGCTGCTGTGTTCTTCTTCATTGCCGTGTTCTTCATCGCTACAATCTTCCTCCATTGTGTTGTCCCCTGCTGTCTGTGGTGTCATACACAGCCATGGGGCATGACCATCCATTGATGTCACACGAAGAGCCATCCCCCTTTATTTTTGGAAAAAAGGGGGTGGGCTTTCCATGTGTGGCACAGCTCAGGGGATGAGGCCCTTGTCCCCATCAACTTGGGGACAAGGTGGGGGGGGGCGCTCTCTCATCTTCCCTCTTTTCCTGTGGCCTGCTCGAACAAGGGTCTGGTGTGGATTTTGGATGCATCCATAGACCTCAAGATTACAGGCACTGCTTCAAATCACATCAAATTTGCAGCAAAAAGCACTGCAAAATCGCAGGACTTTCAGATCGCACAGGTGTGAAAGGGGCCTTATGGAAATCAAGTTGTATAAAAAGTCGACCAAGTGTGAAAGAAAACTAATGAGATTCATTGATAATTAATTTATAACACCTTTGAATTAGGCCCCATTTGCACTTATGTGACCAATGCCTAACCAAAGCAGTGCAGGGATGAATTTGACCCACTTGCACAATGTACAAGTGACAATAGAGCCTAATCCAAAGATATTATCCTTGAATCTCATTCACACTGCTGTGACCTGAAAGTCACACTGTTTTGCTGCCACTTTGCTGCTGCAACTTGGCCCGAACTTTTGGGAATGCCTGTGTAATATTGCTCTTTTTGTAGCTCAAGTCACATGAAAGTAATCACACCAAAGTAGTACAGGGACTACTTTGTTGCAACTTGAAGTAGCACAAATATGAATAGTTATCATTGAGAATCATGGGATACGTAGGAGACACTTGTCACTTGTCAACTCGGAGGTCCAAATATGCTGGAAAAGTCGCCCAACTGTGAAACAAGTCATATATATTTTAATAGAAAGGAGCTCTCCTTTATATTTGCATAGTTCTTATTGATTTACATCAGCAGAACAATTGCAGGTGATGTGTGCACATGGGCCAGAAGCAAATGTGTGGTGATGCCAAACAAATCAATGAACGCCACCCACACCAAATCTAACTACACATTGAGTAAGCACAAGTACATATAGTACACTTACCCGGCAAATGAAAAGTACCTCTTCTTTGCTAAAGAGGGATCTTGCCATATCCACCTAGATGGAGATCCTGACGAGCACATGAGTTTCCGGATGATTACGACTAATTTCTGGGTCCGAAGGTGAAACCACGTTCTTTTGATTGCAGCTGCAGATATTTTATTGATAATTTTTATATTTTTTTGTTTATTTGCTGATATGCAAATCTGTATTTCTACATATAGTGAGGGCCGCACCAATTAGAACGGTGCAATTGCCATCTATTTGACATGTCAAATCGCAAGTCAAATCGCACCAATGTGAACCAGGGCTGACACATACAACACTGTCGATCCACCAGCTGAATTCATTACTTGCAATTCTCCACAGCTGTTATATATAAAGATTACACCTTTATATTTTACTTGCAGGTGTGCTAAAGAGATTAAAAGAAAGATATTGCACTTTCCCAAAACCACCACCCCCAAAAGTAATTAAAAAGCAGAAAGAAAAGAGATAACAAAAACACAACAAACAAGCTCAACAATGTACTTTTATTTTGCCAGCAGAAACAAAATTATGTACATTCATTTACTAGCTTAAATTTTTTGTTTACAGGATATATGGTGCTACATTTAGCAAAACAGTTAGCAATAGGGAAATCTTGAGGTATCAGCATACAAAGACATTTTGGACAATTTCATGCTCCCAACTTTGTGGGAACAGTTTGGGGATGGCCCCTTCATGTAACAACATGACTGCACAGCAGTGCACAAAGCAAGGTCCATAAAGACATGGATGAGCAAGTTTGGGGAGGAGGAACTTGACTGGCCTGCACAGAGTCCTGACCTCAACCTGATAGAACACCTTTTGGCTGAATTAGAGCAGAGACTGTGAGCTAGGCCTTCTCATCCAACATCAGTGCCTGGCCTCTCAAATTCACTTATGGAAGAATGGTTAAACATTCCCATAGACACACTAAACCTCGTGGACAGCCTTCCCAGAAGCTGTTCTAGCTGCAAAGGATGGGTCAAATCAAATTTTAACCTTACGGACTAAGACTGGGCTGCCATTAAAGTTCATGTGTGTCTAAAGGCAGGCATCAAAATACTTTTGGCTAGATAGTGTTTCTGGCAAGATTTACAATGGTGTTGGAACCTTTCTACACACAAATACTATATTTAGACATAGTTTTAGGACCTAAGAGATGAGACAACTTCTCTTCATGTAGCAGCATGTTTGGCATTTGAACTCAGACGCTCAGCAGAAGTTCTAACCGCTAAGCCACAGAGCTGCCACGTTTTAAACTTCCTATACACAAATACACATAAGTATTGCATTTGTTTGGACATATAGGTGATGAAATTACATTACTCACGAGTTATTCCTCTTGATTTATTCTGTGATATTTGCTGGTTCTTTGTGGGTGAGTGTAGAATAGTGATATTACCCTCAATTTTTTGGGAATTACATTTTGATCTCTGATGTTGGTACACATATCACATTTTTGGGCTCAAATTATGATTATTTGAAAATAATAAAAAGCACAAAAATTGTGACTCATTTTAAATTTGTATCCGCAATGGTATTGTTTATGGCTTTTTAAAGAGACCTGTGTCAGTTTGGGTAAAGGTTGTTGTGAGATGGAGAGTAACAAGTGAAAGTGACAGAGAAAAAAATATTTTACCAAAACATTACAACGTTCCACATTTTAGCATTCTTAAAAACAAAATAGATTAAGTAGAAACAACAATGTTGCAAAGTAAAAATAATTTCAGAGAAAGATACATTTCAACTCAACATTAAAAAGGATTTATTTGGGGAAAATACAATTGTACCATTAGAATCAATGGCTAAAACTTGCATTGGGCTATAATAGCGCCGGTTTTCACTCCCAAAAAATGCTTTTTAACACAGTGCTGATTTTGTTACCTACTATAGCGCCCTGCAAAAAAATACACTGGAGCTAAAATGAGAGATATTTGTAGGTCTGAGCATGCTCAGTTGTGCTGGCACCTAGTTGTACAGAGACGGGGAATTTATCTCTTCTCAGACTTTTAAAGATATTTCAGTGTAGAAATCACTTTTTCACACAGTTTAAAAGCAAATAATCTTTAAACAATATACCGCATATTTCAGTATAATTTAGGCAAATATATCATGCTCTAAACATTATTTCCATGTGCATTATTCCATGTTTTAGCAGAGTAAGGGTTTGGACACTATTTGGTTTCAGGGAACTATAGTAAATTTGATTTTGGTAGTATTTTTTTTTTACTAGCGCTATAGTGAATATTGTTTTATCGCTAATCAGCACGATTAGCACTAATTTGCAGTAATTAGTGCCGCAGCGCTATAGTAAATTACCCCCTATGTTTACCTACATGATTAATGGAAAGTTTTTTTTTTTAATCTGAACTCCAGCCAGGACCAATTTTAATAGGGACTTGCCTTCTATTTGGTAAAAGCATTCTCTTTCTCTTCATACAGACTTACATTATTTTTAATATTTCTCCTTCCCCAAGCAGGTTCCTTATTCTTCCAGTTTACAGCATCTTTCTGTTTGTGCAACTGGGTGCCACTGTTTTATCCCTATGACAAAATGCCTCCCTGTCATGTATCCTTCTTAATTAATGTCTGCAGAAGAAGAAGCATAACATACTTACATTACTCTTCCTTCTGTGGGCAAGTTATGACTGATTGATTGACTTATCAGCACTGCTTGACAGATATACAGTATCAGGAAAAATGTGAGTTCACATGTGATCAAAGAATAACTGCCAAAATCAACCCACATGCACGCCTACCACATTGTGCATTTCATATTGCATCATGGGTAACATACTGCTCAGTTCCTTTGTCGGATAAGTGTGGCTTCAGCATACACCCCCCCCCCCCCCCCATTGTCCAGGAGCAGAACAAACAGAGACAACTGATTATTTTGTCTGAGAAATATTGCAACTCTCTTAACCACTTGCTTACTGGGCACTTAAACACCCTTCCTGCCCAGAACAATTTTCAGCTTTCGGTGCTCTCACACTTTGAATGACAATTACTCAGTCATGCAACACTGTACCCAATTGAATTTTTTGTCCTTTTTTTCCCACAAATAGAGCTTTCTTTTGGTGGTATTTGATCACCTCTGGAGTTTTTATTTTTTGCGCTATAAATGAAAAAAGACCGAAAATTTTGAAAAAAAATGCATATTTCTTTGTTTCTGTGACAGAATTATGCAAATTATTAATTTTTCTTCATAAATTTTGGCCACAATTTATACTGCTACATATCTTTGGTAAAAATAACCCAAATTAGTGGATATTATTTGGTCTTTGTGAAAGTTAGAGAGTCTACAAGCTGTGGTGCGAATCGCACAAAATTGATCACATCTGATGTACTGGTGGACTATCTCGCTTCTTGTGACCCGAACAAGTCAGGAAAGTACAAATAACCCCCAGATGACCCCTTTTTGGAAAGTAGACATTCCAATGTATTTAGTAAGAGGCATAGTGAGCTTTTTGATGTTGTCATTTTTTTCCCACAATTCTTTGCAAAATTAAGATTTTTCATTTTTTTTATTTTTCTCCACAAAATTGTTATTGTAATAGGTTATTTCTCTCACATGGCATGTGTATACCACAAATGACACCCCCAAAAAATTCTGCTACTCCTCCTGAGTATTACAATACCACATGTGTGGGACTTTTTCACAGCCTGGCCACATAGAGAGGCCCAACATGCAGGTAGCGCCATCATGTGTTCTAGGAACATAAATTACACATCTAACTTGTTGACTATTTATTACACTTTTGAAGCACCAGGACAATGACACGTGACACTGATGACAGATGGCACTAATATGTGGCACTGATGACAGATGGCACTAATATGTGGCACTGATGACACGTGGCACTTATACGTGGCACTGATGACACGTGGCACTAATATGTGGCACTTAAGACACGTGGCACTAATACGTGGCACTGATGACAGATGGCGTTAATACGTGGCACTAATACGTGCCACCGATGACAGATGGCACTAATACATGGCACCGATGACGCGTGACACTGATGACAGATGGCACTGATAAGTGTCATTGATGACACGTGACACTGACAACAGATGGCACGTGACACTGACAGGTGGCACTGATGACAAATGGCACTGATACATGGCACTGATGACAGATGGCACTAATACGTGGCACTGATGACAGATGGCACTATGTGGCACTGATGACACGTGGCACTGATGCCAGATGGCACGTATACGTGGCACTGATGACAGATGGCACAGGGGACAAATGGCACTGACAACAGGTGTCACTGGGGGCAGGTGGCACTGGGGGCAGGTAGCACTGGGGTGGATGGCACTGGGGGCAGGTAGCACTGGGGCGGATGGCACTGGGGGAGGATGGATGGCACTGCTGGGGGAGGATGAATGGCACTGCTGGGGGAGGATGGATGGCACTGCTGGGGGAGGATGGATGGCACTGCTGGGGGAGGATGGCACTTTTTTTTTTATCAAAACAAAGCAAAGCAGAATGGCTGCCGCTGCAGCCGTTCATCTCTCCCCTCTCACACTCTGTCTGTGTGAGGAGGGAGAGCGGCGCTGAGAGATGATCTCATATGTTTACATATGAGATCATCTCCCATTGGACACGCCGATCGTGCTGTAAACGGCCGCTGTGATTGGCTGTTTACAGCGATCTGTGTTTGTCTGTCCCCGGTGGACACGGCGAACACAGAATTTCCGCGATGCGTGCCCGCGGCGGCGCGCATTGCCAAAGTAAACATTAGGATGTCCAGGGACGGCCTCCCGGACGAACGCGCCTGCTCTACGGCCGTCATTCAGCTATAGGGCGGGCGCAAGGTGGTTAAAGATAGAATGCCCACTCAAATTACCTCCAGTATGTCTAATCTTAATGCAATTTACTACAGCCTTGGTCCTGAAAATTTTTATGTGTGCTGTTCTGGAAGTAATGCTGTTTTGCATGATATTTAGAGCCTATGCACACTGCTGCACTGTAGTAAACAGTGCATCACCACAAGGCATGGTATTGCATGTTAAGTGCATTGGTACTCTGCAATGCTATTTATTACGAATAGCACCTCAACACACCTGAGTTCCAGCCCCCCACAAAGCATGCTAATGCATTAGCATGCATTGTGGTGCAAGCACTAAAAGAACTGCTGCAAAAGGGATTTTTTGTCTTGTGTGGTGTGTTAAAGGATAAATCTCTCTGAATATGTTCCACATGTTACAAATCCACAGCCCCCCCACCTCCCAAGCTCCTCAATGTTAGGAGCATTGGGGTACCCCCCTTTCTGCCAGAATCTGCAGGGAACATGGCTGGGAGGGCAGGTCTCCACTTATTCACAGAATTCTGTGAATTGGCAAATATAAGATACGGCAGCCTTAGCGGCTGTCAGCTTGTAGTTCTCAATGAACTACCATGGCGCTGTTGAGCACTGTAGAAGTTCATTGATGCTTCCTGTTAATGTTTAACTGCCTGGCCACGCAATGTGTGGCCAAACAGCTTACACAGAGAGCCTGCAAGAGCATAGCACCCACATTCTTCTGATCATGGATGCAATGCTTTCCAGGCTCCCAATTAAAAAAGAATAAATGCAAAACCTTCTTTTTACCTGCAGAAATATGTGCATGTATCTATTAATTTTAAAAGGTGAACTTATCCTTTAAAAAAACTGCAGCAGACTACCCTGGTGCAAATGAACTCGTGCTGTGCAACATTCCTTTTTATTTCCCTGAGGTACAGTTAGACACTTCTAATGATGGGGGTTGAGACATTATAATACACAGGATTTATAGAGTGCCAACTGTTTGCACAGTGCTTTACAATATAAAGGGAGACAGTACAATTATACCACAGTACAATACAGAAGGATTAGGAGGGTCCTGCTCATTGAGCTTACAATTTAAATGGAGAGGGGAGGTGGTACAAAAAGTAATAGCTGTGGGGGGTGATCTGATAGAGGTGGGTATTCACATAATTCAACAGTTGGTGTTCCGGGACTTAAGGTTAAGTTAAGGCGACAAGGTGATTTTAATCATTGGGGTGACCTGGTACATTACAACCCTGCATGAGGCAATAAAGGTATACCACACTTTTAAGTACACAATGGGGTTTATTTACTAAAGCTGGGAAGTGCAAAATCAGGCTCACTTCTGCATAGAAACCAATGAGCTTCCAGGTTTTATTACCAAAGCTTAATTGAACAACCTGGGGTTAGAAGCTCATTGGTTTCTATGCAGAAGTGAGTTTGATTTTGCACTTTCCAGCTTTAGTAAATAGTGGGGTATGCCTGTACGACATCCAAATCAAAAAGGTTTGTCTTAACATGTACTTTAAGACCTAGTTTTCCACCCTGACAGAAATATTCCTTTTTTAAGGAACACCAATATTTCCTATTGTCATACAGTACAGCTCTACATATTTAGCTAAAAGGCAAATAGAGGGCTATACAAATGTTAGCTTATGCTCACAGGCAAATTGTGTAAGAAATGCTGTTTTAAGATTCCATACTAGGCAATTGCAATGACTAGCAGTTCTTAAATTGTTCTAGTAAATTACCAGAACAGAGCAATAGAACAGAAGGCAGATGCTCCATTCATCTTTCCTTGACTATTTTATTAACACTGTTAAAAATTCAATTGGTGTTTTATACAAGATAACTTGTTGCAGAGAACACTTTTACAAAATCAACGAACTGCAATAACATAATACAATTTTTAAAAAATAAAAAAAAGAGTAAAATGTCAACAGTAAGTGGTTTCTGCAAAAAATATCCATTTCAGTTACTTTCCACTGCATACATACTATGTTAATTGCTGTACATGCTCCTGGGAGTACAAACCGCTGACAGTTCTCTATATCAGCTTAAAAGTGCTGAGAGATGTAGTATATCTTTACAATAAAAATACGTCTGCATTCAAATTGTTTAACAAAGGCAATTTGATTCATGAATCATTACAGTTGAAGATTCATCTGCTGCATCTCAAATTATCACCTGGAGCAAAATCCAATTTTCTCCAAGAATTTAATAAACCTTGATAACTTTAGCACATAATAGTTCTACTGTTCCAGTTGATACAATATGCAGTATGTTTCCATATAATTTACTGGAGTGATAAAAGTGCTATAGCTTTGCGGCATTAAAAGTACTACTATTCAAGGCGGACTCTAAAGGACGGCGTACAATTACTCCAAGGTTAAAGGAAAATCTCTGGAAGTTGCCAGAATCCATAAGGTAGATGTGATAGATTAGATACTTTAATTGGTTGGCTTTTATCTAGCTTTTCTTTTATGTGTTTACAATAAACAACTAGTTTTGCAGCTTGTTTGTACGATTTTATGAATCCTGTTGACAAGCCCTGCTCTGCAGAAATGCACTAACAAAGTAATTTTTGTGTAAGCTTACCATTCTTCTTTTTATTAAGGGTACACAGAAAGAGGCAGAAGCAAATCAGACACTTGTGAGGAGGTTTCAATGTAGCTCTCTCTTGGGTGGAGGGCCCACCTATAGGGGCTCAATACAATTAAATCAGACTGCAGTATTACACTTGGACAGATAGAGCAGGTTCTGTTTTTTTCGGTATGGTACAATGTGACACAAAACACCTGATGTCAAGGAATGTTCAGACTGTATAAAGAACACATACCTAATGCCTTATGCTTAAGTGCACAAGCGTTACATTTTCGCAGCACTAATATTTTATAACACAATGCACAGGTAAACATGCATTCAGTACAAATACAACGTCTCTTAAACTAACTTTAAAAATGAATAATAATCTACTAGGGTAAAAGGGAGTGCTGCAAGTGTCAATGATTGAGTGGGGTCACAACTACATTTGAAAATCATGGTATACATTTTTTAAATCAAACTATTATTTATAAAGATTTAATGATAAAAAATAAAAAGACAAATAAAAATGATCACCAAAAAAAAAAAAAAACAACCTTCCCACCCACTTTATATTCCATAATCCCCAAAGAAACTAAGATAAGACACATCTTCTGCAACCTACCTGGTCACTCTGTATGGGGATCGTAACATTAAAAAAAAACAATTTGAAAAAGTAAGTCTGGAGAGAACAAATTAAAATTGACCCTCTTTAAAGCGGAAGTAAACCCATCGATCTAACAGTTTGAAAAAACAGTTACATTCCCGGCATGCCGGAAATGTTAACTGTCACATTGGTTGTGCTCTCAACCAAACTGTCAAACCATCCAATGGCTGGTGTTATAACTAATCACATGTGCAGCTTCATGGCAGTTAAAGATTAAAGGGAGGCCAAGATGGCAGCTTCCTTGGCTGAAAAACATAGGAGGGTTTACTTCCACTTTAAGGTGGCTGGGTTGAGCCCCAGCTCAAAAAATCCCTTAGTTTGACCATCTTATCTGTTTCCTGAGTTATGTTAAGTTGAAAAGGCGCTATGGTCTTGGGTAATGGCTGTTGTGGGATACTCCGATAACAATAGGAGTGACCAAGAGGGTTCCATTAAAGAAAGCCATTGCTCCCACACATTAACATAGACAATAGGGTTACCTCTTTTTTTGGTAAACAAGCTTTTATAATTTTAGTGTGAGCATAAATCTAAGCCCTTGTACACACGGTCGGAGATCCTGGCAACCAAATCCGTCGGATATTGTCCGTCGGATTTTGTCCGACGGATTTTGTCCGAAACTTTTGCATACACACGGTCGGACAAAGTTGACGGAAAATTCGACATAATGACGTTATTTCGTTACGACGGGACTACTTTCACGCTAGTAGCCAATAGCTTTGGTGTAGGAATTTGATCTGAGCATGCGTGGCACTTTTTCCGATCGTAATTCCCCTATACACATGATCGGAGTATGTCCGATTGGAGAATTTTGTCAGAAAATTTTACCAAAAAGTTGGAAAACTTGGTCCGTCGGATACTCAGACGGAAACAGTCCGATGTAGACCACACACAGTCGGAATATCCGACAAAACGGTCCAATTGGACACATTCCGTCGCAATCTCCGACCGTGTGTACAAGACATAAGGTCATTGAAATCCAGTCATTTTCTGGCCCAAAAAAACAATCCAGTGATATAACTGTATTGTCTTCACTAGGGACCGGGAGAGATAGTATGGGCTACCCCTATAATTTCAGTCTATAGCAAGTCAACAATGGACCTTTATTCTTGCTGTGGATAAGTAATTTAGTAAGCTATTCATACAAGAGTACACTGTAGAACATGGATATTACTAAGGTGGTTGCTAGGGTTTCAAGTAAGGGTATCATAGATAAGGTAAGTGGAGAAGATTTACATTGAGCTTGGAAAGTTTGCCTAAAATGCAATCACTGATAAAATCTGTCTTTAGAGATTTTACATTAAGACTGCTGCTCCTTGGATTATCTAAATAAATCATTGAAGAACAAGTTGGTAAGATGTACATATTATTATTGTATAAGGTTATAGACGTGATCTAGAGGATACTTTGAACAGCAGAATCAGATAATAGATCTTCAAAGAGCATTTGAAATGTTGGTGAAAAGCTTTGACAGTAAATGTAGATATACAGTACGTTAAAGCCTTTATGCAACCATTCAACCACCCATTTTCTCCACATAAAATGTTTGGATTCAATTACAGACCTTAAAAGCATACCAACATATTTTCTATTTGGTTGACCTACCCTGATCAACACAGCAACACATGAACCACTGATGCCACCGGGAATCCCGAGCACTTAAAGCGGAGCTCCACCGTAAAAAAATTATTAAAAGCCAGCAGCTACAAATACTGCAGCTTCTGACTTTTACTAAATAGACACCTGTCCAGGATGCCCACAATGTCGGCAGCAGATGACGAGCAAATGCTCGTGTCTTGGTTGCCCCGTTGCCATCCTCTGTCAGGGAATCAGGAAGTGAAGCATTGCAGCTTCACTGCCTGGTTCCCTACTGCGCATGCGCGGGAATGGAATGGTAGGTTTCCTCCTGGTGGGGGATTTTAAATTAGAACAGATAGTTCATGGGGTATAAACAGAGTATAAAAAGTATTAATCCTTTAATAGAAAATGTTTAAAATATACAGCACATGCAAAATATGCATTATATACACAAATATCATATAATAAATCATCTGGAAACTTGATTGATACACAAATACAGACACAATGTACAAGCCATGATCGCAACAAATTGCAGAGAATCTGTTGAGCTAAAGTAAGTGCAGTAGCAGTACCCAACGTGTTTTGAGATCGCGCTGTGTGACTTTACTCGTCCCCATTGTGTTTTGGGAACTGTGTGTGTCCCAGAAAATAACATAGGGCAGGCATCTGCGGCTATTCTGTGGCTAGTTATGCCCGGAAATGGGTGCAGATGCCTGTATTATACAGGTATCGGCACCCCCCTGAATGGTGCCAATTGTGGCACCGGAGGGGGGGGGGGGGGGGGGGGGGCAACCGCTGAGTGGAAGTTCCACTTTAGGGTGGAGCTCCACTTTAACAAAAGGGCTGGGGATAGCAATGACACCACTGCCTAAATATGGCCGCTGGCCAAATCTGGACAAATAATGACAGTGACCAAATAGGGCCATTGAGTCCCTTTTTTAACACACACACACACACACACACACACACACACATTAAAGCAAAAAAGCTGTCTAAACCTGCCTAGCTTTATGTGAAAAAATTATTTCCCCCTAAACCTAATAACTGTCTGGTTGTGCCACCCTTAGCGGCAACAACTGCAATCAAGTGTTTGCGATAATTGGCAATGAGTCTTTCACATTGATGTGGAACAATTTTGGTCCACTTTTCATTGCAGAATTGTTTTATTGCAGTCCCATTGGAGGGTTTTGCAGCATGAACAGCCTGTGTAAGGTCATGATACAGCATTTCTATTAGATTTAAGTCCAGGCTTTGACTAGGCCACTCCAAAACCTAAATGTTGCTTCGTTTGAACCATTTGGAGGTGGACTTGCTTTTGTGTTTCAGATCATTGTCACAGAATATAATGGAATAGAATAAAAAAAATAGAATAAAATAGAAAGATTATAACCATCTTCTGAAATTCAAATAGAATAGAAAAGAACAGAATTTAAAAAACAATATAATAGAATAGATTCGAGTAGAAAGCTTATAACCATTTTCCAAAAGTCAAATAGAATCAAATCAAATAAAATTTGAATAGAATAGAAAATAATAGAGTAGAAAAGAATAGAATAGAAAATAACACAATAGCGTAGAAAAAAAAATAGAATAGAGTAGAATGAATATAACCATCATCCTATTCTAATATATTCTATTCAAATCCAAATTAATTCTATTTGAATTTTGTGAAATGGTATTCTTTCTATACTAATCTATTCTATTCTATTTTTTATTCTAGTCTATTATTTGTTTATATTCTATTATTTTCTATTCTATTATTTTCTATTATGTTCTTTTCTTACTTGGAATTCGAATTTCAGAAGATGGTTATATTCTTTTTATACTAATCTATTCTATTGTTTTTTATTATATTATTTTCTATTCTATTATAGTATATTCTATTACATGTTCTATCCTATTCTTTTCTATTCTATTCTTTTCTATTCTGTTCTTTTCTTATATATTCAAATTCAAATGTATTCTATTTGAAATTCAAATTTCAAAAGATGGTTATATTCTTTCTATGGTATTCTATTCTATTTGTTTCTCTTACATTCTGGTCTATTCTGTTATTTTATTTTCTATTCTGCTTTGTTCTGTTTTACATTCTATTATTTTCTTTTCTTTTATTTTCTGTTATATTCTTTTCTAGTCTATTATTATTTTTTTTTCTATTTTATTCCTTTATTTTCTATTATATTTTATTCTCTTTGGAAATTGTAAAACTATTCAAATTTGATACGTTTTCTAATTTGAAAACTTTTTGAATTCGAAAACTTTTCAAATTCGAATTAGAAAACTATTTGAGTTTGAAAAGTATTTGAAAACGATTCCAAAATTATTAGAATTTTGTCCGAAATTCGTTTAAATTTGGTACTATTGTAATTCGGAAATTCGGATACATCTGCATTTCCAAAAAAATGAGATGTCTATTAGCAACTTGTAACAGCTCCAATCCAAGCAGATGGTAAAGAAAATGTATTTGTCTTTGGCATCCCAGTTTCATGTAATGGTATTAGTAGTTGTAAAATGTTGAGTTTCAGCCCTGGTTCACACTGATGCTATGCGAGAAATGCACAAGAATCGATGTGTTTCTTTGCATCGCACTGCAAAGCAATCACATGGCATACATGCCATCTGCTGGGAGTGTTAATGTTAGATTAACGACACCCTGAAACCGATTGCAAAAAGCAGTGCCATTGCCAGAAACGCATTGCATGGATGTGAATGATTTAGGTGTCGGAGGGAAGGTCCTGCACCATTTTGGTGTGGATGCAATGTGTTTTTAGCCATACAAAATCTTTGGTTGAAATCACACCACACACACATTGTATGTGTTGTGCAGAGGAATGCAAGGCTTACAGCTCTTTGTAGGACAACTGTGTGTAGCAAATTAAAATCATTATAATAACTGAGCATATTAGTGCATAACTTATCATTTAGGCTCAACAGCTGGGGCTTCTCATGCTAATTAACTAGGAATATCATTATCAATTATTAGTATCTTTATTATTTAGTCCATTCAACCTGCTCTATAATAAATGATATCTGGTTGCTCTAAGAATTTTAAAACCAGTGTTCTGTACACTTTGTTATTTGGTGTATTTATTGGGGTTGATTTACTAAAGGCAAATGGACTATTCACTTTGCAAGGGAAGTTGCACTGGGCAAGGGGATTTTCCCGAGAGCTTAGTGAATATGGTGAAACTTTGCAAAGAATACCCAATCACGTGGAAAAAAAAACATTTTTGCCTGCACATGATTGGATGATGGAAGTCAGCAGAACTTCACCTCATTCGCTAAGCTTTGGGAAAAACTATCTTGCAAATTGTCACTTCCCTTGCAAAGTGAACAGTCTATTTGCCGTTAGTATCAGCAGAACTTCACCTCATTCGCTAAGCTTTGGGAAAAACTATCTTGCAAATTGTCACTTCCCTTGCAAAGTGAACAGTCTATTTGCCGTTAGTAAATCAACCCCAGTATTCTCTAGTAGATTTGGAAAAGAAGAAAGAAATGGCTGCACATCCAGAACTCCTGATTGCCTTTTATTGTTCACAAGGATAACACCAAGTACACCAACATATGGTCACGTAGACGCGTTTCACACATACATCTTGTGCGTAATCATTACTCATTAATCATTATTCATCATTAGTAGATTATTTTAGTATAAAACCTATTTTTTTTTATTTTAGATATGTATAACTATTTCCTTTTTTGTGCCCTGTGTTTAAACTCTTTATGATGTTTCACCATTTAATAATAGATGTATATTTTGTTTGTATTTTTGGTATGACTACCACTTATAATGCCTAATAATTATAAACATGGCTTCATAAATCCTAAAGTGAATATATTTAGGATATAGCACCTTAATTCACTTTAATCAGGCTTGTAATTAACAGAAAAACTTCTGCAATACCAGGTTGATTGAAACGTGTTAGGAGGCTAATTACACAGGAAATTGTTCTACAGTATGAGGTCGACAAACTACAGGATGAAATTAGCAGGCGTGTTTAATTACATATAGGTGAAGTTTCAGACATATGTCACTGTTATACTGAATCCATTTTATGGCAACTAATAAGATACTGCACTATTTTAAAGCAATTTTAAAATTGACAGAGAAAATATTTCCTGACCACTTTAGTCATTTCTTGCTCATTTTAGCTACAGCTGCCTGAACTTTTTAACTCAAGGTACTGTAATGTGCAGAACATTCACTTAAAGCAATTTAATACACAGGATATGAAACTATACTCACCGCTTTTTGCCCTGCATTTAATGCTATTTGTCTTTGATTGTACCTACATTGTAAAGAAGCACCACACTGTTTTTAATAAGTTCAAGTTATAGATGCATATTAAGGTTACCATATGTAGACACAAAAAGTATAACACTTGACTACAACATTTAGCAGCCTCTTATGCTATGTACACACGAGAGTTTTTTCCATCAGAATAAACTCTGAAGGTTTCTCCAACGGTATTCCGACAGCTTAAGCAGTCTTGCATACACACGGTCACACCAAAGGCCAACGGTCAAGAATGCGGTGACATACAACAGGTATGACGGGACTATAAAAAGGAAGTTCAATAGCCAGTGTGCCATCCTTTGGGCTCCTTCTGCTAATCTTGTGTTAGTAGAAGTTTGGTGAGAGACTATTCACTCTTTTCAGCTTTCGTGCTTTTCAGTGTGTGTAGTCAGTTTGCATCTGTTTTTCAGTGTGTTCTTGTCCACTTGTTTCTGATTTTCAGATCGCTCGTCACAGGCCTTGCTGTTCTTCAGTGCATTCTGTTGGTTCGTTCTGACCCGCCAACCGTTTTGAAGCCATGTTGCGGGTACGTACTCATCACACAGTTATTGCTGTGTGGGAGCTTGGTGTTGGGGTTCTAGCTTTGACCCAAGCCCAGTCCATGAACAGGGTGGGGAGGAGGAAGGGAGGGGTGGGGAGGAGTAAATGGACCAAGAATTGGTTGCTTTAGCGTGACCAATTCTCTCATATGCCTCTGCTTAGTGAGATCCAGAATAATCCTGATGATTTCAGGAACTTTTTCCAGATGACGGACCCGTTGTTCACCGTCTGTTGGCTTTGCTGTCCCCCTATATTACGAAGCAGGAAACCTGCATGCGGCAAGCCATCACTCCCGAGCAGAGGTTAGTCGCCACCTTGCAGTACTTGGCGACTGGGAGAAGTCTGCAGGACCTCAAGTTCTCTACAAGCATCTACCCCCAGGCTCTGGGGATCATTATTCCAGAGACCTGTTCTGCCATCAGATATTGATATTGATCTGCCATCAGAGATTGATATTGCCTTCATCAGATGGAGTGATGTCACCCCTGTAAAAGCCAAATGTTGAATTTTGGGAGTTACCCCTGTAAAAGTCAAAAAGGATTTGGGAGTCAAAATGGGTATTTCCCTCCTGATCCCATGCCTAATGTCAACATGTGCTATTGCCCATCATGGGGGATCAATGAATGTGATTTGGAGGTGCAACCCCTTCCTCTCACCTACTAGAGTTACGAGGAAGGGGTTGCACCCACAAAACACATACATTGATATCCCCTGATGGCAGATAGCACATGTTGACACATGTGGATCTTCAAAACTTGGCCTTTAAAATGTCAAAAAAAAGTTTTGGTAAAGTCCCGGAAATGGAAAAATGGTGGAATTTGGAAGAAATTCAGATTCTACCCAACACATTCACAATCATGTTCTTCATTTGTTGTTCCATAACATTGAGTTTCTTCCTTATTATGTAAATTTCACCATTCCACACCATGATGTCATTGATTAGCCTTTGTGCACTGTCACTTGTGAAATGTTCAGCTTGCTCTTCAACAACCAGCACATCACCTAAAAATGTGGTTAAAAACATGTATTATAAATATGCAGGCATACATACAGTAGGTGACCGCGATATTTTGTCAATCTCACCGCTTTTATCGGCGAGATTGACGCCCTGCGAGCCCCGTCGTGGGAGTCAGCGCCGAGCCAGCTCGCGTCGGGAAAGGAAAAATGTTTATTTTCCTTTCCCGATAAGCGACAAGCATCGCTGGCCTGGTTGACACTGGTGCGGGGATCCGAATTGGATTCCCGCCAATACCAGGCACTGTATTTGGTATGAATCCTAAGGGAGAACCCCACGCCAAGTAAAAAAAAAAAAAAGCATGGATTCCCCCTCCGGAGGCATACCAGGCCATTAGGTCTGGTAGGGATTTTAAGGGGAATCCCCTACGCCAAAAAAAACGGCATGGGGTCCCCCCAAAATTCATACCAGACCCCTATCTGAGCACACAGCCCGTCCGGTCAGGAAAGGGGGTGGGGACGAGCAAGTGCCCCCCCTCCCGAGCCTTACCAGGCCGCGTGCCCTCAACATGGGGGTGGGTGCTTTGGCGGAAGGGGTGTGCCCTGCGGCCCCCCACCCCAAAGCACCTTGTCCCCATGTTAATGAGGACAAGGGCCTCTTCCCAACAACCCTGGCCGTTGGTTGTCAGGGTCTGCGGGTGGAGGAATTATCAGAATCCAGGAGCCCCCTTTAATAAGGGGGCCCCCAGCTCCTGGCCCCCCACCCGATGTGAATGTGTATGGGGTACAATGTACCCCTACCCATTCATCTGGGAAAAAAAATAAAAAAAAGAAAACACAACACACAAGGTTTAAAAATAATTTATTGCACAGCTCCGAGGGTCTTCTGTCTTGGGGGGTCTTCTCGCCGGACTCCTCCGCTATCTTCTGCTCTTTTACTAGCTCTTTTACTAGCGGAGGAGCCCGGCTTTCTTCTTCGCCGCCGCAACCCAGGGGTCTTCTTCCGACTTCGGGGGTCTTGTCCCCCTCTTCGGGGGTTTTGTCCCCCTCTTTGGTTCTTCTTGCCGGGCCTCCGCTTTATTCCTTTAGCTCTTTTACTGTGTGGGGACGGCATTTCTGCAGGAAAAAAAGTCATTTAAAAACACTCACTGCTATAATGAATTGTCGGCTCCCCGCAATACAGAGAACGGTCATTGAAAGTCATTGATAAAAAAAAAGCGTGGAGTTCCCCCAAACTCAATTATCAGGCCCTTCAGGTCTGGTGTGGATATTAAGGGGAACCCTGCATCAAATTAAAAAAAAATTACGTGGGGTTCCCATTAAATACCCATACAAATAATTCTAAATATTATTAAGGAATATCTGCCTTTAAAAACCAAAAAGATTATTCAGGAGATCACGAGTAATAACAAAGAAAGAAGTTTGTGAGAAGTCTATGAAAATAAACAACAAAACAACTTCATTCTTCTAGCATTATAAAGAAGAAGAGAATGAGCTGCATTAAAGAGGAAGTAAACCCTGATGGGTTTACTTCCTCTTTTTTTCCCCTGCAAAGGTAAAGCATAATGGACTACTATGCATCACATAGTAGCTCATTATGTGTCACTTACCTGACACAGGAGCCAGCGAAGTCGCCGCTGTCCCCTGTAGTCCGCCGCATCCATGTTGCTTGTGGCGTCTCGCAGCTCCGACGAATCACAGCGGCGCAACCGCGATGACGTCACTCCCGCACATGCGCACGGGAGTCGCGCCTCGCAGCTCCGCCGCTGTCATACGGCGAAGCCGCGATGACGTCACTCCCGCGCATGCGCACGGGAGTCGACAAATTTGGCAAATCCATTCTTGGATTTGCCGCATTTAGTGCGCATGCGCGCCGCTGTCTACGGCGCATGCGCCGTAGACAGCGGTGCCCATTTTCGGGCAAATATCTCCTAAACCATATAGGTTTAGGAGATATTGCTTGGACCTACAGGTAAGCCTTATGCCCCGTACACACGAGCGGACTTTTCGACATCCAAACTCCGACGGACTGAGTCCGACAGACTATCCGATCGTGTGTGGGCTGCAACGGACTTTAGCTTCGCTAAAGTCTGATGGACTTTAGAAATGAAGCATGCTTCAAATTTTCCCGACGGAACTCCGCCGGACCCGGTCCCCTTCGAAAAATTTGCTCGTGTGTGTGCTACTCCGACGGACTAAAACCGACGCTAGGGCAGCTATTGGCTACTGTCTATGAACTTCCTACGTCGAATCCAGTCGTACGTCATCACGTTCGACTCCGTCGGAGTTTGGTGTGATGGTGTGTGGTCAAGTCCGTTCGGTCGAAAAGTCCGCCAGAACTCCGTCGGAACTCCGTCGGAACTCCGGCGGAACTCCTTTGGAGGTCTGTCAGACTTAATCCCTCTCGTGTGTACGGGGCATTAATCTAGGCTTACCTATAGGTCCAAGTTGTTTGGAAGGGTTTACTTCCTCTTTAAACTATGTAAAAAATTTCAGCGTGACAAATGTGCCATCTCCATTTCGAGCAGTAGTTCTACCAGACCGAGCGCTTCTGTCTCGTACTTGAATCTGAGTATGCGTGAGTTTTTGCGTGCCGGAATTGCATACACACAAATGAATTTTCGGATAGGAACTTTTTCCAACTGAAAAATTGAATTGAAAACAATCTTTTGCTGGAGAAAATTCCACCATCAAAAGTCAGATGGAGCATACACATGATCACATTTTTTGACCAAAAGCTCTCATCTGACTTTTGCTGGCGGAATTTCTGATCGTGTGTATGCGGCATAACTCTTTATTACCAATGCAATGGCACAGCACAGAAACCAACTTGGTCAAAATCACTAAAGAACTTCTGTTAGCTTTATCTTAGCTATTGGATCTTAGTTCTGTCTTTGATATTGTAGACCACCATCTTTTACCTTCTCACAACCTAGAACTAACATGGATCATTTGAGGATTTGCATCATTTAATTTACAGAACATGCCCACAATTTTGAAGATTTTTATTTTTTATTTTTTTTTATTGTGAAGCAAACAACAAATAGGACAAAATAACAGAAAAATTCAATGTGCATAACTATTAACCCCCTAAAGTCAATACTTTTGTAGAGCCACCTTTTGCGGCTATCACAGTTCCAAGTCACTTTTGATAAGCCTCTATGAGCTTGCCACATCTTACCACTGGGATTTTTGCCCATTCATCCTTGCAAAACTGCTTCAGCTCCTTCAAGTTGGATGTTTTGCACTTGTGAACATCAATCTTTAAGTCTGACCACAGATTTTCTATTGAATTGAGGTCTCGGCTTTGACTAGGCCATTCCAACACATTTACATGTTTCCCCTTAAACCACTCAACTGTTGCTTTATTCCTGCTGGGAGGTGAACCTCTGTCCTAGCCTCAAATCACACATGGAGTGGTACAGGTTTTGCTCAAGTCTATCCCCGTATTTAGCACATCCATCTTTCCCTCAACTCTGACCAGTTCCCCAGTCCTGACTGCTGAAAAACATTCCCACAGTATGATGCTGCCACCACCATGTTTCACTGTGAGGATGGTGTTCTTTGGGTGATGTGATGTGTTGAGTATGAGCCAGATTTGTAAGTTCGTTAGAGTTTGAACATTGCAAAGCCCTTAAGTAAGATGGGTGGCACAGAGGCTTGTGAAGGAGATCCACTGTAAGATTGATGAACCGTGCAGGGTGGACAAGACACTGGACTGGATGAGAAGCCCGGCCGGGGCTCTGACACCTTGATCCGGAAGTGGAGACTGGAGCAGAGTCTTGAGAAGGTGGCTGAGGGACAAACACAAAGATCAGGCAATACACAGAGGTCAAGTAATAGGGAAGTCCTTTAAGCAAGCCGAAGGTCAAACACAGGGATCAGGCAATAGAGAAGTCCTTTAAGCAAGCCGAGGGTCAAAGCGCTCAAGAAGGTTCAGGGTCAATCTGGGTCACAACAGACAGGCACAGGTACATAGAGCTTGGACAAGAACACAGGAAGCTGCAGCAATAAAAAAAAAAACAGCAATTAAACAAGGAGCTGAACGGCCCTTTATAGGCCCACCACGTTTCATCATGCACCCGTATGCGCCAGCCCATTGTATCGCGCACCCGCGTGTGCCGTAGTGCTACTCTGCCGTGCAGGTGCACATTAAAGTGCCGATACTAGCAAGTCCGGCTTCTGCCTTTTCCCTGACAATGGGAATGTTTGTATGTGGTTCAGTGAGAAACATAAGGATATGCGAAGGCCACAAGCTTGTAAGTTTGTTTGTTAATGGTGATACCTTTAATGTTGGAATGCATCCTCAGTCAACTTAACAAGGGCTCTAAAGTCAGCACAAAAATCAGGGGAGATAGAAGGGAAGGTTGTCTTGTCCCTTTGGATATGGAGAAGGCATTTGACAGGTGGCAATTGACCTTAACTTGTGCTGTGGGATTAGAGCATAAAGCTAGGATAAATTTGAGAAAATGTTCTTGTAATCCAATTGCTTTGAGATCTTCTGTCATGTATTCCCTGGCCACCCTGTCATATGCCTTCCCCACATTCAGGGATAAAAATAATCCCATCTTATCAAGGTCAATTAGCTTTGGGAGTGGAGGTAGTAGTCGATTAGCCAGAATTATTGCGTATAATTTAAGATCAACATTCAATAGTGATATTGGCCAGTAGTTAGCAACCACCAAGGTGTCTTTGCCTGGTTTAAGGATCACAGTTATTTGGGCTTTAAGCAAGTCCCAGGAAGATGGAGCATGGGAGGACAGAGAGTTTAATGCAAGAAGAAATCTGGGTAAGATTATGTCTGAATAGGTTTTATAGCAGCTCACCATCTGCCTATCTGGACCTGGGCTCTTCCCAGTTTTCAGTCGTTTAAGCGCTATCATGGCTTCCTCCATAGAAAGGAGAGGTTCTAGTTTTGTGGCTATCCCTTTTGTCAGGGGCTTAGGACTATAGTGTTGTAGAAAGTCAGTAATCATTGTGCATCTATTTTCATTGTCTGTAGGTTGCTCTAGGGAGGAAAGATTGTATAATTTAGGGTCATTTTTGCACAAATTGTTGTGCTATGTCTTCATTTGACCTCGCTATTTGACCTGTCGAATCAGTTGTATATACACGGCGGCTTTTTTAGATTGGAGAGCTCTCATCAATACTGTAGTTTTCCAGATTTGTTCCCAAACTCGTCAAACACTTTTTGAGATAGAATGTAATTGCAATTAGTTATCTTAACTGGTTCATCTAAAAGTTCAGTCCTGGCCTACAAACTATGGTGAAAATTGATGTTCTGATATACATTTCTTGAGGCCCTAGAATGTTAGGATAATACAACCCCCCAAATTACCCCTCTTTGGAAAGTAGACAGTCTGAGACATTTAGTAAGAGGCATGGCAAGTTTTTTGAAGTTGTCATTTTTTGGCACACTTTTTTTGAAAATAAAGAAATTGAATATATATATATTTTTTTCAAATTTGTATTTACATACTATCTCCAGTGCAATACAGAATCATTGTATGACTGATATGGCGGTGATCAGGGACACTGACTGGTGAAAGTATGGAAATATAAATAAATCATTTTTTATACATTTATTTTTTAGTTTTTACATACTTACATCAAAGTAGTTCAGTGTTGCCATAGTAACATGTTACTGTGCTAAGGGGGTGATCAGGGATTAATTTTTTATTTTTTAGACTTTGCTGTTACAAGATCATTGTAACAGAAGTGTTTTCAACTGCCATGATGGGGTTACATTTATGAATACATGACTAATAAATAATTTTTAAAAATTGCCCCTGTGCTCACACACAAAGGTGAATGCACACATCGGTCCCGCATGCATGCAAACAGCGATCACTTTACACATGTGAGATACCATGCTCAGTAATTCTAGCACCAAAAAACCCAACAAAAAACAAATAAAAAATAAAGGGACTGCATATAAATGGGTTACTAACATAACCCTATGGTCACTTGCCCACTCACTAATACAATCTGCCAAAAAAGAACCATGCAATTGAACCTCCGGGGCTTGAGTAGACCAGAATCAATTACTACTCAAAATCCAAATATTATGAAACAACCTTTATTAGTACAAAAAAAAATGACAAATAAAATATATAATCCACCACCATAAAATAAGACAACGTTGTCTTAGTTAAAATCTAGAACATCAGGTACATCTAGACATCAGGTGCACATTCATAGACCCTGAATGTTATAATGCATGCCACCCTCTTATGAAATCAGCATTAGGGACTGTATGTTGAATCCTCCCAAATAATTGTCCCAAAAGTGCCTCACAGGGCATGGTATACTACCAATTAAATGCCATAGGATGTGAAACCACATTCCTCATACTATCATTGACAACCATGGTACTGCACTTAATCACTTAGGCTATAACAGGACATTGGGACAGTCAGGTATAAATTGTACATCTACTGTAATCTCCAACAAAGTTATTCTAACCAATTTAGAAATTGTATAGAGCAGTTTAGGAGTGATGGAGCTAGCTATGGATGTAAGCAAGCTGTAGCACATTTCCAAGCACAGTTCAGCGATAAGAGGGAGGACAGTAAATGAATGATAAATGTTTATGCAGATAAGTCACTCTCATCCTCCATTAAGCAGAAAGCAAGCCAGCAAGATGTGTAGTATGTTTAGAGCAAGGAGAGTATGTAATTGCAGCAATTGGAATATGGTACATTTGTGCCCTTAGAGTACCTTCCACAGCAAAACTCTCACCATCTTCAAATGTAACCAACAGGATATGGCATAAAACAGGAAATGCAGAGGGAGGGAAGAAAAGCAGCATGGCAGTGCAGCAAGTTAGCAAGGAATGTCCTCCACAGTCTCTCTCTCTCTCAAACTCCAGCTACCATCAATCAGACACTTACATGGTTCTTAATCATGTGTGGAAGTGGTGCATCTGACACTTGTATGATCAATCCTTCCTACTGCTCGATATGGAGAAACCGATCCACGGTACATGTGGCCACACCACTCCATCAATGCACTTCCATGTACCTGGCCAAGATGGGAGGAGTCAGAGCATGACCAAGTGATGCCAGATGCACGTCTGCATGATGTCAACATGTTTCACTGGAAACCCAGCTTCGTCAGGATATCATCATGATGTAACTGCAGGAACATTTTGCATTTCATCGACTGTTCTCCGACCTATCACTTAATCACCTATCACTAATGTGCTACAGCTTGCACACATCTATGCTTATGGCAATCTATTTTTACTAAATAGGGATGGGCCAAACGGACCCCTGTTCGTTTGGTACCAGAACTTCCTAACACTGTGAAAGTTCTGACCCGAATAACGAACCCCATTAAGGCCAATGCTACCCTGAATGTTAAAAATCAAAAGTACCCATTTTAAAGGCTTATATGTAAGTCATTGGGCATACAATGGTTATAGGGGTCTGAGTCCTGCCCTGGGGGACATGTATCAATAAAAAAAAGTTTGTGAAAGACTTAATTTTTAAATTAGCAGTGATTTTTTGATTTTTAAAGTGAAAGCCTAAAAATGAAAAAATCCTTCCAATATAGTGCCTGGGGGTCTCCTTAGTCTACATGTAAAGCGGCAGATCTGTACCATGTCTAGAATCTGCTGCAGCAATAATTGCATTTATAAAGCCAAAAAAAAAAGTTTTCCTGCAAGCTGCTTTTATTTTGCACAGCAACAGCCAGTGTGTATGATGAGGCCACAATGTAGTACACTGGGAGCAAGATTGATTTTTTTGGATACTTTCTGGTATCACTTTGACTTTGTATAGAAGTAACGGGTGCGTAAAAATCGGTCTTTTCCACCGTAACCCTATAGAGGTAATCTTGATGAAAGCAAGAATTGGCCTTGCTGTAAAAAATTGCAATGATATGCATCTGTCAAAACATGTGCAGAAAAATGGTCTTTGGGTGTCGGTGGCGCCTTCCTACCGTAAACCTATAGAGGTACTCTTGATGAAAGCAAGAATTGGCATTGCTGTAAAAAAATTGCAATGATATGCACCTGTCAAACAGGTGTAGAAAAAGTGTTGGGGACACCTTCCCACCTTTAACCCTATAAAGGTGCTCTTGATGAAGGCAAAAAAATTGCAATGATATGCACCTGTCATTTGCTGAAAAATTGGTCTTTGGGTGTTAATTGTGCCCATGAAACCTATACCAAAAACATTCTTCCAGATGAAATGATTGAACACCCTCAAAGCTAGGCAGCCTCAAAGTCCTGCAGAGATTCCACATCCCAAAAAGACTTAATCAGTAACATCGGCCTCAGGGGCTTCATAGCTGGTAGTCCAAGACTGATTCATTTTTATAAAATTCAAACGGTCCACGGAGTCTGTGGACAGATGCATTCTATGATCAGTAATGAAACCTCCTGCAGCACCAAATGCCCATTCTGAAAGCACGCTGGATGCAGGACAGCCTAACAACTCAATAGCATACTGGGCAAGTTCTGGCCAGTGGTCTATTCTCATGACCCAGTAAGTCAGTGGATCATCAGCTGGAAAGCTCTCCATCTCTGTTTTGGCCCAGAGGTAATCGTCCACCATGTGATGCAGATGCTGCTGATGGGATGTGAAAGCTGACAGCGAGGACTAAAAAAATTCCGAAATGTCTCATTCGCTTTCTCCAATGCTCCTCTTTTGACCAACAGAAGACTCAAAACAACATTTTCCACAACACTGTAACCTACTGGAGTCAAGAAAAACATTCAATAAAATCCTCTTTAACGTGTTCTTAAGATATTTTATCTTCTGCATTCTCTGTGAGGATGGGATGAGTTCTGAGACCTTCCCCTTATAACGGTGGTCAAGGAGGGTTGCCAACCAGTAATCATCCTTTTCCTTTATGCCACGTATTCTTGGGTCCTTTTGCAGCCTTTGAAGCATGAGGTTGCCCATGTGCCTCAAATTTGCAGAGGCTTTAGAAGCAGACTCCTCTGGGTCACCCAGGATGACAGCATCTGGAACTTCCTCCTTGGCAATTCATCGCTTACTGATTGACGCATGTCTTACTCTTCTTCGAAGCCTATGAAAGTGCCAGAATCCTCTTCCTCTTACTACTCCCATCTCTCCTCCTGTGTGTTCTGTAACATAGGAATGATGGTGTCTGGATAAAGTGGGCCTTGAAAGGAAAGGATGTCCTCCTCTTCCTCCTACTGCTCTGCCTCCAGTGCCCTGTCCATAATGCCACACAGAGTCTGCTCCAGCAGGAACACAACAGGGATTGTGTCACTGATGCATGTACTGTCACGGCTCACCATCCTTGTTGCCTCCTCAAATGGTGACAATACAGTGTATGCATCCTTAATGATCAGCCATTGGCATGGGGAAAAAGGCTGAGGTGTCCAGAGCATGTCGTTGTGCCATATTCGCACAGGTACTCGCTGACGGCCCTCTGCTGCATGTATAGCCGCTGAAGCATTGACAAAGTTGAGTTCCACCTGGTGGGCATGTCCCAAATTAGGCAGTTTAAGGGTAGGAGGATTTCCCGATGAATTTCAGCCAACCAAGCACTGACTGTGTATGACCGCCTGAAATGGCTAGACTCTTTTGGCCTGCTTTAGCACATCTTGCAACCCTGGGTACGTATTTAGGAAATGCTGCACCACCAAATTGAGGACATGTGCCAGGCATTGCACATGTGTCAACTTTCCCTGTCTAAGGGCAGACAGTAGGTTTGAGCCATTATCACTCACCACCATTCCTGGCTCCAGCTGGCATGGTGTGAACCACCTCTGGGCCTGTCCCTGCAGAGCTGCAAGAATCTCTGGCTGTTGAACTCTTAGGGGGTACCTGATGTTCATAGGACAATTGTGCAGAGGAGGGCATGGAGGTGGCGGAGGAGGAGGAGGGGGTAGAGCTCACAGGTCTGGCATCATCACCACCAGCTTTATGGAGACGTAGGGGCACAACAAGTTGCAGCACCGAGCCCTGTCCTGCATCCTTTCAAGTTGCAAGCAGCATTACCCAGTGTGATGTGAATTAAATATATCATCTCTGTCCATGCTTGCTGGACCACGTGTCAGCATTAAAGCGGGAGTCCACCGGGACTCCGCGTTTTTTTTTTTTTTTTAAAGCCAGCAGCTACAAATACTGCAGCTGCTGACTTTTAAAATAGTGACACTTACCTGTCCAGCGTGCCCGCGATGTCGGCACCCGAAGCCGATCTCTAGGTCGCCTGTCGGGTCCTGCCGCCGCCATCTTGGGTATGGGAATCAGGAAATGGAGCCTTTCGGCTTCATTTCCCGGTTCCCTACTGCACATGCGCGAATCGCGCTGCGCAATAAGGACGCTCCCCGCTGCCTCTGGGATCTTTGTGTTTCCCAGCAGGCAGCGGGGCACTTGCGGGAAGGGGCGGGCACTTGCGGAAAGGGGCGTACGTTACGCCCCTTTCCGCAGAGAGCTATCCCGGGAAGTGGGTGCAGTTACCTGGATTATCCAGGTAACTGCACCCCCCTCCCCCCTGAAAGGTGCCGATTGTGGCACCGGAGGGGGGGGGGGGTTCCGATGAGCGGAAGGTCCACTTTAGGGTGGACCTCCGCTTTAAGGTGGATTTTATGGCTGACTGCCTTGCCCAATGATGCCAGAAAATTCCCTTCCACGTGATGGTAGATGGTAGAGAGATGGAAAAGCCTTACGTGAAAAGTAGCAGCGACTGGGAACCTGCCATTGTGGTACAGCATATTGTGTGAATTCATGGAAGAGGGCAGAATCCACCAGGCTGAAAGACAGAAGTTGAAGAGCCAACAGCTTTGACAAGCTTGCATTTAGACGCTGAGCATGTGGGTGGCAGGGACTGTATTTTTTTCCACTGCAGCAGATGGGGCAGAGAAATTTGCTGGCTACAGTCTACAGTTGGTGGTGTGCTGCTGGCAGATGTGCTGCTAGGACCTGGGACACCCTGTGCTATACCATCTTCCCTGTCAGTGGAGGCTGCTGGGAGGTAATGATTCGGTATAGAAGGGGCAGACTGAAGTGGGTAAGGAGGAGGAGGAGGGACAGATTTGTGCCCCTTTATTGTGGCTTTTAGGTGCTCTTGACAACGGGATGAGTGGTTAGACGTTAAATGCTTATTAAGTGGTACCCAAATGGTTGGTGTTTTTGCCATGTTTGATGTGCCTGAGATACAGTTTGCAGATAGCAACAGTGTGATCTGCTGCAGATGTGCTGAAAAAGGCCCAGACAGCTGAGCTTTGGGGAGTGGGCTGGGAGATAACAGCTGCAGAATGTGAAGGAATAGGGTGGCTGCTCTCTACTGTTTCTTGATGTCGGCCTCCTTGGGGTTGTGCCGCCTCACCTTCAGTTTCCATCTCCTCCAACTTCATCATTACCACTGGAGATAACTTGGCAATGCGCTGCAGCTTGGGGAACATGAATGTCAATTTGTCTACCAGTGTTCCTCCCTCTCTCTAGGCTTATGTTCCTGTCATCCTCAGAACCAACATCTGAATCCAATAATGGCTGGGTATCATCAAAGTGCAAGTGGCTGACACTGGTGAAATAACTCAGCTGACTTCTCAATGGCTAATGTTGGGGCTAAGGCAGGAATAGATGTGGGCAAGGAGGCAGGTTTTTCCACTCTAGCAACTGCAGGAGACTGCACACTTGTCTCTGCTTGCCTGACAGAGGATGAGGAGGATGAGGAAAGTTTGGAAAGCCAGTTCTACCACCACCTCTGCATGCTGTGGCTGGTTAGCATGGGCAAACTCACTAAACAGAGGAAATTATGCCGTGCCTGTGGACTGACAACCATGTCCACCTTTGCCTGTGGACACATTTGTTTCTAGCCCCCTTACAGTGCCAAGGTAACGTCTGCCTCTCCTTGTTGTCCTCCCAGACATTATTGGGAGGGAGGGGGCGGTGCTTATAAGCAAATGTAAAGAAGAAGTTTAAATATGTACATAGATACACTTTAATCAATGTAAAGAGGTGTTTGGTGCACTTTAATTTGAGTACTCACACTACACAGACACACTCCACAGATACACTATAATATATTGCAATATAATGCACCAAACGTACAGTGACACACACACAGTACTATATAGCATTAAACTGGCAGTAATGCACACAAAAGTAAATGGTATTGAACTGGCAGTAACAAACTATATGGCATTAAACTGGCAGTAATGCACACAGAACTATATGGCGTTAAACTGGCAGTAACGCACAAAACTATATGGTGTTAAACTGGCAGTAACACACACAGAACTATATGTTGTTAAACTGGCAGTAATGCACACAAAACTATATGGCATTAAACTGGCAGATGGGTGATGGTCCTCCTCACTACAATCACACTATCTCTAGACTGAGACTAAACCAATATTCTACACTGACAATTGAAGCAAAATAGCACAGTATGGCACACTAACTAACTAATAGCACTAAATAGAGCCTGGTTCTATCTCTCTCCATGCCAAAATCCCACTGAAAATGGCTGCCATTGAAAGAATAATTTTATACTGTGGGGCAGGATTGGATAAAGTCACAATGACAGAGTCCAATCATGACTCCGACAGTAATCTGTGCCCTGATTGACTGAAGCTTTCACTGCTTCAGCCAATCAGGGCTTGCGATGCAATGTTCAGCGCCCCGCAATGCATTGTGGTTGGTTGGGGGGGGCGAGCAAATGGTCGAACAATGAAAGTTTGGCCCAAACTTATGCTCGGGTCAAACCGTTTACCCATCCCCACTCCTGAACTGCTCTATACGCTTCCTAGATGGGTTGGAAATACCTTGCTGGAGATTAGATGTGTAATTTATACCCGGCTGTCCCAATGTGCCATTAAAGCTTAAGTTATTAAGTCTAATACTATTGTTGCCAATGGTAGTATGAGAAATGGGGTTTTACAATTTATGGCATTTAATTGGTGGTATACCATGGGCTTGTAATGTCACTTATGGGACAATTGTTTGAGAGGATTCGCAATACTGTCCTTAATGCTGATTTCATAAGAGGATGGCATGCATTATAACGTTTGGGGAGTATGAATGTGCATATGACATCTAGATGTATCCTTTTGTACTAAGACAACATTGTCTTTTTTATGGTGGTGGAAAGTGGTTCTAATTTTTTTTTTTTTTGTGATTATTTTGTATACTAATAAAGGTTTTTCCATATCATTTGGACTTCGAATAGTAATTAATTCTGGTCTACTCAAGCCCCGGAGGTTCAGTAGCATGGTCTTTTCCTGGCAGATTGTCTCTTTGTCTGCCAATCTTTGTATATGCTGTAATTCTAGCACCAGACCTCCTGTGTAAATCTAAAGTAGTAACCTGTAAAGGCATTTAAAGCATCGCCTATGGATAGTAAAATTAACATAATTTGTGGCCATTGTACGGGCGTGCACAATTTTAAAGCATGACATACTTTGTATCTATTTACTTGGCATACCATCATATTTTATCTTACCAAACAATTAGGTATTATATTGTGTTTTTGTGCATTAACCACTTAAGCTCCGGACCATTTGGCTAACAAAAGACCAGAGCGTTTTTTTTTTGAGATTCGGCACTGAATCACTTTAACTGACAATTGCACGATCGAGCGACGTTACTCCCAAACAAAATTGATGTACTTTTTTCCCCACAAATAGAGCTTTCTTTTGTTGGTATTTGATCACCTCTGTGTTTTTTATTTTTTGCGCTATAGACAAATAACATAGCGCCAATTTTGAAAAAAAAACGCATTATTTTTAACTTTTTGTTATAATAAATATCCCGCAAAAATATATATAAAAAAAACATTTTTTTCCTCAGTTTAGGCCGATGTGTATTCTTCTACAAATTTTTGATCAAAAAAACACAATGAGCGTTTATTGACTGGTTTGCGCAAAATTTATAGCGTCTACGAAATAGGGTATAATTTTATGGCATTTTTATTAATATTTTTTTTTACTAAATGCCATTAAACTGGCAGTAACACACACAGAACTATATGGTGTTAAACTGGCAGTAACGAACACAAAACTATATAGCATTAACCTGGCAGTAACGCACACAGACGTAAATGGCGCTAAACTAGCAATAACACAATCAAATAGACTGTGTTCACAACAAAAGACTCATAATGCTTCATAGAAAATATGTTGGGGTGTTTGTTTTCCAAAATGGGGTCATTTTGTGGGTACTCCAGGGCCTTCAAAAATGTGATAGGTCTTATTAGAGGTGTAATTTATGCTCCTAGAATGCCTGATGGTGCTCCCTGCATATCTGACTCCTTTATATGGCAAGGCTGTGTAAAAGTCTCACACATGTGGTATTGCCATACTCTGGAGGAGTAGTAGAATATATTTTGGGGTGTCATTGTTGCTATATACATGCTTTGAGTTAGAAATATCTTATAAACTGACCCCTCTGTATAAAAACAATACGTTTTAATTTTCTTTTCATGTTTTCTGAAGACTTGTGGAAAAAAAATAACCATTCAAAAGACTCATTATGCCTCATAGGATAGACATTGGGGTGTTTCCTTTCCAAAATGGGACCATTTTGTGGATAATTCCATTGTCCTGGTGCTCCAGGACCTTAAAAAACATAATAGGTCGTTAGGAAATTAGAGGTGTAATTTATGCTCCTAGAACACCTGATGCTGCTCCCTGCATGTTGGACCTCTGTTTGGCCAGGCTGTCTAAAAGTCACATACGAGTGGTATCGCCATGCTCAATAGAAGAATGTATTTTGGGGTGTAATTGGAAGTATGCCTATGCTGTGTGTGAGAAATAACGTGTTATTATGACAATTTTGTGAAAAAAAAGGTTTAATTTTAAGAATTGTGGAAAAAAATTACAACTTCAAAAAACTCACCATGCCTCTTACTAAAAACCCTTGACTGTCTACTTTTCAAAAAAGGGTCATTTGGGGGAGGTATTGGTACTTTCCTGACATTTTAGTGCCTTAAGAAATGAGATAGGCCATCAGTGCATCAGGTTTGTCATGTGTAATCAATTTTCAATGATGTGCACCATAGCTTGTAGACTCTATAACTTTCACAGAGACAAAATAATATCCACAAATTTGGGTTCTTTTTACCAAAGAGATGTAGCAGTATAAATGTTGGCCCAAATTTATGACCAAAAATTTATTATTTGCAAAATTTTATCATAGAAAGTAAAAAAAAAAAATGTTTTCCAAATTTTCGCTCTTTTTTCACTTGTGTCACAAACAAAAAACTGTGGTGATTAAATACCATCAAAAGAAAGCTCTATTTGTATAAAAAAAAAAATGATAAAAATAATTGTTTGGGTACAGTGTTGCATGCCTGATTAATTGGTATTCAAATTGTGAGCGTGCTGAAAGCTCAAAATTGGTCTAGGCAGGAAGGATGTATAAGTGCCCTGTATTGAAGTGGTTACCAGAATGTACAGCAAAGCATATTTTGCATGTTGCTGTATTGCAGTGCCATTCATTCATTCATTTGTACCTGGTTTCCAATGAACCAGAACATGCAGTATTGCATGCTGTGTTACGTTGCTAGAAATGAATACTCTCCAATTCTTTGGTCAGTCCCAAGAGCATAAAAATCAACTCAGCCTAAAGCAATGTACTAATTAAGAAAGACCTGTGGAAACACCTGAGAAAAATCAAGATTATGTTTTAACCTCAACATAATTAGAATGTATTTATATTTTACTGTTAAGGTATAGCAATGTTTTCAACAAGCCCTCAAGGACCACTAGCAGGTCATGTTTAATCTGTTCACAGAATTACAACTAAAATTATTTGTGCATTTCTCTTAAAAAGCAACTAATTACCACAGATGTGTAAGCGCCTGAAGGTCTAAAAAAATATAACCTATTAGTCACCCTGGAGAGTTTGGCAATGCTATGTGATAATACAGTCTAAAGACATTTTAAGAAAAAATAAGTCAAAATACTATGCTATGCTGCCTCTCTAGAGTAGGTGCACAGAGATAGGCATAATTTATATTGTATTTCCCCTCCCATGTTAACATACCATATTGTATAGACATTTTAAGTTTAAAGAAATCACTAGGTCACATGATTGCAGACATTTCGTTGATGCCCAGGTTTGCGTGTGTTACTTGTTCCTGTGTTACAGCAGAACTTTGAACAAAACACAAATTGTGTTATATTATCTGGACTGTAAGCATGATTAACACATGTCCAGTCTCTATGCTAATGTGCATTTCATTGTTAAAAAGAAAATATCCAATAATATTGCCAGCGGAACTGTTGCAGATGCACTGAAAAGGTGACAATGCTTCTCTGTGTTATGTAACATTTAAATCTACATTGGTACTTGATGATGCAAGCATTAAGTGTGGATAAGTGCAATGTCAATGTTGGTTGATAAGCCGTCAGTATGTCAGTCAGTAGCTGGCCATGCCTATATCCATCCACTGGCAGCAAGTCAGTGTCGATATTCCCAGTGCTCAGTGGGAAATGTAATTTATGCAGGGCTCTGCAAAACATAGGGATATAACACACAAACCCTACTGATACCAGCTCATCTTTCCCTTCTGGCGTCTTGCAGCAGGCGCATGTGAGACAGATTTCTAGGAGGTTATAACTAGGCAAGCTAAAGAAGACTGGCAATCGACCCAATTTATAACTAGCTTATAGAGAAATGTGCACATGGAAGGGCTTTTTACAGGGTAAACAAAACAAATGTATTTCCCAGCACACTTACCAGCAAGCCAGCAAAAAACAAAACAAAAAAATACATTGTTTAACTGCTTGCTGACCGCCGGCTGTCAAATGACAGCCAGGCGGCGTGGCTCTTGTGGCGGGAGGCCGTCATATGATGTCCTCTCATTTAAACAGGGAATGCGTGCGATCATGTGCGCATCCCTGTTCCTTCGGTGGAGGCGTGTCATGGAGACACCGCTTGCCACCGAGGGGGATGAACAGCCATTGGGTTTGGCTTTTTACCACGTGATTGGCCGTGATGAAGTCACGGGCGATCAGATGGTTACACCCCCACTGTGCACGGTGTGTGTGCGCGATTGCGCTGCGTGCGCATGTCGGTGGCATTGTGTTCCCAGGAACACTGCTCATCACCGATGCTGGTAAACAGCCATTGGCCGGCTGTTTACTCACGTGATCGGCTGTGATTGTTTCACAGCCGATCACTAAATGTAAACAAACCGCGGTGACAAGATGTTACCGGGTTCTTCTCCTCACACACCAACTGTGTGTGAGGAGGAGATTGCGGTAACATCTCGTTACCGCTTACAGTGTACACACCAATCACACTGATTGCCTCCCCAATAAAGAGGACCTGTCACCACCCATCATAGTACCTGTCACTCACAGTCCATCAGAGTACCCGAGTACCTGTCACAGTCCATCAGAGTACCTGTCACAGCCCATCAGAGTAACCGAGTACCTGTCACAGCCCATCAGAGTACCCGAGTACCTGTCCCAGTCCATCTGACTACCCGAGTAGCTGTCACAGTTCATCTGAGTACCTGTCAAAGTCCATATGAGTACCTGAATACCTGTCATAGTTCATCTGAGTACCTGAGTACCTGTCAGTCAATCTGAGTACCTGTGTACCTGTCACAATTCATATGAGTACCCGAGTACCTGTCACCAGGCCATCAGGGTACTCGAGTACCTGTCACCAGGCCATAAAACTATAAGGATACATCTTTGAGAGTATGGCTGCCCTCTTAGGTAGGATTTGGGAGCTGAAAAAGAGAATACAATCCATAGTTGAAATTGTGCATTGTACTCACATTGCAGACTGTGTTGGTTGGTTCCTCCTCTGTGCACTTGGTCCGAGAGAGGATCCGGTGGAATTGGATATGGCATCCTCTGGTATTGTTGTAGTATACTGTATATTCTCCTGTATTTATCATCATCCAAAATCGTCTAGAAAAAAGGTGGTAAAAAGCTAAGAATGGAAAAGAAAACAGTGAAACTTAGATAACAGTACAAAACACCTGGTGTATCAAGAAAGAGAGGTGCAGGGCACCTAATTGCAGCTGCAAACTGCTGGCATATAATGGGGGATTAGTCCGACCATGCAGTCCTTGGCACTATTCACCCAGGGATTGAGAAGTTAAGTGTTGACCATCTGGCCCCCTTCACAAATGAGATTTCGCATTTTTAGCAGTAACTTCTTTCCATGCCCGATCAACCTGCCTTGGTGTACTGGTAGTGGGGCTTACCAAGTCTGTCTCAGGGAGAATGTTCCATTCTTTTAAAAGCCAACCCCATTATCAAGGGAGGTGATCGTGTAGGTGTGGTTCTCTCTGGTCACAGTCAGTTTTGCAGGATAACCCCATCTGTATGTGATTTTATGATTTTGCAGCACTTTAGTCACTGTATTCAGATTCCTCCTTTTTTGTAGCGTATATTGCGACAAGTCAGCAAAATGTTTTAACTTTTGGTACTGTGGAGGGATTTGGTCTTGCTTCCTCATGCATGACATGAGATTTTCTTTTACATGCAAGAATTGTAAGCGGAGAAGCACATCTCTGGGAATATGGTCAGATAGATGTAATGGCTTGGGTAAGTGATGGATCCTATCAATAGTGACATCCAAGTCAGTGAGATCTGGAATGAGATTTTTGAAAAGTGTTACTGCATAGGGGCCTAGGTCAGATTGTTGCACCGACTCGAGGATCTCACTTATTTCCAGGTTGTTTCTGCTCGACCTGTCCTCAATGTCAGCTAACTTTGCCTTGATCCACCCATTCTCACTTTCTTTCTCATCATATGCATCAACCAGATCATTGATGGTATCTATGTACTCTCCCTTTTTATCTGATCCCCCCTGTCTCCCATGGCTCGTATGCCTCTGTTAAATTTGTGCATGCAGGAGGCCATATCTGACTGAATTGTACTCCTTAGGGACAAGAGCATGTCATTTATTATAGTAGCTAGTACAGGCTGATTCTGTGTGGGGAAAGATTCTATTGATTCAGACATGTCTCTTATGTCTTCCCCTGAGTCTGGTGCTGGGCTAGCTGCCGGGCTCAATCCATTGTCATCCAGCCTGGGCCTGGACTTGGCAGGGCTATTGGATGATGGAGAGGGTGGATAGGAGTGTTGGGAATCAAGTGAGCTGACTATTGAGAAGTGATTACTCTTTCTAGCTGCCTTTTTGAGTAATGAGGCTGCCGAAGTAGTGTGGGCCTTGGCGCCATCTTTCCTACCTCCATTAACCTTCATGGAATAAAAGTCTGTCAGGCACTGTGGGCGTCTTTCATTGCGCCGCTTATTAGGCATAATCCCAGAGGTTGTCCGGTCTAATCCGCTGCTAAATGGTGTGGAAAGGGTGTCCAGATGGTCCATTATAAGCCGCTGAGTCCCTGTGTCTGCGGAGCTCCGGTTCTATATGACCATCCGGCTCTCCTGCAGGCCACGCCCCCCGTTTTCAAGGAATTTATTAACAATATCCTCCGAGATTTGTTGCAGTAATGTGTGTTGGTTTATCTTGATGATGTCCTCATATTTTCCAAGTCCCTGGAGAACCATCATACAGATATCTGTCGCGTGCTTCAGAAACTAAGAGAGAACAATCTCTATTGTAAACTGGAGAAGTGGAAGTTCCATCGTAAACCGGTTAAATTCCTGGGTTATGTCATTTCCACTGCCGGTTTTTCGATGGACCCAGAGAAACTTTTGGAAGTTCTACAGTGGCCCTGACCTGTGAGTTTGCAGCGTTTCCTTGGCTTTGCCAACTACTATCGGAAGTTTATTCATAACTTCTTTTCTCTGGTCAAGCCCCTGACTGATATGACCAGAAAATACGGTAAAAAATACGGTAACCCACGGAGTTGGTCTCCAGAGTCCATTAAGGCCTTTGAGACTCTCAAATCTGCCTTTGTTTCTGCTCCTGTGTTGGCACATCCTGATCCTACGTTACCTTTTATCCTTGAGGTTGATGCTTCTGAGACTGGTGTTGGCGCCCTTCTGTCTCAACATCCTACCTCTGAGAGTGCTAGGCATCCTTGTGGCTACTTTTCCAAGAAATTGTCACCTGTGGAGTGCAAATCTGAGATTGGTGACAGAGAGTTGTTGGAGATCATTTTAGCCTTGAAGGAATGGAGACATCTCCTCGAAGGTACCACTGTGCTGGTTCTCATTCTTACTGACCATAAGAATCTTACATTCTTGTCTGAGGCAAAACGCCTCTTTCCCAGAAGGGCGCGATGGGCTCTTTTCTTGTCAAGTTTCAATTACATTGTCTGGTTTTTACTCTGTACTAAGAAGGGCTGACACCTTGTCACGACAATTTTCCTCCTCAATTTGGAGTCGGTTTCAGTTCCTGTGATTCCTCCTGATCCTATTCTGGCTACGGTTTGCACCAGTCTCACTTCTCCTTTGGGTGACACAATTCTTGCTTCTCAGGTCCATGCTCTTCCTAAAAAACCTTATGATCGCTGCTTTGTCCCAGAGAGTCTCTGTACTGCCATGCTTCAGACTTGCCATTCTCCCAAGGCTGCTGGCCACCCTGGGAAGAATCAACTCTTTTGGGCCATTTCCTAACAATTCTGGTGGCCTAGTCTACGTGCTGATGTAACTACCTTCGTAGCTGCTTGTTCCATGTGTGCCTAGAGTACGACTCCATGACACCTTCCAGTGGGTCTCCTACAACCCATACCCAATGGAGAGAGGCCCTGGACCTATGGTCTATGGATTTCATTGTGGAGTTACTCAACTCCCAGGGCAACACAGTTATCCTTATGGTGGTTGACTGGTTCTCAAAGATTTGTCATTGTATTTTACTTAAGAAAATGCCCACTTCTTAGGAGCTGGCTTCCATTTTTGCTCGGGAGATTTTTCACTTACATGGGCTACCCAAGGTGATTGTCTCGGATAGGGGTAGTTGGTTTGTATCCCATTTCTGGTGAGCCTTTTGTGCACAGTTGTGAATCCCTCTTGCTTTCTCCTCTGCTTATCACCCGCAGTCTAATGGGGCTGCAGAGAGAGCCAATCAGTCCTTAGAACAATTTCTACCTTGCTATATTTTTGACCATCACAACAACTGGTCAGAACTATTACCATGGGCAGAGTTTGCTCACAATAGTGCCTTGAATTCTGCTTCCCGATTGTCCCTGTTTATGGCGAACTATGGTTTCAAACCTTCCATGTTGCCTGACTCATTTGTTCCACAGAGTATTCCTGCGTTAGAGGAGCATCTCCATGGTCTTTGTTCCACTTGGGGACAAGTCTAGGAGGCCTTGCAACATGCTAATGATAAATACAGACTCCATGCTGACCACAGACGCCTGCCTGCGCGTTCCTATCAGGTTAGGGACAGGGTCTGGCTGTCATCTCGCAACCTCTGACTTTGTGTTCCCTCACTGAAGTTCGCACCTCAGTTTATTGGGCTTTTCCGTGTTCTTCGCAGGTTTAACCCAGTGACCTTCCTTCTATTATGTGTATTTCAAATGTATGTCACATCTCCTTATTAAAACCTTTGGTCTGGGGGGCGTGGCTTGGATGGCCTCCGGAGCGGACGTGTTCTTCTAAAGCTCCCGCAAGGCCTGCCTGCACATCACGGATTGACACAGCTCCTGCCTCTCACTATGGGCAAACCCCGCAAGGACAAGTCGGCGGGATCCCTGGGACACTCCGCCAGGGTCTCCTCCGCTCCGCCGCCGCTCATCACGGAGTACTTTAACTCCGACCCGCCGGCAGGCTCCGATGCGGCCAACATGGCGCCGACGTCACCATCGCCACCACGGGACCGCCCGGCGGACGTCTCCTCGCCTCCACCGCGGGATGCATCGGGCCACAGGTACGCCCCACAGGGGGATTTTACTGCAGGACATGCCTCGCTCTCCCCCCCGGCCCCCCGGATGGATTCTCTGCCACCGTTGCTGGATGTGGGGTGGGGGGTTTGTCACAGCCGTTCCCCCCCCGATGGACTCCCTGTCACCCCTCCAGACGCCTGGGGGTAAGCCGTCCTCCCCCTCTCCCTCCTGGGACTCATCCATCCCTGATTGGGATCCCTCCTCTCTGCCACAAAGGCCTCCTTCCCCCTCCAGGAGAGCTTATTCACAGGCCCTGGTCCATCCCTCGGCTCCACGGTCCACGGAGCCTCTGGAGACCTCTCTCTTACCTACTGGAGCTCAGGGTACCTCCAAGGGAGCCATGCATCCAGCTGGCACCCCCTCCCGTGCGCCCCAGGCTGGTAGCCCCCTCCCAACCATCCCCCCGGCTCCCATCCGGGATTCCAACCCTCAGGCTGTACTGGACTCTAATCCTGAACCCGAGGCGTGCTCATCTTGGCGAGATTATGTTCGTTGCATGCCGACGAAACAGGACTTCCGTATGCTTCCGTATGCTTATCCAAGAAGTCCGCGAGACCTGCAGATCCGAGATTAGTATCCTCCGTACTGACCTCCACCACCTATCCGCTAAAGTCACATCTTTGGAAGAGGAGGTGGATGATACCAAGACCGAAATCTCACAAATACACGAGCGCCTGACCGCACAGGCCGCCACCCTCAGGGACTTCCAACGCCACCTTGAAGACCTTGATAACCGGGGCAGGCAAAACAACATCAGGATCCGAGGCCTCCCGGAGGCCACCCAGGATGAGGACCTCCCCGTGACCCTGCAAGCTATCTTTAACAATATTCTGGGCCGCCCGGAACATTTTAAAGTTAAACTGGATCGTGCCCATCGGGCCCTTCGCCCTCGCGGCCCCGGGACCAGACCAAGGGATGTGATCTGCAGGGTCCACAACTACACCCTCAAGGAGGATATTATGAGGAAAGCCCGCAACATGCGCACCATTGACTTTGATGGAGCCCCTCTGCAACTTTTCCCGGACTTGTCCTGGCTAACCCTTCAGCAGCGACGATCCCTGCAACCGCTCCTTACCTCCCTGAGAGAACAGGATTTCCGGTACCACTGGGGCTTCCCCTTTAGCCTTACTGCAAAGCGGGATGGCCGATCTACCACATTGCGATACCCTGAAGACCTCCAGTCCTTCTGCAAAGCCCTGGATATCCCAGTTCCGCCTACTCCAGGCTGGGATCCTCTGCCGGCCCCCCCTCCTCGTCCGGAACCCTGGATCCAAGTGCCGGGGAGAAGATGCCCGAGGGGCCCCCCCCCCAGCAGGCACTCTCCCTCCATAGAACACCCAGAGATGACTTCCTGCCCATCCGGGAGCCCCCTCTATATGAGTCAGCTTGTTTATTTAGGGCCCAGTTCATGCACTTTGTTTCATGGCCCCTTTGCCAGTGTTTGCTGCCCTCCCTCCACCCTACAGCTTGGACTTTGCTGATGAGACTTTCCTGGGGAGACGACCCGCTATGGACTATATCTAGCATGGGACTGGTGGACTGGCTGCTTTCTCCCCCCCCCCTGCCTACCCTTCCCCACCCCTCTTCTCTTCCCCCTTTCTCCTACCCTACCTCTCCCCCCCTTTTTTTTTTTCTTTTTATCTGTTTTCTCTCTCCCGCCCTCCTCCTCCCTGTGTCGCCCACCCCCCCCCCCCTTGGGTTCATGGTCTCGTCGGCTGGTTTCAACTTATGCTGGATTTTACTCTTGTTGTTTTTCTCCCTACAGGTTCCTCAGTTTTTGTTTTCTACTCTTGCTCTTTCCGAGCCCAACCCTGGCAATGGATGCAGACTCCCCATATGATATGTGCGGGTTTCTACCCCTTTCTTTGTGTTGTTTTTATAGATAGGCTTGTGATGCAGGCAGGCCTTGGAGCGGATCGCCTCCGCCCTGAGTCTACCTTCCTCCCCCCCGGGGGCTCTCCGGACGGTTCCCCGCTCTGGTCTCTTTCGTGGGGACTTTTTTGCCCCTCCTGTTGGGGGGGGCCCTCCTGAGATCCCCAACCTGCCGCCTTTTTTAGGCGGGTTATATTGCATTGGTACTATTAATATTGTGATGTTGTTAATGTTTTTCTTTTTGTGCCTCCTTTCTTTCTCTTCTCCCTGCTCTCCTCTTCTCACTCTTTTCATCTCCCCCCAAACGGACGCCTCCTGCCTCTGGAGCTCAGGTTTCAATTCCGAGACCGCAACTCTTCGACCTCTGCTTGTGCCGAGGGTGCATTCAACGGCCCCTGGGAGCGCTTGGACCTCCCTGAGTCTGTCAGGTAAGCTACCTCCTCCCCCTGCAACACACCCACCATGATTGACATACTATCACTTAATGTGAAGGGCCTAAATTCCAATGTTAAACGGAGCCTGGCGCTGCGAGAGTTTAAGCGCTCTGCAGCTGACATTATTTTTCTTCAAGAGACGCATCTGGCCAAGACGGGCACAATGGCTTTTGCCCTCAAGTCTTACCCGCAAATATACCTGGCCTCTAATCCTCGCAAGCGGGCGGGGGTGGCCATTCTCTTTAAACAGGGCGCCCCCTTCCGGTTGAAATCCCTAATCTCGGACCCGCTCGGGCACTACCTTATCCTTAGAGGCGTTTGGAACGGTGCGGATGTTACGCTTTGTAACGTCTACGCTCCGAATGTTAACCAGATCCCTTTTCTGACTAAGGTGTACAAACGGCTGTTTGAAGCGCCCCACCAGTATCTGATTATTGGAGGGGACTTCAACATGGCTTACTCCCCCGGTCTAGACAAACACTCCCTGGGAGGCGGGAATCCACCCCGGAATGTTGCTAGAAACTCTACCCTTTTTCGCCAACTGACCAGGAAACACGCCCTCTTTGACGCCTGGTGCACCAGGTATCCATCAGCGAAGCAATTCACCTTCTATTCCCACCCCCATAAGTCCCACTCGCGACTGGACTATTTCTTTGTTAATGCCCCAACCTTGAGGGCCTGTACGGACTCACACATTCAAGCCATATCATGGTCGGACCATGCTCCCATCAAACTCTCCCTTGCACTCTCCCCGGGCACTTTTCGTACATGTAACTGGCGCTTGAATGACTTCTTGCTTAAATACGGCCCGACCAGAGTGGAACTGGAGTGAACATTGGAATTATATTTTGCTGAGAATGGCTCCTCTGGGGTTTCCACTTCTTCTCTCTGGGAGGCCCACAAGGCAGTCCTTCGGGGCCAGTGCATATCCCTCTCCTCTGCCTTGAAGAGAAACGCCAATGCCGCCCGTAGAGCGCTCCTGGATAGACTCTCGAGTCTGGAAGCGAGGCTGCTCACCTCCCCATCACTGGCCACTCTTAGGGAGCTTATCAGCGTTCGGGCTGGGCTGAAGGACATAGACGTCGGTAAGGTAGAGAAGGCCCTCCTTCGGCTTCGGCAAACATATTATGACAAGGCCAACAAGCTGCACACACTCTTAGCCCGACAACTTCGCGAGCGGGCGGCGACTTCGTCACCTGCCCTCCTTAAAGACGCCAAAGGCATTCTCCAGTCCCATCCCGCTAACATCGCCCAAATATTTCATGACTATTACTCCGTTCTCTACAACGACCCGAGTGTCCCACATACCCCTCCCTCATCTGATCTTTCCCGCGATATCGACTCCTACCTGAGAGACTGTGACCTCCCTGTCCTCACACCTGCGGCTCTTGAGACCCTTAACTCCCCAATCACGGCAGAGGAGATCGGGGACGTGGTGAAATCTCTACCCAATGACAAAGCTCCGGGCCCGGACGGCTTTGCGTACCGGTACTACAAGACTTTTCTACCACATTTACTGCCCCATATGATGACCTTGTTCAACTCGTTCCTCTCATCCACACCTGTCCCAAGGGACATGCAGGCCTCCTATCTTACGCTCATTCCTAAGGTGGGCAAGGACCACACCCTCCCGTCTAATTACAGACCGATAGCACTCCTCAATACTGATCTAAAGATATTTACGAAAACGCTAGCGGGCAGATTAAATACTCTTCTGCCGTCCCTCATACACAGGGATCAAGTGGGCTTTGTTCCCCTTCGCCAAGCTGGGGATAACACAAGGAGGGTCATCGATCTAGTGGATGTTGCGAACAAGGCCAAGATGCAGGCCTTACTGCTCAGTTTGGATGTGGAAAAGGCCTTCGATAGGCTGAGCTGGCCTTTCTTGTTCGCAACACTCCGACGGGTGGGCATAGAGGGCCCCTTCCTCAGAGCCATTCTGCACCTGTACTCATCCCCCTCGGCCAGTGTACGCACCCAATTTGCCACATCATCGGCCTTCCGGATCTCTAACGGGACCCGGCAGGGCTGCCCGCTCTCCCCCCTCCTCTATGCTCTGTGTATTGAACCCCTAGCGGCCCATATCAGACAAAACCCGAACATCCATGGGATTCCGGTACGTATTCGCGATTTCAAGATCTCTCTCTTCGCTGATGACGTTCTCCTGACTCTTACGCAGCCCCATATCTCCCTCCCAAACTTACATCTCGAACTGGATAGATATAGTGCTCTTTCGGGGTACAAAATCAATAGCTCTAAAACGGAAGCCCTCCCCCTTAATATCCCCCCCTATACTATATCGGTATTGTCACAATCATTTGATTATACGTGGAGGACGTCCTCTCTAAAATACCTGGGGGTCCACCTAACGCCTTCCTACGACTCTCTCTATGCAGCCAACTTTCCCCAACTGCTTGTATCTATCAAAACATTTTTAGCCAAGTGGAGATCTCTGAGGCTGTCGCTGCTTGGTCGTCTTGCAACACTAAAAATGACCATTTTACCCAAACTTTTGTACCTCTTTGAGACTTTGCCCATCCCTATCCCTGCCTCACTTTTTAAAAAACTCCAGGGTGACCTTCTAAATTTTTTCTGGAACTATAAGAGACACCGGATTAGCAAATCGGTTCTGTACGCCCCCCGTACCCAGGGCGGCCTAGCATTCCCCAATATAGCCAAATACTACTTGGCTGCCCAGTTGCGTCCTGTGGCCTCCTGGTGTACTCTCCACACTTTTAATCGCTGGACGCAGATTGAGAAGCTGTGGTTAGCCCCCATTCACCCGAACTCCATGCTTTGGAGCTCGGATATGACACATGGGGGGGCACACCTCCTGGGCCCCATGGCGCTGCTGCGCACGCTTTGGCGGCGTACGAAACTGTCGTATCCGCTTACTACTGACTCCTCACCCGTGACCTCATTCCTGTTCACGCCAAATATCCTGGACAGCCTGACCTCGCAGATGTCCCACTTTTGGATGAACAGAGACTTATTCCATTATGGCCACCTGATAGACCCCAGAACTAGATTTTTGAAATCCTTCCAGGACTTACAGAACACCTTTAATCTACCCAAACAGGCCTTCTTCAGTTATCTGCAACTACGGCACTATGCCCAATCGTTTGTGGCCAACCTTTGTTTTTCCCCTTTAACTGAATTTGAAAAAATATGTTTGGAGGGCTCTTCCCCACAGGGTATGATATCCCGCACCTACCAGCTTCTGATTGCGTCCCCCTCACCGGACGGGCCAAGACATGCCTATATGGGCAAGTGGGAGCAGGCCCTGGGTGAAACTATACCCCTAAACACGTGGCAGCGTATCTGGTCGCAGGCTTCCAGAAGCTCCATTTGCACGCTCTACAAGGAGAACCAATACAAGATCCTATTCCATTGGTATCAGACCCCGGACCTGCTCCACTCCATATACCCACTGACTGACTCCCGTTGCTGGCGCTGCCATAAAGATAGGGGAACGTTATTCCATATCTATTGGACGTGCCCCCTACTTCACCCATACTGGCTGATGGTGCAGTCCTTGCTCCGATCTATCTTTGGCGCTGAGGTGCCCTTAGATCCCAAAATTTATCTGTTGGGTCTGCCACCCGTCTCCTTCACTAAAAGGTCACAGAAACTATTGTCGCATGTATTAACCGCAGCCCGCTGCCTGGTGGCCCTAAAATGGAAGCAGACGGACCCCCCTCCTTATCTGAGCTGCACACCATGATCAGAGATGTTAAGAGAATGGAATACCTGATGGCCTCCCTGAATGACACCCTTGATAAGCACGACGGAATCTGGGGGCCTTGGGTCCTATTCGAGACTCCCCCAGCCTACTGATGCATGTTTTTTTTCTCATGGGGCTACTGCTGCCTGAGGTTTTTTTTTTTTTGGGACAGCCCTGGGCTCTGGGGGCGGGAGGCTGCCTTAACCCTTTTACACCCTATTTCTATTCTTTCTCTCCTCTTCCTGACTTAGCTTTTCCCTTCTCTGATGCTCCTATTGCTATATGTTGAAGTGACCTGTCACAGGAGACCCGCTATTGTGGCCCTTTTACTCTATAGTAGCTTATTAGGATCTCAGGGGTCATAAACTTTACGAACCGCCACCTACTCTTACCCCTACTCGGGATGCTGGTTTAACTGACAATCTGATGTTGTGATTATTACTGTACTATGCATCATCCTGTGCTCTTTATTGGAAATGCTTTGTTCTCCTTTTTATTCTTTTTTCCCCTTTTTTTTTTGTTGATCCCATCTTGTTTCTGTTCCCCTCTTGTTTTTCTTTTTGCAATTAATAAAACTGTCAGTTTTCAAAAAAAAAAACCTTTGGTCTGCAACCACTTTACCACCTTGGTGCCACATTCTCACCCTGTAAATGTTGAGAACCATGAGGAGTAAGAAGTACAGTCCATTGTTGATTCCCATAGGCGCATACAGTACCTGGTGCATTGGCAAGGATATGGTCTGGTGGAACGATCTTGGGTCTCATCCTCGGATATACATGCACCTGTCCTCCTCCGTGATTTCCATAGATGTTTTACCCTCAAGCCTGGTGGTCCTCTGATGGGGAGAGGTCATTGAGAAGGGGGTACTGTCAGGGCTGGGCTCAGCCCTTCCTTCTCTGAGCTGGCAACTCAGCTGTTGGATAATTGCCAGCTCCTATCTCTCCACCATTACTCAGCTGTTGATGATATCCTGCTTGTCAGTCCTGCCTACTTAAGCTGTCCAGTCCAGAGGTTCTCTGCCTTCGCCTTGGTCAACATCACAGAAACTATCTCCTGGGATCCTGTTCAGGACTTGCTTTGCTGACCTCCCTTCTGGCTCCAGATCCTGCTTGCTGTTCCACTAAATTGATCCCTGGCTTCTGGCTTGGCTGACTATCCGTTTCGGTTACTGAACTTTGGCTATGTTTTGACCACGTTTGTTCCTTTAACTTTTATTATTAAATAAGTGTGATTTAACTGTACTTCTGTCTAGGCCTGATTTCATGGTTTCTGACAACCATAGCACTTAGAAACAATGGGCAAACTTATTAAGTTTTTATGAGCTAATTTTCTGCTATACAGTAGTTCACCAAATAATATTATTTTGTTACCTCTTTGGCATTAACAGTAACCCTGCCATCAGTTAAAGTAACATCAGTGCTGTCATAACAGGTTGCTTCTGAGACAAAGCTTAGACTTTCCCTTTTTAGAATTATACCCCATCCAAAAGTAAAAGTAAAATTTGACAAAAAAAAAGGTAATGTGCATGCAGCAAATGATCATGCATCTTTTATACAGTAGCAACAGATAAAACAGTCATTTTTGTTTAAATGTATCCTTTGTAGTTTAAAGTCCTTCTCCATAAAACATAATAAGAAAAGATATAGAGTAAGGATGGCCATAAACAGAGATTCAAACCATGTGTGGGATCTATCAATCAACTTGGGTACAACTAGTCTGTCAGATTCACTTGTGATTATTGCTAGGAGAAAAAAAAAAGAAGCTATAGTGCTGACTGGAGCCAAACCGTCATTAAACGGGGCACATGAGAGGGCCAGGAGAGTGGTAGAGAACACCAGGTAAAGTGGATGCAGCTCTTCCCAGATTAGGTCTTGAGGTCCTCATGCACATATAAAAAACAAATGCAAGAGGGCGCAATTTCTTTTTAAAAAAAAGAGAATAAAAACATAAACCTCAGCAGCTTCCATAAGTAGCCACATCCCCTCCACTTCCTGTCATCACCCAGCCTAGAGAGGTGCATTTGAAGCCGCAGCCATCTTACCACTGCTGATAGCTGCAGATGCTTATGTTCCAGCCTGAAGCCTGAGAGCTGTACTTCCATCAAGGACTCGGCTTCAGCTAGCCATATGCCTGCTGAGCTTCGCAGCCTTACCGTGCTCCTTTGGAGGTCTACAGTGGTGTGAAAAAGTGTTTGCCCCCTTCCTCATTTCCTGTTCCTTTGCATGTTTGTCACACTTAAGTGTTTCGGAACATCAAACCAATTTAAACAATAGTCAAGGACAACACAAGTAAACACAAAATGCAATTTGTAAATGAAGGTGTTTATTATTAAAGGTGAAAAAAAATCCAAACCATCATGGCCCTGTGTGAAAAAGTGATTGCCCCCCTTGTTAAAACATACTATAACTGTGGTTGTCCACACCTGAGTTCAATTTCTCTAGCCACACCCAGGCCTGATTATTGCCACACCTGTTCACAATCAAGGCATCACTTAAATAGGAGCTGCTTGACACAGTAAGGTCCACCGGAAGATCCTTAAAAGCTACACATCATGCCGAGACCCAAAGAAATTCAGGAACAATTGAGAAAGAAAGTAATTGAGATCTATCAGTCTGGAAAGGGTTATAAAGCCATTTCCAAAGCTTTGGGAATCCAGCGAACCACAGTGAGAGCCATTATCCACAAATGGCGAAGAAATGGAACAGTGGTGAACCTTCCCAGGAGTGGCCGTCCGCCCAAAATTACCCCAAGAGCGCAGCGACGACTCATCCAAGAGGTCACAAAAGACCCCACAACAACGTCCAAGGAACTGCAGGCCTCACTTGCCTCAGTTAAGGTCAGCGTTCATGCCTCCACCATCAGGAAAAGACTGGGCAAAAATGGCCTGCATGGCAGAGTTCCAAGGAGAAAACCACTGCTGAGCAAAAAGAACATCAAAGCTCGTCTCAATTTCTCCACAACACATCTTGATGATCCCCAAGACTTTTGGGACAACATTCTGTGGACCGATGAAACAAAAGTGGAACTCTTTGGAAGGTGTGTGTCCAAGTATATCTGGCGTAGAAGGAACACTGCATTTCATAAAAAGAACATTATACCAACAGTAAAATATGGTGGTGGTAGTGTGATGGTCTGGGGCTGTTTTGCTGCTTCAGGACCTGGAAGACTTGCCGTGATAAAAGGAACTATGAATTCTGCTGTCTACCAAGAGATCCTGAAGGAGAATGTCCGACCATCTGTTCGTGTACTCAAGCTGAAACGAACTTGGGTTCTGCAGCAGGACAATGATCCTAAACACACCAGCAAGTCCACCACCGAATGGCTGAAGAAAAACAAAATGAAGACTTTGGAGTGGCCTAGCCAAAGTCCTGACCTGAATCCTATTGAGATGTTGTGGTATGACCTTAAAAAGGCCGTTCATGCTCGAAAACCCTCTAATGTAACTGAATTAGGACAATTCTGCAAAGATGAGTGGGCCAAAATTCCTCCAGGACGCTGTAAAAGCCTCATTGCACGTTATCGCAAACGCTTGGTTGCAGTTGTTGCTGCTAAGGGTGGCCCAACCAGTTATTAGGTTTAGGGGGCAATCACTTTTTCACACAAGGCCATGATGGTTTGGATTTTTTTTCACCTTTAATAATAAACACCTTCATTTACAAATTGCATTTTGTGTTTACTTGTGTTGTCCTTGACTATTGTTTAAATTGGTTTGATGTTCCGAAACACTTAAGTGTGACAAACATGCAAAGGAACAGGAAATGAGATAGGGGGCAAACGCTTTTTCACACCACTGTATATGGGTCTATGACAAGCCTTGATCCACTTTTATCTAGTAAGTGCATTTTGATTGTCTTTTATACTTTTTAAAATAAATCACTACACCTAGATGGAGGTACCCTCTTGTGTTTGGCGGCTGCTATAGCTGCTAGCAATAATCAGTCTTCTCTTGGTGGGGACAACAACAGACAATTGCTAGGCTGGAGGGATTCCCCTGTCAGTACTGTCTGTGTTGATGGGGGAAACCCATGGTTGCAGGATAGAAATTTACACTATCCATGGTCTGCCTAAGAGAGAGCAAGAGATATAGAGGATTAGTAAAACTAGGTTCACATTAGCCCATACTCTGAAAAGCAATTTATGGTGAAATGCTTTTTGGAGTTTGTGTGCTTGTTTGTTTGTTTTTAAATTGTCATTTACAATGGGACTGATGTGCCACAACCAAAGTACTTCACCTTTAATGGTCAAGTTTGACAGTTGATACTGCCTGTCAGCTTGACGTGCCCCAAAGCTGTGACACAAAATATTGAAGCTTAGCTGCCTATTTTTACTACACCCTAAACATGTGAAAGAGTCCTAAGAGAGAGAGAAAATCAGTAAGACCAATTTACTAAGAAAATAGAGTTCACTGTCCAATGCCCAATACAGTTGAATTTTTTTTTCTCTTTTGCTAAACTTAGGGGGCTATTACAACATTAAAGAGTAATGCCGCGTGCACATGACCAGACTATGTCCAACAGTCTTTCTGATGGACTTTCGGCTGAGTTCCGACTGACTTAACAAACAGACTTGCCCACACATGAACGGACTAAGTCTGTTCGAAAGTCCGTTCGTTTTGAACATGATGACGTAAGACAGGACTAAAAAAGGAAGTTCAATAGCCAGTATCCAATAGTTTCCCTTGGGTCGTATTTGGTCCGTAGGACCAGCATACAGACAAACGGTTTTCCCGATAGGAATTGAGTCAATCGGACAGATTTGAAACATGTTCTGTTTCTAGGCCCGTTGAATTTCTTTAACGAAAAATGATCGGATTAGCGCACACACAATCGGATTGTCTGATGGACTGATTCCATCGGACCTAGTCTGCCGGAAAGTCCAGTCGTGTGTACGTGGCATAACTTCACTTTATTGGGGGAAATATAGTACATAAAGAAAAAATAATATAGTGTATACAATTGCGACACAAGTCATTTTGTAATTGAATGTTATTAGAAATTACCTTTCCTTTTCAATCTGCAGCCACTGTCATTTTCTGAAAATGCAATGCAATATGGCAACCTGTAGGTGTTATGTAAACAGAGTTTGTACAGAACACCCCAGAGAAACATAATTTCCTGCTTGTGTGATTGGCTCACTGATTTTCCCAGATGTCTGATCTAAGATACAAGATTTAAGGCCTCCCCTGAAACAAGAATTTCATTTTTGGTGAGATACTCCCAATAGGAATACTTCTAAAGGGATGCAGGCCCAGCAGCTTTCCTTATTAGTGCCCTGCTTCTGCTGCAGCGGATTGATAATTGTAAATCCACTCCCATTAGATTCACTTTCGCACATGGGCACAGAGACACATACAGGGATGTCTTCAGAATAATAAAAGGTAGGAATGTGCAACAAAGTTTGTTAAATGCCTTGCATTGTACATAGAGGGTAATGTTTTTTTTTTTTTTCAACAAAAGTGGAGTTGCGCTTTAATAAATCTACCAGATTTTTGCTTTGCCAGGCTGTGTTAACAGATAACCATAATGTTTCAACATAAATCCCAGAGTAACCATAGCTAACCCAGGAAACTATGCGGCAGTATGAAAATCAGTGGCTTTCAAGAAAAAAAAAATGTGTTTTGAATTCAACTTTTTTTCCTCTTATTTACCAACCTTATTGTTATATAAATTATGTTTTTAGTATTCAAAACATTTTATAGCACAGAGCATATCTGACAAATAGCTATAATAGGGGAGAAGCAAAAATTCACAGAATTAGTAAATGATTTTTTTTTTTTAAAACTGGTGATCGCTAACATGCCGTATATCCGTGCATTCATTTATTTCATTTATTTCTGTATTCATTAAAGCTGCCAATTGTTGTCACTTTTCTAAAGCAGAGCACCATCTGCTGCTTTCACTTCTAGCGTGCGCTTATTTGGACTGTAAAACACGCACCATCCCACTAAAAGGCTTTTAATGCCGTCAATCTATGATAACTGACAGCAACGTAATACAGGGGAGAAAAACAACAGACAACTGTGACAAAATTTGGCCAGGTTGCAAGACTAAAAGTTCTTCTAGGGCGATAAGTACTAACGTTAATTGCTCACATAAGAGGGATAAAGTGTTGAGCAGTAATTGAATTTTTATGGAAATAAACAGACAACAGATTTACTGAGGCTGACAAGTTAGCAGGGGGTAAAGCACTAGAGTGACATTAACTATTTCATTAACTGTACACTGCCCACTACACATAGGAAAAAAAATGTATGTCAGTTAATTCTACCAGTTGGACACCAAATCAAAATAGAACTTTTATACCCAAATGTAGGAAGTGAAAGGGCATCTTGCCAACCTCCTGTTGTCTGTCATGCTTCTTAATTAACCCATAGAGTGAAGAAGTTTAGGCCTCGGAAATAAATTAAGTTGTGCGGGCAGACCAAAGACATAAAAACTGAGGGAGAACAACAGATAGAGACATCATGCACCAATGCTTTAATTAATAATCTTCTCTGCAGCACATCTTTACATGCAGACATTACAGACAGCTTGTTTTAGAAAAAAAACCTTGGGATGCATGAATAGTTTTGGCTTTGGACTGTGCTACCCCTAGTGGCCAACAATGAGAAGTGGCATTTCCTCTGTTAGCTGGATCTTTCAATTAAATTTCTGCTGTAAAAATTTAGATATAACACAAACATAACATACATACATACATACATGTATTGAACAAAAAAAGTCATGCATTTACTTAAGGCTTTCAGGAATTAAATATAGCAATTTATTTTGTATAAAAATAACATTTTTGAATTGTGTTTTTTTTCCCGGAAATATATAACACTTAAAGGGTAACTCCACTTTCGTGGGGGAAAAATAGAAAATTAAGAAAAAAATAAACAATATAGCACATATAATTGTGACACTAATCATATTGTAATTATTTTATTTTTTTTATAAATGACCTTTCCTTTTCAATCTGCAGCCACTGTATTTTTCTGAGAATTCATTGCAATATGGCTACCTGCAGTTGTTCTGTACACAGAGTGTGTACTGACCACTCCCCAGAAACACAATTTCCTCCTTGTGTGATTGGCTCACCAATTTTCCCAGAAGTCTGACTAACATATAAGTCAGATTTCAGGCATCCCTGCAAAAAAAAATGTCATTTTTGGAGAGATACTTTCACGTCTAAAGGGGTGAAGGCCCAGCAGATTTCCTGCCCCGCAGCTGCACACTTGACAGTTAATTATGAAACTACTCACATTAGACCCACTAAGTACAGAGGCACAGACAAACACACACGGATTTCTTCAGAATAACAAAAGGCAAGAATCTGCAACAAAGGTTGTTATAATCCTTGCAATGAACATTGATCACTCAGGGCGGAATTTTTGTTTCCTCAGCAAAAGTGGATTTACGCTTTAAAATTATTGTGTATGTATAGTGAGTATGATGTAATATATATATATATGCAGTACAATGATTTTAAAGAGAACTAGTTTCAGCTGTGCTTATAGAAGAACAATTTGATTTTAAATTATTAGAAATATGAGGCATGATTACTATGTGTTCCCTAATTTAGTTTTATTTATGTTGTTGAAGGTGAACCTCCTCTTGCCTGCCATCCCCAGCCCTTTAATTGGACATTAAGGTGGGGTGGGGCATAAGCTAGACCTTCTGATCATGTCTCAACTGTGATTGGCTGTCACAGTGAACACACGATCAGAAGCTTATGACAGCTCAATTACTGTGCTGAGAGCGTGCAGCAAGTGTGTTCTCAGAACAGAAACTGTAATCACCATAGTTGCATATGTGTATTACATGTGATTGTTAAGGACCACCGTCCTTGCTGCTGCATATGTGCATTAAGTTGTAAGCAACAGGCTGAAGACCAACCCAGGTAAAAAAAAAAAAAAAAATGAAATAACTTAAAAATAACATTGGCCAGCACTAGTAAAAAAGCTCCTATTGATGCCAACCCTACGCAAACAAGTGAATTCTTTAGAGAATGGCACTCAATTTACTAGTTGGGAGGCAGTCTTTGCAGCATTCAGGACCATTAACCACCATCGCTGGTAGAAAAAGAATATGACCTATGATCTTTATGAACAGACAGAAGACCCCAGATAAAAAGGTATGTATGCACAATTAAAAAAAAAGATGGCAGAAGGTGGCTTCAAAGGGAAAGGGAGTCCCCCCCCAGAGAACTGTGAATGGGCTTTAACATTTCAGCTTGAGAGTCAAAGGGGCCCCCTGAATTTAACACACAGTCTCCCAAACTTCTGAAAGCTCCTTACAATGTAATGTAACTTAAAATTCAAAGAAATTTGTGCCGCGCTATCTACATATTATACTGCTATAACAGCAGTGAAAGAATATAGTGCTATATGATACTATAATGTGCAAAATCACTTACGTGAAATTCTTAACACTGCTTAAATAATAATGAAATAATGAAATAATATAGTGATATATTCTTCAAGATTTCACAAGTCAAACTGACATGATAGATATAGACAAAAACAAGTTCATTAAAGTAAATGCTAAATAAATAAAAGTGACAAAAGGTGAAAATAAAGTGTTTTAGTGCAACAAACTGTGATGCACTGACCATATATCACATGGATCAGTGCAACATAAATGTCATGAAGTCCTTATCAGACATAAATAAGTAAATCCATTGATTGGAGTGATCAAAATGTGTTGCAGTGTCCACACTCTGGTGCTCCCCCACTTAGGTAATAGCCACTCACCTCTGAGCGTGTGACCTCACACATTTAAGCTAAGTCAAAACATGCATATGAATCCCCTCTGGATTCTATGATAGTAAATATAATAATAATAGTGCACTAAATTTTGAATATAAACTTAATAATGAACTCCAGTGAATAAGTGACAAAACCGTGATCTAAAATATATATAAGAAGGCATGTATGGTGGCTTATTATGGGAGGAGCCCGGAGGATATTTAACCAGACCACCCATAACGGTCTGTGTTGGTTCCAGTAAGAGGTAGTAAACGGCCACCTGTCACCAGCGCCATATTCCAAGACATGTCTTTCATCCTGTTACATTCTCCTTTCGGTTAATTTCAGCCTTGTCATTCAAGCAGCCGTGAGGCGATTCAGTTCGCGTTGTGCGCTTTACAAATATTTTCATTAATTTCATTCATTCATACCTGGCTTTCTACAGCTTCTTACGCCCCAGTGAACTCAGTCACCGTCCCAGTTGTAAGCTGTTACGTAGTCGCCACCTCACAGGCCATCAGACTTACTTCATATTGCACCTCAGGGTGTCCAAAACACAACAGTCCGGTCCGGGGGTTGATATCAAACTTTTCTGTACTCTCAACGCCCAGTGCCCGCATCCGTTCTAGATCAGTTATTAGCTCATCTGTCCGATCCCTCGCAGGACAGCCCATTACTACCATTCCCGATTAGCCCCCTAAGCAGCAACCAGTTCATTATTCACGTCGGGAGCCTTTTGGGCAACTTAGGCCTTGACCCAGGACGTTTTCTTGGACAATCTCTTGTATTGGAGCAGCATCAGCAGCCTCACAAAACGGGGTCCCAGACCATGTGAACAAAAGGTGGGCAGGTGGAAATCCACATGCTTTGCTCGATACATCCCCAATCCACAAGTGGAAATGTCACGAGCCTTCAGCAACCTTGCCCTGTAGTGTCTTATTGTACATAAATGAATAATTACCTCCCCTAACCAAGTCTTTTGTGCCCTTCTCTTGGCATATCGCCCAGCAGACCAGGGCTCACCACCCAGCTCACCAGGGCTTACCTTACAGCAGGCCAGGGCACACTTCAGGTCTGTTTTACATTGTTAGTCTTGTGATGTGTTTATGTGACTTTCATATCTCTTAGAGCGGAGGGCTCCTCCATAAATAAGAAGGCCAGTATGGTGGCCTGTAATTATGGGAGGAGCCCGGAGGGTATTTAACCAGACCACCCACAACGGTCTGTGTCGGTTCCAGTGCGAGGTACCCACCCACCCATTTCCCTTCTCAGAGTACTTCTCTTAAAACACGCTTCTCTACAGAAATACCCATTTACTTTCTTAAGGTATGTGCCCTTCTCTTGGCATCTTGGCTCACCTCCCAGCTCACCAGGGCTTACCTTACAGCAAGCCAGGGCACACTTCAGGTCTGTTTTATGTTGTTAGTCTTGTGACGTGTTTATGTGTTCTTTTATATCTCTTAGAATGGAGGGCTCTGACCATATATATATATATATATATATATATATATAATATATTATGCGCAAAAGTTCATTTGCACAATGAAATACATAAAACGACTTGATTGCGGAAGAAACGTGAATAAACTCAATCCATGCTCTGTGACAGTCTCTGCAGAAATAAGTGCTGATAGATAATCACCACCACCTCCGTGTGCAATGCCTGCTCACCTCAAAGACCCCCTTGGGTCTATTGGTACTTTTAATAATAATCCACAGATGGGTCCATTTGTTCATACACAAGTTTTCTTCTAATGGCTCCAGGAATGCTAGGATCTTTCCATAAAAAAAAATATTTCTCCACAATACAGTTTCTCAAAGCAAATAAAACATAATCATTGCACAAGATTGCTTAAAAATACTTGCTTTTAATAAATAACATCGTACACACACATTTGAGCATAATAAAACCGCATAGAATGATTGGTCACGTATCGTATAGGTATTAGGACAGCTCTCCTACTCACTAAACATCCAGAGTAACGAGACACCGGAAGTGTCAGTGGCTTATGACCGCAACATGCAGGGATATACAATGTAATACTGACATATAATCACACAGGTTGGACTTGTGTCTTTTTTCAACCTCACCTACTATGTAACTGCTAAAACCAACAGACACTACTACATGTCATTATTTACTAAACCTTTCTGTGAGATTTGAGACTGTTGACCACCTGCTCCTTCTCAATAAATTCCACTCCCTTGGCATCCAAGATTGTGCTCTTTACTGATTTTCCTTCTATCTATCACAGCACACCTTAAGTGTTACATATATAACAACTATGTCTCCTCCTCTCCACTTCCTCTTTCTGTAGGGATCCTCCAAGGCCCTGTTCTTGGACCCTTTCTCTTCTCTATCTACACCTCCTCTCTTGGTCACTTGAAGGCTTCCAATACCATATGTACACCAATGACACCCAAATATATCTCTATACTGCCAATGGGGTCCTCAATGTTTTGGCTGGCTAAGAAGGAAGAAGGAGCTGGGAGTAAGGATAAAATAAAAATTTTAAACACAGACACCATTGGGAAAAGTCCTTTATTTAAAAAAAAAAAAAAAAGATTCCAGCGGTGGTAATCCACTCTTGCTATCCAGCGATGGCTGATCATCTCTCCGGGTTCCAGCGATGGGTGATGTCTCCCGATGGTCCAGCGCAGTACATCCATCCTGTCTCCACCAGAGACACTGATGTAATGCAGGTTTCCATTATATCAGAGGGGGAGGGGTCACCCGCATGTCACTGGGGAAGTATGGTTTTCTCCTTGTGTCAGAGTGGGGTGGGGTCAGGTGACGGGTAGCCCCGTCCTCCTCAGCTAAGACGTGTCAGGCTGCTGGGATTCCCGCAGTGTCTCCGGTGGAGACAGGATGGATGCGCTGCACTGAACCATCGGGAGACATCACCCATCGCTGGAACCCGGAGATCAGATCACCCATCGCTGGACCCCGGAGAGATGATCAGCCATCACTGGATAGCAAGTGTGGATTACCACTGCTGGAATCTTTTTAAAAAAAAAAAAATTATTTTTAATAAAGGACTTTTCCCAACAGTGTCTGTGTGTTTTTTAACAATTTTTTACACTTTCTTTGTGAAATGGTAGGGTTACTTTTGTACCCCCTTACCATTTCAAACAGGGAAGGTGGGATCTGGGGGTCCCCTTGTTAAAGGGGGCTTCCAAATTCTGATAAGCCCCCACCCGCAGACCCCCACAACCACCGGCCAGGGTTGTGGGGATGAGGCCCTTGTCCCCATCAACATGGGGACATGGTGCTTTGAGGGGTCACAGACCCCCAAAGCATCCTCCCAATGTTGAGGGCATGTGGCCTGTTATGGTTAAGGAGGGGGGCGCTCTCTCATCCCCCACTCTTTTCCTGCGGCCTGCCAGGTTCCGTGCTCGGATAAAGGGTCTGGTATGGATTTTTGGAGGGAACTCCACGCCATTTTTTTATTTGACGCAGGGTTCTCCTTAATATCCATACCAGACCTGAAGGGCTTGGTAATTGAATTTGGGGGAATCCCACACTTTTTTTTTATCAGTGACTTTCAATGACTTTTCTCTGTATTACGGGGAGCCGGCAATTCATTATAGCCGCGAGTGCTTTTAAATTACTTTTTTTCCTGCAGAAATGACACTTTGTGCAGGCACAGTTCTAAGCACGGGAAACATGTGCCCCATTTACAGGCATACTATACACACCCCCCAGGTACGAAATTTAAAGGAATATTACACTTTTATTGTTTCACTTTAAGCATTATTAAAATCACTGCTCCCGAAAAACGTCAGTTTTTAAAACTTGTTTTTGCATTGATACATGTCCCCTGGGGCAGGACCCAGGTCCCCAAACACTTTTTATGACAATAACTTGCATATAAGCCTTTAAAATTAGCACTTTAGATTTCTCCCATAGACTTTTACAGGGTGTTCCGCGGCTTTTTCAAATTTGCCGCGAACACTCCAAATTGTTCGCTGTTCGTCAAACAGGCAAACAGGCGAACTGGAAGCTCATCCCTAGCTGGGAGGGAGCCAGGTAAAGATTAGTATAAGTGTATTAGGTACCCTCTATGTAGAGATACTGTTTTTCTTTTTTGTACATCTTGGGACACAGAGCTTAAACCACTTGCAGACCGGACCAATTTGCTGGTCAAAGACCAGACCCCTTTTTGCGATTTGGCACTGCGTCGTTTTAACTGAAAATTGCGCGGTCATGCGATGTGGCTCCCAAACAAAATTGACGTCCTTTTTTTCCCACAAATAGAGCTTTCTTTTGGTGGTATTTGATCACCCCTGCGGTTTTTATTTTTTGCGCTATAACCAAAAATAGAGCGACAATTTTGAAAAAAACGCATTATTTTTTACTTTTTGTTATAATAAATATCCCCCAAAAATATATAAAAAAAAAACTTTTTTCCCTCAGTTTAGGCCGATACATATTCTTCTACATATTTTTGGTAAAAAAAATCGCAATAAGCGATTATTGATTGGTTTGCACAAAAGTTATAGCGTTTACAAAATAGGGATAGTTTTATAGCATTTTTATTAATAATTTTTTATTATTTTTTTTTTACTAGTAATGGCGGCGATCAGCGATTTTTATTGTGACTGCGACATTGTGGGGGACCCATCGGACATTTCTGACACATTTTTGGGACCATTGTCATTTATACAGTAATCACTGCTATATAAATGCAGTGATTCCTGTGTAAATGACACTGGCAGTGAAAGGGTTAACCAGTGGGTGGCAGTGTAGGGGTTAAGTGTTCCTAGGGGTGTGTTACTAACTGTGGGGGGGTTGGGCTTTCATTTAGTGAACACTGATCTCTGCTCCAATCACATGGAGCAGAGATCAGCGTCATTAGTTGCTAGGCAGAATGGAGAAATGTTGTTTACACAGCATTTCCACCATTCGGCCGCTCCGTGAGACGATCGCGGGGATGTCCGCGGCGATCGAGTCCGCGGGTCCCGCGACCGGACTCACGGGGGTCCCGACCAGCGCAGAAGCGCGCCGCCGGCGGCGCGCTCCCGATGGCAGGGCGGCATTGAATATTGGATGTACCTGTACGCCAATATGCCTGCCCGTGCCATTCTGACGACGTACATCGTCGTGCGCTGGTCGGGAAGTGGTTAAGTAATTACTTAATGGGTTATAGGCTATCTTTAGGTATTGACACTGGTAAACTCAATCAAGGAAGTTTACTCCCTATATAACCCCTCCTCCTTCCAGGAGCACATCAGTTTTTTTGCCTGTGTCTAAAGGTGTTGGTCACGAGTGAAGATGTGTTCTGAGGAGCTCCAGGAGGGATCCATACTGGATTTAAATAGCCTCCATAGACCGGATCCATCCAAAGTGCCATTGAGGCCTAAAGGGATGGTAGCTGGGGCCTCGTATCTGAAGCCTGTAACGCCTCTCTTTGTAAGGCTGGACCACAGGAACCCAAGTCTCCTCCACTCCACTTCCTCTTACTGTAGGGATCCTCCAAGGCTCTGTTCTTGGACACTTTCTCTTCTGTTACATTACCTAAAGCTTTCCCGGTGAGGTGCTCTTTACAGATCCAAGGCAGTTGGAACCCCATTTTAGGGACCCGGTTCTTGAAGGTTTGCTGCGTTGGATTGTTGGTTAATTCAGCAAATTCTGCAGCAAGGATAAGGTAAGGGAAGAAACGTAGGTATTAAAAACATCTATATATTTCTTCCATTAGGGAAAACATTTTGTCATGCCCTAAATCTCCACTATTTTATTATTATTATTATTATTCACGATTTATATAGTGCCAACAGTTTACGCAGCACTTTAAAATGTATAAGGGGGGACACTACAATTATAGTACAATACAAAAGGTACATTAGGGCCCTGCTCATAAAGTTTACATTCTAAAGGGAATTTTTTCTTTTTTGTACATCTTGGGACACAGAGCTTAAACCACTTGCAGACCGGACCAATTTGCTGGTCAAAGACCAGACCCCTTTTTGCGATTTGGCACTGCGTCGTTTTAACTGAAAATTGCGCGGTCATGCGACGTGGCTCCCAAACAAAATTGACGTCCTTTTTTTCCCACAAATAGAGCTTTCTTTTGGTGGTATTTGATCACCCCTGCGGTTTTTATTTTCTGCGCTATAACCAAAAATAGAGCGACAATTTTGAAAAAAACGCATTATTTTTTTACTTTTTGTTATAATAAATATCCCCCAAAAATATATAAAAAAAACATTTTTTTCCCTCAGTTTAGGCCGATACATATTCTTCTACATATTTTTGGTAAAAAAAATCGCAATAAGCTATTATTGATTGGTTTGCGCAAAAGTTATAGCGTTTACAAAATAGGGATAGTTTTATAGCATTTTTATTAATAATTTTTTATTAGTTTTTTTTTTACTAGTAATGGCGGCGATCAGCGATTTTTATTGTGACTGCGACATTGTGGGGGACCCATCGGACATTTTTGACACATTTTTGGGACCATTGTCATTTATACAGTAATCACTGCTATATAAATGCAGTGATTCCTGTGTAAATGACACTGGCAGTGAAAGGGTTAACCAGTGGGTGGCAGTGTAGGGGTTAATTGTTCCTAGGGGTGTGTTACTAACTGTGGGGGGGGTTTGGCTTTCATTTAGTGAACACTGATCTCTGCTCCAATCACATGGAGCAGAGATCAGCGTCATTAGTTGCTAGGCAGAATGGAGAAATGTTGTTTACACAGCGTATAGACCATAAGATAACTCTATGTGCAAAAAGACGCAAATTTGTCATATAGACTAAAATCCATATATAGAGTGTATAAACTTATTACAATATGTACAAAGTGAAGCAAAGACAGATATCTGTGCATATGTTAAGGTGATAACTAGTGCATAAATCATAAAGTGACTTTATGTGCAAACAGACGCAAGTTTATCATATAGACTAAAATACATATATATAAAGTGGGTGAGACTTGTTGCAAGGTATAAAAAATGGAGCAAAAAGACAGGTATATAAAAAAAGGAGGAAAAAATATATATAAAATATTAAATCCAAGTGACCAACGTGATTAAAATGTCCCATACACAATCAGATCAAATCGTGCAATTCAGTAAACACACTAAATAAAACGTGCAACGTGCTGGGCAGTCAATCCATCCGTGATGGTCCGTGCAGAAAGTGCAAATGCTATGTAATTACCTCACTGCTGTGGGTAAACAGCAAAATAAGTAATGGACATCAGGATGATTGCAGAGACGGCTGTGTAACACAATCTTTGGGAGACTTCTCTAACTTCCTCATGAATGGCAGGTAAACTCAAGGAAATGGATTAAAGAGGACCGCCATAGTGTAGTATTTCAAACATGTATCAATTTTATTAAAAAGGTTTAAAACTACTCACAAGCAAAGTATGGATAAGCACATAAGACAGACAGCATAAAGTTTAGACCGGATATGGGCGTCACTTCCGGGTTCCCACGCGTTACGTCGTGGAGACTTCAACTGAAGTTCCCAGTTGAAGTCTCCACGACGTAACGCGTGGGAACCCGGAAGTGACGCCCATATCCGGTCTAAACTTTATGCTGTCTGTCTTATGTGCTTATCCATACTTTGCTTGTGAGTAGTTTTAAACCTTTTTAATAAAATTGATACATGTTTGAAATACTACACTATGGCGGTCCTCTTTAATCCATTTCCTTGAGTTTACCTGCCATTCATGAGGAAGTTAGAGAAGTCTCCCAAAGATTGTGTTACACAGCCGTCTCTGCAATCATCCTGATGTCCATTACTTATTTTGCTGTTTACCCACAGCAGTGAGGTAATTACATAGCATTTGCACTTTCTGCACGGACCATCACGGATGGATTGACTGCCCAGCACGTTGCACGTTTTATTTAGTGTGTTTACTGAATTGCACGATTTGATCTGATTGTGTATGGGACATTTTAATCACGTTGGTCACTTGGATTTAATATTTTATATATATTTTTTCCTCCTTTTTTTATATACCTGTCTTTTTGCTCCATTTTTTATACCTTGCAACAAGTCTCACCCACTTTATATATATGTATTTTAGTCTATATGATAAACTTGCGTCTGTTTGCACATAAAGTCACTTTATGATTTATGCACTAGTTATCACCTTAACATATGCACAGATATATGTCTTTGCTTCACTTTGTACATATTGTAATAAGTTTATACACTCTATATATGGATTTTAGTCTATATGACAAATTTGCGTCTTTTTGCACATAGAGTTATCTTATGGTCTATACACTAGCTATTACTCTAAATATATGCACAGGGGCATTTTTTGACTTATTTATGCACAGTTGCACTTGATATAATTTTATAATCGCATATTTGTGGCTTACTGCGATTATTGTATGGTTTGAAATTAGCGCATCACAATTTTTATTCTAATTTTCAGCAGTGAGAGACAACTCATTTAGTGACTGCTGCTTTTTTCACTAGCTATTTTCACTTTTTCCATAGAGCGCAGAAGTCTCTAGATACACATACTAGTTGTTTACACAGCATTTCCTCCGTGAGACGATCGCGGGGATGTCCGCGGCGATCGAGTCCGCGGGTCCCGCGACCGGACTCACGGGGGTCCCGACCAGCGCAGAAGTTCTCCTCCTAGAAGAATAGAAACTACTGACCTGATAGTCTCTTAGATCTAGAATTGGTCTGATGTCTCCATTTGGTTTTGGTACCATGAAAAGATTTGAATAAATTTGATTTGCCACAGTAAAACTGTAGCACTAATAGTGGGACCTCCGTGCCCCCCCCTCTGCAGTGGGGCGGTAATGTAAGGGGGTACACAGCTGCTGTCCCCCTAACCCTCTGGTCCCATAAGGGAGAAGAAAACACTTTTGCAGCTTTTTCTTACCTTGCAGAGTCTCCCTCTACATGCTGCTGCAACCAGACATGGACTGAGCTTACAGCGAAGATGACAGAATAAGGTATGTGCATAGACTCCCCCTAGATCAGCACCTATCCTGTCCACCTTTAGGAGATCTCTGAAAACTCCTTTATTCAGGGAAGCCTATCCCACACCCACCTAACAATTATCCCCGAGCCACCCCCACCAAATCATTCTCTGCAGCTATTACCTTTTGTCCCTAAATCTATCCCATAGTTTGTAGATGCAATAACTTTTGCACAAACCAATAAATATACGCTTTTTGCGATTTTTAATTTTTTTAATTTTTTTTTTTTTTAATTTTTATTTTTTACCACAAGTATCTTACAGATTACATTTCTGTATGTAATTATTTCACATCCCTTTTGTCCCTAGTGGTCTGCCCAAAAAACTGTTCTTTCTGCCTGGAAACTGAAGTTTGTCCATAGCAACCAAAACTGTGCCTTTACATCAAAAGTGGTTTTAGACCAGCTAAAAAACAGTGATAATAAATTAGAATCACTTGCAGAATTGAGCGATAGTGATTTGTGGGGAGATCCGTCATCAAATACTGAAAAGTAATGAATAATTTTTATTATTATTATATTATTATTTGGTATAATTCTTTATAGTTATTGATTATATTTTAATTTATGATTTTGTTTTTCAAATTTTATCATGCCTGGGATGTCTACTAGACTCTGGTTTGGACAGATTTAAGTGAGTTATTCATAAGAATTACAGGCCTACAATATAAAACGGCAAATTTCCATGCAAAATAATGGTACCGCTTTCAGCACCAAAAATCTGAAATAATCATACCGCCAGGGAGGTTAAGACAGACATATGTATAATGTTTTCTTTGCTGGAAGTTCTAGAAAAGAGCATTTGAAAAAGGTAAGATATCGTTTTTGTTACATTATGGCTGAAAAAGTAGAAATACACGTTAAGGCTTAAAGTGGTAGTAACGCCTTGAAAGCAAAAACAAATGGTTCCCCTACAGGTATAAGTCATAATGTACTAGTATGCACTGCATGCTAGTAATTTGTGACAGACTTCCTGACATATAGACCTTTTCAGCGCTGTTCGGGCTCTCCCTGGACCCCGGTGCATCGTCACTCAGCCTTCCTTCCTGGTTTTGTGTTTTCGGGTGCTTGATTGGGCAGGCCAAGTTGATGTCTCATCACCGCGGCACACAGAGAGAGCAGTAAATGTGGTCTGAGCTGCGCATGTGCAGGGGGGACATTTGTGACAGAAGAGACCTCCAGGGTTACTTCTGTTCTAAAAAGCCTGCCTATCAGCAGTTTTTTAAATGTATGACTTTAATACCACTTTAACCCATATCAAGCCTTTTTTGCATTTGCATTAAATCATAAAGGGAGAGAAACTGTTCAGAGTTGAGCAAGCCCATCCACACAGGTCCTAATAGCGTTTGGGCAACTGTATCTTCGAAGCAGATGGCAACATATTAGTAACCAGAATTTACCATGCCTTTGTCCATATTGTGCTTGCCTAGAGACAATTATTATGGTAGAGTAGCAGACATTTTCTTTTTCATATTATATTTTGTGTGGGTTGTTTAAGCAATTAACATTTTCTGCCTCTCAAATATGTACTGCTGACACCAGTTTTCTTTTTAGCTGTCTGTAAGGGGGAGACCTTCCTACTGACTGCAAATGTAAGGGACATTCTTCCCACTGACTACTACACTAATGCTTTGTGAGCTGTGCATATAGTAATAATAAGCGGGGGGTCCCTGAGATCAGATTGTTTTTTCAAGGATATCTCCATGTTAAAAGGGTTGAGAAAAGCAACAGGAGAGTGACATCACCAAATTTCACTCCAAATTATATTGGAGTAGCAGTCAGAGTCAGTACTGTCTTAAAGTGATTGTAAACCCTTACAGACCACTTTTCACTACAGGTAAGTCTATAATAAGGCTTATCTGCAGCTACCGTGGATAGCTCCTAAACCATGGTTTAGGAGATATCCCCTGTATCAGTATGTGCTGATGCAATCGGGCACTAAAACAACAGCTCATTCATAGTTATGAAGTGTGGTGTTGCGCTCCTTGTATAGAGTTACATGTAATCCTATTATCAACTAGTGATACTAGCTAGAAAAACATATATTACAGGCATAAGGTGCAAATAAAAATTGCATAAATACGTAAATGCATTAAAAAAGGACATAAATATTAATCATTAAAGTATTCACCATTAAAATATCAAAAGTACAGGGAATCTTAAAATTATGTATGGAATATATATCCAATATGTGCAAAATATACAAAAAATAGATCAGCGAGTGAGTGATCTGTGATAATTGTGCGAAATATATAAATAGTTCATACAGTGCTTTTCAAGAAGAGATCAATAAACAAGGTAAAATATAAAAATAGAAAAAAATCTGAGAAAATATATATATAAAAAAATAGAGTCACGTTGCCGGGCAGAGTAGTGTCCCAGGACTGCTGGGGGGGGGCTTTGATCTAAGGTGAGTATTTCATAATGAGCTAGTATGCTATGCATGCTAGCTCATTATGCCTTTGTCTTGCGGGGGGTTTTTTTCGTGGGTTTGCAACCACTTTAAATTATCCCACACCAAAGCTTTGAGGCAATGGAACAGGAGTGGCTAGGTAGAGTGATATGCCAGGGAGTGCACAGTTTTTTTCAGGAGGAATTAAAAAAATATATAATGTTTTCAAAATGCTCGTCAGGCAAAATGAACACCTATTAATTGGATATAAACTATAAGACAGCAATCGTTTTCTTTTTGTGTTCAGGTTAAATTTAAAGAGTAATCTATTCCAGTTACCCATTTCCTTATTTTTCCATGTTGGTTTCTTGGATTCTCCATACAAATAAATAACTCAATTTAGAATTAAAATTGAGGGAGCTACGAACCCTAAGTGAAAATAAAACCAGAAGAGGAGGTCCATACTTTTATTGAATGATTGTTGTTCTTTTTATTTTCCTTTTCTTCCACTGGTCCTTAATCCCTTCATATTTGCAGGTATCTCTTTTAGAAAAGAAGACACCCATGCATGCATGCTCTCCTTCAGGACTTCAGCTGAGCTGTAAAACGCACATCGCCTGGTAAGCCACGACTTTGCTTCCACCTCCTTCCGACAATTTGATTCACAGCAATGAGAGCCTATCATTTACTGCCCCTAGTACCCCTCTCTAAAATCTAGAAGGTTGGAGAATGGCATGGATTGCCCCAGACCCAGTGGTGGCAACAAGGGATTGTAGGTAAGTGTTTGCAGACAAGGGGCATCGATAGGTACCAGAGATTTTTTTATACATTAACCTCCATAGCGGTATTCCTGAGTGTAGCTCGGGGTGGATTTTCAGTACCAAAAGCGGTAACCTCGAGCCACACTCAGGATTGCATCGCAGGATCCAGGTACAGTTACTTACCTTGTCCCCAGGATCCTGTGATGTCTCCCCACTGTGTGTGCGAGCCATCCTCCGCTTGATTCCTCACAGCATCGAGCTCCATTCCCTTTAATAAGGGAGCCCCCGGATCCCGGCCCCCCACCCTATGTGAATGAGTATGGGGTACAATGTACCCTTACCCATTCACCTGTGAAAAAATGTACAAAAGAAAACACAACACACAAGGGTTAAAATAGTTTATTACACAGCTCCGGGGGTCTTCTTTCGTCTTCGGGGTCTTTGGGCCAGACTCCTCCACTATCTTCTGCTCTTTTGCTAGCTCTTTCACTAGCGAAGGAGCCCGGCTTTCTTCTTCGCCGCCGCCCTCTTCTTTCGACTTCGGGGGTCTTGTCCCCCTCTTCGGTTCTTCTTGCTGGGCCACCGCCCCTTCTTCTAGCTCTTTTACAAGCGGTGGCCTGGTCTTCTGTCGCCACTGTCGCTGTCGCCGTCTTCTGTTCTTCTGTTCTTCTCTTCAGTAGAAGTTGCCTCATCGCTGTCTCTCCTCAAAAAATGCACATGTACAGTATGTGAGAAATGTCAAAAATTCCCTGAGCAGCAAGTGGTTACCTTGATTATAAAGAAGTTCATTACAGTAGGATAATATTCTGTAATAGTCCCAAATCCATTTCCACAGTGTCATTCTTAATTAGTTAACCTCCCTGGCAGTATTCCCGAGTCTGGCTTGGGGTGGAATTTCAGAACCAAAAGCGGTAACCCTGAGCCAGACTCGGAATCACATTGCAGGATCCAAGAAGAGCTTACTTACCTTGTCCCCTGGATCATGCGATGTCCTCCCCGTGGTGTGAGCGGCTAGTCCTCCGCGCGATTCATCACGGAGCCGGGCTCCATTCCCTGGGAGAGCTGCGACTCACGGGGACGGAGAGCGGCACCAAATTCAAAAAGTGAAATACACACAATATATACAGCATACTGTAATCTTACAGATTACATTGCTGTATGAAATTATTTCACATCCCTTTTGTCCCTAGTGGTTTGTCCAGTGCCCTGCATGTAGTTTTATATTATAAATACTGTTCTTTCTGCCTGGAAACTGGAGATTGTCCATAGCAACCAAAACTGTCCCTTTACATCAAAAGTGGTTTTAGACCAGCTAAAAAACAGCGAGAGATAGTGATTTGTGGGGAGATCCGTCATCAAATACTGAAAGTAATGACAGTGACAATTCTGCAACTGAGCAAATTTCAGTGTTTTTGATTTGATTACATTATTGAATAATTTATTATTATTATTTGGTATAATTATTTATAGTTATTTATTATATTATGATTTAAGATTTCATTTTTCAAACTTTATCATACCTGGGATGTCCACTAGACTCTGGTTTGGACAGATTTAAGTAAGTTATTCTTAATTACAGACCTACAATATAAAATGGCAAATTTCCATGCAAAATAATTGTACTGCTTTCAGCACCAAAAATCTGAAATAATCATACTGCCAGGGAGGTTAATTTGATAGGAAATATTTGTAGTACAATCTCTGTAAACCTAAACTCTTGACGTGGTTAATGTTAATATATTTTGTGGCAAATTGAGAGTATGGTTATGTTCTATTAAACCACTTGCCTCCTGTACACTTTTACCCCCTTCCTGTCTAGGCCAATTTTCAGCTTTCAGTGCTGTCACACTTTGAATGATACCCTGATCTGTGATAAGCTGAGCCCGAAGGACTCAGAGGACATCCATGTATGCCCTTTAGGCAAAGTAAGCCTGAGCTGTAGCAGTTTTTCAGCTATAGTGGTTAAAGAATAAAGGGGCCAGGTAAATTGAACTAAACCCTAACCCAGCATTCTTACCCCACAATTTTTGAGGCCCCACTGTTTTCTATGCACAATACTTTGGTGTTCTTTTAACTCGGCCCCTCCTCCATTTGGAACAGTTGACTGAGGATAAAGGTGGTTAAGGCATGATTGCAAACTGTACCAATATGTGACAATTTTTGGAGAAAGAAAAAATTATTTTCTGTATTTATGACTTTCAAAATACTAAATGAACATGTTAGAGAATATATGACTATATATAAAGGTTAGCATTAGGAAAAGGTAGTATGATCTTGTTTTAATATGCTGACTTGTATTTGTGTTACTGATTCAGTAAATTGATTCTATACACTTTAGCAATCAGATATGTTTGATATATTATATGTATGCTAGTATAGATTTTCATTAATAAGTTGTTATGCTGATAACAAATGTTTGCTGTATAAAGTGCTGACTCTAATAAATTCATCTAAATTCACCTATATATTTGATGCCTCAGCATTTAAATCCTAATTTAACTAAGAAAAAGTGTGAAACCTTAATGCTGATTAAGGGAAAAATAACAAAGATGAATATTTGGTTAATACATAATTACAATGTAGGTCATTACATACGTATTAGTAAGCAACTCTTTATTTTGTCCTGCATAACGGTAAAAGACACTGATATGAATTATCCAATGATTTATTTCAGAAACAACAGACTATTGTTTAAAATTACACTGTTATTTTGCACTTGCTCCATCCCACTGATATTCTATTTTCCATTGATGCCCCATTGCTTCTTCTGCTACCTTGGATAGTGGTTCTGGGTGTGTAGAATCATGTGATCTCCTTCAATGACACAGTGCTTGGGTCTATCGGCGAATAGCTAGACCCAAACACTGTCCTATGACAGAGTAGGTGATGCCCACTCTAGGCTCTCATACTGAGTTTGTCTTCAAATTAACCTCCTGTAATTATATACAGCCTGGTTGTGGGAGGGGCACAAGGAGGCAATTAGGATTGGTTTTATGCATGGGGAATATGGTGTCAGAAGATGATAGCAGAGTAAAGAGTGCAACAGTTTTCTGTTGCTGCTTTGTTGTTCAGTGAATAAGCTGGTAATTGTTTTTGACCAATCTGTGCTTCTTCTGCAGTAGGGAATCAAACTATGCTGTCTGTCAGGGTTGCCTGGATTACACAGCACACTGAACAGAATTACAAATTAATACACTGTCATTGCGTGTTTGTAGGCCACTTGTAATCTTCACTGGAAGCACATACAGTATAATCGGGTAACAACATAGGAACACAATTGAAATACAGAGTGTTGTAGACCTATGACAGTCACTGCTTGAGCAAGGACCTTCATGGCAGGATCATTAGGTGTTATTTTAATAAAAGGTATAGACTTAAGATAGCCACAGATGGGTAGAATTTTGAATAAAACTCGTAGGAAAAGTATGTTCTAAGAAAGTTAATTTGTTTTTCTAATCATTAGTGGGTCAAACTGAATTTCTAACAGTGCATGTGATTTTACGATCAATAAAGTCCATTCAATCAAATGTTAAAAGCTAATGAAATCTTTCAAATGATATTTGAATGTTCTAAGAATTTTTGTATTCATTTTCCTAAAGCCCGATACATATTGCAGGTATTTTTTTCCGTTCAACCCCTGAACTGAATGAAAAAAAAAGACAGATCGCCATACGAACACAAGTAATGCTGGTGCGGCAATTTCCCCTGTTGTGTTATTGTATTTCAACAGGGGGACTCCCTTCCCCCACCAGAATACAATGATCAGACTTTTCATCCATTGGCTGCGAGCGCTGATTGGATACTGGTTTTCCAGCATGTTCCTTCCACAAATGCCGGTCGTTAGAGCAGCTTCTGTCGTGAGGAATTATGTGCACGCTGACCGAAAGTTGGCTGGTTTCCTGCCAAACCAAAATTATTTTCGGACAGTGTGTACCCAGCTTAAGAATTTGCATTCACAGTTCTATCTATCTATGGCCAACTTTAGGACTGAAAAATATAAGAGAGATTTTAATGACTGGGATTTAAGAAATCTGTTGTGCACATAAAAAGATACATGTCAAGAAGTTAAGAGAAATCTTAAAATAGGTGTGATAGTAAGATGACATATACAGTGGTCATTAGACTTGTATGTAAACCTGTTTGATGCTTATCGAATGCTTTGAGTAGACAGAATATTTGCAAATCTGACAAAGGTAAAGTTTATTTCCTTATCAGAACTTACACAAAAAGCTATTTTGCAAAGTGCCACAGCTAATTCTGCTAACAGGAATGCTGCTTTTGTAACCACACAGACTTTTCCATTATCTTATGGTGTCCTTTGTTCCATGATGTTGTTGTCTTCCAATAAGACATGTGAAAGGTGTGGGATATGTAGGATCTGCATATTTATAGCCGACAATGCTGAAAACAAATAAGAAGGTAGCCAAATGTACATCTTTATAGCCTGTAGCATTATTGAACTAAACTGTGCATAGAGACACAAATCCTCTAAGTTTTATGCACTATGTGTGGCTTATTTTGTGAAAAGGTTTGGGGGCTTATGTGATTTTTTTGCCTTTTTGTATGCAATATTTACTTAAAAAATATACGGGAAACTACTATTTGACACATTCTTACTTGTCAATACGAATGATTAGTTACTATGGTTTAATTCAATTGCTTCTGATTAAAAGATATAGTAATTACAGTTATTATAATATGGAATAATTACAATTATGAACTAGGGGATCCATTTATAAAAGACAGGTACAGACAGACGTGTGCATGACGATAAAATTAATTTGATTTCAATTCGTTAATCTAGTTACTTTGTTTTGTTAAATTTGGTTGATTCATTCAGTTCGTATTCGGGATTCGTATTCAGAATTCGTATTCAGAATTTTTTTAATTATCTTCAAATTTACAAATCTTTTAAATCGATAATTTTTGATTCAGATGAATCGAAAAATGTAGGTTTTTTATTTTGATTTGAAAATGGCAAACTGAACAAACAAAAGAAAAATCTTCTTTAAATGATAACGATGACTCTTTAAATTACCTTTGGCCTAACTAAAACAGCATTATTTTGAAATGCTACTCCAATAACATTCACAGGCTTTGATTTCAGCAATATATGTACAGTTAGAATTTGACTGGAGTTTGATGTAAAATTCAATTTGAATTTCAGTCTGAATTTTCGAAATTCAGATGAATTTTGTTTCGTTATTCGAAGCATTCGGAAAAATTTGTTTATATTGTCATTTTGGTATTCGGATATAGCCGAATCTATAAAATAACAAAAAAAACGTGTCTGGATATTAATTCAGAACGAAACAAACCACACATGTTTAGTTACAGAATATAGAATGAAGTCATTGAGGGAGGATGGTATTACTGATAACCCTGATAAGCATTTGCATTGGCTCACCAAAGAAAAACTGCCTTAGCAATATTGGGCTATTTTGGAGCAATGGGGTTGATTTACTTACGGCAAATAGACTGTTAACTTGGCATATGAAGTTGCACTTTGCATGGGAATTATCCCCAGAGCTTAGTAAATGAGGTGAAGTTCTGCTGACATCTATTATCCAATGTTATGCAAGTTAAAATGTTGGTCTTTTTCTTTTTAATTTTCCTTGCATATGATCGGGTATTCTTTACAAAGCGAAATCTCACCACATTCACTAAGCTCCTATAAGACCCATTTCACACTGGTGCCACAGCCACATCAGCATTAAAACACTGCTCCTTTTATTGGTGCTTTAGCACTGTTTAGGTGATGCTTTTCACCTGCTAGTGGGGCGCTTTTAACCCCAAAGAAGGGGTTAAAAGCGCCCATGTTGCGGCGCTTCCAAAGTGCTTTTCAGGAGGAATCGCTGCCCATTCATTTCAATGGGCAGGGTGTTCCTGAAAAAGCTAGATACAATGCTCCCAAACCACCCCAAAGATGCTGCTTGCAGGACTTTTCCTAAAATCCCACAAGCACACCGTCCCAGTGTAAAAAGTCACATTGAAATGAATGGGAGGTGGTTTTTAGCCACTTTACAGGTGCTATTTCTAGTGCTAAAACTCCTGAAAACCACCTTCACGTGAAAGGGGTCTTAGATGATAAAAATCAGCAGCACCACATTCACTAAGCTCTGGGCATAAGTCCCATGCAAAGTGCAACTTCCCTTGTAAAGTGAACAGTCTATTAGCCCTTAGTTAATTAACCCGACTCAGTCAGTAGATAAATAAAATAAAAACTGTTGAAAACGGTTCTCCCACTCTTTGAATGAAAAGTTTGCTAGATCTGCTACTCAAATAATAGATCAATCACTGGGCAAAATGCATATTGAAGTGATTAAAATTGACTAAAATTGCATTCAAGTATTTCCAAACACCCTTGTCATCACTCTGTTCTTGAATTCCCTGGCGTATGTTAACATTTTTTTTTTTTTTTTTTTGCAGACAGATGAATGGCTGAGATATGGAAGAGTCCTGCAGCATTTTTGGATGCAGCAAATAAATAAATAAATAAATAGATAAATATAAAATCGGATGCATTTTTTTTAAAGAGCTGCCATCTTGTTCCTAGCTAAAATAAAGTAGACGCACTATTTATTATTATTATTATTATACAGGGTTTATATAGCGCCAACAGTTTTCTCTACGCTTTACAACATGGGGCAAACAGTACAGTTACAATGCAATTCAATACAGGAGGCATCAGAGAGCCCTGCTTGTTAGAGCTTATGGTCTCGACGATTTTATATATATATATATATATATATATATATATATATATATATACTGTGTGTGTGTGTGTGTGTGTGTTTATATATATATATACTGCGTATCCTACTTCATAGCAGTTTTTCTGCACTGCTGTGCGGTTTATAAAACACAGTATAAATGGTCAGATCCTAATCTACTGCACTGAATTTACTGAAAGCAAGCAATCTTTGAACTCAGACAGTCATTCATCTCTCCTCACACATCTCTCCTTCAGATCTTTACCTACTGGAGGCATCTCACACTGAAGAGAGATTGTACTATATTTCATAAATATTCTGTGGTAGCGCTGAGGGATAGTCCCATCTGTTATTTGTTTTCGGCTTTGCTTACTGATAAAACAGGAAGGACAGCTTGCTGATGGGCTCTTTGAAGCAAAAGGCTTCTGTCTTTCCTCCAATTAATGTCTATAAATTATTTGTATAGGAGACAATATTGGTCCTTGCTGAGGTCCAGAATTACCTGCGCTAAATTAAATTCATTCATCATGCTTCATTTTCACTCTGAATAATTCTGGCTGAAGGAACCAAACAGGTATGTCTTCATTTTTATGGGAGCATTATACTGAACACCATGCCTTTCACTGTGTCACTTTAGGGGTATGGTAAAGTTTCCAAAGAGATTTGCTCTGGCACTATAAACTACTTTACAATATTGTGTTTTTTCCTAAAGGTTACAACTTCTTTGGGAAATAGCATTTACATCTTTAGCTTTGTGTGTGTCTGTGTGCGGAAGGAAATTATCATTTCTAATCTGCAAAACTTTTGGGTTTGTGTCCTGCAAGTGTATAGTACTTCACAGTTCCAAGATGATGTCTTCTATCTTCTGTCTATGGATAGTGTCATCACACATTCAATGAAGCAACGTTTACACACTTTGTATCCAGCCATAATTATTATGCTGTATTTATTCTGCCAAGAACTGGGGAGGAGAGATATTCTAAAGCCTGAGTTTCTCATGAACACAGAACTGCATATAAATTAGGAAACACCAGAATGGAGACTCACGGGGTTATTGTTGAATGATATGTGACGTGGATATTTTATGCTCTATTTTCACAAAATGGCAAGTCATTGAAATCTGTATTCATTGTGTCTTACATCACTAATAGAAACTTTTGACAATCTTGTCCAGTGGCAGTCCATCCAATATATTCCCAAGGCTCTGTTCTCCAAGCTTGGATATGCCAGTCTGCTATAAATCTAGCGAATCCAAACTTGTAATTTGCATACCTTGTTTGCTTATATGATTTTATTACTTTTTATGTTTTTATAAGTTTGCTCTCCTGCAACTCAATCATTGCTGCTCAAGTGACAATAATTTAGGGGCACGCTAAATAAATAATTCTAAACGTAAAAAAGTAATTCAAACTATATCAATAACCCAAATAACATTAATGCAAAGTGTTCGAATCGTGAACTAATCACCATACAAATAAAGCATAATAAAAACACATAAAATGCAAAAGGGACTAATAAAGAATCAGTCACATGAAAAGTCCCAATAAACATGTCTTTAAATTCCTTGATATAAATTCTCGGATAACTCAAGTGTAATAACAAGTGTTGTAAATTGTGGTATAGCAGCAGATCCAAAAAGGGCTTGCAACTCCCTCCACCAAGAAAACAGCAATACACCACTCGTGAAGATACAAGTCCAAACTGCTTACCAGATTTGTTTGACCACTTTAGTTAAAAAGTAAGACAAACAGCGCCTTTACAGGTAATGCCTGCTCATATAGATGCAGGCCTCCTTCACAGACTCAGGCGGTATACATAAAAAAATACAAAAGGATCCATAGCGTAATACTGATTTTAATTAAAAAATTAGTATAAAAACCTCCTTACGTGGTCATGTGCCTGACCCGGCACTGGGGCTGCTCGCCTTAAAAGAAAAGACACGCACTCCAAAACGATCAGCGTATTCCTTCCACAATCGCTAGTATAGAGTGCATTCCAGGCCATCAGACCGACAACCAGAGGGCTGGAAGTGGCGTCAAAAAAGCATGGCACAACTATGATTAAGCACTGTTTGTAGTGTGAGACGCGTAAGCTCTTTTGTCCGTTCTGCTGTGGCATGTATTTTTGATTAAATTTTTTGAATAAAAGGCAAAACATTTTTTGGAGTGCGTCTGTCTAGAACTTCTTCCAATCAATCAAGCTAGCTTGACGCTAGACACCTATGTGCAGTGACCATACGGGAGAGTTTTGGGCTAACTGTGGGTGTTTGCAAAGTGTAACTTTTTTTGCTTGTGTCTGGCTGTTTCTTACCTGTAAGATGGCGCATGACGGTGCACCTTGGTTCACCATGGTGCACGTGCATTCCCAAGAGTGCCACTGTGTTTAGCAATTGCTGTTTGGTGGCCATGGTACAATGTGGCTTCACTACACATGCGCAGTAGCCTTTATCTGGGCGCATGAGGATTTGCGTCATATGTGAATACAGCAGAACAGTACAGAACGATCCAGAGCACACTTGTTTTTTTAAGCTGTATAGGCCAAGCATGTGGTGCTTCCAGAAGGCAGCTGTGGGACACAGAAAAGGCTCTGAACAAACACTTGCAGTGGTTCATTCTTTCCTTACTGGGTCATGTGAGTCACCAAGTGTTGCATGGCAGGCTAAATGTGATTAGCAGGATTGTTACATAGGGGCTTGGGAGCCCTATTAAAGCTTCTGAGGTGTTTTAATACTACACCCACACCCAAGTACTCTCTTTTGTGGCGGGTAAATGTCTTAAAAAAAGAGGAGTGGGACTAACACTATAGGGAAGGCACACCAATGTCATCAGTAATTCCTGATGAACCTAGTCATATCCCTAGTGTTGTATCCCATGAAAGACCAAAGGCTTCTGGGAAATCAGAGCCACTGCGCCTATCTGGTATTGTACCTACAGTCCACGCTTCTGCTTCCCCCTTCATCACTAAGGATGAACTGTCCTTGAGCCTAGCCAGGTTAGAGCACAGGATTGCTGGCATGATTGCCTCCATCCCACAGGGTAACAGTCCCCTGACAGATGAAGCTGCTCTTCCGAGCAATCGAAGATATCCAGTTGATGTCTGCCTCTCAGTCGCAGAGGCTTTTGATCATTGTTCTGCCTTTAAGTTGCCTCTTGCAGAGGTGACTGAGCCCCCCTGGTCCTCTTTGGGATCCCTGAGGCCTCTTCAGGGATCTTGGGAATATAGATAAAACTCATTGAAAGAAACAGCATGCCCCTCCCCAGTCCATTACCAGGCCCTTTGAGTCTGGTATGAATATAAAGGAGAACCATGAACCAAAAAAAAAATGGGGTCCCCCCAAAATCCATACCAGGCCCTTCAGGTCTGGTATGGATTTTAAGGGGAACCCTGTGCCAAATGTAAGAGAAAATGGCGTAGGGGTCCCCCCTAAAATCCATACCAAACACTTGTGAGCATGCAACCTGGCAGGCTGCAGGAAAAGAGGGGGGATGAGAGAGCGCTCTGCCCTCCTGAACCGTACCAGGCCACATGCCCTCCACATGGGGAGGGTGTTTAGGAGTAGCCCCCCAAAGCACCTCGTCCCCGTTGATGGGGACAATGGTCTCCCCCCACAACCCTTTCCCAGTGATTGTGGGGGTCTGTTGGCCATTTAACAAGGGGTCCCCCGGATTCCAGACTCTCACTATGTGAATTGGTAACGGGTACATTGTACCCCTATCATTTCACAGAAAGTGTCAAAAATAGTAAAAAAGACAGGAGACACTTTGGGAAAAGTCCTTTATTAAAAAAAAAAAAATTCCCACGATGTAGATACATCTCGCGCCTCCCAATGAGCCAAAAAAAGAAAAAAAAAACGCAACAGCTCCGCCTCCATGGGAGGCTCCATGAGAGGCTCCCGCCGAGTGACCCTGCTTCTCGATGACAGCTGTTATACAGCTGAGGGCGGGGCCACTCGGTGATGTCAATGGGCGAGCCAGCCTTCCTCTGACGTCACATGGCAAGTGACATCCCAAGTTCATAACTTTACATTGATTGACATTAACCAATTCAGCTCCAGGAAGTTAACTCCCCTTCATAATTAGGCCATTTTTTGTGATACAGCACTGCATTACTTTCAGCACTGTATCCAAATAGAAGGCGTGTCCTTTTTTCCCACAAATAGAGCTTTCTTTTGTTGATATTTGATCAACTTTTTTTGCGCTATAAACAACATTTTGAAAAAAAAAATATATTTTTTACTTTCTGCTAAGGATGAGCCGAACACCCCCCTGTTCGGTTCGCACCAGAACCTGCAAACAGACCTAAACTTTGTGTGAACTTTAGAACCCTATTAAAGTCTATGGGACTCGAACGTTCACAATCTAAAGTGCTAATTTTAAAGGCTAATATGCAAGTTACTGTCCTAAAAAGTGTTTGGGGACCCGGGTGATCATCTCTCTGGGGTCCAGCGATGGCTGATCTGATCCAGCGACCGGTGATTTTCAGTCCAGCGCTGTCCATACATCCGTCTTCTGTCTCCACTGCGGAGACACTGCGGGGATCCCAGCGCTGATGTTTCTTATATTAGGAGGGCGGGGCCACCCGTCAACCTGACCCCGCCCCCTCTGACACCGATGAGGGAACCCATGGGGTTCCCCAGTGATTTATGGGTGACCCCGCCCCCCTCTGATGTAACGCACTCTGTACAGCTTAAAGCGTTTGTAAACCCCCGATTGTTGTTTTTACCTAAAGGTAAACGTATAATAAGGTTTATCTGTAGATAAAATAAATATCTCCTAAACGTGCACCAGAAGATATACACCCTGAACATATTCACCCTGAATGCAGCCTCTGAATGCCATGCATGCACTCTTAATGTCCAGCATACCATGTCAGACCTTCAGAGCTCCTTGCCAGATCCAAGGGTGCCCACGCACATGGGCGGGAGTGATGTCATCGTGGCTCTGACCACTCACAGCATCAAAGCCCTCAAATCTGGAAGAAAGGCCAGGGGAACATGTCAGCCCTCTCAGTGGTGACCGGGCACCACTGAAAGGGCTTTGTACTAAGGTAAGTATTTCATAATGTGCAATGCATACTAGCACATTATGCCATTGTCTTAATTTTTATTTTTCAGCAGTTTACTACTGCTTTAAGGCCTGAATGAGAACACCTACTGATTTAGGAGATCCAGCACCCCACACCTTTTTACTACTACGCGATTTTTCTATACATGTTCAGCACACATCACAACCAGTAGAATAGCAATGAGCAGAGGCAGGTAATCTCACTAGAAGACCATTAATACAAACTTGTTGCATGGCTGAACATTGGCATTTTCGAACAATCTCAATGGATATTTATTTTATGAGAAACTTCTGATGGAAATTATTTGTATAACGTAAAATATAGTAAACAAATAGGTAAGAAGAAGTAAATATGCCTGGTTTACATTTTTTTAATCTTGCTTGAAATGTAAAGTTCACAAATTGGTGGCAAATCCCATTGAAGTCTTTGGGGATTAATCTGTTATTTATTGCTGGACATATTTAGGGCTAAACAGGCATTTTAAAAAAAATGGTAGGGCACTGTCATGGAAGATATGTACTAATACCACAATAAAAAAATGAAATAAATGTAGCACTTACCCCCGTAGGAGTGGCTGAATTTTTCTGGGTTTACCGATTTACCTCATCCAGCTCGTACTCGTTGTCCTTGTCTAGGGGTTCCCAGGGTTGATAACCCAGTAACTATAGAGACCGACACCTGAATTCCTTGTTAGGATTTTTATTTTGCATAAAACGGTTGAACAAACTCAGTCTCTAAGTTGGGAATAGAGGGTATCAGAGTAAAGATTAGCTCAGGTGCTTGGAACTGCTGACTTCAAATAAAGTCTCTATGTACACAATCCAGGGAACAGCCACTCACAACTGGACTCTTTAACTGTTGGATAAATCCTTAAGTTTTGGGTTTAGCAGCCAACAGGTAATTCTAGCTTTTCAAAGTCTCTCACGCAGACTTGGTTGGAAACTTGGAAACTTAGTTACAACTGGAAGGGTAGGAGTAGGAACTTTTCTTACTGTACCAGAATCTTTCAGCTGGTCCGGCGATACCATAAGAATTGTGGTTTCAATCAATGTCCATGGCAGCTCAGCTTCCAGGCTCTTACCAAGCAGCCAGCCTTGTGCATTGCTCTCTTACTGAAGAGTCCTCCCCTGGTCGCATGTAGAGTTGCTGGGCCTCTCCAAAACCCAAGACGGCACCGGAACACCTTAGAATCCTCCTTCCAGTTACTGTGCCTCAAACTAGCCAGTTCTGAGGCTCGGAAACAGATGGATCCGCACCCCAGGCCATGAGGGCCCCTGGGGGCTGGTCAGGAGGGCAAGCACCATGGAGTCAGCAACAACTTCTGAACCGGAACCCCGAAACACGTGACTTTGGCACCTTAATTACCCCTTCCCAGATTATGCAGTGAGACAAACTTCCACTGATTGGTTCCGAGACAGAGATTGGTACCCAATGCATCCAACCAAACTGTGTTCTATAGCCTCTCACAGGTGTACAACCCCACCTATGACCAGGCAGAACTTCCATACAGCCCAGCCAAACTAATGCCAAAGTATAATTTAGCACCAGCCCATTTCTGTTCCTCATCTGTTTTTCAAGCATTGCAGTCTGTACTCTGTTTTGCTGCAAACTGATTTCCACTGTCAGTCCATTAAAGGCTTTTGAGTAACTTCAGAAGGTCAGGTATTCAAACTTTGGTCTGTGTCCTGTGTTGATCCTGGCTTCAGTGCTGTGCTAATTAGTGATGAACGAACTTCCGACGGGACGTTTCGCGAATGTGAACCGCGAACGCAGCCAAAAGTTTGCGAACCGCAAAGTTCACGGCGGGCTCCATTGACTTTAATGGCAGGTGAACCTTAAAAAACCTACAGGTCATATTTTCAGCCACAAAATACTTACTAGATGTGCACACATAGTCCCACCACATGGACACTGACATAACAAAAGTATTAAGTGAATCTGCGATCGACAACGACAAGCATTCTTTTTTTATCTGTGAAATTTTGACAATTCAGGAGCGCATGAAGGCCATGGAGGAGAGGCAAGGTCAGGGCAGGCTATGAAGATGGTGCAGGAGATGATCATCCGAACCGTGATAGAGAGCACTGACACCAGCACCGTGATAGAGAACACTGACACCAGCCCCGTGATAGAGAGCACTGACACCAGCACCATGATAGAGAGCACCAGCACCATGATAGAAACTGTCCCTCAGTCCCTACACTGACAAAAGACAGCTGCAGAATCGGGCAGCAGTGCACTCAGCAATCACCAGCACCCTATATACTGTACACCTATACCAGTCCTTAAAAGGACCTTTGTGGACCTAATAGTAATAGCTAGTGATTAAACTGACTGTCCCTGCTCCACACAGCATCCTGTCCCTACACTGACAAAAGACAGCTGCAGAATCAGTCAGCAGTGCACTCATCAATCACCAGCACAGCAGTGCACCAGAACCCTATATACTATACACCTATACCAGTCCTTAAAAGGACTTTTGTGGACATAATAGCTAGCGATTTGTGTCACTACAGTCTGTCCCTGCTCCACACAGCAACTTTTCCCTACACTGACAAAAGACAGCATGTAAAATGACCGCCAGATCAGGTCTATTTAAGGTAGGGGGAATGTGCAATTGTCCATGTGCTGAAATGTCTCAATTGGCTGCCCTGTACCCCATAATGGATGTTTCATCATGGGTCAACGTTTTTTCACAATGTAAACGCATATGGGCGAACAGCAACAGAAGTCCACGGTTTGGCGAATAGCTAACACGCAAAATTTGCTGCAGACCGACCGCCGGGCGAACCGCAAGGCCATCTCTAGTGCTGATCTCTTTTTGTTGACATATAAGTTGATGCATTGTTGTGTGATTTAACGCTTAATCGCTTTCAGACCGGACCATTTTGCTGGCTTTAGACCAGAGCACTTTTTGTGATACGGCACTGTGTCGTTTAACTGACAATTGCGTGGTCGTGCGACGTGGCTACCAAAAACAAAATTGATGTCCTTTTTTCCCCACTAATAGAGCTTTTTTTTGGTGGTATTTGATTACCTCTGCGTTTTTTATTTTTTGTGCTATAAACAAAAAGCGACAATTTTGAAAAAAAACTATTATTTTTTTACTTTTTGCTATAATAAATATCCCTTAAAAATACATAAAATTATTTTTTTTCCTCAGTTTAGGGCGATACGTATTCTTCTACATATTTTTGTATAAAAAAAATCACAATAAGCGATTATTGATTGGGTTGCGCAAAAGTTATAGCGTTTCCAACATAGGGGATAATTTTATGGCATTTTTAATAATAGTTTTTTTTGTACTAGTAATGGCGGCGATCAGCGATTTTTATTGTGACTGGGACATTATGGCGGACACATAGGACATTTTTGACACATTTTTGGGACCATTGGCATTTATACAGCAATCAATGCTATACAAATGCAAATACAAATGCATTCCTGTGTAAATGACACTGGCAGTGAAGGGGTTAACCAGGAGGTGGCAGTGTAGGGGTTAAGTGTGTCCTGGGGCGTGGCTGTGTTTTACAGATCACTGATCTCTACTCCAATCACAAGGAGCAGAGATCAGTGTCACTTGTTGCTAGGCAGAACGGGGGAGATGCTGTTTACATCGGCATCTCCCCGTTCTTCCTCACCGTGAGATGATCGCGGGTATCCCCGTGGCAATTGAGTCCGTGGGACCCGCGATCGAACTCACGGAAGTGCGCATGCAATGGCATGGCGGCAAATTCAAAGGGACGTACCTGTACACCCTGCGCTGACGGGAAGCGGTTAAGGACCTCCCCGCATACTTATACTGCGGTAGAGCGCCCCTTAAATGCAAAATCACATACCTGTAAGTGATTCCTCTCTTCGGCTCTGAGGCGATTGAACACAGCGGGAGCCAAACAGCAGGTCGATCGCAGCCGCCGGGACCCACCCATTATCAACAGGAGAGGCAGAACAGCAGTCTGTCTATGTAAAGAAGGAAGACCGCCGTTTTGTGTGGGAGGAAGATGGAGATCTTGTGTTTCTGCTAAGCAGAAACATGGATTTCTGTTTTCCCCCAGTCACAGCATTCCCCTGACAGTTATAAAGCACTCCCTAGAAGCAAATTTAACACTGTGATCACCTCTGATGTTTTTTTTTTTTTCATATATATTTTTTTTTGTTATACCAAAGCGGTGCAATTATTTTGCATGAAAATTTGGCGTTTTATATTGTAGTCGTGTAATTCTTAGGAATAACTCACTTAAATCTGTCCAAACCAGAGTGTAGCATACATCTCGGGTATAATAAAGTTTGAAAAATGAAATTATAAATTATAATATAATAAATAACTATAAATAATTATACCAAATAATAATATAACAATAATAAAAAATATTCAATAATGTAATCAAATCAAAAACACTGAAATTTGCTCAGTTGCAGAATTGACACTGTCATTACTTTTCAGTATTTGATGACGGATCTCCCCACAAATCGCTATCGCTCAATTCTGCGAGTGATTCTAATTTATTATCGCTGTTTTCTATCTGGTCTAAAATCATTTTTGATGTAAAGGGACAGTTTTGGTTGCTATGGAAAATCTCCAGTTTCCAGGCATAAAGAACAGTTTTTTTTATAATATAAAACTGCATGCAGGGCACTGGACAGAGCACTAGGGACAAAGGGGATGTGAAATAATTACATTACATACAACAATTACATACAGCAAAGTAAGATTACATTATATTGTATGTATACTGTGTGTTTCACTTTTTGAATTTGGCGCCGTTCTCCGTCTCCGTGCGTCGCAACGCTCGCAGGGAACGGAGATCGGCTCCTTGATAGATTGAGCGGAGCATGGCTCGCTCGTACAGCGGGAAGACATCGCTGGATCCAGGGGACAAGGTTAGTAACCTCTCCCTGCATTCAGTGATGCGGTCTACCGCTTTTGGTATAAAATCTCCACCCAAGCCAGACTCGGGAATACCACCAGGGAGGTTAAACGTCTTCCAATCTTTCCATTCATTTACCAATCCCTCCATTTGTTCCTCCCCGCTATATCTCAGGTATTCCATGTTATTAGTCTCTTCTATCCACTAATTCAGTCCCTTATTTTGGGACTTTCTATTTTTTGCCACTTTTTGGGTATCAAGTCCTTAGCAGCATTCATCATATAGGTATCACTGATTCTCTATATTGCTTTGTTGGACTTTCCACCCCATGAATCAAACACATCCACGGTTCTTCAGGTATTACCATGTTGGTAATCTCTTTTGAGTTGTAAGATCTCCTTCCAATATTTCTTGATTTGTGGACAGTCTCACAAAGAATGGGAATGGGCCATAGTTCCTAGTACTTTGCAACCTCGCCAACACTCTGGGGATTTCCCTGGTTGGTATTTACATGCTTTATCTCATGTTATATACCACATTGTCAGGCATTTGTAATTCATTTTGGCTGTGTTTGTGTCTATCGTGGAACTATGTACCAGTTTGAAAATCTTTCCTATAATTTGCTTGTTCCCTCGTGAATTCTTTTTCCCATGTTTTTAATATATGGCGGAACTTCCAGCCCCTCTACTACCGTTAGGATTTTATAGATCCAGGAAATGCTGTTTCTTGCATTTGCCGCTGCGCATAACCGCTCCAGCGGAGTTAAATCATCCTCTGATCTTATTGTTTGGGGCAAAGTCACTACAAAATGCTTCAGCTGGAGATACCGTCATTCCCTAACCACCATCAAATCTGTTTTGTGTTTTAATTCTTGAAATGTGCATATTTTCCCTTTTTTTATTATATCTCTAAGTTGTGCATTTTAATTTTTTATTCAATTCCAACCTACTATCCCTTTCCTTTTCACCCCTGATGTTAACCACTTCCCTGCCATTGATGTCACTGGTCCCCAAAAAGTGTCAGTGTCAGATTTGTCTGCTGCAATGTTGCAGCCCCACTAAAAATCGCTAATTGCTGCCATTAGTAATAAAAACAATAAAAAAATAAAATAAAAGTCCATAAATCTACCCCTTAGTTTGTAGATGCTATATTTTTTGCGAAAACCAATCAAAATACGCTTATTGAGATTATTGGCCTAAATTGGTAAAGAAATTAGATTAAAAAAAAATTGGATGTTTTTATAGCAGAAAGTAAAACATATTTTTTTTTTCCAAAAGCGTTGGTCTTTTTTTTTTGTTTATAGCGCAAAAAACAAAAACCACAGAGGTGAACAAATACCACCAAAAGAAAGCTCTATTTGTGGTAAAAAAAGACATCAATTTTATTTGTGTACAACGCTGCACGACCACGCAATTGTTAATTAAAGCAACGCAGTGCAGTATCGCAAAAAATGGCTTGGTCAGGAAATCTTCCGAAGCTGAAGTGGTTAAAGTGACACTTTTACTGATATTTCAGATACTAAGCTTTTTTCTTATATTGTTTCTATCAGCAAGATCCTCCCTAATCCCATCATCCCATCAAAGGAGTTGCAGGACGTTTACCCCTTGATGCACTTCCTTTTTCTCCTTGGAAATCTACATGGAAATCTACATGGAATATCCACCCCCCCCCCCCCCCAAGTATGGACTTTATATATATATATTTTTTGACTGATTTACTGGCCCTTATTTTTAATTGCTCTTATCTTCTTTTTTTTTCTCATTGAATAGGAAGCAGCTTCTTTCTTATTAGGAGCACCATTTGTATATATTTATTTTCTTGAAAAATTGGCCTGTCTTTGTTTACTATTTGCATTTCATTTTGTGAACGAGTAAGGGTATTCTCTTATGAGTTATGTACTCTCTGCTCATTTACATGGGAGGAGCACTACCTGGGTACCATCTTCTTATTACATGGGCTACAAGATTACGATAAGCCTCCTGCCCACAGAATCTCATAACCATCAAGCCAAAGTTTGGGGAAGAGACCCTTGTCTTTTTTTTTTGAATTCTTTATTTTCTAAATATAGTGATACAGTCTTCCATATCTAAACATGTACACACCTACATCTTATGTTTAACACAGTGCCATTCATCATTTAATCGTGCTTAATTTATTCTATTACATTTCCATATTTCCTTCTATTCATTATTACTTTTTCCTTAACCTGGGATAGCCCTGGTTATCTATCTTAAAGAAAGAGAAGCAAACAAACACACAAAAAAATTAATAAATAAATAAATAAATAAATAAAAAGGAAAGAGAGAAAAAGGAAAGGAAGAGAGAAAAAAAATGTTTTTTCTTTTTCTTCCGTCCTCCCCCTCCCCTACCCCTCCCAAAAATTACAGACCCTCCCACAAGAAGTTAAAATACAAGAAAACATTGAGATTTAGCTTTGTTTTAACCCTGTGTTGTGACGCAGCTAATGTGTCTCTGCACCTTAACCCTGCCTGGAAGGATTTTCATATCTACATACCAGACGAGGAACAAAATAGTAGGACATAGGTATTATAGTGACAGGATGACTCTAGGCCAGAATGTGGATGTAACAAAAAAGAAAAGAAAAACAAAGAAAAAAAAAACCCTATCTAAGGATTTTGTTCCCTATATATAATATAGGGCTTCCACACTTCATGATACCTATCTTCTTGCTCTATCAATATCATAGTCAAATTTTCCATTTGTTGAATCTCCGATACCCTGCTCATCCATTGTGATTTGGTTGGAGCCACCGTGGTTTTCCATAAAGCTGGAATGCATGCTTTTGCTGCTGTAAGCAAATGCCTTAAAAGAGACTTTTTATATTTCTCTATGGATAACGGAACATCATGCAGTAAAAAAGCTGCCGGATTTTCCTCAAGAGACACATCTGTTATTTCATCACTATTTCCGATACCATCTTCCAAAAATCCTTTACTCCGGGACAATCCCAAAATATATGTAACAGAGTGCCCTCGGCTCCCTGACAGCACCAGCACTGATTTGATACTTGTGGGTATATCCTGTGCAATACTTCTGGGGTCCTGTACCATCTGGATAAAATTTTATAGCCCCCTTCTTGGTATCTAGTTGCTATTGACGCCTTATGCGTGAACATGAAGATCTTATTTTTCTGTATATCTGAGAAAGTGACTCCTAGGTCACTTTCCCAAGCTCGTAAGAAAGCCAAATCTTGTGAGGCTTCTTGTTCCATCCGCAACGCATACATCGATGAAAGGGAGTATTTCAGTGGTTTACCTTTTAAGCATATCTGTTCAAACCCAGATAGTGTCCTAATCACCGGTATTCACTGCCTACTTAATCAGAGAAAAGCATTTAGCTGTACTCGCCTGAATGGGTCCAAGTCCTCCCTAAATCCTTGTTCGATCTCTTCCTTATACATTACATGATTATCAATTGAGAAATGTATAATCCTACTGATTCCCTTTCATCTTAGGTCCCTAAAACCCCGATCTGTCAAACCTTGCTGAAAACTCGGGGTGCCCAAGATTGGTATCATAGGGCTTGGATGTTCTGATATCCTAGTTTTCTTGAATAACTTTTGGACTGTCTGTAGTGTGGCACCCGCTGTCGGATGTCTATGTACCTCCTGTGGAATTTCTACATCTGAGAGCCACACTATTCCTTCCAGGGGTATCGGGATTATTGCTTGATCCATATATATCCAAGGTTTTTTTTTATGGAGCTAAATGTGATGCCTCGTAATAGCCCACTGGATCTGGGAATCCCACCCCTCCTCTCTCTTTTGGTAATATCAAAATATCTCTGCGTATTCTCACTTTTTTTACCTGCCCATATAAATTTCGTAAATCTTGATCTCAGATCTCTGAAAAATCTTACAGGGAGCTTTATAGGTAGGGTCTGGAACAAATATAGCAGCCTCGGCATTACGTTCATTTTGATAATATTAATTCTCCCAAACCATGTAAAAACCATTTTATCCCATCGTTGAAAATCTAACTTGATCTGTCGTATTAGTGGGATAAAATTTAGTTCAAACAATCTGTTCAACTTATTTGATATTTTAGTCCCTAAATAGCATATGTGGGAATCCGTCCATCTGAACACAAAATGCGCCGCTAGCTGGGATTTCATTACATTATTCATTTCTACCCCCATCGCTTCCGATTTACTGTAATTTACTTTAAAGTTAGATATCTCTCCATATATGCGCAGCTCTAGTAACAAAGAAGGTAAGGAAATCCCTGGGGAGGTTATGAAAAACAGCAGATCATCTGCATATGCGGCCAATTTATGTTCATTTTTTTAATTGAAATGCCCTGGATATCAGGATTAGCCCGAATTGTTCTCAAGAAAGGTTCTAATGTGAGAATGAATATGATAGGGGAGAGTGGACATCACTGACGCGTTCCATTCCTTATACAGAATGGTTCAGACATTATCTCATTTATCTTTACCCTAGCTTTTGGGCAAGACTATAAACTATCAATCCAATTCTGCATCCCATTTTTTAGTCCTATATGCTGTAACGTAGCTCTCAGGAATGTCCAGTCGACCCTATCAAATGCTTTCTCTGCATCCGCCGATATAAGTACTAGCGGTTTTTGATGGTATTGTGCTATATACAGAGCATTGATACCTCTCTGCGTATTTTCTCTTCCCTCCCTGCCAGGGGTAAATCCCACTTGATCTGGATGTATTAAAGCTGGAATAAATAGCAGAAGTCTATTCGCAAGTATTTTTGTTAAAATCTTGAGGTCTACATTTAGTAAAGAAATAGGGCGGTAGCTGGCACATTGAGTTGGATCTTTCCCTTCTTTCGGGATCACAGTTATATGAGCCATTAGCGTTTCTGGTAGCATCCTTTGCCCATCCCGTATAGAGTTAAATGCCTCTATAAATTTTGGTGCCAGTTTTTCAAAAAAAGATCTTATAATAAAGTAATGTATACCCATCCGGGCCTGGGGCCTTTCCTGGTTTCATTTCTTTAAGGGCTTCTGACAATTCCTCTTTTGCAATTGGTCCATCTATATTTTCTGCTTCTTCTTCAAGAAGCATAGGCATTCCCGATGCCATTATGTATTCTTTTACCCTTTCCCCTCTGGAAGGTATCCCCGACGTGGGCCATCGATCCTCAATTTGACAAAGAGTAGTATAATAATCCCTAAATCCTTTCACAATAGCCTGTGATGGGTTGACTAACACATCTCCTTGGGTTTTAATTCTCTCAATATAATTTTGTGCTCTCGTTTCTCTGAGCGCATTTGCCAGCACTCTGCTGGGTTTGTTTCCGTATTCATAGTATACTTGTCTACACCGAGTTAATTTTGCTTTCGCTTTATCCGTCAATAACAAATTAAATTCTTCCCGTAACCTCATTAATTTTTCTTCAGTCTGTTGCATCTGCGATTTCTTACGTACTGATTCAAGTGTCCGGATCTCTTCCAGCAGAGTGTCTAGTTTAGCGCCCAGAGCCCGTTTCCTTTGCGCTCCTAAAGAAATAAGAATTCCCCTAATATAGCATTTATGTGCTTCCCATCTAAATAGTGGGGTTACATCTTCTGATTCATTTGCTATAAAGAAGAATTCTAATTCCTGGGCTATCTGATTCTCGTACTCTGGTTCTCTCAGGAGTAGGAATGAGCCGAACACCCCCCGGTTCGGTTCGCACCAGAACTTTCGAACGGACCCCAAATTCGTACGAACCCCATTGAAGTCTATGGGACTCGAACGTTCGAAATTAAAAGTGCTAATTTTAATGGCTACTATGCAAGATGCTGTCCTAAAAAGGGTTTGGGGACCTGGCTCCTGCCCCAGGGGACATGGGTCAATGCCTAAAATGTTTTTAAAAATGTCCGTTTTGGCGGGAGCACTGATTTTATTGATGATTAAAGTGAAAAAAAAGTGAAATATTCCTTTAAATATCGTGCCTGGGGGGTATCTGTAGTATCCCTGTAAAGTGCCACGTGTTTCCCGTGTTTAGAACAGTCCCTGCACAAAATGACATTTAACGGAAATAACATCATTTAAAACTGCTTGTGGTGTTAATGTTATATCTGGTTCCTGGAATATGGTTGAAAATCATTGAGAAAAATGGCCCTTTGGGTCTTGTACACATATTAAGGGGAACCCCGTACCCATATTAAAAAAAGGAAATGCGTGTGGCACCCATGCCCTATATACTCAGAACAGCAGTATACAGGCGGTGCAAACAAGACAGGGACTATGCAGGTTTGTTGTGTTAAGTTGAATCTGTTTGTAAATTTCAACTGGTACATTTTTAAAGTGTAGCTCCAGTCAAAAAAACGATTTTTAAGCTTTTTGGAAAACATAGGGAAGGGTTATCACCCCTGTATAATTTGTTTTGTCATACATCTTTTTTCATCTCACTTGCTGTTGTCTCCTTCCATTTGCAAGTAGGAGATGTTTGTAAGTTGGATGTTTGAAAGTAGGGGCCTGCCCTATATGCTCTGCAGAAATGGCGGAACAAGGTGTTGGTTTTTCCACAACATTGTAAGCCCTCAAAGTGACTCTTGGTGGGCGCTGGAGCGCCCTGCTGTGAACGATTATATCAAGAATTGTAATTACATGCCATTGTTGAACAGTGGTAGAAAAATTGACCTTTGGTGGTTGTGGTGCTGGTGCCACAACGCTATAAGTCCTCACAGTTACTCTGGGTGGGCACAGGAACAGGCCCTCCTGTGAAATATTATATCAAGAATTGTAATTACATGTCCCTGTTAAACAGGGGCAGAAAAATTGGGCCTTAGGCACTGGTGCTGGTGCCACCACACTGCAACCTCTCCCATATACTCTAGTTGTAGTGCAGGAATTAGCCCTGCTGCAAAGCATTGCATCAAAAATTGTAATTAAACGCCCCTGTTAAATAGGGGCAGAAAATTGGGCCTTAGGCACTGGTGCCACGACACTGCAACCTCTCCCATATACTCTAATTGTAGTGCAGGAATTAGCCCTGCTGCAAAGCATTGCATCAAAAACTGTAATTAAACGCCCCTGTTAAATAGGGGCAGAAAATTGGGCCTTAGGCACTGGTGCTGGTGCCCCCACACTGCAACCTCTCCCATATACTCTAGTTGTAGTGCAGGAATTAGCCCTGCTGCAAAGCATTGCATCAAAAATTGTAATTAAACGCCCCTGTTAAACAGGGGCAGAAAAATTGGGCTGATGGCATCATCCAGAACCAGAAATGTTCTTCCAACATATCAGCGGAGGAGGAAGAGGATAGGAAATCAAAATAACAGGACAGTCACTCAGCATCAGCATAGGCAGTCTTGAAGGGATGTGATATTTCAAAAAAAATTATTCAGGTACATCAGCTTCAGGTGCTTGGTAGCTGTGGGTGATCCAAGACTGATTCATCTTGATGAAGGTCAGTCGATCAACTGATTCGGTGGACAGGCGCACCCTGTGATCGGTAACAAAGCCACCAGCAGCACTGAAGGTGCGTTCCGAAAGAACGCTGGATGCAGGACAGGCCAGTAGCTCAATTGCATACTGTGCAAACTCTGGCCAGTGATCCATCCTCAAGACCCAGTAATCCCAAGGATTTTCGGTGGGAAAGGTGTCCAAGTCTGACCTTGCCCCTAGGTATTCCTGCACCATGTAAATCAGACGCTGGCGATGGCTGCTGGAACCGATCATACCTTGGGGCTGCGGACTAAAAAATTGTCTGAAAGCATCGGTCAGACGGCCACCTTCTCCACCGCTCCTTCTGACCGATGCCTCAGCAACACGTTGTCCAGGACCAGGAGTTTGTAACCTCCCAGTCTCTGGGAACGCGTTGCACAGACCTTTCTGCAAGGCCTCCCAGAGATGTCTCACCCTCTGCTCCCTCTGCGATGGCAAGATAAGGTTGGCAACCTTACCCTTGTACCGTGGATCAAGGAGAGTGGCCAGCCAGTAATGGTCCCTCTCCTTGATCCGAAGAATACGAGGATCCTTCTGCAGGCTTTGCAGGATCAGGGAGGCCATGCAGTGTAGGTTAGCTGAGACATTCGGTCCGGAGTCCTCTGGGTCACTAAGGACAACATGATCCGCAGCTACCTCCTCCCAGCCACGTACAAGTCCACGGGTTTCTTGGGACTGTAAATCATCCCTACAAGACTGCTGCTGCTGCTGATGCTGAGTGCCAGCCTCCACCTCAATGCTGACATAATCATCCTCCTCCTCCTCCTCCTCCTCCTCTTCATCCTCTTCCTGTGTGATGGGTGGCACAGCAGGAACACTGTCTGGATAAAGGGGGCCTTGAGAGGCAAGGAAGTCCTCCTCTTCCTGCCTCTGTTCTGCCTTAAGTGCCCTGTCCATTATTCCATGCAGCGTATGCTCCAAGAGGTGGACAAGAGGTACAGTGTCACTGATGCATGCACTGTCACTGCTCACCATCCTTGTGGCCTCCTCAAATGGTGGCAGGACAGTGCATGCATCCCTGATCATGCCCCACTGGCGTGGTGAGAAAAAACCAAGCTCCCCTGACCCTGTCCTGGTGCTGTAGTCACACAGGTACTCATTGATGGCCCTCTGCTGCGTGTGCAGCCGCTGCAGCATGGCCAACGTTGAGTTCCACCTGGTGGGCATGTCACATATAGGGCGGTTCTTGGGGAGGTTCAACTCCTTTTGGAGCTCAGCCAGCCGAGCACAGGCATTAAATGATCGGCGGAAATGCACACAGACTTTCCTGGCCTGCTTCAGGACATCCTGTAAGCCTGGGTACCTGCCCAAGAACCGCTGCACCGCCAGGTTAAGGACGTGAGCTACACAGGGCACATGGGTCAGTTGTCCCTGTCGGAGGGCAGAGAGGAGGTTGGTGCCATTGTCGCAAACCACCATTTCTGGCTTAAGCTGGCGTGGCGTCAACCACCTCTCGGCCTGCCCCTGCAGAGCTGACAAAACATCCGCCCCAGTGTGGCTCCTGTCCCCCAAACAAACCAGCGCAAGCACGGCATGACATCATTTTGCCTCCGTACTTGTGTAGCCCCTGGAACGCCTACGGAGCACCGCTGGTTCTGAGGACAGAGCACTGGAAGAGGCCATGGAGGAAGAAGAAGAGGAGGGGGTGAAGGAGAGAGGTGTGTCACAACCAATAGTAGCATTTTGGAGGCGTGGTGGTGGAACAACCTCCAACACTACTGCACCTTGTCCTGCATCCTTCCCAGCTGCCAAAAGAGTCACCCAATGGGCCGTGTAAGACAGGTAACGTCCCTGTCCATGCCTGCTGGACCATGAGTCACCTTACCGCTGACTGCCCTGTCCAGCGAGGCAAGAACATTGCCTTCCACATGCCGGTAGAGAGCCGGAATCGCCTTCCGTGAGAAAAAGTGGCGTTTGGGGACCTGCCACTGAGGAACCGCACATTGTACAAACTCACGGAAGGGGGCCAAGTCTACCAACTGAAAAGGCAGAAGTTGAAGTGTTAGTAATTTAGCCAAGCTAGCATTCAACCGCTGGGCATGTGGATGGCTGGGAGTGAACTTCTTTCGCCGGTCCAGCAGCTGGGGCAGGGACATTTGCCTGCTATAATCGGACGTGGGTGTACTGCTAGCAGAGTGCCCGGAAGCACTTGGCTGTGACACACCTAATTCTACACCTTCATTCCTTTCAGAGCAGATTTCAGAGAGGACTGAAGGTCTAGTGGGGTTGGAGATCCCAGCTGATGAGGAGCAAGGAGAGGTCCTCTTTGTTCTTTGGTGTGGGTCTCTGAGGTACGCTTGCCAACGAGCTGCATGGCAGGTCAACATATGTCTGGTAAAGCATGTGGTGCCCAAGCGGCTGATGTTTTGGCCACGCGAGATACGCTTGAGACATATGTTGCAAATAGCAGCGGTGCGATCTGATGCACTCGTCTCAAAAAAGGCCCACACCAAAGAACTTTTAGAATAACGCACAGAGGCAGCGCCCTGCACAGGCGGAGCTCTGCGGTGTGATTCAGTCGGTGTGCTGCCCCTAAGCTGGCCCCCGGAGGGCATCCTGCCTCGTTTCTCCTCCTCCTCCTCTCTCCTACCAGGCACCCACGTGGAGTCAGTGCCCTCATCATCCCCTCACTCTTCATCGCTGGAGCAAACCTGGCAGTATGCTGCAGCTTGTGGAACATGACTGCCAGTTTGCTGTCCTTCTTGAGCATCCCCTCTCTCTGCATTCACGCTACTGCCTTCCTCTAGCTGAGTATCATCATCAGAGCCTACAAAACACTGGGCATCCTCCTGGAGCATGTACCCAACACTGTGCTCAAAGAGTTCAGGAGACTCCTCAGGAGGACGTGGTGGGTCTAGGAAAGGAGTCACTGATGATGACATTGAGAGGAGGGAAGACGATGCGTTGGCAGCTGCTTTGCTAGTAACCTGAGACTGGGTGAGAGAGGATGAGGAGGATGAAGAGGGCTTGGTCATCCACTCTACCAAGTCGTTGGCATGTTGCGGCTCAACATGCCCAGCTGCCGAAAAGAAGGACAAGCGTGTCCCATGGCCACGTGCTGATGATGACGATGCACCGCGTCCAGGACCAGCACTGTTGTCTCTAGACACAGAGCCTGCTTGCCCTCTTTTATCGGCTCGCGCCTGTCTGCCTCTCCTTGCTGGCCTTCCAGACATGGTAATGGCCTGAAGGGAGTTGGGAAAAACAGCAATTGGGTAGTGTATATTGTGCTGGAGGCACACACAACTTCCACTAACTCCTGCAGATGGCAGATGGCTCAAATAGAGAAGAGCTATGTAGGTGGATATAGCGGTGTATACTGGGTTCAGAGCACGCAGACAGCACGCACAAGCTCCTACCGCTGACTGCAAGCTCTATTTAAAATGAGCAAGATAGTTTGCTATATAGGTGGGTATAGCGGTGTATACTGGGTTCAGAGCACGCAGACAGCACGCACAAGCTCCTACCGCTGACTGCAAGCTCTATTTAAAATGAGCAAGATAGTTTGCTATATAGGTGGGTATAGCGGTGTATACTGGGTTCAGAGCACGCAGACAGCACGCACAAGCTCCTACCGCTGACTGCAAGCTCTATTTAAAATGAGCAAGATAGTTTGCTATATAGGTGGGTATAGCGGTGTATACTGGGTTCAGAGCACGCAGACAGCACGCACAAGCTCCTACCGCTGACTGCAAGCTCTATTTAAAACAAGCAAGATAGTTTGCTATATAGGTGGATATAGCGGTGTATACTGGGTTCAGAGCACGCAGACAGCACGCACAAGCTCCTAACACTGACTGCAAGCTCTATTATAAAAGATAGATATATCGCTAGCTATATAGGTGAATATAGCGGTGTATACTTCAGTCAGGGCACGCAGACAACAACCACTACAGAAGAGCAAGAACGAAAAATCGTCCGATAACGATCGGTGTATACTGTGTTGAAGGTACACAGAACACCCACTAACTGCTTCAGACGCCAACACACTACACAAGGCCACCGCGCTAGCGGCCTTATATAGTGTGCGGCGTGTACTACACAGCCTGAGCTATGATTGGCCACTCATGGCTCTCCTCGCTGCCAGCGCTGTGATTGGCCAAGCATGCGGGGTCACAGTGCATGTTTGGCCAATCATGAGCCAGCAATGCACTGCGCCATTGCAGTGCATTGTGGGGCGTGAGCGCCACGCGAATTTGGCGTGAACGGCCCGTAACGTTCGGAATTCGTCGAACGGGCGAACAGCCGATGTTCGAGTCGAACATCTGTTTGACTCGAACACGAAGCTCATCCCTACTCAGGAGTGTCTCATTCATCTTCCAGTTCCATTCTCGCAGGGTTTTCTCTCCCCATTCCATAATGCTATTAGAAAAGGGTTGATTGTGCGATAGGTTAAATAGGGGGAAATTCAGGATAAAGGGTGCATACGGTTTGCTAACAGAGCTCAGATCGCTGTCTTGCTTATTCACTTTCCATAAGTTAGACGCCTCTCCTTCTAGGGGGAGGAAAGCTGGAGGCGTCTTAAATTTCGAATTCTTTCTACTAGGCGATTGGCGGGCAGACTTATAGTTGTATAGGGCCTGCTAACGCTTAGATTCTATATTACCTAGGGCCTTTAGTCTGTCTGGCCCTGGGATACATCTATTGTTTTTTTGTTTTTTGTTTTTCTTCTCCTCTTCCTCTCCCCCTCCCCTCCTCCCTGCTATCTAGATTTCCGGCGTTGGGATTTGGTTGTAGCCAAGCGATAAAAGATGACTAGGATAAAATTGACTTCCTATAACGTAAAGGGGTTAAATAGCCCAGAGAAACGGACTAGATTGTTAACGGAACTAGAGAGATTGAAGACCCAAATTATTTTTCTACAAGAGACACATTTTAGAAAGGACAAAATCCCAAAATTAGGAAATAGGAGATTTGCCACAGTATATCACAGTGCTGCTCAGACTACAAAGGCAAACGGAGTATCAATTCTGATTTCGAATCAAATACCATGGAAAGAATGTAAGATAATCACTGATGAGGCAGGACGACTTCTTATTGTAAAAGGCATTTTACAAGAACAAAAAGTAACATTAGTCAATTTGTATTTACCGAATGAGAGCCAGGTCGCGATGCTCGAGACATATTTGAATTTGATATATCAAAATAAAGAAGGGATTCTGATGATGGGAGGGGATCTGAATATAGCATTAGATCCTGCCCTGGATGTCTCAAAGGGAGTTTCTCATCTATCTGCAGTAAAATTGCGCAGAGCGAAGAAAATGTTACAGGACTTGCAGTTAATAGATACATGGAGAATTCTCCATGCACAGGAAAGAGACTATAATTTCTTCTCAGCTAAACATAAGACATATACTAAAATAGACTATATTTTCATATCCCAAAGTGCATTGTCCTGCGTAAAAGAGGCGTCCATAGGATCTTTTACGTTGTCGGACCACGCGCCAACTAATAACCCTTGTCTTCATTAACATGGGGACAATGTGCTTTGCCAGAGGGGGTCACCTCTGGCAAGCTACACCCCATTTTGAAAACTTGTGTTCATGAGACCTTTGAGAGGGGAACCACACAATCTTTCCTGCCCTTCCAGGCGGAATGCTCACATAAGGGTCCAGTATGCATTTTTTAGGGGATCCTACAATTTTTGAGGGGACCCCAAACATTTCTTTATTTTATTTTTTATTGCGTGAGATTCCTCTTAAACTCCAAACCAACTCTGAAGGGTCTAGTATGAATAATAGAGGGAATCTCATGCCATTTTTTGAATACACTATCCCCCATTCCTTTAAGTTCCTCCATTTACCAAGTATCCCCAAATGATTTCTCAATTTTCTGGGTGGGGATGGGTCATAGGTGTTAGGACACTGCGCAGCTGTTGGCTTCCTAACAACCAGCCAGAGGGAACCTGTCATATTTAGAATTTGTAGCAATAGCAACTCAGCCGCTCACCAGTTTAGTTTGGCTGTTTGCTGAATATCCGAACATGCTAAATTCAGTCCAAACCTAGGTTCAGAAAGAATTGGCAGGTCATCCCTACTGTACATTCCAGCATATCAAACACTACCACTACAAATATGAAGAATAACTTCAGTGTATAATTTTTTGAACTAATTAGACTCCTAATTCCTTTTAGTCATGGACATTTTTGTTACCTTGCATGGTATTGCTTTCCCTTATCCCTATTACTTTGCCACCATTTTTATTTGTATCCCACCTTGCTTTAACATATGCTGTCTCCTTTTGCATTAAACATACTTTGCATGATTCATTATTATCTGTACTTTACTTAAAACATCATAGAAATTGGCCCACCGTCCTTATTAGTCGAACAGCATGCAATACAATAATAAGTTAAAGGTTATTTGCAGACTTGAGTAACCCGTGCCTGTATATAAATAGCTCTATATTTAAGCATTTTCTTCTACAGCACCTGGGAGCAAAAGCATTTTCTGTAATATATAAGTTAATTGGTTTGCTTTTGCTATCTGCCATCAACAAATGTAGAGGGTTAATTCAGTGTGAGATAATCTAGATGTACCATCTAAATTTTTACCTGTTCAATTGCCTCATAATTCATCTTTACAGCTACTGAGAACCAGAGTAGCCTGGAGATCAAAGGCTACCACAGTACTCATTTTTTAGATGCAGTGTACATTTATCTAGCTGGTGAACATTAAATCACACCTTTTAATGATGTTAGGAAACGCATAGCACTAGATGTATAGAATAAATATAGGTTGAATAAAAAACGATACACGTTTAGCAATATAGTGACTGTGACTGTATAGGCTTACAAATGGTTAACTTGCATTTATTTGTTGAATAATAAATATTAACATTAGACAATGCTCCTATTGTTCAGCTCATAACAGAGAGTTAAAGCCTAACTTTAGCATTTTTTTTTCAGTTTTGGATATAAGTGAACCCAGTGCTAGATTTATAAGGGGGCAAAAGGGGAAAATTGCCCTGGGACCCTCTGCAACATTTTGTTTCTTAATTATAAAATGTATTTTATTATAAAAACATAAAATAACAAAGTATGTGTGTGGTTGTCAGGATACAGAACAGGCAAGCCTGATTTCAGGGGCAAAGAAAGAGATGAGTGTTTCTAGCAGGTAATTTACATTTCAACTTCTCATATTATTTTACTATTTGAGATGTTTGTTTTAACATAACTGGGCCATGCGTAATTTATTGTCTTTTTTATAAAAGACAAGTGGGTGGGACAAGGGGAAAGTTAGAAAAATGTTGTAAAGTGCCAGGCAACAGCCCCGACTCCATCATGTGGGAGTGAAATGAATGACTAACATGGATTTATCGCAGTGAGAAAATAAGAAAGAAGTGCACTGCCCCACTTGACCCTAATTGGGTCAAGGGGTAAATCCAACACTCATCAATTCAAATCTTGAAATGCTAACAAAGTTTTATCCGGAATCATGAGAATAGTCGAATTCAGGACAAGCGCGGTCCTGGATTATAATTCAACCAAAATTACATAATCAGAGTGTTGGACAAAATCAGCAAAGAGTAGGGAACCTTCCTTCCTCACGTGTCTGGCATTGAGTGTAGTAGTTATGTTGACGCCTATTCAGTAGGTTTTTTTCGATGTCTACTTCACAACTTAACTTATATTTTTTAGAACAAATTTGGTTTATCATTCATTTCAGTTCATTTTTTTTAATTGTCATATAATTCAATTTCTATGTTAAGGGACCCCCAAACCTAAAGTGCCCTAGACCCCCCCAAGGTCTAAATCTGGCACTGAGTGAACCATTCTGTCGGGTGAACTCTATGCTTTCCATTACCCAGGACTGAAACAAATCTGGTACTGTCAAGCAATATGTTCTTCAGCCAACACTAAAGTTATAATCCAAGCCACATGGGGAGAGAGAGAGTGGCACAGGAGCATGTAATCAGGAAATAACCACTGATCACCAATATTGGGGAATTAGATTATACAGGAAGAAAATAAAAAAAGTGCCACCAAGTGTAATAGGTACATTTTATAGGTAATAGAAACATATATAGAAGCAACTCAAACACTGGAGATATGGGTATTTTAATGAAAGCATGTAAATATTATTTTTAGTAATAGCATGTAAATATTAATTTAAATTATTATTTTAATGGTGTAAAACACTCTCAGGGGAAAATGTATTTATTATTAGGCAATCATTTATATTTATAATCATATATATTTTATAATAAATCAAAGCCTGAATTTAATATAAGTACAACGAAACATTAATTTAAAAGTTAATTTAAAACTTATGTTGGGATAAAGTTATCAATAAAAAAATCATCAGTTATACAATTGATTGACTCATAACACTACACAATAATTATTACTGAATCATTTTGGGATATATTTTTAGATTATACTTCCACCATTAATGCAAGGGTAGGGGGTAGTTAAGGCAGTATTAAACCCAAAAGAAAACATTTAAAGCTTACCCATTCTTAGATGTGATGGCTGGATTTGTTTCTAATTTTTTTCTTTCTTCTATTTTTATCTGGTGATCCAACCAATAAGTCTGTTGTTTTTCAAAAGCACACACTTTCCAGCATAATGTATCCGTTTGCATGGGTGAGACAAACTACTTAACACTGGCATGGGTGATTAAAATGATCACTTTTTATTTACTCATCCAAAACCATTATCCCTAAAGGAAAAAAAATGTTTGTTGCAACTGCTTACAATGTGTGAGCTGAAGTTTGGCCTCAATGTGTTAGTGTATTTAAATCTGCTAATACATTTGACACTATCCTACCCCCAAACTCGAAATGCTGCATTGTGAGGTTTGTTACTGACCAGATCATTGGGTGAAAACAGAGGGACAAAAGCCAAAAAAAAGAAAACTGGTGCTGCCACCACATCTAATGGTTGGTAAGCTGCGATATATATTTAATTTTTAGTTTTGGGTTTAATACTGCTTTCAAAAACATTTTCACTTTACACTAATAAGGGATAATACACATAATACTGATATTGACCACCAATTGGGGGGTTAAATAATACTTCCGCTGGCCACCAATGTGGAGGGTGGAGGTTAAATAATATTGACCTGACTACCAATGCAATAGTCAGGTTTAATAGTACGGACAATGACATCAATGCTGGGGTTCATATATAGAGTTGCTAATACCAATGCAGTGGATAATTATAACTGCCACTGACACAAATGCTGAGGGTTATCATTGCATCACTGACACTTCTTATGATGATATTGTTGCCACCCCTGACCTTAATACTGGAAGATATGAAAACAATGCTGGGGTGGGGGTTATTATTGTGGCCATTAACACTAATGTTGAGAATTATTATTGCAACATTTGACACTAATGCTGGAGGTTATGATTACATTTATTTACTACAATGCGGTAGGTTTATTAGTGCAGACACTGACACCAGTGCTAGGATTTATTAAACCAGCCGTCAACATTAATACTATTACTGCCGCTGGCATAATAATGGAAAGCGAACTTTGCTCATTCACAATTCGCCAAACCGGCCTTCTGGTGCTGTTCGCGGCGGACATATTCGTTTACATTGTGAAGAACTTTGCCCCCTAAACCATCATGGGGTACAGGACAGCCAATTGAGACATTTCAGCACATGGACATAACCCCTACCTTTTAAATAGACCTGATCTGGCAGCCATTTTACATTCTGTCTTTTGTCAGTGTAGGGAAAGGACGCTGTGTGGAGCAGGGACAGTCAGTCTGTAATCACCAGCTATTACTATTAGGTCCACAAATGTCCTTTTAAGGACTGGTATAGGTGTACAGTATGTAGGGTTGTAATACACATATAATATTACACGTATAGTATACTTTCTTTCAAATATAGAAAGCATATTATAGTGCACTTCAGTGCTGCTGACAGATTCTACAGCTGTCGTTTCTCAGTGTAGGGACAGTTTGGTGTTTGGAGCAGGGACAGTCTGCAATTCACTAGCTACTAGCTAGCTACTATTAGGTCCACAAAGGTCCTTTTAAGGACTGGTATAGGTGTACAGTATATAGGGTTGTAATACACGTATAATATACTTTCTTTCAAATATAGAAAGCATATTATAGTGCACTGCAGTGCTGCTGACCGATTCTGCAGCTGTAATTTCTCAGTGTAGGGACAGTTTGGTGTTTGGAGCAGGGACAGTCTGCAATTCACTAGCTACTAGCTAGCTACTATTAGGTCCACAAAGGTCCTTTTAAGGACTGGTATAGGTGTACTATTTGGTGTGCAGTACATAGGGGTGTAATACACGTATAAAATACTTTTAAATATAGAAAGCATAGTATAGTGCATTTCCACTGTGCAGCATTGTGACTGCTGAGCAGTTCTGCAGGGATACTACAAAGAGTGACAAACGCAATTAGGAAAAGTATTATAACTGGTGTGATAGACCAGTGGCCCCCCAAAATGACAGATTGAAGCGGGGTGTTATATACCTTCTTCCACATATACTGCACTTCTCTAGAGACTTTTGTCACAGGGTCATTTAAAAAATTACAGGCAGAGGAAGAGGCAGGCCCGTCCGCAGGGGTGGTAGGGGTAGGGCAGGAGCAACAGGCTTGAGCCAAAGTAGCAAATTACAGAAGGTGTCTGTTCTCTCTATCTCTGTGCTGGTGTGGTGTCAGTGCTCTCTATCACGGTGCTGGTGTCAGTGCTCTCTATCTCGGTGCTGGTGTGGTGTCAGTGCTCTCTATCACGGTGCTGGTGTCAGTGCTCTCTATCACGGTGCTGGTGTCAGTGCTCTCTATCTTGGTGCTGGTGTGGTGTCAGGGCTCTCTATCACGGTGCTGGTGTCAGTGCTCTCTATCACAGTGCTGGTGTCAGTGCTCTCTATCTCGGTGCTGGTGTCAGTGCTCTCTATCTCTGTGCTGGTGTCAGTGCTCTCTATCTCGGTGCTGGTGTCAGTGCTCTCTATCACGGTGCTGGTGTCAGTGCTCTCTATCTCAGTGCTGGTGTCAGTGCTCTCTTTCACGGTGCTGGTGTCAGTGCTCTCTATCACGGTGCTGGTGTCAGTGCTCTCTATCTTGGTGCTGGTGTCAGTGATCTCTCTCTATCTCGGTGCTGGTGTCAGTGCTCTCTATCACAGTGCTGGTGTCAGTGCTCTCTATATCAGTGCTGGTGTCAGTGCTTTCTCTCTATCTCGGTGGTGGTGCTGGTGTCAGTGCTCTCTATCTCGGTGCTGGTGTGGTGTCAGTGCTCTCTATCACAGTGCTGGTATCAGTGCTCTCTATCACTGTGCTGGTGTCAGTGCTCTCTATCTCGGTGCTGGTGTGGTGTCAGTGCTCTCTATCATGGTGCTGGTGTCAGTGCTCTCTATCACTGTGCTGGTGTCAGTGCTCTCTCTCGGTGCTGGTGTGGTGTCAGTGCTCTCTATAATGGTGCTGGTGTCAGTGCTCTCTATCTCAGTGTTGGTGTCAGTGCTCTCTATCACGGTGCTGGTGTCAGTGCTCTCTATCTCGGTGATGGTGTGGTGTCAGTGCTCTCTATCACGGTGCTGGTGTCAGTGCTCTCTATCTCGGTGCTGGTGTGGTGTCAGTGCTCTCTATCACGGTGCTGGTGTCAGTGCTCTCTATCACGGTGCTGGTGTCAGTGCTCTCTATCTCTGTGCTGGTGTCAGTGCTCTCTATCTGAGTGCTGGTGTCAGTGCTCTCTATCACGGTGCTGTTGTCAGTGCTCTCTATCTCGGTGCTGGTGTCAGTGCTCTCTATCACGGTGCTGGTGTCAGTGCTCTCTCTCTGTGCTGGTGTGGTGTCAGTGCTCTCTATCACGGTGCTGGTACTGTTGAGGTTTATTATTGCAGCCACTGATAATATTGCTGGGGGTTACTAATACTGCCACTGCCACGGGGCATATTTTGCTACCATTTTCTCTTCTGTATACATTGGTGTATGGTGCAAAAAATGCTGCAGGACCAACATTTTCAAATGCACTACAGACCATTCATTTTGAATAGGCTGCCTAACTTGATTCATAGCACCTCAGCACACAAAAAAGCTTTGCCATTGTATGGGAGGACGTGATGGAGGTCCGTTATAATTTTTATGTAAGCCACCACTGACCTTAGATATTTATATATTCATTATTATTTACTATGTAAATAATGGTTTTATCAACCATTTAATTGAGGTATGCTAAAATCATTTAAGAATTCCAGACAGGGTATATTTTTACATAGTCGCATTGGTCTACCTTGGACCAATGTAACTATGTATCTACCATACTTGGCTGATGCCCCTGGAAGCTTGACCACTGAAGCAGATACTGTTATTTCAGTGATCTCCATTTTTGGGTCCTGTGCTGAGTAGTTGTCCTGATGCATTGTGAACACAGGAGGTCAGTCACTCAGCATGGGTACCATTTAGAGAATTCTTTGCATTTTCTGAATGAAAGCAAAGCATTCTCTGATTGGATAAGGTGGAGAGGTGGGGCGGTGACATTATCTACATTTTTATAAACCTTACAGGTTTTGCTTATAATTGTACTTAAGGCTGGGTTCACACTGTGTGAAAAGCAACTTGCAGCAGAGGGTCCAATGTGTCTCCACTCACCGTTTTTAGGTCCAAATATTTGGCTGAATTCGGACCTAAAATGGTGCCAAGATGCCCAGGACTCTGCCCTGGAGATATGTGAACCAGCTCCATTGAGAGCCAGTCACACTCTCCTGTCATGCAAATTTGATGCAAGGAAACCCACATCCAATTTGCAATAGTGTGAACTCAGCCTTACATCAAATTGACTGTGCACTTCGCAAGTTGCTCACAGCTACAAAGAATACACAATCACATGCAAGGAAATAAAAACATGCTTACACATGATTGCATCATAGAAGTCAGCAGAACTCCCATTCATTTACTAAGCTCTGGAATAACTTCAATTGCAAAGTGCTCAGTCTATGTTCCTTTAGTAGATCCACCCCAATACTTCTAGTAAATCCATCCCATTACATATTTCGCCAGATTTTCAGAAACATTTTCTGTGTATATGCAAGCATATACACCATTTGCTGCAAAAAAAAAAAAAAACTCCCAGTCACTCCAAACATAATACAATGTACATGCATAACACAATGGTCTAATCTTTTCTTAGAACATATGTCATATGTAATGGGGATACTTTTCCTTTTTAGAATTATTTTTACAGTTATCGTCACACTGACATCATTGAACATTTTAGCCCTCTATAAGGAGCTAATTCTTCCTTGTGACCACAAGTATGAGGAGCATTCTTCCCACTGACCATCACACTAATGTATCATGAGTTGTAGGTATAGTGTTTTTAGCGGGGGCTTTGCTAAGACTAGAATGTTATTTCAATGGTTCTTTGTTAAAATGGTTGAGAAAGGCTGCTTGAAAGTGTAACTAAAGGAAAAACTTTTGTTTTCATTGTGGATAGTGTAATGCAGGGTTAGAACCCCTGTCAGTTTTTTTTTTTTTTACATAGAGGAGATCTACCTTCACTTCCTGTCCCATTGCCAAAACAGGAAGTGAGAGTAAATCCCTGCAAATCAAAGGAATCCCGTTGGATCCCCAGGTCACCAGAGCTAGGGTCCCCATTGGAAAATCCTCCCTCTATTAATTTTCTGGGGACATCCCAACATTTGTGATTTTCTTTTTATTTCTCTTTCAATGATAATGGTAAACAGGACAGATAGAATGGGTGAATCTCCCTAATGATGGCACAGACAACAGTAAAGACCTAATAGGTGTTCTAATACCTCTCCACCCTATCCAAAACTAAAACAAAAAAGTTTTTTTCCTTTAGTCATACTTTAAGTAAATACAAAATATATTTATAAATGTCAAATATTGAAATTAGTATTAAAAATCAACACATATATAAATACCCTTCTTTCACCAATGAAAAAGAACAACATTGTAGAAGAACTGTATTTATACATGTTGTGATTTTTTTTGATACGATTTTCATTCAATATTTGACATTTATGCAATGCTCTGTATCTCTCAGTCTCTGGTCTGGGATCCCTCCGCTTCACACATGTCTTGCATCTGTTAGGAGAAGGGGTCTCCTCACTAGCGATGAGCTTTGAGTTCAAGTCGAACTCATATTCGACTCGAACATTGCCTGTTTGTCGGTTCGGTGAACAGTGAACAATTTGGGGTGTTTGCGGCAAATTCGAAAAGCCGTGGAGCATCCTGTACAAGTCTATGGGAGAAATCTAAAGTGCTAATTTTAAAGGCTGGTATGCAAGTTATTGTCCTAAAAAGTGTTTGGGGACCTGGGTCCTGCCCCAAGGGACATGTATCAATGCAAAAAAAGTTTTAAAAATGGCAGTTTTTTCACATTACATCAGAGAGGACGCCACATGTCATTGGGGAAGCCAGGCTTTCCCCCTGCGTCAGAGGGGGGCAGGGCCAGGTGACGGGTGGCCCCGCCCTCCTCATATAAGAAATGTCAGGCTGCCGGGATCCCCGCAGTGTCTCCGCTAGTGGAGACAGAGGATGGATGGACTGCGCTGCACTGGAGGGAGAGATCCCCCGTCGCTGGATCAGATCAGCCATTGCTGGACCCCGGAGAGATAATAATCTGTTGCTGGATAGCAAGAGTGGATTACCACCACTGAAATATTTAAAACATTGATACATGTCCCCTGGAGCAGGACCCAGGTCCCCAAACACTTTTTAGGACAATAACTTGCATATTAGCCTTTAAAATTAGCACTTTATATTTTGAACGTTCGCGTCCCATAGACTTTAATAGGGTTCTAAAGTTCACACAAAGTTTAGGTCTGTTCTCAGGTTCTGGTGCGAACCGAACCGGGGGGTGTTCGGCTCATCCTTACTCCTCACACAGCGGCCGTGACCTCCTGCAGCTCCTCCCCCACCACTGTACTGGGTCAGCCATCATCAGCCTGCTTGTGAAATGGGCAGACCCGGCAGAGAGACAGTGTAGGCGCTGTGCAGTGAGAGTCAGGCAGCGTGTGTGTGGCTTTGCGGAATGGAGGGGCAAGAGTGAGTCAGTCTCTGCCTCTGGGCCCTGGGGTCAGCAGCACTAGCACTTACCTTCAATGGTGCCGCTCCTCTCTCTAAATCCATCGTGCACACGCACTCCAGTCGACTCCCCCCCTTGTGACCGGGAAACCAGGCGTGACTCCTCCCCATAGTACCCCCCATTGTCCTCTCCTCCGGTCCCCGCCTCATAGTCGCAGCCAATCCTAGGCTACTAATAGGATATACGGACGAATCCCAGGAGAGTGGGTGTGCACACTCCCTAAGCACGGGCAAATCCACTACCCATAGACCGCTGCATGTCCGGGGCCAGGTCAATTGATAGTTTTTTTCAGCTTGGGGCAGCGCCCGAGCGCCCCCCATGGGTGGGCCGTCACTTATATGCATACAACAAATTACACCCCAAAATCCATTCTGCTAATCTTCCTGATTATGACGATATCACATATGTGAGACTTTTACATGGCCTGGCCACATACAAAGGCCCAACATTGAAGTAGCACATTCAGGCATTCTACGAGCATAAATTACACATCAAATTTCTCAACCTATAACATTTTTAAAGGCCCTGGAGCACCAGGACAATAAAATTGCCAACAAAATGACCGCATTTTGGAAAGCAGACACCACATACGTTTTTGGAAAGTGTGGGAAAGAAATGAAAACACATTTTTTTTACACACAGTTGTGCATTTATCTGTACAAAGATGACACCCCAGAATACATCCTGCTACTCCTCCTGAATATGGCGATACCACATGTGTGAGACTTTTACACAGCCTGGCCACATACAAATTACAGATCTCATTTCTCAACCACCTATTACACTTTTGAAGGCCCTGAAGCACCAGGACAATGGAATTGCCCACAAAATGACCCAATTTTGGAAATCAAACACCCCAACATATAATCTATGAGGCATAATGAGTCTTTTGAATGGTTCATTTTTTCCCGAAATTTTTGGAAGATGTGGAAAAAAGATTAAAACACATTTTTTTTTTTTTTTTACACAAAGTTGTCAATTTATAAGATATTTCCAACACAGAGCAAATACATAGCAAAAATTACATGCCAAAATACTTTCTGCTACTACCCCTGAGTATGGCAATACCAATTTTACACAGCCTCATATAGAGGCCCAACATCCAAGTAGCACCAGCAGGCATTCTAGGAGCATAAATTACATTACATCACATATAATTTCCTGCAAACTATCATTTTTTTTTTTTTTTTTTTTTTTTTTTTTTTTTTTTTAAATTTAAAAGATGTTTATTGAAACCAAGACAATACATATATCAAATTGCTCTCACGTAGGAGAGACAGCAGTAAGGCACGTAGTAAACAACAAAAGACAATATGCCAAAGGACAATGAAAAGGGGGATAATGGCGCCCGCGAACCAAAACTACAAGAATACTGGTCAAAAATGCGGGGCACATGTGAATTGGGGGGGAGCGAGTGATGCACACGGGAGTCCCCAGCTAAAAAGAAGTCCAGGGAAGGGGGAGAGGGGAACGGTTTCAGTGGTAAAGGGAGAATTCAATTTCTTTTAGGGAGCCCGGCTTCCAGACACCCCACATGGGCTCAGACTGTGCCCGGAGCTCTGAGCCCCCCAAACCCCTAACCCCCTAGGACTACCGCGTGCATCAAACCTGACATAGAACAACTTAACAAGAATAATGTCAACCAAACGAACTCAGGGACTGAAAACGTAGTAAAAAATGCGATCCGACTCTGGACCCTCCAAACAAGAAACAATGGGAGGGGCCAGAGTAGGGAAGACCCTATGGGCCACAAGATAACAGTGTCTATGCAGGCCAAAAGGTAGGTCAATCTTGCTCAGTCCAGGCTCCAAACTTGTGCCGCATATCCAACACCTCCCGACGAAAGATTTCGAGGGGAGGGACGGAGTAGAGAGAAGAAGAAAGACAGGACAGAAACAGAGGGGACAGAATAGGGAAAGGGAGAAGGGAAAGGAATGGGTAGGGGAGGTACCCGTGCCAGGGGGAGCTCCTAGGGGAAGGCAGGGATCTCGTTGTGATACAGGTTGTCAAAAATACGCCCTGTTCTAGGGCTAGAGGAGAACCCCCACGTAGCGAGCCCAGGGATTCCAGATTTTCTTGAATTTTTTATATTTATCAATGATGAGACTGGAGGTCTTTTCCTGGAACATAATCCAGGAGATTTTCTGTTTAGCTGCTGGGTACGAGACCTTTGGGGACTTCCAAGCCCGGGCTATGGTCATCTTGGCACTAATCAAAATGTAGTGGATCAAACATTGTTGGTATTTAGAAGTATTAGGGATTGGCTGGTTCAGGAGCGCTATAGCAGGGGTTTGGGGGGCTGCAACGTCAGTGACCTTGCGGATCAGAGAGAAGATTTTGTTCCAGTAGCTTCTTACCCGGGGACACTCCCATAGGATATGGAGAAGGGAGCCCATGTGGCCACAGCCTCGAAAACAAAAAGGCGAGGTCTGTGGGTAGAATTTAGCCAGGCGGGTTGGGACCAGATACCATCTAGTGAGGACCTTAACGTCTGCCTCAATGAGGGAGACATTAAGGATCCCTGTGAAGGCTCTTGAGAAATAGGAGTGCCAAGTGTCCATGTCCCACTCTAAGTCAAGGTCTCGCTCCCAGCTTAGCATATAACTGGATTTCTCCGAGGGGGTAGACAGAGCTGTGTAGATCAGGGAGATTCCCCCCTTCATGTCCATGGCCGAGACACACCACTGTTCATAAGGAGTGACCTCAAGGCGATCTGAGTTGGTGTGTAGGAGAGAGCGTAAAAAGTGATTTATCTGATAAAAATGGAACTGCTCCGTGGGGGGCATGGCAAGTTGGGAGATGCATTGCTTTAAGGTGACGGGACCATTCATATTAAAGAAGTGCCCAATCCTATATAGGCCTTTGTCCAGCCACCATCGAAAAGCTTTAACGTTTAAACCGGGGGGGAAGGCAGGATTATTAAAGATATGGGCCAGGGGGTGCCAGCTGGAAGTAACCTTGTTCATCTTATGTAGGGTGTCACAAAGTGCGAAGGAATGGGAGAGAGTAGGGGACATGATCGGGGGTCTGCTTTTTGAGGGGCGCCAAAGGAGAAAGTCAATGGTGAAGTTGGGAATTGCCTGTCTCTCCATCTCGATCCAATCCGGTTTGGATCCTCTCGAGTATACAGTCGAAATTTGGTTCAGGTGAGCAGCTTGATAGTACCAGCGAAGATTGGGTAAGCCCAAGCCCCCTTTCCGTCTGGGGCGGAATAGAGTGTTCTTGGGGAGCCTATGGGTGGAGGACCCCCAAATAAATCGGTTAACGGACAATTGGAGGGATCGGATATGAGATTGGGGGACCAGAATAGGGAGCGAACGGAATAGGTAAAGAATCCTAGGGAGAAGGGTCATCTTGACTGCGTTCACCCTTCCGAACCATGATAATTTGTGGAGGGACCATTGATCTAAATCCGTCTTAAGCTTCTTAAACATAGGGGGGTAATTATGTTTGTAGAGTTGGTCAAATTTTGGGGTGAGGTGAACTCCAAGGTAGGGAATGGAGGAGGTGCTCCAGGAGAAGGGGAAGCGTTCTGTTAGTAGATCTACTGTGGCTTGGGGGGAGGAGATATTAAGGGCTAAGGACTTAGACATATTAACCTGTAACCCTGAGGCGTGTCCAAAGTGGAGAAGAAGTTGGAGGATATTGGGAGTAGAAACAAGGGGGTTGGTAACGAAAAGGAGGACATCATCGGCGAATAACGCACACTTATGTACGGATTGGCCGCATCGAACTCCATGAATGTCTGGGTGATTCCTGATAGCGATCGCAAGCGATTCCACGCCTATGGCAAAGAGGAGGGGGGATAGGGGACAACCCTGTCTGGTGCCTTTGGAGATCGGGAACGGGTCAGAGAGGTGTCCCTGGAGTCTGACTTGAGCCCTGGGCTGTGAGTATAAGGAACTCAGGAGAGTCCTGAAAGGAGAACCGAAGCCCCAGTGCTCAAGGGTACGGAATAAGAAGGGCCAAGTGATAGTGTCAAATGCTTTCTGTAAGTCAAGCGAAAGGAGGAAGCCCTCCTGTGGGGGGCTCCCGTCCCATCGAGCCTGGAGGACAGAGATAATGTCTACAGCTCTCCTTATTTGGTCTGGGCCCTGTCTCCCCGGGATAAAGCCTACCTGGTCTTTGTGGACATAGGAACTTATAAAAGAGCCTAACCTGTTCGAGAGAATTTTTGTCATTATTTTGAGGTCGTTGTTGATCAAGGAGATGGGTCTGTAGTTGCTCACTAGGCTCTGGTCCTTGCCAGGTTTAGGTATGACAGATATGTATGCGAGGTTGGAAGCTGGGTCTACGGGTGAGTTTTGGCCTAGGGAGTTAAAGAATCGGGTCAGGAAGGGGGAGAGGGTTTCCGAAAAGGTTTTATAATAACAATTGGAAAATCCGTCAGGGCCGGGGGCAGAATTTTTTTTCAGGGACTTGATCACCTCGCTTACCTCCTCCTCAGAAAAAGGGGCATCCATGATGGATCGGTGGCTAGCAGAGATTTTGGGGAAGGGGATGCTGTTAAAAAAGGAGTCGATTGTTTGGTCGTTATCTGGGTTAGGGCCAGAGTAGAGGTCAGAATAAAATTTGTGGAAGGCCTCAAGTATTTGTTTGGGGTTTTGGGTCAGAGAGCCAGAAAGGGATTTGATTTTGGGTAAGGCTCTTACTCTATACTTCGGGGAAAGTTTGGCCGCAAGATGGGGGCCAAATTTGTCAGAGTTAAGGTAGAATCTACCGCTTACCCACCGCAGATGCTGTTCCGCGTTGGAGGTAAGAGCTGTGTTAAGTGCAAGCCTAGCTGCGTCGAGGCGCGCGAGAGATGGAAGGGAGGGGTTAGCTTTGTGGGCCTGGCTAATGGAGCGGAATTCTTTCTCAAGTTTTACGATGTCTATTCGTTTCTCTCGCTTTAGGCGTGAAGAGAGTTGTATGATTTTACCCCTCATGACCGCCTTGTGGGCTTCCCAAAGAGTACCAGGAGAGGTATCATCGGTGTCATTGTGACGGAAATAATCCTTCAATTCATGTTCAAGCATAGTGCGGTGAGCTGTATTGGATAGGAGAGAGTCCCCAAGGCGCCATTGAGGGGTGCTTGCTTTGTTCAACAGACCTGAAAGCGTTACTGAAACTAGGGAATGATCAGACCAGGGGACCTCGCATATGGTGGCCTGAGAGGCCAAAGATATGTCTGAGGAATGTAGGAAGATATGGTCGATGCGAGCATAAGTGTTGTGTGGAGCAGAGAAGTGAGTGTAATCCCTAGTCGTGGGGTGCAGCTCCCTCCAGGCATCAATCATGCCCATCGAGTGGAGGAGTCGTGCGATAGTGAGGCTCTGCTTGGGCGGTCTTTTGAGGATGGTTTTGTGGAGGGATGATTTATCCAAAAGGAGGTCGAAGGCGACATTTGAGTCGCCTCCTAGGACCACTTTACCTTCTATGTGAGGAGCGAGGGAAGTTAACATTGAGGAGAAAAAACGAGTTTGGCCCTTGTTAGGAGCATAGTATGAGATGAAGGTGAACAAGGTCCCATTCACATGGCCTTTGACAAGAAGGTATCTCCCCTCACTGTCTCTGATTATATGGGAAAGGGTGAAAGGGATATGTTTAGAAATGAGAATGGCCACTCCTCGCTTCTTTTCCTCAGCGCTAGCAAGATAAAAGGTGGGGTAATTGCGATGTAAAAAAGTGGGATTAAAACTTTTGGGGAAGTGGGTCTCCTGTAGTAGCAAAATGTCAAGTTTTCTCGAGTGATAGCTGTGAAAGGCTTTGCGTCTCTTCATTGGGGAATTCAGACCCTGCGTATTGTGCGTCCCTATCCGGAGGGATTGGAGCGTGGGGAGGTCATCAGCCATGGACATGAGGGTAGAGGAGCAAAAAAAAACAGAAGGGTCTCACCTGATCCAGTAGAGAGGATTTCATTGGAGACAGCAGGAGGGATCGATCCCGGTGTCGCTTGGAAGACGGGTGTGGAGCTCCCCTTGGAGGTACCTGAAGGAAGAGGGAAAAGGGGGCGAGAAAAAGGAGGAAAAGCCAGAAAGGGAGACGAGAGAGAGAAAAGTGAGAAAAGAGCAGGTCCAGGAAAGAAACTATCCTGGGCTGCATGTCAGCAGGGCTGGGCGGCCAGCACCTGCTCCGGTTCCCTAGACAAAATAGGGAACGGTATAAAGGCATCCCTACGGTGGGATGAAAGCCTGGTGGCATCCCGAGGGGAAATAAGGAGCCCTCGAGATAACAACAGGGGGAGCGGCAAAGAGTACCGCTCCGGCCGTTAGGCATTATACATTTTAAAATAGCAGTGGGACCACCAGGGGTCCGATCCACTTAGGTGAACCATCAAACCAATAGGGTTAATTAGACAGGCTCAAACAGACAATCTATAATGATAAGAGAGATAATGACATAGTTAAAAAAAAAAAAAAAAAAAAAAAAAAAAAAAAAGGGTAAAAAAAAATGTTCGAAAATAGTTCAAAAAAAGAAAAAAAGGGTCCCAAAAAAAAAGGGGGGGGGGGGGGGAAAGGGGGACCTGTCTGGGTGTATAAGTGGATCATTGTTGACAAAAAAGAGAAAAATCCGGCCTAGGCAGAGGAATAGGACCGTTCCCAGCAGGGAACACTGGCCGAGGGATTCATCTTGGGGGGATGGAGTCACGGTGTCTCTTCGACTTTTGTTTCATCCACATCGGGGGGAGCGGGCTGGTCGGAGGGGGCCTCTTAGAGGAGCTGGAACGGGTTTCCATCTGGTCATGATCGACATCCTGGGAGATGAGACCAAGCTGGAGAAGTAGGCGTTCGCCATTTTGGAAGTTTGTGAAGCTGTAGGATTTCTCCTTGTACTGGAATTGCAGGCGAAAGGGGAAGGCCCATCTGTATTTGATGAATTTCTGGGAGAGGACTTCCAGGAGCGGTTTGAGGGATCTCCTCTTCTGGATAGTAGCCGGGGAAATATCAGCAAAAATCTGGATTTTATTGCCGTTCAAAAGTATGTCTTCTCTATTACGCGAACGCTTCATGATTTCCTCCTTGACCCCATAAAAGTGGGGCTTGACAACAATATCCCTGGGGAGGCCATCTTGACGAGGGGCTTGAATGGCTCTGTGCGCCCTATCCAATTCTAGCCTGTGGTCTGGGATATCAGGGATAAGGTCTTTAATCACGGCTTTGACTGTGTCCTGCACATCTAAAGTGGATTCGGGGATGCCTCTGATACGAAAATTGTATCGTCTGCTTCTGTTTTCCAAATCTTCTAATTTGGACTGGGCAGTTTCAAGTTGATCCTGAAGCGATTGTATACACAGAGTGTTCTGGTTAGTGCGTGCATTAGAGTCATCAACCGCCTGTTCAATAGCATCTATCCTGGCCCCAAGGCTCTGTATATCTGCTTTAATGGATGTAGTAATCTGTGCAGCGTTTTGAGCAAGGCCTGCTGCCAGCATGTCAGAAAAGCTATTGAGAAGCTGTGCCATGTCAGGAGAGTGAATAGCCTGCATGATAGGGGCCTGTGGGGAAGCTAGTATACTGCCCGGTGTGTTACTGAGGGGGGAGAAAGGCGTCCCGTTCTGGAGTCTGCTTAGGAGGGATTCAGTAGATGCCGGGGATGAGAAGGGATGTTGGCCATTACTCACAAGAGGAAGAGGAGTCAGCGGAGGTTCTGCCTCGATGGGGCCTGTAGCGGTGCCGCTGCCTGGATTCAACGCGGCCGCCATCTTGGAAGGCTCAGGGGGAACCAGGCCAAAGTTAAGATGCCGGTTAACGTCCCTCTTGGGAAGCCCCTGCGACATACGGGAGGTGTCTCTGCCGTGTCCGGAGTGCGTGGATAGTCTCGCTGGGAGTTTTCGCTGTCAGATGCGCGGTCTGTATGCCTTAGACGGCCGGAGCGGAGCGGAGCTCCCGGTTAGCGTGGCGATCCGGAAGTCCCGCGCATGCGCACACCCAAACTATCATTTTTGAATGCCCTTCATATTTCTAACACATAGCATGTACATAGCAAGAATCAATCCAAAATAAATTCTATTGTGCAAAGGGTAAAACAAAAAACTGTGCTTTTAGTAGTGTCCACAGAGGAGATCACTGGTCCAGGCAGAAGGCAGGGATGTGCTTAGTGACAGCAATAGTAGTTATCCAGGCAGCAGGCAGGAATATTGTCTATAGTCAGCACAAGGATATTGTCCAGGCAGAGACAGCCAGCACAGCCATAATATTGGTCTTGGTACACTGTTACCTGCAGACACTCATTATTGTATCGCTCTCCAGCCCTTCATAAACATACTGCCTCTTGCTAAAGCTAATTATTTGCATAGTCCAGGTAGCAGGCAGAGTTGTGGTCCATTCATGCGGCAGTAGAGGCATGATGGCAGTATGTCAGCAGCAGGCTGAGGACTACAATCAGGTAAGACCTGTGCACAGCTTCAGGACTCCAGACCCTAATCCGGAAATTACGAAACCTGGAGAAGACAAAAAAAATTGTTTTCTCCATCTAGGAGCTCCTCACATATGTGAGACCCCATGTGTACTACAGTAGCAGGGCAACAGATCAGTCCAAGCGGTAGGCAAAAGCATAGTTGATAAAGCAGTCCAGGGTCAGTTCATGTGAAAGCAGTCCAAATGGTAGACAGAGGCATAGTCCTAAAACAGGCCAGGGTCAGTTCACGTGGAAGGCAGTGGCATGGTTATTTGGGGAAGCATGGAAAATGGTCAGCACAAATTATGAAAATGGGGAATTGGTAAAAATATGAGCTAATATTTTAGGGATGTATGATAAAGTTGGAAGCATTCACCAATGCAAAGACCAGGTTGTGATGGACACTGGGGACAATGGTAGCTGGTATCTCTTCGAAATCCTCTTTTTCTTCACACACAACATTTTATTTGCCGCCTTCGGCCTGCTTCAGATGGTGGAATGTTTTACGGGAAGTGGCGCTCATAAAGTCGGGTAAAAGCATCAGAGCAAAGGCCGTCTGGGGAGTGTTTGTTGATAGATGAGAGACATGAAAAATTCTTCTATGAATTTGAGGAAGGGGCAGGGATTTTCTTGGATTTGGTGTAGACTACGTAGGAATTAATGGCCAAATGGATGAGCCCTATGGCTTTCCCCATGCGTCAGAGGGGCGGGGTCACCGGGTGGCCCCACCCTCCCGTTATATAAGAAGTGTTAGAAGAACAGAAGTTTCACGCGGTGGAAGACTCCCAATGAGGCGGATCATGCAGACGGAGAGGAGAAGAAGCCGGAGCAAGATGTGGGACGAGAAGAGAAGATGAAGAAGAAGATGGAGAAGAAGATAGAGAAGAAGAATATGGAGGAAAAATAACACTGAAGGAAGGCAAGAAGATGCAAGAAGCAGAAAGAAGAAGAAATTAATAAAGGACTTGTCAAAAACCGTCTCTTGTGTTTTTTAACCCTTTTGACACTTTTTTGTGAAATGGTAGGAGTACATTTGTACCCCATTACCAATTCACACGGGGGGGACAAGAGGACAAGGTGGTTTGGGGTGAGCCGCTACCCCAAAGCACCCCTAGAATGTTGAGGGCATGTGGCCTGGTATGGTTCGGGAGGGGTGCTCTTCTGTCCGCCCCTCTTTTCCTGCAGCCTGCCAGGTTGAGTGCTCGGATAAGGGTTTGGATAAGGGTATGGATTTTTGGGGGGACCCCACGCCATTTAAAAAAAAATGCCACAGGGTTCCCCTTAAAATCCATACCAGACCTGAAGGGTCTTATGGATTTTAAGGGGGACCCCCACGCCATTTTTAAAAAAATGTTTGGCGTGGGGTTCCCTTTAATATATATACCAGACCTGAAGGGCCTGGTATGGAATTTAGGGGGACCCCCCACACATTTTTTTTTAATTTTGGCTTGGGGTTCCCTTGTGGGGAAATTCCATGACGTTTTTATCAATGAGCTGTTATGTGTATTGTCGGACGCGACAATTCATCATAGCCGCAAGTAGTTTTAAATTACTTTTTTTCCTTTAGAAATATAATTTTGCTGTCAGACTGTTCTAAACATGGGAAACATGCGCTCCTTTACAGGCATACTATAGACACCCCCCAGGTATGAAATTAAAAGGAATATTACACTTTTATTGTTTCACTGATTGGTGATGGTCACAGATGGGTGACAGGCCATGGTCACTGATGGGTGACAGGTGATGGATGACAAGCCATGGTCAATGATGTTTGATAGGTGTACCGCTATCAGTCATTGATGAGTGACGGCTATGGGTGACAGGCCACAGTCCCTGATGGGTGATGGGTGCACCGCTGATGGTCATTGATGGGTGACGGGTGCACTGCTGACGGTCACTGATGGCAGTCTCTTATGTGACAGGTGCACTTTATGGTGACTGTTGGGTGTCAGATGACAATGGGAGAGGGTGGTGGTACAAGTGTGGTATTGGTGTAGACACTACAGAACACAGATCTGTAACTCACTGCTCCTGGTTCTTCACTCCTCACACTGGAAATGGTGTGTAAGGAGGGAAGAGCCGGTAACAGGTAGTTTCCACTCTGTTTACATTTAGTGATTGGCTGTGAAAGGATCACAACCGATCAGGTAGTGAACAGCTGCCGGCCAATGGCTGCTTACCAACCTTGGTTATGAGCAGTGTTCCATGGAACGCACTGACACCGATGTGCACACGCAGCGCACATGCGATCACGCGCATGAGGCGTGTAAAGTGGGGAGGTACTATTTGTGATGGGCCATGACTTCATCGCGGCTGATCACGTGGTAAACAACCGTGCCCAATGGCTGTTCCCCCCGTCGGTGATGAGTGGTGTCTCAGTGACACACCGCCCCCGACAGTAAAGCGCTGCAAGCACATGATTGCACGCATGCCCTTTTTAAATGGGCAGACATCATATGATGCCCGCCCAGAACGAGAGCCGTGCGGGCTCTCGGAAAGCGGTTAAAGTGCATCTATGTACAGATTTCAACTTTTTCTTTACATTTTTTTATGAGCACCACCCTCTCCCTCCCAATAATGTCTGGGAGGACAACAAGGAGAAGCAGACATTCCCTTGGCACTGTAAGGGGGCGAGCAACAAATATGTCCACAGTCAAAGGTGAAGGTGGTGGTGGTCAGTCCTCAAGCAGTGCATTATTTCCTCTGTTTTGCTTGTGCTATTCAGCCACAGCATGCAGAGGAGGTGATGGACTGGCTTACTAAACCTTCCTCATCCTCCTCATCCTCTGTCATGCAAGCAGAGACGAGTGTGCACTCCTCCTGCAGTTGTAAAAGTGGATAAACCTGCCTCCTTGTCCACATTTATTCCTGCCATTGCCCCAACATCAGCCATTGAGGAGTCAGCTGAGTTATTTGACCACAGCATCGGGCACTTTCTCCTTGATGATGCCCAGCCATTACTGGATTCAGATGGCTAGAGAGAGGGAGGAACACTGGCATTCATGTTCCCCAAGCTGCAGCCTATTGCCAAGTTGTCTCAAGTGGTAATGATGAAGATGGAGGAGATGGAGATGATGATGATGATGATGAGGTCACTGATGCAACTTGGGTGCCAGATAGAGCTGAGGAGGAACCTGACGGTGAGGTGGCACAACCCTAAGAAGGCCGACATCCAGAAAGAGTAGGGAGCAGCCAACCTATCCCATCACATTCTACAGCTGTTATTTCCCGGCCCACTCGCTAAAGCTCAGCTGTCTGGGCCTTTTTCAGCACATCTGCAGCTGATTGCACTGTTGCTATCTGCACACTGTGTCTCAGGCACATCAAATGTGGCAAAAACACCAACCATATGCATATCATTGCAATTTTTTTTGCCTTCATCAAGAGCACCTCTATAGAGTTTCGGTGGGAAGGCACCACCAACACCCAAAGAGTAATTTTTCTGCATCTGTTTGACAGGTGCATATCATTGCATTTTTTTTACTGCAAGGCCAATTCTTACTTCCATCAAGAGTACCTCCATAGGGTTATGGTGGGAAGGCGCCACCAACACCCAAAGACCAATTTTTACGCACCCATTACTTCTATACAAAGTCAAAGTGACACCAGAATGTATCCAAAAAGTCTCTAATCTTGTTCCCAGTGCACTACATTGTGGCCTCATCATACACACTGGCTCCCCAGCTGTTGCTGAGCAAAATAAAGGCAGCTTGCAGGGAAAAATTATTAGTTTTTTTTGTTTTATAAATGCAATTTTCTTTATAATACATCATAGGACACATAGGAGCCTTAAGTAATTACTTAATGGGTTATAGGCAACCTTCAGGTGTTGACACTGGTTATACCCAATCAAGGAAATTCACTCCCTATATAACACCTCCTTCTTCCAGGAACAAATCAGTTTTTTCGCCAGTGTCTAAGGTGTTGGTCACGAGTGAAGATGTGCTCTGAGAAGCTCCACTGGAGGGATCCATGCTGAATTTAAATAGCCTCCATAAAGACCAGATCCATTCAAAGTGCCATTGAGGCCTAAAGGGATGGCACCTGGGGCCTCGTATCTGAAGCACGAGGTTTTGCCTGTAACGCCTCTCTTTGTAGGGCTGGACCCCAGGAACTCAGGGCTCAGATCTTGTTACATTACCTATAACTTCCTGATGGGATGCTCTTTACAGGTCCAAGGCAGTTGGAACCCCATTTTAGGGAGAAGGTTGGATTGTCTGTTAATTCAGCAAATCCTGCGGTGATGGATAAGGTAAGGGAAGAAACTTAGTTATTAAAAACATCTATCTATTTCTTCCATTATGGAAAAAATGTTTTCATGCGTTAATTCTCCACTAGAGGGATTGTATGCACATACCTTACACTGTTGTCTTCACTGTATGCTCAGTCCATGCCTAGTAGCAGCAGCATGTGGAGGGAGACTTTGCAAGGTAAAAGAAATCTGCAAAAAAAATTTTCTTTTCCCTCCTGATGGGACCAGAGGGTTAGGGGGCAGCAGCGCTGTACCCCTTGCATTACCCCCTGCCGTGGGGGGGGTGAGAATGTCCCGCTAATACCGCTAATTGTTTTTACTGTGGCTTATTTCACTGTTGTTTGTGCCTGCTGCTGGATGGGTCCCTGCTCCCCCCCCCCCCCCCGTGTTGGGTCAGTGGACCCAAAAACGCTGCGCACAAGCTCGGGAACATTTTAAAAGTAAAAATGGGCAGAATTTTTTCTCAGAGATGGCGGGGGTCTAAGTGAACGTCCACGAGGACACACGGCAGGCTAAAAACAAAATACAGCTGTGACAGTCTCTCTTCGGCTGGCAAGGAGAAAACAAGCAGCCTGCAACTCAAGGACACAAGAGCTGTGGGACATGTGAGGGTTGCAAACTAGTATTACTGATACAGGAACGACACCTTTTTTTCCCAGCACTAAGCTGAATTTTATAGCGGCTTTAAATGTCATGACTATTTTCAGCGATTAAGTGCAATTTGTATAGTGCCTCTGTTGTTGTACTTATGACTATGCCTATCAAAAAAGGCACCACAAAAAACAAAAAAGTTAAGGTTTTACCCCCAGGCGCTAGGACCCCGAATCACATTTCTATGATGTCATCCTTGCCTGAATTAACAGTTATGGCAAGAGAGATATACACCACCGCTCAAAGGCAGGTCCTGGGAACTCAGAGATAATTGCTCCAGGTGAAGGGATCCGGGTGCGAGCCACAACATGCACATAATGTGGATAATGACAGAACTCTGGACGGCCACACTCCAAAGCTAAAACGATGCTTTATTCAAATAATATTTAAGACACAGCAAATGACATCACAGCAAAAGATGCTAACCACTGACGCGTTTCGCACTAAGGCTAGTGCTTACTCAAAGCTGGTACAGCTGGTTAAGTATTGGGACAACGCACATGAACTGTAATGGCATCCCAGTCTTAGTCCGTAGTTTTCAAAATTAATTTGGCCCACCCTTTGCAGCTATAACAGCTTTAACTCTTCTGGGAAGGCTGTCCAAAAGGTTTAGGAGCGTGTCTATGGGAATGTTTGACCATTCCAATTGCATTTGTGAGGTCAGGCACGGATGTTGGATGAGAAGGCCTGGCTTACAGTCTCCGCTGTAATGCATCCCCAAGGTGTTCTGTTGTGTTGAGGTCAGGACTCACTCATCAATGTCTTTATAGACCATGCTTTGTGCACTGGACCAAATCATTTGGTGGAGGAGGGATTATGATGTGGGTTGTTTTGCAGGGGTTGGGCTTGGCCTCTTAGTTCCAGTGAAGGAAACTCCTAAGGCATCAGCACACAAAGACATTTTGGACAATTTCATGCTCCTGACTTTGTGGGAACAGTTTGGTGATGATCCCTTCCTGTTCCAACATGACTCCACACCATTGCACAAAGCAAGGTCCATAAAGACATGGGTGAATGAGTTTGGGGTGGAGGAACTTGACTGGCCTGCACAGAGTCTTGACCTCAACCCGTTAGAACACCTTTTGGCTGAATTAGAGAAGAGACTGCGAGCCAGGCCTTCTCCTCCAACATCAGTGCCTGGCCTCAAAAAATGCACTTCTGGAAGAATGGTCAAACATTCCCATAGACACACTAAACCATGTGGAAAACCTTCCTAGCCTTCTCAGAAACTGTTCCTGCAAAAGGTGGGCCAAATCAAATGTTAACCCTACGGACTAAGACTGGGCTGCCATTAAAGTTCATGTGGGTGTGTGTAAATGCAGGTGTCCCAATACTTTTGGCTAGATAGTGTATCTGGAAAGATTTACAACAGGGGTGGAACCCTCCTACACACAAATACTACATTGAGACATAGTTTTAGGACCTGGGACATGAGACAACTTTTCTACATGAAGCATTGTGTTTGGGATTCAAACCCAGATGTTCAGGGATGGTTCTGGATGGATATTTGCTGTTTCTTTGTGGGTGAGTGTAGAATAGTGATATTACCCTCAAATTTTGGGGAATTTTATTTGGATGTCTGATATTGATACACATATCATATTTTTTGGGCTCAAATTATGATTATTTGTAAATAATAAAAAGCACAAATAATTTGGCTAATTTTAAATTTGCATCAGCAATGGGGTATTTTTTGTGGATTGTAAAGACACCTGTGTCAATTTGGGTAAAGATTGTTGTGAGATGGAGAGTAACAAGTGAAAGTCACAAAGAAAAATATATTTTACCAAAACATTGAAACATTCCACGTTCTAGAATTCTTAAAAACAAAATAAATTAAGTAGAATCAACAATGTTGAAAAAGGAAAATTTATTTCAGAGAAAGATACATTTCATCTCAACATTAAAAGGATTTATTTGGGGAAATTACAATTGTACCATTACAATAAATAGCTAAAACTTGCATTGGACTATAATAGTGCAGATTTTCACTCCCAAAAAATTCTCTTTAACACAGAGCTCAATCTGGTATTTACTAAAGTGCCCTGTAAAAAAAGACACTGGAGCTAAAATGAGAGCTATTTGCAGGTCTGAGCATGCTCAGTTGTTTGGTACCTAGTTGTACAAAAAGGGGGAATTTATCTCTTCTCAGACTTTGAAAGATATTTCAATGTAGAAATCCCTTTTTCACACAGTTTAAAAGAAGATAATCTTTAAATAATATACCGCATATTTCAGTACTAGTTAAGCAATTATATCATGCTCTAAACATTATGTGCACTACTCCAGGTTTTAGCAGAGTAAGGGTTTGGGCGCTATTTGGTTTCAGGGAACTATAGTAAATTTGATTTTGGGATGCATATCTCTGTACATGTACATGTACATGTCTGGTAGCATTAAAGATAAACTATTTTTGTGTCAAATTCTTCAGGTCAGACCTGAAGAAGGAGGCCACATCCTCTGAAATGAGTCATAGCAACCACAAAGCATTTTTCACCAGCTGACTTTTGAGGATTACATGTTTGTATCCCTGTGTGGAGTTTTCCTGTCTTTCCACAATTCTCGTTGTGAGTGGGCGGCTTTCATGCAGCTAGTCAGCGGCTGACTGTGGATGTACCAGAGACAGAGGCTGTAAGTTTGCTTACAATCCAACTTGGATTGCTGGACCCAGGAGAGCTACCACAGGTCCACAGCTTATTAAGATGCATTTTTTTTATATCTGCACAGTGTGAATGTACAACGACATTGTGTTCATTTCATTCATTAAACAGTGTTACAATAGGGGCCGGTGTGCTCTTTCTTTCACTCTTACATTGATTTGAAGCTCATAGATGCAGTTAAGTTTTTGGCACAAGAGACATTGGATTTGATTTACTAAAATTGGTGAGTGCAAATCTACCCTGCATTGCAGGTTTTTTTTGGCAAGCTTAATTGAACAGGCTGAAGTTAAAAGCTGATTGGCTAACATGCACAGCTACACCAGATTTTGCACCCTCCAGTTTTAGTAAATCAAAAGGTCTAATATTTAAACATCCATCTCTGATTTTAATAAACCATCATACACGTTGAAGAATAATAACACAACTGAATAATAGCCTGCAGAATTTAGCACAATTGTCATTCTAAAATATAAACTTTATTTATACTGTTAAAGTTTGTGGCAGGGTAAAGAAGTATTTTCCTATGTGAGAAAATTAAGGTTTTATTTTTGCACATTAAGATGCAACAGTCCTTACCTACCTAGTTTTACTGCATGGCTCTAAAAAGTTGAATTATTCCTGAAGGTCAAAAGACGGAACCATAGTTGAACTAGAAGTAAACCAAGTTGTTTTATTTCAAGTGCTTATTTGTATCGCCTTTGTCACAGTTTAGCTACTTCTAAAACTTTGAACTCTATTCCAAGGAGAAAAAGCCACCACATTCACTCAATGTAGGTCCTCTGAATAAACAAATTGCTTGTCAATCTTGCATTCAATCTTAGTCTAAAAGAAAATTAGTTTGAATGACAGCCCCAATCAATTTCTTTAATATAGTATCGCAGATTAGCATCCATGACGAGGAGCTCTACTCTCAATTCTCAGAAGAAATAAAAGTCTGTATGTCTATGCGCTCTGAATCTACAAATAAAATGAACCGAACTACATTATTGATTTTGTAGTTCATGGAAAGTCTAAAATAAAAGCTATTCAAGGTTGGGTTCCAGAGTATATTATGTTTGCTTGTTCAGTCCATTCTTTAGACTACCCATTGAAATTATCCTATACATTATCGAACACGTTATTAAATGGTTCTCAGACAATGCAGCAACATTATGTGGAATACAATTAGACCATTTAATATTTTTTTATCTGCCCTAGTTATTTAAATTGTTTCATTTCTTTCTTTATATTTCATTTATACATACACTGTATTTTTATAGCAGAATATTTTAAAGATTGAATCATTGTCTTTTCTTGTTCAAAAATATTTATTGAGCATAAGTAAGGAAAGAAAAACAAGATCAAAACCATTACAACCTCCATGCAGGAAGGGCATGTAGGGAATACATTAGCAGAATAAAGAATTACTCTAAATTATTACAGTGCCAGCAATACAAAGAACATTACCTGTGTTATAAAGCAAAGAGAAGTAGAAATATTGTGCTCAAATAACTGTACAAGAACTTGGAGATAAGAAGATGAACAGAGTAAAACAATACCCCAGCTAGGGGCTCAGAATGGAGGTAGAGAGAATGAGAATATAAGAAGGCAACAGAAAAGAGGGGTGCCGAAGTGGAGGAAATCCCAGGGGCCAACAGGGCTATGATTCCTTTCCCATAAGATGCCACATGATATGCCACCAAGACATCACGGCTATTAAGAAGCCTTCGGTTTTAGAATCCACATTGGCGGTATAAACATAGGGGAATTTTGATGGTGCTTGGTTACAGCAGTGAGCTTCCTGAGGACAAAGTATATCACTATGGTGCAAGAGTGCCTCCTTCCATAATGACTTCCATTTCACAGGGTGGTTGAGCCCTTTGGCATTCATGGAGAGTACATTAATTGTCATGACTAACAAGTGGGATACATGCTTGTAGGGAAGAAGCTTTTCTGTTGTTTTGATTTACTTTAATACTTACATAACCAAAGTAGTGTTCATCAAAAAGATTCCCCTTATAGAAGGCTTGTTATAGTACTTACAGTATAGTAAATGATTCTGATTGGGCTTTGTAACAATGTCCACGAAAATATCACCTTGTAGGGGTTCCTATTGTAATCCATTCAGGACAGATGAGACTTACATAGAGACATAGAGATAACATAGAGAGGAACAAAAAAAAAGAAAGCATGATAACAAAGTTCAACTCATATACACCATGTTTAGTGCAACGAGGTGGGTGAAACTCACCCAAGGACAGCATTTTGCTGCTATACAGGCATACCCCATTTTTAAGTACACAATGAGGTTTATTTACTAAAGCTTGAAAGTGCAAAACCTGAAAGCTCATTGGTTTTTATGCAGTGAGCTTGATTTTCCAGCATTAGTAAATAAACCCCATTGTGCATTTAAAAGTGGGTTATGCCTGTATATAACGGGGGTATACGTTCAATTGTTTAGACTCCATCATTATTCACTTAGGGACTAAGAATAGATGTAGACCATCTGGCCTCATTTATGCATGGGATGTGTCGTTTTTTTCACTCCTGTGCCAGTTGCTGTGGAGCGCTGGTGGTATTTTTTTTTTACTGTTGGGATCAGGCAGAATACCTCATTCTTTAAGGAGATTGATTCCTTTTTCCAGGGATGTCACTGCATAGGTATGATCATCCCTTGTGATGGAAATTTTTGTTGGGTAACCCCATATATAAGCAATTTTATGAGTATACAATATTTTTGTCACAGTATTCAGGCTTTTTTGTATTTGCAGTGTATATTGCTATATATCGGCAAAGAACTGTAAGTTTTGATACTGTGTTGGAATTTGCTCCTTCTTTCTCATTGTTGTCATGGGATGTTCTTTGACATGAAAGAAATGTAGCCAAAGTAACACATCTCTAGATACTTGGTCTGACAGGTGGGACGGCTTAGACATAAGCGATGAATCCTGTCGATAGTAGCATCTAAGTCTGTGAGACTTGGTATGAGAGATTTAAACATAGCAGCTGAGTAGAGGCACAGGTCAGATTACTGCACTGAATCAGGAATCCTCTTAATTTTCAGGTTGTTTCTTCTAGACCTGTCCTCCATGTCTGCTAGCTTTGCTTTAATCCATTCATTGTCAGCTTCTCTTTCATCATGGGCATCGTCTAGGTAATTTATGGTGGAAGCATATTCTTCCATTTTTTGTCTCAATGTGATCCACTCTATTCCTCACATCTTGCATGTCTCTGTTAAAGCAGTGCATATATGCGGCCATGTCAGTATGGAGTGTGCTCCGTAATGAGAGAAGCATTTCATTTAATACTGTATCTAGCATGGGTTGGTTGTGAGTGCGGAATGATTCTATAGATTCTGTCAGTTCCCTCATGTCCTCCCCTGATTTTGAGGCTGGGCTCATATCCAAGCTCAATCCATTGTCACCCAGCCTAGGTTTTGTCTTGGTCGGGCTGAGGGATGATGGGGTAGGTTGATAGTAGTGCTTGTCACTGGATTCATCATTTGGGGAGCAAATAATAATTATTTTAAATATCATGTCTGGGAGGTCCCCTTAGTCTGCCTGTAAAGTGATGCATATGTGCCATGTATAGAACATGCCACTGAAACTCATCCACCCTGATCAAACAGGTTTTATACTCGGAAGAACTACTAGCACAAATATAAGGAGGGTATACTTGAATCTTCAGGTCCCTACAGATGAGAGTGGAGAGAAGGCTATTTTGTCTTTAGATGCCACCAAGGTCTTTGATAGTCTTGAGTGGCAGTATCTCTGGAGAGTTATGGAGACGGCCCAATTCGGACCGGGTTTCATGAAATGGGTAAAAATGCTTTATAGGGCACCAGAAGCCAGAGTAAAGGTGAATAATGAAAAGTCCGATACATTTAGACTGGGGAGGGGGACAAGACAAGGATGTCTCTTGTTACCCCTCCTCTTTGCCATTGCAATTGAACCTCTGGCCACTGCCCTGCGGTCTTCTGCTCAGGTAAAGGGTCTTAGAAGGGGAGACTTGGAAGAAAAAGTAGCATTATACAGTAGGTGACCGTGATATTGTGTCAATCTCGCCGCTTCTATCGGCGAGTTTGACACCCTACGAGCCCCATCGCGGGAGCCAGCACCGAGCTGGCTCGCATCGGGAAAGTAAAAATGTTTCCTTTTCCGATAAGCGACAAGCATCGCTGGCCAGGTTCACACTGGTGCAGGGATCCAAATTGGATTCCCGCCAATACCGGGCACTGTGTTTGGTATGAATCCTAAGGGAGAACTCCAGGCCAAATAAAAAAAACGGCATGGGTTCCCCCTTGGGAGGCATTCCAGGCCCTTAGGTCCGGTGGAGATTTTAAGGTGAATCTCCTACGCCGAAAAAAACGGCGTGGGCCCCCCCCAAAATCTATACCAGACAGCTATCCGAGCATGCAGCCCGGCCGGTCAAGAAAGGGGGTGGGGCCGAGCGAGCTCCCCCCCTCCTGAGCCGTACCAGGCCACGTGCCCTCAACTTCTTCTTCTTCTGGAGATGTTGCCTCGATGCTCTCTCCGGCGGCAATGCCAGGGACGCGGTGCATGGCGACTTATATAGGGAGAAGGGGCGGGGTCACCGGTTGATGTCACATGGTGACCCCGCCCCCTTACGATGTCACAGTCCCGGAGGATGCTGGGACTGTGACATCATAAGGGGGCGGGGTCACCATGTGACATCAACTGGTGACCCCGCCCCCTGTCCCTATATAAGTCACCGTGCCCCTGGCATTGCGGCCGGAGAGAGCGTCGAGTCAACATCTCCAGAAGAAGAAGAAGAACGGAAGGCGGTGGCGGCGACAGAAGACCAGGCCACCGCTAGTAAAAGAGCTGGAAGAAGAAGCGGTGGCCCGGCAAGAAGAACCGAAGAGGGGGACAAGACCCCTGGACGGCGGCGATGAAGAAGAAAGCCGGGCTCCTCCGCTAGTAAAAGAGCTAACAGAAGATAGTGGTGGAGTCCGGCGAGAAGACCCCCGAAGACGGAAAACCCCCGGAGCTGTGTAATAAACTATTTTAACCCTTGTGTGTTGTATTTTTTTACATTTTTTTCACAGCTGAATGGGTAGGGGTACATTGTACCCCATACTCATTCACATACTCATTCACATAGGGTGGGGGGCAGCTATCTGGGGGCCCCCTTATTAAAGGGGACTCCCGGATTCCGATAAGCCCCCCCGCATTCCCCGACAATCAACGGTCAGGGTTGTCAGGAAGAGGCCCGTGCGGCCCCCCTTCCCCAAGGCACCCCCCATGTTGAGGGCACGTGGCCTGGTACGGCTCAGGAGGGGAGGGGCTGCTCGCTCATCCCCACCCCCTTTCCTGACTGGCCAGGCTGCGTGCTCAGATAGCGGTCTGGTATCGATTTTGGGGGGACCCCACGCTGTTTTTTTCGGCATAGGGGATTCCCCTTAAAATCCCTACTGGACCTAAGGGCCTGGTATGCCACCGAGAAGGCATACAGGCTTCATGAGTGAGGCGACATTATCGCCGCTCTCTCGCTCTCTCGCTCTCTCGCTCTCGCTACTATAGGAAAATGACATTTTCCTATTGCAGCCAGCATGAGAACTAGCGCAACGAGATTGCGCTGGTTAGAGAAGCCCGCCGCTTGGAACCAGCGCGACAGGATCGCACTGGAAACACAATATCGGCGGCACCTACTGTACGCGGATGACCTACTGTTATTCCGTGGCGATACACAGGATTCCCTTCAGAAAGCTATGGACATTATTAACAAATTTGGCCAAATTTCCGGACTTAAGATAAATTGGGAAAAATCGAGCCTTCTGCCAGTAGATCCTCTGGGAAGCCCCTTGCCTGAGGAGGTGACCCAGATCCAAGTAGTAAGTAAATTTAAATACGGAATAAACGTATCCAGAGACCCTCAGTACACAGCAGATAATATAATCCCGTTACTGAATAAATTTAGGAAGAAGACAAAAGTGTGGAAATGCCTGCCATTATCTGTGGCAGGTCGCTGTAATTTAATCAAAATGCTGCACCTTCTCTATGTATTGCATAACTCCCCGATTTGGTTACATAAAATGTGGTTTCAAAAGATAGAAAAAAGATAGACATGGTGTTCAGGGAACTGATTTGGAAGGGTGGGTCGGCAAGAATTCGATTGAGTACTTTGCAGTTACAAAAACAGAAAGGAGTAGCGCTCCCACACCCCTTTAGCTACTTCCTCACGTCACAACTTCAGTATATTGGGGGGGGGGGGAGGGTGTAATTTAGAAGGGGGAGAGGCAGGGAGAAAAATGCTCCTACAAAATACACCACATGACTCAATAGTGGAAGCTCTGGACGAAGGATCCTTTCCATTAGGACTCCCTACTTGAGTTTAATGAGGAGAGTGTGGGACACAGCGAAGGCCATATTAAAATTCAGAGGATTTAATGAGTATTCCCCCTTATGGAAGAATAGCAAATTGGGAGAACTGCAGAAGATGGGGGCAGTAAGAGAATGGGAGAGATGTGGAATAAAATTTATCGCTCAGCTATACCAAGATGGTGCCCTGAAAACCTTTCAGGAACTGAGAGACTATTTTGCTTTACCAAATAAATCCTTCTATAAGTATGTGCAGGTCAGGCACGCACTGGAGGAGCAGTTTAGAAGGAGGACCTTAGAATGGAGCGCAATCCCAGTTCTTAAAAAAATAATTAATGCAGAAACAGGAAAAGGTTTAATTTCGAAAATATACCCACATATAAACAAGGTGAGAATGGGAGGGCTAGAGATCCCTATGTACAAGAGGAAGTGGGAAAAAGATGTGGGAGATATCTCCGAAATACAATGGAATCGAATTCTTGAACTGGCTCCGTTGGTATCACTCTCTCCCTCTCAGAGGATGTCACATCTGTTCTTATTATATAGAACTTATTATACTCCTCGTAAACTTTTTCAATTTGGCCGACGGCCAGACGCAAGCTGCCCCCAGTGCAGGGACATGGAGGGAGACATGATTCACATGTTTTGGAGATGCCCGAAGTTGATCCGCTACTGGACGGAGGTGACAGGAACCACTGATCGGGTGTTTGGAACCTCCACCAGGATGGAGGTGAAGTATTGTCTCCTGGGATTAGTTGAAGTAGTTGTAAACCTGGGAAGCAGCCAGACGGCGGTTCTGAGATGCCTATTTCAGGCAAGGAAACTGATTGCCCTAAGATGGTTGTCGGTGTCGCCTCCGTCTGGTAGAGAATGGATAAATAGCATGAATGTGGTAATTCTTAAAGAGAAAGCATTATATATAAAACAAGAGACTTTAAACAAATATGACAAGATGTGGAAACCTTGGTGGGAAGCCAGAGGGATTGATATGTGAATAATAATAGTGTGAAAAAAATATTTTAACGATGAAAAGTGACCCAATAGGAATTAAAGTAAGAGGGCAAATGAAGAGGGTGGAAGTGTGCGAGAATGGGGATGAGAGGGAAGTGTGATAGAGTGGGAATCTAGATTACATGGAACATCAGCTAGGATGGCCCTGATGATACCAATCCCCTCTTAGGCCACCCAAGATATGAACCATTCTTTTTTTTGTTGTTATATTTTTATCTGATAAGGTGATGGGATGGGAGGGGGGGACTGAGGGGATGTTTAATTTTGATGTATTTTGTAAACAAAATAATTATCTTAATAAAGAAATAAACATGCCACAGCAATAATGACATTTCTAAAGAAAAAAAAAGCATTGAAACTCGCTCGTGGCTGTAATTTATATTTGTTTTTCTATCTTTTGGGTCTAATGGGTGACATGATTGATGGCGGATAAGGATGAGCCAAACTACCCCGGTTCGCACCAGAACGTGTGAACAGACCTAAACTTTGTGTGAACTTTAGAACCATATTAAAGTCTATGGGACTCGAAGGTTCAAAATCAAAAGTGCTAATTTTAAAGGCTTATATGCAAGTTATTGTCCTAAAATGTGTTTGGGGACCTGGGTCCTGCCCCAGGGGACATGTATCAATGCAAAAAAAAGTTTTAAAAACTGGCGTTTTTTCAGGAGCAGTGATTTTAATAATGCTTAAAGTGAAACAATAAAAGTGTAATATTCCATTAAATGTCATACCTGGGGGGTGTGTATAGTATGCCTGTAAAGGGGTGCATGTTTCCCATTTTTAGAACTGTCCCTGCACAAAGTGTAATTTCTGCAGGAAAAAAAGTCATTTAAAAGCACTAGTGGCTATAATGAATTGTCGGCTCCCCATAATACTGTCAGGGCTGGCTTAGCCCTTTCCTCTCTGGGCTGGCTGCTCAGCTGTTGGCTAATTTCCAGCTCTCTTCTCTCTCCACAGTTACCAGCTGTTCCTGATGATGCTCGTCTGACCTGTCTACTTAAAGCCTTCCAGCTCACTTCACCTCTGCCTTCGCCTTGGTCACATCACAAGGAACCATCTCCTGTGGTTTGTTTAAAGACTGGCTTGCTGACATCCCTTCTGGCTCCTTATCCTGCTTGCTGTTGCTCTACTTGGATCCCTCACTTCTGGCCTGGCTGACTACCCGATCTGGTTACTGGACTCTGGCTATGCTTGACTACGCTTTTTCTATTTACCTTTTTATTTTAATTAATAAACAAGTTTGATTTAATTGTACTTCTGTCTCAGTCTGATTCATGGTTTCTGACAAATACGGAGAACAGACATTGAAAGTCATTGATTAAAAAAAGCGTGGGGTTCCCCCCCAAATTTAATTACCAGGCCCTTCAGGTCTGGTATGGATATTATTTAATGTGCTCTTAAAGCAAACCCATCTCTCCTCCGTTTTCTTTGTTCCTAAGTTTTTATCCCAATTTATGCCTTCTAGCAAGGTTCATCGTTCAGGGAAGTTGGCTCTTTTGAAATTCAGTGTCTTTGTATTTTCCTTATGTTTCCTATTTTTGTGATTTATACTGAAGCCAATTGTCCTGTGATTGCTGTTACCTAAATTGCCCTGTATTTCCACATCCGTGATCAGGTCTGTATTGTTGGTAATCAGTAGACCCAGTAACGCTTTATTTCTAGTTGGTGCGTCTACCAACTGACCCATAAAATTGTCCTGCAAGACATTTAGGAACTGGCGAGCCTTAGATGAATGCGCGGCTCCCTCTGCACAGTCTATGTCTGGGTAATTAAAATCCCCCATTATGATAACACTTCCCATCCTTGCTGTTAATCGAAATTGTGATAGGAGATCTGTCCCCCCTTCCTCCCTCAGGTTAGGGGGCCTATATCATACTCCCAGTATTATTTTCCCTTAGCTTCATCACTTTGGAGCTCTAGCCATAAGGATTCCACCTCTTCCCTAGCTCCCTTAGCGATGTCATCTCTCACATTCACTTGTACATTATTCTTGATATATAGGCATACCCCTCCCCTTTTTACCCTATCTATCTTTGCGATAAAGGGTATACCCTTGAATGTTTGCCAACCAATCATGAGGGCTGTTGAACCAGGTCTCTGAAATTCCCACAAAATCCAAATGCTCCTCGTACAACAGTATCTCTAGTTCACCTATCTTCTGGGATTGGTGAACATGCCACATAGTTTAGACCGGTCGCATATTATCCTCTTATTGGGCGTTCCGAGATTGAATCTAGGATTTGCTACTATACTTACCTTGGGTTTATGTGTTTTGGTCAACCTACCACTAATGCCCCCAATACTATCCTCTGGAATATGTTCTGTGCTGACTATCTCTACTTCTGCACCCCCCCCCCCATCCCCTGGTTTAAAAAACCCCTCTAACTTTGTGGCCATCTTCATTCCCTGTAAAAAAAATAAAAAAATAAAAGAATTGTGTTAGGTGTCGAATAAACAATACATAAATAAATGAATAAATAAACCGTGAAGGATACCTTCATTCCCAGCAGATCTGCACCCTCCTCATTTAGGTGCAGTCCATCCCTTCTATAGTACTGGTTATTGACTGAGAAGTCGGCCCAGTCCTCCAGGAACCCAAACCCCTCCTTACTACACCAGCTCTTCAGACACTTGTTTATGTCCCTAATCTCCCTCTGCCTTTCTGGTGTGGCTTGACAGAGAATACTACCTTGGAGGTCTTTTTATTCAATTTAGCTCCCAAGTCCCGAAAATCGTTCTTTAGGACACTCCACCTGCCTCTGACTTTGTCATTGGTGCCAACGTGCACCATGAAAGCTGGGTCCTCCCCAGCACCTCCCAGTGATCTGTTCACCATGATGTGCCGAACTGGAGCGCCCTGTAGACAACATACAGTTTGGCGCTTCAGGATTTTGTTACAGATTGGCCTTTCTGTCCTTCTAAGAATTGAGTCCCCTACCACCAGAATCTGTCTTTCCTTTCCCTTCGCTCCCCCCACACTGTTCTTCCCCTGGCAGCTAGGAGCAGGGCCGGACTGGCCTACCGGGATACTGGGAGATTTCCTGGTAGGCCGCCTGCTCTGGGGCTACTTTGAGTTGCGGCTGCAATGCTCCCCCTCTCTCCTGCTCCTGTGGATCACGGATCTGGGTCTGTGTTCAGTGGTGGTGCTGTAACAAGGTCCCACCCCCAGACCAACTCATGTGATAGTACATAGAATCAGTGCCCGTACAGCTCGCCCTGTGTGCCTGAATAGGAGGATCGGTAGGGGGCCACATATAAAGGAAATTAGCTTTCTGTATTCCTCCATGCAGCTGCTGAATGCATGCAGGAGGGAGAGGAGGAGAATCAAGCATTCAGCGACTGCATGGAGGAATATAGAAAACTAATTTCCTCTATATGTGGCCCCCCTGCTGATCCTCCTATCCAACTTCATTTACTGCCCCCCCCCCAGTTCTCCTTGTGCTTCCTGGCACCACACTGTCCAGCCCCCCCACAGTTATCTCCACCCCTGTTTGTTCTGTCCCCCTGCTCTTCAGCTCTCCCCATACTTCTTTAGTCACCATCCCAGTGCTCTCCACCCCTGTTCTCCCCCCAGTGCTCTCCAGCTCTCCCCTGTACTCTCCAGCCCCAACTCCAGTGCTCTCTGCCCCCACAGTTCTCTACAGCCCCCATTCTCCCCATCCCTATTCTTTCTGGCCCCGTTGCTCTTAAGCTCCACCCATCGCTCTCCAGCCCCACAGGGCTCTCTGCGCCCGTGCTCTCCACCCCTGTTCTTTTTGGCTCCCCCAGCACTCTCTGCTCCCCACCCCTGTACTCTCCACTCCCCCTGCGTTTTGCCCCCCACCTTTCTGGCCCCTGCTGGTGCTCTCAAGCTCCCCCCATTTCTCTCCACTCCCTCCTGCTCTTTGTACCCCCAGTGCTCTCCACCCCTGTTTTTCTGCACCCCCAGTGATCTTCGCCCCCCCCCCACAGTACTCTCTGCTCCCCCTTCTCTTCAGATCCCACCCAGTGCTCTCCACTTCTCCAGGACCAGTGGACAGGCAGACTAGGGCCGTAAAATGAAGACAGCTGAAGGTGCAGGTGACCACGGACCACTCCATCTCACAGTAAACAGATCCTCGGGAAGGAGCACTGTCCTCATCCAAAACGAGAACAGACCCTGCCTGCTGCTGGCCATCATGGATATCCTGCTGGCATGCAAGGTACCGTACTGAGCATTAAGAAAACACCTTCCCAAGAACAGGGACTGCAGACTGGGACATGGGGCACAGGAGGGGCTGCAATGATGGGCACAGTGAGGCTGCATTCGTGGGCACAGTGAGACTGCATTCACGGCACAGTAAAGCTGCATTTGATGGTCACAGTGAGGCTGCATTGATGTGCACAGTGAGGCTGCAATGATGGGCACAGTAAGGCTGCAATGATGGGCTCAGTGAGGCTGCAATGGTGGGCACAGTGAGGCCGCATTCATGGGCATAGTGTGACTGCATTCATGGGAAGAGTAAAGCTGCATTTGATGAGCACAGTGAAGCTGCATTGGTGGGCACAGTGAGGCTGCATTGATGGCCACAGTGAGGCTACATTGATGGGCACAGTGAGGCTGCATTTGATTGGCACTGATGAGGCTGAATTGAGCTCTTGTATCATGTCTATAGTCTCTGACCATCTCCTGTATCATGTCTGCAGTCTCCGAGGGAGTCTGGAGAGGAGTCAAAAGTGGGAGCACCGCCGTGATGGGGGTCATGGTCAGACGTGTGTGGTCTGTGGAGAGGAGACTATAGGATAAAACCAGAGCCACCGAGCTGGAGCCAACTGACTGAGCCCTGCACGGTGCACCTGAGAGGAGGTCAATGACAGCACCGCTAGGCCAGTCTGAAGGGGGGGGTCACTGATGTAAGGGGGAAGTGAATACGATAATGTAAAGGGGCACTGATATAAAGGGTTTCCCCCTTATATCAGTAACCCCCCCCACCTTAGTGTATTCTTTCTGCAGAAGGTGCCCCCCCCCCCCACGTTCTGAGTTCCTGGGTTCCGCTTATATATACCGCTTATATATATTTATATATATTTAAGCCCTATGCAATTTAATAGCTGTCTTATATATAATACACGCTTCAAATGTGCTTTTAAGATGTATGGTTTTCCTTTTCATGAACAAAAAAATAATGACGTTATGCTGTTGCGCTGGTATAATAATGCTGGATTTTATTCCCAGTCCGGCCCTGGCTAGGAGAGTCCCTCAGCTCCAGCAGCGCTGATCCCTGACTGATTTCACCAATGTCACTCAATGAAGCGTAATTATTGGGATGCTCCAGCCCTGGATCGGCCTCCCTGGCACTTCCCCTCTATCCTTCCTGACTGTCACTCCTCTACTCTTTCCTAGTGCCTGCACCTCTTTGTCTCCACCCACCTCTGTGCTGGCCCCTGCCGGCACCTGCCATGTACATTCCTGGCTCTCCTTTAGTATGGAGGGACTTCTCAGTGCTGACAGTTGCTTCCCCAGATTCAGAACCTGGGATTCCAGGGAAATGATGCGCTTACATTTTGCACAGCAGTATTCACCCTCAATCGAATGATCAAGGAACGCATACATGCCCCAAGATGTACAACAAGTCGTCTCTACACACCCGCCGGGCATCATACCTATTAAATGTAATGAGGATTGGGGATTATACTCTGTCCACATTACCTAACAACTAACTTTCTGACACTAATATTCAACAAGACAATACACAGGTACTCAACAAGACAATACACAGGTACTCAACAAGACAATACACAGGTACTCAACAAGACAATACACAGGCACTTGCAGACCTACGTGCACTCAAGAACTATGTGAACTCGCAGAGCTATGTGCACTCACAGACCTGCGTGCACTTGCAGAACTATTTGCACAAGCAGACCTACGTGCACTTGCAGACCTACGTGCACTCACGATACACAAGTGCACAGTACACAATACACAAGTACTAATAATCCACACACACTACTCAGACAACACTCAGGTACTCACACTACACAGGTACTATGGCCCCTGTTATAACCTCCTGTTTTAAACTCTGTTTTTTTTGTTTTGTTTTTTAACGTGGATCAAGGTTTTCCAGCCAGTAATGATCCCTCTCCTTGATACCACAAATCCTTGGGTCCTTTTGCAGGCTTTGCAGAATCGAGAGCCCATGCAGTGTAAGTTTGAGGAGGCATGAAATTCTCTGGGTCACTAAGGATGACATTGTCAGGAATAGGGATGAGCCGAACACCCCCCGGTTCGGTTCGCACCAGAACTTGCGAACGACCCCCGCGTTCGGTACGAACGTTAGAACCCCATTGAAGTCTATGGGACTCGAACGTTCGAATTGGAAAGTGCTAATTTTAACGGCTAATATGCAAGATAGTGTCCTAAAAAGGGTTTGGCGACCTGCCTCCTGCCTCAGGGGACATGGGTCACTGCAAAAAAAAGTTTTAAAAACTACCGTTTTGGCGGGAGCACTGATTTTAATGACGATTAAAGTGAAAAAAAAAAAGTGAAATATTCCTTTAAATATGGTGCCTGGGGGGTGTCTATAGTATGCCTGTGAAGTGCCACGTGTTTCCCGTGTTTAGAACAGTCCCTGCACAAAATGACATTAAACGGAAATAACACCATTTAAAACTGCTTGCGGTTTTAATGTTATATCTGGTTCCTGCAATATGGTTGAAAATCATTCAGAAAAATGGCATGGGTAGCCCTCCCTGCCCATTACCAGCCTATTTGGGTCTTGTACACATATTAAGGGGAACCCCGTACCCATATTAAAAAAAGGAAATGCGTGTGGCCCCCAGGCCCTATATACTCAGGACAGCAGTATACAGGCGGTGCAAACAAGACAGGGACTGTGTAGGTTTGTTGTGTTAAGTTTAATCTGTTTGTCATTTTCAACCGGTACATTTTTAAAGTGTAGCTCCAGTCAAAAAAAATATCTTTAAGCTTTTTGGAAAACATAGGGAAGGGTTATCACCCCTGTATAATTTGTTTTGTCGTACATCTTTTTTCATCTCACTCGCTGCTGTCTCCTTGCGTTTGCAAGTAGGAGATGTTTGTAAGTTGGATGTTTGAAAGTAGGGGCCTGCCCTATATTATAGCGGTATGTACTGGGTACAGAGCACGCAGACAGCACGCACTATCTCCTAACACTACTGACTGCAAGCTCTATTATTAACCACTTGTTAGCCCAATGTTTGCATAAAGTGAAAGATGAAGTTATGCTGAGTAAATAGATATCAAACATGTCACTCTTCAAAATTGCACATGCCCGTGGAATGGCGCCAAACGTCGCTACTTAAAAAATCCCCATAGGCGACGCTTTAAATATTTTTTTACTGGTTACATGTTTTCAGTTGCAGAGGAGGTCTAGGACTAGAATTATTGCTCTCGCTCTAACATTCTCGGCGATACCTCACATGTGTGGCTCATGCGAGCACATGGGGACATGGGCGCTTTAATTTTTATTTTATTTTTTTATTGTTCATTTTACTTTATTTATTTTAGTTTGACATTTTTTTTCCCAAAAATATATTTTTGATCACTTTTATTCCTATTACAAGAAATGTAAACATCCCTTGTAATAGGAATATGGGGTGACAGGTCCTCTTTACAGTGAAATCTGGGGGGTCAATATGACCCCACATCTCACCTCTAGGCTGGGAAGCCTGAAATAAAAAATAAAAAAAAGATTCTGGCTTTGATTGTACTGGCGAGTTGATAGAAGCACCGGAGGGCGGTGAGGGGTGGGGGGCGTCTATGGCTGGGTATTTCAGGGTATCACCGAGTATGGCTGGGTATCTCTGAGTATGGCTGGGTATGGCAATTTATGGCAGGGTATTACAGAGTATTGGCGGGGTATTGGCGGGGTACTACAGAGTAATAGCAGGGTACTGCAGAGTATTGGGGGTACTGCAGAGTAATGGCGGGTACTGCAGAGTATTGGGGGGTACTGCAGAGTAATGGGGGTTACTGCAGAGTAATGGGGGGTACTGCAGAGTAATGGCGGGGTACTGCAGAGTAATGGCAGGGTACTGCAGAGTAATGGCAGGGTACTGCACTGCAGAGTAATGGCAGGGTACTGCACTGCAGAGTAATGGCGGGGTACTGCAGAGTAATGGCGGGGTACTGCAGAGTAATGGCAGGGTACTGCACTGCAGAGTAATGGCGGGGTACTGCACTGCAGAGTAATGGCGGGGTACTGCAGAGTAATGGCGGGGTACTGCAGAGTAATGGCAGGGTACTGCAGAGTATGCACTGGTATTGCAGAGTATTGGCAGGGAATTGAGGGGTTAAATTCGGTGAGCAGCGATGTGGGCACAGCAGATGCAGCCCACATCGCTGCTGACACCGATCTCTTTCCCCTCCGCTGTACCGATCGGTACAGAAAGGGGAGGGAGGAACAGGCGTCATAACATGACGCCAGTTTGTTTCCAAGTGATCACTCCGTCATTTGAGCGGCCGTTTACCGTGATGCGTCGGGTCCATCTATGGACCCGGCGGTCACGGATTCTCTCGAGTGCGCACACCTCGGGGCACGCGAGAGCAGAATTCTGGGAGGCCGTTAATTAACGGCCTCTCTGAGTTAAACAACCACCCTGAAGCCGTTAATCGGCAATGGGCAGTTGTTTAGTGGTTAAAGCTAGATCACTAGCTATATAGGTGAGGTGAATATAGTGGTGTATACTGCAGTCAGGGCACAGACAACAACCACTACACAGCAGCAAGATAGGAAATCAGCCAAAAACGATTGGTGTGTACTGTGTTGAAGGTACACAGAACACCCACTGCTTCAGATGCAAAGTAACACACTACAGGAGGCCGCCTTAAAGGTGGCCTTATATAGTGTGGGGTGTGCACTACACAGCCTGAGCTATGATTGGCCACAGGCAGGATGCCTGTGGCCAATCATGGCTCTCCTCGCTGCCGGCACTGCGATTGGCCAAGCATGCGGGGTCACTGCGATTGGCCAAGCATGCGGGGTCACAGTGCATGCTTGGCCAATCATCGGGCAGCAATGCACTGCGCCAACGCAGTGCATTGTGGTCCGCGCGCGCGTCACTCGAATTTTGACGCGAACGGCCAAAACGTTCGGAATTCGCCGAACGCACGAACAGCCAATGTTCGAGTCGAACGTACGTTCGACTCGAACACGAAGCTCATCCCTAGTCAGGAACTACCTCCTCCAAGTCACGTACAACTCCTTAGGTTTCTGGGAACAGAAAACCATCTCTTGAAGACTGCTGTATGTTATCCTCTACATTCATGCTGACACAATCCTTCCCCTCCACCTCCACCTTCCTGTGTGTTTGGCAGCACTGCAGGATTGGTATCTGCATAAAGTGGGCCTTGAGAGGAAAGGAAGTCTTCCTCTTCCTCCTGCTGTTCTATCTCAAGTTCCCTGTCCATTATTGCACAAAGCATGTGCTCCAGCAGGAAGACTAAAGTGACAGTGTCACTGATGCATGCATTGTCACAGCTCACCATCCTTATGGCCTCCTCAAATGGTGACAGGACAGTACAGGCATCCTTTATTAGTAGCCACTGGCATGGCAAAAAGAAGCCAAGCTCCCCTGAGCCTGTCCTTGTGCCATACTCACACAGGTACTCATTGATGGCCCTCTGCTTCATGTGCAGCCACTGAAGCATTGCCAATGTTGAGCTCCACCTGGTGGGTGTATCACAAAGGAAGTGGTTGGAGGGCAGGTTGAATTACCGTTGAATGTCAGTCAGCCGAGCACTGGTATTGTATGACCACTGGAAATGGCTACAGACTTTTCTGGTCTGCCTCAGAAGATCTTGTAAGCCTGATTACCTTTTCAAGAAATGCTGCACCACCAAATTCAGGACGTGTGCCAAGCATGGAACATGTGCCAAGTGTCACTGTTGGAGTGTGGAGAGAAGGTTGGTGCCATTGTCGCATACAACCATTGCTGGCTCAAGCTGCCCCAGTGTGGATCCTGTCCCCTAGACAAACAAACTGAAGTAACGCATGACATATTTTAGCCTGACTGCTTGCGTAGCCCCTTGAATGCTTAGGGTGCAGTGCTAGTTTAGATGACAATTCAGCAGGACAAGCCATAGAGAAAGAAGAAGAGGAGGGTCTGGAGCAGATAGATGTAGCAGAATCACCTCCAGCTTTTTGTAGGGGTGGTGCCGGAATAAGCTCCAGCACTAAACCCTGTCCTGCATCCTTCCCAGCCACCAGCAGAGTTACCCAGTGCTCTGAGAAGGAAATGTGAAGGAAATGTAATGTCCCTAACCATGCCCGCTGGACCATGAGTCAGCAGTAATGTGAACATTGCTGCTGAACACCCTGTCCAACGAGGCCAAAACATTGCCTTCCTCATACCAGTGCAAAGCTGAAATGGCCTTACATGTAAATACATTTCTTTTCAAAGCTGCCACTGTGGTACAGCACATTTTTACAAATTCACGAACGGGGGCAGAGTCTACCAGATGAAAAGACAGCAGTTGTAGTTCTAGCAATTTGGCCAAGCTAGCATTTAGACGCTGAGCATATGGATGGCTGGGACAGTATTTTTTTTTTCACAGTTCAGCAACTATGGTTGCAAAATTTTCCTGGTGAAATCAACAGGTGGTATACTGCTAGAAGATTGGGTGTAAGTACCTATGGCACCCATTGCTATACCCATTGCTATACCATCATTCCTCTCAGTGGACGTTTTTGAGAAGACTGGAGGTATGGTAGTGGTAGAGATCCCAGTTGAGGAGCAAAGAAAAGTCTGCATTTTTTTATGATGTGGGTCTTTCAGGTGCCATTGCCAATGGAGTGTGTGGTCGGTTGTCATGTCTTGTCAAGCACATGGTGGCAAATCGGCTGGTGTTCTAGCCACGCTTGATCCACTTCATACAGAGACTGCAAACAGCAACCCTGTGGTCTGCTGCACATGTGTTGAAAAAGGCCCACACCAATGAACTTTTGGAAGTCAGCGGGGAGTCAGTATCACCCTGCACCCGTGGAGCTCTGTGGTGTGATGCAATAAGGTTGCTGCCCTTAAGCTGACTGCTGGAGGACATCCTGCCTCATTGGAGCTGTGCCTCCTCCTCCTCCTCTGTTCTCTCAGGCACCCAAGTACAGTTAGTGACCTCATCATCCCCTCCCTCCTCGTCACTGGAGAAAACTTGGCAGTATGCTGAAGCTGGAAGAACATGACTGCTAGTTTCTTGCCTGCCATTGGCACCCCTCTCTCTAGGCTCATGTTACTCCCTTCCTCAACCTGGAAACCAACATCGAAGCATTCAAATTGCTGCACATCCTTCAGCAGCATGTGACTGACACTATGATCGAATAATTCCGGTGACTCCTCCGTGCATGATGGTATGGCTACGGGAGGAGTTGCTATGGACAAGGAGCTGTTGGAATAGGCTGCTTTGGCAGCTGCACTGGAAGACACACTAGTATGAGCCTGGGTGACAGAATGAGTAGGATGAGGATGGCTTAGTTATCGACCCCACCAACTCCTCTGCATGTTGTGGCTCAATAACACGGTCAGCAGTGGAAAAAAAAGACAAGCGCTCCCCGCCTGCAGAGGTTGCACCATGTCAGCGACCATCACTTTTCACTGTAGGCACCAAATAAATTAAGAAAGGCTGAAAAATAAAAAAATAAACAGTATATGAAGAGATTTTTTTTTGCTGCTGCTGGAAAAAAAAATCTAAAAGCTAAAAAAAAAGAAAAAAAAGGAACCACTGCTGATGCAGAAAGAGAAACACCTGTGACACAGAAGGGAGGACAGAAATTGTGCCCTTAATATTCTTAGTGCTGCTACACCGCAAAGAAAAAAAAAAATATATAAATACCACTGCTGTGCTGAAGCAGAAGAAATAACACCAGCAACACGGAAATGGGAGTACTAATAATGCAGCAACAGGATTTGATACTGCAAATAAAAAAAATAAAAAAACAATTAAAAATGATTAATGAAAAAAATGTTGTACAAACTTCAGTAACATCACAACACTGGGTTATTCACACTGTGTTATTCACACCACTTTACACTGTATTATACACACCACACTACACTGTGTTATATACACCACACTACATGGTGTTATTCATACCACACTACACTGTGTTATATAAACAGCACTACACTGTATTATATACACCACACTACAATGTGTTATTCACACTGCACTACACTCTGTTATTCACACCACACTACACTGTGTTATATACACCGCACTGCACTATATTATACACACCACACTGCACTGTGTTATACACACCGCACTATGCTGTATTATACACATCACACTACACTGTGTTTTTCACACCACACTATATACACTGCACTACACTGTATTATATACTCTGCACTACACTGTAGTATGGGGGTTAGCGACCTGTGGATTGCGATATCAGTAGATCGCAGACAGACAAACAGGTGACTTGCAAACTAGGTTTGCTGAGCCACAATTCCAGAGCATCAAACACAGTGCAATGCAGAGGGACTAATTGTAAAGTTGGAGCTGTAGCAAGAGTCACATAAGCTAATGCCTCCTCTGTAGTGCTGGCTCCTGTCCCATGAGAAGTATTACCAACTGAATTCCACCTCTTATCCCGGCTAATGAACTTCAGAGTGGTGCCAGCAGCAGAAAATAAACATTTTTAGGATTAGTGTGAAGCAATACACTGGGAATAATAGCATAGGGCTGCTTTCACACTGATGTGCTGCAGTTTACCTACATTGTGGGTGCAGTGCGGTTTAAATATGGCTTTAGGCCATCCACCCCGTTTCAAGATGATGTGTGCTGCCCCTTTAATTTTGTGGGTCAATATGTCTGCTTAAATGTGTCTTTCATTACCTTCCTAAACACTGTCTCAATTTGCTGGATGAGGTCGCTTTGTGAAATTCGGGGATGATCAGGGAGCCACTAGTGTTAAACTCTGCCTCATATTTATCCCCACTGTAGTGGATGCCCGATAGCTAGGAACACTATGGTGTAGTAGTGTCTGTTGGTGTTACCAACATCTTGGAGGAGGCCCAAACTAGTCCCTCCAGGATGGACTTTGACCTTTGGTTACTGCTGGGCTGGAACTGGTGAGAACCAACCCCGGTGAACCCTGGAGTAGCTGGTGGGCAGTAAGGCTATGTGCAGTATACTATCAGTGCCAGGTGAGCCCGGGAATCACATTTTTTTTTTCTGCCAAAAGCAGAGCTTCAGCTGGGCACATCTGTCATTCTAGGCTTTGTGCATGTGCACCTGAATAATTTTCTCTTATTCACTGAGGTTTAGTAAATAAAGCTGGTGAGTGCAAAACCTGGTGCAGCTGTGCATGGTAGCCAATCAGATTCTAACTTCAGTTTGTTCAATTAAGCTTTGACAAAATCTGGAAGCTGATTGGTTTCTATACAGGGCTTACCCAGATTTTGCACACTCTAGTTTTAGTATATCTGTATATCTCTGATTGTACTGCCAATCTGTGGGGGCAGTCATTTTGTCCATATGCTTCAGAATTTTCTAACTGCATTAATTCATGCATCGATTACCACTGTAGTCATTGTTTTTTTGTTTGTTTGTTTTTTTTACATCTGAGCTCATAATGTAAAAATGTTCACTCCCTATAACTTTGTAATGGTTGTTTATGTTCTGCAGCAATGGATCCATATTCAGGGATAAGGATGAGCCGAACAGCCCCCTGTTCGGTTTGCACCAGAACCTGCAAACAGACCTAAACTTCGTGTGAACTTTAGAACCCTATTAAAGTCTATGGGACTCGAACGTTCACAATCTAAAGTGCTAATTTTAAAGGCTAATATGCAAGTTACTGTCCTAAAAAGTGTTTGGGGACCCGGGTCCTGTCCCAGGGGACATGGATCAATGCAAAAAAAAGTTTTAAAAACGGACGTTTTTTCAGGAGCAGTGATTTTAATAATGATTAAAGTGAAACAATAAAAGTGTAATATTCCTTTAAATTTCATACCTGGGGGGTGTCTATAGTATGCCTGTGAAGGGGCACATGTTTCCCCCGTGCTTAGAACTGTCCCTACACAAAGTGTCATTTCGCAAGGAAAAAAAGTCTTTTAAAATCACTTTTCATTGTCGGCTCCTGTAATACAGAGAACACTCAATGAGTAAAAAATAAAAAAAAAGTGTGGGGTTCCCCTAAATTCAATTACCAGGCCCTTCAGGTCTGGCATGGATATTAAGGGGAACCCCGCATCAAAAAAAATTGACGTGGGGTCCCCCTAAAAATCCATACCAGACCCTTTATCCGAGCACGCAACCTGGCAGGCCGCAGGAAAAGAGGGGACGACGAGAGAGCGCCCCCCCCCCCCCCTCCTGAACTGTACCAGGCCACATGCCCTCAACATTGGGAGGATGCTTTGGGGGTCTGTGACACCTCAAAGCACCATGTCCCCATGTTGATGTGGAGAAGGGCCTCATCCCCACAACCCTGGCCGGTGGTTGTGGGGGTCTGCGGGCGGGGGCTTATCAGAATCTGGAAGCCCCCTTTAACAAGGGGACCCCAAGATCCCGCCCCCCGTTTGAAATGGTAAGGGAGTACAAAAGTACCCTTACCATTTCACAAAGAAAGTGTAAAAATGGTTAAATAAGACAAACACACTTTTGAAAAATTCCTTTATTAAAAATAAAAAAAATTAAATAAAGATTCCAGCGGTGGTAATCCACTCTTGCTATCCAGCGACGGATGATCATCTCTCCGGGGTCCAGCGATGGCTGATCTGATCCAGCGATGGGTGATTTTCAGTCCAGCGCTGTCCATACATCCGTCTTCTGTCTCCACTGCGGAGACACTGCGGGGATCCCAGCGCTGACGTTTCTTATATTAGGAGGGTGGGGCCACCCGTCACCTGACCCCGCCCCCTCTGATGCTGATGAGGGAAGCCATGGGCTTCCCCAGTGATGTATGGGTGACCTCTCCCCCCTCTGATGTAACGCACCCGCCCCCCTCTGATGTAACACACCCCCCCCCCCCAAAAAAAATTTAAAAAATGCAACTATCACATCTAATAATTGATAAGCTGCAATATACAATATTAACCACTTGCCGACCGCCTAACGCCGATGTACGTCGGCAGAATGGCACGGGCAGGCATAAGCACGTACATGTACGTGATTTGCATCCCGCGGGTCGGGGGCCCGATCGGGCCCCCGCCCGGTGCCTGCGGCGGTCGGTTTTCGTTCGGGAGCGATCCCGGACGAGGGGACGGCCATTCATTCATGGCCACCCCCTCGCGATCGCTCCCGACGAATAGAAATCCCCGGTGACATCACTTCCTCTCCTGTAATGTAAACACAGGAGAGGAAGTGATGTATTCTCTCCTCCGTGTCGGTATTTTTCGTTCCGACACGGAGGAGAGCGGATCAGTGAGTTGCACCAACACATCCCACACACAGTAGAACATGCCAGGCACACTCACACCCCCCCTTTACCCCCCGATCACCCCCCCAATTACCCCTGCCCCCCAGTCACAGTGACACCAATGTCATTTTTTTTTTTTTTTTTTTTTTTTTTGCATTGGTGTCATTTGTGACTGTAATAACTGTTAGGGCAGTTAGAGTTAGCCCCCTTTAGTTCTAATGTACCCCCCTAACCCCCCCAATAAAGGTTTAACCCCGTGATCACCCCCCGTCGCCAGTGTCACTAAGGCTGGGTTCACATTGCAGCGGTTTATGAGAACGAATGTGATTCGCACCGCACTGCAGTGCAAATCACATCCGATCTCTGTGCGATTCGAGTTCAGCCATTCGCCGCACCCGCCGCACCCGCCACACCCGCCGCACCCGCCGCAAATTCGCACGGGACCCTTTTTTTGGCCCGCAGCAGAATCGGATCGCATGGGTGTTCACACCATGCGATCCGAGTTTGCAGATCGCACTGCGATATGCGAACTGATCTGGGGGTGTCAGTAACATTTCACTGACACTCCCAGCAGTTCGCATAGGGCAGTGTGAACTGCCGCCGGGAGGCATGCGATGCGGGAACCCGCCGCGGATTCGCGGCGTTTCCGCATCGCTCCAGTGTGAACCCAGCCTAATAAGCGATCATTTTTCTGATCGCCGTATTAGTGTCCCAGGTGACGCTAGTTAGGCAGGTAGGTATTTAGGTTCGCCGCAGCTTTTTATAGCGCCAGGGACCCCCATATACTACCGCATAAAGCCCCCTGATTGCCCCCTAGTTAACCCTTTCACCAGTGATCACCATATAACTGTTACAGGTGACGCTGGTTGGTTAGTTATTTTTTTATAGTTTCAGGGCACCCGCCATTTATTACCTAATAAAGGTTTAACCCCCTGATCACCCGGCGGGTGTCATTTGTGACTAATAACTGTTAGGGCAGTTAGGGTTAGCCCCCTTTAGTTCTAAGGTACCCCCCTAACCCCCCCAATAAAGGTTTAACCCCGTGATCACCCCCCGTCGCCAGTGTCACTAAGGCTGGGTTCAGATTGCAGCGGTTTGAGAACGGATGTGATTCGCACTGCAGTGCAAATCACATCCGATCTCTGTGCGATTCGAGTTCAGCCATTCGCCGCACCCGCCACACCCGCCGCACCCGCCGCAAATTCGCACGGGACCCTTTTTTTGGCCCGCAGCAGAATCGGATCGCATGGGTGTTCACACCATGCGATCCGAGTTTGCAGATCGCACTGCGATATGCGAACTGATCTGGGGGTGTCAGTAACATTTCACTGACACTCCCAGCAGTTCGCATAGGGCAGTGTGAACTGCCGCCGGGAGGCATGCGATGCGGGAACCCGCCGCGCATTCGTGGCGTTCCCGCATCGCTCCAGTGTGAACCCAGCCTAATAAGCGATCGTTTTTCTGATCGCTGTATTAGTGTCACAGGTGACGCTAGTTAGGCAAGTAGGTATTTAGGTTCGCCGCAGCTTTTTATAGCGCCAGGGACCCCCATATACTACCGCATAAAGCCCCCTGATTGCCCCCTAGTTAACCCTTTCACCAGTGATCACCATATAACTGTTACAGGTGACGCTGGTTGGTTAGTTATTTTTTTATAGTTTCAGGGCACCCGCCATTTATTACCTAGTCTCACTAGTGTACCCCTAAATTTAGGGGTGTCTACTTTCCAAAATGGGGTCATTTGGGGGGGGTTTGTGCCATCTTGGCATTTTATGGCCTTCAAAACTGTAACGCCCTTAGAAAGCCTGAAGGCGGTGCTTGGTTTTCGGGGCCCCGTACGCGGCTAGGCTCCCAAAAAGTCCCACATATGTGGTATCCCCGTACTCAGGAGAAGCAGCAGAATTTATTTTGGGGTGTCATTTCACATATGCCCATGGCATGCGTGAGCAATATATCATTTAGTGACAACTTTGTGAAAAAAAAAAAAAAAAAAAAAAAGTTTGTAATTTTCCCGCAACTTGTGGCAAAATATAAAATATTCCATGGACTCAACATGCCTCTCAGCAAATAGCTTGGGGTGTCTACTTTCTAAAATGGGGTCATTTGTGGGGGTTTTGTGCCATCTTGGCATTTTATGGCCTTCAAAACTGTAATAGGTAGTGAGGAGTGAAGTCAAATATTTACGCCCTTAGAAAGCCTGAAGGCGGTGCTTGGTTTTCGGGGCCCCGTACGCGGCTAGGCTCCCAAAAAGTCCCACATATGTGGTATCCCCGTACTCAGGAGAAGCAGCAGAATTTATTTTGGGGTGTCATTTCACATATGCCCATGGCATGTGTGAGCAATATATCATTTAGTGACAACTTTGTGAAAAAAAAAAAAAAAAAAAAAAAGTTTGTAATTTTCCCGCAACTTGTGGCAAAATATAAAATATTCCATGAACTCAACATGCCTCTCAGCAAATAGCTTGGGGTGTCTACTTTCTAAAATGGGGTCATTTGTGGGGGTTTTGTGCCATCTTGGCATTTTATGGCCTTCAAAACTGTAATAGGTAGTGAGAAGTGAACTCAAAAATTTACGCCCTTAGAAAGCCTGAAGGCGGTGCTTGGTTTTCGGGGCCCCGTACGCGGCTAGGCTCCCAAAAAGTCCCACATATGTGGTATCCCCGTACTCAGGAGAAGCAGCAGAATTTATTTTGGGGTGTCATTTCACATACGCCCATAGCATGTGTGAGCAATATATCATTTAGTGACAACTTTGTGTAAAAAAAAAAAAAAAATTTTTTTTTTGTCATTATTCAATCGCTTGAGGCAAAAAAATAAAATATTCAATGGGCTCAACATGCCTCTTATCAATTTCCTTAGGGGGTCTACTTTCCAAAATGGGGTCATTTGGGGGGGTTTTGTACTGCCCTGCCATTTTAGCACCTCAAGAAATGAGATAGGCAGTCGTAAACTAAAAGCTGCGTAAATTCCAGAAAACGTACCTTAGTTTGTAGATGTGACAACTTTTGCGCAAACCAATAAATATACAATTATTGACTTTTTTTTTACCAAAGACATGTGGCTGAATACATTTTGGCCTAAATGTATGACTAAAATTGAGTTTATTGGATTTTTCTAATAACAAAAAGTAGAAAATATCATTTTTTTTCAAAATTTGCGGTCTTTTTACGTTTATATCGCAAAAAATAAAAATCGCAGAGGCAATCAAATACCATCAAAAGAAAGCTCTATTTGTGGGAAGAAAAGGACGCAAATTTTGTTTGGGTACAATATTGCATGACCGCGCAATTACCAGTTAAAGCAGCGCAGTGCCAAAGTGTAAAAAGACCTCTGGTCATTTACCAGCAAAATGGTCCGGTCTGAAAGTGGTTAATATTATTATTTAATACAGCTAACATTCCCATAATGTGTTTTTTTTGTCAGTTCTGTTAAATCTTCTGCTAGACCCAATTTGATAATCATAATAATAATAATAATAATAATAATGATAATAATACGGACTGCTCCAAATGTCCCTGACCAAATTTTATTTGTGTGGTTCATTTTAAACCTACATTGAAATAATTACATAACTGCATACAGTAGCTAGTCAGGATGAAATAAGACTCACACCCATCAGTTCAACCAACAGAGAGAAAAAAAAACAAAAAACAAACAAATGAAGAGGAAACCTCCATCCCCTCAGTTGATCCACAGGAAGGAAAAAAAAACATTAAAGCATGACCAAATTCGCTCCAGCGGCGAAAAAAGCAAATATCCTGGAGGCAATCAGATATTCCCTGGATCAACTACCTCTCATGTAATTACCTTTAAATGTTAATATCCAGTTATATGTTGTGTATTAACCACCTTCAGACCGGACCATTTTGCTGGTAAATGACCAATGGTCTTTTTACAATTTGGCACTGCGCTGCTTTAACTGGTAATTGCGCGGTCATGCAATGTTGTACCCAAACAAAATTTGCGTCCTTTTCTTCCCACAAATAGAGCTTTCTTTTGATGGTATTTGATTGCCTCTGCGATTTTTATTTTTTGCGATATAAACGTAAAAAGACCGCAAATTTTGAAAAAAAAATGATATTTTCTACTTTTTGTTATTAGAAAAATCCAATAAACTCAATTTTAGTCATACATTTAGGCCAAAATGTATTCAGCCACATGTCTTTGGTAAAAAAAAAGTCAATAATTGTATATTTATTGGTTTGCGCAAAAGTTGTCACATCTACAAACTAAGGTACGTTTTCTGGAATTTACGCAGCTTTTAGTTTACGACTGCCTATCTCATTTCTTGAGGTGCTAAAATGGCAGGGCAGTACAAAACCCCCCCAAATGACCCCATTTTGGAAAGTAGACACCCTAAGGAAATTGATAAGTGGCATGTTGAGCCCATTGAATATTTTATTTTTTTGCCTCAAGCGATTGAATAATGACAAAAAAAAAATTTTATTTTATTTTTTACACAAAGTTGTCACTAAGTGATATATTGCTCACACATGCTATGGGCATATGTGAAATGACACCCCAAAATAAATTCTGCTGCTTCTCCTGAGTACGGGGATACCACATATGTGGGACTTTTTGGGAGCCTAGCCGCGTACGGGGCCCCGAAAACCAAGCACCGCCTTCAGGCTTTCTAAGGGCGTAAATTTTTGATTTCACTTCTCACTACCTATTACAGTTTTGAAGGCCATAAAATGCCAAGATGGCACAAAACCCCCACAAATGACCCCATTTTAGAAAGTAGACACCCCAAGATATTTGCTGAGAGGCATTTTGAGTCCATGGAATATTTTATATTTTGCCACAAGTTGCGGGAAAATTACAAACTTTAATTTTTTTTTATTTTTTTTTCACAAAGTTGTCACTAAATGATATATTGCTCACACATGCTATGGGCATATGTGAAATGACACCCCAAAATAAATTCTGCTGCTTCTCCTGAGTACGGGGATACCACATATGTGGGACTTTTTGGGAGCCTAGCCGCGTATGGGGCCCCGAAAACCAAGAACCGCCTTCAGGTTTTCTAAGGGCGTAAATATTTGACTTCACTCCTCACTACCTATTACAGTTTTGAAGGCCATAAAATGCCAAGATGGCACAAAACCCCCACAAATGACCCCATTTTAGAAAGTAGACACCCCAAGCTATTTGCTGAGAGGCATGTTGAGTCCATGGAATATTTTATATTTTGCCACAAGTTGCGGGAAAATTACAAACTTTTTTTTTTTTTCACAAAGTTGTCACTAAATGATATATTGCTCACGCATGCCATGGGCATATGTGAAATGACACCCCAAAATAAATTCTGCTGCTTCTCCTGAGTACGGGGATACCACATATGTGGGACTTTTTGGGAGCCTAGCCGCGTACGGGGCCCCGAAAACCAAGCACCGCCTTCAGGCTTTCTAAGGGCGTTACAGTTTTGAAGGCCATAAAATGCCAAGATGGCACAAACCCCCCCCCCCCCCCAAATGACCCCATTTTGGAAAGTAGACACCCCTAAATTTAGGGGTACACTAGTGAGACTAGGTAATAAATGGCGGGTGCCCTGAAACTATAAAAAAAATAACTAACCAACCAGCGTCACCTGTAACAGTTATATGGTGATCACTGATGAAAGGGTTAACTAGGGGGCAATCAGGGGGCTTTATGCGGTAGTATATGGGGGTCCCTGGTGCTATAAAAAGCTGCGGCGAACCTAAATACCTACCTGCCTAACTAGCGTCACCTGTGACACTAATACAGTGATCAGAAAAACGATCGCTTATTAGGCTGGGTTCACACTGGAGCGATGCGGGAACGCCACAAATCCGTGGCGGGTTCCCGCATCACATGCCTCCCGGCGGCAGTTCACACTGCCCTATGCGAACTGCTGGGAGTGTCAGTGAAATGTTAATGACACCCCCAGATCAGTTCGCATATCGCAGTGCGATCTGCAAACTCGGATCGCATGGTGTGAACACCCATGCGATCCGATTCTGCTGCGGACCAAAAAAAGGGTCCCGTGCGAGTTTGCGGCGGGTGCGGCGGGTGCGGCGGGTGCGACATGAATTCAGCCATACTATCTGTATGGCTGAACTCGAATCGCACAGAGATCGGATGTGATTTGCACTGCAGTGCGGTGCGAATCACATCCGTTCTCATAAACCGCTGCAATGTGAACCCAGCCTTAGTGACACTGGCGACGGGGGGTGATCACGGGGTTAAACCTTTATTGGGGGGGTTAGGGGGGTACCTTAGAACTAAAGGGGGCTAACCCTAACTGCCCTAACAGTTATTACAGTCACAAATGACACCCGCCGGGTGATCAGGGGGTTAAACCTTTATTAGGTAGTAAATGGCGGGTGCCCTGAAACTATAAAAAAATAACTAACCAACCAGCGTCACCTGTAACAGTTATATGGTGATCACTGGTGAAAGGGTTAACTAGGGGGCAATCAGGGGGCTTTATGCGGTAGTATATGGGGGTCCCTGGCGCTATAAAAAGCTGCGGCGAACCTAAATACCTACCTGCCTAACTAGCGTCACCTGTGACACTAATACAGCGATCAGAAAAACTATCGCTTATTAGGCTGGGTTCACACTGGAGCGATGCGGGAACGCCATAAATCCGCGGCGGGTTCCCGCATCGCATGCCTCCCGGCGGCAGTTCACACTGCCCTATGCGAACTGCTGGGAGTGTCAGTGAAATGTTAATGACACCCCCAGATCAGTTCGCATATCGCAGTGCGATCTGCAAACTCGGATCGCATGGTGTGAACACCCATGCGATCCGATTCTGCTGCGGGCCAAAAAAAGGGTCCCGTGCGAATTTGCGGCGGGTGCGGCGGGTGCGACACGAATTCAGCCATACTATCTGTATGGCTGAACTCGAATCGCACAGAGATCGGATGTGATTTGCACTGCAGTGCGGTGCGAATCACATTCGTTCTCATAAACCGCTGCAATGTGAACCCAGCCTTAGTGACACTGGAGACGGGGGGTGATCACGGGGTTAAACCTTTATTGGGGGGGTTAGGGGGGCACATTAGAACTAAAGGGGGCTAACCCTAACTGCCCTAACAGTTATTACAGTCACAAATGACACCAATGCAAAAAAAAAAAAGAAATTGGTGTCACTGTGACTGGGGGGGCAGGGGTAATTGGGGGGTGATCGGGGGGTAAAGGGGGGGTGTGAGTGTGCCTGGCATGTTCTACTGTATGTGTGGTGTATTGGTGCAACTCACCGAACCTCTCTCCTCGGTGCCGGAACGAAAAATACCGACACGGAGGAGAGAATACATCACTTCCTCTCCTGTGTTTACATTACAGGAGAGGAAGTGATGTCACGGGACATTTTCATTCGTCGGGAGCGATCGCGAGGGGGTGGCCATGAATGAATGGCCGTCCCCTCGTCCGGGATCGCTCCCGAACGAATACCGACCGCCGCAGGCACCGGGTGGGGGCCCGATCGGGCCCCCGACCGGCGGGCAGGCAAGGACGTACATGTAAGCCCTTATGCCTGCCCGTGCCATTTTGTCGACGTACATCGTCGTGCGGCGGTCGGCAAGTGGTTAAGGAATGGATCAAGCGTCTTTTTAAAACAATCTACTGAGCTTGGCAGAACTAATTCTCAAGGTAGTCTATTCACCATTTTTACAGATCTTACTGTGAAGAAGATTTTCCATATGTGGAGGTTAAATCTCCTTTCTTCTAGGTGTAAAGAGTGCTCTGTTGTCCTCTGTAATGACACTGAGAGTGAATAACTAAACACCAAGTTTAGTATATGGACTTATATATTTAACTGAGTTGATCATTCCTCCCTTAATACCCTCTTTTCAAGAGAGAATAAATTCAGTTCCTCTAATCTTTCCTCATAGCTGAGTTCCTCCATGCCTCACATCAGTTTGGTTGTCCTTCTCTGCACTTTCTACAGTTCCCTGATATCCTTTTTGAGAACTGGTGCCCACAACTGAATTGCATATTGTATTTCAGCTGAGACTTTCCTAATTATTTGTACAGGGGAAAAATTATATCTCTTTCCATACCTCTTTAAATACAAGAATTTATTTTGCTAGCCTTAGAAACTGCATCTAGGCATTGCATGTTATTATTAAAGTGGGGTTCTGCTTAAAAAAAAGAAAGAAGAAGAAAAGTCAGCTGCTACAAATACTGCAGCTGCTGACTTTTAATAATCGGACACTTGCCTGTCCCAGGATACAGCGATGTGGGCGTACAAAGTCCCGTTCCTCTCCCCCTCCTCTCTGTGGCGCCTGCATTGTAACTGTGGGTGCCCGGCTGTAGCTTCACAGCCGAGCACCCGGCTGCGCATGTGCAAGCAGCGCGCTATGACTGGCAGAGCAATCATCTGGGACCTTTAACATGTCCCAGATGATTGTCGAGAGAGGGGGGGAAGGGGAGATCTCCCTTCTGGTGCCGCAGTGTGCTGGTTGGAAGTGGGAGCTGGGACCCTCTAAAAAAAAATGACATGCCAGATGTGGCATGTCATGGGGTCACCTGCCTTAAAGCTGAAATTCCATTTTTGGGTGGAACTCTGCTTTAAGTCTATGATCTACCAGTCAGACCCTTCTCAACAATTGACTCTTTTAGTTGTACTCCCCCTAGTATATATGATGCATGCATGTTTTTAGCCTCCTAATGCATAACTTTACATTTATCAATATTGAATCTAATTTGTCAAATAGTTGCCCAATACAAAAAGTGCAATGGGGTTGGCTTGTAAGTTGGAAGCATCCTGTATGCTATTCCACTGCATAGCTTGGTGTCATCTTCAAATACTGAAATGGTACTTTTAATTCCAAACTCAATATAAGTTATTAATATGTTAAAAAGTAAGCGTCCCAACACTGAACCTTGGGGTACACCACTGATAACCTTTAAGTGACAATTCAGAGTATGATTAATCAAAACTTTTTGAATACAGTCTTTTAGCTAGATTTTTATCCATTTAAAAAACACATTTTCTAAACCTGTAGACTTTAACTAACATGATAACCGTGTGTGGGGAGCTGTTTTAAATGCTTCTTAAAAATCTTAGTATATTATATCTACAGTCACTTCTTTGTCTAAGTTTTTGCTTACCTCTTTATAAAAAGAAATTTGATTTGTTTGACAACTTTGACCATTTGTGAATCCATGCTGACTATTGCTTAAAATGTTATTTTCTAGCAAAAACACTTAGCTCTAACTAATAATTGATAAATTGATAACAAATACAACACATTACAGAGATGTTGGAGGGGATTTACTAAAACTAGTACACTGTGCATGGTAGCCAATCCGATTGTAACTTCAGCTTGTTCAGTTAAGCTTTGACAATAAAACCTGGAGTCTGATTAGTTTCTATGCAGAGACACACCATGTTTTGCATTCACCAGTTTTAGTAAATCTCTTCCTATTGACCATTAATGGCAAAATAATTAGACCACACTGCTTCTATAGATGATTTTCCCCATTCTGATTTTAGCTTACTCTTGACTCTCATTAGAGTGTTTTTTCTACTTCTGGATTTTCTTGACAGCACAGGCTCTCTCTATTCCATACTAACATCTTTTTACTTGTAACTAGTTTACATCTCTAACCTTTATTCTTTCTCTTCACCCTGGTAAAATCTGTGTCTCATCTGAACTTTACATGTAGCTATTTAACCACTTAAGCCTCAGACCATTTGGCTGGCCAAAGACCAAAGCACTTTTTTGCGATTCGGCACTGCGTCGCTTTAACTGATTGTGCGGCCGTGCAATGTGGCTCCCAAACAAAATTGACGTCCCTTTTTTCCCATAAATAGAGCTTTCTATTGGTGGTATTTGATCACCAATGACCAATTTTGAAAAAAAATGCATTATTTTTTACTTTATGCTATAATAAATAACCCCAAAAAATATGTATGTATGTTTTTTTATTAGTAATGGGGGAGATTATTTTTTCGTGACTGCGAAATTATGGCGGACAGATTGGACACTTTTGGCACGATTTTGGGACCATTCACATTTATACAGCGATCAGTCCAATTAAAAATGCGTTGATTACTGTGTAAATGTGACTGGCAGTGAAGGGATTAACCACTAGGTGGTGCAGTAGGGGTTAATTGTGTCCTAGGGAGTGATTCTAACTGTGGAGGGAGGGGCTGTGTGTGACACAACACTGATTACTGCTCCCGATTACAGGGAGCTGTGATCAGTGACAGTGTCACTAGGCAGAACGGGCAAATGCTTGTTTACATTAGCATTTCCCCATTCTTCCTCTCCATGAGACGATCGCGTTTATCCCTGCGCCGATCAAGTCTGCAGGACCCACGATCATGCTCACAAAGATCCCGACACTCGCATGCCGCAACCTGCCTCTTAAAGGGCAACGTACAGGTACATGATTTTGCCTGTACGTGCCCTTCTGTCGTAGTATATCTGCGTGAGGCGGTTGGGAAGCGTTTAAAGTGGAACTCCAAGGGAAAGAAAAATGTTGGTGTGGGCTAGATCCAGCTTAGTTACCTCTACTTCTTCGTATGCTATATCTGAAAGTTTTGCTGGAAATGCTAAAAATATTTGTTGTATACCACCATTTAACACTGTTTGTTTTGATCTTCAGGTTCATCTCTTCTTCTGGAGTTTTGTTGATCCTACAGGGATAATAGTTTGTCATCCTTTCTTAAAGTGCTGGTTCATCTTTACAGAAAAAAATGGAAAGGTGAACTAACAATGGATACCCTCACACCCCCTGGTCTTGCTTAAATCTGCATTTCAGCCCCTGCTAATTGGACCTGCACTCCAATCTATACCTATCAGCACTAAACTCTGATGCCAGTCCCTATGCTGTCTCTCTGCAGACACGGGATCCTTCTATGCCCAAAATATGCAGTGTATTCTTGCTACTTGGATCCTCTGTTTCAAGTTTATCTAAATATCTCTGGTAAACTGGTAACATTTGGATTAAACACACATTTAAAAAAACTTTCAACATATGTAGAATTTGAGAACTTCAACAGTAGTTTGTACACCATATGTTTAATTTATGGAAATAAATAATGTGTTTCTGATGTGAAGGGAATGCTGAAAAAAATAAACCTTCCAATATGGATTGAAAATTTGAGTAGCTGCGTTTCCTTAATCAACATTTTGGGGTCTTTTATCTGAGAAGTACTTTTGTAAAATCAAAAGTAACCACATCTGCATGATGCCTGCCAGAGTGTCAGATCTGTGAGAGAATCTGTATTATCATTGTTCACTGTCATGTTATCTCTCTTCTTACTTGTGCTATGTAGAGAATGGGAGAGTTTAAAACATTTTCAGTTCCTAACATGCAAAGTAATACCTGAAATGTAATTATATTTGCTGTATTAAGCCATAGCTTAAAGTGGATGTAAACTCAAAAAGTGTATTTATTTATTTATTTTTGTCTGGCACAATATAGAGTATGGGATTTCCGATCAGCTGTGCCCAGTCTTGCCACAAAGAGTTAATCCAGCTCTGAGCAATCCTCATATCTTTTTTCAGTAAAATAAAACAGACAAACTGTGAAATCTCGGTCCGTTCTTCCCCCTTGCTATGAATGACAGGTGATTTACATATCTCGTGCACTAGCCTAAGACTTGCATTTTTTTATTCCCACCCCCACTCCTTTCTTCAGAAGCTCTGCAAGGATTGGCTGTTCCACACCTCAGCATGATTCAGCATGCTGAAGTCATGTGGTTACTTTCCAGGTTTTTGACTGGATGTTAGTGCTCATAGCAGAAGTTCAGTGTAAGAAATACACAGGAGAAAATGCATGTTGATAAGGGGGGTGTAAAGGTGGGTGGGAAGTTTACTGACATCACGACTCCACCCACTGAGCCCTGAAAAACAGACCCACCAACAAAATCTGCAGTTTTTTTCGTGTCTCATAGCAGAGGGGAGACATTTGACAGATAAGTATACAGGAGGCATATATATCCTTCTAGATAACCAATATTACAGTAGTTTAGAAAAGATGAGAGTGGGTTTACATCCTCTTTAAGCAAACATTCAATATATATATATTTTTTAAACACTGGAAGAAGGGGGGTATAAAATGGATAGGGAGTAACAATTCAGTAAAGAGAGCAGGGTAGCAGAAATCAAGTTTCCATTTGGCTACCCCAGTCAAACCTGTGACTGCTATTAAAATATTCCTGGACTCCTGTTAAAAATGCATCCAAGACTACTCCAGTAAATTTATAATTTACATTGGTGTGGCTATGTCCTAAGCTACTTTACTCCTTCAGCCTCTTTGTTTTTTCATGAAAGCAAAGGAAATATACACTCAGTGCTCAATTTATTAGATACACCTGTAGTAGAGCGCCTATTCACTAAGCATGCTCAGTTGAAGGCCATTATTAAATCCTTTTACCACAGCACTCTGACTCCTTGGACATGCCCATGGAAAATAAATTCTGAGCTTTCCTGCTGCCCAGAGAGGTCACAGCTTGTCAATTGATCTGCAGCTAGGTGAGCAGTCCTCTGCTGTCAGAACTGAAGTGCAGGCAGCTGGGCAAGAGCCTAATATCACACAGCTTCTCCAGAATAAACAAATACTTGGGGATTAGTGATGGACGGACTTCCGACGGGACGTTTTGCGAATGCGGCCGATAGTTCGCGAACCGTAGCGTTTGCGGCGGGCCCCATTGACTTTGCAAACCTACAGGTCAAATTTGCAGCCACAAAATAATTACTAGCTGTGCACACAAAGTCCCACCACATGGCCAATGACATAACACATGTATGAGGTGAATCTGGGATCGACAACTACAAGCATTCTTTTTTTATATGTGAAATTGTGACAATTCAGGACTGTGGAGCGCATGAAGGCAATGAAGGAGAGGGAAGGTCAGGGTAGGCAAAGAAGAGGGTGCAGGAGATGATCACCAGCAGCGTGACATACAGCAATGATACCTGCACCGTGATAAAGTGATCTGACACCAGCACCGTGATAGAGAGCACTGACATCAGCAGCGTGACATACAGCAATGACACTTGCACCGTGATAGAGTGATCTGACACCAGCACCATGATAGAGAGCACTGACAGCAGAAGCATGACATACAGCAATGACACCTGCACCGTGATAGAGTGATCTGACACCAGCACCCTGATAGAGAGCACTGACATCAGCAGCGTGACATACAGCAATGACACCTGTACCGTGATAGAGTGATCTGACACCAGCACCGTGATAGAGAGCACTGACATCAGCAGCGTGACATACAGCAATGACACCTGCACCGTGATAGAGTGATCTGACACCAGCACCGTGAAAGAGAGCACTGACATCAGCAGCGTGACATACAGCAATGACACCTGCACCATGATAGAGTGATCTGACACCAGCACCGTGATAGAGAGCACTGACATCAGCAGCGTGACATAAAGCACTGACACCAGCACCGTGATATAGAGCACTGACATCAGCACCGTGATATAAAGCACTGACACCTGCACCGTAAGCAGCCCCAGGAGTAAGTCAGCATAGCACAGAGATGGTGGGGGCCCCTCATAATGAGCATAACACAGGGATGGTGGGAGCCCCTCATTAAAAGCAGCCCCAGGAGTAAGTCAGCACAGCACAGGGATGGTGGGAGCCCCTCATAATATGCAAAGCCGAGGTACAGCCCCAGGAGGAAGTCAGCACAGCACAGGGATGGTGAACTTTACAAACCTACAGGTCATATTTGCAGCCACAAAATAATTACTAGCTGTGCACACATAGTCCCACCACATGGCCAATGACATAACACATGTATGAGGTGAATCTGGGATCGACAACTACAAGCATTCTTTTTTTATATGTGAAATTGTGACAATTCAGGACTGTGGAGCGCATGAAGGCAATGGAGGAGAGGGAAGGTCAGGGTAGGCAAAGAAGAGGGTGCAGAAGATGATCACCAGCAGCGTGACATACAGCAATGATACCTGCACCGTGATAAAGTGATCTGACACCAGCACCGTGATAGAGAGCACTGACATCAGCAGCGTGACATACAGCAATGACACTTGCACCGTGATAGAGTGATCTGACACCAGCACCATGATAGAGAGCACTGACATCAGAAGCATGACATACAGCGATGACACCTGCACCGTGATAGAGTGATCTGACACCAGCACCCTGATAGAGAGCAATGACATCAGCAGCGTGACATACAGCAATGACACCTGTACCGTGATAGAGTGATCTGACACCAGCACCGTGATAGAGAGCACTGACATCAGCAGCGTGACATACAGCAATGACACCTGCACCGTGATAGAGTGATCTGACACCAGCACCGTGAAAGAGAGCACTGACATCAGCAGCGTGACATACAGCAATGACACCTGCACCATGATGAATGAATGAATGAATGAAATACTTATATAGCGCACAATGCGAACTGAATCGCCTCTAGGCGCTGTGGCGAGCTTTGATCATCTGCTAAAAGAGGAAGGTCTTGAGTTTTTTCCTAAAAGCCAGGTGATTTTCTTCCAGGCGGATGTTGATTGGCTGATGATAGAGTGATCTGACACCAGCACCGTGATAGAGAGCACTGACATCAGCAGCGTGACATAAAGCACTGACACCAGCACCGTGATATACAGCACTGACATCAGCACCATGATATAAAGCACTGACACCTGCACCGTAAGCAGCCCCAGGAGTAAGTCAGCATAGCACAGAGATGGTGGGGGCCCCTCATAATGAGCATAGCACAGGGATGGTGGGAGCCCCTCATTAAAAGCAGCCCCAGGAGTAAGTCAGCATAGCACAGGGATGGTGGGAGCCCCTCATAATATGCAAAGCCGAGGTACAGCCCCAGGAGGAGGTCAGCACAGCACAGGGATGGTGAACTTTACAAACCTACAGGTCATATTTGCAGCCACAAAATAATTACTAGCTGTGCACACATAGTCCCACCACATGGCCAATGACATAACACATGTATGAGGTGAACCTGAGATCGACAACTACAAGCATTCTTTTTTTATATGTGAAATTCTGACAATTCAGGACTCTTGAGACAATGGAGGCGAGGGAAGGTCAGGGTAGGCAAAGAAGAGAGTGCAGGAGATGATCATCAGCACCAGCACCGTGATAGAGTGATCTGACACCAGCACTGTGACATAACACATGTATGAGTTGAATCTGGGATCGACAACTACAAGCATTCTTTTTTTATATGTGAAATTATGACAATTCAGGACTCTTGAGACAATGGAGGCGAGGGAAGGTCAGGGTAGGCAAAGAAGAGGGTGCAGGAGATGATCACCAGCACCGTGATATAGAGCACTGACACCTGCACTGTGATAGAGTGATCTGACACCAGCAACGTGACATAACACATGTATGATGTGAATCTGGGATCGACAACTACAAGCATTCTTTTTTTATATGTGAAATTCTGACAATTCAGGACTCTTGAGACAATGGAGGCGAGGGAAGGTCAGGGTAGGCAAAGAAGAGCGTGCAGGAGATGATCACCAGCACCAGCACCGTGCTATACAGCACTGACACCTGCACCGTAAGCAGCCCCAGGAGGAAGTCAGCATAGCACAGGGATGGTGGGAGCCCCTCATAATGAGCATAGCACAGGGATGGTGGGAGCCCCTCATAATAAGCAGCCCCAGGAGGAAGTCAGCACAGCACAGAGATGGTGGGAGCCCCACATAATATGCACAGCAGAGGTACAGCCTCAGGAGGAAGTCAGCACAGCACAGGGATGGTGGGAGCCCCTCATAATAAGCAGCCCCAGGAGGAAGTCAGCACAGCACAGTGATCATGGGAGCCCCTCATAATAAGCATAGCACAGGGATGGTGGGAGCCCCTCATAATATGCAAAGCCGAGGTACAGCCCCAGGAGGAAGTCAGCACAGCACAGGGATGGTGAACTTTACAAACCTACAGGTCATATTTGCAGCCACAAAATAATTACTACCTGTGCACACATAGTCCCACCACATGGCCAATGACATAACACATGTATGAGGTGAACCTGGGATCGACAACTACAAGCATTCTTTTTTTATATGTGAAATTCTGACAATTCAGGACTCTTGAGACAATGGAGGCGAGGGAAGGTCAGGGTAGGCAAAGAAGAGAGTGCAGGAGATGATCACCAGCACCGTGATAGAGTGATCTGACACCGGCACCGTGACATAACACATGTATGAGTTGAATCTGGGATCGACAACTACAAGCATTCTTTTTTTATATGTGAAATTCTGACAATTCAGGACTCTTGAGACAATGGAGACGAGGGAAAGTCGGGGTAGGCAAAGAAGAGGGTGCAGGAGATGATCACCAGCACCAACACCATGATATAGAGCACTGACACCTGCACCGTGATAGAGTGATCTGACACCAGCACTGTGACATAACACATGTATGAGGTGAATCTGGGATCGACAACTACAAGCATTCTTTTTTTATATGTGAAATTCTGACAATTCAGGACTCTTGAGACAATGGAGGCGAGGGAAGGTCAGGGTAGGCAAAGAAGAGCGTGCAGGAGATGATCACCAGCACCAGCACCGTGCTATACAGCACTGACACCTGCACCGTAAGCAGCCCCAGGAGGAAGTCAGCATAGCACAGGGATGGTGGGAGCCCCTCATAATGAGCATAGCACAGGGATGGTGAGAGCCCCTCATAATATGCACAGCAGAGGGTGCAGAAGAGTAAGGCTGAGTGAGCCACTCAACCAATTCTGGTGCTTCCTTTGACGTAATCGCACGCACCTTCTGCAATTTCCCACTTTGGCTCAAGCCTGTTGCTCCTGCCCTACCCCTACCACCCCTGCGGAAGGGCCTGCCTCTTCCTCTGCCTGTCATTTTTTAAATGACCCTGTGACAAAACTCTCTACAGAAGTGCAGTATGTATGTGGAAGAAGGTATATAACACCCCGCTTCAATCTATTGTTTTTGGGGGCCACTGGTCTATCACACCAGTTACAATACTTTTTTTTGGATTGCGTTTGTCACTCTTGGTAGTATCGCTGCAGAACCGCCCAGCAGTCACAATGCTGGACAGTGGAAATGCACTATACTATGCTTTCTATATGTGAAAGGATTTTATACGTGTATTACACAACTATATACTGCACACCAAATAGTACACCTATACCAGTCCTTAAGGACCTTTGTGGAACTAGTAGGTTGTGATTAGCAGACTGTACCTCACTCAACCCTATATACTGTAGTACGCTATACCTTACCAGTCCTTAGAAGGAGCTTTATGGAACTAGTAGGTTGTGATTAGCAGACTGTATCTCAGTCCCTATACCGATAAAGGACTGCTGCAGAATAGGGCAGCAGTCAGCAGTAGTGCACCTCAACCCTATATATTGTGCACCTATACCAGTCCTTAAGAATTAGCAGACTGTACCTCACTCAACCCTATATACTGTAGTACACTATACCTTACCAGTCCTTATAAGGACCTTTGTGGAACTAGTAGGTTGTGATTAGCAGACTGTACCTCAGTCCCTATACTGATAAAGGACTGCTGCAGAATAGGGCAGCAGTCAGCAGTAGTGCACCTCAACCCTATATATTGTGGACCTATACCAGTCCTTAAGGATTAGCAGACTGTACCTCACTCAACCCTATATACTCTAGTACGCTGTACCTTACCAGTCCTTAGAAGGACCTTTGTGCAACTAGTAGGTTGTGATTAGCAGACTGTACCTCAGTCCCTATACTCATAAAGGAATGCTGCAGAATAGGGCAGCAGTCAGCAGTAGTGCACCTCAACCCTATATATTGTGGACCTATACCAGTCCTTAAGGATTAGCAGACTGTACCTCACTCAACCCTGTATACTCTAGTATGCTATACCTTACCAGTCCTTAGAAGGACCTTTGTGCAACTAGTAGGTTGTGATTAGCAGACTGTACCTCAGTCCCTATACTCATAAAGGACTGCTGCAGAATAGGGCAGCAGTCAGCAGTAGTGCACCTCAACCCTATATATTGTGGACCTATACCAGTCCTTAAGGATTAGCAGACTGTACCTCACTCAACCCTACATACTCTAGTACGCTATACCTTACCAGTCCTTAGAAGGACCTTTGTGCAACTAGTAGGTTGTGATTAGCAGACTGTACCTCAGTCCCTATACTCATAAAGGACTACTGCAGCAGAAGGGCAGCAGTCAAGTATAATATTCTTTCTATATTTGGAAGAAAGAATATTATACGTGTACAAGCCTATTACCATACCAGTCCTGAAAAGAACCTTTGTGGACCTAATAGTAACAGCTACTGATTAAACTGACTGTCCCTCACTGCCACACACAGCTTCCTGTCTGTCCCTATTTAAACTGACAAAACACAGGCTGCTGCAACAATAACTTGAATAGCACTCAAAACTATATCCTGTACTACTTTACCATACCAGTCCTGAAAAGGACTTTTGTGGACCTAATAGTAACAGCTAATGATTAAACTGACTGTCCCTGCTGCACACAGCGTCCTTTCCCTCTCTGCACTGACAAAAGACAGGCTGCTGCAACTATGACTTGAATAGCAGTGCCTCAAACCTATGTCCTGAACTACACCTATACCCGTGATGGCGAACCTTGGCACCCCAGATGTTTTGGAACTACATTTCCCATGATGCTCTGGCACTCTGCAGAGTAGTTTGAGCATCATGGGAAATGTAGTTCCAAAGCATCTGGGGGGCCAAGGTTCGCCATCACTGACCTATACCACACCAGTCCTTAAAAGAACTTTTGTGGACCTAATAGCTAGCGATTTGGGTCACTGCAGTCTCTCCCTGCTCCACACAGCAACCTCTCCCTATAGTGACATACGAAAGAATGTAAAATGGCCGCCGGATCGGGTCTATTTATAAGTTAGGGGGAATGTCCAAGTGTCCATGTGCTGTAATGTCTCAATTGGCTGTCCTGTACCACATGATGGATGTGTCATCATAGGTCAAAGTTCTTTTACACAGTAAACACGTAAGTCCGCTGGGCGAACAGCGGCAATAGTCCGCCGATCGGGCGGACCGCGAACAGCCGAAATTCGCCACAAACCGACCGCCGGGCGAACCGTTCGGCCATCCCTATTGGGGATCTCCTCCCCCCAAATGCTACCACTGTACCCTGGTTTCAGTGGGGTGTTATATATTATTATATCTCCTATAACTTGTCTTATAGACCAGTGGTCATCAACTCTGTCCTCAGGGCCCACTAATGCCGCGTACACACGAGCGGACTTTTCAACATCCAAAGTCCGACGGACTGATTCCGTCAGACTATTCGATCGTGTGTGGGCTGCAACAGACTTTTGATTCGCCAAAGTCTGACGGACTTTAGAATATGGAACATGCTTCAAATTTTTCCGACGGAACTCCGCCGGACCCGGTCCCTTCGAAAAATTAGCTCGTGTGTATGCTATTCCGACGGACTAAAACCGACGCTAGGGCAGCTATTGGCTACTGGCTATGAACTTCCTTATTCGAGTCGAGTCGTACGTCATCACGTTTAGTGTGATTGTGTGTGGCCAAGTCCGCTCAGTCGAAAAGTCCGTCAGAACTCTGTCGGAACTCCGGCAGAACTCCGGCAGAATTCCTTCGGAAGTCTGTCGGACATAAGTCCTCTCGTGTGTACGGGGCTTTACAGGCCAGATTTTATGTATTACATTGGGGAGATGCAAACTAGAATATCGCAATCACCGAGCAGCAAATGATATCACCTGTGATGTATTTCAGTTATTCTGCAAACCTGGCCTGTTAGTGGGCCCTGAGGACAGGGTTGATGACCACTGTTATATACTACAAGACAGTCTAGATATTATACATCATACCAGAAATTCCAAATCTCTTTAAAGGTATTAATTGAAAAAAATCCTATATGTCTGGTATATAATCAATCAATACATAATTATTTCCAGTGGTGTGTTACCAGAGCTAACCTGAACTTCACTGAGAAGGACAAGGTTTACGAGGATAATCACAAGTAGCTGCTTATGTTCTAAACTGTTTTACTGAAATAATAATTCTCAGCTCTCTGTTGTTATAGAATCTTTTAGAGATTATGCTATACAGCTACATTTTATCAATAATGCTCTGCCACTAACAAAGGCAGAATCATTCACTTGTTAATCTCTATGCCCTCTACACCAGGAGTAGGCAACCTTTTGAGCACAGTGTGCCAAAAAATGTTTTCGAAGAAATTGAGCGTGTTGATTTTTTATAAAGTAAATGCTGTAAACTACTTTAGTAGTGAGAAATTAACATCCTGCACTCTCATGCCTCAGATCAGCCCCAATTCCTGCAACTCCACACCTCAGATCACTGTCCCCCCTGCGCATCTGCCCCACCACTGTAACCCCCTGCACATCTGCCCCATTACTGTACATCTGTCAAACCACTGTACTGCCCTACACATCTGCCCCACCACTGTACTACCCTGCACATCTGCCCCCACCACTGTACCCCCTGCTCATCTGCCTCACCACTGTACCCCCCTGCTATCTGTCCCACCACTGTAACCCCCTGCACATCTGCCCCACCACTGTACCACCCTTCTCATCTGCCCCACCAATATACCCCCTTTCTCATCTGCCCCACCAATGTACCCCCTTTCTCATCTGCCCTACCACTGTACTACCCTGCACATCTGTCCCACCTCTGTACCCCCCTGCACATCTGTCCCACTACTGTAACCCCCATACATCTGCCCCACCACTGTACCACTCTGCTCTTCTTTCCCACCACTGTAACCCCCTACTCATCTGCCCCACCAATGTTCCCTCTTTTTCATTTGCCCTATCACTGTCCCTCAATGCACATGTGCTCCACCACTGAACCATCTTCTCATCTGTCCTAACACTGAACTTATCTGCTCATCTCCCCCACCACTGTAACCCCCTTCCTCATCTGCCCCACAAGACTGTACCTTCCTGCACATCTGTCCCACCTCTGTTTCCCCTGTTCTTCTGCCCCACCATTGTAACCTTGATGTACCTCCTTTCTCCTCTGTACCCCTCTGAACATTTGCCCCACTGCTGTAACCCCCTGCTCATCTGTCTCACCAATATACCTGCTTTTTCCTCTACCCAAACACTGAACCCCCCTCTGCTTTTCTGTCCCACCACTGTAACCCCCTGCTCATGTGCTACATCACTGTACCCCCTGCTTTTCTATCACACCGCTGAACCCCCTTCTCATCTCTTCCACCTCTGTACCTCCTGCACATCTTCCCCACCACTGTACCTCCTTGCTCTTCTGTCCCACCACTGTACTCCCCCCTGCTAATCTGCCCCATCAATGTACTCCTTTTCTCATCTGCCCCACCACTGTATCTCCCTGCCTATCTGCCCCACCACCATATCCCCATGCTCTTCTGTCTCACTACTGAATCACCTTCTCATCTGTCCTAACATCTCATCTGCCGCACCACTTTAACCCGCTTTCTCATATGCCCCACCAATGTACCTCCAACACATTTGTCTCACCACTGTACTCCCTGCTATTCTGCACCCTCCTCTGTTCCACCTGCTCTCCTGCCCCACCACTGTAACCCCCTGATAATATGCCCCACCAAAACACCTCCTTTGACATCTGCCCCACTGCTCTACTCCCCTGCATTTCTACCCCAACACTGAACCCCCCTGCTCATCTAGCCCAACACTGACCCCCCCCCGTTTATCTGGCCCAACACTGAACCCCCTGCTCATCTGGCCCATCACAGTACCCCCCTGCTCTTCTGTCCCACTGCTGAACCCCCTTCTCCTTTCTTCTACCATTGTACCTTCCTGCGAATCTTCCCCACTGCTGTACCCTCCTGCTCATCTGTTCCACAGCTGTACCCTCTTCTTATCTACGATATGCGTGATATGCAGATTGGTGAAAGGAAGCAGAGATTAGACACATCTACCTGTCCTGGCACACTCATCCCACTTCTCGCATCCAGCCCACGTGCTTGTATGTGATGTATGGGATGTATGGGATGTATGTGATGTCACATACAAGCATATAGAATGGATTCACAATGATGAGCTCAGGTCAGGGGCGTTTTCTAAAAGCGATGGGCCTGTGTGCAGGATCATAAGTTGGGCCCCTGTAGCTGAGAAAAAGTGGTTAGGTGTGATTTTCATTGCGCTAAATACTGGCTCTGGATTAAAGGGACACAGAGTGCAGGGGTTCAGTAGTAAGTGACGCAAAGGTTCAGGAATAATTTCAACAAAGTTCCGAGAAGCTCAACAGTAATTCCACAAACTGTGACCTGATTGTGGTTTTCTCAATCACAGTGAAACCCCTTCTTTTTGAGATTGGTAGTGGCAACCAAGTGAGTCATCTTCCTCCAGATGGTAGATGGGGGTAGCAGGACTGTGATTGGCTTTAGTAGTGGCCAATGACAGTCCTCCTCCTCCTTTAAACAGGAATCCCCCAGCAAAACTTCACTCAATCTCTTCTCATCACAAAAGCTGATGATAACAGCTACAGCAAAGTTAGAGAACCAAACAATGTTTCCCATCTTTTACAAAATGTGGGAGCACAGTGCCTCCCCCTGCAGGTGTGGAGTGGGGAATTCTGAAATTGGAATGCATTAGTGTCTTGTTGACTATTCCCTGCGCTGCTGATGGGAAGGGAGTCAAGTGCCAGCAAAAGAGGATTTGAGTGCCACTTGTGGCACCAGTGTCGGGGATTGCCTACCCCTGCTCTATACCCATTAACTTTGCTTTGAGTCAAATAAACACTTTGATACTTTATTAAAGCCCTGATGAAGAAGGATTTTTTAGGTCCTTGAAATATTGTCATTTGTAACAGTAATAAAAAAAATCCTTTGTATTTTTAAGACTTTTGTTTTGCGCTCTGACATAACAACATGAAGATTTCTAAAATGTGTTTCTTTAATAACCCTCCCCCCTCCTTTTAGTGGAAAGCTGCTGGATTTAATCCATCAGGCTTAAATAAAGAAATCCTTTCACTGGCTAAGGATCAGTGTCCTGCTTCTATGTTTTTACTTTTCTAGTACCACTGGAAGTACTGACCATCAACTTTCTTACACTTGACGTGTCACAAGATGACAGGTTCTAGTCATGACATACCAGAAAATCAAATTTTCCATGGCCATAGCGACCCATTACCAGGCTGCCAAGAAGGCTGCCCAGATGATGTAGAAGCACTTCTGTCTTACTGAAAGCTATCTGTAGAAAATACATTCAGGCTATTTGGAAAATAAATTCTTAAAAGAATACTGCCCCCCCAAGCATTATGAAGTAGCCCAATAGCCAGTATCGCCCATAAGGCAATGGTACATGTGAGAGGTTCAGTCGCACCCTCATACTAGTAAAGAGAGACTTGGATATGTAAATGGACAAGTTATAGACCTGGAGATATACTGTAACTGTACAGTATATTTCTTGACAAGACATTTCTCCTTGTTCAAAGATTTTATTGGCTTTTAAACAAACAGGGTATAAAACATACATTGAAAACAGATTAATGGTGTTCTATACAAGTATATCAAGAGTAACATAAACACGCAAGTGAAGGACAACTCCGATTGAACCATTGGTTGTACATTAACCACAAAGTAAAAGCCCAGGTATTTAGAGTAGGACAAAGTACCATATAAGGGTTCTAACTGCAGGAGCATATGAGTCTAAAAAATACAATATAAGTGATCCAGTAACTTGACCAGTGGTGAATTTATGGTTTATTCATGATGCAGCAGGAACCCCTATATGAAAATCAAGATGTGTTGTGGTAGGAAGATAAGTGGAGACTAGGAAATGGAACTACCGCCATGGATTATCAAGGGAGTATTGGGGCTCGGTTGTGGAGAAGTAACCAACAGTGACAGGAATCTGTCTATAAGGAATAGAATAGGCAGTAGCCAAGCCTGGTACTGGGGGTCTTTAAAAAGGTAGAAAAGAGGAGAAAGTAAGATGAGGAAAAAGGGGGAGTGGGGAAAGTACCCTGGTGTGACCTGATCATTATTGTGAGATCCAAGATAGAAGACAAAGTAGCTACCATGGCATAAGGACTGACTCTTCAAAGTCAGGCGGCAATAGCTTCCATTTTTGTGTGAATGAGTGTGCAATTTACTCTATGCTTTTTTTTGACAACAGTCAAAGACAGGGATTTCCAAGCCTTAGTTTGCTTTTCAGATGTGAGGAGCTGGATCATAGGTTTGAATTGTTTGTGTGTTAAGGTGTCAGGCTTCAGATTGAGGAGGGTCATTGAGGGATCCGGGTGTATCTGCAATTCAAACATATTAGAGACAAGTGAAAATATGGCCTTTTGGAAATCTTGGATCACTGGGCAGGTCCACCATATGTGCATATATGTACCCAATTCTGAACAGACACGGAAGTGACAAGACATTTCTCAAACCCATCAAAATCCACCAAGCATCTGGGGGTTTTCAAAGAACCTGATCAAAGTACCCAGAGAAAATAAGTTCCTCAACTTACCTTCCTCAGCTGCTCAGAGTAGCCACAGCTGATGAGAGGTAGCTGTGTGAGTGATCTGCAGCTAGGTGAACAACCCCCCCACTTTCAAACCCATAGTGTGAGCATTACATTACAAGCCTTATATCAAGCAGGTTCTCCATAAAGCCCAGCTACTTTGTCACGCCTTCCCACATTTCTGGTCTGGTATCAAAGTTTCAGTGGGTGGTCTTTTGTTCTTGAGCCCTGGATCCCTCCAGATGTTCCCCTGTGTTACTAGAGATACCACGGACTTCACGTAGAGGGATACTGTTTATATAGACAATGAGATGTAGCTGCATGTGTTCTGAAATGTTTTACAGAAGCAGTGTTTCTCAACTAGACACCTTTTTGTTACAGATCAATGGATGCCAATCTGGGGTATATATATACATATATATATATATATATATATATATATATATATATATATATATATTCCCAGGGGTCCATGCAAAGAATATTTACGGATATGTAAAAACATAGACATTGATGTAAATGTCATTGATCCTGGAGGAGGGAGATGGGAAGCTGCATCCAAATGGGTGACTGTTTAGCTCTCGGCAAGATACAATGATTCTCACTTATTCTGGGCTGTCTTACAACACTCAGTCACATCACCACTCCCTCTGACAACCTGCATGGCCATACTGGGGTGAATAGGGAAGCAAGACCACTCAGGAGTGTACAAGCCTGTCATGCACAGTCAACAGGCTACAAAGTAAGATGGTAACTAAAAACTGGCCACTGCCCACACCTATAACTGGCCTTTACAGCGAGGAGCCCATGGAGGGCATATACATATAAAACAAAGACAATTCCATAGCTCAACTCACCAACCAGTCTTCTGACCAACCAAATGAACCTGTCTAACCATCTGTTAAAAGCAGGGGTTTAGTTAGCACACATTTGCAAACACATGTGAAAGCTGCAAGGCCTCGTCACGGCACCCTGCGTTGCTTGCAGTCCTAACACTACAAAATGTCTAAGTCTGTCCACAGTGGAAGCAGATGCATGGAATGGATAGATGTGGGACGGGTGAGCCTGGAGACTGCCCGAGCCCCCTTAAAGGAACAGGAGCACACTGGACACCCAGCAAGAGCACAATGGCACCGAAGTGTCCCCGGACCCTATATACAAACAGTAACAAAAAACTGGCCACTGCCCACACCTATAACTGCCCACGCCTATAACTGGCTTGAGTTGAGCTATGGAATTGTCTTTGTTTTATATACAAAGTAAGATGGCTGTGGCAGATCCATTGACTTCTCTCTCTAATATGGGGATGGTGCTGTTCACTGACAGCTAGGTATCCAAGGGCACTACACTAGAAAGGGATATAGAGTAGCTGCTCCCTGATTTCTAGCCACAACACATTTAACCTGAAATGGTGGAGGTTAGCCAGCACAGCTCCTCTCCTTCACAGGTATGATATAACTGTTCCTCACAAAGGATAACCCTCTCCCTCTCCTTTGCTAGAATTTTATTCTCCATCCGCCTCCATCCTCAACAACAGGTCCCCCTTTACCTCTCACTCTGCACCCCAGGAGCTCATCCCACTATCATTTTACCCTGTACCCCACCTGCCACCCTCCCCAACTCTCTGACATCCATTCTCTCTTCTTAACCTTTTTTCACCTTAATATTGGGATTGCTACTTTTTTTAGCTTGCTTTACCAAATTAAAAATGGTTTGCCTCCTATTCCACACTCTGTAAAAAGGGGGGTACAATGTATGGACATGGGCTATCAAGGGGCACCCAAGTGACTGGGAACCACTTTTATAGAGTCTTACAGAGACATGTTAAACAACAGCATGTAATTGAGCCATGAAGACATTGAAGGTATGAGTTCATGCTTCTGCAGGGTCTGTTTTGTATTATTCTGTGGTGTACTGTATGTGTATGCTTTTTCTGTTTTGCATCATTGCTTCTATGTTTGCATTTGTTTAGTAAACTGCAAATTATAATTACCTGTTGTCTTATCATGGCCAATTACCTATTCTGATAAAATCTATGTATTACTTGGTAAGAATTATTTTTGGTGTAAACAAGACATGTATCTTAGCAACTTAGGTCAATATAATTTTTATCCCAGAATTATGCTGCAAGCCCCATTTCACCTTAGTCTAAATATACTAATTGGATTGCGATCTGGGATATATGGAAGCCAATGAAGTGCACATATGTCCCTGTCCTGTACTGTACATTAAAGCCAATGGGCTATGATGCATGCTGCATGCTTTGTGGCATGGGACATTACCTTTCTTGAAGTAGCTACTGAACAGCTGGTAAACTGTGCCTAGGAACAATACTCAGCTACACTGCACCATCTAAATGAAGCTTCAGGCACTGTTTACACTGCCCCAACTTTGTTGCTTGACTTTCATGTGACTTTGAAGCTGACATCTCACCACGACTTTGGTATGACTTGCATATGACTTCTTTAACAGAAATCATACATTTACACAGTAGGAGAGGTTGAAAAAAAGACACAAGTCCATCAAGTCCAGCCTATGTGTGTAATATTATGTCAGTATTATGCTGTATATCCATTTCCCAGTCAAGCCACCTTGCTTACTAGATTCTTAAAGTCTCTGAACGTAACGTCACTGGCTCCACCCGACGCGTTGCATCATATGTCACATGACTTTATCAAGGGTAGCCTTGTGATCGTTTGTGCTGTTTATATACCACGAAACAGCGTGCTGGTTGCCATAGTGACTTCGATCTCTTAAACATTAGCATCATTTTTTCAGCGCTCAATCAATTTAAAATCAAATTTGAATACAATCATAAAATACAACACTAATAAAAAACACTGGGATCACCACCTCAAATAATATAATATTATTAAGGCTTCAATTTGCATTTTACATCTCACTGATAATATATACGCCCTTTTACTATCACCATCTAGAGGATGGTATAATCCTCACATTACAAATACATTACAAATACACCATGTCTCAAAAATGATATATCTTTTACTGATGGAAGAATCTAGGTACATCCAAGGTGCAAACATAATAATAAAAAATATATATATACACAGATGGATAATGATTCAAGATCTTTTGCTATCACTGTAAATTACTTCTACCACCCAATATCCATGGAAATAATGCAGGTCCCATGCATTTACCTAAAAAACCTAAATATTACTAAAAAATTATTATTAAAAATCTGCAATAAAACAATTGAGGTTGAACTCAATATTCAGACCTTTGGGAAAGAATGTGGCCAACTGGAATATCCACCTTTATTCACTCTTACTAAGTTCCCTCACTGTGTTGCTACCTCTCCAATGGGGTTTGTATTTTTCTATTGCCCAAAACTTAAGGTGCGTGGGATCCCTATTGTGATGTGACGCAAAGTGGCGTAAAACGCTATGTTTAGGGAAACCACTCTTGATATTATGTATATGTTCCCTTAGTCGTTTCCACATCGGGCGTTTTGTGCGTCCCACATACTGGAAGGAACAAGTACATTCCAACATGTATACTACTCTTTCAGTTCTACAGGATATGAAATTTTTAATGTCATATTCATGGTTTGTACCTGTAGAGGAAAAACTAGTGCACTTTTGACCATTAAAATTTGTATTCTTGCATGTAAAACAGCTCTTACAAGGAAAGAACCCTTTTCCCATAAAAAAAAAACTTAGCTCACCATTTTTCTTAGGGGGATCCGGAACATTTTTAACCACTAGGTCTCGTAGTGTTGGTGCACGTCTATATATGAAACCTGGTTTATCGGTTAATACCAATGCCAATTGTCTGTCTCCTCTTAGTAACGCCTTAATAATATGTTCAACCTGCTTATGTTGATTGTTGTAATTCATTATGAAGGGGACTTCTTCAAGCTTTCCCTTATCTTTCATTTTGTCCTTTATCAGCTGATCCCTTGGCATCTGTAGAACTTCCTTTATTTGGTTCTCAATGAAAGCTTCACCATATCCCTTAGATATAAACTTTTCTTCTATCACTTTTGCCTGTTCTAGATACATTGATTCATTTGTGCAGTTTCTTCTTAAGCGTACCATCTGACCCTTAGGTATGTTAATTAACCATGGTTCATGGTGGCAACTGTCGACTGGTATGTAACTGTTGCGCTCTACTGGTTTGAAGAAAGTCTATGTAGATATAACCTCATTTTCCAACATCATTTGTACATCCAGAAATTGAATCATACTACTACTACTACTTATCTCGTACGTTAGTTTAATATTTTTTTGGTTATCGTTCAATTTCTTAAAAAAATATTTTAGACTTTCCTGAAGCGTCTGTACATAATGAGATCCTCTGGGGAATTGGTAAAAATCACTAATTGCCATCACATACTCTGTTACCTGCTTTGCATTGCTATACAACAGTTTTATATTTACTACTTCACACAATGAAAGTCTATGAGTTTGATAACTTGATGAAAACAATGCACTCCCTGTGTGGCTGATATCTAATCTCATCAACTGTTAAACATGCATGAAGAGTGGTTTAATAGCCAACCTCAAGTGACTAACCCATTAATACTAAATAAGATAAATGCGGACATGCTTACATGTAAAAATGTAAAAGTTACATAAGCAATTTCCTTAAGATGTACACTGTAATAAACCTGACTCATGAATCTGCATTAGCATTTAAAGTGGTTATAAAGCCTAAACTTTCTTTACCTTTTTTTGCACATCTGCTATCAATCAAAACCAAATGAAAAGGGATCCAAGTCCCACAGTCTGTGTCAATAGACGCAGACAGCAAGGCTCAGGAGTGTGCCCCCATATAAAGCAGCTAAAGGTGGGGAGGAGCCAGAAGCACCAGCGGGGGACATGAGAAGAGCAGGTACCGATCAAACTGTTCATTATTTTATTATTTTTATTATAATAAATTATTCATATAATTATCACTTTAAGACATCTTAAATTGCAATTTTGTTAGGCTAGCATTTCAGCCAATATTATATATTGTCATTTTAGCATGAACTGACTTAAAATATGTGCTCACTGAAAATAAATTATGTTTTCGCTTCAAGGATCCTAATTTGTAGAGACAACATTTCCCAAACCATCACAGCGCCATGATTTGCTTGAACTATTAACATAACACTAGATGGATCCAAAAGATATGGCTGCGTAAGCCCAAATCAGTCTCACTCTCTTCAGTTGCAGTTTTCAAGCTGAAGTAAAAAATCTGAACGTACAAAAAGTTATTCATTCTTTATTTATCTATTTTGTTGACATTTATTAATTTTCCATTTTCTTATTTGATAGGAAAAACGTCCATGACTTCCATGAGATCTTCTCTTGTTGTATGCCATTCAGAAGGTTTGATATGGTCTATTCAGAGATAAACTGCAAGATATGATGCACTCTGTAGAAATAATGAGTGGTTATTTGAACAGAATTGAAATTCAAGTCATCCTAAACAAGGCTGTCCATTGTCATTTCACCATTTTCATAAAAAATGTGTTCACAAACAGAACTGAAGCTCATTGGCTGTTTTTTCAAGCACTTTCTAGAAGTTGTGTAACCACAAAAGGAAACAATATGGCACAGAGAAGGCACAAAGCAAAAGTAACAATAAGTAACAAAAAAGGTAGCAGCAATAAAAGCAAATAGGTAATACACATGTCGGAATACAGCAGTCTCTAGTGCAATATATTATTCCTGATCAGTGTGTTAACTAAAAGAAGCACAGCTCACTGGCTGTTTTTCCACACCATTATCTATAAACTCCAGAGATTATAGCATGTAAAACTTCAGGAGGTCAGCAATTTCTGACAGTCAATTATTCACGCACGTTTATTCTCACCAAGGCTGTACAATGTACAAAACATGTAGGTTTTGGCCATGAAAAACCATTGCTGAAGCCATTAATATAAATCTTAAGTGAAAATGCCCCTCGTTAAATTTATGGGAGCAAGAAAATATGTAAAGTGTCATGGTCACACAGGTAAACCATATAGAAAGAAAGTGTAGGAGCACAGTGTATAAGCACAGAAAGTGTACAAAACTCCTAAAAATATGTAAAAAAAAAAAAGAGCAATGGCACTTAATGAAAATTCGTAATATACATATCTGAATACTGCAGTCCATATTGTAATATAAATGTGCTATTCAATCTTAACCACTTCCATTCAGGGCATTTCCTGCCCAGGCCAATTTTCAGCGCTGTCACATTTTGAATGACAATTGTGCGGCCATGCGACGTTGTACCCAAATTCATTTTGATCATTTATTTTTCCCACAAATAGAGCTTTCTTTTGGTGGTATTTGATCACCTCTGCGGTTTTTATTTTTTGCGCTATAAACAAAAAAAGAGCGACAATTTAGAAAAAAAAAAAACACAATATTTATTCCATTTTGCTATAATAAATATCTCAATTTTTTCAAAAAAACAAAAAAAATGTTTTCCTCAGTTTAGGCCGATATGTATATTGATTGGATTGCGCAAAAGTTATAGTGTCTACAAAATAGGGGATAGAATTATGGCATTTTTATAATTTTTTTTTTTTACTAGTAATGGCGGTGATCTGCAATTTTTTTATTGTGATTGTGACATTGTGGCAGACATATTGGACACTTTTGACGCTATTTTGTGTCCAGTGACATTTATACAGTGATCAGTGCTATAAAATGCATTGATTACTGTATAAATGTCACTGGCAGGGAAGGGGTTAACACTAGGGAGTGATCAAAGGGTTAACTGTGTGTCCTAGGAGTGATTCTAACTGTAGAGGGAGGGGACTTACAAGGGGAGGAGATCGATCGGTGTTCCTCTGTAATGGGAATTCACGGATCGGTCTCCTCAACTGACAGGACGTGGATCTGTGTGTTTACACACACAGATCCACGGTCCTGCTCGGTTTATGGGCAATCGCAGCCACTGGGCACGTGCATCGGCCCCCGGCGGCTTGCACAAACTCTCCAAAATGCAGGGGTTCCAAGTACGTCATATGACGCCCACCTGGAGGGACGAAGGGTTCCTGCGGGCGTCATATGACAATAGAGTGGTAGGGTAGTGTTTAAATAAAATAACCAAGCATTAAATGAATGAACAAAATAAACAAGCACATAATGACAACCTCATAAAAATAAACATAGGTTAAAGTTTATATAAGGACCCCCAGGTTTCAAAGTATCTATAAATCTACGAGACCAAATTTCTTTAGCAACTTCTTTTATCTAGCACATCTGCTCAACTCGATGGTCAAAAACAATATATAGTAAAAAAATATTTGGTAAAGTGCTAAGGCACAGTCAGACCATACTGTAATTATTCCATATTATTTTGCATAGTCTTGTCAATATAGAAAATGATACATGAACATAAAATTAACTCTAAACATGAAATGTCTGTTTTTTTAAATTACTTTTAGTACAGTTATTCAATAATTGACAACTGAAGGAACCATTTAATGGGACTTTTTAGGTACATAAATAATTATAGCTATTTGAAATATTAAAATTCAGAATTGTATTCAGTATAAGGATTTTTTATTTATAAAAAGTATGAATACATTTTTTATAGATCAAAAAATCCTTCTATTGAATAAAAATCTTGAATTGTAATATTTAAAAGAGCTATTATTTTTTATATAACTAAAAGGTCCATTTTTTTTTCTATTTATATATAAGCGATATGGTACATTTAATTGGAGTATTTATGGGGCTGTCAATTAGAAACCAGGAACTCCCAGGACATCTTTCTAGTTCATCCGTTAATTGACAGTCTAACCCATCTGTACTACTCTAAGAGCCACAATCCTCCTCTGCATGAGTGTGAGTAGGTCCACCTTTGGGCAATTCTGCAAGAGAATTATAGAGGGAAGGGGATGCAGGAGATTTGCGAGAATTCAGATGTCTCACTGTTCAGGAAACATGGATTGTAAACATATCTCTTTTATCATGTTTGTTGACCTGTATAATTTGAAAGTAGTCATAAAAAATAAAGCTGAGGACATGGTTTCCTCTGTATTCTAGTATTATTTTTTGATGAAATAATTGCATGATAAAAAGTGTGGAGCTTTTGCAAATGGGCATCATTATTCATATGTGCCTGGGGCAGCAGGATTTGTAAATTCTAATCGCCTACGCCCTGTGTCAAAAAGAAAGATCTCCATGGACATTTCTCACATATAGATGGCTATTAAAAGTGTATGGTGATTAATGGCAAAAGAATGCTCAATGAAAATGAAACGTCATGATTAGGGATGAGCTTCGTGTTCGAGTCGAACGTACGTTCGACTCGAACATTGGCTGTTCGTGCGTTCGGCGAATTCCGAACGTTTTGGCCGTTCGCGTCAAAATTCGAGTGACGCGAGCGCGGACCACAATGCACTGCGGTGGCGTAGTGCATTGCTGCCCCATGATTGGCCAAGCATGCACTGTGACCCCGCATGCTTGGCCAATCGCAGCGCCGGCAGCGAGGAGAGCCATGATTGGCCACAGGCATCCTGCCTGTGGCCAATCATAGCTCAGGCTGTGTAGTGCACGCCCCACACTATATAAGGCCGCCTTTGAGGCGGCCTCGTGTAGTGTGTTACTTAGCATCTGAAGCAGTGGGTGTTCTGTGTACCTTCAACACAGTACACACCAATCGTTTTTGGCTGATTTCCTATCTTGCTGCTGTGTAGTGGTTGTTGTCTGTGCCCTGACTGCAGTATACACCACTATATTCACCTCACCTATATAGCTAGTGATCTAGCTTTAACCACTTAACAACTGCCCATTGCCGATTAACGGCTTCAGGGCGGTTGTTTAACTCTGAGAGGCCGTTAATTAACGGCCTCCCAGAATTCTGCTCTCGCGTGCCCCGAGGTGTGCGCACTCGAGAGCATCCGTGACCGCCGGGTCCACAGGACCCGGCGCATCACGGATCACGGTAATCATAGCGGCCGTTTACCACGTGATTGCTCCGTCAAATGACGGAGTGATCACTTGGAAACAAACCGGCGTCATGTTATGACGCTGGTTCCTCCCTCCCCTCTCTGTACCGATCGGTACAGCGGAGGGGAAAGAGATCGGTGTCAGCAGCGATGTGGGCTGCATCTGCAGTGCCCACATCGCTGCTCACCGAATTTAACCCCTCAATTCCCTGCCAATACTCTGCAATACCAGTGCATACTCTGCAGTACCCTGCCATTACTCTGCAGTACCCCGCCATTACTCTGCAGTACCCCGCCATTACTCTGCAGTGCAGTACCCTGCCATTACTCTGCAGTACCCTGCCATTACTCTGCAGTACCCCCCATAGCTCTGCAGTAACCCCCATTACTCTGCAGTAACCCCCATTACTCTGCAGTACCCCCCAATACTCTGCAGTACCCTGCCATTACTCTGCAGTACCCCCCATTACTCTGCAGTAACCCCCATTACTCTGCAGTACCCCCCAATACTCTGCAGTACCCGCCATTACTCTGCAGTACCCGCCATTACTCTGCAGTACCCCCAATACTCTGCAGTACCCTGCCATTACTCTGTAGTACCCCCCAATACTCTGCAGTACCCTGCTATTACTCTGTAGTACCCCGCCAATACCCCGCCAATACTCTGTAATACCCTGCCATAAATTGCCATACCCAGCCATACTCAGAGATACCCAGCCATACTCGGTGATACCCTGAAATACCCAGCCATAGACGCCCCCCACCCCTCACCGCCCTCCGGTGCTTCTACCAACTCGCCAGTACGATCAAAGCCAGAATCTTTTTTTTATTTTTTATTTCAGGCTTCCCAGCCTAGAGGTGAGATGTGGGGTCATATTGACCCCCAGATTTCACTGTAAAGAGGACCTGTCACCCCATATTCCTATTACAAGGGATGTTTACATTTCTTGTAATAGGAATAAAAGTGATCAAAAATATATATTTTGGGGAAAAAAATGTCAAACTAAAATAAATAAAGTAAAATGAACAATAAAAAAATAAAATAAAAATTAAAGCGCCCATGTCCCCATGTGCTCGCATGTGCCACACATGTGAGGTATCGCCGAGAATGTTAGAGCGAGAGCAATAATTCTAGTCCTAGACCTCCTCTGCAACTCAAAACATGCAACCAGTAAAAAAAAAATTAAAGCGTCGCCTATGGGGATTTTTTAAGTAGCGACGATTGGCGCCATTCCACGGGCATGTGCAATTTTGAAGAGTGACATGTTTGATATCTATTTACTCAGCATAACTTCATCTTTCACTTTATGCAAACATTGGGCTAACAAGTGGTTAATAATAGAGCTTGCAGTCAGTAGTGTTAGGAGATAGTGTGTGCTGTCTGCGTGCTCTGTACCCAGTACATACCGCTATAATATAGGGCAGGCCCCTACTTTCAAACATCCAACTTACAAACATCTCCTACTTGCAAACGCAAGGAGACAGCAGCAAGTGAGATGAAAAAAGATGGACGACAAAACAAATTATACAGGGGTGATAACCCTTCCCTATGTTTTCCAAAAAGCTTAAAGATAGTTTTTTTGACTGGAGCTACACTTTAAAAATGTACCGGTTGAAAATGACAAACAGATTCAACTTAACACAACAAACCTACACAGTCCCTGTCTTGTTTGCACCGCCTGTATACTGCTGTTCTGAGTATATAGGGCCTGGGGGCCACACGCATTTCCTTTTTTTAATATGGGTATGGGGTTCCCCTTAATATGCGTACAAGACCCAAATAGGCTGGTAATGGGCAGGGAGGGCTACCCATGCCATGTTTCTCAATGATTTTCAACCATATTGCAGGAACCAGATATAACATTAAAACCGCAAGCAGTTTTAAATGGTGTTATTTCCGTTTAATGTCATTTTGTGCAGGGACTGTTCTAAACACGGGAAACACGCGGCACTTCACAGGCATACTACAGACACCCCCCAGGCACCATATTTAAAGGAATATTTCACTTTTTTTTTTCACTTTAATCGTCATTAAAATCAGTGCTCCCGCCAAAACGGCAGTTTTTAAAACTTTTTTTTGCAGTGACCCATGTCCCCTGAGGCAGGAGGCAGGTCCCCAAACTCTTTTTAGGACACTATCTTGCATATTAGCCGTTAAAATTAGCATTTTCCAATTCGAACGTTCGAGTCCCATAGACTTCAATGGGGTTCTAACGTTCGTACCGAACGCGGGGGTCGTTCGCAAGTTCTGGTGCGAACCGAACCGGGGGGTGTTCGGCTCATCCCTAGTCATGATTACTTAGATCAGAGCAAAGTAAATGCTGGAGTCAGTGTATAAAGCCTAAAATAAACTCATTCATTGGACTTATATAAACAGCTATAGGACTTTCATTCAATACTGGTTTGTAGAATGTACAATAGATAGGTTACACAAGAGATGCTTTTTATTTTTTTTTCCAAAGTCTTTTATTGAGGCTTACAGAAAATGGTTACAGTGATGTCAAGTAACAAAGCACAACAATGTTGTAACAAGTATAACCAACTTATAAACATAACAGAAGAATTAACAAGCCTTGGGTATGTGTCTATCAAGAATAGGGTTGTCGACCAGATCGACTACTAAGCTCTGAGCGAGGGGTAGATTACCGAGAGGGGGGAAACCACAAATTGCCATCATGGCATCTATTACGGGATAACCTTTCCCACTGAATTATCTAGATCTTACAAACATCGGGTGGCGCCATAAAAAAGCGGGAGCGGAGAGGAGGTCACGGAACAAGAACAGACAAATAATACCCCCGTGTGGTCAGAGATGGTGGGTCAGTTAAGTGGTACCAATCGGAGTATTAATAAACGTCCGCTAGGAGCTAGTCATCTGAGGGAACGATCTTGGGTGCCGGGTTCTAAGGATATCTAGAACTATTAGTTAACAGAGGTCTGTTGTTAGTTGGTCAATCTCCATATAGTCTGTCAATAGTATGGTCCTAATATCTGTGGGAATCAAGAGGTGTAGAGTTTGTTGCGGAACAGTGAATGTGTTCCTGTTCAAATGGGAATTTTGGATATCTGATTCTTAAGGTGGGGGGACTCCGGTTAACAGTTGGCTACACTCTGCCGAGGCTCTGAAGTGATGCCAGCAAGCCCAGTATTTAGATGGGGCGTCTTTCGCTTGGTATATTAAATTTTCCATCTCAGCCATGTTGGAAGATCGCTTAATCCAGTCAGAAACTGAAGGAGGTGTAGTGGATTTCCAGAGAGGAGGAATGCACATTTTTGCGGCATTTAACAGGTGTTGTGCTAGAGAGCGCTAGTACGCCTTCATGGGGAGTGCAGAATGGTGTAGAAGCATTTGCGCTGGGGAGAAGTCGATGGGAATCGTGGTAATGTGGCATATAAGGCAGTGGATCTCCCTCCAAAATGGTTGGAGTCGTGGACAGGACCACCATACATGTAGAAGTGAGCCCGTGCCTTCTGAGCATCTCCAATGTAGGAGTTATGTTTGAATCAAGTTTGTGGAGTTTGGCGGGTGTGAGATACCACTTGGAGAATATTTTAAAATTGTTTTCCTGTACTGAGACATTTGTGGAGCCTTTGTGAATGTGTGTATATATATTCGTCCTGTCAGTGTCTGTCAAAGACAAGGATAGGTCAGTTTCCCAACTATGAACGGCCAAGTTGGCTTTTGGGCTGTGTGTTGAGAAGAACATCACATATATACTGGAGATGACATGGCGTTGTGGTTCCGCTTGGTTGCATAACGTTTCAAATGACGTGAGCTTCCTTGCAAAGTCCGATTTCGTTTGTCGACACGTCAGGAAGTGTCTGATTTGAAAATAAACCCACAGCGGGAAGGGGCGCCCTGAGGGTTGTGTGGGGAGTTCCGGTATAGATCGAAGTCGGTCGTTGAAAAAGAAATGCAGGGCTCTGATGTCAGGTGATTGCCACATTCCAGTGAGAAACGCATCCGATTGGCCTGCTGGAAATGCAGGATAATGTTTTATTGGTGTCATCGAGCTACGGTGGGAGGAAAAGTGATGGGTGTGGCAGGCTGAGTGAAAAGCTTGTAACGTACTTGCAATTAATGGGTTTTGTTTGCACGTTTGAGGGATATATTCAGGCTCCAGCCATGGTAGGAGTTTAATCGGAGACGAGGAAAAAACATTTTCTATCTGTGTCCATGCCTTAGTATGCGAATGAACATTCCAGTCTACAATTCTGGCTAAGTGACTGGCCCAATAATATTTCTTGACGTCTGGTAGGCTAATGCCTCCTTTTGTTTTCGGTAGGGTCAGTCTGGCAAAGCTTATTCTGGCTCGCTGTCCATTCCATATAAAGTTGGCACAGGTAGTCTGGTAAGATTTGAAAAAGGCCGGGGGGAGCTTTATTGGGACCGTTTGTAAGAGGTATAACAGACGGGGTAAAACATTCATTTTAATAATCGAGGCTCTACCGCACCAGGAGAATAGTCATGTAGACCAGGCCTTGAGGTCTTTCTAGATGGTCTGGAGAAGAGGGACATAATTAAAAGAGTACAAATTTCCTAGTCTAGAGGGTAGTTTAATTCCTAGGTATGTAATGGCCGTGTTAGTCCAGAGAAAGCGAAAGTTTTGTTGGCACGAGTCTATCGTTTCGGTATTCAGGGATATATTCAAGGCCTCCGATTTTGCAAAGTTGATTTGTAAATTGGAGATTGTCTTGAAAGTGTCAAGGTCTTTAAGGAGATTGGGAATCGTAACACGTGGGTCAGTAAGGAAAAGTAGTATGTCGGTTGCGAAGGCGGCTATTTTATGGGTCGTGTTTCCAATCGTTACCCCTTTGATGTCCTGATTTGAGTTCAGCCTTCGAAGGAGGGGTTCTAGAGTGAGGATAAAAATTAAGGGTGAGAGCGGGCAACCCTGGCGAGTCCCATTTAAATATGGAGAAGGCGTCCGACAGCTGGCCGTTAATTCTGACTTTGGTCGTTGGGGAGGCGTATAAAGCCATGACGAAAGATATCAGCCGTTCAGGTAAGCCTAATTTCGAGAGGACTTCTGCCATGTAGTCCCAGGCCACACTGTGAAACGCCTTCTCCGCATCCAATGAGATGAAGAATCCCTTTTGTGTCGAGGAGGTCAGCCAATGGTGTATGAAGAGTGCTTTGATCGTATTATCTCTCCCCTCCCTCCCTGGCACAAATCCCACTTGATCGAGAGATATAAGCTGGGGCAGGAGGGGAAGAAGACGATTAGCTAGTATCTTGGCGTAAATCTTTAAATCTACGTTAAGCAATGAAATGGGTCTGTAGTTTGTCACCTGTGCTTCGTCTTTGTGGGGTTTCGGGATTACCATTATGTGGGCTCTCAGTAGGTCTCGGGGGGGTGGTTTATCAGGCGTTAAAGAGTTAAATGCTGTGAGAAAAATTTAGTTTTAGGGTTTCTATATATGATTTATAATAGCAAGCGCTAAGACCATCAGGGCCGGGGCTTTTTCCAGGTTTTAGTTGTTTGAGAGGGGAGCTTCTAGGGAAAGTGCCGTCTCCGGTGAGATGGAAGTTGGGTGTAAGTTTGTAGGAAGGGGGGCGTGGCTGGCCGTGGAAGGAAATGGCTGCTTAACTCCTCAGCTCCGTCTTGTCCGCAGCTTTAAACTCCGGTGGACCGGGAGATATCTAGCCAATTCGTTCTAAAACTATGGGAACGTCTTCCCGTGGACAATCGGCAACTCGCTCGCGTTCCCCGAGAGATCAGGGAACCCGCAATTCGCAAACTATCCCGGAGCTCTTCCAAAGCCAAGGCCCTAATATGGCCGCCAATTCTCCCGCCCGAGGCCACCTCAGTATTACCCTCACACCAACGGATCAAACTCTGACATCAGCGGACGGAGTACAAACCTCCCATCAACATCCGACTCTACAGGACCTACGGGCAGTAGCGACTGACATAAAAGACACTCTCACAACCGCCATTATGGATCTCTGTCGAGAACTACAGGCCATCACCGGCCGATTACAAGAGGTGGAAGTACGGTCGAACCAGCAACAACAACTGATCAATAACCATAATAGAAGGCTGGATACTCACACATTACAGCTCCGGGACTTAAACCGACATGTCGAGGACATCGATAATAGAGGCCGTAGACATAACCTCAGAGTGAGAGGCCTTCCGGAATCGGTCGACCAGGACCAACTAACTTCAACTGTTACAGCTCTCTTCAACCAACTACTTGACAAACCCCCACAATCGCCTATAGCGATGGAACGTATCCACAGGGCACTCCGTCCGAAAGGCAAGGAATTGGATCCCCCTAGGGATGTAATATGCTATGTTAACGATTTCGCCGTTAAAGAAGATATCCTCAAAAAGGCGAGAGATAAATCGAACTTACAATACGAGGAGTGCACCGTTCATATCTACCAAGATCTGTCAGCAATCACACTCCGCCATAGAAGAGACCTACGCCCCTTGCTGGATGTCCTGAAAAGCAGAGATATTCGCTATCGGTGGCGCTTCCCGTTCGCTCTCCAAGCAACTCGTTATGGCCGCACGGCTACTCTGAGAGTCCCGGAAGATCTCGACCAGTTCTGCCGAACGCTGGATGTACCGTTCGTTGATCTGCCAGGATGGTACGCGGACCTTCGAATCCCCCTCCACTACGGAGACCGTGGGGACGATGACTTTATGGAATATCAGACCGCCAGCTACCGTAGGCGCCGTTTGCCTTCTCTGCCTGGAACGAGAGATGACCCTAACTTCCGACACCCACCTTCAAGCCCGACTGCAGCTCCGATGTCTCGTAGAGCACGAAGGTCCTGCTAAGAAGTAGGCCTCTTTGTCGTGAGATAGGCTAACACAGCCTAGGATACAGGGACTTCCTCTCTCACTATTGTTGCACTCGCTTTGAATCGTTACCCGCCGTTGCGGAATGCTCTTTTTGTTTTAGTTTCCGAACAGCCTAAGTTGCCAATCAGGCGAACCATTACTTCGTGACTATGAACTCCATCATTGTTACAGAACAACGAATACTCCCGAATAGCAGTGATGACCTCAGCTTTCCACAGAAGATATACGGCCATGTACATGTCTCCCGATCGAAGGGATAAGAACGCTTAGCCAAACTTTATCACCTATGGAGCGATCAGATTCATTTTCAACCGGCACCACTTCAAGTTTTCGCAATGACACGAATTGTTAAAGCTAAGTACTGTTTACACTTGCCCACACTGAACGTGTTGCCAAATCTCAGACCAGGGAAGGTATGACTGCTTATCCTGTGCTTACTAAGATCTCTGGAATAACTCTGCAGTATCCGGGTTGATCAGTTGAGTCACGAGCTTAGACTCTATGCATATATTCCCTATTTGATCACCATTATCCCCGCTGAGTCAATAAGTACTTCATATACCCCTTAATGCTCATATTGAATTCCTCTATTACTAAACAATGATCCTCTGCTAACCCTACCTGTCCTTACATTGGTCTAGACGTAATTTTTTGCCCTTCCCTGAATAATATATACCCTACACTTCCCCCCTCTTCTAGACTTCAAGGATAAGTTATTTGTTAAAAAGGGGTGGAAAAGGAAAAGGAATGTGCCTGTACAGGTGTCTTTGCAGTAACGCTGCTCCTGCTTTCACCTCGAGCTGGTAGAATATTACATGTATGTATTTCCAATGCGGGCTGTGTCGACGGATGCCCCCCCTCTTCTAGGGGGGAGGACATTCGCCGATCCTCCCATACGGTAACACCGGCTACAGGTTTTCTATAGGTTATATAAGTTTATAGTTTAACGGTTTCACAGTTGCAAAACTTTGCTGTTTCATGCTATTTTTGATGTATGTCGCATTTTTCACTGTTCTTAGCATGGCCTACTAACATTCCTAATATCGCCAATCAGGTAATAGGAACTTTATAATTCACAGATGTAATATTGCAGGTTAACCTATCCTTATCTTTGAGATTTTTGTCAACTAATTCAGATCTCTGATTACATGCCCTACTCTTATACCAGATTCTTATGCCTCCCTCCACTCATAATTGTCTTTTTCAATTAATGCACTGACAAGGCTGCGGGCAAGACAGACTACATGTCCCAACCTATCTTACCCCGTGCTTGATTAGTTCTTCTGATCGAGCCAATACAACTAAATCTAGCGTATTGCCGAGAGGCTTATATCTATACACTATAATTCTTCCTTCTCTTAGCTCACGATCCTTCCTCGACTGAGACAACCCCTCAACAGTGGACCTATCTCATAGTTTAATTAGCATTTTCCATTCAGCCCACTGACCAATACTGGCTTCTCTACATAGGAATTCCCTCTCTACCTGACGTAGCAGATAGGGACTCCCCAGTGCCAGTACCTTTCACATTCGACACGTAAAGGTCGAATCCCCCCAGTAGAAGACCTACCGGGTTTTCCCTCGTTTTCCAGTGAGCTACTATTTAAACCTTACCTCCGCTTTATCCCCCCCTCACCCCACGTTCTACGTTCCCACATTTATCGAATCTACACCTCTCTTCTATTTCACTGCCACTCCAACATTACGTTCAGGATGCCTGCACATCACAGCAAGACCGCGCCCATTAGCGCCAAACTAGTTTCGCTTAATATCAGGGGCTTAAATGTTCCAGAGAAACGTTCTAAACTCTTACTCACAATGCACAGACTTCAAGCTGACATTATATTCCTTCAGGAGACCCATTTTAGATCGAATTCAGTCCCCAAATTACATGACTACCGATACCCCACAGCCTACCATGCCACCTCCCCCCTCTCTAAATCAAAGGGGGTGTCCATCCTCTTTCGTAAAAACTGCCCCTTCCAGCTTGCAGATCAACTAGTGGACGAAAATGGGAGATATCTTATCCTTAAAGGACATTATGCAGGCAGGAAAATTACCCTAGTTAATCTTTACGCCCCAAATACTCATCAGGTTCAATTTTTTAAATCCTTAACTAACACTCTGATCCCCTTTCAAGAGGGAACAGTCATCTTAGGAGGAGACTTCAACGTCCCTATGAACCCTCTTTTGGACACATCATCGGGTACATCTTCTTTACCCTATAAAGCTCTGAAAAGTATAAAAACCTGTCTACAAACTTTACTTCTTCATGACACCTGGCGAACCCTTAATCCAGATGGTAAAGATTTCACACACTATTCAGCCCCGCATAATCGATACTCCCGTATAGATTTCCTCTTCCTGTCGCAACGCGATTTACCTTTATTACAACACGCTAATATTGAGTCTATGATCCTTTCAGACCATCATCCTACCTCCATAACTATAAAATTCCCCGACACCATGGCTCCTAAACCCATTTGGAGACTTGACCCCTCACTTCTCTCGGATCCCATAACAGTTACTGAAATTACCTCACACCTTCAACACTTCTTTACGGAAAACACACCGTCAGATACCTCACATTTAAACAACTGGGCGGCCCACAAATGTGTTATTAGAGGTTCTCTAATAGCACTGGCAGCAAAACGAAATCGTGCACGAAAGAAAGTATATACAGATCTCATTGAACGGATCAGTAAATTAGAAACTGCTCACAAACACACCCAGGCCCCTCATCCCTACAAGATCTTACAAACGCACGGAAAGAACTCCTGGAACCATTGGACAAACAAATGCAGCGTAAATACATACTACGTAAAAAATCATTCTATGAATATGGTAACAAAGCGAGCAAACTATTAGCCAGAGCTCTCCAGACCAAAAAAGCTAGCAACACCATTCACTTCGTGACAGATACTGCCGGTAGACGATTAAACAAATCCACAGACATTGCCACTCAATTTGTCGAATATTATACCAAACTATATAACCTCCCTCAATCAGACGCCCCGAATGATGTAGCTTCTAGAAATAATAAAATTAAAGACTTCCTACACAAATATAGTCCCGACCCTATACCCGATAGCACGGTCCAGGAACTGGATGCTCCCCTGACGATGTCAGAAGTCCTAGCTGCATTGAAACAACTCAAATCTGGGAAGAGCCCGGGCCCTGATGGCTTCACGGTGGCCTATTATAAAACCTTTTCGGAAATCCTTACACCCCACTTTCTACATGTTTTTAATTCATTCACCTCACCCATTAGCCCTCCGCAAGAACTTCTCCAAGCTCACATCTTTGCCGGGTTATACCGAAACCCGGCAAAGATGCTTCGGTAGTGACAAATTATAGACCCATTTCCTTACTAAACGTAGACTTGAAATGGTATGCAAAAACTCTAGCAAATAGATTACTCCCGCTACTGCCTACAATCCTTAGCCCTGATCAAGTAGGTTTCGTCCCCGGCAGAGAGGCATAAATATAACTCACTGGCTGACCATATCCCAAAATCCAGGATTCCTGCTGTCGTTGGATGCGGAGAAGGCATTCGACAGGGTGGCATGGGATTATATGTCCGCAGTTCTCAAAGCAATTAATTTACCAGATAAGATGCTCAATCTCATTCAAGCACTGTACTCCGTCCCGACTGCAAAAGTCAGAGTAAATGGTCACCTGTCGGATGCCTTCTCCATATCCAACGGCACACGTCAAGGTTGCCCACTATCCCCTTTAATTTTTATTTTAACACTTGAACCTCTATTAAGACGATTGAGAGACAACCCCGATATTAAGGGCATCGAGATAAAGGGACAAACATATAAAGTAGCTGCCTTTGCAGACGACATTCTCCTTTTCCTCTCCATGCCCCTTACATCCATTCCCAATCTACTTCAAGATTTTGCCACGTTTAAAACCCTTACTAACCTGCAAATTAACTTTAACAAATCTAATGCTCTGAACATCACTCTTCCCTCCTCCCAATGCTCCCATTGTCACGCCAACTTCCCTTTTCAATGGAAAGATAAATCTATCACCTATCTCGGTATTCAACTCCCGGCTTCCCTCGCGGACATCTACCATCTAAACTACACCCCTCTGCTAAAAAAAATTACTGACGACTTGAAAATTTGGTCCCCAGAACGTTTCTCTTGGTTCGGTAGAATTGCAATCATTAAAATGAACATACTTCCACGCATATTATATGTTATGCAAACCCTTCCGATAAAGCTTCCTCCATCCTTTTACAAGGACATATCGTAAACTCTGCACTACATTTATATGGCAAAAAAGCGGTCCGCGCTTAAGTTTCCATCGCTTGTCCACCCCAAAACCTAAGGGAGGCACCGGGCTCCCTGACATTCGCAAATATAACATTGCCTGCCATTTGACCAGAATAATCGATTGGCACACTCACGATACATCCAAAGATTGGGTTCGTCTTGAACAATTATTTTCTCCTATACCACTGACATCCCTCCCATGGATCAAGAGCCAATCTCATGAACGACTACACAAAACCCACCCACTAATCGACCCGACCTTACATTCTTTCCGTTGGGCTTGCACTAATCACGGAATCTCATCCATAAAGGGACCTATGACCCCACTTAGGGGAAACCCTGACTTCTTACCGGGTATGCACCCATCCTTCCCGATATTACACTGGCCGCACAACACAGTGAGGGCTTACCATTTTTTCCACAATGATACCCTTTTATCACATTCACAACTAAGAGAACTCTTGCCTAATAGGTCCTTCCCCTTCTGGACATACCTTCAACTCCGCCACTTTTTTCGCACCCTGAACCCCCAAACTCAATGGTCCAAAACCTTAACCACGTTTGAAACTATATGCTCTAACGGAGAACATCAGCGCCATATGATATTGTTTACATATTCACTGTTATTCTCTGATTGTGATCGAACAGACCTCCAAACGAGACAAAAATGGGCTGCTGAACTTCACTTAGACCTCTCTGGTGCTGACTGGGAAAATATTTATAGGTATGTCCATAAGGGAACGGTTAATGTGCAAACCCAGGAAAATGCCTTTAAAGTAGTTTCGAGATGGTATCATACACCCCATAAACTACATCGAATTCAACCCTCCAACCCCCAGACATGCTGGAGATGCAACAATGATATAGGGACATTCCTCCACATATGGTGGACATGTCCACTCCTCCAACCTTTTTGGCTAGAAGTCCATAAAATAATTGAGACTGTCACAACCTACCGATTGGATTTTTCACCTGCCCAATTTTTATTACACTATACAACCACATCAGACCGATCATACTTCAAATCCCTGGCCATGCATATGGTCAATGCTGCTAGATTATGTATTCCATCTAAATGGTGCTCCCCAAATCCTCCACTTATCACAGAGTGGTTCAACCACATCAATTCAATAATGCAGATGGAAGACCTTATTCATCAAACGAAAGACACCCCATCGAAATTTACAACCACGTGGTTGTGCTGGATCCATTATAAATCCACAGATGCATTCAAGAATGTATCACCACAACCCTGAACCGTATGACAGAGAGTGTAGATATTCTTCTGAAACTACGTACCTATCCCCTTCCAGACACCTTCCCCCTACCCCCGACTATACATCGCTTTGTTAGAGTTCTAAGTTCGCTCTCCCCAAAGCTACTCTAACCCACCCATTCCTTTTTACCTTTATATTATTTTATTGTACTATATGTAATAAAATTAGTCAAATTTACTGTATTTTGCTATTGCCTAGCGGCTGCGTCCGCACTTATTATATGTCCAAAAAATTTTTTTTACAACCTGTGATACTTAAGGCTTTTTCTATCTTGTTTATGTTCTACTTATATTTTGCAATAAAAATTGTTTATTAAAAAAAAAAGTTTGTAGGAAATCCGCAATGAGTTGTCATCTATGTGCCTGTTCCTCCTGTGGCGACGCATCTTGTATGTTATAGAGTTTGGTGTAGTATTGAACAAATTGTTCGGCAATCATGTGGTTGGAAACTACTTTATTGCCCATGGGGCCAGTAATGGAATGAATGGTTCTAATGGCCTGCTGCTTTCTGAGTAGTTTGCCTGACTTATTGCCATATTCCTAAAAGAATTTACGCGATAGGACGTAATTCCGTTTGATTTGGGAGTTTAAAATCTTTAGAAGATCTTGCCTTGCTTGGTTTAATTCAGAAAGGGTGTCTCTGACGATTGAAGTTTTATGGGCTTTTTCCAGAGCTTTAATGCGGTTGGTGAGCTGCACTATGTGGTTATTTCTGTCTTTCTTTATTTTCGCTGCTGCTGCCATGAACTACCCACGAATCGTACATTTATGGGCTTCCCATACTAAGATGGGGTCGATGTCTGGAGAGTGGTTCTCTTTAAAGTAATTGGTCAGGCTTTCCTGAATGGAAGCTGCAATCGCGGGGTCTGACAGTAGGGAGGTATCTAATCGCCAAATTAGGGGCGTGCAGGGATTGTAGGCTATCTGTAGGGTCATGGATATGGGGTGATGGTCAGAGATGTACATAGTCTCTATGGAAGCTTCAAGGAGGCAAGGTAGATCTCTTTATGTTAGGAATAGATAGTCCAATCTGGAATACTAATTATGAGGGATAGAAAAAAACGAGTAATCCCTCCCCTGTGGGTTCACTATGCGCCAGGAGTCATGAAGACATAGTTCTTGTAGGTATGATTTAATGGTGCATAAAGCTTTGTGCGATAGAGACGAGGAACCAGTAGAGGAGTCTTGGATCAGATTAAGGGGGACATTGTAGTCCCCCCCAAAATGAGAATGCCATCTTGGAAGGAGGAGAGTTTCGTCAGGATCGCTTTGAAAAAAGTAGTCTGCCCTGAGTTGGGGGCGTATATGTTAGCCAGGGTGATACGTTTGCCCCGCAGTCTGCCCTTAACAAAGATAAACCTTGCATCTGGGTCTAGGAAGGTATCGTCAATTTGGAGCGGGCAGTGCTTGGCTATAAGGATTGAAACTCCTTTAGATTTTTTCTCAGGGTTGGTGGCATGGATGACGGACGGGAATCTGTAGTTGGAGAGTTTGGGGATAGAGTTAGACTTGAAATGAGTCTCCTGAAGGAAAACTAAGTCTGCTCTGCTTTTATGTGCGTATAGTAACACTTGGGACCTCTTTTCGGGTATATTGAGCCCTCGTACGTTTAAGGAGACTATCTTAAGGGTGTTCTGTTTGTTAATGTGGGTTTTGGAAGCCATGATATGCGCGAGGGGATGCCTTAATGAAGGCCTCGAGTTGGAGTTGGTGTCTAGTGGATGAGCACTGTTTGTGATCAGGTGGTCCTAAAACGTGGTGCACTTACCTGGATGGAAAGGGGGGTTACAGAGTGGGGTGCTAATGCTGGAACACCGCTAAACGCTTGGCAAGTGCCGGGTGAACTGAGGTGTGAAAGTTTAGTGTAAGGGAGGAAAATAGTCTCGAGAGAGGAGATGGATGGCACGTCTGGATAATTACCCAAATGTCCGCTGATGGTGTGTAACCTATAATAGTGAGTCTTTGGAAAATGTCCGTGTTAGCCAGAGACCACCTGTTAAAAGTGAGTGTGTGTCCGAAGTGATAATCCGGAGAAGGGCAAGACCTGCTTGCACTTCTAAATCAGATCGAAGAGAGGTTCACAACGACCAGTGTCCGGAGGTAATCGGTGGGTTGTCTGGAGAGAGAAACAAAAATACCTATACAGTCTGACACCCCCATGTGGGGGGATGGCCCAGATCAACCTAATGAAGGGAGAGAGATGTACATCTCGCAACCTGCTGATCGAGGATTTAGGAAGGGGTCTAGTTATCCTATGAACCCTGCTTTCAGAGAGGCATAATATAGGGTTTTAGTCATGCCTACGTTTATCTACACGGTAATCATGTCACCTAGGTAAATAAACCAACAAAAATAAGAAATTTGCTGCATGCTTTATGCGAAGCTGCGGTTTCCAAAGTGACTCTGGTGGGGGAGCTAACAATGGAGAAAATACACAATCCCCCACACATATATTACCATCACCTCCCAGGGTTGTCCTATGCTGACGGCACTTGCCGGGATGGGGAGGAGAGGTATAAGAAGGTATGTAAGCAATGATTAAAGTCCAATCCCTGCCCGAGAACAGAGCTGGTTGGCTTAATGACCCGGCAACAAATTAACTATGGGTCAAGAACCAAAGATAATGGGCGTATGCAGGTTAAGAAAACAGAGACAATCAAACAAAGAAAAAACTGATTACATAACAACTGTCAAATGTTCATCTGTGTGAATGCAGAACCGAAGAGTCTCAGCTTCCTTCCCTCCCAATATGAGCCTTAATTGTCTCAGCTGTATACAGGTCACAAGGGGCGTACAGGATCCCCGTGCGTGTGATAGCAGAAGGGTAGCGGATGCTCTGGACTTTTGTTGAATCCTCATCCAGGTGGAGTCCCAGAGGAGGGCATGTGATCCCTGCCTCTAACCCATGCAGGAGGTAAATCCCATCCCACCCATCTCCCTGGATCCCCTCCCCCAAATTAAATAAATGGGACCAATGTTGATCTCTAGGAGGAGAACACAGTTGATGTCACCCACCATTCAATTTGTGAACGCTCTGGGGGCATAGGCTACACCTACTGTCCAAAGTAGGTTGATAAGCAAACACAGGACAGTGGTTGGGAGATGGGGGAGGAGACCGGCCGTGTACAATGAATGAGTGTAGACCTGGGTCTTATGTCCGGGTACATTATCGGTGCACTGGTCATGGAGCACCTCGGGAAGTCGGTTGTTTTACACTGAATATAAGGTAGCTCCTGTAGCCGAGATAGCTCATTGTAAATTTAGGTATTAGAAAGCTGTGGCCACTGTATGTCTCATCCCCCTAACTCCACCGCACTTGCCACCGGATAGCAAACAAAGAATAAAGTGCGCCCTAGAGCACATTAACTTGTGGGAGTGCGTCCAGTAGGTAATTAATGTCAACTTCATGGCTGTGATGGTCAGGTCCGCACAAGCGGTCTTAGTATGAATAGAGTAAGACCCACATAGATGCCAAACCTGACGTAGAGTCCATGGTGTGGGTCGGGGATGGGTCCAGCACATCAAAGCAGGATGCTGTGATCAAAAACAAGTGGAGGTGCAGGGAGTGTGATCGATGGAGATTCTGTTTCAATACCATTAGGTAGGTAGGACCAGTTTAAGAGGGGTAGGAAGTGAGACCGAGTAGCAGAGAAAATAGCAGAGGAAATTGCAGAAAGTCTAGACAGAAAGAGCTAGAAGGAGAAAGGAAGAAGGAAGAAGGAGATCAGGGAGAATGTTCTTACGGCAGTCCATGCTCAGCGGTCCCGACGAGCTCTCCTGGAATGCGGGGCTTTTGATGGGCTGGTTCCCAACTCCATTTCATGCCGGGCTTGATGAGGTCTGGGTTCCGAGGGCAAGCGGCATCTCCTGAAGCGGGAGTCTTGGTACTCCATGGGTTCCGAGAAAGCTTGGGTATGTCTTGGTGTGGGTGGGCAAAATTCTGCGTACCAATCCGGGACATCAGTGAATGGAATGTCTAGTGAGTCAAAGAAGTGCCTAAGATCTTCGGGCACCCGCAGCAGTGCGGTTCTCCCTCCCGACGAGGCTGACAGAGCAAAAGGGAACTTCCACCTGTAGGGAATTCCTTTGGTGTGAAGCGTTTCCAGCAGGGGGCTGAGTTCCCTGCGCCTCTTCAGTGTTATGGTGGATAGATCCTGGAAGAGAGTTATGTTGGTGCCTTTATGTGTAATCAGCGCTGCTGCCATCCTTGCTCTGTGTAAAATCTCCTCCTTTAGATTATATTACACAGCCCACTACGTCCCTTGGTGAGTCGGTGTCTTTACCTTTTAGGCGTAGGGCTCTATGAATGCGCTCTATGCCGATCGGAGTGGTAGGTGGCCATTCCAATATGGAGTTAAATAGGCCTGTGACTTCGGTATTAAGGTGGTCGGCGTCTGTGGATTCAGGGAGACCTCTCAGGCGAAGGTTATGCCGTCTGCCACGGTTGTCAAGATCTTCTGTGTGGTGATTAAGTTTGCGTAGTTGCAGGGTGTGGGTATCAATAATCTGACAGGATCTCCGCAAAACCGAGGAGTGGGTTGAGGTAGTTTTCTCCAGATCCTGAATTTGGGTCGCCATGGCTTGGAGATCTATCTTCAGGTCAGATATGGCGCCAGTTAGGGCAGCCCGTGAGTGACTCCTTGATGTCCGCTGCTATGGACCTCAGGTCCTGGAGACTCGGCTGGTGGTGAGGGGTGAGAACAACATTGTCCGTTCCCGGTGCAGTCCTTTGTGAAGGAGCTGTGGGATGCGCTGTTTGCGATGACTGACCTCGCGTGGCGGCCATATTGGTGCTGTATGAGCGGAACATCTCCGGGATATTTTGTGAGTTCCTGTCGGCCTCATCTCTCGGGGACCTGGACCGGGGTGCTGACGAGCTGCAGGAAGAGGTTCCCATGGTTCTCGGGTGGGTTGGGGGAAGAAAAGCCTTTGTTTGTTGCGAAATGGTATCCTCGTCAGCGGGAGCTAACAGACTAAGCTGCCATCTTCAGCTGAGGTCAGGCCACGCCCCCCTCACACAAGAGATGCTTTTATTTAAAAAGACATCAGTGGTTGTAATGATGCTTCTACAAATAACTATACTTTACATAACAGGGTAAGATCCTGATACCAAACTAATGCCCTGTACAAACGGTTGGAAATTCTGATGGAAAAAGTCCGATCGGATTATGTTGTTGGAAAATCCGATCGTATGTGGGCTCTGACTTTTTCCATCGGAATTTCTTACGCACAAAGTTTAAGAGCCGGATCTAAAATTTTCTAAAATTTAAAAATTTCAAAATCCGATCGCATAAATTCCGATCGTGTGTAGACAATTCCGACGGACAAAGTGCCACGTATGCTCAGAATAAACTAAGAGACGAAAGCTATTGGCTACTGGCCCGTTTATAGTCCCGAGGTACGTGTTTGATGTCACCTCGTTCAGAACGATCAGATTTTCCGACAACTTTGTGCGACCGTGTGTATGCAACACAAGTTTCAGACAAAGTCCGTCGGAAAAAATCACACAGATTTTGTGGTCGGAATGTCATACCGTGTGTACATTGCATAAGAGTTATACAGTTAGGTTTGTTAAGTTTTGTCAAAATAGAAGAAAATACATTCAATGTAACTTTTTTGTAATTTGAATAATGAGGAATGCTGCACTGTGATTCCCTTATTTTGGAAATGTTTTGTTTTCTATCTCTATTATTTTCATTTAATACAAATACATATTCACAGCTTCTAGAATCTTTCAGCATAATTAACTCTATTTATTATTCTACGTATTAAAACAATCTCCATATTCTATTCTCATGCATAGAGTCGTTTACATGATCTTCCTACCATTCATTCTTAACAACCACATCTCCCAAAAAAAAGAAACATTTTTGGAAATGTTTTAATAAATAATTTAAGTGTATTGAATTCATTTACAATCACTGTACTACTTTTGGAATAGAATGTTTGCTGTTGGTAAAGTGAAAACGAGAATTTAGTGTAACTGTGAAACCTGTATGCCTACTAGGAGGAAGATGTGATGGTGAGCAACCCATATGGATCCCTGACCTTCTGGCTTGGCTGACTATTCGTTCACCAAACTTTTGCTATGTTTTGACTACATTTGTTCTATTTACTTTTATTATTAAATAAGTGTGATTTAACTGTACTTATGTCTCTGGCTAATTTCATAGTTTCTGACAACATGATTGGCAACAGCCCCATACACAAGAGAGAAAGAAATATTAGCACAATTGGCTCTACTTGGGTGACAGAGGATGAGGACGATGAGGAAGGTTTAGTAAGCCAGTTCACCACCTCCTCTGCATGCTGTGGCTGGATAGCACGAGCAAACTCACTAAACATAGGAAATTATGCCCTGCCTGTGGACTGACCACCACATCCACCTTTGCCTGTGGACACATTTGTTGCTAGCCCCCTTACAGTGCCAAGGGAACGTCCGCCTCTCCTTGTTGTCCTTTCAGACATTATTGGGAGGGAAGGGGGGGGGGTGCTTATAAGCAAATGTAAAGAAGTTGAAATCTGTACGTACTTTAACCGAACTTTAACCACTTGCCGACCAACCACCATCATTATACTGTGGCAAGATGGCACAATCCTGCCAACTGTCGTAGCTGTACTGTACTGCGGGATAGCAGGCATGCATGCATCCTGCTTCACAGTGGGGGGTGGCAATGCTCGTGACTGGTGGTTGCGATGACCGCCGGCCACGAGCGATCATGGGCACGAGAGGCAAAACAGGAATGTGTGTGTTTAAACACACACATCCCAGTTCTGGGATGTGTTTACAGAACTGGGATGTGTTTAAACACACACATCCCAGTTCTGTGAGGACAGAAGAGAGAGATTGTGAGTTCCTACGAGCTGGGAATCAGGATCTCTCATATAGTCAGTCCCATCCCCCACAGTTAGAACACATGCATAGGGAACAAATTTAACTCCTTGATTGCCCCCTAGTGTTAGCCCCTTCCCTGCCAGTGGCATTTATACAGTAATCAGTGCATTTTTATAGCACTGATCGCTGTAAATTGTCAATCAACCCAACAATGTGTCAAAAGTGTCCAATGTGTCCGCCATAATGTTGCAGTCTCAATAAAAATTACAGATCACCGCCATTACTAGTGAAAAAAATAATAATAATATAAATGCCATAAATCTATCCCCTATTTTGTAGGTGCTATAACTTTTGTGCAAACCAAGTAATATAAGCTTTTTGAGATTTTTATTACCAAAAATATGTATAAGAATACATATTGGCCTAAACTGAGGAAACAATTTGGGGCTATTTAGTACAGCAAAAAGTACAAAATATTGTGTTTTTTTTTCAAAATTGTAATGCCCAAAGAATATATGGCGTTAAACTGTCAGTAATGCACACAGAAGTAAATTGTATTAAACTGGCAGTAACGTAAACAAATAGATTGTTCAACCGTCACTACACTGATGCTATCTGAACTGTCCCTATTCTAGCTATACACTAATGTCAAGATTACTGACACGGTCTCACTACACTGCACTGAAACTATATGAACTGTCCCTACTCCACACTAATGTATGTATAAATGACACGATCTCATTACACTACAGTGAAGCTATCTGAGCTGTCCCTACTCTAGCTGCACACTGCAAAGCTGAATGATGGTCCTACCACTACACTCACACTATCCCTAGACTGACACTAAACAAGCATTTTTCTAATATTCTACACTGACAATTGAAGCAAAATAGCACAGTATAGCACACTAACTAACTGATAGCAGTGAACAGAGCCCTGTTCTATCTCTCCCCATGCCAAAATCACACTGAAAATGGCTGGCGCTAAAAGAATACTTTTGTACTATGGGGCAGGAATGAGCCATGATTAGATAATGTCATGATGACAGTGTCCAATCATGACTCTGACAACTCTGTGCCCTGATTGGCTGAAGCTTTCACTGCTTCAGCCAATCAGGGCTTGCAATGCACTGTTCAGCGCCCCAATGCATTGTGGTCGGTTCGGGAGGCCTAGTATAAGTCAGCCTAGTAAGGTCCATGGAGTCTGTAAGCAATACATAAAGAGCAGACACTAGATCCTTGGAGTATGGGTGTTTCCTACATTGGTTCTCAAAGGAAGTCAATTATTGTGATGTCTCTATTTGAGAATAACAAAAGCGTTCTTCTTCTCGTAGATCCTTAAATTCAGGAAGGTAAGCACCTTAAGGACTCTATAACACCTAAAGAAAAAAGATGATGCATATATCTAAGTCCTTTAACACTCAACCAGCAGAATGCAAGAGCGGGTAGCAAGGATCCCCGATAATGGTAGGTGTGGAGAAATGAGGTTGCCCAAATATTTTATCCAACAAGTGGGTCCAAATCGGTCATTCACCAGTGGTGTGGAGGAAGGCCAGTAGAGATATATTGACTGCCAGGTAGTAGTGTTTGAAAGAAGGCACTGCCAAGCCACCCATGAGGCACCTACAATAGTGTTGAGGCTGGGATCCTGTGCTTACGATGGTCCCAACTGAATTGTAATATTTTCCATTGCAAGGTACGCAATTGCTTGGAATGGGGGCAGGTAAAGCCCCAAAAAAATACAACAGCTTGGGCTAATAACTCTTTATTATTGCGTTTACTTTACCAAACCAAAAGAGGAAAAGTGATTCCTATGAAGTAAGTCCAAGGACCTGAATAAATGGGGATAATTAACTTTAACCACTTGGGTACCGCGCTATTGCCGAATGACGGCATTAGCGCGGACCTAGATTTCCAGGACTACGTCTATTGACGTCGTCCTGGTTACGAGCGGCCTGCGCGCCCCCTGAGGGGCGCGCGCGGCGCGCTCTGTGATCGGCGAGTCCGTGAGACTCGCCTGATCACCGATCCGTGTAAGGGGTCGATCCCGACCCCTTATCACGTGATCAGCTGTCAGCCAATGACAGCTGATCATGTGATAGAACGGAGCCGGTAATCGGCTATTATTCCTCCTCGCGCTGACAGCGCGAGGAGAAAAAAAAAAGCCGATCACCGGCGGCCGTGATCGGGACATCAGTCCCGGTCACGGCCAGCAATGAAAGGCACCACATGCCACCTGCCAGTGCCCACCTGCCTCCCGCAGTGCCATCCTGAAAAATAACAAAGTAAAAGTAAGTGCCCCCCGTCTGTGCCCATAATGCCCACAGTGCCACCCCACAGTGCCACCCACAGTGCCACCCCACAGTGCCACCCCACAGTGCCACCCACAGTGCCACCCACAGTGCCACCCAATCTGCCTCAAAGGTGCTGCACCCCAGTGCCGCCCATCAGTGCCCAGCAGTGCCGCCCATCAGTGCCCAGCAGTGCCGCCCATCAGTGCCCAGCAGTGCCACCTATCAGAGCCACCTATCAGTACCACCTATCAGTGCCCATCAGTCCCATCTATCTGTGGTACCTATCAGTGCCCATCCGTGCCACCCATCCGTGCCACTTATTCGTGCCACCCATCCGTGCCATCTTATCTGTGCCCATCTTTGCCCATCAGTGCCGCCTTATCTGTGCCCATCGGTGCCGCCTTATCTGTGCCTATTAGTGCCGCCTTAACTATGCCTATCAGTGCCCACAAGTGCAGCCTATCAGTGCCCACCAATGCAGCCTATCAGTGCCCACCAATGCAGCCCATCAGTGCCCACCAATGCAGCCTATCAGTGCCGCCTTATCAGCGCACTTCAATGAAGGAGAAAAATGACCCGTTTGCAAAATTTTATAACAAACTATTAAAACATGATTTTTTTTTATTTTTTTTTGCATCTTTTTTTGTTTGTTTAGCAAAAAATAAAACTCCGAGCTGTAACTAAATACCACCAAAAGAAAGCTCTATTTGTGGGAAAAAAATGATAGAAATTTCATTTGGGTACAGTGTTGTATGCCCGCGCAATTGTCATTCAAAGTGCATCAGCGCTGAAAGCTGAAAATTGGTCTGGGACTGAGGGGGGTTTAAGTGCCCAGTAAGCAAGTGGTTAAACAGCAAGTCAAATGACAAGTTTGATCGCAAGTTTTACTTCCTCAGCAGTGATATCCTCTCATAGGCATTCTTGCTCTTGAGTTGAGATGATCGGATAATAGGAAATTATGGAAAAGGAATCAGCCCAGGGTGCAGGGAAGCTGCCGGAAGTGGAATAGAGTTGGAATAAGTGATACCGCAATTCATCTAAAACATCAGTCGGATTGCTTGTGAATATGTCCCGCTGTATAAATAGAGAGCTTGGGACTACATGGGGGGTGAAGTGGCATAGTCGTTTCATTAACTTAGTTCCTACTTTGTTTCTTTGAGCAAAGAATTTTTGACTAGATTTAGCTCAGTTCTAGCTTTATCAAGGTGGGAATTCGAGGAAGATGAGGAATTAAGCTTATGGGTTTCATAGGCTTGAGCGTATTCCTCTTCCAATTGTTGTTTCTGTTGCTCTCGTTCATGGCAGCTTTGTGAATAAAATTTTTAATGCGATAACCATGTGTGAATGCTTTGTTACTGTCCCACACTGCAGTGGGGAATCTGACTGAGTGAGATTTTCAGTTAAAAATATTATGTAGTGACAGAGCATTATTTTTCTAAGACAAGGGGATTGGAGAGTAAAGAATCATTTAGGATGCAGGAGAACAGTATTGGTTTCTTTAATAAAAATTACAAGAGATCACCACTGAATCATCATTTGACAAGGACACCATAAGGATAGTGGCTTTGATGAGTTCCAAAAGGAAGGTGCGCTGTACCGAAATGTGATCAATTCAGGTATAGATATCATGAGAAGAGGAATAATAAGTATAATCCCTCATCAGAGGCTGTAGTTCCCTCCAGACATAGTTATATAGTTCAACCAAAAAATAAATACATTTGTAAATATCTACAAATCTTGTCTTAAAAAAGAGTGTGAGAAAGCATTTAGAGTTGAGATGTCATGGATGGAATAGGTTGGATGATTTGTCAAGGAGAGGATGAGTAGTTAAATTCAAGTCACTGTAAAGAATATGGTTTCCTTTGGAGTGGGAGTTAGGTAGTTTAATGTCACGTACACACGATCTGACTTTTCAAATGAACGGACTTGCCCACACATGGAGTAAAGTCCGTTCATTTTGAACGTGACTCCAGGTAGACGGGACTAGAGAAGGAAGTCAATGTTGCCGCCTCCATCGGTGAGATTGACTCCTTGCTAGCCTGGTTTAATAAGGGGGCCCCTAGATCCCCAGACCCTATGTGAATGAGTATGGGGTACATGGTATCCCTACCCATTCACCTGAGGGAAAAAGTGTTAATAAAAAAACACAACACAGGTTTTTAAAGTACTTTATTAGACAGCTCCGGGGGTCTTCTTCCGACTTCAGGGGTCTTCTCACCGGGCTCCTCCGCTATCTTCTGCTCTTTTACCGTTCTTTTTTGTAGCGAAGGAGCCCGGCTTTCTCCTTCGTCGCCGCCGTCCGGGGGTCTTCTTCCGACTTCGGGGGTCTTCTTCCAACTTCGGGGGTCTTGTCCCGCTCTTCGGTTCTTCTGCTGGGCCTCCGCTATCTTCTTCCAGCTCTTTTACTAGCATTGGCCTGGTCTTCTCATTTGTTGCTGTCGCTGTCGCCACCGCCGCCTTCTTCTTCCTGCTTGAATAGGAAGATGTTGTTTTCTATGTGGGAAGTTACCAAAGCATGGCCAGGAATCACCACATCCTGCCGGTAGACCACAACAGGGGTAGGGATAATAGGGAAGGGAGGGGGCTGAGATTATTTACAATTTCTTAATTGCTCTAGTTTACCATAAATGGCAAGATAGTTATTGAATCCTTAATGGAGGAGTAAACTCTACAGATATAGAACCAACAATAGAAACAATAAAAATGCCAAAATAAATATAAAGGACAATGGATAAATCTCACTACATGCACCATTCAATACACTGTTCAATCCACCCAAAAATGATCAGCACAATGCCTTAAAGAAACTATTACCTCAAAGATATCCTTCATCTCCAAAACTGTATGGAAAATATTTGTTCTCAATGTACACAAGATTTGTTGTTGGTAGAATCCTACTTCATATATGTCATCAAACAAATGAATTTCCCACCTAACAAACAAAACTGAACAATAGTGTAAATTGTTTGTTATTTCTGTATTCAAAAAAGAACACAGGTGCTCCCCTTCAGGGACCTTTATTTAAGTCTTGGCTTGTAAATGTAGAATTCCAGAATGGCAGATAGTTTCTGAACTATATAAAGCAGACAGTACAATTCCCTTTTCCACATCATTGACTGAATTTGTATAACCACTTTAGATACTGTCACTAAATACGTAGGGAATACCCACAATGTAATAAATTGCTCAGTGTTACATAAAAGATATTCATTATGGCACTATGCACTATGACTCCTAATGTATGAGACTCCTTCCACATGTATACTTTGTCTCTATGCAGATTCTTCACATACTGGTCTTTCAGCACAATAAATTCTAGAAAATATCAGGGGTGTGGATAATGCTGCAAAAGTGCCTCCACTTTGCTAGACTTTGGAAAAGGTTGATCACAAAAGAGCTTATATTTCATCTACTGTAATCCTTGCCCACTTCCCTGTTGTAACCTCCATTCCTAAGTATTCAAACAAAGTGAGCTGCCTACATACTGTATTCATGTCAGTCATAAAAGTAAGTTCTACCCATGAATAATAAAACTGTCTGCTAACCACTGGTAAATACATGAAAAGAGGTATAGTGTTCTCCATCTCTCATCCGCATAAACATGTGCTGTGGGGGACATAAGTAGACTGACCTCTTGTAATCAGTACATCCCCTAATATTTAGATCAGTTCAAGAGAAGCAAATCTTGCAGTTACACTGGATATTCCGCACCCTCCTTAACAGCATCAGTGTGAGCCCATACAACGATATTGTAACAAGGAAACTCACCCAAGTATGTGAGCAAAGTGTGGACACTCTGGCTGAAAGTATTCACTGCAAGACCAAACAAATGCAAGCTGGCAGGTCGACAACTTCTTCATTAGAAAACTTTTATTTGAGCATTACAGCAATAGCAAACATGCTAACTTTTTTTGGCCAAAGCCTTCCTCATATCATAAGATATTGTCCCACAGAATGATGCACTGCCATCCATCAAAGCATGCATAAATTAAAGGCTCAGTTACAGAGGCTGGAGTCCCAATGATATTGCTCTGGTGAGGCAGTACAATTCTGATCAGTATCTTAGCTACAACCCATCTCCTCTAGGACCATACATCTGACAACTTTTCAGGTCTGACTCATCTGCCTCAGGGTGTCTTCTGTTTTCCCTTTAAGATCCCCTCTTATGGAAAAAAAAAAATCAAACTTGGCACCCCAGTGGCCTTTCATACCATGGGGCACACCCATTATCAGATCCTCTGTGTCTCATTTCTCTCTTGGTGTACTAGCCTCACTGCTCAACAGCCACGTTCAATGATACCTCCATGCTTATCCAGCATCACAGAGCAGACACAGCCTATGATGTTACTGCACACACCTTGGGGCCTCAAGGTATATTCTGGGATGATGCAGATATCAGATTAAGGATGCTGCAAGGGGGTTTACATAAAAACAGTATGAACTCCTGGAATTTTCACTAAGACATATGTCTTATCCATACACATACAATTTACGCTGCATAAAAAGATGCATATATGTACCTGGTGCAAATGCACGCTGCCATATGTGGAAAATATCTTCCCCCATTCATCTAAAAAATGTAATTAAATCTTCACCAAAATTTCAACCCTCTTCACGTAAAACTTTAAAAAACATTTTGATGCATTAACAACTAACCTACTTGGGGGCTCACTATTATCAGTCTTAGTTCCGCACACAGTGCAATGACTCACCAGTGGTTCCAATTTCCAACCTTGCTAGCTGAACAATTGCATTTATGCCAAAAATATGATAGAACTTTATTCTTATTCTTTATTTATTCTTTATTCAAAAGGAACTAACACCACTTTTAAAGGCCTTAAACATGGGCCAACATTCGGCTCATGTGTACGGCAGCTGTCCTGACAGAAGTTGGCTGGGTTGAACGAAAAAGTCTAGCAATGTGTACTGGTCTTTAATAAACAACTTTTAAAGTTAATATTTCTGGAAATCACAGCATCTCTAAGTTGCACTTTAAAATGAATCAGATCACTAAAAATTCAACCTAACCTTCCAAAAAAAAAAAAAAAAAGCTTAGAATATCGTTGAGTCCAGCGTGGGAAGCTGCATTCAGTTCCCATATTCCTTTTGTTTCTCTTTCTATTAAGACCTCATCTGAAATATGCAATTCAGTTTTGGGCACCAGTTCACAAAAAGTATATTGGGGAACTGTAAAAAGTGCAGAGAAGGACAACCAAACTGATAAGAGGCATGGAGGAGCTCAGCTATGAGGATAGATTAGAGCAGGGCCAGCGTCACCATTAGGCTGGACAGGCAGCCGCCTAGGGCACTAGGATGAGAGGGGCTGTAAAATCCTTGCTGACACAGTGATCCTGCATTGCTCACTGCTATCACGCCCTGCCATACCAAGCAGATTGAAGCTCTATTGCTGAATGCTTGGTGACAAGCCAGAGGATGATCCCAGGCTGGGGATGAGGATAAACAAGAGCCAGTGGAGCAGGGGCAAATTCTGTGTGTGCAGCTGCAGGAGAAGCGCCTTCTCCCCCAGGCATCATGACTGACCTGTGCAGTGTGGAGCTCTAGAGCAGTTATTCCTCTTTAGCTCCGGCACTCCACAGCCTCTGGCAGCCTGTCATAGTGACACAGTGAGAGCAGATAAAGCCAGATTGCACAGGAGTCGGGTTGTTTATACAACCCTAGCCTGTCCATAAACCAACCTCTCTGTATAATACCATACCGTGTCCGTATACTACCCTAGCCTGTCCATATACTACCACAGCCTGTCCATATACTACCCTAGCCTGTCCATATACATGCTGACCACGGCTGGCATGAGGAAGTGAGTCGGTGCCCCACTATTTGTATTCAGGTCGGGTCCAGAGGTGTAGGTGCGTGCCCGCAAACCACAGCTGAAGAAATAGTGGAGAAGCAACACAAAAATCTCCACCCCCGCTACATCCACAGTATACATAGGCAGGCCAAATAGGGTGGACTCAGGGGTGGAGCCAATGGGGTGTCAAAATGAGGTTTTGCCTAGGGTGTCAAAAATTCTTGCACCAACCCTGGATTAGAGGAACTGAATTTATTCTCTCTTGAGAAGAGGAGGTTAATGGGGGATATGATCAACATGTACGAATACAAAAGGGTCCATATACAGTAGATGCCGCCGATATTGTGTTTCCAGCACAATCCTGTCGCGCTGGTTCCTGGTGTCAGGCTTCTCTAACCAGCGCGATCAGATAAGACCCTGACAACCAATGGCTAGGGTTGTCGGGAAGAGGCCCTTGTCCTCATCAACATGGGGACAAGGTGCTTTGGGGTGGGGGGGCCGCAGGGCACCCCCCTTCCCCCAAAGCACCCACCCCCCATGTTGAGGGCACGTGGCCTGGTACGGCTCAGGAGGGTGGGGGGGGGGGCACTCGCTCGTCCCCACCCTCTTTCCTGACCGGCCAGACTGCGTGCTCGGATAGGGGTCTGGTATGGATTTTGGGGGGCCGTTTTTTTCAGCGTAGGGGATTCCCCTTAAAATCCCTACCGGACCTAAGGGCCTGGTATGCCTCCGGAGGGGGAACGCATGCCGTTTTTTGTTTTTTTTATTTGGCGTGGAATTCTTCCTTAGGATTCATACCAAATACAGTGCCTGGCATTGGCGGGAATCCAATTCGGATCCCCGCACCAGTGTGAACCCGGCCTCAATGTCAGCGATGCTTGTCGCTTATCAGGAAAGGAAAATAAAAAAATTTCCTTTCCCAATGTGAGCTGGCTCGGTGCTGGCTCCCGCGACGGGGCTTGCAGGGTGTCAATATCGCCGATAAAAGGCAAGATTGACACAATATCGGGGTCACCTACTGTAGTTAACTTGGTGTTGAGTTTATCACTTTAAAGTCATTGCAGAAGACAAGGGGCACTCTTTATAACTAGAGGAAAAAAAGATTTAATCTCCAAAATATATAAAGGCCGTATAGACCCCCTCCAGGGATGGTTCTGTCCGGCTCAGTAGATTGCCTTAAGTAAGGCCTAATTTCTTTCCAAAATGTACATAATATAACTGGGTACTTACATTTATAGGTAAAGTTGATCCAGGGAATATATGATTGCCTCTCGAGAGATCAGGAAGGATTTTTTTCCCCTGCTGTAGGAAATTGGATCATGCTTGTTGTGATATGGCTGAATCGGAGTGACTCCATCTTTATAAGTTCATATAAGATTAATTTGGGTTAATTTGTAGCAGTTTCCTATAAAGCAAAAGCATACATATAAGAAAATATAGCTTGCATAAGCAGTTTTATTCTGTACTGTCTAAATAAAGAAATTGTGTCTCAATATGTCTTGGCCACCCCAGACATGACATAGGGATATGGGGAAGCAAGACTCATGACTATGACTCGTGAAACAGATCGCATAATGAATGATATGTAATGATATGTAATGTACACGTCTGTATTAACCACATCCATGTTCTATGCAATGATTGGCTAATAATAGCATATATAAGTTATATATCCGCCCAGAATTAAACCAGATAAGCTTTGAACATCAACTTTGACTCATTTATTCTTGTGTTCAGAAAAATGCTGTCTCCTTAGTACTGCAGTGCTGAGCGGGTTTTGTAAGTGTGGTAATTGCCGTAATTATACCTAGCTGGTCTTTGTCAGGTATATAGAAATACCATTTTAATCACAACAGTTTTGGAGGCACTAGCTGAAATTTGGATTTAGGACTTGACGGGGTGGGTGGTCAAACTTTGACTTTGAAGTAAACGAATAATTGTTTATTGCCTTAGCTTTGACAAAACCTTGGTCGGATACATTTTAATTAAAGTGGAAGTAAACTCTCCCATCGTTTTCAGTCAAGGAAGCTGCCATCTTGGCCTCTAATAATTCTTCAACTGCTATAATGCTGCACATGTGATCAGTTATGACACCAGCTATTGGATGATTTGAAAGTTTGGTTGAGAGCACAACCAATGTGAAAGTTAGCATTTCTGGCAAGCCGGGAATGTAAGTGTTTTTTGAAACTTGGTTTACTCCCGCTTTAAGAAGAGAATTGTGAGATGGACCAGGCTGTTAAGAAGTGGCTCTTGGGAAGCCTGTGTCCTGTGGGACTGTTGAGAAGTTTAAAACGTAATATTACACTCTTTTTTGGGAAAGAGAATAAGAAAAGGGTAATGGGGCAATTACCAATTACTACGGGACCCACAAAACTTTTACTCTATCTGGATTTTCTTGTCTATCACATTTGCATAAAAGTAATAAGATATCTGTTGTGTTGTGTGGGATACAGGGTTGTATGGGGTAAGGCAGCCCCTGTTTTCACTGTTATATGATGTCCCAAAAGGGGAAAATTAGATTAGAGCAAAGTAAATTTCCCTTGTTATGTTCAGGTATCGTGGAAAGGGTGAGTACCGTTATATGCATGTTCATATAAGTTTGCTAAGGTTTTCTTTGAAGAGAAAATGGTATAGTATATGAATAATGTGACTTCTCCCTTTTGATAGTATGTTGGTGGAATGATAGGTGTTTGATTCTGCTTGAAAAGTGCATAATTTTGGGGGTGTGGCCGGACGCAGCAAGGGGAGGACGTGCTTTAGCTGAGCTCCGCCGGCCTAATCCTCTGTCTGCCGCCATCCATCTGTTAGGGGATAGCGGCAGGAGGTGACAGAATTATTTTGGCCGCTGTCTGCACCCGCGGGGCCCGCGATCAGGCTTGCAGCCTACTCGGCACTCCGAGTCCCGGCCGCCATCTTGAGGCCTGCGGAGGCGCCGAAACCTCCGCCCTGGAGTATTGGACGGCGCAAACGCTACGGTGGTCGTTTCGTCAGCGTGGACCCCTTCGGCCTGAGGCCCGAGCGCGGAGGTACCAGCCCAACCCTGCTGAGAAGCAAGCTCAGAAGAAGTACACCCAGAGGCAGAGGTAGGCGGCTATCTTGGTACACCCTCCATAACACTGCAGGCACCCTATGCTCCCTGGGCTTAGACCTGCCCCCCCCCAGCAACCTTCTGCAACTTACAGCACCCAATACATTTCAGTGGCCCTGGAGGGCCCTGAGAGTGACTGACAAAACTGTGTGGGGATGTATGCGCGGGCGCTAGGAGGATGACAGTGTAGTCCCTTAGTGTTGCGCCGTCGGAAAATACCACTTGACATATAAGGCATACCCAGTCCTATTTCACTGCCACTACTGCCCTGGCCGTGCGCTACTGAGCAAGCGGCGGGTATGTATAATATGCCCCGCAATCGCCCCCATAACAGATCACAACAGAAAGCATCTCCTGCCCAGGGGAAGGTGAAAGGGAAAGACAAGATGGCGCCCGAACCCCCAGAACCTGATGACACCACCCAACATTCAGACGATAGCCTGTCCCAATTCCCCTCGAATTTAACGAGCAGGCGGACATCGGCTCCGACGCCCTGCTACAGAAATTCCGCACTATTGTGAGAGACGAGATCAACGCAGCTTCCCATAAACTATCTGCAGAACTGGTGAGGGGCCTCAACGAATTGGGACACCGCACAAATCAGCTGGAGGAGAGGATGGACCTGGCGACCACGGTGCTAGAGGGTCACGAGGAGGAGGTAGAAAAGCTGAACGCGGAACTCATTACTCTACAGGATAAACTTGAGGACTCTGAAAACAGGGCCCGCAGGGGCAACCTCTGAATCCACGGCCTCCCGGAGACCATAATAGACCTTCAGGGAACAGCAACTGCATTCTTTCAAGAGCTCGCACCTGATATCCCGACCGAACGCCTTGAATTCGATTACACAGGTCCCTCGCTCCCAAGCCCACGGAAGGTCCGCCCAGAGATGTAATAATAAAATTTCATTTCTACAGAACCAAAGAGCGACTCCTTCAAGCCGCCAGGGAATTACCTGACATATCTTTTCAAGGCAACCCCCTTCAACTGTTTGCGGATCTTTCCCCGGTCACTATCGCTAAGAGGCGGAATATGAAGCCCTATCTGCAAATCTTACAAGCCAGGAACATTCGTTACCGGTGGGGATTCCCCTTTAAACTTTCTTTCTACCACATGGGTCGTCAGTTTCACGCTTCCTCCCTGCCAGACCTGCGACGGCAATTCCAGGAACTTCAGTTTGACCTTCCTCCCTCTCGGCCTGAGGCTGATGTGGCCTGCCCGGGTCCTTCCAGAGCCCCAATGCGATCCTCACAATCGTCTCAGAATGGATCTCAAGCCCTCTGTTCTCTCAAGGCTCAGAAATTCCAAGAGGCTTCCTCGGGCGGACATCGCTAAAAGACAGTAAGAATCCCGCATTTCTGTTTGACTGCCCCCCTTTCCCCCCCTCCTTTTTTTTTCTACCCACTGCCGCCACGCATTTCGCGGGCCGGTAGCGAGAAAGTTTGCCACAATTTGGGTGCCCAGACTAAGAGAAGGAGGTATCCATATATCCTTTATTGTGACTCAAATGGGAGCCACGCTGAGCCCCCCCTCTACATCTTGGATGGACTAGGGCTACCCACAACTTTGGTCTACTATAGCCCATCATTTCTATGAGCACTGTTTTCACTCAGGGAAGGACTGTCTTCTTGCCCCCAGCCGCAACAGCCCAATCCCTTTTTTTTTTTAGATTTTTGTAGACCGCCCTTACCCAATATTTCATTTATTTATTTATTTTTTATTTATTTATTTTTTTGGCCCTCAAAGTAATGGGCGGTAGTGACCCATGACGCATGACCTTACGAAGCAGGGCCCCCTATTGCTACCCAGGAACTATTAGTCCAGGAGGTCTATTACCGTGACTACTATTCTGCTCTTACGCTCTTACTCAAGGGGCATATGCGTAGACTGTTTCATTCAAGAAAGGGCGTGGCCCTCGGCCTGTCCCAAGGTTTTTGTTTTTTGGCTTCACGGGTTCATATGTTTTTAATGTCTGACTTAGACGGTACTAGCTGCAGGTTGCCTGTGGGGGTTTGGGGTTTTTTTTTGTTTTTTTTTGTTTTTTCTCTTCCCTCCCTCTTTGGAACAGGAGACTTACCGTCTAACCGCAGCAATTTTTCAGGCCTTAGCTTACGGGTTCTCTGTTCCTTATGTCAGAATTACTTTTCTTTCTGTTTATTTTTATTGATGATTCGTTTTATTGTTTATGCTGTTATGCCACTGTTGTCAGGTTCTTTGACATTTGCAATAATTGTTAATGTTAAGTCAGGTGGTTTCCGACGGACCACCGCTCCCCCATGTGTTGGTTCTTGGCTCGGACTTCTGCTCGAGCCAACTCTCAACCGCGTAGTGGGTTTTTTGTCCCACGACTGATAGCAATCTTGCTGTGTAATAATTATTGGTACCTAGCATTGCATGTCTCTACTTTCCATGCTATGATGATGCTCTCTATTCCTTCCCCACCCCCCTCTTTACTTCTTTCCTTATTCCCTCTCTCCTTCGGCCGTGCGGGGTGTGCACTTCGGCTCCAGGTAAGCGATTTTCTGCTACTCTACCAATGACGATTAAGTGGTTGTCCCTGAATGTTCAGGGAATGAACTCCCCCCACAAGAGGGTTAAAGTTTTTAAGTTTCTTCGCAGACAACACATTGATATTGCTTGCTTACAGGAGACACATTTTTCTGAGACCTCTCATCCTAAGTATTTTGATGCTCAATTTCCTCAGGTTTTTTTTGGCTAATGCCCCAACCAAACAACGAGGGGTTCTTGTGGCGTTCCGCAAGTCAGCTCCATTTAGACGCGCTAAACAGATAGCTGATCCTGACGGCAGATATTTACTGCTTCAAGGCACTATCCATGACACGGAAGTGACCATACTGACGTACTATGCCCCCAATGTTAGCCCGGGACCCTTTCTGACCCATGTCTGCGCGCTGCTGGCCTTCCATGGCAAGGGCACCCTTCTACTGGCAGGAGACTCCAACCTAATTCTTAACCCTAAATTAGATAAACACCCACCGGAGAAAAATGGTCCGATGTCGAGCGCCAAATTATTCACCCGAGCCCTACAATCCCATGACCTAGTTGACTTATGGAGGGAATGCCATCCGCAGGGCAGAGACAACACCCATTTTTCCCACCCCCACCAAGTGCATTCACGGATTGACCACATGTTTATGCTTAGACGACACTTGCCACTGGTGGTAGTGGCCTCAGTCCTGGCCGTACCGTGGTCTGACCACGACCCTGTCTTGATTGTCTGCCACTCTATCCTAGATAGACCCTGACTTTCTCCTTGGGTCATGAACGACTCGCTCCTTACTCATGTAGACACTACAGAGGAAATTATTAAGGCCTCTGAGGAGTACTTTCGGGAAAACCTGGGCTCAGTGACCTCGCCGGTGATCCTCTGGGAGGCTTATAAAGCAGTTTTGCGCGGACGTATAATTGGCCTAGCCTCGGCCCGTAAGAAGACTAGAGAGAGTAAACAAAAGGAGCTGGAGTCCCGACTGGCAGATATATCCGAGCGGTTTAAACAGTTTCCTACCCCGGGCAACCACAAACTACTGGAACGAATCAGATCTGAGCTTGACCTGTGCCTAACTGAGGGGGCTGAGCGGGTACTCCGCTGGTCCCGTCAGCGATGGTACCAGAAAGCAAATAAACCGACTCGCATGATGGCCAACAGGCTCCGAATATTTGCCCCCAAAATAACCCCAATCACGCTGAGAGATCGCAACAATGTCCTTTCCGGGAACCTGAAGCATGTTCTAGAAGAGTTTGGGTTTCGTCTAGCGAAGCTGTATGCGGCATCAGAGGGGGCTTCCACTCAAAGAACAGCGGACTTTCTCGTGGGCCTTTCGCTCCCATCCTTGACCGGGGCCCATGTCGCCCTTATGGATAGGGACATTCAACCCTTGGAGGTTCTACAAGCTATAAAAGAACTTAAGGTGGGCAAGCGACCCGGGCCGGACGGCTATACCGCACTATATTACAGGAAACTGGCACCAGTTGTGACGCCCCATCTGGTGGCTATGTACAACTCGGTAAAGAGAGGCTGTCCTCTTACCCCGGATCTTCTGACGGCAAACGTAGTTATGATTCCGAAACCGGACCGAGATCACTCATCTTGGGCCAATTTCAGGCCTATCTCACTTATCAATATCGATATGAAGCTCCTGACAAAAATCTTGGCGACACACCTAAACTCGTTTCTCCCTCGTTTGATAAAAAAAGATCAGGTCGGTTTTGTGCCCCAGAGACAGGCTGGCGACGCAATCCACCATATAGTACAACTTCATCACCTAGCTCACACTCGCTCCTTGAAATCTATGCTTCTCTTCCTCGACATGACTAAAGCCTTTGATACCTTGCCATGGCCCTATCTTATGTCTGTTCTGCGACATTTTGGCTTCGGGTCCCCGTTTATGTCCTGGATGTCGGCGCTTTACGACTCCCCCAGAGCAAAAATAAAATATTACGGGTTTGAATCCCCCATTTTTGACATTCAAAGAGGGACCCGCCAGGGATGCCCGTTATCACCCCTTCTGTTTGTACTGGCGCTGGAACCCCTGGCGGAAGCGATGAGAACGCACCCTGATATTAAGGACATTGAAATTGCCAGTTCTCCTCATAAGATCTCCTTGATTGCCGACGACATTCTCCTCTCTGTCACTTCCCCTAGAACCACTCTGCCCAATTTACACGCCCTACTACGGACGTTTGCATCACTCTCAAGGCTTCAGATCAACCCGTCCAAATCGAAGGCATTGTCAACCAACCTGTCCCGAGAACTACTGAGGGACCTGCAATTGGCCTTTCCCTATCAATGGGTCTCCTCTCTACTTTATTTGGGAATTCGCATCACCTCCACATACCAGGCCCTGTATCAGGCCAACTACCCACCCCTGTTCAAGCAGCTAACAGATATGCTGACATCGTGGTCATCTTTACCCCTCTCTTGGTTCGGGAGGATATCAGCCATCAGAATGGCATATCTTCCGAAGCTACTATATTACTTCAGGGTCCTCCCGATCCCAGTTCCTTCGCATATCCTCAATATTCATCAGCGCAGGGTCCTACAATTCATCTGGGGGTCGTCTCGCCCTCGTATCAACAGACAAATCATGTTTGCTAAAAGAGCGAATGGAGGCCTTGCGGTCCCAAATCTACGAGACTACTATACAGCAGCCGCCATAGCACCCCTCTCTCACCTCCACGAAATGTATCAGCTCCCATTGTGGGCGGCGATCGACCTACTCGAAGTGGACCCCATCCCCATTTCCTCCTTACCCTGGCTCCCGCCAAAACACCACCCCACGATTACGGGGCCCTGCATGACCCACACTTTGAGAGTTTGGGACTCAGTGAAGTTTTCTGCAGGGTTGACTTCTCCCCATCTCCCGCTGCTGCGACTCCTTCGTTGCCCTCTTTTCCCCCCGGGTCTTGATAATCCTGCACAATTCAATTGGTGGACCCAGAATGGCTTCGTAGACGTTCACTCACTACTTGCACCCACTAGAATACTACCATTTGCAGCCTTGCGCTCGTCTCATGATGTACCCTTGAGGGAATATTTTAGATATCTTCAGATTCATCACTTCCTCCAAAGCCTTACCAAATCCCAGGATAACCCTTACAGGTTGTCTCCGTTCGAAAGCATCTGCAGATCCAGGCCTCACTCTCCTGGTCTGATATCATTAATATACTCGGCCTTGATCGCCAAGAGGAAACCCACGGTGCGATCCTATCACCTGCAGTGGGAGAAGGATCTGGGGAAGGAGTTGGATCCGGAAGATTGGCAGGCAATGACCCTGACCCTGTCAAAATGCTCATGCAACGTCACGATCCTGGAGAATGCCTATAAGGTCCTATACCGGTGGTATTACACCCCGACACGTTTAGCCCGCTTCGTTCCCTCCTGCTCCTCTCTCTGTTTCAGGGGGTGCAACCAGGAGGGCACAATGGCCCATATTTGGTGGACATGCCCGAAGGTGTGCAGACTATGGGTCAGGGTTTACGCGTTGCTTCGCAGCCTACTTCGCAGCCTACTTCGGGTAAATCTCAAAAAGGATCCATTCGAGGCTCTTCTCGGTAAAGCAATACCAGACCTACTACGCCCAGAACGACAGTTGGCGCAGCATCTCTTTACCGCAACTAAGCTGACAATAGCGGGGGCATGGAGAACCCCGGCCCTTAGTTTTGAGGCAGTCAAAAACCGTCTGAATGATGTCACGGTCAATGAAAAACTGTCCTTTGTTCTCTCTGACACTCATACCAAATTTCTTAGAGTCTGGCAACCCTGGATAGAGTACCACCATTCTCCTAGATTCGATGTTACCTTGCTGTCGCTGTAGGGGCCCAGTGATGCGCACCCCGTGAGCCCGTCCTCCTCCTCTTCAATCCCCCCCTCCCCTTCCTTACCTCCCTCTCTTCTCTCTGGACCCCTCTATCCCCCCTGCTCTTGTCTCTTCACCTTTCCCCTCTTTCCTTCCCTCCCCCCTTTTTCCTTTTCTCTCTTTTCCTTTTCTCTTTTTTCCATCTTTCCACTTTATCAGATATGATTACTATAGGCTTCAGGCAAACTCCAGGCCAGGCCTGTGCTACATCTATGTGAACCCTATGGTTTCTCATGATCCAGTGAATGTGTACACGGTTAGAAGAAAATCTGTTTGAATTATACTTAACTGAAACTACCTGTACCGAAAATCCAACTGTAAGCCTATTGTATTGACTCATAACCTTGTTACTTCTCAATAAAATCTTTGTAAAAGAAAAGTGCATAATTTGTTTGGACATGTTTAACTCTTTTGGTAACTCTTGGAATGGTATCGGAATGGTATTTTTTGAAGTTTGTGAAAGGAATATGTTTAGCTGGGAAGGGGTCATAAGGTAAGTGGGTGTTTTGGAAAACGCCCTACGTGTGATGAGATTAGTAAGTGATTTAGTAAAGGTGTTAATAAGAACATCCTACATTGTTGAGGGTAAGGTAAATTAATTAAGAAGGTAAAAAGAGAGATTTGAGTTATTTATTAAAAGAAGGTGTGCATTTTGCAAGGTTTTTCAATGCATTGTTCTTTTTAGACAAGCCGATTTCAAAGCTGTTTTAAAACTGACATATAGAGAAAGAAAAAAAAAAGTGAAGGAAAGTACTTTTAAAAATGGGAAGTTAGCAGTCAGAGTTGTTTTGAGATTTAAAGGGGACATTTTACTGGCATTGCATACCGAGCTTGAGGGATTTTTTCTTGTGCTTGCTGTAGCAATGTGAAGATATTCGTGGTCATGTATTTATTGATTATGAAGTATCTTTGAGGAAACGATTTTAAAGGACAGCCGAGATAGGAGGTTTTGAGCAGTTAAGGAAATTAACACAGAGAGAGTTTTGTTAAAAATAAGGATGTTTAAAGTGTCACAGCTAGCTTCATTTGGATTATCAGATAAAAGGTGTTACTTTTATATGCCTGTCTCAAGTTTATTATGTGCATGATTTCCCGAGGTACTTGACCTTCCGACCCAGCTGCAGCTAATAGAATATATCTTAAATTTTACTATGATCACCGGGATGAGTATGTCACAATGAGAAGAAATAAGTCATGTTCATGATTTGATTTCATGACTTAAAGAGGGGATTGACGCTGGTGAGAGAAGCCAGGGGTTCCCCAGTGACGTATGGGTGACCCTGCCCCCCTCTGATGTAACGGAAACCTGCGTCACATCAGAGGGGGCGGGTCACCCATACGTCACTGGGGAACCCCATGGCTTCCATCACCAGCATCATAGGGGGTGGGGTCAGGTGACGGATGGCCCCGCCCTCCTAATATAAGAAACGTTAGCTCTGGGATCCCCACAGTGTCTCCTCAGTGGAGACAGAAGACAGATGCATGGATGGACTGCGCTGGACTGAAAATCACCCGTCGCTGGATCAGATCAGCCATCGCTGGGCCCCGGAGAGATGATCATCCATCACTGGATAGCAAGAGTGGATTACCACCGCTGGAATCTTTTTTTTTATTTTTTTATTTTTAATAAAGGAATTTTTCAAAAGTGTGTTTGTCTTATTTAACCATTTTTTACACTTTCTTTGTGAAATGGTAGGGGTACTTTTGTACCCCCTTACCATTTCAAACAGGGGGGGGCAGGATCTGGGGGTCCTCTTATTAAAGGGGGCTTCCAGATTCTGATAAGCCCCCGCCTGCAGACCCCCACAACCACCGCCCAGGGTTGTGTAGATGAGGCCCTTGTCCCCCATCAACATGAACTCGAAGCTCATCCCTAGTACTGGGTCTACTCCAAAATATTGAGGCAACTATTTGCATCAGCTTTTTAAGTACTGTCAAATAAATGTATTTTTGTCTGACTCCTTAGATTTTCATGTTTTCAACTTTGTTGTTTTAAGTAAAGCCTACTCAATTATTTTTCATTTTATAGACCATAGTCCTTTAAGTTAAGAATACATACCTTAACTTGTCTGGAACTATAGTTTTAAGCAAAGCCAACAACATTTTTCCAGATTATAGACCACAGATTTAAGTAAAGCCAACTAAATTTCTCCAGTTGATAGACCATAGATTCAATTAAAGCCAACTACATTTTTCCAGTTTATAGACCAAAGGTTCAAGAAATGGCAACTAAATTTTTCCAGTTTATAGAAAAGGTTAACTTATTTAACTTTTAACTTATTTATTTCAAGTACATATACAGCACTGTCAGTTTACAGAGTGCTTTACATTGTACATTCAGATCAGTTCATGTCCTCAAGGAACTTTCAATCTAAGATCCCTAACTCACATTCATACATACACATACTACGGCCAATTTACACAGGAGCCAATCACCCTACCAGCATGTCTTTGGAGCGTGGGAGGACTCGAACCAGTGGGATTCGACCAGCAACCCTTTTGCTGCTAGGCTGTCAGAAACCATGAATCAGACCATGACAGAAGTACAATTAAATCACACTTGTTTATTAATAAAAATAAAAAGGTAAATAGAGTAAGCGTATTCAAAGCATAACCAGAGTCCAGTAACCAGCCAGTCCAGAGTTCAATAACCAGATCAGGTAATCAGCCAGGCCAGAAGTCAGGGATCCAAGTGGAGCAACAGCAAGCCGGATAAGGAGCCAGAAGGGATGTCAGAAATCCAGCCTTTAAGCAGAACCACAGGAGATGGTTTCTTGTGATGTGACCAAGGCAAAGGCAGATATGAAGTGAGCTGGACAGCTTTAAGTAGGCAGGTCAGACGAGCATGATCAGGAACAGCTGCTAACTGTGGAGAGAGATGAGAGCTGGCAATTAGCTGACAGCTGAGCAGCCAGCCCACAGAAGGAAGGCTTAAGCCAGCCCTGACATAGGCGAACGTTTTAACCAAATAATGTACCTCCATCCCTGATTCAGGTAAATAGGAAAAAAGTGTGGGACTTTAAATGAGGCAATTGACTTGTGGAGGTTGTGATTGGTAAAAATTGTTTATTTGTAACAATAGAATGAAACAAGTAAAAAATTATTTTCATATCTATATCTATACATACACATGCGCACATGGCATGAACATGATGGATGCATATGTTTCAGCTTGACAACACATGAGAAGTATTGAGTACTGATAAAAAGGCATAAATACAAATATGTAACATGTCATAGAGACGGCATTTGGCAATAAGTTGAAAAATATCAATAGTGAGCATGACTAATTGTGGATATAATACAATATATTTCCTATTAACAGGCATTGGTACACCATATGCAACAGAGCTGCTGTAGAAACAAGAAAAGATACACATACACATAAATAGTTACATAGTAACTATTGCACAGTGCTTTAGCTGACCTGTGAGTATAGATCCCTTTCTTCCCATGAGGTTCTTTCTCCCCTCACGGGTAGAATATATTAACTAATGCTACATATCCCTTTGTATTTACAGTTTCTGTACCCAAATCCTGATGAATGGCATATAGCCATGAAGCGTGTTGAGTTTCCATGGGGTGCTCTGTAAAGTCTGGCTCATGATCTAGTTACTGGCCCTTATATACCTGTTATAATTTTTATACTATTTATCCTATTTATAATAGGAATTGTTTACTTTGGGACATCAAGGGGCCTCTCATATTTAGAGGGACCAATTTATTATTCTGCAGACATTCTGTGTTTTAAATGCTGCATTACTCTATTAACTGAATATGTGTCAGGAAAGTTTTCACCTTTTGGTGGTGTTAAGATACAAAATACCTGGAGTCTGGAATTCTGAAAAACGAATGAAACGCTCAACTCAGAGTTCCCCCCTATAAAGAACTGTTTTTCTCTATAAAATATAGTTTAAAAGTTTGTTCCAAATACTTAGGTATTACACAATCCTGTTGTTGTTACAATGTACTGCCAAATGTCATGTGTACTAATTGGCTGTACATTGCTCCTTTTCTGGGAAAGCGCTATTATCACAAAAAGTCCCTTTTGGATGACCCCATCTGGTGTAATCATAAGTTTAATATATTATGATAAGTAAAATGACTCATAACCCAGAGGTCAAGATGACCATTTGTAATGTTAAAGCAATTAATTAAGGATGACTCGTGGCTTGGATGTGAGCCACTCAGATGTTACCTTGATTTTGATTTCTTATATAAACTGTACTCACACTTATATGATCATCACTTTCCCATTGTATGTGATCCAGTGTACACTGAACTATTGCTCAGTAATGTATGCATTTCGATTTGCATGGCTGTATTTCATTTCAAAGGTGATCTTGACAGTTGGTGACCCCAAATCATGTCTTCTTGGCTGCATCGACACCTCCGACTCTCAGCCCACTACAGGGAGGGACAACAACGGTGCCTAAGGTGAATTTAATTATAAATTAAATAATTGCATGTATCAATGTGTCACATAAATAAGAGTACTCATTTTTCCTTTCCTTACTCTTTGAAATGACAGTATATATATATATATATATATTTATATATATATGCTTTCATTAAGGGATGTACTTAAGCAGGTACCACATTTTCTAAGAGTGAATAGAAGTGTTGAATGTTGAATTTTTTGTATGATTTTTTGTACATCTGTGGTACTAGGATGAGTTGTCCTCAGCAGATAGCCACAGTGAATGTATGACCTTCTGTGTGTTCTTTGAAGTAGGGAGTCTAGTCAAGGATTAGCCTATTGCCACTCAGAGAGGGGACGCCCCTCTGAGAATAGAACAAGTGAGATATCTCGAGTTATATTTGGCTGCCGGTACACAGCCATTGGGTTAAAGAGTGGAAATTTTGATCCCAGAGTTCCCAATGCTGTCATTTCTAAAAGAGGTAATGCAAAAACTCTAAAAGAGTTAATTAAAAATCTCTAAAATAGGTAGTGAAAAATTTCAACATGAGGTAATGAAAAATTTCTTTAAAAGGTAAAGAAAAATTAAACAAAATTAATAATTGCATCTCGCCCATACTGGCAACCTATGGGAAAACGCCTATTAAAAATAGCAAAAGCCACAGGGCTAAACTTTGCTAAATTACACCCAAGTGCTTCCATCATTTAAATGATGATAAGTGGAGAGCCAGAAGCTCTTAACCTCCCTGGCGTTATGATTATTTCAGATTTTAGGTGCTGAAAGCGGTACCATTATCATGCATGGAAATTTGGCGTTTGATAGTATACACCTGTAATTCTTATGCCGCGTACACATGATCGGAATTTTCGGCCAGCAAAAGACCGATGAGAGCTTTTCATCGGAAAATGCGACCGTGTGTAGGCTCCATTGGAATTTAGCTGGCCGAATTCCCGCCAGCAAAAATTTGAGAGCATGTTCTCAATTTTCCAGACGGGAAAAATTTCTATTGGAAATTCCAAACGTGTGTATGCAAGTCCAACGCGCAAAAACTCACGCATGCTCAGATTCAACTATGAGATGGAAGCTATTGGCTATTGAACTTCCTTTTTCTAGTCCCGTCATACGTGTTGTACGTCATCGCGTTCTTGATGGTCGGAATTTGGTGTGACCGTGTGTAGGCAAGACAGCTTGAGCTGAATTCCATCGGAATTCCGTTGGGAAAACCATTAGACTTTTTTCCGACCATAATTCCGATTGTGTGGACGTGGCATTAGAAATAACTCACTTAAATTTGTCCAAATAAGAGTCTAGTAGACATCCCAGGTATGATAAAGTTTGAAACATGAAATCATAAATTATAATATAATAAATAACTATAAATAATTATGACAAATAATAATATAATAATAATTATTCAATAATGTAATCAAATCAAAAAAACTGAAATTTGCTCAGTTGCAGAATTGTCACTGTCATTACTTTTAGTGTATGATGATGAATTTCCCCACGAATCACTATCGCTCAATTCTGCAAGTGATTCTAATTTATTATCACTGTTTTCTAGGTGGTCTAAAAGCACTTTTGACGTAAATTGACATTTTTTGGCTGCTATGGACAATTTCCAGTTTCCCCGCAGAAAGAATAGTATTTATAATATAAAAATGCATGCAGGACACTGGAAAAACCACTAGGGACAAAGGGGATGTGCAATTATTTGATACAGTACTGTAATCTCTAAGATTACAGTATACTGTATCTATACTGTGTTTTTTACTTTGAATTTAGCTCAGAAATCTGTCCCCGTGCGTCACAACGCTTGCAGGGAACGGAGCTCAGCACTGTGAAAGATCGAGCGAGACATGGTGGCTCATAGATCACAGCGGGGAGACATTGCAGGATCCAGAGAACAAGGTAAGTAACCTCTACATGGATCCTGCGATGCAATCCCGGGCTTGGGGTTACTGCTTTTGCTACTGAAATCTCACCTCGGGCCAGACTCGGGAATACAACCTGGGAGATTAAACATCATGTAAAATGGTGTAAAATCACATGTAAAGAATATAAAAAGGATCCTGCTAAGTGGTGGCCAACCGAAGGATCTCTAGCATTAGATGTCCATTCAACTTACTTTTTAAAATGTCTGATTGTGCAGGTATTGAATGTCTGGCTGCATGGGAAGAGGTATCTAGAAAAGATAAAAAGCCCCCTCCTTATAAAATGTGTTCTGAAAAATCTTCTTTGAAATTAGAGGAGGAAGAAGAACTGCCAAATATATGGGCTTCCCCTTATGTTGTATTAAGAAGAGAATTGGCTGCTGCTTCCGCAGAAGCCTGTGCACCAGTTTTTGCACAGTTTTTGCACAGTTTTTGCACAGTCAGGAGCAGTAGGAGTATCACCTGGAATATCTTATATGCAAGGCACACCTATGCATTGAAGGGATGTTCAAGAGATGACATATGAGACCCCTCAAGAGGTAAAGGGAACTAGATCTATGCCTGAGCATAGTATAGGACCATTGCTTGATACCGAGGGAAAACAGTTTTTTGATAAACATGGGTATCCATGGCATATAAACTTCACCAGGGTGGAATGCCTTAGCCAAATTTAAAGCGGGAGTTCCGCGTTTTTTTTTTTTTTAAAGCCAGCAGCTACAAATACTGCAGCTGCTGACATTTAAAATAAGGACACTTACCCGCCCAGCGCGTCCGCGATGTCGGCACCCGAAGCCGATCTCTCGATCGTCTCTCGGGTGCTGCCGCCGCCATCTTAGGTATGGGAATCAGGAAGTGGAGCCTTGCGGCTTCATTTCCCGGTTCCCTACTGCGCATGCGCGAGTCGCGCTGCGCAATAAGGATGGTCCCCGCTGTCTCTGGGATCTGTGTGTTTCCCAGCAGACAGCGGGGGACCTGCGGAAAGGGGCATAAATATCTGCAGATTCTGTGGATATCTATGCCGGAAGTGGGTGCAGATACCTGTACTGTACAGGTACCTGCACCCCCTCCCCCCTGAAAGGTGCCAATTGTGGCGCCGGAGGGGGGGAGGGTTCCAATGAGCGGAAGCTCCACTTTAGGGTGGAACCCCGCTTTAAGAGATTGTATAAAACTACAAGCCCATTAGCCGAAGTTTCCTCACCAGTCCTAACTCAGTATCAAGCAAAAGAGAAAGCCCTCAGAGAAGCAGGAGTTAACCTCACCCTTGCATAGAAAAGCAAAGTTAGAGAATATTTGCACGCCAAAGGTGAGACCCCCAAAACAAATGCCTCTGAGAGAGGCTGCTCTTCCAGGAGTGACAGATGTCAAGGTACAATATACTGCACATATAGACAAAGTCTATGTCCCCTGGAAGTCCCATGAGATCAGAGCCATAGCAGATTTGCAAATCCTGAAAAGAGTCCAAAAAAGTGGTATAACAAGGTAACATGGGTACAAAAGACTCAACAGGCTACCTATGGGGATATGTGGATTCTGATTGATTGTGCAATTCCAGAAAAAGTGCGCGGATGTCTGTAATGTGTTTTCCAAAAATAAGGGTGCTTATGAATAGGGAGAAGTAAGTGATGAGTGGCTGTGTGGTGGCTCTCCATGGACTTTGAAAATATTGAGATAATCACCAGATATAACTACAACAAATCTCGGAGGACATCGTTAATGAACTCCTGGAAAACTGCCGGAGCGTTACAAAGGCCAAAAGGCATTATGAGACATTCATAATGACCTGATCTGGTATTAAAGTTTTCCACTCGTGAAACGATTGAGACCCCTATAATCAATACAAGGTCTGAGTTCACCACTCTTCTTCACAAAAAAAAAGAAACCAGCACCAGCAGGAGACAAGGATTTGCGTATGAAATCACGAGAAAGTGTGCAACATACTCCTCCATGGCCTTATGCTCCAAGACTGACAAAGGGTAAACCCGGCCACGAGGGGGTGTGGCATCAGTTTGAAGGTCAATTGTACAATCATATGACTGGTGTAAGTACAGGCTTGACCTTTGTGAAAGACATCGCTAAAATCCTCTAGCAGGGAGGAGAGTGAAGATGTGCACAGGACCTTGGCTACCTTCTGGAAGCATCTCTCACTGCACTGTGGCGACCAGGACAGAACCTCAGCACGGAGCCAATCAAAAGAAGGGTTGTGCCTCTGTAACCAAGGATAACCAATAACCAGCGGAAACTTAGGTGAGGAAATAACTTGGAATTGGATTATCTCATGGTGAAGGGCCCCTACGGCCATGAACAATGGAACAGTCTCATGTGTCACATGGGCAGGCTGTAGAGGTCTCCTGTCAAGAGCCTCAATGGCAAGTGGAGTGTCACGTAGCTACAGCGGAATCGAGTGTTTTCGATACAAAGGCAGCATCAATGAACAGGCCTGCAACCCCAGAGTCGATTAGAGCCTGTATCTCGACGGATGACTCAGCCCAAGAGAGAGTAACCAAAACCAGGGGCTTATCTTTCTGGGAAACTATGGAAACCCTGATAGACGGGGAGTGCAAGCTAAGCCTAGCAGAACTAAAATGTATGTCAGAAATGCCCCAAGGGTGGGGGCTCGGTTTCAGCAGAAGATCCCACAGAGAAGTAGGGTGGGTTATCTTGTGTGTCATTTCTGCTAAGATGAGGTGGAGTGTGGTGATCTGATTGATGAACATTTCATTCATTCCTCTGAGCTGTCTTGAATTTGGGACAAAATACAGAACCAATGATTGATGTGTCAGTTAATGGTTTATCTATCCTGTGTTTAATAGATAAAGGTGTTTCAAAGAGTTTGCTAAATATATGTGATGCCAATTTTCCCACTTCAAATCAGCAGGTATCTTTGGTCGGGGTAAGTAATGATAAAATTACTGCTAAAGTCACTGAACCATTTGTTGTATCGCCATACTCCCCTGGCAGTCTGCTAGGCAGAGATCTACTAACAAAAATAGGAGTAACTATAGCTTTAAAATGATCACCAGACTATATGGAAGTGGTGGCCACAGTGAAAAGTCATAGGGATTTAACCCTGCCTGTACCAGGAATTCCTCAGTGTCCTTTTGAGTGGAGAGGCCACTGAAGGAATCCACCCTGTGATTAAAGAATCACTGGATGAAGGAGACCCAATACAGCACAAGGATATAGTTACAAGACTGTTGACAGCAAACCAGTCACCTGCTGCGGTAGCAGTAATAAAATGTAAATCACATACAAATGCTGATGGCCTCATTTCAGAAGCTGTTATCCTGGATACACCTCCTCAACTATTCTGTACAGTAATTGTGGCACCTGTGATTGATTACATAATCCTGATTCCTGATTGCCCTACAGAAATTGTGTGGATGTGTGCACTTGTTGCGCACTAGGGAAGCCACGCGCTCCTCTTAGGGGATTTGACTGATGAATAGTAAGCCATTGCCTCAGCACCTTATTTCCTTCCCTTGTTCTCTTGAGCCATAGACTTTGCAATGACACAATGTCTAAATAGGAGGGATGGCTAGATCAGTAAATAAATGCTGGTGGGCCCCAGCTTCACCTCCCAACACCAGATGCACCTTTTTAAATAATACAGATAGACATTGCCAAGATGCCTTTGTGTGGTAAATTTAAATATATTTTGGTGTGTGCAGACATTTTTTCATCCTGGGTTTTTTCATCCTGGGTGGGGTTGGGTTCGACTCGAACATTGGCTGTTCGCCGAACAGCGAACAATTTTGGGTGTTTGCAGCAAATTCGAAAGCCGCAGAACACCCTTTAAAAGTCTATGAGAGAAATCAAAAGTGCTAATTTTAAAGGCTTATATGCATGGTAAAAAAAAAAAAAAGATTCCGATAAGCCCCCTGCCCACAGACCCCCACAACCACCGGGCTTGGGTTGTGGGGATGATGCCCTTCTCCCCATCAACTTGGGGACAAGGTGCTTTGGGGGGGCTGCTATACCAAATCAGACTCCCAATGTTGAGGGCATGTGGCCTTGTACAGTTCAGAAGGGGGTCGCTCTCTTGTCCCCCCTCTTTTCCTGTGGCCTGTCAGGTTGCGTACTCGGATAAGGGTCAGGTATGGATTTTTGGGGGGACCCACGCCATTTAAAAAAAAAAAATTGGTGCGGGGTTCCCCTTACAAATCCATACCAGACCTGAAGGGTCTGGTATGGATTTTGAGGGGGGCCCTTACGCCATTTTTTATTACATTTTGGAGCCGGGTTCCCCTTAATATCCATACCAGACCTGAAGAGCCAGGTATGGAATTAAGGGGGGGGCCCCATGCATTTTTTTTTTTTATTTTGGTTCGGGATTCCCCTGTGGGGAAAGTCTGTGCCGTTTTCATAAACTTTTATGTGTATTGTGTATTGACCTGAATGTCTGGTATGGATATTGAGGGGGACCCCCTAGGCCATTTTTTTTTACATTTTGGCACGGGGTTCCCCGGTGTGGAAATTCCGTACCGTTTTTATCAATGAACTTTTATGTGTATTGTCGGACCGACAATTCATTATAGCCGCGAGTAGTTTTAAATTACTTTTTTTCCTTTAGAAATGTCATTTTTTTTTGTCAGACTGTTTTAAACACGGGAAACATGCGCCTCTTTGCAGGCATATTATAGACACCACCCAGGTATGAAATGTAAAGGAATATTACACTTTTATTGTTTCATTTTAAGCATTATTAAAATCACTGCTCCTGAAAAAACAGCAGTTTTTAAGACTTTTTTTGCATTGATACATGTCCCCTGGGGCAGGGCCCAGGTCTCCAAACACTTTTTATGACAATACCATGCATATAAGCCTTTAAAATTAGTACTTTTTATTATTCATGTTCGTGTCCCATAGACTTTAACGGTGTTTGCGTGTTCGAACACTTTTCTTGCCTGTTCGCATGTTCTGTATGCAAACCGAACAGGGAGGTGTTCGGCTCATCCCTAATCCTGGGTAGAAGGATACCCCACAGTGAAAAATTATGATGCTACAAACTACTCACACAAGTAGTACACACTTTAGGGTTAAAGCAACAGTTACATACACTGTACAGACCCCAAGCAAGTGCAATGATGGAAAGTGCTAACCAAACCCTGAAAAGATACCTTGCAAAACGAAGCCCATGGAATGGGAATTTGGGTTGACATGTTTCCCACAACACTTGCTGCTATACAAACTACTCCAAAAGAAAAGCATGGTATGTCATCCTTTGAAATGTTGCTTTCCAGTACAAGCTACTATACCGAGAGACAATATACTGTAACTCTGACTGGACAGGATTTTGTTATAGTTTATGTGTCAGGGCTAGCTTAGCCCTTCCTTCTCTGGGCTGGCTGTTTAGCTGTCGGGTAATTGCCAGCTCTCATCTCTCTCCACAGTCACCTAGCTGTTCCTGATTCTACTCGTCTGACCTGCCTACTTTAAGCTGTCCAGCTCACTTCATCTCTGCCTTCGCCTTGGTCACATCACAAGAAACCATCTTCTGTGGTTCTGTTTCAAGACTGGTTTGCTGACATCCCTTCTGTCTCCTTACCCTGCTTGCTGTTGCTCCACTTGGATCCCTCACTTCTGGCCTGGCTAATTACCCGATCTGGTTATTGAACTCTGGACTGGCTGACTACACCCTCCGGTTACTAGACTTTGGCTATGCTTTGACTACGCTTACTTTATTTACCTTTTTATTTTTTATTAATAAACAAGTGTAATATAATTGTGCTTCTGTCTTGGTCTGGTTCATGGTTTTTGACAGTAGGCGAAGGCCATGAAATCAGGAGATACAGTCAATCCACTTGTCGGTAATATTTTTTCCAGATTGGATGAGCAAGATCACCGCACTGCGACCTGGAATCTCCCACTGTGGCTGCTCCGGTACAACCTGAGTTGCAGGCCGTCCCTGCTGCTGCGCCAATATCTGTGCAGGCACCTGCCTCGAGTATTACCTCTATAAAAGGTATTTCATGTTCCGCTCCGCTTCCCCAGCGATTTGGGGGTGATCCAGTTCAATGCAGAGGGTTTCTCAACCAGGTTGAGATTTACTTTGAAATGCTGCCCCAGTTTTTCCCACGGACAGAAGCAAAGTAGGTTTTGTGATATCTTTGCTTTCTTAGAGAGCTTTGGCCTGGGCAAACCCTCTATGGGAGACACGAAAAGCTGTTGTCTTGAGTTACTCTGACTTTGTGGCCTCCTTTAAAAGGGTATTTGCCATTCCCGCACGCTCTGCTTCTGCTGCTAAGTGCCTCAGGTCCATCAAACAGAGTACAAGAACTGTTGCCGACTACACCATCTGGCAGCAGAGGTTGCTTGGAACAATGAGGCCCTCGTGGCTGCTTTTTTTTAAGGTCTCTCGGATTCCATCAAGGATGAGATAGCAGCCCGAGAAAATACCCACTGAGCTGGAGAGCTTGATCTCGTTTGCCATCCTCTTTGACTCCAGACTCAGAGAAACATCTTCTTTGAAAAAGCGCTTGCAGAAGCCTCCTGTATATTTGCCTCTGAGCTCCGAGCTTTGCAGTCCCACCCGTGCCTCCCTCACCTCCCATGCCTCCTGGTACAGAGTCAGTCAGTGAAGATGAACCCATGCACTTGGGCTTCACGCATCTCTCTGCGGATGAGAGAACCTTTAGGAGGAGGGAGAGATTGTGCCTTTATTGTGGCCATGCAGGTCACTTTTTGAAGTCTTGTCCTACCCGTCCAGGGAAAGCCCGAACCTTGAGGTCCTGTCATGGACAGACTTTATGTGGCGTTTTTTCACCCCCAGTTATCCAGAAGGATAAACCCCTGGTTTCGGTCATCCTTTCTTGGGCTGAGTCGTCCATCGAGATACAGGCTCTAATCGACTCTGGGGCTGCAGGCCTGTTCATTGATGCTGCATTTGTTTCACAGCACTCAATTCCACTGCAGCTGCGTGACACTCCACTTGCCATTGAGGCTCTTGACGGGAGACCTTTACAGCCTGCCCATGTGACTCATGAGACTGTTCCGTTGCCCATGGCCGTAGGGTCTCTTCACCATGAGATAATCCAATTCCAAGTTATTTCCTCACCCAGGTTTCCGCTGGTTATTGGTTATCCTTGGTTACAGAGGCACAACCCCTCTTTTGATTGGCTCCGTGCTGAGGTTCTCTCCTGGTCACCACAATGCAGTGAGACATGCTTCCTGAAGGTATCCAAGGTCCTGTGCACCTCTTCACTCTCCTCCCTGCTGGAAGAGTACTGCGATTTCAGCGATGTCTTTGACAAAGGTCAAGTCGGTAGTTTGCCTCTACACCAGTCTTATGATTGCGCAATTGACCTTCAGCCTGGTGCCATATATCCTCATGGCCAGGTTTACCCTTTGTCGGTCTTGGAGGATAAGGCCATGGAGGAGTATGCTGCAGACACACTTTCTTGAGGTTTCATCCGCAAATCCTCGTCTCCTGCTGGTGCTGGTTTCTTCTTTGTGAAGAAGAAGAGCGGTGAACTGAGATCTTCTATAGATTATAGGGGTCTCAATCGTGACACGAATAAGAATGCCTACCCCATTCCGTTGAGTACAGAGTTATTTGACCACCTCAAGGGAGCAATGGTTTTCACGAAGCTTGACTTGAGAGGGGCATACAATCTCATGTGCATTAAGGAGGATGACGAGTGGAAAACTGCATTTAATACCAGAACAGGCCATTATGAGTACCTGATAATGCCTTTTAGCCTTTGTAACGCCCCAGCAGTTTTCCAGGAATGGATGTACTCCGAGATTTGTTGCAGTTATGTGTGATGGTTTATCTCAATGATATCCTCATATTTTCCAAGTCCCTGGAGAGCAACCACCCAGATGTCTGTCGTGTGCTTCAGAAACTAAGAGAGAACAATCTCTATTGTAAACTGGAGAAGTACGAGTTCCATCGTGAACAGGTTACATTTCTGGGCTATATCCCGTAGGTTTACATCCTCTGCAACGTTTCCTGGGCTTTGCCAGCTACTATCAGAAGTTTATTCATAACTTCTCGTCTCTGGTCAAGCCCCTGACTGTTATGACCAGAAATGACGATAACCCACAGAGTTGGTCTCCGGAGTCCATTAAGGCCTTTGAGACTCTCAAAGCTGCCTTTGTTTCTGCTCCTGTGTTGGCACATTTTGATCCTACGTTGCCTTTTATCCTAGAAGTTGATGCTTCTGAGTCTGGAGTTGGCGCCCTTCTGTCTCAACATCCTAACTCTGACAGCGCTATGAATCTGTGTGGCTACTTTTCCAAGAAATTGTCAGCTGCTGAGTGCAATTATGAGATTGGTGACCGAGAGCTGTTGGCGATCATTTTAGCCCTGAAAGAATGGAGACATCTCCTTGAAGGTACTACTGTGCCGGCTCTTATTCTTACTGACCATAAGAATCTTACATTCTTGTCTGAGGCTAAGCGCCTCTCTCCCAGAAGGGCGCAATGGGCTCTTTTCTTGTCAAGCTTTAATTACATTATCTTATTCTTACCTGGTACTAAGAATGTAAGGGCTGATGCCTTGTCATGACAATTTTCCTCCACTTCCAAGTCGGAGTCGGTATGGGTTCCTGTGATTCCTCCTGATCATATCTTGGCTATGGTTTGCACCAGTCTTACTTCTCCTTTGGGTGACAAAACCTTTGCTGCTCAGGTCCATGCTTCTCCCGAGAAACCTTGTGACCAATGCTTTGTCCCAGAGAATCTCCGTACTGCTGTGCTCCAGACTTACCATTCTCCAAAGGCAGCTGGCCATCCTGGGAAGAATCAACTCATTTGGGCCATTTCCCAACAGTTCTGGTGGCCTAGTCTATGGGCTGATGTTACTGCCTTCGTAGCTGCCTGTTCCATGTGTGCTCAGAGTAAGACTCCACGACAGCTTTCAGTGGGCCTCCTACAACCCATACCCAATGGAGAGAGGCCCTGGACCCACCTGTCAATGGATTTCATGGTGGAGGTGCCCAACTCCCAAGGCAACACTGTTATCCTTATGGTGGTTGACCGGTTCTCAAAGATGTGGCATTGTATTCCACTTAAGATGTTGCCTACTTCTAAGGAACTGGCTTCCATTTTTGCTTTCGCCTACATGGGCTGCCCAAGGTGATTGTCTCAGACAGGGGCAGTCAGTTTGTCTCCCAGTTCTGGCGAGCCTTTTGTGCACAGTTGGGAATCCAGCTTGCTTTCTCTTCTGCGTATCACCCGCAGTCTAATGGGGCCACAGAGCGAGCCAATCAGTCCTTGGAGAAATTCCTACGTTGCTATATTTCTGACCACCATAACAACTGGTCAGGCCTATTACCATGGGAAGAGTTTGCTCATAACAGTGCCTTGAATTCTGCCTCTCGATTGTCTCCATTTATGGCGAATTATGGTTTCCAACCTTCCATGTTGCCTCTCTCATTTGTTCTGCATAGTATTCCTGCATTAGAGGAGCATCTCCATGGTCTTCGTTCCACTTGGGCACAAGTCCAGGAGGCTTTGCGTCATGCTAATGATAGGTACAGACTCCATGCTGACCGCAGACGCCTGCCTGCACCTTCCTACCAGGTTGGGGACAGGGTCTGGCTGTCATCCCGCAAACCTCCGACTTCGTTTTCCCTCACTAAAGTTTTCACCTCGGTTTATTGGGCCTTTCCGTATCTTTCGCAGGATTAACCCAGTAGCTGGACCTTCCTCCTAGTATACGCATCTCTAATGTGTTTCATGTCTCCTTATTGAAACCGTTGGTCTGCAACCGATTTACCACCTCGGTGCTACGTCCTCACCCCATTCAGGTTGAGAACCATGAGGAGTATGAGGTACAATCTATTGTTGACTCCCGTAGGTTCCGTGGGTGCATATAGTACCTGATTCATTGGAAGGGGTACGTACATGCCCCTGTCCTCCTCCGCGAGCTCCATCGACGTTTTCCCCTCAAGCCTGGTGGCCCTCCGAGGGAGAGGAGTCATTGAGGAGGGAGTATTGTCAAGGCTGGCTTAGCCCTTCCTTCTCTGGGCTGGCTGCTCAGCTGTCGGCTAATTGCCAGCTCTCATCTCTCTCCACAGTCACCCAGCTGTTCCTGATTCTATTCGTCTGACCTGCCCACTTTAAGCTGTCCAGCCTACTTCATTTTTGCCTTCGCCTTGGTCACATCACAAGAAACCATCTCCTGCGGTTCTGTTTCAAGACTGGCTTGCTGACATCTCTTCTGGCTCCTTACCCTGCTTGCTGTTGCTCCACTTGGATCTCTGACTTCTGGCCTGGCTGATTACCCGATCTGGTTATTGAAATCTGGACTGGCTGATTACTCGATCCGGTTACTGGACTCTGGCTATGCTTTGACTACGCTTACTGTATTTGCCTTTTTATTTTTTATTAATAGACAAGTGTGATTTAATTGTACTTCTGTCTCGGTCTGGTTCATGGTTTCTGACACTATGTAAATCAAAACAGCTTGTCCTACGTGTAGCGCTGGCTCCCGACAAGCAGGCGCTATGATTTTTTTGAAAGGTTAATTTGCCTGAAACCACAGTTGGGTTTCGGGACTATTTCTAAAAATTTCTTTTTTTTAGTACCAGTCCAGCTGGGTTGCACTGGGTTCTGCTTGACCGCAGGTGTTGCTGCCACCGCCGGCAAGAGTAGAAATGCAGTCTAGCTGGGTGCATTGAAGGCCATTATTCTCTCTGAACCAACCCAGTGGGAGTGTTTTCTTGCTGTGCATTCTGGGAGGTGGTATTTAAGGTACCGATGCCACGTGGTGGGCGATCTTGATTTTCTGTCTGTTCGGTTCTGGTTGTCCCCCTGACCAAGCCCCATGGCCCTCCTGGCCTGGAGTGCGGAACCATGCATCTCGAGTCTCGGGGCCGGCTGGCCCAAGGTGACGAAACTGCAAGGAAAGGCCCGAGTGAAGTTTCGGGGCCTACTGATCCAAGGGTGGTCCGGTGCTGTCTCATCTGAATGGAGAGACCCAGCAACTGAAGAACCCCAGAAGAGGACTCTTCAGGAGAAGGCCGTGCGCAAAGCTGGCTTCTCTGAAGGAGCCTGGAGGCTTAGTTGAAGGACGCAGCCTGGACTTGCAGGCAGCCTTATATAGTGTGGGGTGTATACTTAACCCCCTGAGCAATAATTGGCCACAGGCACCCTCGAATTTGGCGTGAACGGCCCATAATGTTCAATCTTCATCGAACGATCACACAGCCTATGTTTGAGTTGAACTTACGTTTGACTAGAACTCTAAGCTCATCCCTATTGGTGATGACTGAAAAGAGAGTTACTAGAGATATTGATACACACCTTATGGAGCCACACCAAAATCACTTTGTATCTATGTACATGCAAGTTGCTAGGAAATTAGTTTTGTCCAATTGTTGGGTCTGTACACACTCACCTATTTCACATAGAACTCTACCTTTGATAGGTGTTCCAGTGTTACTAAAGGAGATAGAAGAAGTATCTAATTTCCAGAATGTAAGTAAGGAAAGTGAAAATAAAATGATATCTCTATTCCTTTACTTTAGCATTCCTTTAAAGGTACATGTTATTTTGGTAAAGTCATCTCTGCCACATGGTATGTGGAGGATGATGAGTTTACTAAAACTAATGTAAACAAGATCCCACCACATCTAATTAAACTAAGAGATCTTTCTAGCTGCACACCTGAAAGTTTTAACACCACAAAGGAAACCAAAGATTTCAAATCATTGTTTGATATTCCCTGGGTAGATTGCTGTTGTATTAAGACATTTTTAGTATCATCATTGATTTGGCATAACTAATGCATAGCATTACAGTCCTGTATTATAGAAACTTTGTGATTATGGCTACTGAACTAAACATGATAAAAAAGGAGTTACTTCAGCACAGATTGGTGTTGGATTGTCTCACAGTCAGCCAAGGAGGAATGTGTACCATAGTGGGAACTGCATGTTGCCATTTCATTGGAAATGACACAAAAGTTGAAGATGATATCATTTAACATGTAGAAAGGGTGCAACAATTAAACTTAGGTTTTCAGAAAGAACATACGGAAACCGCTTGGATTGAGGGAAGCTGGGGGAGCTGGCTCTCATGGCTTAATCCTTTCAACTATTTTTCAGGTATTGGGGGTTGGTTTTCTGGCATCTTAAATGGTATTTTGTACATAGTTGGATTTATTGTACTCATAATCCTTATAATCAAATATGCACCAATGATGTGCAAATTTTGATTGAAAATAATCACAAATGATTGTACTAATACTGGTCCTTGTGAGCCCTCAAGGTCACACATGATGACTGCTTATGAGATGGTGACCCGTATACCTGAAGGCCTACCTAAAGATACAGAGGAAGTCTAAAGACCCAGAGGAAGTCTAATGCCGAAGAATTTGAATCACAGGAGGGAATGTTAAGATACAGAATACCTGGAGTCTGGAATTATGAAAAACTCATGAAATGCTCAACTCAGAGTTCCCCCTTATAAAGAACTGTTTTTCTCTATAAAATATAGTTTAAAAGTTTGTTCCAAATTCTTAGGTATTACACAATCCTGTTGTTGCAATGTACCGTCAAATGACGTGTTTACTAATTGACTGTACATTGCTCCTTTACTGGGAAAGAGCTATTATCACAAAAAGTCCATTTTGGATGACCCCCTCTTGTGTAATCATAAATTTGATATATTATGGCAAGTAAATTTACTCATAACCCAGAGGTCAGGATGACCATATGTAATGTTGAAGCAATAATAAATAAAGATGACTCGTGGTTTGGATGTGATCCACTCATATGTTACCATGATTTTAATTTCTTATATTAACTGTACTCACACTTATATGTTCATCACATTCCCATTGTATGTGATCCAGTGTACACTAAACTATTTCACAGTAAAACTGTACAAATGCATTTTGATTTGTGTGGATGTCTTTAATTACAAAGGTGATCTTGACAGTGGCGCTGTCAGCTCTTTGGACTTCAGTACTGGTGTCCACCAGTGGGTGTCTCCCGGCGGTCTGGAGCCGACATCATCTCCTGCAATCAGGCGTCACCTGAGACTGATTACAGGAGGTGTGTATATATACCTGGCTGATGCTCACACATTTGGTATTTTCCTTGAGCACTGAACTGTATTCCTGAATCCTGTACCTGTACCTGGAGACCTGTGTTCCTGAATCCTGTACCATAACCTTGTGTCCTGTGTTCCTGAACTCTGCATCCATACCTGGACCCCTGTCTTGCAGACTTATCCCTTCCTCCTGTTGTCCTCTTCCTGTCCCTTCCTGCTTCCTGTTCTATCTGATTGATCTCTCATGTATGACCCTGGCTTGATTACATTTATGATTATATCTTACTCCTGTATTCACGTTTGGTTTACAGAGTTATTATTATTTGTCACTGTGGTTGTTTGCTGGTTTGCTTTATTGTTTATGACTTATCCTTTTAATCAATCTTACTATTATTACTTTACATGCATTTTGGTCTTCCCTATTGCAGTCTACACATTTTTGGTCGCACCGGTTTATGACAATATGTTTGCTTTTATATTGTTCTCCATATTCCCTTGCCACAGGAAGAGGGCATCTTCAATATACCTGTACCTGGCTAGAACCCTGGACAGGCACACCAACAAGGCCTCCCCTTCAACCACTTCGCATTTCTATTTCCATAAATACAGATTTGCATATGCAGGGGCACATTTTGTGCTCATAAATGTACCTTGAGCTTGGCAATAATTACCTATGTTATACATAATTTTATTATTTATTATGTGCCTGATTCTTTAGTCTAATACTTAATACTTTTTCACCAAGTACCCAAAATGTGGGGAATGGAGAAATATAATGCTTCAGTCTCCAGTGTCCTTTATAGCATGCCACCAGGCACCATGACAGCATCCTATAGTGTCATAAGATATTCAGTATCCCTTACATATGAGGGTAACACCACTACAAATGGTTGAAAAGGCTTATTAATGCATTCACTGAGCTTTTCGGTGAAGGAACCCCTCCTTGAGATAAATATATATATTAATATACACATTTTTGGGTTTGGGTTTAATACCACTTTAAATAATTTGACCTATTTAGGATCATGATACCCACTTGCTTTATTGTGATGTCCTGATTCTGTCTGAATTCCTCCAGAAACATTGATTCCCCAAGTGTTAACTTGTTTCCATGAGTGTGTTGGAAATGTAATTTCTTTAAATTCCCTATTACAGCTCCAATAAAACTTTGTATACTTGCCACTGTTGACATGGAAGGGAAAGTCCTCGATTTGGTCCTCAAATTAATTTCCTCCAAGCTTTTAATAGACGTACACACTCTCCCTTACCAAACTAAGCACTATGTCTATTAGTTCATCCTTAATTGCCTCCACGTGCCTTTCCTCCCACAAGTGACCTAGATATCTTGGGGATCTATATTGGGGATTTATTTTCATGTCTCGTTATCTGGGACCAATCACCCATTAATTTGACTTCCCAAATGCTGTAGTTTCTGGAGTGCTCAGTTTTTAATAGCAATGGAAGCTATTGATCTGTCAAAGCAATTACATTTCATTAAGGGACACAAATTCAGTCCCTTCACCAAAATAGCCTCGACTATGGCCAAGAGCTCATAAGAAGAAAGACTGACAATTTGAATTTCTGTCTCTTCATTTTGTATCCCATAGTCTACTAACATATCATTTGGACATATGAAAGTGGCTCTAATGCGGCGTACATACAATCAGACTATCCGGCAGACTTAGTCCAGCAGACAAAGCGCCGGACTTTGCAGCGGAGGTCCGCCAGACTTTCCGAACGAGCGGACCTGCCCACACACGACCGAACTTTGCCAGCGGAGTAGGTCCAGTGGACAAACCGCCGGACTATAGCGGGAGTCTGCCGGACTTTTGAAATGAACGGATTTGCCCACACACGGAGAAAAGTCTGTTCATTATGAACGCGGCTCCAGGTAGCCGGGACTAGCGCAGGAGGTCAATGTCGCCGCCTCCTTCGGCGAGATTGACACGTCGCTGGCCTCATCACTGGACTAGCGCACATACGGCAGGATTGTCCGCCCGACTGCCGAGTCCAGCGGACAATTTTGAGTCAAAACTTCTTTCTAAGTCCGCCGAACTTTTGAGAAAAAAAAGTCAGCCGGAGCCCACACACCGGTGGATTGTCCATCGGATAGTCCGATCGTGTGTACGCGGCATTAGACAACACATTCATCCCAACATCAATTCTAATGATCACAAAGGGGAATATATCAAAAAGATATCCAATGTCCAGCACCAGCAAAATATATAAATGTATGGGGGGATTACTCTCCTAGGGATCATAGAGAGACCCCTCACAATTATATCAATGATAATACAGAAAATAATGTCTAAAACCTTAGACCAATTGTCTTAAGGAGATTTTTTTCTCAATGTATGTGTGTGGTCTGATGGTGTACAGCAGAGACTAATTTTCTTAGAGCTATATATGGGCAACTGATGTGTGATTGGGCCAATGGGAGATTAGTTCAATCAGCACTGGCATGTGTGCACATCCAACAGTCCAGAGCTCTTGTATTGGTAAACAACACAGAGCTTTGTACAAAGGGAACCATCTGTCTAACCTATACATACCCTATACATAAGCAGGATATATAGACAGCCACATAGAACCCCTAAAACATTAAATGAAACATGTGTTTCATGGCAGAAACATGTGTTTCTGCCACTACCCTCAGAACTTCACATGAAGGGATTGCCAAGGGCCACCCATGTCACTCCATGGACCTTGGAGAGCATCTAAGACACAAAAAAGACAGTCAAAGAAGATGGTCAAAGGCGTCAAAGAGTTGCCAAAGATATCAGCTGCCAAATTGTACATTTTAAACTTTTATTTTTATATATGTTGTTTCTATAAAGTTTTTAATGTATACTTTTCACTGACCTTGCCGTAGAATACTGCCACATAATAGAAGGTAAAATCTAGTAGTTATATTATTTAATTTACTATTCTAGGTCTGCTGAAGTCCATAAGTCAATGATTTTTCTAAGGTTTATTAATTCAGCTTGTACAGGGACTCTAAATTGAAGAAAGAGGTTGAGTCCCTTTTTAGCAGAATGTGTCCTTAAAGGAGACATTAATATATCATTGTTATATTAATATAGATTAATATTAATCATATTAGTATGAAATTGTTGTACAAACATGTTTACCTAAAATGTACCTTTTTATTCCAGTCTATTGCCAGCTGGTATTTTTATTTCTGTGGAAAAGTTTAACTGTATTATACTGGCAAATATGGGAGCATAGCTCTATTGGTACATAGGATCATTAACTGGTATTCTTTAGAATAGTTTTTGTACACAGAGGAAAATATGTGAAATGTTTTAAAAATGAACTTGCAAGAGGTAACAAAAAAGGAATTAAAATGCTGTCTAAAAAGCAATAGTGTTAAAGGTGCAAACAATTAGGCTAGAACATGTGAGAAAATGCATGTCAAGACTATTGACATTTAGTCTGACATTTTAGGTGTTATCTGAAGTTAAGAGCTTTCAGAGAACCGTGCCTTCTACAGTGGACAAAAATGAAAGCATACAACCTGAAATTAGATTAAAGTGTATGTCTGGGTAAAAAAAAAATGTGCAGTAAATATCTAATACAGTACATGTACATTTTCTTGTGCTTTATCTTGGTAAAAATGCTGCAACTACAGACAATTACCTATTGATACTTTAAGATTCAATGGGACTTCTAACTTTAAATTTTAAGCTAACAACTTAGTGCTTAGTGCCTTTGCTGCACTAAAATCCCAAGTATTCTTGTTAGTCCTCTCCAGTTGTCTAATACTAAATTACAAAACCCCTCTTGTTTTAATAAATGAGGAAAGTGGGAGGTGGTCTAAGAGAAGAACTAAGTAGAATTGTTAATACTTATGATTTCAGTGCACTGTGCTGTTAGTCAACGAAAGGAAGATAGAAGGCAGAATCAAGATGTATATTTGTGCAATTCTGCATTTTTAAAGGGGTAAAATGTGGAGAAATGCAAATGCATTGTGGAGATTTACCTTTTTTACCCAAATAATTACTTTAACCTACTACCATATTTACATATTTCCACATATGTACTGTACATTTAAAGTGACCCTACGCCCCGGCTATGCCCACTAAACTATTTACAAACAGCTAAATCATTTTAAAACAAGGCATGTTATCACTTCTGTAGCTATGGACATTGTGGATAACTGCATCTCCTAAATTTACGACAGAAACTCTGAAATCGTATTATTTCCATTATTTTCTATTGCACCAGAATCAGCCTAAAATGCCCTTTAGGGTGAATGCACAGCAGGGGTTACTAGGCTGTCAGAAACTGTAACTGGACATTGGAGTCTTTGTTTTGATCTTTGAGGATGGATTTTCTGAAAATAAATCCAATATAATATAATACTAATACAAGTAGATAGAGTGGTCAGTGATGGCTTGCTTTAAAGCTCTTTTTCTGATGGTTAAGAATATGTACGGTAAATGTTTTAATGTTTATAGTCTGGGCACAAGTGAGCGTGCAGGCACTATATGTGTGTCCTTCTTTGTGATGTGACTACCTTCATTAATTTGCCCCCCCCCCCCGCATGATTATAGCGTAGTATAGTACCAATACCTGTGCCTGCCTCTCTGCAGTTTATAATCATCTTGGTGAATAAGCACTTAATTTTAGTATACTGTAAAAAAAAAGTGTTAAAAATCTTACTAAGCCTAACACTATTATGTGATGCAGCTAATTTTAAAGCCTAAGTTCATCTTTTTGAAAAAAATGTGCAGGTAAAAAAAATGTGAACCAGAAATATGTTACAGCAAATACCAAAACATTAGTAGCGCTAATCAATCACACTATTTTTAAGATTGTAATAAAAAGTCCACTTTATAGATAAAATGTAAATTGTAAAACAAGGAAAGTTCATGTAGGGTTAACTCCAGTTGATCACCTTCACCATACTGTGTGTGCAACACTCCCCCAAGGTAATAAACTTACCAGATGGCACTAGGTCATACACTTGTGTTTACACAATCACTGTCAGCAAGCACTGCATCTCTCCATCTAAGTTGTTGCTTCACACCACTTCAAAGGGCTACCGATATTACACTGAACTCAGTCAGTTCAGTCATATTACCATATCAACATATCAACCGGTAGCTGTTGATATGTCAAAATGATATATTCAACATCCAACAGATCTTAAGCCTTGTACACATGGTCGGAGAATCCGTCAGAATGCGTCTTATCGGACCGTGTCGTCGGATAATCCAACTGTGTGTGGTATGCATCGGACTGATTCCGTCCGAATCTCCGTTGGACCCAATTTTCCAACATGTTGGAAATATTTTCCGACCAACTGGTTTGATCGGACATACTCCGATCATGTGTAGAGAATTTTGATCGGACCAAGTGCCACGCATGCTCAGATCAAATTCCTACATCAAAGCTATTGGCTACTAGCCTGAACGTAGTCCCATCGTAACGAAATTACGTCATCACGTTCTGAATGATCGGATTTTTTGACAACTTAGTCCGACTGTGTGTATGCAACAGTTTCGGACAAGATCCGACAGGCAAAATCCGACGGATTTGGTTGGCAGAATGTCCGACAGTGTGTACAGGGGCTAAGACAGTCCAGCCACACTCTAGCCAAAGATAACAACATAACATGGTAAGCCTGGTAAGTCACACCTCATTGCTTTTAAAAGAATAATTCAGTAACAAATGCGTGCAATACAGGGAAAATCTAATCTGAAGTGGCTTAATTTCTTGGCAACATTTTGTAATCGATGTGTGGATTTTCTTTGGTGGTATTACATTGGTGTTTGGAGAATATTTTTTTGTTTTTGCTGCCTGAATGACTATGTGTGTATCTTTTGTTTCTACCACATTTTTCTGTAGTCCTCATCTACTAAATTGGAAAGCAGTAATGTATTTTCTAACCTCTGCGCCTGTGATTTTCTGACCTCTATGTCTTCTAGAGATAAATTAAGATCAAATAGAGTCTTAGGAAGAACACTAGCTGTGCACCCCACCATACTACCTACTATATTATTGTTGCTCCATTCCATTTTTGAGGCATCTGGCAATGTCAGATAACATCCCCTGACTGTTGTTGCAATCAGTTGTGCAGTTGGCAGCTTCTCTCCCTATCCTCCATCTGTCAGACCTGTAGCACAAACTGAGGAGGTATTTCAGAGCCCTTACTTGAGCTTTGTGCTATAGAATTGACAGGCGGTGGGTGGGCTGGAGGAAGGGAAGGAGGGCAAGTCAACAGCTGCCAAGGAAGCCTGAAAAACAATATTTTGTAAGTTTTGCTATAATAAATATCCCATTTTTTTTTTAAAGCAAATTTTTTCCTCAGTTTAGGCCGATATGTTTTCTACTACAAATTTTTGGTAATAAAAATCGCAATAAGCATATATTGATTGGTTTGCACAAAAGTTATAGCATCAACAATAGAGCATAGATGTATGACATTTTTATTTTTATATTTTTTTTTTAACTAGTAATGGCGGCGATATGCAATTTTTATCAGGACTGCGATTATGGGGAACACATCGGGCACTTTTGACACATTTTTGGGACCATTGACAATTATACAGTGATCAGTGCTATAAAAATGCACCAATCTGAGCGTAGCAATGCGCCCTTCTCATCCAGCCCAGGACACCTGAAACCACTAGCTCCGCGGGGTACGATGACACCGTGCTCCATGGATGTCGCCCTGGACCCCTGAAACTCATCTGCTGCTTCTAAAGATGTGTCTGTTTTTAACCTCCTTTCAGTGAGTGCAATACTGCTAGAATAAATGTGTTACTAACATTGCTACACCCAGATTGGCGCTGCTTGTCTGTTTTCTTATGTTTATCCCAGAGTCTCTTCTGCTCTTCAGCGTGCTGCCTCTCCTGTGCAAGCTTCCTATCTCCTGTGGCTACCAGGTTTTATGGACTTTTTTGGACTAATTTCTTCCCCATATGATAATATTATTTATTTACTTTCACATCCTAATTGTTTTTAGAAAAAGTATCATTTTTCTTCACCCTCTCTTCATCTGGAACCTGGACATATAGTGTTCATTGCCCCCAGATTACACCATTATTGTCTCAGGTGTCATTGCTTTTGCCTGCTGGAACACCCTTGCAGGACAATTATTGTTTCTCTATATGTATGTGCTGGTGTTACATAAAGTATCAATTTTATTAATATATATGAAAAACCTGTAAAATCAAAAGTTTAATTGTATAAGTGTTTAGCATATTATTAATAAAGTGCATATTTTATTTAACAACTACAAGCTATGAGGTTAAGGATTGGGTTATTGTTTTTTTGGAATGCATTACCTATTGTACACTGTGTTGTCCTATTAAGAAGGGAAGATTATCTAAACTGAAAGACACCAGTGGTCTATTTGGCCTCTAATGCCTGTAGCCTATGCAAACAGAGTCCCTACAGTGCTCCTTCTGCAACCACTGCTAGCTAGTATTTGACAGCTCTGAACTTGGTAGTGTTCAGATCTGAGCACTTCCAAGTTATGACTAAACAGGAGGAGATTGGGAAACATACATAGGTGTGCGCACGTAGGGTGCCAGGTGTGCCAGGGCACACCCTAGTCAGATTTTACTGTAAAGATTCCCCCTACTTCCTGGCTGCACAGAAGGGGACTGGAGAATCCCTGTCCTCAGTCCCTTTCTCAGGGGTTCAAAAGTGAGACATCAGGGGTCTGTTTAAGTCCCTGCTATTTCACCAAAGTTCCCTAACAGGGGGCACCTAAAAAAAATAAAAGTAAAATTAAAAATAATAAAATACTTACACCAATCTCTGCCCTACTGACACTGTCATCTGTCCTACTGACACATTCACTGCTCTACTTACTGATATATATATATATATATATATATATACACACAAGCACGTGTGTTTGGGCTTGGGGGTGCACACGCTAATACAATAGGCTGCACACACCTCTGGAAATATATCTTCCTGCTTTCCATCCTGAAGTGTCCTGCAGCATTCCTAGGAGCACAGAAGATCAGGGTGAACTCTGGGGCAAGGAGTGAGGAGTCACTCTTCACACTGTGCACACTTCTTTTAGATTTAGCAAAGGCGTCTCAGTAAGTTTCTCTGATCCCTATTTGAGATTGGGCCTTCTGCGACCTACCAGGTAATCTGGTTCACATTCAGTTTCCCCACATCAAAGAAAAAAAGAAGGTTGTGGGTTGAAGTACATTTATTAAAACTGCCTAGAAATCAATCAACAAATACAGAAACAAATATTGTATATTTGCTAAATGAACATGAGCAATTCAATATTCTAGGCAGATATTGGGCTTATAATATATTGCATGATATACCAAGCTGGAAATGTTGAAACAGAGGTCACTATACTTAAATTATAACTTGGTGCGTTGTTCATATGTGAAACAGTTCATACATATACATAAATAACTGTTTCGATTTGCAGTCCTTTGAGATATAACTGTATTTCCAATACACAGCTGACTTCTTATTCACATTTAAGATTCAGGAATTTAACAGAATTTCCTCCATTTAAAATGGACAATAACATTGCGCAGCAGATTGCCGTCAGCTGTAAAATGAATTAAAATACAGTGCCAGTTTTGTAAATGTATAGAACATGCATCAATCTAAAGATCAGTTCTTGTTTAAAGTATGTTACTAGAACTTAAAAAAAACCTTTCTGAGCTGCCATGCTATGTAGGATATCCACTTAATCCAGTTAAAATGCCCATTTGTTATACCCGTGTTTTTAAATTACCAAAAGTTAAGGTCAGTCACGATTTTAGAAGTAATTGTAAAGTAAAAATAAAATGCCCAGGTGCACACAGTATTAGCCAGGACGTATTGTAAAGTTGTTGTCAGGAAAATTGACTAAGCTGTAATGAATGCTATGGTGAATTCTTTATTCTCAGGTCTGAGGCGATAGTGCATTTAGCACTGTGTGATGCACATAATTCCTCTAGTGTCACCATTTAGCTGGCTAAATTGAAAACTAGATCGCTTGGCACTATTAACAGTTGGATGCCCAGCCTTGTTGCCTGGATACAGCCCCTGTCCATTGTTTGGCCTCTATACAACCCATAAGCATAAACAGATTGGAGAGGGAAATAGGTATCTCTTCTTCCACTTCAGCATGACAAATAACAAATTCACCATATCATAGCTGTCAGCATAGAAAATGAAAATATCAATATCTTAGAAAGTATGCTTCCATCTGTTATGCTGTGTTTGCCAAATACTTTTTCCTAGTAAAATGATATGCTGCGTTAGCTGAAGTGGGTTTGTTTGGGCCGAGGTAAAATTTCTCTCTTTAAAAGCAGAAGTTTTTGTTTTGTCCTTTGGAAGTTTACCAATTCTGTGTGCACTAAGCAATATCAAAAAGTAAAAAAAAAAAAAAAGTACAGAATATATCTCAGTTGTCCTTAGCAAGCAATAACTAAAATGATGATTTCTTTCTCTAGGGTAAATCGAGCTGTGTTGAAATGTAGCCAGTGCTCATATCGACATCTGTAATTTGATCTGGAATTTTTTTTATCATGGGATAAATTGCTTGCCAAAGGAAGTTTTTGTGCTTGGTATACTAAAGAAGCTCAGATGTTACCAAGCAAAAAAGGTCTAAATAAATAAATATGGATAATTCTTAAGAGCAGTAATCCACAGTAGCCCAGAATTCACTCTGTTGAATTTAGATTAGTACAAAAAGTTTTGACTGGTTGATATGATTACTAAACTTAAAGAAAGGCTTCACCCAGTTTCCACTTTTCCACTTACCCCCCTTCTCTATCACTTGTGGTTAATTTATTTTTTGGGGAGGAACAGGCACCTGTCAAAATCACTTCTGCTCAGTTTGCCTGTCTAATGCCCCATACACACGGTCAGATGTTCCGTCAACAAAATCCGTCGTATTTTTTTTTCCGACGGATGTTGGCCAAAACTTGTCTTGCATACACACAGTCGTACAACGTTGTCGGAAAGTCTGATCGTTCAGAACGCGCTGACGTATAACACGTGCGATGGGACTATAAAGAGGCCAGTAGCCAATAGCTTTCGTCTCTTAGTCTATTCTGAGCAGTGCGTGGCACTTTGTCCGTCGGAATTGTCTACACACGAACGGAATTTAAACTATCGGATTTTGTTGTTGGAAATTTTTAGATCCTGCTCTCAAACTTTGTGCTTCAGAAAATCTGACGGAAAAAGTCGGATGGAGCCCACACACGATCGGATTTTCCAACAACATGAACCGAATCGCACATTTTCCGATGGAAAATCCGACCGTGTGTATGGGGCATTATAGGGACATGTGATAGGTCCAAATCTGGATATTTTAACCATTTCAACTTCAAAAGGTTTTTACCCCCTTCATGACCAGGCCATTTTTACTATTCGGCACTGCACTACTTTAACCACTTCAACCCCAGAATGATTTACCCTCTTCTTGACCAGGCCCTTTTTTCATCTCTTTAATTGCGCTGTCATGCGACATTGTACCCAAACGAAATTGGTGACCTTTTTTCCCACAAATAGAGCTTTCTTTTGGTTGTATTTGATCGCCTCTGCAGTTTTTTTTTTTTTGCACTATAAACAAAAAAAGAGTGTCAATTTTGAAAAAAAGCTAAATTTATACTTTTTGCTGTAATAAATGTAGCTGCCATAACCCTCAATGGGTCGGCCTTGACTTTTGGGCTTACCGGTTACCTCCGCTTGGCTTGTTTTTCCATGTCTAGGGGTTCCCAGGGTTAGTACCCAACAACTTTGGACGCTAACACCATAAAAGTCCTTTAGAAAGGTTTTTATTCGCAAGGGTAACATCCAACAAACACAGTCTCGTATGGGAACAGAGGGCAAGGGTGAAGAAACTCAGGCACTTTGAACTGCTAATCTTTAGAAAGTCTCTAATACAACCCAGAGAGTAGCCACTCGCAGCTGGGCACTTCAAAGCTGAACAAATCTCTAGCCAGAGATTATGGCAGTCAGCACTTTAATTCAGAACTTGCAAAGTCTATGACCTTGAATAAACTCGCAACCAAAAGTGAATAGGAACCTTTCCTCAGTACCTGGAACATTCTCTGTCTCCATGGCAGTACTAGAAAAACGTGGATTCGTTAGTGTCCTTAACAACCCAGCAACCAGGCACTTCTTGGGATGCCAGCTTGTTGCCCCTCCAAGTTGAGAGCACACCTGGATGCCTTGAATCCTCCTTCAGTTACTGCACCTCGGACCAGCCGGTTCTGAGACTCGGGAACAGATGGATCCTTACCCCATTCTCACCTAATGGGGTCGGTCAACCGAACCATGTTGCGGGGCGACACACGCTCCCATGACAGGGACCCCTCGCGGGGCTACCCCAGTCCAGACTCAGGAACGCGCAGCTCTGCCCTCACGAACGAACCCCGAACACGTGACTTCAACATCTTAAGTACCCTTCCCCAGACTCCTTAGTGGGCGCACCCACTGATTGGTTCCAGGGAACGCTGATACCTAAAGCGTCCAACCAGGCCTGGTTCTGGGCCTGTCATTTGCACCTAACTGTACACATGACCAGGCAGAACTCTAACACAGCCCAGCCAAACTGATGTCAAAGTTAAACCTACACAATCAGCCCTCAGAACCCCTTTACTGTTCTGAGGAAAAACAAAATTTGTACATAGCAGACACTTTGTCCAAAGTGTCGCCACTACATATATATATCCCCCAAAAATATATAAAAAACAAATTTTTTTCTCAGTTTAGGCCAATATGTATTCTTCTACATATTTTTGGTAAAAAAAGAAAATCGCAATAAACGTATATTGATTGGCTTGCTCAAAAAGTTATCACCTCTACAAAATAGGTGATATATTTATGGCATTTTTATTATTATTTTTTTATTAGTAATGGCGGTGATCTGCGATTTTTATCATGACTGCGACATTATGGCAGGCAGATTGGACACTTTTGACACCATTTTGGGACCATTGCCATTTATACAGCAATCAGTGCTATAATAAATGCACCGATTACTGTGTAAATGTCACTGGCAGGGAAGGAGTTAAACACTAGGGGCGATCAAGGGGTTAAGTGTGTTTCCTCAGCATGTTCAAACTGTAGAGGGGCGTGGGCTCACTAGAATATGACAGAGATCGCTGCTCCCGATCACTGGGAGCAGTAGATCTCTGTCGTGTTGCTAGACAGAACAGGGAAATGCCTTGTTTACATGCATCACAGGCATCTCCCCGTTCTGCCTTTACGTGCCATGATGGCGGGCCACCAGCAGTCATTGAGACCACGTGCGTGCACCCGCTAGCTGCCGATGACGGAATGGCGTACGGCTACTTAGTTTTGTGCACCTGTGCCACTTTGCTAACGTGTATCGGCGTCAGCTGGTTGGCAAATGGTTAACTGACAATTGTGGTCATGCAATGCTGTACCAAAACAAAACTGTATTTTTTTCACACAAATAGAGCTTTCTTTTCGGAGGGGTTTGATCAACTCTGAGGTTTTTTTCTGCTATGAAACATATCCTATTAATTTTGACCAAAATGTATTCTGCTGCATGTCTTTGGTAAAAAAATAAAATAAAAAATAAGTGTATATTGATTGGCTTGCATGAAAGTTATAATGTCTACAAACTATGGGATATACAGTATCTTACAAAAGTGAGTGCACCCCTCACATTTTTGTAAATATTTTATTATATCTTTTAATGTGACAACACTGAAGAAGTTACAATTTGCTACAATGTAAAGTAGTGAGTGTACAGCTTGGATAACAGTATAAATTTGCTGTCCCCTCAAAATAACTCAACACACAGTCATTAATGTCTAAACCACTGGCAACAAAAGTGAGTACACCACTAAATGAAAATGTCCAAATTGGGCCCAAAGTGTCAATATTTTATGTGGACACCCTTATTTCCCAGCATGCCTTAACCCTCTTGGGCATGGAGTTCACCAGAGCTTCATAAGTTGCCGTTGCAGTCCTCTTCCACTCCTCCATGACGACATCATGGAGATGGTGGATGTTAGAGACCTTGCGCCCTTCCACCTTCCATTTGAGGATGCCCCACAGATGCTCAATAGGGTTTAGGTCTGAAGACATGTTTGGCCAGTTCATCACCTTTACCCTCAACTTTTTAGCAAGGCAGTGGTTGTCTTGGAGGTGTGTTTGGAGTTGTTATCATGTTGGAATACTGTCCTGCGGCCCCGTCCCCAAAGGGAGGGGATCATGCTCTGCTTCAGTATGTCACAGTACATGTTTGTATTCATGGTTCCCTCAATGAATTGTAGCTCCCCAGTGTCGGCAGCATTCATGCAGCCCCAGACCATGACACTCCCACCACCATGCTTGACTGTAGGCAAGACAAACTTGTCTTTGTGCTCCTCACCTGGTTGCCGCCACACACACTTGACACCACCTGAACCAAATAAGTTTATCTTGGTCTCAGGACATGGTTCCAGTAATCCATGATCTTAGTCCGCTTGTCTTCAGCAAACTGGTTGTGGGCTTCCTTGTGCATCATCTTTAGAAGAGGCTTCCTTCCGGGACAACAGCCATGCAGACTTTGATGCAGTATGCAGAATATGGTCTGAGCACTGACAGACTGACCCCCCACCCTTTCCACCTCTGCGGCAATGCTGGCAGGACTCATGCTTCTATTTACCAAAGACAACCTCTGGATATGACGCTGAGCACGTGCACTCAACTTCTTTGGTCGACCATGGCGAGGCCTGTTCTGAATGGAACTGGTAAACCACTGTATGAGTTATTTTGAGGGGACATAAAATTTCCACTGTTATACAAGCTGTACACTCACTACTTTACGTTGTAGCAAAGTGTAATTTCTTCAGTTTTGTCACATAAAAAATTATAATAAAATATTTACATACGTGTGAGGGGGTGTACTCACTTTTGTGAGATTCTGTATACTGAAATGTTTGTTTATTTTTATTTATACGAGTAAGGGCAATGATCAGCAACTTATAACGGGACTGTGATAGTGCGGTGGTAAATCTGACACTAACTTATGCCAGGGGGAACTAACCAAGTGCCACTGACAGCACCAGTTCCATTATTAGTGATCAGTGCTAATAATATGCGCTGTCATGTACTAATGACACTGGGCAGGAAGGGGTTAACATCTAAGGCAATCAAGGGGTTAAATATGTGCCTAACAAGTGTTTATGTGTGTACTGTGTGCTGCTTTTACTGGGGATCTAGTTGTTTTTATTCCCTGCTTAGCAGGGAATGAAAAATCATCATGTTCCCCTGTCACTGAACACAGCTCTGTGTTTTTTACACTCACAGAGCTGTGCTCAGGGAAGATCAGAGCCAATAACCAGCTGCTGGCTGTCAATCATTGGCTGTGATCAGGTGATCGGCATGTGTTGTGATGAATTACAGCACAGTCGCGCTGGTGCACGTATGCCCCCTACCCAGAAAAGCAGGATCACATATACAGTATATACATGATTCTGCGCAGCCAACCCACACTGTAGCAGTACAGCTACAGTGCGTGGTCCGTAAGCGGTAATAATTACTGTATTTATTGGCGTATAACACACACCTTTTCACCCTGAAAATTGGGTGCAAATAGTGTGTGCGTGTTATATGCCGATACTGCAATTTGGGATGCCTAGGAGGGAATGGGGAGGGGGGGCGGGACAAGCTCTGTCAGATTACATACAGCGAGAATCTGTAATAGGAAGTCCCATCTCCTGGGCCAGCATTGGACCAGTGTTCAGTCTATCATAGAAGCCGGTCCAGGAGATGGGATTTTGTATTAAAGAGGCCGTCGAGAAAACAGGAGATTCTCGCTGTATGTAATCTCACGGCGCTCATCCCGCCCCCGCCCCTGTCCCCCCCAAGGCAGCAGTAATCTCAGGTGAGGCTGCAGATGGTCATTGATCAGGCTGCATTCATGGCAATGGTGAGGCTGCATATGGGCATTGATCAGGCTGCATTGATGGCAATGGGGAGGCTGAAGATGGACATTGATCAAGCTGCAATGATGGGCAATTGTGAGGCTGCAGATGGCATTAATCAGGCTGCAGATGGGCAATGGTGAGGCTGCAGATAGGCAATGGTGAGGCTGCATTGATGGGTACTGACCCTAAGCTCCTTATTTCAAATTTACGTTTTTTTTTCTGAAACTAACCTCCTAAAATGAAGGTGCGTGTTATATGCCTGTGCGTGTTATATGCCTATAAATACGGTAAGCCTAATGTTGGAAAATACAAAAAAGGAAATAATATAGCATAATTAAAACAAGGAGTGGTTTATATTAATGTTTGAGCCCCGTTACAGCTGTACCATCCCTGAAATTCTACTACAGGGAAAATATGTATATATAATGGTGTCAAAAATTATTAACAGCCAAAACCTAGAGTAAATCCAATATCCCATAATGCGTATTATATCTAAATTTAGGCTTGTTAAAGGCAAACAAGTCTTTTGGAGAAATGTTTATACCTCAAGTTATGCCTCTGGCTTAACACAAGCAGCTTTAAAAAGAAGAAATCCTTTCTTGGCCTTTGCACAGACTGTACTATTCAGAAACGTTGACAACAGAACCGATACAGCAGTTCATTCTTTTCTACTCAGTGGGAGCATTTCCTAAATCTCTTTGACATTTATCATTTTCTAAGCCCTGGTCAAAGTGCACAGGAAAAAAAGATCGAGGTACTATGCTTGAAGTCAGGAAAACATAGTCTTGTTCAGCAAAGGGTGAAAGACCTCTGAACCCAATTTTAAAGGTTTCAGCTACTACAACAGAAGGGAGGAAATTCCAAAGATTTATATTTTCAAGGAGTTAACATGAAGGTTTGGAAAAATAGAGAACAGATACTGGCCTGATACAATTTATACAATTGAAGACTATAGAAATCATAGAGCAATTCAGAAAAAGGGCTGATATTCTATATTATATGTCAAGGTTAATAACCAACATGGACTTATAGATATTAATTTGCACATATTAGACAGTCTTAAAGGAAAACTGTCAGGACAGAAATATGCCATTTGTTGACAAAAAGAATGGAATTGTAATTTGCTGGCAATTTCAATGGCATTTTTAACTTTGTAAATGTCACTTTTTATGTTGTATATCAAAGGTAGGTTTACAATAGGTTCACATTGTTGCACACATTTTCACAACAGTCAGGCACCCACAGCCAAAATGCTCTGCACTTCAGCAGACGCACAGGGTGCCATTCATTTTTAATAACCCCTCACACATCAGAAAACATGGCACATTTTTGGGTGCATGAAACTGCATGATACCAAAGCACCATGTGACCCAATAAATAAAAATAAAAAAAGGGTAAGGGACTTTTTTCCTGCGAAAAATGCAGGTACAGCAGCCCTTAAAAATGAATAGGTTGCTGTAACTGCCCAGACATGAACTGCACCACCCACAGAGGTTTGGACCTAGACTTAAGCCCAGTGCACACTCAAGCTTGTTACTTGAATGAATTTTTAATGTTGCCCTTAAGTGCTGCTCCCAGCCAAGAGGTATTAAGAAAATAAAAATTGCATAGGTATATGTTCTCCCTGAACTGTTCTGTGAACATGCCTTGAACGGAACCCAGACACTTTGGGCAGACACACAGGGTGCCATTAATTTTCAATTACCCTTCACACATCAGAAAATATGGCACATTTTTGGGTGCATGAAACTGCATGATACCAAAGCACCATGTGACCCAATAAATAACAATAAAAAAAGGGTAAGGGTCCTTTCACACGGGGCGGATCAGTTCTGATCCGCCCCGTGGATGTCCGTTTGCTCAGCGGGGATCACTCCGCCGATCCCCGCTGAGCAGGGAGATGACAGCTCCGTCTCTGCACACTGCGCAGGGACGGACCTGTCACAGCGCCACTCTCCCCTATGGGAGATCGGATGACGACGGACCGCAGTGCCCGTCGTCATCCGATCCGATCCGCAGACGGATGGAAAAATAGCTTTTTCCTCCGTTACACTTTTTCGGATCGGAGCGGGTCGGATGTCAGCGGACATGTCACCGCTGACATCCGACGCTCCATAGACCTCTATGGAGCACCCGTTCAGGTCCGCCTAAAAAACTGACAGGCGGGCCTGAACGGGACGTCGGTGTGAAAGAGGCCTAAGGGACTTTTTTCCTGTGAAAAATGCAGGTACAGCAGCCCTTGAAAATGAATAGGTTGCTGTAACTGCCCAGACATGAACTGCACCACCCACAGAGGTTTGGACCTAGACTTAAGCCTAGTACACACTCAAGCATGTTACTTGAATTAATTTTTTATGTTGACCTTAAGTGCCCGTTCACACAGGGGCGACGCGACTTGCAGCGCGACTCACAGACGCGACCTGCACAGGACTTCAGCGGCGACTTGCAAAATGACTTCTGTATAGAAGTCAATGCAAGTCGCCTGAAGTCGCCCCGAAAATACTACAGGAACCTTTTTCTAAGTCGGAGCGACTTGAGTCGCTCCTATTAGAACGGTTCCATAGTACAGAACGGAGCGCGACTTGTCAGGCGGCTAAGTCGCCTGACAAGTCGCGGTAGTGTTAACGGGCACTAAGTGCTGCTCCCAGCCAAGGGGTATTAAGAAAAAAAAATTGCATAGGTATATGTTCTCCCTGAACTGTCCTGTGAACAAACATACCTTGAACGGAACCCAGACACGTTGGGGTTGATTTACTAAAACTAGAGAGTGCACTCTCCATAAAAACCCAGCGACATCCATTTTTTTTTTCGTCAAAGCTTAACCACTTCAGCCCGGACCAATTTTCAGCCTAAGGACCAGAGGTCTTTTTACAATTTCGCACTGCACTGCTTTAACTGGTAATTGCGCGGTCATGCAATGTTGTACCCAAATGAAATTTGCGTCCTTTTCTTCCCACAAATAGAGCTTTCTTTTGATGGTATTTGATTTCCTCTGCAATTTTTATTTTTTGCGATATAAATGGAAAAAGACCGAAAATTTTGAGAAAAAAAGATATTTTCTACTTTTTGTTATAAGAAAAATCGAATAAACTCAATTTTAGTCATACATTTAGGGCAAAATGTATTCAGCCACATGTCTTTAGTAAAAAAAAAAAATGTCAATAAGCGTATATTTATTGGTTTGCGCAAAAGTTATAGCGTCTACAAACTAGAGTACATTTTCTGGAATTTACACAGCTTTTAATTTACGACTGCCTATCTCATTTCTTGAGGTGCTAAAATGGCAGGGCAGTACAAACCCCCCCCCCCCAAATGACCCCATTTTGGAAAGTAGACACCCCAAGGAAATTGCTGAGGGGCATGTTGAGCCCATTGAATATTTTTTTTTTGTCCCAAGCAATTGAATAATGTTTGTCACTAAATGATATATTGCTCACACGTGCCATAGTTATATGTGGAATTGCACCCCAAAATATATTCTGCTGCTTCTCCTGAGTACGGGGATACCACATATGTGGGACTTTTTGGGAGTCTAGCCGCGTACGGTACCCCGAAAACCAATCACTGCCTTCAGGATTTCTAAGGGTGCAAATTTTTGATTTCACTCCTCACTACCTATCACAGTTTCGAAGGCCATAAAATGCCAAAATAGCACAAAACCCCCCCAAATGACCCCATTTTGGAAAGTAGACACCCCAAGCTATTTACTGAGAGGCATGTTGAGTCCATGAAATATTTTATATTTTGCCACAAGTTGCAGGAATATTAAAAAAAATTTTTTTTTTGCACAAAGTTGTCACTAAATGATATATTGCTCACACATGCTATGGGCATAAGTCAAATTACACCCCAAAATAAATTCTGCTGCTTCTCCCGAGTATGGGGATACCACTTGTGGGGGACTTTTTGGGAACCTAGCCACGTACGGGACCCCGAAAACCAAGCACTGCCTTCCGGATTTAAATATAAAACGCTACCCAAAAAAACTATTAGCGATCGCAGGGATCAGGCCTGACTCTGCGAACGCTGCAGTTATGTGTTTAGTGTTTTGTAAGTGACAGTGATCAATCGATACTGCACTTGGGTGGGCTGGGCGGAGGGGCACAATGCAAGTGCTAGCAGGTATCTGGGCTGATCCTGCTAACAATGCATTTTTTTGTAACCCTAAACTGCTGGGGACGCTAGTATAGATCTGATCTGATCAGATATTGATCTGTTCAGATTCTATACCACTACGGGAGGTTTATGCTTTGCGCGTGGGTGTTAGCGGTACTGGCACTAACCTAGCGCTGCCTGGGGCGACGCAGACCCTGACCCTAAAACCTAATTGATATCACCCGCCGGGTGATCAGGGGGTTAAACCTTTATTGGGTAATAAATGGTGGGTGCCCTGATGCTATAAAAAGCAAACTAACCAGAGTCACCCGTAACACTTATACACTGGTGAAAGAGTTAACTAGGGGCAATCAGGGGGTTAAAACCATTATTGGGTAGTATATGGGGGTACCTAGCGCTATAAAAACCTGGCGGTGAACCTAAAAAAATAACTAGCTACCTAGCGACACTAGTGACACTAATGCAGCGATCAGAAAAATGATCGCTTAGTGACACTGGCAAAAGGGGGTGAAAGGGTTAACTCTAGGGGCAATCAGGGGGTTAAACCTTTATTGGGGGGTGGTAGGGGGCTACCCTGGACCTAACACTAACTGCCCTGACAGTTTTTACTGTTACAACTGACACTGAATGCAGTGATCAGTAAATAAATGATCACTGCAATCAGTGACACTGTGACTGGGGGGGAGGGGGGCGGGGGCGATCGGGGGGGTGATCGGGGGGGTTGTGTACCTATGTGTGCCTATGTGTTAGTGTAGTGTTGGTGCACACTTACTTTCACTTCTCCTCGTACTCCGGTCAATAAGACCGCCCCGAGGAGAATGACATCACTTCCTCCCTGCCTGTGTTTACTATACACAGAGGAAGGAAGCTTCTCATTCACCAGGAGCGATCGAGAGGGGATGGCCAGAAACCAACGGCCATCCCCTCATCTTGGATCGCTCCTGCAGCGAAACGGACCGCCGCATCCAGCGGGAGGGGGTCCGATCGGACCCCCCACCCGCTGGAAGGCAAGCACGTACATGTACGTGCTTGTGCCTGTACATGCCATTGTGATGACGTACAATGGCATGCGGCGGTCCTTAAGTGGTTAATTGAACAAGCTGAAGTTAGAAGCACAGCTGCAATAGATTTTGAACTCCCCAGCTTTAGTAAATCAACCCCATTCGCCCATCCACTACGGGAAAGCACTAAAGCAGAAAATATATCATTTGTGTTTTTGTGTTTTTTTTTTCTTAATTCATTGTTTAAAATGTGTATGTGTATGTGTATGTGTCAGGGTGTCCTGGAACTCTTAAGAAGAGTCTCTTGACCCTTTAGCTCAATTACCATTCAGCAATTTCTTTCTTTGAAGGCACTTGATTGGTGGGTTGTGTAGTCAAATGCATGTGATGTTTACAAAGCACTTCCTCCATTAGTTTTTTTTATATAGGGCAAAAAAATATTATTTACTTCAACATGTTTATGTAACATAACTACTAACAACATTAATGAAGAAATACATTAAAGTGTCTGTAACCCTAAAAAAAAAAGAAAAAAAAAAGGATCCTGTTCCTTTAACCACTTGCTTATTGGGCACTTAAACCCCCCTCCTGCCCAGACCAATTTTAAGCTTTCAGCGCTGTCAACTTTGAATGACAATTGCACGGTCATACAACACTGCACTCAAATATTTTTTTTTCACACAAATAGAGCTTTCTTTTGGTGGTATTTAATCACCATTTGGGTTTTATTTTTTGCTAAACAAACAAAAAAAGACATAAATAAAAATAAAATAAAAAAAGTTTAATAGTTTATTATAATATTTTGCAAACGGGTATTTTTTCTCCTTCATTAATATTTGCTGATGAGGCTGCACTAATGGGCACTGATGGGCACAGATAAGGTGACACTGATAGGCACAACTAAGACGACACTGATAGGCACAGATAAGATGATACTGATGGGCACTGATAAGACGGCACTGATGGGCCCTGATGGGTGGCACTGATGGTCCCTGATGGGTGGCACTGATGGGTGACACTGATGGTTGGCACTGATGAGCGGCACTTATGGGTGGCATTGATGGGTGGCACTGACTAATGGTGCTGATGGGCACTGATGGGCAATGATAGGTGGCACTGATGGGCACTGGTAGGCGGCACTGATGGGCACTGGTAGGTGGCATTGATAGGCACTGGTAATGGTGTACTGATTAATTTATAGGCGGCACTGTGGGCACTGATAGGTGGCACTGTGAGATGGCACTGAGGGCACTGATAAGTGGTACTGTGAGATGACACTGTGGGCACTGATGGGTGGTACTGTGGGCACTAACAGGTGGTGCTGGTGGGCACTGGTAGGTGGCGCAGGTGGGCACTGGTAGGTACCTTCATGATCGGAACCTATGTCCCTCTCGCAGCTGCCAGTGATCAACTTTTTTTCCCCCTCCTCACACTATCATCAACGTGAGGGGAAAAAATAACCGATTGCCGGCTTTGTTTACATCGCATGTTCAGCTGTCATTGGCTGACAGCTGATCACGTGGTAAGGGGTTTGGATAGACTCGCTAATCACAGAGCACGCTGAGCCTGCCTTGCAGGGGGCACGCAGGCCATTCAAGCACAGGAGGACATTCAGGGATGCTCTCTCGGGAAATGAAGTCCGCGCTGTAGCCATCTTTTGGCTATAGTGGTTAAATCATGTTATACAGCAGAGTGCTTATGCTGTGTAATTTGACCCCGTGTATCACTTGAAATACCTGGCTGATCCTGCCAGGTTCTGCCCTCCCCCTCTAAACTGACCACAGCTCACCATGGCTGCTGAGCCCTGACACTGTGGTCAGTTCACATGCCTACAATGACATTCCTACAATCCCCCTGCTATATTATATAATGTTCCCAGTTTATGTATTTATTTTTTTAAATGCCCCTGTGTAACTCATTTCATAGCGTCGCTCATCACTTGTAGGAGACCACCCGCTGGTCTCCTCCTCCTGGCTGACATCAGCGGGGGATTCTTAGCCCCTCCTGCTGTAGCTGTCAGATCAGGAGAGGGAGCAGCGGGCGTAGCTATAAAACGAGGTACACAGTGGCCTTTTAAAAAAAAAAACACATACACTGGGGACATTATTTAATATAGCAGAGGGGGTTGTAGGAATGCCATTGAGTGGCTTAACAACCACTTTAAGTTCATACATGTTTCAAGATATGAAAAGGTAAAACAGAAAAACAGATTTTCAAACAAGCACACAGTTGACTTCATGTTCAGTGACCCTACTGACCATAATTTTGATCCCATCTTACTAAAATGGGTGCCAACACAGGAAAAGGCTTCACAGCAAAGTTACATAATACCTTTATTGCTTATGTGTAAATTCTGTACTGATATGGATGCATTTTCTGTACATGCGCAGTTATGAAAGTTATGAATAGTACTTTCAAATAAAGTACTTTTGTAACTTTTTCATTTAGGCTTACTGGTTTCTTAACTTTCTTCACTGTCATTTTGTAAAAAGGGGCTAGAGCCTGTATGATATGCCATCATATTTTATGAGTGTCTAAACCACTGTTACTAATAACCACACTTAAAGAGGAAGTAAACCCTGATGAGTTTACTTCCTCTTTCATTCCCTGCAAAGGCAAAGCATAATGGACTACTATGCATCGCATAGTTGTCCATTATGTGTCACTTACCTGACACAGGAGTCAGCGAAGTCACTGCTGTCCCCTGTAGTCCGGCGCATCCATCTTCTCGGTGGGGTCTCGCAGCTCCGCTGCTGTCATTTGGGGAAGCCGTCACTCCCGCGCATGCGCACGGGAGCCGACACGCGCGGCATCTCCGTCGTTGACGGTGCCGCGCTCAGTGCGCCTGCGCCCCGCTGTCTACGGCGCATGCGCCGTAGACCGTGGTGCCTGTCTTCGGGCAAATATCTCCTAAACCGTATAGGTTTAGGAGATATTTCTTGGACCTACAGGTAAGCCTTAATCTAGGCTTACCTGTAGGTCAAAGTGTGTTGTAAGGGTTTACAACCACTTTAAGCCTCGTGCATACAATTGGATTTTCCGCAGACAAAACGTTAGACTTTTGTCTGAAGGGCATTGGCCAAGAACTTGTCTTGTATACAAATGGCAAGGAATTGTCAGCCAACAAACACGAACGTAGTGACGTATTAGACATACTATGAGACTACAAAGAGGAAGTTCAACTGTTATGCCCCACACTTTGGGCTCCTTCTGCTAATTTTGTGTTATGCCGCGTACAGATGATCGGCCTATCTGGTGGACTTGGTACGGCAGACCAGAGTCCGCTGGACAATTCGCCCTTGTGTGGGCTCCGGCAGACTTTTTCTTCCCAAAAGTCCGGCGGTCTTAGAAAGAAGTCTTTACTCAAAATTGTCTGCCAGACTCGGTAGTCCTGTCTGTGTGCTAGTCCACCGGACTTTTCAAATGAACAGACTTGCCCACACACGGAGTAAAGTCCGTCCATTTTGAACCTGACTCCAGGTAGACGGGACTAGAGAAAGAAGTCAATGTTGCCGCCTCCATCGGCGAGATTGACACCTTGCTAGCCCCATTGCTTGGTGTGGATTTAAAGGGGAACCCCTACACCAAAAAAATGGCATGGGGGTCCCCCCAAAGTTCATACCAGCCCCTTATCCGAGCACGCAGCCCAGCCAGTCATGAAAGGGGGTGGGGATGAGCGATCGCCCACCCCTTCTGAGCCGTACCAGGCCGTGTGCCCTCAACATGGGGGGTGCTTTGGGGAAGGGGGTGCTGTGTCCCCCCCCACACCAAAGCACCTTGTCCCCATGTTGATGAGGACAATGGCCTCTTCCCAACAACCCTGGCCGTTGGTTGTCGGGATCTGCGGGCGGGGGGCTTATCAGAATCCGGGAGCCCCCTTTAATAAGGGGGCCCCCAGATCCTGGCCCCCCACCCTATAGGAATGAGTATGGGGTAAATGGTGTTAATAAAATGGTGTTAATAAAAAAAACACAGGCTTTTAAAGTAGTTTATTAGACAGCTCCGGGGGTCTTCTTCCCACTTCAGAGGTCTTCTCGCCAGGCTCCTCTGCTATCTTCTGCTCTTTTAGTGCTCTTTTACTAGAGGAGGAGCCCAGCTTTCTCCTTCATCACCGCCGTCCGGGGGTCTTCTTCAGACCTCGGGGGTCTTGTCCCGCTCTTCGTTTCTTCTGCCGGGCCTCCGCTATCTTCTTCCAGCTCTTTTATTAGCGTTGGCCTGATTTTCTCATTCGCCGCTGCCTTCTTCTTCCTTGCAATGTTGACATAACGCTCTCTCCAGCCACAATGTCAGGGACGCGTTGCGCGGCGACTTATATAGGCATAAGGGTCGGGGTCATCGAGTGATGTCACACGGTGACCCCACCCATTATGATGTTACAGACCCGGGGGATGCTGGGACTGTGACATCATAAGGGTCGGGGTCACCGTGTGACATGCCCAGTGACCCCCGCCCCTTATGCCTATATAATTTGCCGCACAACGCGTCCCTGGCATTGTGGCCGGAGAGAGCGTCGTCTCAACATTGGAAGGAAGAAGAAGAGAAGAAGAAGAAGGCGCTGGAGGTGACAACAGTGACAGCGACGAACAAGAAGACCGGGCCAACGCTAGTAAAAGAGCTAGAAGAAGATAGGGGAGGCCCGGCAGAAGAACCGAAGAGCGGGACAAGACCCCCGAAGTTGAAAGAAGACCCCCGAAGTTGGAAGAAGACCCTCGGACGGCGGCTACAACGAAGAAGAAAGCCGGACTCCTCCGCTAGCAAAAGAGCGGCAAAAGAGCAGAAGATAGCGGAGGAGCCCGGCGAGAAGACCCCCGGAGTCGGAAGAAGACCCCCGGAGCTGTCTAATAAACTACTTTAAAAACCTGTGTTTTTTTAACTCACATAGGGTGGGGGGCCAGAATCTGAGGGCCCCCTTATTAAAAGAGGCTCCCAGATTCCGATAAGCCCCCGCCCGTAGACCCGACAACCAATGGCCAGGGTTGTCGGGAAGAGGTCCTTGTCCTCATCAACATGGGGACAAGGTGCTTTGGGGTGGGTGGGCAGGGCGCCCCCTTCCCCAAAGCACCCACCCCCATGTTGAGGGCACGCAGCTGGTACGGCTCAGGAGGGGGGGGCGCTTGCTCATTCCCACCCCCTTTCCTGACCGGCCGGGCTGCGTGCCTGGATAAGGGTCTGGTATGGACCTTGGGGGGACCCCCACGCCGTTTTTTCAGTGTAGTGGTTCCCCTTTAAATGAATACCAGTCGACGGGGCTAGCAAGGTGTCAATACCACCGATGGAGGTGGTGACATTGACTTCCTTTGCTAGTCCCGTCTACCTGGAGTCACGTTCAAAATGAACGGACTTTACTCCGTGTGTGGGCAAGTCCATTCATTTTAAAAGTCCGGCAGACCTCCTCCAAAAGTCCGACAGATTGTCCGCAGGACCTAGTCTGCCGGAAAAGTCCAGTCGTGGGTGGGCAAGTCCGCTCATTCGCAAAGTCCGGCAGACCTCCGCTGAAAAGATCGGCGGATTGTCCGCCGGATAGTCTGATCGTGTGTACGCGGCATTAGTAGAAGTTTGGTGAGTGTTGATTCGCACTTTTCATTTTGCGCTTTTCAGTTTGCTCTTTTCAGTTTGCTCTTTTCAGTTTGCGCTTTTCAGTTTGTTTCTGAATGGCTGTTCGTCAACCAGCCTTGTTGCAGAATCGGAGGAGATAACATGTTATTATTGGCCTTGGAGTTATTGCCTTGACCCAAGTCCAGTCCAGGAGCAGGAGGAGGAGGATTTCTTGGGCTAAAAATTGATTGCTTTATTAATTGTGACCAATTATGTCATATGCCTTTGCTGCGGGAGCTCCAGGAGAATAATCCAGATGTTTTTCGGAATTATCTCCGGATGACGGATCCCTGCTTTCACCAACTCTTGGCATTGTTGACCCCCTATAATAAGAAGTAGGACACATACATGAGGCGTTTTGGTTAAGTTCTATTGGCAGATAGCATGTCCAATTTTATTTGTTTTCTTTTTGTTAATGCACAATAAAAATTGTGTAGAATAATACTTGGCTGTGTGTTTTACTTCAAATAACAGCTTGGGAGTAGGCAGTTACATTTTAAAAAATACACTGTAAAATTAACAAGGGACACCAACATAGTTGTATCTTTGATCTTAAAAACTATGGGATAATGGTGTTGTGGTAACTTACCCAAAATAAAAGAAAAACAAACATAATAATATTATTCTTAATATCACTAGAAAAAAAAAAGCCTTTGAAAATACGTTTGGCAGAACTCCATCAATATCACCAGCAAAGCAGCTACATTATATCACATTAACCTTCTTAGCTATATTCCCAGGTGTGGCTCGGGGTGGATTTTCAATACCAAAAGCGGTAACCCCGAGCCACACTTGGGATTGCATTGCAGGATCCAGCTACAGTAGCATACCTTGTCAATAGGATCCTGTGATGTCTCCCTGCTGTGTGTGCGAGCTGTCCTCCACTCGATTCGCCACATTGCTGAGCTCTTGCGAGCGGTGCGATGCACGAGGACAGAGAATGGCGCCAAATTCAAAAAGTGAAACACAGACTATACATACAGTACACTGTAATCTTACAGATTACATTACTGTATCAAATAATTTCACATCCCTTTTGTCCCTAGTGGTTTTATCAGTGCCCTGCATGCAGTTTTATATTATAAATACTATTCTTTCTGCCTGGAAACTGGAGATTGTCCATAGCAACCAAAACTGTCCCTATACATCAAAAGAGGTTTTAGACCAGCTAGAAAACAGTGATAATAAATTAGAATCACTTGCAGAATTGATTCATGGGGAAATCCGTCATCAAACACTGAAGGTAATGACAGGGACAATTCTGAAACTGAGCAAATTTCTGTGTTTTTGATTTGATAATATTATTGAATAATTTTTATTATTATTATATTATTATTTGTTATAATTATTTATAGTTATTTATTATGTTATAATTTATGATTTTGTGTTTCAAACTTTATCATACCCGGGATGTCTACTAGACTCTTCTTGGACAGATTTAAGTGTGTTATTCCTAAGAATTACAGGCCTGCAATATAAAACACCAAATTTCCATGCAAAACATTGTACCGCTTTGAGCAACAAAAATCTGAAATAATCATATCGCCAGGGAGGTTAAAGAAGAAGAGAATGTGCGCTGCATTTTTAGATTTCATAATTTGCCGCATCATGAATGTTAATTCTCCATTACAAACGCTAGTTTACAAGACCGACACTTACAGCTCATCCTTGCTTCCGAGCATGCGTGTTTGTACATTGGACTTTTGTCCGACGGACTTGTGTACACACGTTCGGAAAATCCAACAACAGACATTTGTCCGGGGAAAATTTATAAACCTGCCATCCAACATTTGTCCACGGAAAGTTGGACAACAATTGTCTGTTATCACAATTGTCTGTTATGGTTCTCCATAACCACTTTTAAGTATTTTATTGGGTTCTTATTTGGGCAATATATGTTTGCCAGAGTGTAGTCCATCTCATTTAGTCTCCCCCTCAGGAACAGATAACACCCTTCGGGGTCCACCAACCTCTCCTCCGGTAAACCTTACCCCTCTGGCAAAACCAATGGCCACTCTCTTAGCCCCTTTTGTTGTAGAGTCTCCGTAAAACCATTTTGGAAAATCCTTTGAGCTTAATTTTATAGTTGTTTCATGGGAGATATGAGTCTTCTGCAGGAAGACTACCTCTCCGGACACTTGGTTAATTTCTCTTAATATGTTATTTCTTTTTGAATATATATTTAACCCATGCACGTTGTACATCAGAAAGTTCACTGCTGTCATCTTTGCTCGCTGAGCTCCCTTCTCCTGTCTTCTTTGATCTTCCTAACTCCTGGTTCAGGATAGTTAAATCTGCTTGCCGGGGATTTCTATTTTAGTGGTGGTTCAGCGAGCAAAGAGGAATCTGCAGCTCCATGGCATTCCTTTATTTGGTTCTGAGAGGTTCTTCTTCTCTCCCACCTTCTTTTGGGGAATTTTGGTCCTCCCTTGACCAGTGATCCAAGGCATTTCACTCCCTCCGGCCTTGTGATTCTCTCCCCTTGAGGTTGAGCTCTGAATTAGTACTCAGGTCTGAGCGGCTACCCCCTGTGCTTGGAGGTGCCCCAAGCCCAACCAACTCCCCAAGTCCCGCTTTTCCTCCCACCTCCCTCTCCCCCATCCCACCCCCCCTCCATCAAATGTTCTTATTTTCATTCTAAGTTTTCTTCTTTGTTGAGACTTTCTTCTTCTTTGTTAGGGCCAGGTATCATTGTTGCTGTATCTCACTGTTTATTATTTTCTCATGTTTTTCCCACCAACTGGGGGTCTCTATAGTTGGCATATCCAGTCTGTTACAAGATTTCTCAGTTTCTTCTGGAAAACTTAAAGTTGCTGAGTGGCCTTCCTTACGCCCTATTAAACAGGCCAGGAAGTCCCATGAATACTGGATCCCGTGGTTCATTATTTGTTCTAGTAAGGGTTTTAAAACTCTTTTATTTACTAAGGTTTCTGATGCCAGATCTGGAAATATCTGTAATGCTGTTTCTTCATGTTTTGCGAGGTGTTCTTTATCTTTGTAATTATGGAATCTCGCAATCACATCTATTGGGATTTCTCCTGCCATATCCACCGGTTTTCTTACTCTGTGTACTCTTTTGAATATCATTTTTTCTGTCGTTGACCTTCCCAACAATGGGCCAAATACTTTATCCATTTTATCTTGTAAGACTTCTCCCTGCGTTTCAGGTAGCCCCCACCCCCCCCCGTATTCTTAAGTTTATCTTTCTTTTGTGATTTTCCTAATCTTCTATTTTGTACCTCATATGCCTCTGCTCTTGCTGCAACTCCTCCATTTGTTCCTTAAGTTATTTTATTTCTTCCGCTTGTACATCCAATTTTTCCTCTGTTTCTTCCACTCTTTTTAGGATCTGATTCAGGTCTCCATGTAAGGTTGCCATTTACCCTTTTAGGAATAGTTCCAGCCTGGACAACATCTCTGCCATTTCATCCTTCGTTGGAAGTTTGCTTTTTGTTCTTAATTCTGCATCGTTCTCTTGCTCTTTATTTATGGTCATTGAGCTGTTTGCTCCCACAGATAGTTTGCCCTGCCCAATTCTAGAAGCCCCCTCATAGTGATGTTTTATGCTTGTGGTATTTTAAGTATTTGAGGTCTTCTGTGAATATCTTGCCTCCCTAACCCCTTTCGCCTCTCTCAGAGTCTCTCCTTCAGGTCAGTCTCTCTCACAGTCTGTTTCCTGCTTGTATCCGGGCCTATCCTTAAATGTATATTTTGGTTATATTTTGGTTCCGGCTAAGGCACTCCTTCCAGTCAACCTCTCTCTCAATTTCTAGGTGTTACTCAGGTATGTCTTTAAAGGTATGTCTTTAGAGATGTTTTTACAGTTCAAACAAAAGTAGTTTAAATGCCTGAGTCCCAAACTTACGGCAGGATCTTACCATCCAACCAATCCTGAAGCCCCCATCTCTTATACAAGAGGTAAAAATAAAGGGGTATATAGAGGCATATTCAGACAGGTCCCAGCAGTCTGTATATCTGTCTTTTTATATAGGAACTACAAGTCCCAGCAGTCTGTGTATCTGTATTTTTATATAGGAACTACAAGCCCCAGCATTCTGTGTATCTGTCTTTTTATGCAGGTACTACAAGTCCCAGCATTTTGTGTATCTGTCTTTGTATACTGGAATTATAAGTCCCAGCAGTCTGTGTATCTGTCTTTTTATACGAGTACTACAAGTCCCAGCATTCTGTATTTGTCTTTTTATACCGAAACTGCAAGACCCAGAATTCTAATGTATCTGTCTTGTATACATAACAAGTCCCGTCTTTAAATGTATCACCTTGTATACACAGAACCACAAGTCAGCTGGCAGTCCCAGCATTTTTTTGCATACCTAGGAATACAGAGGATATGTGGAGGGGGGAGGGGTCTGGGGTCTGGTGTTGTCTGAGGTATATGGGGGTCTGGTATTATTTAGGAGTACGGGGGGGGGGGGAGTCTGGTCTGGTGTTGTCTGGGGTATATAGGGGGCTGTTATTATTTAGGAGTATGGGGGGTCTGGTCTTAACTTGGAGTTTAGAACTATGGGGAGGGGGGTGTCTGTCGTTATCTAGGAGTATAAGGGGTCTGGTATTATTTAGGAGTATGGGGGGTGGGGGTCTGGTGTTGTCTAGGTGTATAGGGTGGGTCTGGTGTTATCTAAAAGTATGGGGGGGGGTCTGGTGTTATCTAGGAGTATAGGGTGGGTCTGGTGTTATCTAGGAGTATGGGGGGTGTTATCTAGGAGTATAGAGTGGGTCGGGTGTTATATGGGGTATAGGGGGTCTGGTATTATTTAGAAGTGGGGGGGGGGAGATCTGGTGTTATCTTGGAGTTTAGTATGGGGGGGTGTCTGGTGTTATCTAGGAGTATAGGGGGTGGTCTGGTGTTGTCTAGGAGCATAGGGTGGGTTTGGTGTTATCTAGGAGTATAGGGGCTTGGGGGTCTGGTGTTATCTAGGAGTGGGGGTCTAGAGTTATCTAGGTGTAAAGGGGGGGGGGGGTCTGGTGTTATCTAGGAGTATAGGGGGAGGTGTCTGGTGTTATCTAGGAGTATAGGGGGATATGGTGTTATCTAGGAGTATAGGGGGGGGGGTCTGGTGTTATCTAGGAGAATGGGGTGGTCTGGTGTTATCTAGGAGTATAGGGGGCCTGGTGGTATCTAGGAGTAAGGGGGGGGGGTCTGGTGTTATCTAGGAGTATGGAGGGGTCTAGTGTTATCCAGGAGTATAGGGGGTCTGGTGTTATCTAGGAGTATAGGGAGATCTAGTGTTATCTAGGAGTATGGGGGGTGGTCTGGTGTTATCTAAGAGTATAGGGGGTCTGGTTTTATCTAGGAGTATGGGGGGGGGGTCTGGTGTTATCTGGGAGTATAGGGCCGGGGTCTGATGTTATCTAGGAGTATAGGGGGTCTGTTGCTATCCAGGAGTATTGGGGGGGGGGGGTCTGGCATTATCTTGGGACATAATCTATAATAAGTGTAGTATGCATTTATACCAGTGGCGGTGCGTCTATAAAGGACGCAGGAGCTCCGCCCCCCCCTCTCCTTTCACTCTCTAATCATCATAGATAGATTCATGCATTGCATGAATCTATCTATGGTTGCTGCTGACACCCCCTATTCAGGTGCCCAGGCCTCTTTTCGGTCACCGGGCACCTGAATTACAGCAGTGGGGGTGTTTTTTGGAATCACCTGATTAGAGCTGTAAGCTCTAATAGGCGTCCAAAACAGTGACAAGGGGGCGCAACGCTGTGCGTTCCTTGTCACTCAGCTCAATGTTAGCAAAGCCGAGGGAATTTGCTTTGCTAACATTGACCCGGCTCTCAGCCAATCAGATGGCCAGGTCTGTTACGGGTCGCCTGATTGGCTGAAACGTCAGGCGCTGTGATTGGATGCCTATCAGGCATCCAATCATAGGAGAGGACTGAAGGAGAGGAGGACGGGAGAAGACACATGGAGGGGAGAAGACACATGGAAGACAACGCTCGCCATCACCAGCTGCCCCGCCGAGACAGGGTAAGTGCCCAGCAGGGGCGAAGGGGGATCACATTGGCATTGGATGGCACAATGGCAGCATTGGATGGGACAGTGGCAGCATTGGATGGCACAGTGCCATTATTGGAAGCATTTGATGGCACAGTGACAGCATTGGATGGCACAGTGGGAGCATTTTATGGCACAGTGGCAGCATTGGGAGCATTTGATGGCACAGTGGCAACATTGGATGGAACGGTGGCAGTGTTTGATGGCACAGTGGCTGCGTTTGATGGCACAGTGGCGGTATTTGATGGGCACAGTGGCTGCGTTTGATGGCACAGTGGCTGCATTTGATAGCACAGTGGTATCGTTTGATGGGCACAGGCATAGTGGCTGCGTTTGATGGCACAGTGGCGGTATTTGATGGCACAGTGGCGGTAGTTGATGGCACAGTGAGGCTGCAATTGATGTTTTTTTTTTTAGAATTTTTTAATTTGTTTGCGCCCCCAAAAAAATTTGGAGCACCAGCCGCCACTCATTTATACATTTATGTTCAATGATAAACACATTTAATATATAACAACATTTTATTTGGACATATTTAAACAGACCAAATGTACCCTTTCTTTAAAAGAAAAAAAAGAAAGAAAGATTCCAGTCAAAAAACAAAACAAAAAACGGTCAAAATATAAAATTTTTTAACTGTGCTATATACGGTTTCCTTTTGCCCACCTTTTTATCATACCCTTCACATCCAAGATTTCAGTTAAAGTGATTCTAAAGCTTATTATTATTATTATTTTTTTTTTTTAAATAATAATCATATTATACTTTCCTGTTCTGAGTAATGGTTTTGCACAGAACAGCCCTGATCCTCCTATGGGATCACTCATGTCTCCTCCTCTTCAGCGAGTGCTCCCATAGGAAGCTGCTTCATCTGACACACTCATGAAGGCTTGAAGCTGAGCTGTGGGGCCTGCGCCCATGTCACAGGATTTGATTGACAGCAACAGGAGGCAATGGCTCTTGCTGCTGTCTCTCTGCCCTGAGAAGAATGGTGAGAGTGGAGAGAGCTGTAGCTCTCGACACAGCACTGTATCGAGAATGGGCTCAGGTAAGTATATGGGGAGCTGGGGAGATCCTAATAAAAAAAGGTATTTTTACCTTAACCACTTCAATACTGAGCACTTATACCTCCTTCCTGCCGAGGCCAGTTTTAAGCTTTCAGCGCTGTCACACTTTGAAAGACAATTGAGACATTTGTATAATTTTTTTTCACACAGATATTGTTTTCTTTCGGTGTTTTTTTTTGCTAAATAAATGAAAAAAGGCTGATATTTTGTAAAAAAACATTTATTTTCGTTTCTGTTATAAAATTTTGCAAATAAATCATATTTCTTCTAAATTTGATCAATCCTACTGTAGGCCTATCTCATTTCTTGAGGCCCAAAAATGCCAAGACAGTACATATATACTCAAATTACCCCTTTTTTTAAAAGTAGACAGTCCAAGGTATTTAGTAAGAGGCATGATGAGTTTTTGAAGTTGTACTTTTTCATCACAATTATTTGGAAATTTAAGAATTCTAAAAACCTTTTTTCTTTCTTTTTTTTTTTTTTATATACTGTCACCAGGGCAGTACAGCCTTATCATATAACTGGTGTTGTGGTGATCAAGGACACTGACTGGTGAAAGTATGAAAGTATGTAAAAAAAAAAAAAGAAATAATATTTGTTTTTATTTTCTTTATTTTCTTTCTTTTTTTTTTTACACTGTGACCAGAGCAATACAGTGTTACCATAGTAACATTATACTACTCTGGGGAACTGACCAGGATTTTTTTTCACATTATGATTGCTTATACCATTGAATTTCATTGGTATAAGCAACCATTTTTATTGAATAAAGCTGGATCATTCAGTGTCTTTTGTTGTAATTAGTGGTGATTGGCTAAAGCTATTCATATTGTACAGAAGAGCTGTGATTGGTCCTGTCTATAACATGTGATCACTGACCAATCACAGTTAGCAACACAAATGTATACAATGGATGGCATGAAAGGAAGCCATCCATTGTTTACAATTGTCAAGTGATCTGCTGTGGTTAGTCACAGTGATCACATAGTACTGGCAGCAAGCCGGTACTGTGATCAGTTATCGGTTGTGACACACAGCCTGTGACAGAGGCCCCCACGAGTGGCGTGTTCTGGGAGGATGACATATGAACAGTATTTCCTCTCAGCCATCATAGTGCAATAGGCCAGGTGGGAAGGTGTTAACGCAGAGAATATATTAAGTAAAAAACTCAAGCCTTAGAACCACTTTAAAGTTATTGAAAACTCCATAAAAAAAAAAACAGGTTTATACTTATTATTATTATTTTTATACAGGATTTATATAGCACCAACAGTTTGCGCAGCGCTTAACAAAATGAAGGCAGAAATTACAGTTACAGAACAATTTTGTACAAGAGGAATCAGAGGGCCCTGCTCATTAGAGGCGGGGGGGGGAGGGGGAGTGAGGGGTGATACTTATACCTAAACATTTTCAACTAACATAAAACATTTGTAATGAAGGAATGCATTAGGGGAAAATGTTTAGGATTTAGAAGCACTTTAACTTTATGACAGGAGTCACAGAGCAAGAGCAATTGGCAGCACCATTATTTTTTATGATTTTCAGGCACAGGGAAAAGATTGCAGTCTTTAGTTGGACAGTATAATGACATGTTTTAGGGAGCAGAGCTAACACTCTAAAAATTATGGCTGAGAGTGCTGACCAATGTGTCCAGGGGGGGGGGGGGGGGGTTTATTGGGCAGTCCCTGTCAGAACATAATAGCTCAGCGGGGGAGACCAGAAAAAAAAATGTTTTGCTGCGTACACAGGATCGGAATTTTGGTTGGAAAAAGCTCTGATGGTTTTCCCAATGGAATTCAGATGTCTTGCATACACGCGGTCACACCAAATTCTAACCGTCAAGAACGCGGTTACGTACAACACGTATGACGGGACTAGAAAAAGGAAGTTCAATAGCCAGTAGCTTCCATCTCCTAGTTGAATCTGATGTGTGAGTTTTTGCGCCTCGCATTTTCCGATGAAAAGCTCTCATCAGTCTTTTACTGGCCGAAATTCCGATCGCGTGTACGCAGCATTAGTGTGTACAAGACTTAACTGTAGGCATTTTGGTCTGTTTTCAATAATGTAACAGAAAGTGATATAGAATAAATAAAATATCAAATCTACTGTACATAACAATAAACTAATGTATGCAGCATGTATAAACTACAGCAATAGATGGACTGTGTGTGTTATTTGTCAAGTCAAAAGCATGTTTCAACACAAATTTGTGTCTTTTCAGGAAACGTTCTTTTCTGCTGGCACAACTTCCAGTAGAATCTGCAGCAGCCTAATGACTCGGCCTATAAAAAATAAAAATAATAATGGTAAGTGGAGGATATTGAAGGGAGGAGCTTCTCTGAGGATTTATTACATCAGTATTCATCATCTGCTAAAGCTTTTACCTGTCATAACACAATATACATAATGCATTTTTATTTTACATGACATCTCTCTGTGACATTCCCCATCCCCAGCATGCTTTATCCCAATAACAAGGAAGGTCAAATCAATGGTCTCACTGCAAATGACTACAAACGAAATAGAAAAATCAAAGATTGATGCTAAGAGAAGGTTTCGGAAATTTATTAGGCTTTAAGCCCTAGACATTAGATTACAACATTAGCATAATGATAAATGCTTTTTCCACAAGGGGAAAAAAAGGCATATATTGTACTAAAAGCTACAAAACCTGGAGTAATAATTACAGTTAGGCATAAGTATGGTAGCAAATTGCGTGGACAGAAAAGGAAAATATTATAAATTAAAATGTTGCATTATGTTACATTTTTTATAAAAATGCATGTTTATTTTGTGTAGAAAATAATTTCAAAGAGCACAAAATGTACAAAGTCCTGCAAACCAAAGCAGCCAACCATCTGCTATGTGTTAACCTCATTTAGCATATTAGCATTGCTATTTGTGCTGCATTTTCTGAAGGCCTTAGGAAATGAATTATTTTTAATTTTCTTGGCTTTCTTTCTCTCTTTTTTTTTTTTTTTCTCAACAACAAGATCACTAATTTCAAACTGCTCATAAGCTTTACATGCTAATTGAATGAAAAACAAATAAATAAGCATTTTTCAACACACAGTTTTGATGATGGTCTGTTACTAACTAGCACCTTGTTTAAATTTTGAGTCAAACGATTAATGTTTTGATTGAAAATTCGATACAGCTAATGAAACACTTATTTACAGTTAGTATCCTAAGGATGGCTTTTGGCTGGCAAAAAGTGTCAAGCAACTGGTACTGGAAGCATCTACATGTTCAAGTTCTGCAATTAAGGCAGCTACTTGGATTGAAATTCACCCAGTTCTATCAATCAACATGTGTACAACCAACCTGTTGGAAAATGTTCTCTTGATCAGTGCTGCTGAAGTCTCCCCACTGTCAGAACACAGTAGCTCAGCAAGAGAGATTACCCCATCTACATTTAATGTGTGGATAAAGGAATTGAGTCATTTTCTTTCTTTCAACTAGGAGGATGGGCTGCACAACCCCAGTTCGGTTCACATCAGAACAGGCAAAAAGTTTGTGCACATCAAACGTGCTAATTTTAAAGACTTATATGCAAGTTATTGCCATAGAAAGTGTATGGGGACCCGGGTACTAGGAGACATGTAACAATGCAAAAAAAAAGGTTTTAAAACAACCGTTTTTTCAGGAACAGTGATTTTAATAATACTTAGGCCACGTACACACGGGCGGACTGTCCGCCCAACTAGGTTCGTCAAACAGTTTGACAAACAGTCCGTTCAAAATTAGCATGAACGGACTTGACCACACACGACGAACGAACAGTCCGCTGAAAACTTGCGCGATGACGTGAACGGCACGTACGACGGGACGAGAAATTCGGCGTCCGATACACTGCAATGCAACCTTCGCCGTGTAAATTCTTTCTGAGTATGCGCGAGACTTAGTTTGCCGAACAAGCCTACACACGAGCGGACTGTCCGCTCAAACCAAGTTTCAGCGGACAGTCTTACGGAAATTCCGAAAAACTTTGTTCGTCAGACTGTCCGCTGAAACTGTCCGCTGAAGCCCACACACGAGCGGACTGTCCGCTGAAACACTGTTCAGCGGACAAAGTTGGACGAACAGTCCGCCCGTGTGTACGCGGCCTTACACTAAAACAATAAAAATGAAATATTCCTTTAACCACTTCAATACAGGGCACTTATACGTCTATAAACGGTGCAAACTTGTGAGTGAGATTAATCAAACAAAAAATAAGTGAGAAAAAGTCCACAGATGGACATAGATGGACATTTTGTGTTTCATTTACCTCTATGTGGACTTTTTCTCACTCACAAGTTCGCACTGTTATGTTTGGTTTAGTTTTATTTTATAGGAAATTTGCAATAATTGTTTGTATTTCACATCACTTATACACCTTCCTGCTCAGATCAATTTTCAGCTTTCAGCGCTGTCGCATTCTGAATGACAATTGCGTGGTCATGCTACACTGTACTTAAACTAAATTTTTATAATTTTATTCCCACAGATAGAGATTTCTTTTGGTGGTATTTGATCACCTCTGGGATTTTTATTTACTGCTAAACAAATAAAAAAAAGACCAAACATTTTGAAAAAAATATATGTTTTTTGTTGTTTCTGTTACAAATAAAAAAAAGACCAAACATTTTGAAAAAAAAAAACTTTTTTTGTTTCTGTTACAAAACTTTGTAAATAAGTAAGTTTTCTCCTTCACTGATGGGCACTGATGGGGATGCACTGATGGGTACTGATAAAGCAGCACTGATGGGCATCGATGAGGTGGCACCAGTGAGGTGGCACTGATGAGGTGGCACTAATGGCCACTGATGATGGGCACTAATATGCATTGCTGATGGGGCACTGATAGGCGGAACTGATTAATTTGCAGTCCTGATGGGTACACATAGGTGACACTGATGGGCACTGAAAGGCAGCACTGATGGGCACTAATAGGCTGCATGGATGGGCACTGATAGGTGGCACAGATGAGCATGGATGAGCACTGATAGATGGCCCTGATGTACACTAATGGATGGTACTGCTGGCTGGGCATCACTGATTGGCAGGCATTATTGTTTGCGACTGATTGGCATCAATTGTGGGCACTGATTGGCATCCCTGGTGGCCATGGGTGACATAACTGGTGGTGACTAGTGGTGGGCATCCCTAGTGGTCCTGGTGGCATTGCTGGTGGTACAGGGTGGGTATCCTCGGGGGGCTGCACTGATAATCAATCAGCACAGACCCCCCATCAGAGGAGCAGCCAATCGGCTCTCCTCTACTTATGTCTGACAGACACGAGTAAGGAAAAGCTGATCAATAGCTCTTCCTGTTTACATTGTGATCAGCTGTGATTGGACACGGCTGATCACGTGGTAAAGAGTCTCCATCAGAGACTCTTTACCTAGATCAGAGTTGCTGTGTGTCAGACTAACACACCGCAACAACGATCACCATGATGCACGCCCCCGGCTTCTTATCCTGAAAGACATCATAAGATGTCTGGTCAGGATAACAAAACCACTTTGCCGCCATCATTTTGCTATATGGTGGGTGGCAAGTGGTTAAATATCAAGCCTGGGGGAGGGGGGTCCCCTTAGTCTGCCTGTAAAGTGGTGCATCTGTCTGATGTGTTTTACAGTGCCACAGCAAAATTACATTTCTAAAGGGAAAAAAATGTCATTTTGCGGCTGTAATGTATTGCTGGCTCCTGGCAATATAGATAAATATCAAGGAAAAATCTGCATGGGTCTGGTATGGATTTTAATGGAAATTCCAGGCCAAAATTAATTTAAAAAAATTGGCATGGGGTCCCCCCCAAAATCCATACCAGAACCTTATCCGAGCATGCAGCCTCGAAGACAGGATGAGGGGGGCGAGCATACCAGGCCACGTGCCCTCAACATGGGGAGGGTGCTTTGGGGTCCCCCCAAAGCACCTTGACCCCATGTTGATGGGGACAAGGGCTTCGTCACAACAACCCTTACCCGGCGGTTGTGGAGGTCTGTGGGTGGGGGGCTTATCAGAATCTGCCAAATAGTAAAAACCACAAAAGACAATTCTTTTATTAAAAAAAAAAAATGATGTCAGAAGGGGCAGGGTCACTTGGTTACGTCACCAGGTGGCCCCATCCTTGCCAATATAACAGCTGTCCCAGCAAAAAGACAGCATGCCTCCCATGGAGGCAGAGTATTTTCATTAATTTTCTATTTTTCGGGTCCCCATACCCATTCACATTAGGGAGGTGGGATCTGGGGGCCCGCTTGTTAAAGGGGGCTTCCAGATTCTGATAAGCCCCCTCCCACAGACCCCCACAACCACTGGGCAAGGGTTGTGGGCACGAGGATATATATATATATATACTCACACTCACACACTATCTCACAGAAGTGAGTACGCCCCTCACATTTTTGTAAATATGTTATTCTATCTTTTCATGTGACAACACTGATGAAATGACACTTTGCTACAAAGTACAGTAGTGAGTGTACAGCTTGTATAACTATGTAAATTTGCTGACCCCTCAAAATAACTCAACACACAGCCACTACTGTCTAAACCACTGGCAACAAAAGTGAGTAAACCCCTAAGTGAAAATATCCAAATTTGTGTCAATATATTGTGTGGTCACCATTATTTTCCAGCACTGCTTTAACCCTCTTGGGCATGGAGTTTACCAGAGCTTCACAGGTTGCCACTGGAGTCTCTCCCACTCCTCAATGACAACATCACGGAGCTGGCGGCTGTTAGGCCGCGTATACACGGGCGGACTGTATGGCCTACTTAGTCCGTCATACAATCCGACGGACAGTCCGTCATACTTTCGAATGAACGGACTTTACCACACACGGATAGCCAAACAGTCCGACGAAAGCTTGCGCGATGACGTGTACAGCACGTACGACGGGACTAGAAATAGGAAGTCCAATACACAGCAATGCAACCTTCCGCCGTGTAAATCCTTTCTGAGCATGCGCCATTCTTAGTCCGTGGAACTAGCCTACTCACGAGCGGATTGTCCGCTGAAACCAAAGTATGACGGACAGAATTACGGAAATTCCGAAATACTTAGTACGCCAGACTGCACGCTGAAAAAGTCCGCTGAAGCCCACACACGAGCGGACTGTCCGCTGAAATGTGTTTCGACGGACTAAGTAGGCCATACAGTCCGCCCGTGTGTATGCGGCCTTAGAGACCGTGCGCTCCTCCCCCTTGCGTTTGAGGATGCCCAACACATAGTCAATAGGATATATATATATATATATATATATATATATATATATATATATATATATATATATATATATATATATATATATATACTACGCCATCTGGATAGTGTATAAATAAATATATATATATATATATATATATATATATATATATATATATATATATATATACACTAAACTGCCTGCACCCCACTAACTAACCTGCCTCTTGCTAACGTTCTTTCAATCAAAACACTATATACGGTCACCGTGTAGGCAGCCCTATATAATATGGGGTGTGGACTGCCAATTAAGGCTCTCACAGCAGAGCGCCCTGTGATTGGCCAAAGCATGCAGGTCAGGTGCATGCTTTGACCATTCATCAGACATCAATGCACTGCGATCTTACAGTGCATTATGGGGCTTTCAGCGGCACTCGAATTTGCCACAAACGCTCCATAAATGTTCACTATGTGGCAAACAGGCGAACACTCGATGTTCGAGGTAAACTTACATTTGACTCAAACATCAGGCTCATCCATTCATTCAACTTGCTGGTTGGAAAAAAAAATGAAATGTATGATCAGTCTTAGCTACAATGATTGTCAGCACAGTTTATATTTATTTGTCCATGGTTACCTATTCGATATTAGAAAGGTACAGAATGAGCTAAAAAAACTCACATTGTAACAATAAAAATGTAATCATTCCTTTAAACCAGACGTCAACAATCTTTTCAGTATCGGGGTCACATTGTTTGTTTTAAAAATATTCGGGGCCTGAAAAAAATGTGTTTTATAAATGAATGATTAAAATGTAAATAAATGAAAAGGATGCTCCAATAAACAACTTTACATCAGGATCCTCCTTTCCTTCAGAGTCCCCCTTTCGCATCAGAGTCCCCCATTCATATCAAAGCATTGTTTCACATCAGAGCCCCACTACCCCCCCGCCCGCCCCCTTCACACCAGAGTCCCCCCTTCACATCAGAAGTCCCTTATCGCATCAGAGTTCCTTTAAATTAAGGTAAACTCTCTCAGTGAGCTGAATGTGGTCCCTGCTTTAGATAATGAATTAATCAAAATATGAACAGAGATAAAAGAATAAAAATGGAGAGTGCTTTTAATTAAGAATATAATGTGATGATATACACAAGCATAGCAGTTCAAAATGCCATACAAAAATACTCACCAACACTTAGGAGCAAGCGAGTGTCCACCACACCACATGAACAGGAAGCATAAAGACTAATAGCGACTACATAAATGACTGATGTGTTTCTGGGACCCCACCTCCTGTCATCAGAATATTTGGTTTGGTGAGGGCCCCACCTCCTGTCAACAGAGTATTTGGTGAGGTGAACACTCTCCACCCCATCAGTGTTGCTGATTATTTTTGTATGATGTTTGATCTGTTATGCCTGTGAGAAGCATTACAATTTATTCTTAATAAATATAACTATATACTTCTCAAGGTCAGTGTGTGGTGTGTTTTTCTTCTGCTTATGCATTACACCAGAGAATCCCATCTGTTAGAAGAGCTGTGGGATGGTCCAGCGGGACTCTTTTGATCGTACCTAAAGCTCCCTGGGATTATTATGACAGGGATAAAAGAACATAATGGAAATAGTTGATTATATCATGTAAATGTGTGAATGGAAATAAGATAGAGATTGAAACTTTCAGCTAAAAAATTTATAAGGATGACTGATGCAATAAATATACGTACTTCTGGTAAACAAGCATTCAGGTTTATAAATGTATGTACAATTATATGTACGATTATTAATGGTGCTGATCTAATCTCTAGAGGATAATAGCAATCTTTTTTAAAATACCAGATGACCAATGATTTTCCAAGCTTGGGTGGCCTGGAAGTGTGTGTACAGGTTATAGAATGCCCATACACAAGGACTTCATGTTCACAGGATAGGCAACAATCATCTCATGTCTACGGACACAAATGCAGTCTGGGTATTTAGATTTACACCAGCAATAACTCATAAGTTTGTATAATTCTCAAGCTGGTGAAAATTCTTATTTATCTACTTCTGTATTTATTAGAGGCATTTTTAAAGGGCCACTGGTTTGCATACTGTAAATTCACTCAACAAAAGACCTGAGATTAACTGATGGGCACATTAGTCTCACGTATGCTGCAATGATGCTAAGTTCCATTACACTCGTCCATACAGTATCAGTTAAAAATAGCATCAACTGTGAATGCATACATTACATAAAGAAACTTCACTATAATACTCAAAAGATGTCCCCGGGTGCACTTTATGCATGCAGCCCTTTAGTGGGTAGGTATACGTGTCCCTAAAAAAAGGGTACCCCTAGTGGTGTCTAAAGTACCTGGTGCTTGGTTGTCAAAGTTATCTGGCTGTTGTTGGGGTCCTTCTGTAAGGTAGTGCACATGAAGCTGTCTCTTTATGTCTATCCACAGGTTAATGAGCTATTGGGTAGGGATTGGTCTCTATAGCATGAAGTGGAGGCATAAAGGAGTTAAGCGTAAGTAGTTCCCCTTTCCATTCCCAGTATGCAATAGATTAGTCCCCATACACTTGATAATCAGTTATACCAGAAGTCTCAGTCCTTAAATTCAGGTACTAAAGAGTATCAGTATCTCTTGGTCTCTCCAGCTCTGGTCCCAGTTCAGTGAAAGACTTCTCTGCAGCTCAGTCCTCAAGCTCCCATAAACACAGTAAAGGCACCCATCTCTGCACAGGCCCTGTCTTCTCTGATGCCGTGCACAGACCCAGCCACAGGTCTGCATTGTTCTGTTTGCCCCCATCCCATTACCCCCATGTCTGCCCTGAGCTGTGTAAATTTGCCTGGGAAAACTCTGTATCTCTCCTCCCCTTGACGCTGGAAATTGTGGGCCTGTAGTTCAGCAGACATTAGCCTTCATTTACCTGTATTGTAAAGTCCCCTTTAAGGATAACATACCCCATGATCCTTAGAGGTTGTTGTAAGATCCAATCTCTTCCTCACAGGCTTTCCACTACTGCTGATTTGTCCACCACAGCTGTGAGGAGGGAGGGGGGAGCAAGCAGGGGATTAACACAGAGCCCACTTCATTCACACGGTGTAAAGGCAGCAGAGATGCTTGGGGTGAGAGGAGGCTGCTACAGCTCACACATCCACTCTGTAAACATGGCAGTGCTGAGGAGAGAAGGGGGAGCGAGTACAGACACACACACTGCCCACTCCTCTGTCTGGCCCACAATGGCAGGGGAGGGGAGGGAAGTGAAAGGAAAAGCCCATGCAGCTGGCAGCACACGTGAGTGCCTGCCCTCAAGGATCTTACAGTCAAATGTCCTTATCCCACATACATACACACTAGGATCAATTTAGACAGGAGGCAGTTAGCCTATCATCATCTCTTTGGAGAGTACCAGGAATCCAAAGGTGGCTTGGAGGAGCCCACACAAGCATATAGAGAGCATGCAAGCTCCATGTAGTTATTGTACTAGCAATGATTCAAAGTGAGTACTCCAGTGTTGCAAAGAAGAGGTGCTAACCATTAAGCTACTGTGATGCCCCTTCAGTCACACATTTGCTTTATAAATTAATTGAACTGTTAATTTTGAGTTAAGCTTCAATGTTGAACAAGGTTGAGGCAGACAGTGGAGCAAAAGCCAGAGGTGGGGATGAAATGAAACTATATGTAGAGAACCTACAAGCAGGAAAAGTAAGTGCTCATTTGCTTACAGTACATAAAAAATAATGAAGCAGCAGCCACAGCAGTTTTAAGTACTTCTGCAAATAAACTGATATATATATATATATATATATATATATATATATATATATATATATATACACACACACTGTATATTTATATAAAAAGAAAAAAAAAAAAAAAATATATATATATATATATATATATTTTTTTTTTTTTTAATACTGCAATTGTATCTCACAAAAATACACTGCCATGAAGGCTTATTTTGTGGCTAAACCAGACTAAATTTGGGTTCCTAATCATTAGTAGGGGGCAGGTTTGTTACAGCCCAGTCTGACAACTAGCAGCCTTGTACAATGTCAGCTGTTAGCTGTCAAATGTGGGTGGGGGCATAGATTAAGGTTTCCTCAGCAAGGGGTCCAAGCAAGATAACTTTAATATACAAATTTACTCTTTAGCAATGGCATCCTCAACTCTTAGGCGATGTGGCCATGGAAAATAGTATCTAACCTCTTCTATTCAAAATATATCCAAAAAAAAAACAACTTACATTTAAACCCCTTTCTAAAAAATAATATTCTGTTAGTAAGCCTATCTGTCATCATTATTCTTTTCTGCTGTATATGGCTGTATAGGACCTCACAGAACAGAGACACATTGAGGTCTTGATTTTGAAGGATGAGGCCTCATGGCTATCATCCTTATCAACTTTCCACTAACTGGTGGGCCCTTGATTTGGAACATGCATTTGTATATTTATATAAAAAGAAAAAAAAATATATATATATATATATATTTTTTTTTTTTTTTTAATACTGCAATTGTATCTCACAAAAATACAGATACACTGCCATGAAGGCTTATTTTGTGGCTAAACCAGACTAAATTTGGGTTCCTAATCATTAGTAGGGGGCAGGTTTGTTACAGCCCAGTCTGACAACTAGCAGCCTTGTACAATGTCAGCTGTTAGCTGTCAAATGTGGGTGGGGGCATAGATTAAGGTTTCCTCAGCAAGGGGTCCAAGCAAGATAACTTTAATATACAAATTTACTCTTTAGCAATGGCATCCTCAACTCTTAGGCGATGTGGCCATGGAAAATAGTATCTAACCTCTTCTATTCAAAATATATCCAAAAAAAAACAACTTACATTTAAACCCCTTTCTAAAAAATAATATTCTGTTAGTAAGCCTATCTGTCATCATTATTCTTTTCTGCTGTATATGGCTGTATAGGACCTCACAGAACAGAGACACATTGAGGTCTTGATTTTGAAGGATGAGGCCTCATGGCTATCATCCTTATCAACTTTCCACTAACTGGTGGGCCCTTGATTTGGAACATGCATTTGTATATTACTCTATCAGAGCAATAAAAATAAAAATGCTTGTTCCAGGGCAGGGACAAAACAAGACTGGAAAGATACAGATGGCAGCCGCAGAACAGACATCTTCAAAAAGAAATCAGCAATGTCACATTTTAATTTATATCCTGACAGATTCCTTTTAACATGTGTTTATTGCGCATAACCTTCTGGTCTACAAACGTTCACCTTATATCTAAGACTTTGCTACTCCAATATATTGATATGATGTTTTGAAAATGTCAAGCAACATAGGAATTCTAGGTGTCATAATATATGTTATTCAGAGACAATGTCACTTTTACAAACATTGCAAAGTAATAAAGCTGTTTTTATTTACACACAGAAGTATGTACATGTATTATCACTTGCAAATTGTAAACAAAGCATATATAAAGCAATGCATGAAAAAAGCATGTGTAACCATAACATCATTAAAGGACATTAACTAATGTGTTATGCGTAGTACTAATTGTCTTAGCTTAACCATGGAAAAATAAAGCATGATAGTGCCATTGTGTCTTTTGTTTGGCACATAGCATGTGATCTTCATCAACTGTTTGTGTGTATGAAGTACATTTACATGGAGCACCCTGTGATTATTTCACTGTTTCTTGGTCTAAAGGCTCCAATTGATGAAAGTAAATTGAGTCATCAAGAGAACTGTATGCAATACAGTAGACTGTGCTTTAATGACTCTGGGCCACACTTTTATTTCTTTGGAAAGACAGTACACTGAATCAATTAGAGCTGCACATTTATCACAGGTTCAATTAGTTTGTAAAGGACAGCGGGAATGCTAGAACACTGCAATACGGTGAATGTATTGTCCTCTAGACCTTTAAGTATCAACTTAAGTGAACTCGACACTGCAGCAAAGCACATTTTTCATTCATTTCTTTAAAAGAAAACCGTAATGTGTTCTAGACGTTGTTTTCCTAAGAATACACTTTATTACTCTGAAGGGGAAGGAATACTGTACTTAAGTACTTGGAATTTATTGAAAGATAAACCCTCGACAACAACTGAAAAGCAAAAGAGTTCCAGACGATAATAACATTTTTCAGGAATGGTAGTGTCATATAATGCGGTAATTTAATATGATATTGATCATATTATGTTCTTGTATTGTTGCAAAATGGAACCACTGATGCACTGAAAAATACATTAGCTATGTATAAATAAAATTACCCAAACAAAGAATAGTGGGTGGTAAGCAGTGAGGAGAGAACATATTAAAATGTTCTATGTGAATGATTTGCCTAGTTGGCGTCTTTGGTTCTATAAAGATTCTAATCTGATGGTCCACTAATATTGTTTTTTACCAGGATTTTTTTTTTTAATTTAAGATGATAAACACAGCAACTTAGCAAATCTCCATGTAGCAGCAACTCTATATATTTTTTCACACCACATAATTATTATTTCATATATATTACACAGATCCTATTCTAACTAGGATTAAGAAGTATCTTGAATCCTTCCTGTCCTTGGCTGTATGCCAAGGTCTACCACTATCCCCCGCTCGTATATACACTCTTCCTCTACCCGTATTAGGGAATGTAAGTAATAAAATTATTCTTTTTTATTTATTAGTACCTAACTTTGGAGCTTGTTACACCCGTTCCCATGGTGCATATTTACCTTACACCTAACGGTCTAACTAGAATTCCTTTCTCCTCTATTCCCACTTTTCTATCTTTTTCCTTCCTTTTATTCCCTTTAAGTCTATGATGGTGGTGGATAAAATTCTGTGTTTCGGGCAGATGTGAGCATATCTGCAAAACAATATATGTACTATATGAATTATTTGTGAAATTGTGTCTGTTTTAATTTTTGTCTATTTATTTTTAGAAAACGCCAAAAGCTCCTGATGAAGTGTTTGTACAACGCGTAAAATGTAGGGCAATTTTGAGCTGAGTCATCTATGATACACTGTCTAGATTATTGTTTTTTTTTCTTATGTCAAATTATTATCTGCTATATCTAAGTGGAATTATTTGAGTTTCCGATCAATACATGATTTAAGTAGACTATATTGACAGTGTAATCTTTATGCTCTGAGGCAGTTAGTGTTTTATGCAAATCTCTGTATGTTTTTTGCATTTAGTATTTTTACTTTGTAAATAAATTTTGTTAAAAACCTTTTTTTTTTAAAAAACTTGTGTGTTTTGCCTATAAAGTCCATCATTTTGAACAAAATTGTTCTGTCTAATGATTTCAAATATAGGGCATGCTTTACCTTGTATCGTATCCACAGCACCACTCTGTGATTATACACAATTAATTTAAAGCAACTCCATATAGGTATTAAATAATGTAACAAGTGAAATAAAATAAAAATAATTCTAATAAATGTAATAAAATAATAATACCATAAACATCAATGACATCGTACCCCAGCATTAAAACAAAAGAGAAGGAGTACAAAAGTTTGTCCAATGCTCAGAGAAAAAAAGTTCTGCAGCATAATAGTTACAAGCCTACCCAAGGGGAGAGTAGCAAAGTCTCCTTAATATTAGAAGCTTGTTTATTGAAGATGGCTCAGATAGATGTCTTTCAAATTAGGAAGGGGAAAACTGGCCATCCTCTGAGCTGTTCCGCTGAAAATCTTTCCTATCTGCCATCTGCCTAGTGCAACTAGAATACCACATTGGGTAACCATATGTGAAAATATTCCCTATTGTTCTATAAACTAAAACTAGATAAAAGTGTACTGTAATCTGTAACTAAAAAATTTAACAATAGTTTTTGGGAAACTTCTTAATCAAATATGAGGTTTTCAAGCTAAAGGTTAGGTCCTCAAACACAGGAGCTCTCAGGAACTTAAAATTAGCAACCCACTCAACCTCCTCTCCATTTATACACAATGCATTCAATTTTTTTTTTTTTTACTAATTTAAAAAAAAAGCATGTATTTCTTGCCTAAACAGTATTAAGATGGTGGTGCATAAGCACATGGGCTTTAACCTTTCTAAGCAAAGTGAGTATTTTTGTGGTGAGGTGAGGGGTCTCCTGACATCTTTATTTGACCCAGAAGAGACTCATTACAGTTCCTAAAGCACACAGTTCTGGGAAAGTCCACAATCACTGACAATTTTAATTACTATAACAATCTACAAAATCACTGCCTCCAGGATCCACCGTTCCATTTACTATAATGAATTTTTGTGAGAGTCATTTATTCTGAGCTGAAAGCCCCAACATGCAGACATGGGTGTGCTTAATAACCTTCATTTTAACAAAGTTTTTCAATAAAAAGGAAGGGCTGGCATGAGATTAAGAATAGAAAAGATTATTTTACATTTTTAAAGCATTTCAATAATTTAATGGGAGATATTTTTTTTCTTTTCTTTTAAGAAGTTTAAAAATAGATCTATTTTTTTTAACAATTTCTTTAACAAATAGTGAATATTCAAGTGTCCAGAATAGCCATTATATCCAGTTAAACTGGGCTATGACTGTAAATCACTTTCTTACATAATCCCCCAAATTCTGCATCACTTTTTGATGTTGTTTTACCTCCCACATTTAAGTACCTTGCTGAAAGAAATGTCACAGGTTGGGGCTGCTCTAACCACTTGTTGACCACAATATATATATATATATATATATATATATATATATTTATATTATATATATATATATATATATATATATATATATATATATATATATATATACACGTGGTGGCTTGCAGTTTGTTGCAAATGGTGAAGCTATCAGCCATACCTCCGGTATTTTTTATATTTTTTTCAGCCAGTGATTTGCTTTGCTTATCATTTTATTAGCGTGTCTGAGAAATGATCTGACAGTTTGCGTGGCTGGACATAGAAGTTACCAGAGACCAGATCATCTCTGATCGCCTCTATGACCTTGAAGGACCGGAGCAACCGTCTCTTCCGGTCTAAGGTGGAAATTAACAATTGTTTTTAATGCCAAAGATCAAAAAAATATTTTTTGTTTTTGTTTTTTGTTTTGTGTGTGTTCTTTTGCTTTTAAAAGTAGATGAGAGATTTGAGGTCTCATTCCTTGTAACATTTTTTCATTTTTTTTCTTTTGTTTTTTTGTTGTTTTTTTTTACTTTTATTCCTATTACAACTGCAGGTTACCATATTGCATTACATTTACAGAAAAATATAGCGGCTGCTGATTGAAAAGGAAAGGTAATTTTTAATAACATTCAATTACAATATGACTTGCATCACAATTGTACACGCTATATTAATTTTTCTTTATTTGCTATTATTTTTCTCCATAAAAGCGGAGTTACCCTTTAATAAAAGTTGGTGAAGGTAATGCACTAGATATTTTCTGCCCTTCTGTGTTTTTTTTTTTTTCAGTTGTTTCTGGAGTTTCTCTGCTTGAGAGGGGCAGCATCACTTTAAATATTATGTGCACACCATTGTATGTAGGACACAGTGAGCGCTGCAGTGGTATTACATTCTTGTGAATAAAACAGTTCCTTAATAAGTATCTTAACTGTGTATTCAGCTGTTTGCTTGGATTTCAGCTTTAGTAGAATGATGGTTATATTTCACTGACCTTTTTAATTTTATGAAAATTTGCAATTATTTAGAAGATTTTTGCTGAGAACAAATAAGCTCTCTGCAGCCATGGATCTCAAGCCTGGTGAATCAATTAATTGATCAATAGTGGTGAGAGATTTGTCTGTCTCTGTCTCTGTCTCTAAAGCAAACTTCTAGGTATGGTTTAAATTGCATAGATACATTGGTCCAGCTTGGGTCAATGTAAGTATGCATATTCCTGTGGAAGCATTGTGGAAGCTGCAAATCAATGTAGTATTCTCCACTACTACAGCGATTGCCACTGTCTTCCAGGTCCCATTATGAGTGATTTCCCTGCTGCATAGTAACCACAGGAGGTTGTGCACCATTCACAGAATGCCTATAAAGTGTCTTAACCGCTTGCCGTCCCATATACGTTGGCAGAAAAGCTCGTACAGGCAGAATCACGTACCTGTACATTGCCATTTGAGAGGCGGCCCGCGGCAAGCTCCTTGAGTCGGGTCGCGCGTCCCGCGCACTCGATCGCCGCAGGGATACCTGTGATCGCCTCACGGGGAGGAAGAACGGAGAGATGCTAATGTAAACAAGCATCTCCCCATTCTGCCTAGTGATAGTGTCACTGATCTCTGCTCCATGTGATCGGAGCAGAGATCAGTGACGTGTCATACACAGCCACGCCCCCCCCCACTCTCCCCTAAGACACACTTACACACTTAACCCCTACACTGTCATTTACACAGGAATCAGTGCACTTGTATACCACTGATTGCTGTATAAATGACAATGACAATGGTCCCAAAAATGTGCCCGCCATAATATCGCAGTCACAATAAAAATCGATGATCGCTGACATTTATAAAAAATATTTATTATTTTGTAAACGCTATAACTTTTGTGCAAACCAATCAATAATCACTTATTACGATTTTTTGAATACGTATCAGCCTCAACTGAGGAAAAAAATGTTTTTTATATATTTTTGGGTATATTTAGTATATCAAAAAGTAAAAAATAATGCGTTTTTTTCAAAGTTGACGCTCTTTTTTTGTTTATAGCGCCAAAAATAAAAACCGCAGAGGTGATCAAATACCACCAAAAGAAAGCTCTATTTGTGGGGAAAAAGTGACGTCAATTTTGTTTGGGAGCCACGTTGCATGACCACGCAATTGTCAGTTAAAGCGACGCAGTGCCGGATTGCATGTCCCAGATGACTGACAGGAGAGAGGGGGAGGAGCTGAGCCCTTCCTGCGCCGAGGGGAAGTGACATCAAGAGCCCAGGAACTGAAGGAGGCAGACTACGAGGGACCCCTAGCAACAGGCATTCAGAGGTGAGTTCATTCAAATGTTGTTGTTTTTTTAGGAAATTTAAGTATTTTTTTTGTGTGTGGAACACCACTTTAAGTATCGTTTTACATGTGTTTGATGGCTTTATTTCTACACAAATTCACAAACTGTATCATGCAGGCATATTCATAAAGGAATGTGTGGTGTTTTGATTCATCTACAGTGGAGCCTGTTATACTAAAGCATACATTATTAAATACAACATTGGCTGAGGTCAATCACACTGGGAATAGCTGTAGTTTGAGAAATGGCTAGCCAGTTCAAAAAAAGTCGCAGCTCTATGCTGATACTGACATTTCACTCTTGTGTTTCAATATTGTCACATGTTAACCAAGTACAGTCCTGTTTTGAATCCGTTTTAGACTTTTGCCAGAGGGGGAAAATGCATATTAAAAAATAGTCCATTATCAACGAATACATAGGAAAGAGTAATATTGGATAAATGTCTAACTGTCTAAGATATAGAGTCAGTGAGTGTTCTCAAACAATTACCATCATCGACCTGGATAGTCCTCATCCTACCTTAAAATGTAAAGGTTAAATAAACAAATCTGATAATCTGCTGAACTGTAGAGCCACTCATATTCTAAAAAAAACATAACAAAATTGCAACAATAAATTCAAATTTTCTGATTTGAATTGTCTGATAAACAACCGGGATACTGACCTGATGTAATAGACAGAGCGCCTCGCCGTCTGCGTGTATGTGAACATTAGGGAGGCCGGCGGAACGGTTGATTCGTCCGCCGTCCTTTCTATTTGCATAAAGTTTTCTATGCAGAAGATCTTATTGTTCTGACAGTGTTCGGCATATATATATATAATGTACCCAAGCAAGGTTTTAGTATGTATAATGATCGAAAAGAACATGCGCGCTAAAGGTGTGGGATTAGGGAATTTTTATGTTTATTTTCTCCTCATATCCCACGTAAGAATAAGCAGGGTGAATGGAACAATGGTTTCCTGAGCCGGCGTGATGTGATTGGTGAGGAGGCCGGCTGGGGGAGGGTTCCGCTGACCGCCCTTCTCCCTATATATTGTGTACTAGCTGCGCAGCACGGCCACAGCCGAAGACGTAATGATGAAATGTGTATGGGCGTGACCGTGCAGCTTTACATCATCACAGCAGGAGAGCCTGTCTTCCCGGGATCCGCCGCAGATACTGAGACCGTTTGTCGTCATTGAGATCCGGACTGTGGTGAGACAAGACTGAGCCTTGCTGGTGATATTAAATGTGATATAAGAGCTTTTTATTGTGTACATATGTTTTTAATGAATGCGCACAAGTTTGTTTATTAAAAACATTTGCACTATGGATTGTGTTTCTGATTTTTTCCATATGTGAAATTACAACGATTTGTGCTGTTTGGAGAGAGGCTTAATTGGACGCTTATGGCTGAGAACATCCAGGAGCTTTTTAATATTTGATGTGCCTATATTTAATCACAGTTTTGGTAAGTGTATTGCCATTGGGAGCGTCACTGTGCACAGAGTTTTTACATTGGCAGTCTGGTGGATGGCTTGGAAATGGACTCCTTTCTCTTCCTCTGAATATTAATTGAAGCACTCTATCCACAATTCAAGACTCAGCACATCGGTCAAAATGATCAACTTTCTGACCTTTACTTTCTGACCGTCTTATTTTCTTTTTTTAGTGCTGTCAATATAGTATACTTTGTGTTGCGACTGTCTTGGGAATAAGTGATACTATATATTTGTGTATTAATAAATTACAACCAATTAGAATTAATTTGACTTAAAAAAAAGTGAAAATATGATTTCACCACACTTTGAGCAGCAACACTTTTCTCTGCATTGTCTTACTAATACTGGCCATATACTAGTGGATTTTCAGCAAGAATATTCATACGAGCATTCGTACCGAAATTCTTTGTGCATTCTATGAATAGACGAATGTCATTCGAAAATGTCACTTGTTTTTAAGATTCAATTTTAAAATGAATTGAATTTATTAACAAAAAAACACATACGGGGGCGTGGCCTGGACGCTGAGGAGAATGGCAGCCTAACTTGTGAGCTCCTGCTGTAACGGAGGGAAAACAGCAGATACCGGAGGTAAACTCGAATCCACGGTCTACGAACCGACATGGGAACATCCTCCCGTAGATCCTCTACGTCCCGATCCCGGTCTCCTCGAGATTTGTCTCACGAAACGAGTCAAAACGTCCCTGAGATGGTCCGCTCTCAGGCCAGCAATATGGCGTCCACACGAGGCCCGCCATTACCTCAAATCACCTCACAATCCTCACGGTCTCCCTCAGCTACTGGTGAGATTGTACTCGAACCGCAACACCACCCCAGTCTTACCGATCTTCGATCGGTCGCGGATGATATTAAGCAAACATTAACGGCGGCTATTTCGGAGCTCCGCATAGATATTCAAACGATTGCGAACAGAGTACAAGATGTTGAACACAGAACGGCACAACATTCCACGGTACTTCGTCGGTCCTGCCAGGTTATAGATACTCATACCCTGCAACTTAGAGATCTGAATCGCCACATGGAGGACCTTGATAACCGCGGTAGACGACATAATCTTCGTCTCCGCGGACTCCCTGAATCGGTCGAAGCCGATCGCTTGAGACCTGAGGTAACGGGCCTGTTCAACGCTATCCTGGATCGGGACCCCCTCACCCCTATAGGATTGGAGCGCATTCATCGCGCCCTACGTCCACGAGGCAAGGAGACGGACCCCCCCAGGGATGTGGTCTGTTGTGTGATAGACTATCAGCTCAAGGAAGATATTCTCAGACAAGCGCGGGTGAAACACCCGCTGATGTACAACGATACAGAAGTTCGTTTGTTTCAAGACCTATCCTCCATAACGCTTCAACGTCGCAAGGAACTCCGCCCGCTTCTGGAGGTTTTGCGCGCCAAGGGCATACAGTACAGATGGAAGTATCCGTTCGCATTATCTGCTTCTGCGCAAGGCCGTTCGGCTTTGTTGAGAGTTCCGGAAGACCTCCGACGCTTCTGTGCCACCCTAGAGATTCCCTTCACGGATGTACCGGATTGGTACGCGGAATTTCGTCCACAATCCGGGAGACGTCACCAGCAAGAATACGAACCGATGGAAGTTCAAGAACATCGCAACCGCCGACAACGTTCGCCTTCACCTGATCAACCTCACGGCTTCCGCACCGATCCTACTCACAACTCCAGTCCGATGAAAGCGCCGACCACGAGAAGAGCTCGTCGAGATCGTTGATCAGAAATGCAGGGGTATTAACCCTTTCTTGGAGTTGCTAAATGGGATTCTTCTGTTGATATACTGACACCTCTTTCCCATCGTATTTCTTTTTTCTTTTTATTGACTCGAGGGTTTTTTTTTGTTTTTTTTTTTTTCGGGCCACATTAAGTCTCGGGGACTTATTACTAGCAAACTTGCTCCCCTTTTTTCCCCTTTTTTCTCTTTTTTTTTTTTTTTTTTTTTTTTCTTTTTTTTTTGTGTGAATCTCAAGCTGTTCAGAGATTGTTATTCTGTAGTCTATTCTGGGATTTTTATTAATGTACTCATTATAAACCTTTATGTTGGGATGAAAATTTTTCTTTCTTAAAGCATGATATTCCTTTCATAGGTGTAATTCACATGGACCCAATGCAACGTCTCATGGGCATTTTCCTTAGCTAGAGAATACACATAACTTACCAATCAGGCGATGTATGTTACCCCAGACCTGTCTTGGGTATTCAGTGAGCTGCTCAATTTCGTGGGGGACCATTTGTTTTCTTTCCATCCCCTTCACTAATATGCGCTGTGGTCCCTGTGGATTACCCCTCCCCCCAGTTTTTAACTGTTACCGAAACTGAGGGAAACTATGATTACTGTTTTTATGATTTATGTTGTGCTCAGAAGCCCCTCTTTACATTGGGTCCTCTACTGCCAGGAAACAAAGAGATCTATTTAATTTTTTGAGGAGCACCCAGATGCTTACTGGATACCCGGGGTAAGGGGTGACTTAATAAGCACAAATGAATCCATCTGTGTCCTATTTTAGATTACTGACATCATGGTTAGCATCTACCATTTTAAGAGTCTTGTGTTACGACACCTCCTCTATTTCCCATTAGGATGTGGTCATTTTCACGCTCTCCCCTTATTCTTAATGGGGGGGGTCACAAACATGCAATTTAAGCTCTGTACTGTGTCTGATGGCTCTCATCCCGGGTATTATTAATACCTTATTACACCAATCACAATTCAGACACCTTTTTTTTTGTTTTTTATTTATTTTTTTATTTTATTTTTTTGCCCGGTTTATCATTTCCCCTACAACTCTGTTATTACAATCTCCATAGGGGTATTGCTAATGATAGATCCTTGACTTGTCCTCGAGACTATTCTAGTTCAATTTGGGAAAGAGCTAGTTTTGCTTTATTGCCACAAGATACCTGTTTAGTCTGACAACAATACTTTAATTTGAAATTGAAGTTTATTATCGGTTTAGTTCTGATGTTGTGTAACCCTTCTTCCATGTTTTACTCCATTTCATGGGTTTTTATTTCTATCTCTCAATACCTCTTCGCCTTGACAATGTTTTATGCATGATTGTGTCAATTAGAGTTTCCAGTTAAACTTTACTAGGCCTCAGGCCTGCACCCTTTATCCTCAATCCTGTTTTGCCTCTCATACTCGTGTCTGCAGACGAAGTGTCTTTTATATTGAATAGATCCATTAACCGATATACACTCCTTTTTTTTTCTTTTTCGGGTGTTTCCTCTAAATGTTTTGACAAGATTCTAGACTGTTGTTAGGCAGCTTACATTTTTCACACCTCCATTTTAAGCATTCATACCCTTCCCTCCGTTCAGCTGTCAGCATTTCTTAATCTTGTATTTACTCTCCTCAATAACCCAGACGACGTTTCACACAGAGATATTCTGCTCAGCCATACCACTTTTACTTCCATTAGTTCTTGGAATATCTCACACCTGTTTAGGTTTAGTCCGTTGCATTATATTTGTTGCATCGGACACAGCGAGCTGGTTCTCGCTACAAACCTCAGAGAAATTGATTTCTTCACTAGTCTCGACTACGCTTCTATATAATCTACGGGTGTAAGATCCTTCGAGACTAGCACTCCCCCCCCCTCTTTTTGACCCTTTACCCCCCGGATTCCTTTGTCCCCTTTTTCTCCTAGTGTTTTTCTTTCACAACGTAGTATAAACTCCTTTGGCTAGTCTTTTTGTCGACCCCTGTCATTATATTTCTAGGGTGTTCTATCGCGTCTCTCGCACATCTGAAGATAGAATGGTCTCCCCTTCACACAAGACACATTCCAAGGCGCTCTCGCTGAGACTGGTCTCCATTAATGTCAAAGGTCTTAACTTACCGGAAAAGAGATCCCAGTTCCTGCGAGAATGCCATACTTTGAAAGCGAATATAATATTTGCACAGGAAACACATTTTCTGACAGACAAAACTCCTAAGTTGTCGGATAAAAATTTTCCCACGGTTTTTCATTCGACGAATAGCCACTCCAAAACAAAAGGTGTGTCGACCCTTATCTCTAAAAATACACCCTTTCAACTAATAGATTCACTAAGCGACACTGAAGGGAGATACTTATTTCTTAAAGGGACCATTCACTCCAAACCAATCACAATTGCTAATATATACTCTCCCAACACAAAACAAGTTACTTTTTTTCGTTCTATCTGTGATCTTTTGTCTTCCTTCTCATCGGGCATCCTCATTCTCGGGGGGGATTTCAACGTCCCCCTGAATCCTATCTTAGATTCCTCCTCTGGTTCCTCAGCCTTGCCATACAAAGCTTTGAAACAAATAAAATTGCAACTCCAAAACATCCTGCTACATGATTCCTGGAGAACGCTGAATCCACAGGGAAAAGATTATACATATTTCTCCCCTACTCATCAAAAATACTCCCGAATTGATTATTTTTTTATCTCACAACCTGACCTACCCCTCTTGACTAAGGCCACAATAGAACCTATGACATTTTCTGACCATCATCCAATATCCATTCTTCTGGAATTTCCCGAAACTATAACCAAATCTAAAACGTGGAGACTTAATTCTGCCTTGCTCAAAGACCCAATCAACGTGGCAAACATAAAAACTTGTCTTACAGACTATTTCAGACTTAATGAAATCCCTGACACCTCCACACTATTCCAATGGGAAGCTCATAAAGCTGTAATCCGAGGGGAATTTATCAAATTATCCTCTCTTCTTAAAAGAGAACGCCAGGCCAAAATAGCAACACTTATGTCCCAAATTCGCGTGTTGGAAGCCACGCACAAACAAACACTTGCAATACAGACCTATCAATCCCTGACACAAATCAGGGAACAATTATTAGAAGAACTTAACCTGAAGATCAGGAGACAATATGTCCTAAGAAATAAACTCTTTTATGAAAAGGGTAATAAAGTTGGCTCTCTTCTGGCTAGAGCAGTGCAAAGTAAGAAACTCAACTCAACTGTACATCATATTACTGATAACCAGGGTAAAGCTTACAATTCAAATGAAGATATAGCCCAAAAATTCGAAGAATATTACCAAACGCTTTATAACATTCCCTCTAGGCCCACTAAGACCAGTAGTTTGGAGGTAAGACAGCATAAGATTAACGAATTTCTCTCCAAATTTGGCCCTAAGCGTATTTCTCAGGAAAATGCCCAAAAGCTGAATACTCCCTTATCCGAAGAAGAATTCGATAAAGCAATCAAAGAGATGAAAGTAGGGAAGGCACCTGGCCCAGACGGTCTTCCTTTGACATATTACAAAACATTTACAGACATACTTAGACCCCGCTTTCTCCTAGCATATAAATCCTTCGCCTCTACTTCCCATGCCCCCCCTCATATGCTTGAAGCACACATTACAGTAATACCGAAAGAGGACAAAGATCCTTCCCTGGTCACGAATTACCGCCCCATTTCACTCATTAATGTGGATGTCAAGATTTATGCTAAAATTCTAGCGAATCGCTTGTTGCCGCTTCTCCCGTCTTTGATCTCTTTAGATCAAGTGGGATTTATCCCAGGACGGGAAGGTAGGGATAACACTATTAAAGCGCTTAACATCCACCATTGGTTGACCTCAACCAAAAAACAAGGATTTTTTCTTTCCTTGGACGCCGAGAAGGCATTTGACAGGGTGGCCTGGGATTACATGGACTCGACCCTCAAAGCAATAGGATTGCCGGACTTATTTATCTCATATATTCGGGCTCTGTACTCCCAACCGACCGCCAGAGTGCGGGTCAATGGCCACCTGTCAAACGCCTTCCGGCTCCACAATGGTACGAGACAGGGTTGTCCCCTCTCACCTTTACTTTTTGTCCTCACTCTCGAACCTCTTCTCAATAAACTAAAATTGAATCCAGATATTAATGGCGTTTCAATCAATACCCGCATTTATAAATTAGCAGCTTTTGCGGATGACATTCTTCTTTTCTTAACCAACCCGCATATCTCCATCCCCAATCTTCTTTCCGACTTGGAGATGTTCCAATCCATCTCCAATCTTAAAATAAATTACTCCAAATCCATTGCCCTGAATGTAACTCTCCCCGCAGAGATGGTAACGCAATGTAAAGCAAATTTCCCCTTTAATTGGGCTGATCACTCAATCACTTATTTGGGAATTAAAATACCGACGTCCCTCTCCAACCTCTTTAAGGAAAACTTTCTCCCAACTTTGCAAAAAACCAAATCAGACCTTAAGAACTGGAGAGCTCTACAAGTGTCCTGGTTCGGTAGAGCTGCACTCCTTAAAATGACTATTCTTCCACGCTTCCTTTACTTATTACAAACGATACCGATCAATATTCCCTCGTCCTTTTTCCATTCTTTCCGTCAAATATGTTCCGCTTTTATATGGCAAAATAAAAGGCCAAGAATAAGTTTTACACGCCTTACCCTTCCAAAAATCAAAGGTGGAATTGCCCTTCCTGACCTACGTCGATACTATTGGGCCACACATCTTGCCAGGATTGTGGACTGGAATGTTCACCAAAATGTAAAAGATTGGGTACCACTAGAACACTTTGTCTCTACACAAAATCTTCGATCACTGCCCTGGATAAATCCACGCCATATACCGATACAGCACAAGAAACATCCGCTGATTGGGCCCACACTGTCTGTTATTCACAAGGCATTGAAAACAATATATCCGCACCCATGGCTGAGTCCTCTTACCCCACTGAGAAACAATCCCGATTTTCCACCAGGCAAGAGTCCCATTTATCTGGCCAACTCCTGGCCCCACACAGATCTTACTGCTAGGCAATTCTTCGACAGGAGAAAGAATTTCAGATCATTGGCTGATTTGAATACCACGGCTTCCCCTATCCACATCTCTGACTGGACGTATAGACAATTACATCACTTCTTGACTAGACGACATAATATAGACTATTGGACAAGAGATTTGAACACCCTAGAAAGTCTTTGTACACAACACGAACCACAAAGACATCTCATCTCCATCCTGTACACATATCTCTTCATGGGAGATTCAGCGTTCTCCAGCAAGCCTTACTCCTCATGGGAGCAAGATCTAGCTATCAAACTTTCTGACTCAGAGTGGGAAACCATTTGTACTTATATTCTCAAAGGATCCCTTAATGTAGCGGTTCAGGAAGGAGGATACAAAATTCTCTCCAAATGGTATAGAACCCCTTCCCTGCTTCACAAATTCTCAGACAATAATTCCAACTTATGCTGGCGCTGTGGCAAGGCGGAAGGGACCATGCTTCACATTTGGTGGTCATGTCCCGCCCTTCAGAATTACTGGAGATCTGTCCATGACACCATAATTGCTGTAACATCCCAAACCAATAATTTTTCCCCTGCTTCCTACCTACTTCACTACACCAAAATCCCCAGGACACGTTACTTTAAATCACTCAATATGATTATGATTAACACGGCGCAACAATGCATCCCATGTCATTGGCGATCCTCTACAGTACCAACCATAGCGGAATGGTTCCGTAGATTAAATAACACCGAAACCATTGAAGAATTAATTAGCATATCCAATGACACAGTCACAAAATTTGCAGAAATATGGCAGGACTGGCGCCGTTTCAAACTTACTGACGCTTACTCCTCACAATTGGGTTAAATAATTCTCATATACTAGATTATACCCTTCTCAGTGTCACCCCTATCCTCTAAATTTAATCTTTTCCACCCTTCCTTTCCCCCATAATATGTATTTCTGATTGATCTGTTTTCCCATTCGATAGCTCAGAATATCTTAGTGTTCCCTCCTTTCTAGTTAATGCACCCTTAAGGTTGGTTCTAGATTCAACTATATCAGTAACTAAGATCTTTAATGTGACTCTTTCCACGGTTGGAAATTGGTTAAATTCTGGAGTAAGCTGTTGATCTATTAACTATTTATCTACGCATTCATGCCTTATTGTGCCATGTATATTCTGATGCTATACTTACTCCATTGTTTGTATTTCTCTGTATGACTTCTTTACCTCAATAAAAAAAATTTGTGGAAAAAAAAAAAAAAAACACATACACTTGGTGTCCAAAAATTCATTCAATCGGGAAAAGTTTTCCATCCGGTTCCTTCAATTTTTTTTTGTCACTGCGGTCAAAAACTAACACCAATTTGACCCCACTAACGCTAGAAAATCAAACAAATGTTCTTAAAATTAAAAATTTCAAGTGAAAATCTATGCGTGTATGGCCAGCTTAAGAGACTACAGTGCTTATTCACGAAAGGAGTAGAGAATGTTTAACTAGCAAAATGAATGTTTAGTTTACAAAGTGTATAGTCATTAATTTCATAGATCTGTGTTTTTTGTTTTTTTTACCTCTCCTGTTGCTGCTGCTGCTGGATTATTTCTCCATCAATCATCAGATTACCAGTCATCAGGAGGGAGGCTCTGACATGGGAAAGAAAATCCCTGCTTCTCTAACAAGATGACCTCCTCCATGCATAGAACCAGTATCACTTCTCGCCCTTTCGGCTAAGATCAAGTGTAGTATGTGTTCTTATCAGTTGCCAAAGGAGGTGCTGTTCCATCCCTATAGAGAGGGTTTGGTCAGCACTCTCCAATGGCATAATCAGCAACTGGAAAGATGGTTTCGGTAGGGGTCACATTGTGCCACCCGAAAGAAACTGGGGGCCACTGCATGATCGAGTCTGAGCCGTCTGGAAGGGTGCTCCTGGTGAGCATGGGTGCTGCTATTGGTCTGACCCAGAGGGTCAAGTACCTGGCCTTCTGGCCTGGATTGGGGTAGTTCTAGCCCCAGACAGTTTTTCGGTAGGGAACACTGGCTCCTCTTTTCTGGGTGGGGAGGAGCGGTTAGTACTTCCTGGATGTAATTAGGTAGGAGTGATGGGAGCGACGGTGGAGCCTGATGGCAAAGGGCTCTCACCAAGCTTCCCGAACTTCACGCCTTCCTGCCTGGGATGGGGGCTGCCATGGTCCGGACCATCAGGGTGGTCTTAAAAGCCTTTGGAGTATGTGCCACTGGAGTGGCAGTCCAGGGGTGCCTAAAGATCACTGTGAGTGAGGGTCACATTGATTTTGGGCACCACGGTCACTGTACCAATATCAATAGCGCTTTTTTAGCACCTGCCTCTTGGGCCAGGTATTTTGCCTGGGACCAGAGGAATTTTTGATTCCTGGCCAGAGGACCTGGTCATTGTTTCACACAATGGCCACCTTTTCACTCTCCTCTTCACTATCACTTCCCCACTTTATTTATTTCTTGTGTGTTGTGTCACATCTTTGTTTTGTCCCTTTTCACGTTTGCTGTGATGAGTAGGGTCACAGATCCCAGGGCCTGTCCTGAAAGTCTGGGGAGGGGGTGGATATGGCCTTCTGGCTTAGTTCGCCCTCTCTCTTAGGGTTGGGGTCTCCCCATTGGGGGAGCCTCACCTAGTATTTGGAAGGTATGCCGAAACAGACCCACCCAAACAACGGGGTCTGCCTGGTTTCGGCCAGAAGGACCAAGTTTTAAGTGTCCTTGTCCCTGTCTGGAGCCTAATCAGGGGATTCAGGGCAAGGCCCTCAGATTTTAGAGGGCTTGTGTACCCGTCTGCACTTTTTTGTGTCACTATTTATGTGTGTGCACATTTTTTATGCATCGGGTGAAGTTTTTGAGTGTGTTTTGAATGCCACAGGCTTTCAAGCAAGCCTTCACGAGTGCCCTCATAGCAAGCAGCTTGCTATGGTGGGCACTTGGCAGGGAGTTGGAGCCAGGAGCACTGGTGGGGGACATGAGAAGAAGAGGATTGGCACTGCTTTGTGCAAAACTATAGCACAGAGTAAGTAAGTATAACGTTTTTGTTATTTAAAAAAAATATATAGGTTTACAATCGCTTTAAACAGTTTATTGTAATGATTTACAGTTGCAGAAAACAGGCATAAATGCGACAAAATAAAACTATTTTTACTATAATGATTTAGTCATTAGGCCAAAGTCCTGGGAGGGAGAATTTCATTGGTACACTGCTCTTATTTTTATTATCTAACCACAATTCTTTCATATGTAACCTTGTTAAATAATAAGAAACCAATATTCTTCACATTGCAAAATCCAATTTTCAACTTGTCAACATTACGATCGTTCAACTTTTTATTTAAGGAGGGAAACTGCCAAAATAGTATTGTTTTACACACAAGACAAGGGGGGTTTTCACTGGTATAACTAGTACAAGACTCTGATCAGTTAAAAACAATGTTGAGTATAAAACTCCATTGTAGCATAACACAGTGGAATAGCATACGATATGGTGTAAGAATTCCCTTTTGGCGTTTGTAGCAGTGTCTTTTTTGATATGTAAAGCTGAAGTTTAGCTTAAAAACATTTTTTTTTTTCCTCTACAGCTTTAGTTACATTACTTACCTGTAATATAGTGTGTCCCACGATGTGCAAGCTGTTGGATTCTATAGATATCTTCACTGCAGGGCTGTTCTTTTTCTATTGCTGAACTTATGGCACTATGGGTAACAGCTTCAGGTCTCTGGACTCAGCTGCACTAAAGATGTTCTGATGGAGACTTGACCCTCCTCTCCATTGAGAAAACTTATTTTGTTGATTACATTGCCTGTAACATGATATGTGAATAAGATAGAGAATCTTCTGACTGATCAACCTCTATCCCATTCACAGAATGCATTACAGGTAGTATACTAGATAGATAGATAGATAGATAGATAGATAGATAGATAGATACACAAAGGGGTTGATATAATAAAACTGTGGAGAGCAAAAGCTGGTGCAGCTTTGCATTAAAAACCAATTAGCTTCCAGGTTTTAATATTAAAGCTGAATTTATAAGCTGATTGGCTACCATGCACAGCTGCACCAGATTTTTCATTCTCCAGTTTTAGTAAATCTACCCCAAAAAGTTTAACACCCAAAATGGTCCAAAAAGGAAAACAAAGGAAAGAGATAAAGATGGGGCCACCTACAAAACAACAGTTTCAACTCAAACCACCATAAAGCCTTACTGACCAACAAGGAACAGTCCAAACCATTTGTCATGCAATAATTCTTCAGCACCCTGCCCATGCTAAACCATCAATGCAGCCCAACAAAATCTAATAAAAGACATAATGAAGATTTCAAAGAAAAATATGTAGGAGAATGGAGAAATTAAATAACACACTACTACTTATCAGTCACTACAGGGAGACTACAAGCCCTATACTTGGCAGTGCTACAAGACCCCAAATACGGTAAGTAGACTGTGCCAACAATGTGACCAGGGGGACAAATAGGATAAGAATCACCTCATGCTATGGTGCCCCAAGAACTCAACAGTGAGACACTCACTTTTAGAGGTTCTCCGCTCTTATCCTGAACTTCATTTCTTTATAGGAGAAGAGGAAACTCCATATTCTGCTGGGGAAATAGGAGCCAACCATGAAACTAAATGAACAATATGTCACAGCAGACAGAGGTACACGAAAGAGGATGGACCTACAAATCCTCTGCATGGAATCCACCCTTCTTCACCCTGCATCCTTTTATATTATCCTTTACTGCCCAATACTATCCTAGATGCTATTCTTACCCCCAAACTCCATGCATTTATATCCAAGCTACACAAACTCAAGGGTTTTGGCAATGTTAAAATGCCAATAAAGCTTGATTGAGTTTGAAAGAAAGAGAGAGAGAAAGCAAAAGAGAAAGAAAGAAAGAAAGAAAGAAAGAAAGAAAGAAAGAAAGAGAAAAAGAAAGAAAGAGAAAAGAAAGAAAGAAAGGGGGAAAGAAAGAGAGAGAGAGCGAGAAAGGAAGAGAGAAAAAAAAGAAAGAAAAGAAAAAGAAAACAAAAGAAAGGGAAAATAAAGGAAAAAAGAAAAGAGAAAGAAGGAAGGAAGGAAGGAATGAAGGAAGGAAGGAAGGACATATCCAGATACACAAAGTTCTCCACTAAAAATGGTCTGAAAGGGTTGATAAAGAATAGATAGGGTTGATAAAGGATAGATAGATAGATAGATAGATAGATAGATAGATAGATAGATAGATAGATAGATAGATAGATAGATAGATAGATAGATAGATAGATAGATGGATAGATGGATAGATAGAGAGATAGAGAGCTCTTTCAGACATCATTTAGTGTATGATTTTGTTTCATACCTCTCAGACAATGAAAGAGTAACATACACTTCTTTTTTTTTTTTTTTTTGTAGCTCTGCGGGTATCTGATAAATAAATAAAGCAGCTGTCTTTTGTCTGAAATGTGCACGTATATGTAGCTGCTGAAATGCTTTAAGCTCCTTTAAAAATAACAGTACTTTTTAGAGAAATCAGTGAGAAATAAAGCTGATTTAATACTGCCATCTAGTGGTGCACAGGACAAGCATGTTATTATACTTTAGCTTGGAGCTGAGGATTTTTGCAGCACAAAGGTTTCAGCCTACCTAGTGCAGCATTCAGATATGTGAACTACAATGAATCAACACATGAGATCAGCACATCAACTATTATAGTTGAAACTGGAGAAAGGCGTATCATTATAATTTTTAAAGAATAGTGCAAAAAAAGTAAATTGAGACAACTGAAAGTGTATCTATGAAAATATATCTGTGCAGTTACTGTATCTGTGAGAATTGATTCAACCTTCCAGCATATGGTAAGAAAAGCATGGGTTTCATAGCTAGTTTATAAGCTTGCCACAATAGAAGGTGTGACATTTTACAAAGATTTATGAAACACAAAGACCTACTGTGTTTAAATGTAACTGATGGGGTTATGAAAAATGCAAATATTGCCGTCATATAAAACCACATCTGAAGTCTCAGATGCTATATACTGCTGTATTATCCTGCTAAGCAGTTTACAGTTTTGTCATCTGATGAAAACCACAGGTAGGAATGATATAATGTCAAATGTGGTAGCAAATGACATCTTGCCTAAGATCTGGTTTACATGGATGGACTATATATACAGTATCTCACTTAAGTGAGTACACCCCTCACATTTTTGTAAATATTTTATTATATCTTTTCATATGACAGCACTGAAGAAATGACACTTTGTCACAATGTAAAGTAGTGAGTGTACAGCTTGTATAACAGTGTAAATTTGCTGTCCCCTCAAAATAACTCAACACACAGCCATTAATGTCTAAACCACTGGCAACAAAAGTGAGTACACCCCTACGTGAAAATATCCACATTGGGCCCAATTAGCCATTTTCCCTCCCTGGGGTCATGTGACTCGATAGTGTTACAAGGTCCCAGATGGGAATGGGGAGCAGATGTGTTAAATTTGGTGGTATTGCTCTCACTCTCTCATACTAGTCATTGGAGGTTGAACATGACACCTCATGGCAAAGAACTCTCTGAGGATCTGAAAAAAAGAATTGTTGCTCTGCATAAAGATGGCCTGGGCTATAAGAATATTGCCAAGACCCTGAAACTGGGCTGCAGCACAGTGGCCAAGACCATACAGTAGTTTAACAGGACAGGTTCCACTCAGAACATGCCTCGCCATGGTCGACCAAAGATGTTGAGAGCACGTGCTCATGCTCAGCGTCATATCCAGAAGTTGTCTTTGGGAAATAGATGTATGAGTGCTGCCAGCAATGCTGAAGAAGTTGAAGGGGTGGGAGAGTCAGCAAGTCCATGTTCAGACCATACGCTGCACACTCCATCAAATTAGTCTGCATGGCTGTCGTCCCAGAAGGACACCTCTTCTAAAGATGATTCACAAGAAATCCAGCAAACAGTTTGCTGAAGACAAGCAGACTAAGGACATACTGGAACCATGTCCTGTGGTCTGACGAGACCAAGATAAACTTATTTGGTTCAAGCATGTGTGGCAGCAACGAGGAGAGGTGTATAAAGAAAAGTGTGTCTTGCCTACAGTCAAGCATGGTGATGGCATGAGTGCCACCGGCAATGGGGAGCTACAGTTCATTGAGGGATTCATAAATGCCAACATGTACTGTGACATACTGAAGCAGAGCATGATCCTCTCCCTTCAGAGACTGGGCCGCAGGACAGTATTCCAACCTGATAACGACCTCAACACACACTTCCAAGATGACCACTGCCTTGCTAAAGAAGCTGAGGATAAAGGTGATTGACGGGCCAAGCATGTCTCCAGACCTAATCCCTATTGAGCATCTGTGGGGCATCCTCAAACAGAGGGTGGAGGAGTGCAAGGTCTCTAAAATCCACCAGCTTCATGATGTCGTAATGGAGGAGTGGAAGAGGACTCCAGTGACAACCTGTGAAGCTCTGGTGAACTCCATGCCCAAGAGGGTTAAGGCAGTGCTGGAAATAATGGTGGCCACAAAAAATATTGACACTTTGGGCCCAATTTGAACATTTTCACTTAGGGGTGTACTCACTTTTGTTGCCAGTGGTTTAGACATTAATGGCTGTGTGTTGAGTTATTTTGATGGGACGGCAAATTTACACTGTTATACAAGCTGTACACTCACTACTTTACATTGTAGCAAAGTGTCATATCGTCACATGAAAAGATATAATAAAATATTTCCAAAATGTGAGGGGTTTACTAACTTATGTGAGATACTGTATATATATATATATATATATATATATATATATATATATATATATACACACACACACACACGCACACACAATTGTATATGTGGTCTTATTTAATAATTTAATACATCAAGATAAAGAGCAATGATGATATGCACATCACATTAACCCATAACAATCCTTTCAAAGTACTGTAGTCAGAACAGTGAAAGGCAGTTATGATTTAGGTTTATTTAGGTTACTATGTTGTATTTGCTTGCTCAAAGCATGTAATGATGCTATGAGGAGGGCTCTGACCGAAACGTGTTAGCACTATAGATGCAGCATTGCTGTTAGTGCCAAATAAACACAGTAAGTTGGTCCAGGTGGCTATGGAGCCACTTTCTCGTATTGTGTAATAAATAAGGCTCTGACAGCAATCATATTACAACTGTGCTGTGCCCTATAGAGGGTCCCAACAATATACCCAGGAGTGTGTGGGTTAACAGAGAAGAGGATTAGCCAGAGGGCTCCCTAAGCAATTTCAAGTAGGAATACAGTATGCTAACATATCAAAAATGTGAATGCCTGCTCTACCTATAGAATTTTATTGTCAGGAAACAAAGCCTAAAACAAAAGCATATGTAAAATGAAGTGACGTCATTGTTTAGTACTTCTAATTGCAGCTTCATAAAAAATAAAGTAAAATAATACCTACTGCATAAGGTTATTATTATCAGCATTATGGCGCATACAGGTATGCATAACGTACTCTCTGGTCCACTATAATATGGCACTTACTACATCCTATCCAGTGAATAGTGGACATTTTATTTTTACTTCAAAAGAAAAAGGAGACATTTGCTTTGCATTCTCCTGTGTAGCAATAAAGGATGGTTACCCCTTTTTCTGCCAGCCCTTAAAACATTTCTGAATGGTAGGAGAAAGTGGAGTTCCTGATCAGGTGATTACTGAGTGGCTGACACAGTGGTCATGGGATCGGGAGCCCCTCCCACTGTCTCCCCCTGTAAACTGTGACTGGGTGCTGTTGGTGAGAGCTCAGTCAGTGCCCTGGGTGTGTGCAGTGAGCATGCTCTCAGCACAGAACAGCAGTGCACCATGGATGTATAGCTGCACCATGTGGGTATTAAGATCCACCCACCCACTCTGCTGCTGCATGTATGGTTAAGACAGTCAGTAAGAGGTTAAACGAAAATTGACAGGACCTTTACTTACATATGACCTGGATGATTGAAAAGGACAATACTTTACAGGCCTAAATTAACATTATAACAGTTTAGGAAACCAACTCCATAACTTACATAATGAGGTTGATTTACTAAAACTGGAGAGTGCAAAATCTGGTGCAACTCTGTAGAGAAACCAATCAGCTTCTAGTATTTTATGTCAAAGCTTAACCGGTTCCCGACCGGCTCACGTAGATATACTGTGGCATAATGAAGTTGATTTACTAAAACTGGAGAGTGCAAAATCTGGTGCAGCTCTGTAGAGAAACCAATTAGCTTCTAGTATTTTATGTCAAAGCTTAACTGGTTCCTGACCAGCTCACGTAGATATACTGTGGCAGAATGTCTCTCCTGGGGCGAAATCCCATATATACGACTTTGCTCAGGAGAGCCACCAGAGGGCACGCAATTGCATGCAAGAGAGCCAGCACAAGGATTTGTGTGTGTAAACAGAGAGAAGACAGATTGTGTGTTCCTACAAAGTAGGGACAGAGACCTGTCATCTGTCCTAGTTAGTCCCATCCCCACACAGTTAGAACACAGTGATGGAACACACAGTTAACCCCTTGATCGCCCCCCTAGTGTTAACCCCTTCCCTGCCAGTGATATTTATACAGTAATCAGTGCATATTTATAGTACTAATCGCTTTATAAATGTCAATGGTCCCAAAAATGTGTCAAAAGTCTCCAATATGTCCGTCCCAATACCGCTAAAATCGCAGTACACCAACATTACTGGTAAAAAAATAAATAAAACACCATAAAAAGGTCATACATCTTTCCTATAGTTTGTAGACGCTATAACTTTTGCACAAACCAATCAATATACGCTTGTTGTGATTTTTTTTTTTTTACCAAAAATATGTAGAAGAATATATATTGGCCTAAACTGATTTGTTTTTTGTTTTTGTCTTTTAATTTGGGGGATATTTATTATAGCAAAGAGTAAAATATATTGTTTCTTTTTCAAAATTGGCAATCTTTTTTTGTTTATAGCGCAAAAAAAAAAATTAACAACTAGTGTCAGTATCGTCAGCCTACTATCAGGGTTAGCAGATAGTGAACACAGCAAGGTGACAATGCTGCTACTATTCATGAGACAGTGATATCACTGCCTGATTGTAAAAGGAAGTGCTGATACTGCCGGGGAAGAAACTTGGCAACAATTTCACAAAAGACAATTTGCTGAAAGTGGAACACTAGGTAGCTTTACTTAACACACATGAATGCAGCTATGTTATCATTACTACATCATTAAGTGTATGTTTTAAATGCAAGCAGACCTGAATGTTACTTGGGAATAGTCTCTTGCAGTCAATGCTGAAGTGTGAGTGAAAGAATAACTTTTCACTTTCCTGTAACAGGCTTGGTGGGTCCAAAATAACATTGGCTCAAAGAAAGTGTGTTAAATGATATTGACCACCAGACTAAAGCCATCTAGTGGTAGAAAAAAGTACTGCAGTGGAAAGTTGAGTTGAAGTTGACTATTGTGGCAAAAGCTTTAACTGTGCCATTTAATTTTACCTTGTTATTTTTGGCTAGATTTCTGTTTTAAGACAACTATATACAGGCATACCCCACTTTTAAGTACGCAATGGGGTTTATTTACTAAAACTGGAAAGTGCAAAATAAGGCTTACTTCTGCATAGAAACCAATGAGCTTCTAACATCGGCTTGTTCAATTAAGCTTTGGTAATAAAACCTGGAAGCTCATTGGTTTCTATGCAGAAGTGAGCCTGATTTTGCACTTTCCAGTTTTAGTAAATAAACCCCATTGCGTACTTAAAAGTGGGGTATGCCTGTACACTGAGGCATGATGCCAAATATACAAAAAAATTGATTACAAAAAAGTGATACTCTTTAACAGAACATGATAACCTATACATGTTACCGTATATACTCGAGTATAGGCCGACCCGAATATAAGCCGAGGCCCCCAATTTACCCCCAAAAAACTGGAAAAAATTATTGACTCGTGTATAAGCCGAGGGTGAGACATGCCTGTCCATCCCTGTGTGTCCGTCCATCCCTGTGGGTCCATCCATCCCTGTGTGTGTGTCCATGCATCCGTGTGTGTGTGTGTGTCCATGCATCCGTGTGTGTGTGTGTGTGTGTGTGTGTGTGTGTCCATGCATCCGTGTGTGTGTGTGTGTGTGTGTGTGTGTGTGTGTGTGTGTGTGTGTGTGTGTGTCCGTGCAGCCTACCTGTGTCCAGCCTGCCTGTGTCCGTCCAGCCTGCGTCCCGTCCAGCCTGCGTCCCGTCCAGCCTGCGTCCCGTCCAGCCTGCGTCCCGTCCCGGCCCGGCCCGTCCCGTCCCGAGCCGAGCCTCCGTCCTTCAGCTCTTCGTCGGCGGCCATTCTAGGATTCAAAAGCCGCGCCTCCGTCGGTGATAGGCGGAACACTCAATTTCCCACTGACTGCTGTTCCGCCTATCGGATGTCCGTGATAGGCGGAACACTCAATTTCCCAGCAGCCTGTGTTCCGCCTATCACGGGCATCGTCTCATCCTCGTCCGTAGTACGAGGATGAGACGATGCCCGTGATAGGCGGAACACAGGCTGCTGGGAAATTCAGTGTTCCGCCTATCACAGGCGAAGGCGGAGCCGGAGGCGCGGCTTTTGAATTCTAGAATGGCCGCTGTCTGTCTGCTCGACACGCTGATCGAGCGGGCAGACAGCGATGACTCGAGTATAAGCCGAGGGGGGCACTTTCAGCCTCAAAAAAGAGGCTGAAAATCTCGGCTTATACTCGAGTATATACGGTAGTACTTAAAATCAAACCTAAGAATTAACTTGCCTTCGCTATCTAAACATTTGGCAATTATTAAACCCAAATACTGTAAACAGCATACAACATAGTTGGGAACATTGAAAACGACTTAATGCATTAGTAAGTGACTAGAGAAAAAAATGAAAGTACAAGTATGGCACAGTTTCTTTGATCCCCCAGAGATGTCAGTGATACAATTATTTTAATATTCTGATGCAAGTGGATAAAAGAGTCAGCGCATTAGGCATAGAAGTGACAGAGTGATAGAGCATGTTATTATTTTTAAACTCTGGTAGTGCTGATCAGGGCAATCGTGCAGGAAATTACATTTTAAGTCAGATAGCGCCACGATTTGCATCGTTAGAGGGTTAGGATTAACCACAGACAATGCTAAAATAAAATCAATGAGAGAAATATACGGGCAGTGACTAGAGGGAGCCTGGAATTAATGAAAAAGACACTATAGACCAGGAAGGTTTGCAGCAATTTCTTATACAGAAAGACTACTTCCAGTATGTAGGGATTTTCATGGTATAAGTCATTGATCACAGTGAACATTTAAAGTCGAAGATCAGCTAAAAGTAAGAAATTACTTTTTATATTGGTCATGATGCATGTGACGATATCTGTAATACCATAAAACATCATATTACCACTTGTATATTAATATATACATCATCCTTGAATTTAAAGTGTTTGTTACCCCAACATTTCATATTCCTGATATGTGCCCACTGTACCATGTACTTGTATGAAAAAGTATCCTGTTCACTTTGTATTGCTTACTTTGTGTGAAATCCCTGGTGATCCTGCCAGTCTCTCTGCTTTCTTATTAAAAACTAACCACACCAAGTAAGAGAACACATTGTGGTCAGTTCTTTAGCTATGCTGGGAGCTTAGCGTGCTCTCCTCCAATGATCAGACTTGTCCTGACAACCCCTCCCCCTGCACAGCCTTTCACTGGGAAGTTTAGTGTGCTGTTGCTTCTCCTTCCCCAGCTCTTATTCAGCTGAGAACAGAGAGAATGTGATCACTTATAAAAAGGGAGGGAAAGGGTATTTATTATGTGTTTTTATAGCTACACACACGTTTTGCCTTTCATTTCTATTTTAAACTGAATGGGTTGTTTCACAAGGTGAGGGTTTACCATCACTTTAAGTTATTTTGATGGTTTAGTAAATGCATTTTTAAATTGCCATACTGCAGTCCTGAGTCAAATTCACATTTAATGGCACTGATTTATTATACATAGGGGAAAGAATGAGGACAAAAGCTGAAGTTGCTACCCATAGTGGCCAATCAGAATATTGTTTAGTTGAGATTAGAATGGTTTCTTGCTTCTCTTATATCTGCATTTAGTTTGTGTGTTTCAATTGGCATGCCCTTATGCTCTGGTGTCCTCCCCATTACAAAAACATACATTCTGATTAATCAATTGCTATCAACTCTGGAGATAGACAATAGTCATTAAACAACAAAATGTCTTATAGGCAATATAGAGTGCAAAAGGTAGGACAAATTGAGGAATGGACCTGGGCCTCATGCTTAGGTGGTGGTTATTTTTGAAAATCAGTATGTGAAGTATGGAAACAAGAAAGATGGTTGAAGAGACCTGGTTTTATCATACTAAAAACAATATTTCGACAAGTAAAAATCCTACATACCTAGATGTGTCTGCGCACACTTGCAACAACCTCTCAAACCCCTCAGAATACTGCCCAGTTCTGAAAGGCAAAGCTCTGACACCTCTACTTAGTGTTGGAGCTTGCAGCTAAGCCCTGCACTCTCCTCTTATGCCCCATACACACTATCAGTTTTTCTGCTATGTTTTTCCTTCAGATTTACCAAAACCATAAAATATGAGGTTAAATCTTAGGAGATGCAATCAGGCAGGCCCTTACACTACATGGTTAAGGAAAAACGCATCAGAAAAACTGATAGTGTATGTGGGGCTTTAGTCCACTACTTTGATGGCCAGCCTCACTAGCCAATATGAGGGTACAGCAGGCAGAAAGGGGTCATCAAACGTTAGCACAATCAGGAAGTGCCAAGTAATTGCCATTTAAAATGGCACAGCATTCAGTCATGACAACAGGGTTCAAGAGCCATTGTAGGTATGTGCAGAAACCTCTAGATCAGTGAAGGCGAACCTTGGCACCCCAGATGTTTTGGAACTACATTTCCCATGATGCTCATGCACTCTGCAGTGTAGATGCGTATCCTGGGAATTGTAGTTCCAAAACATCTGGAGTGCCAAGGTTCGCCATCACTGCTCTAGATTATTGCACTTTATACCTGCAGAAATTTCCAGAGGATGTATTATTTTTAAGGAGACTAGCATAAACTATTTTTTACAGGTATAAACAGAAGGTACTTATGGGTAGTATGGAAACTTACTGCTCTATCCCACCACACTCCAATATTCCTGTTGGCACATTACTATTAGGGATTGCCAAAACTTTGCCTGCCAGAATTGTTTGGGGATTTGCTTGTAAGCCCTTGTACACATGGTCGGACATTCTGATGGAAAATGTCCGATCGGACCGTGTTGTCGGATAATCCGACTGTGTGTGGGCTCCATCGGACTGTTTCAGTCTGAATATCCGCCGGACAAAATTTTAGAGCTGGGCTATAAAACTTTCCGACAACATGATCCGATCGGACTTTGTCCGATTGTGTGTAGAGAATTCCGATCGGACAAAGTGCCACGCATGCTCAGATCAAATTCCTAGACCAAAGCTATTGGCTACTAGCCTGAACATAGTCCCATCGTAATGAAATAACGTCGTCACGTTACGTACGATCGGATTTTACGTCAACTTTGGACAAAATCCGTCGGACAAAATCCAACGGATTTTGTTGTTGGAATGTCCGACCGTGTGTACAAGGGCTAAGAGTAAAGCTTTGTAAGTTGCTTTAGATATTTAAAGTTCTTTCTAAGAGCCTGTTCTTTATATGTCCACATTTTTTCTTTTAAATATCAGAGACAGTCTGGGGAGTACAAGGTTGTGGTGTTCTGTAAAGAAAAGATGAGGTTTTTTTTTTACAAAGAGATTGCAGTCATACTTTATAGCAAGAGTCAATCATACAGCAGGTATGATTATCTTTTTGCATGAGCACTATTTCATTAAACTGATTAAAGCAAACTTTAAATCCAATCATCCTCATTAAAGACAATAAGGTCTTTTACATGGACAGATGGGACCATGAAGATGGATGAGTTGACTGAACTGTATAGTTAGTTGTTCATATGATAAGATAAATAAAAAAATATACACTTTTTGCTGTCATCTACTGAGTAAAAAATGCCACAAAAAGACATTACACTGAACTAGTTGTTGACACTATTTAGGCAGGTCAACGGGTTATTCAGATCATGAACCTTGCAGTGCATACTTGGTAATTGTATGCAGAATCTTAGAAGTACAAGGCACTTTGCAATACAAATGCATGTCATGTAGATTTGAAGAATATAGGTGTTATGCACAGTCTATGTGCAACGCCTATCTAATTGCTAACATATTATGCATTGACATAATAAATTGAAGTGCCCCAGTTAAAATAATAATAAAAATTTTTTTTACAGTTAAACAATTTGCAGTTAAACAAAGTAAAAACTAGATCAATTTGAAAAAAATAAAATAAAGCATTGTTTGTTTTCAGTTCTTTGAAGGACATAGCAGAGATCTAGATATGACTGGTAGCAGCTCAGTTTCTTGCCTAGTGTCAAGGAGTAAGGAGCTAAGCTCCCTGCTTAGAATCTTAGTTCCCTTCTTTTTCACAGGGGCAGGGTATATATTTTTTTTTCTTAGTCTTCAGAATCTTCAGTCAACAGCTGAATGAGTAACGAGCAGAATATGGTATATCCTTGTAGGCTCTCAAGCTCAGACAACGAACATATGTAGCCTATGAGCAGTAGAAGGGGTACATATGCCTCTATAATCATGGCACTAAATAGCTATATTGATGTGGGAAACAAAATGGAATTAATACCCAAGCATCGTAATATCTATTCCCATCCTCAACTGGTATGCTCCATCAATGCAGCCCTTTCCAGATGGGAAAATCGTAATAAAAAAAAAAGCAAAAACAAGAGGGCGCAAAGGCCTGGTGCATTACCTCACATAGATTTATTAACCACTTCAGTACAGGATACTTTTATGCCCTTCCTGCCCAGGCCAATTTTCAGCTTTCAGGGTTATCGTAATTTGAATGACAATTGCACGTTCATGCAACACTATACCCAAACTAAATTTTTATTATTTTGTTCGCAAAACTAGAGCTTTCTTTTGTTGGTATTTAATCATGACTTTTTTTTGCAAAATAAACAAAATAAACTGAAAAACAAATGTGTTTTTCTTTGTTTCTGTTATAACATTTTGCAAATAAATAATTGTTCTTCAAAAAAATACAACAAAATGTATTCTGCTACATTTCATTGGTGAAAATAACCCAAATCAGTGTGTATTATTTAGTCTGTAGGAAAGTTATATCGAGTCCACAAGCTATGGTATATATCTGAAAATTGATCATTCCTGATGTACTGATGGCCTATCTCATTTCTTGAGGCCCTAAAATGGCAGGACAGCACAAATATCCCCCAAATTACCCTTTTTTGGAAAATAAACAACAGTCCAAGGAATTTATTAAGATGCATGGCAGGTTTTTTGAAGTTGTAATTATTTAGAAAATTAAGAAATAATAGTTTTTTTTTTTTTTTTTGACATACTGTCACCAGTGCAGTACAGCATCATCATATAACTGGTGTGGCAGTAATCAAGGACACTGACTTGTGAAAGTACACATTTTTTTGTTATGGATTTTAAATATATATATATATATATATTTAATTAAATGTTTTTTTTGTTTTTTTTTAGGATGTTTTTTTTTTTTATAACACACTGTGACCAGAGCAATATAATGTTACTATAGTAGCATTGTACTACTCTGGGGAAGTGATCAGGAATTTATTTTATTTTTTACACTTTGCTTATAGCAGTGAATTACACTGCTATAAGCAAGCATTTTACTGGATGAAACTGATTCATTCAGTTTGTTTTGTTGTGATTGGCTGTGATTGGTCAACGCTAATCACATGCTACAGATGGGCTGTGATTGGCCCTGTCTGTACCATGTGATCAAATTGATCAATCACTGCTGGCAACACAATTGTAGACAATGGAATGGATGAAAGGAAACATTCCATTGTGTACAACTGTCATGTGACCTGCTGTGATTAGTCTTGGTGGTCACATGATACTGGCAGGGAGATGGTACACTGATCAGTCATCGTCTGTGTCCCGTGGTGTTAATAATGAAACAATAGCAAATGTAAACTCAAATAACAAAGAAAGGTGGTGTACAAGGACCAAATGACAGGCTGTAGATGTGTTTCATCAGAAACCAGAATGTCACTGAGACTGACAAGCTATTCCATTTCAAGGGACAAACCCTCTTGACCAGAACATTCTACATCTTCACTGTGTCCTTCAATGAATTTAAGAAAAAATTATATTTTTTGTACTTTGATAAATCCCTTTCTCTATGTTCATTGAAGGACAGCACTCACTCCTCTGGTTGTTTTGTCTTTGGCCAGTAGTTCTCAATGTACTACTCTATGATTTACTGAGCTGCTTATAGCAGATAAGAAGTTGGGCCACCAGCAGTTGCTGCCCCTAGGCTGTGCTTTTGTATTTGTACCTATTGCCCTTCTCCTGTAAGGATCAGTGGTTCTCAACTCCTGTCCTCAGGATCCACCAACAGGCCAGATTTTAAGTATTACCTTGGGGATACACAGACTAGAATACTGCAATCACTGAGCAGCAAATTATATCACCTGTGATGTATTTCAGTTATCTTGCAAACCTGGCCTGTTAGTGGGTCCAGAGGACAGGAGATGAGAACTACTGTTCTAGATCTTCACTGTGTCCTTCAATGAATCAATAGAAATTGATTTATGGAAAGTACAAATGAAAAGCTTTCTAATTCAGTAAGTAGAACAGTAAATACATGTACCTACTTTTTTCAATGGAAAAGCATAAACAGTGAAGTGCATTCCTACTTCATAAGAATGTGATATTCTATTTAATATATACAATTCAATGATAGCACAGCTTTCAAAGATTAGATCAAGGAAAACTTCAATTATAGTCCTTTTGTATGATTTAGACCTTCTTATTTATCATTTTAAAGTAGGGTTGCAACACATAGAAATTAAAGTTTGGTGGGAGTGACATTATAAAAATGATTGTATTGTATTGTTTCTTTTACAGAAGTTGCAAAAATACAGACCCTAAACTATTTTAATATGTCTTGCATAAATTGTTAGCACAAATGCATCCAAAGTATGAATATTAGATATTAAAGCTGACCATATATAGATTGAAATTGGGCCCATTCAGCAGACTGGTCCATGTATGGCGGCTCTCATTCATGAGAAAATCGATCTATCAATCGACTTCTCCTCAGGGTGACTGGTGAAAAATTTTTATTTGATCAACACTGCAGCAAGAAGGCTGAAGCCTGATCTGTGTATTCTTATGACGGGAGGTGGGGGGAGTATCCCCGCTGTAAAAATACAATGACACAGGAGGATTCTCCCCTCCACACCAAAAGTGTGGATAAGAAAATAGGTTCATTTTTTTTTTTTTTCATTCAGCCAGCTGGGCAGCCTAATAGTAATTATTGTAGATGTTATTCTCACATTAATTGTAAATATCAGAATGTACTGGTAGACCAATGCCTAAGGAAGGAAGGTTAGATGGATGGGCAGAATAAAAAAAATAATAGTTTATGCTTTTTATGTTTTGGTTTTACTAATATCTGGCCAAAATTGTACACAGTCCCAGCCCGGAGGATGCTGGGACTGTTACATCATAAGGGGCGGTGTCACCATGTGACATCACCCGTGACCCCTGCCCCCTGTCCCTGCCATTGCAGCCAGAGAGAGCGTCGTGTCAACATCGCAAGGAAGAAGAAGAGAAGAAGAGAAGAAGGTGGCGGTGGCGACAGAAGACCGGGCCAACGCTAGTAAAAGAGCTATAAGAAGATAGCGGAGGCCCGGCAGAAGAACCGAAGAGCGGGACAAGACCCCAGAAGAGCAGACAAGACCCTGAAGTAGGAAGAAGACCCCCAGACGATGGCGGCGACGACAAAGAAGAAAGCCGGGCTCCTCCGCTAGTAAAAGAGCTAGCAGAAGATAGAGGAGGAGTCTGGCGAGAAGACCCCCAAGACGGAAGAAGAGAAGACCACCGGAGCTGTCTAATAAATTATTGTTAAAAAATTGTGTTGTTTTTTTTATTTGCACTTTTTTCACCAGGTGAATGGGTAGGGGTACATCATACCCCATACTCATTCACATAGGGTGGGGGGCTGGTATCCGGGGGCCCCCATCCCCTTTCCTGACTGCATGCTCGGATAAGGGCCTGCTATGGACTTTGGGGGGACCCCCATGCTGTTTTTTCGGCATAGGGCTTCCCCTTTAAGTCCATACCAGGTGACGGGGCCAGCGAGGTGTCAATTTCCCCCATGGAGGTGGCGACATTGACTTCCTTCGCTAGTTCCGTTTACCTGGAGCCACATTCAAAATGAACTGACTTTTCTCCGTGTTGGTAAGTCCGTTCGTTTCAAAAGTCCGGCGGACCAGCACACAGACGGGTGGATTGTCCGGCGGACTGCCGAGTTCTGCTGACAATTTGGAGTCAAAACTTCTTTCTAAGAAAAAGTCCGCTGGAGCCCACACACGGGCGGATTGTCTGGCGGACTCTGGTCTGCCAGATAGTCCGATCGTGTGTATGCAGCAAAGGGACACTTTTTTGGTTGCCATGGACAATAATATAACACTGCAGGCAGGGCATTGGACAAAGCATTAGGGACAAAAAGGATGTGAAATTATTTCAAAAAGTAATTTAATCTGTAAGATTACAGTGTACTGTATGTATTATGTGTTTTTCACTTTTTGAATTTGGCGCCGGGCTCCGTCCTCATGTGTCGAGCTGAGTACTGTGATAGATCAAGGAGAGACACGGCTCACACACACAGCGGGGAGACATCGCAGGATTTTGGGGACAAGGTAAGTAACTTTGCCTGGATCCTGCGATGCAATCCTGAGTGTGGCTCGGGGTTTCCGCTTTTGGTAATGAAAATTCACCCCAAGCCAGGAATATTTAATTGGAAATACCACTAGGAAGGTTAAACTGAATATTTGCAGGAAGATCTGCCTAATCAATTCAGCAGTTCAGCTGAATTTCTGATTTCTTAGATTCTGCCAGTGGTGGCCGCTCCATTAGGGGCACAGGGGCACTGCCCCCCCCCCTAATCCATGCACTCAGCCCCTAATCTACATGCAGGGTGCCAGACGCATTGGATTTCAATGTTTTTATTTTAAGCACATGATAAGAGCCTGAGGCTCTAATTGGCTTCAGAAAGGATGGGTTCATTTGCTATTCTCAGGCCCCGTACACACGCGCGGACTGTTTGCCCAACCTTGTTCGTCAAACAGTTTCGGCAAACAGTCCGCTCAAAATTTGCATGAGCGGACTTGCCCACACACGAGCGGACTGTTTCAGCGAACTGTTTGCCAAACAGTTCGCTCAACTTTTGAAATGAACGGACTCGCCCACGTAAGGAGGCAAATCCGCCCATTTCGAGCGCGTGTACAGGTAGGCGGGGCCCGCGAAGGAGACGTCGCGGGCTCCGCCGCCTGGAATGGGCTTAAAGGGGAACCCCAACGCCGAAAAAAATCGGAGTGGGGGTTCCCCCAAAGTCCACACCAGACCCTTGTCCGAGCATGTGGTATATGTCACATGGGTTGGTCACATGGGTTGATGTCACATGGGGACTATGACATCGTAAGGGGGCGGGGTCACCATGTGACCAACCCATGTGACATATACCATGTGACACCGCCCCATTGTCACTATATAAGTGACCGCACAGCGCGGCTCTGGCATTCCGGCCGGAGAGCTCGTCGAGTCAACATCTCCAGGAGAAGAAGAAGAAGAACAAGAAGAAGAACAAGAACGGAAGGCGGCGGCGGCGGCGGCGGCGACGACAGCGGCGACAGAAGACCGGGCCACCGCCTGTAAAAGAGCTACAAGAAGGCGCGGTGGCCCGGCAGAAGAACCGAAGAGGGGGACAAGACCCCCGAAGTCGGGAGAAGAGGCCGGCGGCGGGGAGGAAGAAAGCCGGACTCCTCCGCTAGTAAAAGAGCTACACACAGATAGCGGAGGAGTCCGGCGAGAAGACCCCCGAAGACGGAAGACCCCCGGAGCTGTGCAATAAAATATTTTTTCCCTGTGTTGTGTTTTTTTTTGTACTTTATTTCACAGGTGAATGGGTAGGGGTACATTGTACCCCATACTCATTCACATAGGGTGGGGGGCCGGTATCCGGGGGCCCCCTTCTTAAAGGGGGCTCCCGGATTCCGATAAGCCCCCCGCCCGCAGACCCCGACAACCAACGGCCAGGGTTGTCGGGAAGAGTCCCTTGTCCTCATCAACATGGGGACAAGGTGCTTTGAGGGCACGCGGCCTGGTACGGCTCAGAAGGGGGGGCGCGCTCGCTCGCCCCCCTTTCCTGGCCGGCCGGGTAGCGTGCTCGGACAAGGGTCTGGTGTGGACTTTGGGGGAACCCCCACGCCGATTTTTTTTCGGCGTTGGGGTTCCCCTTTAAGCCCATTCCAGGCGGCGGAGCCCGCGACGTCTCCTTCGCGGGCCCCGCCTACCTGTACACGCGCTCGAAATGGGCGGACTTTCCGAGCGGGAACAGTTTGCTCATTTCGAAAGTAGCCTACACACGGGCGGACTGTTCGCTCAAACACAGTTTCAGCGGACAGTTTTTCGGAATTTCCGAAAGACTTTGTCCGTCCAACTGTCCGCTGAAACTGTCCGCTGAAAGCCCACACACGGGCGGACTGTCCGCCCAAACACTGTTCAGCGGACAAGGTTGGGCGAACAGTCCGCCCGTGTGTACGCGGCCTCACACAACTGGGTGGGCTCGAAGAAGTGATCTGCGCCCCAAGACCACCCAAATAGCAATAGCAAATTAATTTTCGCTATTGTCTTCAGGAAGCAGGTCTTAAGATCCAATTGGCCGAGAGGAGAAGCGACCGTATTGAGCAGGAGCAGAAGCAGGGGGGAGCCGCCAAGGAGGAGATGCAGGGGGAAGCCTGCCCACGACCTGGATGGGGTTAGTGAGAGGCTGGTGGTTGATGGGTGAGCGAGGAGGGCTTTGTTCGGCGATGGACTGAGCGATGGGGGGTAAAGGGTTTCACTGAGCAACTGGGGGGAATCAGGTAGTTTGTTTGCCGCCCCCCTCCCACCAAAAAAAAAGAATGGAGCACCAGCCGCCACTGGATTCTGCCCAGTCTGGACAATTCTGATTGTATACATCCACGCAAATCAACTGAGATTTAAATCAGTTTGCTTATCACAATCAGCAATTAATCTTCCTTTAACTGTAGAAAAACTATAAGTTACATCATTCTATAGAACTTTTGGATGGCAGCATTCATTTCAGATCAGATCCATCGTGTTCAATCATTGAATTAGCAGCCTAATTTTTTTTTTGTATTTATCTCTAAAGACCTCAGTGTTTAAGCCTGTGTGAACATGCACTTCAAAGAATCAAAGGCACTTAAAAACCACACACACATACAAGTATATAATACAGCAAACACGCAAGGAACTACATGCTTTCTTTTCACATATTTAGTTCTTATTCATATAAGGAGTGTTTGCTGGAGTTTATTTTTGAGTCATTAGAAAGAACATAATGTTATGTACTGGAGGATGGAGGAACACTATAGGTTTTGGCTGTGGCTTTGTGAGTAATAAATAGGTAATAAATAAAAAAAATAACATAGCCAATAAGTGTGCTTAAAGATGCAAGCTGTTATTTTAAGGTGCCCCATCCTCTCTTACTGAGAGGGTTCAATAGCATTCTGACCTGTATTATGACATGAACAGCTTGCTAGAAAAACATATTTTAATTAGATGAGTTTTAATTATAGCTAATAGCTGCTGCCAAGTGTTACTGTGGACTGCAGCGGTTGTTAAAATCATATCTAATGATACTTTGTGATGATGTTTACAGCGATAAAATTACAGTAGATAAAGGTGCTAAGCAAAACTTTTTACTAAACGTGACACTCCAAGACAAACTCACTTAAATATTATTACTTTTTGAAACTAAATAACAGTAGTTTAACAAGCTGGAGTTTGTATTTCCGACAATACTTTTTATTTTTATTAAAACAAAAAAATGCAGCTTATTACTAATTTATTTTGAATACTGTTGCGCAGAACAGCTAATTTGCTTGACTACGCAGTGTGTGGTTCTACAAGATCAACCATTTTATACTATTGTTGTTGTATAACACAGCTGCATATGGACTTCATTAGGAGATGAAGGAGCCATGGTGGTAAAACTACACTTTGCCCATTCAATTATTCAATTCCTTTTCTATAGATTTAAATTTGATAAAATGTAGTATCCACTATTAAAATTATTGTAAAGGTTTTTTTTTTTATCTTAATGCATTCTATGCATTAAGATAAACATCCTTCTGTGTGCAGCAGCCTCTGTTAAACCCTCTAATACTTTCCTGAGCTCCATCTAGATACAGCAATATTGTAAGCCCTTGTACACACGGTCGGACATTTCGACGGAAAATGTCCGATCGGACCATGTTGTCGGATAATCCGACCGTGTGTGGGCTTCATCGGACTGTTTCCGTCTGAATATCCGACTGACAAAGTTTTAGAGCTGGGCAATAAAATTTTCCGACAACATGATCCGATCGGACTTTGTCCGATCATTTGTAGAGAATTCATATCGGACAAAGTGCCACGCATGCTCAGATCAAATTCCTAGACCAAAGCTATTGGCTACTAGTCTGAACATAGTCCCGTCGTAATGAAATAATGTCATCACGTTCTGAACGTTCGGATTTTCCGACAACTTTGTCCGACCGTGTGTATGCAACACCAGTTTCAGACAAAATCCGTCGGACAAAACCTGATGGATTTTGTTCTCGGAATGTCTGACTGTGTGTACAAGGGCTAAGAGTGTGTTGGCTGTCTCTCCTCCTGATTGACTGAAATGACTTTGATTGGCTCCCGCTGCTGTCAATCAAAGTCGTTCAGCCAATGAGGAGAGAAAGGGGTCAGGACCGGGCCGCAGCTCTGTGTCTGAATGGATACAGGGAGTTGTGGCTCTGCTCGGGTGCATCTCCCTCCTGTTGAGTACCCCCACAGCAAGCAGCTTGCTATGGAGGTACTCAACAGGAGGGAGGTGCCAGGAGAGCCGACAAGGGACCCTGAGAAGAGCAAAGAAAGACCCATTCCAGGTGTCTGATTCCGAAAAGATCTCCTCCCCCTTCGGGTGTGGGTGGGGCTCAGATGCAGGAAAAAAACTGAAAAAAGTCCTGATGGCCGCACTCCGATGAAATATAGAGTTTTTATTGATATTAATCCATACAGCAATGATAAAAACCGCTGAGAAGAGGAGGATCCAGACTGCTCTGTGCAAATCCACTGCAACCTCAAAAATTCCACTCGCCTGCTCACATTATGCGTGTGGAATTTGAGGGCTGGAGCTGTTTGCGGAAGGGAAGAGAGAGGAGAGCAGGTGGCCAGATAATGTGTTAGGCACAGGCTGGATTGGTGGACACAGGCTGCATTGTTAGGCACAGGCTGCATTGATGGACACAGGCTGCATTGACGGACACAGGTAGGCTGAATTGATGGACACGGGCTGCATTGATGGACACGGGCTGCATTGATGGACACTGGTAGGCTGAATTGATGGACACAGGTAGGTTGAATTGATGGACACGGGTAGGCTGAATTTATGGACACAGGCTGCATTGATGGACATGGGCTGCATTGGTGGGCACGGGCTGCATTGGTGGACACGGGCTGCATTGGTGGACATGGGCTGCATTGGTGGACAAGGGTAGGCTGCATTGATGGACAAGGGTAGGCTGCATTGATGGACACAGGCAGGCTGAATTGATGGACACAGGCAGGCTGCATCAATGGACACAGGCAGGCTGATTTGATGGACACCAGCTGCATTGATGGACACAGGCTGCATTGTTAGGTACAGGCTGCATTGGTGGACACAGGCTGCATTGTTAGGCACAGGCTGCATTCATGGACACGGTTAGGCTGCATTGATGGACATGGGTAAGCTGCATTAATGGGCATGGGTAGGCTGCATTGATGGACACGGGTAGGCTGCATTGATGGACATGGGTAGGCTGCATTAATGGACATGGGTAGGCTGCATTAATGGACATGGGTAGGCTGTATTGATGGACATGGGTAGGCTGCATTGTCGGACACATCTGCATTGGTGGACGTAAGGTGTATTGATGGACACGGGTAGGGTGCATTGATGTACATGGGTACGATGCATTGATGGACACAGGCAGGCTGCATTGATGGACACAGGCTGCATTGGTAGGCACAGTCTGCATTGATTGACATGGGTAGGCTGCATTGATGGACATGGGTAGGCTGCATTGATGGACACAAGTAGGCTGCATTGGAGGACACAGGCTGCATTGATGGACACAGGTAGGCTGCATTGTTGGGCACAGGTGAGGCTGCATTGTTGGGCACAGGTGAGGCTGCACTGATGGGCATGGATAAAGATATTGTTAATATTTATTTTTATAACTTAATTCTGCATTAAACATTTTAGTGTCATTTCATGAGATAATTTATGAGCGTGTGTTTAGGGGCATAATTAGGGATGGGGCATGGTAGGGGGTTGGGTGGGCCAACTGGTGGCGGGTAACCCTTGAGGCCTGGCTAGTAGCTCAGGACTTGCAATTTTGAGCCCTGCTTTAGGTATTTCTTACAGTTTCATTCAACAAAAATATATAACGTTCTATTAATAAATAAATAAATACATAACCACATTCGTCTGCCTGGAGTTTAGCTGTTTTGGGGGCTATACGTCCATATCCTGCATTTCACTGCTCATTTCACTAAAAAAAGCCCCGTTGTTATTGCTGCATTAATAAGATCATTTCCTTTATGGAAAATGTGTTAGCCTTTCACAGACATGTATATGTGAATTCAGGATCGATGGGATCAATGCACTATTTTATGCCACAATTTTTGTCATTGCAAGACATCACCATATATAAATAGCAACACTCAATACATCACAATAATATGTTTTATTGACCACTGACCAAACTTATGCCTGCTAAGACATTCATAATCTTGAAAGAAAATAAAAAATAGTGTTTATGTACAGGCACATGTTATAGTAACATTTCCTTTGTGTCAATCAAGTACGGCAGCTCCTGTTGTAGAAAGAGAGTTAAAATACATTGGGGGGGGGGGGGGGGGGGGACATATTTTAAGTGGGAGCACTTAGTGAAATGTAAAACTTATTAGTTTGCATGTCTTCACCATCTGGTCAACTCATTTAAGGATTACCACATGTATCAGATAGCATGCTTTGCATTGCAAATCTGCCACTTTCCTTGTTGCCCTGTAATTATGCTGCTGATAACAAAATGAGACCTCTTTGGTCATACGTTCAGCTTCATGTATTGATTTAGAAGATTCATGTGTATTTGTAAATGAACCTAATATCTATGCCTGCACAACCATTTAAATATTACCTTATTAAGCTTTAGATAAGGATTTACACTGGATTTTACTTTATAATCCAGTTACTAAAATAGACTTGATGCAGGATTATAGCTCTAACCTTTAAAGCGGTATTAAACCCAAAACTAAAAATTTAATATAGTGTAGCTTACCCATCATTAGATGTGGTGGCTGCTATAGTTTTTATTTTTAGGCTTTTTTCTTTCCGTTTTCACCTGGCCATCAACACACCTCCCTTATTAGCGTGCCCCTGCTCTGGATGAAGGAGCACAGGGGGCACTTTTGGACAGCAGCATTGTCAGTCTTGGGGGAGCTGTACAAGCAGATTTATATATACACTAACAAAAGAAAGCCAAACTCCAGCAAATACGTTATAAGCAGTTACAGCAAAAAGTTTTTTCCCCCACTTTGGATAGATCTTTTACATAAATTGATTATTGTAAGCACCCCTGAAAATAGAAAAAAGAAAGCCTAAAGAAGAAAACAAATGCAGCCATCATATCTAAGAAATGATAAGCTGCGATATACTAAATGTTTGCTTTTGGGTTTATTACCACTTTAACTTTTAGGATTGTGTTGCTAGCTGAGAGTAGTAATTAATAATTATTATATAGAACCATAAACCTGTGATGTTGCGCAAATTATAAAAGATGGTATTTAATACAGACACTACAGTAAAAAACAAGATTTATACAGCAGTGAATTTCCCTTTTAGCAGCATACACTTTTCTCTGTACCTGTATATTATAGTACAGTAAAACCTTGGCTTGCGAGCATAATTTGTTCCGGAAACATGCTTGTAATTAGGTAGGGATGAGCTTGATTTTCAGGTCGAACACCTGACCTGCATGCTTTGGACAATCACAGCATGCTCTGCTAAGAGAGCCATACATATATATATATATATATATATATATATATATATATATATATATATACTCTGGATCCAGTGTAGCCTGTATCTACAGTGAATTCTATGGTGTACTGTCTCTACTACTTTTCTGGTGGTGTACACAATACAGTATCTAGCACAGTGTAGTGTGGTGTTGCAAGACAAAATATACATCATGTCCGGAAGGCCACCAAGAAGAGGCAGGCGCGTCTACAGTCAAAAGTGCTGGTTGTGGACATGGTGCATTCTCTACAGGTGGCCATGTGGCATTATTGTCCTTTTTTTCTGCTGCTGGCTTCAGTCCTCAGTGCTAGAGTCTGATCGGTTCAAGAAACCATCGCCAGCATCTGCATTACATGGTGCAGGAATATCTAGGGGCAAGAGCAGACTTGCAATTGAGCTACTGTCCTGTCCTGCATCCAGCATTCTTTCTGAGCGTACATTAAGTGCTGCTGGGTTTGTAACAGATCATAGCGTGTGCCTGTCTACAGACTCCATTGATGGCCTCACATTCATAAAAATAAATTGGTCTTGGATCAGCAGCTATCAAGCACCTGATGCTGATGTAACTGTTTGAATTTTCTATGGATGTGGGATCCCTTGAAGACTGCCTATGCTGAGTGACTATCCTATTCCTCCTCAATCTTGATTATTTTAGCTTCCAAAAATATTTTTGGTTTAGGGCACCACCACCACCTAAGGCCCAGTTTGTCTACCCCTGTTTAATTGGGGCATGTAATTAAAATTTTTGATCTAATATTTCACAGCAGGGCCCATCCCTGCACCCAACAAGAGTAACTGTGAGGGCTTACAGTGTTCTGGTACCAACAACACCTAAGGCCCAATTTTCTGCAGAGTATATAGGCCAGGTTGTATAGTATATATACTGCTGTACAAAGTATATAGTGCCTGGGGGCCCCCACAACAATATTTTTTTTTTTTTTAATTATTATTTTACTGTGGCATTGTTCTAAACACGGGAAAACTGCGCCATTTTACAGGCATACTATAAACACCCCCCAGGCACAATATTTAAAGGAATATTTCATTTTCATTGTTTCACTTTAAGAATTAACCACTTCAATTTTATTATTATTATTATACATGATTTATATAGCACCAACAGTTTATGCGCTTTACAATGTATGGGGGGGGGGGGGCAACACAATTACAGTAAAGTTCGATACAAAAGGTACAGGAGGGCCCTGCCCATAGAGCTTGCATTCTAAAGGGAGGGGGTGGTGATACAAAATGTAATAGCTGCAGAGAATAATTTGATGTGGGGGTGGCAATACCGGGCATTTATACACCTTCCTGTCCAGACCAATTTTAAGCTTTCAGTGCTGTCGTACTTTGAATGACAATTGCGCGGACATACTGTACAGCACTGTACCCAAACTACATTTTTATAATTTTCCCACAAATAGAGCTTTCTTTTGGTGGTATTTGATCACCTCTGGGATTTTTATGTCCTGCTAAACAAATAAAATTGACCAAAAATTTTGAAAAAATGTTTTGTTTCTGTTACAAAACTTTGTAAATAAGTAAGTTTTCTCCTTCACTGACTGGCACTGATGGGGCTGCACTGACGAGCACTGATGGGCACCAAATGAGGTGGCACTAATAATGTGGCACTGGTCTTAGGCACTGATATGCGGCACTGGTGGGGCACTGATGGGACACTGATAGGTGGCACTGATATGCGGCACTCATGGTACACATAGGTGGCACTGATGGGCACTGAAAGGCAGCACGGATGGGCACTGATAGGCGGCATGGATGGGCACTGATAGGCGGCATGGGTGGGCATGGATGGACACTAATAGATGGTACTGATGAATGCCAAACAGTGACAAACAATAATGGCCTGCCAATCAGTGATGCCCATTGTGGGCACTGAGTGGCATCTATTGTTGGCACTGATTGGTATCCATTATGGGCACTGATTGGCATCCCCAGTGGTCTAGGGTGGCATACCTGGTGGTGACTAGTAGTGTTATCCCTGGTGGTCCTGGTGACGTCCCTGGTAGTCCAGTGTGGGCATCCTCATGGGACTGCGCTGATAATCAATCAGTACAGACCCTCCCGTCAGAGGAGCAGACGATCGCCTCTCCTCTACTTGCATCTGACAGATGGGAATGAGGAAAAGCCGATCAACAGCTTTTCCATCAGAGACTCTTTACCTAGATCGGAGTTGCAGTGTGTCAGAATGACACACTGCAACAATGATCGCCGCAATGCACGCCCCCGGGGGCGCACATACGCTTGCTATCCTGGCGACGTCAGGATGTCAAAATCACTTTGCTGCCATCATTTTGCTATATGGCAAGCGGCAAGTGGTTAATAAAATCACTGCTCCTGAAAAAATGTCAGTTTTTAAAACTTTTTTTATGCATTGATACATGTCCCCTGGGGCAGGACCCATTTTTTTTTAAATTAGCACTTTTGATTTTTCACAGTCGTGTCCCATAGACTGTAACGGTGTTCACATGTTCAAACAAATTCTTTGCCTGTTTGCAATTTCTGGTGCGAACCAAACCAGGGGGGGGGGGGGGTGTAGGGTGTTTGGGTCATCCCTCCTTGTAATCCAAAGCAAGTTTCCCCTTAAGAAAGAAATATTGGATGATTCATTCCAGAACCATTTGTTCATAATTCCTTCAGTTTATAGTCCATATAAAAAGTTTATAGCAATGGTTGTGTAACCATAAATGGCAGCAGAAGGGGATTAGAAGCAAAATCCAGCAGGAGCTACAGAGTATAAAAAAAGAGGAGAGGTGCCTCTAAGTGTAGCAATATATTACATTTAATGAAGGTAGAACATTTATCAACTCACATGGTTGATCATTAACCTCTTGCCGACCAACCACGGTCATGGCTGTGCAAACCTCCGTAGATGTACGTCAGCTGCTTTAAGAACTATAGGGGACACTGGTGGTTCTGATGTCCGTCGGTGACCTATGATCGCTCCTCAGAGAGCCAGAATGGGGGTTTGTCAATGTAAACAGACAGATCCCAGTTCTGTCAGGGAAGTAGAGAGAGATCTGCTGTTCCTAGTGATCAGGAACAGAGATCTCTCTCTACTCCCAGTCAATCCACTCGCCCCACAATTAGAAACACCTCCCTAGGGAACACTTAACCCCTTGATCGCCCCCTAGTGTTAACCTCTTCCCTACCATCAGCATTTATACAGTAATCAGTGACTATTTTTAGCTCTGATCGCTGTATTAATGTCAATGGTTTCAAAAAAGTGTCAAAAGTGTCCAATCTGTGCGCCGCAATGTTGCAGCCCCGCTAAAAAACGCTAATCACCAGCATTACTAGTAAAAAAAAGAAAAAATAATAAAAATGCCATAAATGTATCCCCTATTTTGTAGACGCTATAACTCTTGCACAAACCAATCAATATATGCTTATTGTGATTTTTTTTTACCAAAAATATATAAAAGAATACATATTCTAAAGCCTAAACTTTTTGTTTTTTTGGGGATATTTATTATAGCAAAAAGTTAAAAACATTGTTTTTTTTTTCTAAATTGTCAGTCTTTTTTGTTTATAATAAAAAAGTTAAAATAAAAAACGCAGAAGTGATCAAATACAACCAAAAGAACGCTCTATTTGTAGGAAAAAAAGTACATCAATTTTGTTTGGTTACAGTGTTGCACGACTGCGCAATTGTCAGTTAAAGCGCCGCAGTGCCGTATCACAAAAAATGGCCTGGTCAGGAAGTGGGTAAATCCTTCCCAGGCCTGAAGTGGTTAAAAGAGGCGCATCTAAGTATTGAGGCATCCAGGGTAAAGCTGTCCACATAGACCATCCTCCGCACCTCCGTCTCTCACTGCTGTCAGACTGCAATTGTGACTGGGAAGACTACCATGCAGTAGAGCAATCTGAAAGCGAGGCTTGAACCGCTCATGGAGCACAGCGTGGAAGGGATGACATTGATGGCAGTGGGATGGACAGTCTGCATGTACAGCTTTACTCCGGATACTTAGATGTGCCTGTTTTAATCATCAACCATGTGAGTTGCTAAATGTTGTTCCTTCATTAAACGTAACCATATTGCTACACTTGGAGGCACCTTTCTTCTCTTTTATACTCAGTTGTGACATGATGCTATTTGTATATCAAGGCATCTCTTGGTTATCAACTCAAAATTTATTTAAAAACATTGCTTGACTTGCAAAACACTCTCAGACCAAGTTACTCTCAATCCAAGGTTTTACTGCATAAATAAAAAGTCATGCTCTTACAAGTTTATAAGCTCCAGCAAAAAGGAGCAGAAAAAAGTGGTATGGGGAATTTGTATATGATATGTCATTTTATGGCTAGACTCTCACCAGATACTACAGAAGCCAGGAATGAGATGGAAGAGAATATTTCAAATCATGTTATTTACTTATCTGAAGCATGAAGTACAAGGACATTTAAGGGCATAGCTCCCAACTGTTCCTACTTTTGAGGGACTGTCCGTGATTTGGAGCAATGTTCCTCTGTCCCTCTTTCCCTCTCATTTGTCTCTCATTTTGGTCTGATCTATATAGTTGTATATAAAATGCACTTTTTGTCTTTCAAAAAGTGTTTCCCAGCGCTAAACCTTTCATCCAAATTCTAAATGGCTGCATTTGTAAATTTTAAAAGACAATATAAAGCAATAGTAGTGATAAAAAAAAGCCCTGATTGCACGTCTACAAGTCGTCCAAAACACGGCAGCAAGACTAGTCACTGGAAAAAAAAACTGGGAATCCATCTCCCTGGCCCTAAGGACCCTTCATTGGCTAACCGTTAAGGATCGGATCACTTTCAAGACCCTCTGCCTCACCCACAAATGCACACAAGGAAACGCTCCTCAATACCTATGTGAGAAAATAAATCACTACACACCCATCCGCAGACTTGGATCAACTAGTCAAAACCTCCTCATCATTCCTACATCCCGATTCAAATCCAAGGGAGAACGAAGATTCGCAGTCCAAGGATCTCGGCTATGGAACGTTCTACCCACTGACATCCGCATGGAAGAAAACCATCGGGCCTTCAGTAAAAAACTCAAGACCCACCTCTTCTAACAAGCAGGAAGCACAGGATGGATCAAAGCGCCTCGAGGCAATTCAGTTTGCAGTTACAGCGCTATACAAGTCTTTCATTCATTCTTTCATTCATTCATTCAATTAACCTTTTTTTGGTTAATTCTCCTTTAAGGGGGTGTGACAGGGGGCGTGCCCTATGCCTACCTATGTTTGCTAGTAGGTGTCCCTCATTCCCATCTCAAAATGATGGGCAGTATGTTTAAAGGTTTTTGGAATGCTGAGTGGTAAGATGTGGGAGTTCCAATTAGGGGAAGAGACACAGAAGGACCTCTCTTTTTGACTATGGGCAACCATTACAACATTGCTATTATTAAAAATTAGACACGTGCACACTAAAATATTTTGTTTCAGAATTTAGTTTTTGTCCGAAGTATACATTTATTTAGTTACTCCTGAAATTAGTTTTTATTTATTTAATTTAGTTAAAAAATGCATTCATCAGAAAATCCAAAATAATTAAGGCCGAATCTGTCATTGAAGGCTTATGGTGTCAAATGTTCTAAGAAGATTCAATGGAACAGCTAAACAGTATGACGCTGCAATCGTACATTTCCGGTCAAATGTTCCGCCTACAAGCTATAGTAGAATTCTAATGTTGTATGAAACTAGTAATAATTATATTTATTAAATATTATCACTAGTCAACCAACATTAGAATTCTTCTATAGCCTATGGGCAGAGCATTTGACCATAAATGTCCACTCGTGGCGACTGCTTCGTCGAATCCTCATGTTGAATCTTTTCTCTCTATGTCTCTATGTCGAAAAATCTCGGACTAATAGAGTTAGGTTAGGCACATTCGACCTTTTTTGCTATTATCTCTATAATGTTCATTTTTTTCTCTTTATGTCAAATCTTCGTGTTGAATCTTTTCTCTCTATGTAGAATACTCCTGGACTAATAGAGCTAAGGTTAGGCACATTCGACCACAGGTTAGATGGACACAGATCGCTATTGTCAGAATCTCCTATCTATATTGAACTGTTGCAACGAAAACTAAAATAAAGCATTTGTTTACGTCAAATCTTTCGGTTTACGGATTCTTCACGTTCAGTATCGTTTGTTAAAACGATAACGAAAATCCCCGAAATTCAGACGAAAATGCATTCGGATGAAAATGAATGCACATGTCTATTAAAAATAGATCATTCTTTAGCAGCAGATATAGTAGATAGAAAGGTAATGTTATTAAAGTGATTGTAAACCCTGTTTAACCACTTTTACCTACAGGTAAGCCTATAGTAAGGCTTACTTGTAGGTACTGGAAATATCTCCTAAACCTGTACAGTTTAGGAGATATTTACTATATACGCGTGCATGATCGGCACATGCAAACTATAGAAAGGGCACAACCGTGCCATTTCTAAAGGGTTTGTGCCATGTCTGGCGGCTCCTGTGCGCATGTGTGGGAGTGACGGCACGCGACTCCGGAGAGTCCATGGTCCTGGAAGGAAGAGGGGTGAAAATGAACACTTCCACATAGCGGGGACAGCGGTGACATCTGGAGCTTCCTTTGCAGGTAAATGCAACATAATGGGCTAGTATGAGATGCTTAATAGCCTTTTATGCTTTTACTTTGCAGGGGAAAGAGAGAAAGTAAAAGCCATGAGGGTTTACTTGCTCTTTAACATAGAATTACAAACGGACTTGGGTAGCAATTAGAAATATAATGTGAATGTTATTTCATTAGTGCTTTCTTGGCCATTGTATGCCACTCCAAGTCAATAAAACACAATAGTAAATGATTAACATAATTATGTGGTCTGGAAATCTCCCCGTCTCTGTGTTGTTGAAGCTAAACATAGGATCACACAGGCTATAATTCATGTGAAGATAAAGGCAGTTCTGCTGGACAGAGTGAGTAAATATGAAAAACTCTGGAGTCATTGGGTGTCACCTTATCTACAACCCAACTTCGATGAGTCAGAGCTACTCCCTTTACTGCTGTATACTATGTAGTGATATGTACCTGTTCCTTTTTCTCGTTAATTGCCAATAAAACATTTAAACAAGTAAATCATTTTGTGGCAAAAAAAAAAAAAAAGAAGAAAAAAACATGCAGTAACATGTTAGGAAGTATTTTAGGTTAATTATGGAATATCGTATACAGTTATAAAGTTGTTAACAACCTTATTATGCTCAAAGTACATTATTTAAAACACAGCAAAATGTTGATATTATATGAACCTACAGTAGCCAACTGGACCAGAGATCAATTTTTTTAGTAAGGTGAAGACAAAGAAGGATTTCTGACTACTTACTGTAAATTATCGCTTTCTGATGTTTTTTTCCACTAAGATCATTCAAAGAAAGTTTGGTGTATGGAGTTTGTTACTCATGCATGAACTTTCCCTCTGAAAACTAGACATGTGCAGTACGAAAAAAAAATAGTTTTGTTCCTTTTTGATTTATTGTTTACATAAATTTGTTTAGTTAAATTTGTTTAATGCATTTTCGGATTTTTTTTTCTCTATAAGTCAATTCAAATTTTCAAAATTCAAATAGTTTTCAAATCAATTTTGAATAGTTTTTTTTTAATTCAAATCGTTTATAAATTTGAGTTTTTGAATTCGAATAGTTTTCAAATTCGAAAAGTTTTCGAATTCAAGTGCTTTTCGATTTTGTTTTCCAATTTCCAAAGAGAATAAAATAGAATAGAAAATAAAGGAATAGAACAGAGACAATAGAATAGAATAGAAAAGACTATAATGGAAAATAAAAGAATAGACTAAAGCAGAACAAAAATAGAAAATAAAAGAACAGAATAGAATACAATATAAACAAATAGAATAAAATAGAATAAAAAAAAGAATAGAAGAAAATAGAAAGAATATAACCGTCTTCTGAAATGTGAATAGAAAAGAATAGAATACAAAAGAATAGAATAAAAAAAACAATAGCATAGAATGGAATAGAAACAATATAACCATTTCCCAAAATCCAAATACAATCAATTAGAATTAAATAGAAAAGGATAGATTAGACTAGAATAGAAAATAATAGAATAGTATAGAAAAAAATAACAGGATAGACTAGAATAGAAAGAATATAACCGTCTTCCTTTTCTAAACTATTATTTTCTATTCTATTCAAATTCAAATTGATTCGATTTGAATTTTGGGAAATGGCTATATTATTTCTATTCTATTCTTTTCTATTCTATTTTAATTTTTTTTTCTATTTGTTTATTCTATGCTTTTCTATTCTATTATTTTATTTTCTATTATATTATTTTCTATTCTATTCTATCTCATATTCTATTATTTTCCTATTCAAATATATTCCATTCAAAATTCAAATTTCAGAAGATGGTTATATTCTTTCTAATCTATTCTGTTTTTTTCCTCATACTATTCTGTTATTTTCAATTCTATTCTAATCTATTCTTTTCTATTCTATTCAAATTTATTCTATTTGAGTATTTTTTTTTAAATTATATTCTTTTCTATTCTATTATAGCCTAGTATATTCTTTTTTTCTAGTCTATTAAATTCTTATGTATTTGAATTCAAATGTATGTATTATTTATTCTTCTTTCAGAAGATGGTTATATTCTATTTTATTATATGATGTTTTATTCTATTATATGCTATTCTATTCTTTTTTTCTATTTTATTTTGTTCTGTTTTACTCTATCATATTCTATTCTTTTATTTTCTGATATATTATTTTCTATTATATTCTATGTTTTATATTCTGTTCCTTTATTTTCTATTCTGTTTTATTCTCAGTGGAAATTGGAAAACAAATCAAAAACTATTCGTGCTCAAACTCTTTTTCAAATTAAAATGTGAAAACTATTTGAATTTGAAAACTATTCTAATTTAAAATGTATTCAAAATTGATTTGAAGACTATTTGAATTGATTCAAATTCAAATTTTATCCAATTTTTTTTTCCTATTTCAGATTCATTTAAATTCTGTACTATTGGCATTCGGAAATCCGGATACATCAGAATTTCCGAAAATGAAAAATTTGTCAGAATTTCAATTTGGAATGAAACGAACTGCACATGTCTACAGAAAACATGAATTCCCTGTCTTTATTACTTTCCAGGTTAGAACAAATATTCAAATTACAAATTCTTGACACTTTTTTTTTATTCTGCATGCTGTTCTCAGTGCCCAAAAGTATTAACAACAATGACAGCCCCCCCTTCAGCTCTCCTAGGCTCTCCCGTCCAACCAGGAAGCCTGAAAAACCAGCCGACATGCCCGCAGCTGGCTAAAGACCCGAATGAAGCCGAAACCTGGAAGCAATGTCATGATATCACTTCCAGTTTACTCGGCTGCCAGTGGCGCAGATTAAAAAAAAATAGTATTCCAAAATGCAGATTTTGGCATTTCAAATACTTGTAAGTGCAAAGGAGGGATTTGGGGTCTTATAGATCCCAGATCTCTCCATAAAGAGTACCTGTCACTGACTATTAGACACCTTTCACACTGAGTTGGTTTTCAGGCATTTTAGCGATAGAAATAGCGCCTGAAAACTGCCTCCCGTTCATTTCAGTGTGACTTTTCACACTTGGGCGGTGCGCTTGCGGGATGTTAAGAAAAGTCCTGCAAGGAGCATCTTTGGGGCATTTTGAGATCACTGTCCTTCTCTCTACTCTATAAGTCATTTTTGAGCAAAAATTATGGATTTTAACTTGTAAGCAACAAATGGCAGAAATGCTTAGGCATTAAAGTGGAAGTAAACCCATGGATTTAAACAGTTAAAAAAAAAAGGCATGCCGGGAATGCTAACTGCACATTGGCTGTGCTCTCAGCCAAACTATCAAACCATCCAATGGCTGGTATCATAACGAATCACATGTGCAGCACCATAGCAGTTGAAGATTAAACAGAGGCAAAGATGGCAGCTTCCTTGGCTGAAAACGATAGGGGAGTTTACTTCCACTTTAATGCTTAGGCATTAAAGGGTTTTACACCAAGCCATCCCTATATGTAATATATAAGTAATTCCGATATACAACATAACCTCTAAAGTTTGGTTTCAGTTGATTTCTAGAAGCTTTCTGGCAGCTCTTTGTTTACATTAGAGGGCTTGCATCCATCCAAGATTCTGGTGCCATAGAAAGTAAGAGTGAAAGAAATTGAAAGTTCGATGCCTCTGTTGTGAATTTTGAAGATTTATTGCCTATAGCTACAGAGGTAAATGAGGACTTACTTAAAATGCTTCAAATTCTTACTAAGAAAATGTAAATGTTTTATTATCAATGGTATGGTCACATGATTTCTTTAATCCCTCTGATATTTCTTTATAATGCAAAAATGATATTGTACCATACCTGAAAATCTTCTGAACCATTTTGGCTTGTTATCCCAGACAACAAAGAGGTAGTAAGCTGGCACTCCTGTCAGAGTAATTGCAAATCCAATCCCAGTGTTTATAGGGTCTGAATATAATGACAGAGCAACCATTAACATGGAGGTGAAGGAAAACAATGCTGGAATAAAAATGGGAACCTGAAATAAAGAACAATGAAGTAAATAAAAACATCATATCACCAAATGGTATTGTAGTAAATAGGAAAGGCAAGATTACAGTAGCTATTTTTATTTTTTAAGAGGCTTTAAATGCCCATTATTTTTTTCTTAGGCCGGGTCCACATACAGTATGTGCAGCCATGGTTTTCAGCCCGGTCCAGTGCGTTTCTGTTCACTGGTTCAGGTGTGATTCAGGTATAAATTTTGGCCTGAATTCGCACCTGAACTGGACCTAAAAATGCACAGGGCCCTTTTGGAAACGGCCCTGTACATGTGTGAAGCTGCTCACATTCACTGTGAATTGGATGTGGCTAAAACCCAGAGGCGGCTCTCTAATTAGGTGGAGGCCTAAGGCCTCGCACTCCCAGGGGCCTTGCGGTCACCTGATTTGCCTCTGATCAGTACTAATGTTGGCACCGGCGGCTCCACCTCCCCCTTCCCCCCGCTGCCAGGACTCCATGGCCCAGGGGCGGACTGACCGATTGAGCACTGCCAATAATGGAGCATCCCGGTCTGGTGGCAGCAGGTCCAGGGAGTGAGACGGCAAAGACCTATAGGTGCCAGTACCCGACTCCAGGTGCAATCTCAGCAATGCTTGCGGGTAACCATAGGGGTATCTGGGCTGCTCCTTCAGAACGCACCGCTCACCTGTGACCTGACCGTCAATTCAGTTCAGCAGTCAGGGACAGAAACTATCCAGCAGTGCAGCCGAATGACTGTGAAGGGGAAGGAGCTTCAGTGGATCCGATCTTCTGATGCTGCCTGGCCGTCCGGAGAGAAAGTGAGTGCCTGGCCATGCAGCCCTCCTGTGCTTCTGGATAGGAGGAGCATATAGAAGAATTGATCTTTCCATATTCCCCCTGCAGCCACTAAATGTTTGCAGGAGGGGGAGGAGAAACTAGCATTCACCGGCTGCAGGAGGAATAGGGAAAGATCAATTCTTCTATATGCGGCGGCTCCGCCACTCCTCCTATCCAGCTTTTTTGCTGCCCCCTGGCTCTACCCCTATGATCTTCTCCAGCCCAACCCCTGTGATCTCCACTCCACCCCATGCTCTCGATTCCCCCCGTGCTCCCTTGCTTAACCCCCATGATCTTCTCTGGCCCCCCTGTGCTCTCCACCCCACCCCATGCTCTCAGTCTCCCCATCTTCTCTCCGCCCCGCAGTGCTCTCATACCCCCATCTGATTACTGTCCCCCATGCTCTCCACCTCACTTTGCTTTCCAGCTCCCCACACAGTGCTCTTCAGCTCCCTCAGTGCTTTCTGCCCTCCATGTGCTCCCTGGCTACCCTTCCTAGTGCTCTCCAGTTCCCCCCATGTGCTACCTGGGTCCACCCCCATGATCTCCTCCGGCCACCCTGTGCTCTCCACCCCACCATGCTCTTGGTCCCCCATGTCCTACCCATGACCTATGATCTTTTCTGGCCCCCCTCTGCTCTCTGGTTCCCTCCCCAGTGCTCTCCAGCACCCATGCTCTCAGTCTCTCCCTAAACAGTGCTCTTCAGCTCCCCCAGTGCTTTCTGCCCCCCATGTGTTCCATGGCTCCCCTACCTAGTGCTTTCCACTCCACCCCACAGTGCTCTCTGCCCACCCCCCCATGTGCTCTCTGGCTTCCCCCTATGCTCTCCACCCCACCGTGCTCTCCACCACACCATGCTCTACAGCTCCCCCTCACAGTGCTCTTCAGCTCCCTCTGTGCTCTCTGCCCCCCATATGCTCCCCGCCGCCCCATGCTCTCTTGTGCTCCTTGGCTCCTCTCCCTAGTGCTCTCCACCCCACCGTGCTCCCCAGCCCCTGTGCCCCCCATCCCTATTCTCTTTGCCCCCAGTGCTCTCTGGCTCCCCCAGTATTCTCTGCCCCCCCCACACCAGTGCTCTCTGCCCCACCAGTGCTCTCCATCTCCCCCCTAATCTCTGCCCCCATGCTCTACACCCCCTCAGTGCTCTCAGCCTGCCTGCTCTCTTCCCCCCAGTGCTCTCCACCTCACTCCCATGCTATCCGTCACTCCTGTGCTCTTTCCCGGCCCCCCACACCTCTGCAAGGTTCCAGTCTCCTTTCCCCCCGCTGGGTGCTGCAGGGGATCTGTCAGGATGGAGAATAGGGAGGGGATCAGTCTCATGGACTGCTCAGTCTAAAATGCCTGGGCCCCTTTTTTTTGTCTGAGTCCAGGCCTGGTGGGGAAGGTGAGCAGCATCAGCAGCAAGGACCAATAGCCCTGGAGGGAGAAGAGCTCTGAAGACCTCAAAGGAGCGGAGGACAGGCTGATTGGGCCCAGAAAACAAAGATGGCAGAAAGTGCTGTCGGCCAGGGACCACTCAATCTCAGAGCAAACAGATCCTCTGGAAGGAGAACACTGTCCCCACCCGGAACAATAATGGACCCTGCTTGCTGCTGGTCATCATGAACATCCTGCTGGCATGGAAGGTACTGTAACAAGCATCATACAAACCTTCCCAGACAGGAACTGCAGAGTGGGACATGGGGCACAGGAGGAGCTGCAGACAGGGACAGGGCTAGGTTTCTCTCTATCACCCCTCTCTCTTTCTCACCTCCCCCTCTCTCGCTCACCCCTTCTGGCATTGGCTGCATATGTCTTATGGATGAGGAGGGTACTCTGGAAGTGGTGCTTATCACCTGTGTGTTAGATCCATGCATCTTTCTGTAGACATTTTTCTTGCTTGAATTATTTTTCACATTATGGGTGTGAGTGGGGCATCATGTCTAAGTTTTGCCTAAGGCCCCACAAAGCCTAGAGCTGCCTCTGCTAAAACCACATCCAATTTACACATATGTGAACATGGCCTTATGGTTAGTGATTCTTTGTGGATGTGTGTACATATACTGACCCCTGGTGATTGGTTTGATCAGACCACTTGATGAGAGAGAGAGACCTGGATGGATATGATGTAACATGCGTTTATTGCTGTTCTATATCTAGACAGCATATCCTTGTGGTGAGTGTGCATTTTTACTGTATGGTGAAGGATTATCAGGGTAGGTGCTGTTTGTTTTTATGGTGAAGGTGCAAGCAGAACAATTGTATTATATATTGTGTCACTGGAAACTGAGGAGATACAATATGTTCACATATTATATTATGACACTTTAGTAGAAAGAGTGACTTTATTCATATGGACATTGTTTACATTTCATTTTGTATATCTTTATTTTATTTTTCTAAACATTCTAATGCAGCAGGGCTTTATAGAACCTTCCTGCACAAAACAAACACCCCATCTGCTCATCTGAGTCACTTAGATATAACCGGAAGAAAACGTCTTTTTTTTGGACAGAGTGGAGAGGGGTTAGAGCACTTGTCAGTTTTTATTGCTGTCTGTGCCACCATTAACCACTTCCCAACCGGCGCACGCCGATGTATGTCAGCAGAATGGTACGGGCAGGCATATTGGTGTAAAGGTAAGTCCAGTTTTAAATGCTGCCCTGCCATCGTGAGTGCCTCACCGCTCGCATGCCGGTCGGGACCCCCATGAGTCCGGTCGCGGGTCCCGCGGACTCGATCGCTGCGGGCATACCCGCGATCGTCTCATGGGGCGGCTGAACGAAGAGGTGCATCTTCCCGTTCTGCCTAGCAACAAGTGATGCTGATCTCTGCTCCATGTGATTGGAGCAGAGATCAGTGTTCACTAAAACAAAGCCCAGCCCCCCACAGTTAGTAACACACCCCTAGGAACACTTAACCCCTACACTGGCACCCACTGGTTAACCCCTTCACTGCCAGCGTCATTTATACAGGAATCACTGCATTTGTATAGCAGTGATTGCTGTATAAATGACAATGGTCCCAAAAATGTGTCTTAAATGTCCGATGTGTCCACCATAATGTCACAGTCACAATAAAAATCGCTGATCGCCGCCATTACTAGTAAAAAAAAATATTAATAAAAATGCCATAAAACTATCCCCTATTTTGTAAAGGCTATAACTTTTGCGCAAACCAATCAATAATCGCTTATTGTGATTTTTTTTTACCAAAAAATATGTAGACGAATACGTATCGGCCTAAACTGAGGAAAAAAAATGTTTTTTTTATATATTTTTGGAGGATATTTATTAAAAAAAGTAAAAAATAATAATGTTTTTTTCAAAATTGTTGCTCTATTTTTGTTTATAGCGCAAAAAAAAAACCGCAGAGGTGATCAAATACCACCAAAATAAAGCTCTATTTGTGGGAAAGAAAGGACGTCAATTTTGCTTGGGAGCCATGTCGCACGACCGCGCAATTGTCAGTTAAAGCGAGGCAGTGCCGAATCGCAAAAAGGGGCCTGGTCATTGGCCTGCAAAATGGTCCGGTCTGAAAGTGGTTAAGGAGATTCACCCTCTTTATTTTTCCAGATTATCATTGCCATTGAAAGTGGAAGTAAAAGAAAATCCCAAATTTTGGGCTGCCCCAAAGTAATATAGGGGGAATGAAGCACTGAGAATTGGTCAGCTGACATATAAAAGGCCTGTAGACAATTGAGACTATTTAGTGAAGTAAAATGTGGACCTGGGAAGTGGGGATGGAGGATTTATCCCACCTAAAGCTCTACAAAGCCTCCAGGTGCCAAGGTCTACACCAGAACCTATTATTACCTGAGAAAGCAAGTTTCCTCCATAACAATCACAAATCTTGGAGTCCCTTACCATATGTTGGTGAGAAATCTAGATAACACATTCTGTATACACTGTTCCCAAACCTGCCAGCCAGTATCTTGTGAAATATAATATAATATATATATATATATATATATATATATATATATATATATATATATATATATATATATATATATATATTATAATGTTACTCATTACCCAGTAATTTAACATATACTGTATACATGAACGCACCTCATGTACATATACCATGCTTTAATGATTTAATGAAATAGCCCTTTTGTTTTACACAGTTCTTCCATCAGACATATTAATAAATGAGTTGTGGCTTAAAGCTGGACTTCCGCTTTTGATATACTTTACATTTGGCTTGGCCCAAATGAACTATGTCCCTCATAAACATGTGAGGCCATTGGATGTGCAGTATAAACTGTATGTAGCTGAGGCTACATACAGCACTGTGTTCCGATGAGAGTCAAGACCTTCTTGTCTCATACCCGGAACACAATAGAGTCTATCTGATTGGTGATCAGCCATTCAGAGAAAGTGATGTATTCCTGCAATGAATAAAAAGCTTCCTTTGATTCCCTGAGCCAGAGATTGTGACATCATCAGCCTACCTCTCTGATTCAGTCAATCAGTGCAAGCTTTGTATTCATTGGTAGAATATATTGCTTTCTCTGAATGGCTGAACTTGGATCAGATAGAATTTACTGTGTTCCGGGTATATGAAAGGAAGTCTTGGCTCCAACCCAGAACACGGTATGCTGTCTGTTGCCTTAGCTACATACAGTTTATAACGCACATCCAGTGGCCTCACATGTTAGGGAGGGACTGGTCCAAATTAGCTATGTAAAGTATAGCAAAAGCTGGAGTTCAGCTTTAAAAAGACTTTCAAATAACAATATTGTCACATAACATTACATGTGATGATAGATAGATAGATAGATAGATAGATAGATAGATAGATAGATAGATAGATAATCTGCTGAGGTTTTTGAGATTTTTTAAGAAGCAAAATAGTATGGTTAATAAGCATGGATATCCCAAAAATAATGTACAGCAAAACGGGGTTTGAAGGTAAAACTCTATACTATAATTCAAAATATTTCTAGCATAAATAATCATGGTTTCTAGTAAACCAACTTGCCATGCTTTGAAATATTAGCTTAGGGTATCATCATTCAAACACAGGTTTTGAACCACTGACGTACTGTGACAAAAGCTTGGATGAGAATATGCTAATACAGAAGTTTCAACCATCTTGTGCTAGAACATTTATGGCCCGCAAAGGCTGTAAATCATTAAAAAATAAAATATTCATAAATGTGAGCCATTTCTTTGTACTTACAAAGAGCAGAAACATAAAGTTTCTCTGTCTAAATCAGAGCTGTGTAAAATACAAAATACCATGCATGCCAAAACTCAAGCCAAAACAATTCAAGCCATTTTGTAGAAGTTGTTGTCCACTACAGTTGCTTACACATATAAGTTGGTGATACACAATCTCCTTCAATCTCCTGTGACACTGAGAGGTTCAGCATAGCGTATAAAGATTAATGTCAGACAGAGACAGAGGTGAGTCTACCTTGAAAGGGCGATGCATCTCAGGTCGTTTGTATCGCAGATAAATGAGCCCAACAACAACCAGGCCAAGAAAAAAGCTTCGAGCAAAGCTCAGGAAATTCAAAAGGCTGTAGATATCCCCAGTGAAAAGCATTAACATTGTTAGAGGGTGCTGCAAAATAGAAATGTTTTTATATTATGGAATCAGTCTTTAAATTCAGTGAATACAACAGTTACAGGAACATCTACTAAGACATATTTTAGGTGAGATATATATATATATACACATATATATATATATATATATATATATATATATATATATATATATATATATATATATATATATATATATATATATATATATATATATATATATATATATATAATATAAATATATATATATATATATATATATATATATATATATATATATATATATATATATATATATACTTTTTTTTTTTTTTTTCTAAAAGTTTGTTAAAGATGAAATCCATGCAGAATAAAATTACATTAATCAGTACATCTCATAAAACATATTCTTACATCTATAGTTATTCCTCCACTGCCAAAAAGTGACATTTCTGACAGGCATTAGGGCTGATTTACTAAGAATAATGCATTACGCCAATTCATACATTAATTGGTGAGCTGGAAAAGTCATTAACCGAACCGGTGCACTTTGAATCGCAAATAACGATAATAAATATCCGCGTATGTAAACTGCAACTGTCGCTAGGGTAACTGAGGTTTTCTCATTGCTAATAGCACATGCCCAATACAATTGATTCATTTAATCTCATTGGATGTGTTAAGCAATTAGTAGGTGTTCTCAGTTAATTAACCCTTTTGATGGTAAACCTCATTCCTATCACTTCTAATATATCTTTGAAATGTTTTTTTTTTTTTTTTTTTTTTTACCCAAGTCTTTCATTACATTACAAAGAACAGAAAAGTGCTTTTAAACCCAATAAATGTATATCTTCAGATCTTGATCTTTAACCACTTCAATACAGGGCACTCTTATACACCTTCCTGAGCAGACCAATTTTGAGCTTTCAGCGCTGTCGCAATTTGAATGACAATTGCGCGGTCATGCTACACTGTACCCAAACTAAATTTTTATCATTTTGTTCCCACAAATAGAGCTTTCTTTTGGTGGTATTTGATCGCCTCTGGGATTTTTATTTTCTGCTAAACAAATAAAAAAAGACCGAAAATCTTGAAAAAAAAACATGTTTTTTTTTGTTTCAGTTACAAAACTTTGTAAATAAGTAAGTTTTCTCCTTCACTGATGGGCACTGACAGGGCTGCAGTGACAGGCACTGATAAGGCGGCACTGATGGGCACCGATGAGGTGGTACCAATGAAGTGGCACTGATAGGCGGCACTGATAGGTGGCACTGATATGCGACACAGATAGACATGTGGCACAGTGGCACAAATAGGCACTGATAGGTGGCACAGATTTTCATGGATAGGTGGCATGGATTGGCATGGATGGGCGGCATGGATAGTTGGCACGGATGGGCATGGATAGGCGGCACGGATGGGTGGCACGGATCGACATGGATAGGCGGCACGGATGGGCATGGATGGGCACTGATAGGCGGCTAGGATGGGCACTGATAGGCGGCATGGATGGGCACTGATAGGTGGCATTGTAATTTAAAGTTTTGTAGGGATGGATGCCAATCAGTGCCAAACAATAATGCATGCCAATCAGTGATGCCTATTGTGGGCACTGATTGGCATCCATTATGGGCACTGATTGGCATTCATTATGGGCACTGGCTGGCATCCCTGGTGATCTAGGGAGCATACCTGGTGCTGGGCATCTCCTGGTGGTCTGGTGGCGTCCCTGGTGGTCCAGTGTGGGTATCCTCGGGGGGGCTGCGCTGATAATCGATCAGCACAGACCCTCCCTGTCAGAGGAGCAGCCGATCGGCTCTCCTCTACTCACGTCTGACAGACGCGGGTGAGGAAAAGCCGATCACTGGCTCTTCCTATTTACACTGTGATCAGCCGTAATTGGACTCGGCTGATCACGTGGTAAAGAGTCTCTGACGGAGACTCTTTACTGAGATCGTAGTTGCAGGGTGTCAGACTGACACCCCGCAACAACGAACGCCGCGATGCGCGCCCCGCAGGGCACACAGCGGCTTAATATCCTAATCACGTCATATGACGTCCGGTCAGGATATTACAACCACTTTGCCACCGTCATTTTTCTATATGGCGGACGGTAAGTGGTTAAAGGTGACCATACACTGCAATCAGTTACTGTAGATCTTAAAAAAATTTGATTTAGTGCAAGAGCCTGATTGATTTCCTATCATTTGAATTAATTGTTCAAGTGCATCTTCCTATTATCTATTTTGCCTAAATATCGAGTTGGACAGAGATTGGCCAAGAAGATTGCACCACCTTTTTTCAAGACATGCTAGAGTGATCAGGAATCCTCAAACTACGGTTCTCCAGCTGTTGCGGAACTATCTCATCTCATGAGGCATTGTAAAACTCTGACAATCACAGACATGACTAGGCATGATGGGAATTGTAGTTTCTGAACAACTGGAGGGCCATAGTTTGAAGATCCCTGTGCTAGACCATTATTATGCCTCCAGAATGTGGAGAGTGGCATCTACCCAACTTATCTCGGCTGGTGGACACAAGAACCTACATCTATAGATATATATTTGGGCAGCACAATGGTGTAGTGGTTATAACTTTCATCTAGCAGCAAAAAAAGGGTTGCTGGTTCAAATTCCACCCACGACACCATCTGCCTGGAGTTTGCATGTTCTCCCTGTGCCTGCATGGGTTTCCTCCCATATAAACACCACCCCATGTAAAAAACAAAACAAAAACTAATTATCTTAATTTTCAAATAAGGATAATCTCTTCCTCAGAGAACAGTGAGCAGGGCATGGTGGTGGGAAGAAATTAGCAGCAGTACAAGCAACTTCCTGGAGGGGTGTGATGTCATTCTTGAGTGCTGGCCACCGCTTCCGGGAACCAGATATGCGCCACGGGTACATACCTCTGTGCACACAGCAGTTGCGCATTTCACATACACAGCTATCATGCATCTATGTGCAGGAACCCAATTTTTATGGAAATTAATAGTAAAGCAGATGTAGATTTCCAGGACTGGACTAAACATTTTTCTAGTGAAAGGCAATTGGTGTTTTCTATTAAACAAGGTCTATATGGGCCATTGACATGTATCACAGTTGAACTTAGGAATGTGTCTTTGCAAAGTTAAACTAAATGAAATTGTTTATTATTTTTGCTTGGGGATAGAGTGCAGAGAGATTAGAAGTCTTGTCAGTTTTAGGGGGTGTCTGTACCCCTGATAGGGTGAAGACACCTCCCAAGTTTTGCCACTTTCTCCTTCAAATTTATTCACTTCCTGTCACATAGCCAAACAGGAAGTGGGGGTAAAACCCTACCAATGTCTTTCCTTGGGGACACACAGGTCAGTCTAAATAGTTTCCCAATTAGGTAAATTGCACTCTAGCATTTTGCTGTGTACACCCCACATTATTAGGTATATTGGACTTTGGGGTTTATTTACTAAAGACAAATCCACTTTGCAGTACAAGTGCACTTGGAAGTGCAGGTCCTGAAGATCCGAGGGGGACATGCAAGGAAAATTTAAAAAGAAACAGCTTCTACATGATTGGATGATAAAATCACCAGTGCTTCCCCTCAGATTTACTTGCATTGGAGAGTGGATTTGCCTTTAATAAACCCCAAAATATCTAATAATTTGGGGTGTGCACAACAAAGTGCTAGAGTGCAATTTGCCTAATGGGGACACTAGTTGGATCGCCTGTGTGTCCCCAAGGAAAGACATTGGTAGGGTTTTACCCTCACTTCCTGTTTGGCTATGTGACAGGAAGTGAAGCCAATTTTCAGAAAAGGGACACAAAGCCCAACCTAAAAATACAAGCAGGGCTTCTAACACTCACTTGGTTTCCCTCAAATGTCCACAATTAGAATAGAATTGTCTTGAGCTAGATTTTAGCCCAGTGCTCTAAATAAGTGCTTCTCAACCCTATCATCAAGTACCCCGAACAGGCCATGTTTGCAGGTTCTACATCTTGCACAGTCAATGGCTTGGTATTTTGGCCAGCTACAGTGCTTTGCAAAAGTATTCACCCACCTTGGCATTTTACATGTTTTGTTGCCTCACAACCTGAAATTAACATGGCTTGTTTGAGGATTTGCATCATTTGGTTTACAGAACATGCCCACAACTTTAAGTTTTTTTTTATTGCAAAGCAAACAACAAATAAGATAAAATAACAGAAAAATTAAATGTGCATAACTATTCACTCCCCTAGTCAATACTTTGTAGAGCCACCTTTTGCACCTATCACAGCTCCAAGTCGATTTGTATAAGTCTCTATGAGCTTGCCACATCTTACCACTGGGATTTTTGCCCATTCCTCATTGCAAAACAGCTCTAGCTCCTTCAAGTTGGATGGTTTCCGCTTGTGAACAGCAATATTTATGTCTGTCCACAGATTTTCTATTGGATTGAGGTCTGGGCTTTGACTAGGCCATTCCAACACATTTTCACGTTTCTGCTTAAACCACTCAAATGTTGCTTTAGCAGTGTGTTTGAGGTCATTATCCTGCTGGAAGGTAAACCTCCATCCTAGCCTCAAATCACACACAGAGTGGTACAGGTTTTGCTCAAGACTATCTCTGTATTTAGCACCATCCATCTTTCCCTCAACTCTGCCCAGTTTCCCAGTGCCGACTGCTGAAAAACATCCCTAACCACTTTATAACCTAGGTTTGCGTGCTAATGAGGCAATTGAAGACACATGCACAGTCCCTGAAACACACAAAATGCAAATTCACCCAATGTAGAGACAGAACTTCAAAGTGGGTACACCTGTTAAGGATGTCCTTAAATTATTAACCCAAAAAACACACTCTCTGAGCATGCCCAGAAAAATCCAAGTGCTGTTCACAAACCAAAAGCCACAGAAAAAAATCAAAGTCCCTGAGCATGCCCAGACCAACCCAAATGCAACTAGCACAAAATAAGCCACCCCGTCCAAAACTAAGCACATCATCCAGCATGCTACAAAATTACAGATGGGACAAACACCCCCCCGGTCCAGGGGGCCAAACAAAGAGCCTAAACATGGGCAAAAGTTATACAACAAATAGCATTGCAGTCTATGAGAACTGACGTGTTAATCTTGCTAGTCCCCACTTGGCTGGCTTATCTTTTAGTTATGGGCCTTAAAATGAGTATGGGGGCCCAGGTCCCACCCTAAGGAACATATATCAATGTCACTGATGTGGACAACCCCAAAAAGGAAACAAGGAGAAGTGCCTTTAGAAATGCAAAATTGCTTAAAAGCTAGTAACTTGGGGGGGGGGGGCTTACTCTACCTGTAAAGTGGTGCATCTGCAGCATGTATCCAAAATGCTGCTTCAAAGATGTACGGCTTTAGAGAGAAACTACAAATCCACATTGCAGCTGCACGATTTTAACAAAACACCCACCCCCCATGTTTAGGGCATATGGCCTGGTACGGTTCGGGGGGGGGGGGGGGGGGGGCGCTCGCTCATCCCCACACCCTTTCCTGAACGGTCGGGCTGCGTGCTCGGATAAGAGTCTGGTATGGATTTTGGGGGGACCCCCACGCCATTTTTCGGCGTAGGGGTTACCCTTAAAACCCATATCAGGTGACGGGGCTCGCAAGGTCTCAATCTCGCCGATGGAAGTGACGACATTGACTTCCTTCTCTAGTCTCATCGTACCTGAAGTCACATTCATTTGGAAAGTCCGGCGGACTAGCACATAGACGAGCGGATTGTCCACCGGAAAGCTGAGTCCGGCGGACAATTTTGAGTCAAGTCTTCTTTCAAAGTCCGCCGGACTTTTCGGAAGAAAAAGTCTGCCAGAGCCCAAACATGGCCGAAATTGTCCGGCGGACTCTGGTCCACCAGACTAAGTCCGCCGGATAGTCCGATTGTGTGCGGCATAAGGATTAGACTTTCACCATCCTGGGTCGGTGCTGCCTCTTGACATTCCTGCTTGTGAGTGCAATACCTTGAGTTCTGCTTTTATTAATAAATTGTGTTTTAGCTACTACACCAGGGGTAGGCAACCTTTTGAGCACAGTGTACCGAAAAATGTTTTCAAAGAAATTTAGCGTACCAATTTTATTAAAAAAAGGTCAACTTCACACTCTCAATCATGAAAATGACTTTTTTTTCTAAAGTAAAATGCTGTAAACTACTTTAGTAGTGAGAAATTAACATTCTGCACTCTCACACCTCAGATCAGCCCCAATTCATGCAACTCAACACCTCAGATCACTGTCCCCCCTGCAAATCTATTTCCCCACTGTGACCCCCTGTACACCTGCCCCACCACTGTACCACCCTGCTCATCTGCTCCACCACTGTACCTCCCTGCTCTTCTGCCCCACCACTGTACCATCCTGCTCTTCTGTCCCACCACTGTAACCCCCTGCACATCTTCCCCGCCACTGTAACTCCCTGTACATCTGTTCCACCACTGTACCACCCTGCTCTTCTGCCCCACCACTGTGCCACCCTGCACATCTGCCCCACCACTTTTCCCCCTGCTCACCTGTCCCACCACTGTAACCCCCTGCACATCTGCCCCACCACTGTATTACCATGTACATCTGCCCCACCTCTGTACCCCCTGCTCATCTGTCCCACCACTGTACCACTAAGCTCTTCTGTCCCAACACTATAATCCCCTGCTCATCTGCCCCACCAATGTACCCCCTTTCTCATCTGCCCCACCACTGTAACACCCTGCTCATCTGTCCCACCACTGTAACCCCCTGTACATCTGCCCCACCACTGTACCACCCTGTTCTTTCTGTCCCACCACTGTAACCCCCTGCTCATCTGCCCCATCAATGTTCCCCCTTTCTCATCTTCCCCACCACTGTACCTCCCTGCACATCTGCCCACTGCCGTACCCCCCATGCTCTTCTGTCTCACCGCTGAACCATCTTCTCATCTGTCCTAACACTGAACTTATCTACTCATCTGTCCTAACAATAAACGTATCTGCTCATCTGCCCCACCACTGTAAACCCCTTTCTCATTTGCCCCACCACTGTACCTCCTGCACATCTATCCCACCTCTGTTCCCTCCGCACATTTGCCCCACCTCTGTATTCCCCTACTCATCTGCCTCACCGCTGTAACCCCCCCTCATCTGTCCCACCAATGTACCTCCTTTCTCCTCTGACCCACCATTGTACCCCCCTGTACATCTGCTCCACCTCTGTACCCCCTGCTCTTCTGCTTAACCACTAACCCCCTGCTCATCTGTCCCACCAATGCACCTCCTTTCACATCTGCCCCACCGCTGTACCTCTTGCTCTTCTGTCCCACTGCTGAACCCCCCCTTCTCATCTGCCCCAACACTAAACCCCATTCATCTTTTCCACCACTGTAACCCCCTTATCTGGCCCAACACTAAACCCCCCCGCTCATCTGTCCCACCATTGTAACTTCCTGCTCATCTGCCCCTTCACTGTACCCCCTGCTTTTCTGTCCCACCGCTGAACCCCCTTCTCTTCCCTCCCACCAATGTACCTCCCACACATCTGTCCCACCACTGTACCCCCTTGCTCTTTTATCCCACCACTGTAACCCCCCGGTCACCTGCCCCATCAATGTACCCCTTTTCTCATCTGCCCCACCACTGTACCTCCCAGCACATTTCCTCCACTGCCGTATCCCCATGCTCTTCTGTCTCACTGCTGAATCACCTTCTCATCTGTCCTAACACTGAACCCATCTGCTCATCTGCCCCACCACTGTAACCTGCTTTCTCACCTGCCCCACCAAAGTACCTCCTGCACATTTGTCTCGCCTCTGTACCCCCCTGTTCTCCTGTCCCACCACTAACCCCCTGCTCATCTGACCCACCAATACATCTCCTTTCACATCTGCCACACTGCTCTACCCCCTGCTCTTCGGTCCCACTGCTGAACCCCCTTCTCATCTCTTCCACCACTGTACATCCCTGCACATCTGCCCCTCCTCTGTACCCTCCTGTTCTTCTGTCCCACCTCTGAACCCCTCCTGCTCATTTTCCCCACCACTGTACCCTCCTGCTCATCTGCTCAACCACTGTACCCTCTTCTCATATATGATATGTGTGTTATGCAGAGTGGTGAAAGGAAGCAGAGATGAGACACATCTACCTGTCCTGGCACACTCTTCCTGCTGATCCACCTCTTGCATCCAGCCCACGTGCTTGTATGTGATGTATGTGATGTATGGGATGTATGTGATGTCACATACAAGCATCTGGAATGGATGTGCAATGATGAGCTCAGGTCAGGGGCATTTTCTGAAAGCAGTGGGCCTGTGTGCATGATAATAAGTTGGGCCCAAGTAACTGAGAAAAAGTGCGCCACAGCAAAAGTTAGGGGTAATTTTCATTGGGCTGAATACTGACTCTGGCTTAAAGGAACACAGGGTGCAGGGGTAAGTAGTAAGTGACACAAAGGTTCAGGAATAATTTCAGCAAAGTTCCCAGAAGCTCCACAGTAATTCCACAAACTGTCACCTGATTGTGGTTTTCTCAATCACAGTGAAATCCCTTCTTTCTGAGTGAGATTGGTAGTGGCAACCAAGTGAGTCATCTTCCTCCAGATGGTGGACGGGGCTATCAGGACTGTGATTGGCTTTAGCAGTGGCCAATGACAGTCCTCCTCCTGGAAACAGGGACCGTCCCCCAGCAGAGCGACACCCAATCACTTCCCCATCACCAAAGCGGACAATCGCAGCTACAGCAAAGTTAGAGAACCAAACAATATTTCCCATCTTTTAAAATGTGTGGGGGCACAATGCCTTCCCCTCAGTGCAGGTGCGGCATAGGGAATTGTGAGACTGGAATGCATTAGTGTGGCAGAAGCTGTGTCTCACTGACACTTCCCTGCACTACTCTGCTGATGGGGAGGGAGTTAAGTGCCGGCAAAAGAGGCACTGCGTGCCGCTTGCGGCACCCATGTCGGGGATTGCCTATTTCTGTACTACACCATCAGGATCTTGTGTGCTGTTTTCTTTGTATTTTCTTGAATGATTGATTTAAAAAGTACATAAATACATCCTTTGCTCTTTATAGCTACCTGAAGTTCAACTTGAAAAAAACATATATTTCTTAGAAAACCGACCCTATGGACTAGTTACTCCCAGATGTAAGACTGGTCTATGTGTGGCCAATTTACATTTCTTAGTTTTTTCCAATACTGGCACTTACCTCAAAGTGTGTGTTTTTTTAAGGATCATTATTATTATTATTATTATACAGGTTTTATATAGCACCAACAGTTTGTGCAGCGCTTAACAAAATAAAGGTAGACATTACAGTTATATTACAATTTGGTAAAAGAGGAATCAGAGGGCCCTGCTCATTAGAGCTTACAATCTAAAAAGGTAGGGTCAATTGATACAAAAGGTAATAACTTTGGGGGGATGAACTGATGGAAAAAGTAAAACAGAGTTAGTTATAGTTAGAAGCAGAATAGGCTTCTTTAACCACTTGCCGCCCGCCCTATTACAAAATGTCAGTGTCAAAGTGGTTTCATAATCCTGATCGGACGTCATATGACGTGATCAGGATTATGTGCCGCTGCGCGCCCCCGGGGGCGCGCATCGCAGCGATCGTTGTTGCGGGGTGTCAGTCTGACGGAGACTCTTTACCACGTGATCAGCCGTGTCCAATCGCGGCTGATCACAATGTAAATAGGAAGAGCCGGTGATCGGCTTTTCCTCACTCGCGTCTGTCAGACGCGAGTAGAGGAGAGCCGATCGGCTGCTCCTCTGACAGGGGGGGCCTGTGCTGATCTATTATCAGCACAGCCCCCCCGAGGATGCCCACACTGGACTACCAGGGACGCCACCAGACCACCAGGGATGGTCAGGATAAGGTATGCCACCCTAGACCACCAGGGATTCCACTCAGTGCCACAATGGATGCCAATCAGTGCCCATAATGGATGCCAATCAGTGCCCACAATGGGCATCACTGATTGGCATACATTATTGCTTGGCACTGATTGGCATCCATTAGTACAGTATAATAATACAATGCCGCCTATCAGTTCCCATCCGTGCCGCCTATCATTGCCCATCCATGCCACCTATCAGTGCCCATCCATGCCCACCTGTGCCGCCTACCTATGCCCACCTGTGCCGCCTACCCATGCCCACCTGTGCCGACTACCCATGACCACCTGTGCCGCCTATCCATGCCCATCCATGCCGCCCATCCATGCCCATCCATGCCTGCTATCAGTGCCAATTCTTGCCACCTATCAGTGCCCATCCGTGTCACCCATCCGTGTCACCCATCAGTGCCACCCATCAGTGCCGCCTATCAGTGCCCATCAGTGCCGCCTATCAGTGCCACATATCAGTGTCCATCAATGTCACCTCATCAGTGCCACTTCATTAGTTCCACCTCATCGGTGCCCATCAGTGCCGCCTTATCATTGTCCATCAGTGTATCCCCATCAGTGCCCATCAGTGAAGGAGAAACATTTTTTTTTTCAAAATGTTCGGTATTTTTTTATTTGTTTAGCAAAAAATAAAAACCACAGAGGTGATCAAATACCACCAAAAGAAAGCTCTATTTGTGGGAAAAAGATGATACAAATTTCATTTGGGTACAGTGTAGCACGACCGCGCAATTGTCATTCAAAGTGCGACAGCGCTGAAAGCTCAAAATTGGTCTGGGCAGGAAGGTGTTTAAGTGCCCGGTATTGAAGTGGTTAAAGAGAAGGGTTTTCAGGAATCGTTTAAAGGTGGATAAGTAGGGGACAGTCAGGGAGTTCCAAAGGATGGGAGAAGCTCTGGAGAAATCCTGGAGGTGAACATGGGAGGAGGTGACAAGGGAGCTAGAGAGAGCAGGAGGTCTTGGGGGGACCAAAGAGCAGCTTGGTTGGTATTTTGGGACTAGGTTATTGATGTAGCTGAGGCAGAGTTATGGATGGCTCAAATTTGATATTATGCGGGGTGTGCAGCATTTTGTTCTTCTCTCAATAAGTGATTTCCTTATTTAGAGTTATGGATGGCTTTGTAAATTATTGTTAGTACTTTGAATTTTAATAGTTGGGTAAGTGGAAGCCAGTGGAGGGATTGGTAGAGAGGAGTGGAGGATACTAAATGGTTGGTAAGGAGGATGAATCATTATTATCATTATATGATCTATAACCATTAAAAAGACCATAACACTCAAAGGGAAGTTGAAAATGCTGTAATAAAATAAGTCACTGACGAAGCAGCCAGTGGAACATATAAAAGCTTAGGACAATCTAAATATAATGTGAAATGTTGCTCGACACATTGCTGTTTTTAGATATACATTACATTTCATTTAGCTGAAAGATTGATGTGCATTCACATCAATTTGTTGTAACTAGCAGCTAGCAACAGGATATGGTTAACGCTCCAGCTGGTGTAGCTTTCATTAGCTATGCCTCATGCTCTGATGGATCTGGGGAGGGGTAATAGTATTATTTTGCACTCTGTGATGCTTCAGTGGGCTCCAAAAACTGTTGTACCTGTTTTTTAATTAAGAGTAAAATCTTTTAATTCAAATGCTACTGTAAAAAATATGAATATCTCATGCTGAAAAACAAAATAGTTATGGCTAAAAATATTTTTTTCACTTGGTTGAATAACATTTTATATAGAGTATATAGTATTACACCGAGGAAAGCATCGCTTGCAACTAATCTTTAATGTAAGTAATTTTATTCATATTAAAGTTGAACATACACTATATTACCAAAAGTATTGGGACACCTGCTTTTACACGCACATGAACATTAATGGCATCCCAGTCTTAGTCTGTAGGGTTCAATATTGAGTTGGCTCACCCTTTGCAGCTATAACAGCTTTAACTCTTCTGGGAAGGCTGTCCACAAGGTTTAGGAGTGTGTCTATGGGAAGAAGTGTAATTAAATATTTACCCTTAATTATAGCCAGCTTTTAGCTAAAAAAAAGGGTAATCCTAATTTATATATATTACAATACAAGGTAAAGTTGGTCAATTGCATCAAAGTGATCCATCTCTGGCCAGTCCCCACTCTTGCAGATTGACAATCTCTTTTTTACTAAACTAGCATATCCGTAAATGTATGGACACACACAGTACCAATATGAGGCAAACAGACGCAACTGGAGCCACAGGCCAAAATCCAGCAATAAACATCCACAATCAAAAAAGACAACGTTGGCCAACTTGAACATGTACTGCAATATATGCAAGCTAAGTATCTTTTTAAGCAAGAGTTTTCTATGAATATGTAAGGGTTAATACGTGGTTACACCTCATTAATGTCTCATGTGTTGTATATACATATGGAAGCCATTTAGGACCTGAACTAACATACTGTATGTCCACTTCTTTTGTATAGTGCAGGTGAGTATTTAAAAAGGGCAGGGATATCTGAAGATGCTGGATTATTCTTTGATCAGTCAAGTGAGGCCTGGAATGCAAATACTGTAAGGATGGATAGTGTAGGGCCGGGCATGACAGTGTGTCTAAGGGAGACACATAAAGGGTTAATTTGCAAAGAAGTAATGGGAGTAGTACAAAGGGGGAAGGTAAGACAGAAGTTTAGCTTGAGGGGGAGTGGTTATATTTAAGGGGGAGGCGGAACCAAGAGGTCAGTGTGAAGAAGAATCTGCAGGAGGAGGCAGTTTTTCCACTTCTCCTCCATGATGGCCGACATTGATGTTATTCTAGCCAGAGTGAGAAGGGTGGTAGCGGTGAAAGACTACTTACACAGTCAGATGGCGGACCATAGAGGATGAGGCAGACAGGCCCGCATCAGGTGAGGTGTCCCCTCGCATGAGGAGGTTGCAGGCCACAGAGACGGCAGGGAGGACAGATGTGGTCAGGATTGCGGAATGCGGCAAAGTGGGAGGTGTATGTGTGTTTTGAGGGCCCGCTGGGAGCACATCTAAAACAGGAGGACCGGGATAAGATTTGCAAGGGCGAGTATGTGGAGATTTTTTCGCTACTGCCAAAAATTTAACTTGGATAGAGTGAAACCTGATGACTCCAAGGACGAGGAAGAGGAGAAGAGGTACAGGTTGATCCCACATACATTTGTTCATTGGCTACAAGCATTCGCCATTATGGCGAGCGTTATTGGGGAGAAGAACACTGAGCATTGCTCAACGCTGTTCTGTTACATGGACGCTGTCGGGAGGCACACAGGGTATATGATGGTTCTGCTTGGCTTCGATATGATGAGCAATTATGGCAGCGCAGATCGGTTCGCCCGTCTCTTAGGTGGGTCCACAAAAAGATTAACCTCCGGATGCGACTTATGTCATCGGCGAGGGCCCCGCCTCAGTTTCTTCAGGGGGAGCTGGGGGTACACATTCCTCAGGACTGCCGGCTGAAAAAAGTGTCGGGTGTGCTGGCAGTACAATGAGGGCTCCTGTAAGTTTGGGGGGTCCTGCAAGTTTAAGCACGAGTGTTCAGGGTGTGGGGGAGCCCATACATTGTCCCGGTGCTTCAAGAGAGGGAAGAGCACTGGCGAGCCTGCTCAAAAAAGGGACAATGCCAGGGAAGGGGGAAAGGATGCAGCCTTTTCTAAGTAAGTATCTGGACAGGGAAGTGGCAATGTTATTAGCTTCGGGGTTTCAGGACGGTTTTAAGATTCTGTGTTCATTGGCGATATTTCCACCAATGGCGAGGAATCTAAACTCTAAAATTGGCAAAAGAAGTGGCCATGGGTCGCATGGGGGGGCCATTTGCAAAAAAACCTTTGTAGGATTTGATGGTGTCACCATTGGGGGTGGTGCCCAAGAAGGAACCGAACAAGTTCCGCCTCATCACTTATCCTTTCTGAAAGGGGGTTTAGTCAATGATTTCATTGACCCTGAAGCCTGCACAGTGTCCTACACTTCATTCGATGCGGCAGTCAGGTGGGAGAGGTGCTATGGCAAAGGCAGATATAGAATCGGCGTTCCGCTTGCTTCCAGTGCAACCGGATAGTTTCCGGCTGCTGGAATGCTACTGGCAGGAGCAGTTTTATGTGGATAAATGTTTGCCCATGGGTTGCTCCATTTCCTGTGCCATGTTTGAGGTGTTCAGTTCTTTCCTGGAGTGGGTGGATAGAAATGTTTTGGGCCTGGATTCAGTCATACATTATTTGGATGACTTCCTGTGGATAGGCCCCCCCTGCCTCCGCTGTGTGTGTAATTTTACTTTCTACGTTGCAGCACAGGTTTGGAGTGCCATTGGCAGCAGAAAAAACGGAAGGCCCAATCGCGTAACTTTGTTTTTTGGGAATAGAATCAGTTGCAATGGTGTGCCGCATGCCCAGAGGTAAGTTGGAGGACCTACATAAAGAAATTCAGGAGATCCATGGACTGCGGAAAGTGCAGTTAAGGACTTTGCAGTCTTTGCTGGGTAAGTGGAATTTTGCCTGTAGGATCATCCCAATGGGGATCATCCCAACTGGGATTAAAGCCCTGATTCACTTTATTCGCCTGACCAGGGAACACAGGGAGGATTTAAAGGTATGGTATGAGTTTATAGCCACATACAACAGCAGATCAGTGTGGATGTCAGGCCCGGTGAGTAATTTTGATGTGGAATTGGTCACCGATGCTGCAGGCTTCCCGGGCTATGGAGCATTCTTCCAGGGGCGTTGGAGTGTGGAACCCTGGCCACAGTCATGGGCGAAGGCTGGGTTCCTCCGTAAATCTGTGCTATTGTAACTTTTTCCAGTGGCGCTGGCCATGAAACTGTGGTGGGAGGCATGCCAGAATCTGAAATTGAGACTGAATTGTGACAACATGGGAGTGGTGCGAGTGGTCAATCGCATTTCAGCATCATCACAACCAGTTATAAGGCTGTTGCGACAGTTGGTGTTGAGGTGCTTGCCTTTGAACATTTTTATGTATGCGGTTCACATCCCAGGTGTTGATAACTCTCTGGCTGACTCCTTGTCTCGATTTCAGTGGGACAAGTTCAGGGAGCTGGCTCCGGGTGCAGAAAAGGAAGGAGTTACTTGCCTGGATTGGATTTGGGAGCTGCCCTTGGAGTCACCGTGGGATGGATCCGGCAGTCAGTAAGTGAGTCCAATTGGACAGCCTACGCGAAGGTATGGAAAGAATGGTCATGTCTGGTGCAGGAAGCAGGGATTGGTACAGAGGTATCTGAGGTAAGGTTATTGGTGTTGTATTTCATAGCTAGGAACATGGAAAGTGGGGTTTCAGTCTCTTCCATTGAACGGAAGATGGTGGGCTTATCATTCCTTTTAAAATTACTGGGGGTGGGGGGAGGATTGGACTAAAGATTTTTGGGTGCGACAGGCTATAAAAGGTTATCGCAAATGGCACAAGAAAAAAGATGCGAGATGGCTTGTCACTTATGTGAACCTAAAGTCCATATGTGGGGCGTTGGGTTCAGTATGCACATCATGTTATGAGGTTTTTCCTTTTTTCAGCAGCGTTCTCGCTATCATTTTATGGGGCATTTCATATAGGCGAGTTAGTAAGCCCATCGAGGTGTCTGGCGGGGGGGCTGTTGGAGCAAGATGTGCAGGTGGAGGTGGATAGGGTGTGTCTGCGGAGGTCCAAAACGGGCCAGCAGGGTAAGGGGGTGGATGTGTCCCTGTTCCCATTTCCGAGGTCCAAGGTGTGCCCGGTGGAAGCGGTGTGTGAATTTCGGCAGGTTAGAACAGATGGGGAAGGGCCATTCCTGAGGCATGAGGATGTTTCAGTTCATATCAGTTTCCAGGAAATGTCTTAAGAAGGCTGGGTTGGATGGGGCGGAGTACACTTCACACTCCTTCCGCATTGGGGTGGCTACAGAAGATGCCAGATGTGGGTTGGGTGAGGCTGCTGTGTGAAGAATTGGGAGATGGGAATCAAGGACATTCCATTCCTATATCAGGCCTCAACTGGCGGTAGAATAAAAAAAAGGGGGGTGCATGAGGGCAGACTGGATTTGCAGGTGGTTAAACAAAAAAAAAAAAAAAAAGCACGTATGCTGCTACCTTTATGTTGTTATCTTTTCGTTTCAGATGGAGGTTCCGTACACCTCGTCTGGATCATAGGTCACTCCTATGTTTGTTGGGGAGCCAGGAGAGGAGATATAAAACCGGATGGCAGGCAACTAGGTATTTCAAGGAAGGAGGCTTATGCGCGATGGTTAGGAGTGCCCGGGATACTGTGGAGCAGAGTGATAGCGGAGGTGGAGAGGTACGCAAGGTTGGATAGACCACCTGATGTATTAGTGATACATGCGGGGGGGGGGATGATTTGGGGGTCCAACCGGTCAGGGACCTAATCGCAGACATCAAATCTGACTTTGTACAGTTGCGCATTGATTTCCTGGGAACTCTGCTGCTGTGCTCTAACATTGTGACTCGCATGACAAGGCGCTGGGCTAGGTCCGTGGTGAGCAGTAATAAGACCCGCATCTGGATCAATAAAGTAGTGGGGAGGTTAGTTGTTCAGAATGGGGGTATGGTGATAAGGCACAGAGAGTTAGAGACTAATTTGGGGCTCTATTTGAGGAGGGATGGAGTTCACCTCTCAGATGTGGGGATTGACCTCTGGTCTATGGAGTTACAGGAGCGGATACAACTGGCCCTGCGGGTATGGAGATGCCCTCAAGTGTAAGGTCGTCACCCTTTTTGGGCTGTGTTTTCTGTCTTTGATGGTGGCAGTAAACGGAGGTGATAAAAAAGGGGTGGGGGGTTCATCGGTAGTATGTGCCCCTCTGATGTATTCCAGAAAAGGTTAATGGAATACTGGAATTGTTGCACTGCAGGAAGGGGGTTGCCTCCGAGTGGTTACAGCTGGAGGCCTATCAGGTTGGTAAAGGTCTCGCAGTGCATTGGTGGTATGTGGTGGAATGTGGGTAACCGTCAGAGACCATCAGACTGGGGTTAACAAATTGTGTTATTGATGTTATTTATATATATATATATATATATATATATATATATATATATATATATATATATATATATATATATATATATATATATATATATATATATATATATATATATTATATTATTATTTTTATTTTAAGTGGAGTTATTTATTTGGATTGTTTTAATAAAAGGCTGTTTTGGACATTTTACTCCAAAAAGTAAAGGTGTCATCTCATCATTTTAGGTGGGTAAGGAATGGGTTGGAGTATTGGAGTATAAGTGAATAACAGTGATAATAATATGGGGACATTTGGACTACAGTGGTCATGCTCACTATGCTCTAACCCTCTTCTATTTTGTATATTTTGGTGCTTTCTTTTGGGGTGACACATCTGGTTATATACATAGTTTGCTGTTTTTTATTGCTGGAGCTGTCCACCCTCTTAAATCTATAGATAACTAATTCCTAATCTATAGATAGCTAATTCCTTCCTGTAAAAAAAAAGGCTTATGTTTGGAAAAATTGATAGTGTAATAAATGTTTTGCCACAGTCTATTTATTTATTTTATTTATTTTAAATGCATACTATAATATAATAAAGTGAACTGATCGATATTAAGTCTTCTAACCTTTCTTGGTTCTTAAGTAGTAGACATGAGAAGCTCTGAACTGTAGCTATAATGTCTTTCAAGACACTACCATAACAGTGAATAATGGTGAAAATTTTTTGTCTTTACTTATGTTACACAAAGACATGTAACTGTTTTCTCAATACAATGCTAAAACTGTATTTATGCTAGACAAACCATGTTCATTTTCGAAACCAGTCTCTTGTTTAGAAACTCAAAATCCATTCTCCTGACCTTGTTTACTGCTTCACAGTTGTTGGATCAAGGCAGTGAATTCTCTCTTACTTATTACTATATATAGTAATAAGTAAACACCAACCCCAATACCTTTGGGATGAATTATAGCGCAGACTGCGAGCCAAGCCTTCTCATCTACATCAGTGCCTGACCTCACAAATGCACTTCGGAAAGAATGGTCAAATGTTCCCATAGACACATTCCTAAACCTTGTGGACAGCCTTACAAGAAGAGTTGAAGCTGGTATAGCTGCAAAGGGTGGGCCAACTCAATATTGAACCCTATGGACTAAGACTGGGATGCCATTAAAGTTCATGTCCATGTAAAGTTGTAATCAGCTCTCATCACCTAGACTTGTATTCAGTTATTCAAAACCCCCCAATCCCCATCAGAGATTTCAGCTGAAAAGTTACAAGATAATTTATACTTACCTTATTGGTGTCCTGTGTTTTTTAACACCACTGCATCACTGCTCAGTGTGTGTTTGTGTACACCTGCTCCCCTCACCATGTACTGTCTTTCCTTTCTTATTATTATAGCAAGTTCAAGTCAAAAGGAGGAACCGCTGGCAGGGGAATTAGGTACTCAACCCACCTGGAAAGGTTGCATATCTGCAACCATTAGTGAGCAGGGAAAAAGGAAGCATTACAAAACACAGCTGACTGAAAGGTAGTTAAACTTGCCCTTCTTTATGGGACTGCTCTTTTTAATAAGAGACCCTACGGTGGTTACTTTAACCTTTATCCTAAGGCTGGCCATACATTGTACAATTTTCTTGCTCAGTTTCCTTTAGATTTATTTTCAATTATGAAGTGCAAGGGCCTATCTGATTGCATAAATATTAAAAGTGTTTAGGTATGACCTCATATTATATGGTTTTGGTAAATCTAAAGGAAAGTTGTACAAGAAAATTGTATACTGTATGGGCAGTCGAATCCCTGATCCTAGCACAAACACTGCACTTTCTGCTACATACTGATCCACATCTGCTCAGTTTACTTTAGAAAATCAAATGGTGCAAAGCAAAGTGATGTGCAATAGCCAGAGCAATACGGCAGATTCCAAAGACTACAGTTTAGTAAAAAATAAAACAAGACTTGGTTGCTATTCATTAGTGTGTATCATTGTTTCTTGATTCTTTTTTGTTAAGAAATGCTTGCTCAGTACAGAAATCTTTGTGCTTTTTTATATTGTTACATCATTACAAGATAAAAAAGTTTTGAACATTTTAGCAATTGTGGTGAGTAGTAGTATTAGTATCAACATTATTTTTTAAATAAAAATGCTTGTTCTTTTTCTCCTGTTGTTTTTCTTCCCTTTTTAGCTCTTATATTTCATATTATAGATTTTAAAAACATGTTTTGACACTCTACGTTTATTTTTTGAACCTATTACTACAAGAATTCAAGGTCAAAACAATAAGTATTTGGTCTACGAAGATTGTTACTTTTCTGACTGCCCTAAATCCAGAGAAAGTACTTAATCCACAGACTTTCTAATTTCAAGGTAGACTTATGGGTACATCTGCGTATGCTCCACACTCAATAGGCTTAGCTTGTCTCCTGATAGCATGTTCTTCAGATGCTTCTTAATCCATCCCGAAGCAATGCCTGAATTATTTTTATATGTGAAATGGGCTATTAAATGGTTACTTGATTGTTATTCTGACTTTTCTCTAAAGCTTTATTACAAATGACACTTAATGTTTAATCACTATGGAGACACCATAAATAGAAATTCAGATATGGCATATTTAAATGCTTTAGAATATAATGTAATATACTGTATTTTTATAACTATGTGTTCTAACAAGATATTCATGAAAAAATGTGAATCAGTTTTTACGCAAATTAACTTCACTAAACTCAATATCAGGTAGTAGAAGTTAATATAAAACAAGTTATTCTGGTGCTACCAGTCATGAACTTTATTAATCCATTACCATTGTGGGATATATTTCAGAGTATGTAAAATATTAATTGACGTCATAAATATTGTTAAGCATACTGTAAAGAACATACCGAAGAAGCATTGGGGGGACTTACTAAAACTGGTTCACCCAGAATATGGAGCATCTGTGCATAGTAACCAATCAGCTTCTAGTTTTTATTATCAAAGCTTAATTAAACACAGCGGCACCAGATTGTGTGTGCACCAGTTTTATCAAATCTCCCCCATTGTGTCCATTTTATGTAACATTTGCTGTATGAATTATATAAAACTAAATTAAGATCTCTAAGCAACCAAAATGGCTGCCTAAGCCTTGAGCTCTGCTGCCCAGAGAGACGTTTTCAGTGACTACCAGCCTCGTCTGCACTCTACGATCACCTTTCTATGCATGAAGGTTAAAAAACCTTCTGTGTGCAGGAGCCCCCCTAATACTCACCTGAGCTCTCTCTCAATCCAGCGATGTGCACGAGCTGAGTTTTTCCTGGTTCTCTCATTTATCATTGGCTGAGACAGCAGAGGGAGCCATTGGCACCTGCTACTGTCAATCATTAGACAGTAAGTCAATGTGGAGAAAGCTGGGGCAGGGCTGGGCCGAGACATGGATCTGTGTGCCTTATGGATGGATAGAGTAGGCCTCGAAAGAAAGCATGCACTAGTTCCCCCAGAGAAAGCGGTTTGCTATTGGGGGCACTGGCTGAAGAAGAGAAGCCAGTAGCGCCGGCAGGGCACCCAAAAAGAGGAGGATCGGGGGTGCACTGTGCAAAACCACTGCACAGAGAAGGTAAGTATAACATTTTTTTTTTTTTTTTTTTTAATGAACCTTTAAAAACACTTTAAACAACTATCATGACACTAATGTTTAGGGACTGCTATTGCTGAATAGTTATTAAAAGTGTAACCTCCAAAGCTGTCATCCTTATTCTTTCTTCCCTACTTGACGCCCCTTCTTTTACAAGAGACATAATTTTTAAGTCAATTAATTCCCCCACCCCACGCCAAAAAAAAACATTTACACAGTTTTTTTTTTTTCAGTTTTATGGTGACGCGGTAACCCATTTTCAATAAGGGCTCTATTTTTAAGCATCTATATCGTTATTTCATTTTTCATTAACATAACGAAGCAGTTAAAATACCATAATAGTCCACGCAAGTGAGACTGCAGAGCGCAAACATAATATTGAAATTATTTTGAATTGAGTGGAGTTACATGGTATAGTCAGGAATACCTTTGAACGTCATTTAATGTTTTCTGGAAGGTAGAACGATAGGAAAGTAGAGGGATGGCCATAACCCTGTTAAAATGGCCAATACCTCTGTCTATCATTGCTAGATACAATTAGTATAGCACTTGTGCAAGGACACATTTGAGGTTTATAAGTATTTTACAGTCTAAGACAATGCAACCTTGTGGACAGTATAAGCAGTAGAAAAATATTTATTTTAGAACAGTACAGTTCTTTTTAGAACAGCACAGTTTCTATTAGACCCCTTTCACACTGGGGTGCTTTGCAGGCGCTACAGCTCTAAAAATAGCGTTTACAAAGTGCCCTGAAACAGACGCTTTCACGCTGGAGCAGTGCGCTAGCAGGACGCTCACAAAAGTCCTGCTAGCAGCATCTTTGGAGCGGTGAACCGCTCTTGCCCATTGAAATCAATGTGGCAGCATGGTTATACCGCCGGCATAGTGCTGCTGTAGCTGCGATTTGTGGTGGTTTTTAAACCTTTAACCCCTGCTAGCGGAGGTTAAAACCACACCGCTAGTGGCCGAATAGTGCTGCTAAAACAATGGTAAAGCAGAGCTAAAAATAGTGCCACTTTACCACCGACGCCGCCCCAGTGTGAAAGGGGCCTTACCAATGGGTAAGCTGAATAAATTGATGGGGTAGTGAGTATCTCGCCAAGTAGAAAGCATAGTAATTTTTGCAGTCACTAAGGGCTACTTCACACTTGTGCGATGCCAGACATCGCATGTAATTTGCAGCGCACTGCTGTTCACATTACATGCGATGTCTGTGCGGTGCGATATCAGCCATACAGATAGTATGGCTGATATCGCACTGCATTTGGTCCAACCACGCACAGGACCCTTTTTTCTGTTCGGATCAGAAGCGGATCGCATGTGTGTTCACACATATGCGATTCGATTCATGTCCGAACTGTCAGTTCGCAGTGTGATTCGCAAGCTGAAATGGGGGTGTCGTTAACATATAATGACACTCCCCAGCCGTTTGCATATGACAGTGTGAACTGCAGTGCATGTTGGGTGTGATGTGGGAACCCACAGTGGATTTGCAGGGTTCTCGAATCGCACAAGTGTGAAACGGCCCTAAGACCATAGTTAGCCTTTCAGGGTATTCTTAAGCATCCTAGTTTACCCTTTAATTTTTCAGTATTGTCCAAAGTGGTATGTCTATAGGTGGTCATTAGGGATGAGCTTCGTGTTCGAGTCGAACGTACGTTCGACTCGAACATTGGCTGTTCGTCCGTTTGGCGAAATCCGAACTCTTGGTCCGTTCGCGTCAAAATTCGTGTGGCGCGCACGGCCCACAATGCACTGCGATGGCGCAGTGCATTGCTGGCTCATGATTGGCCAAGCATGCACTGTGACCCCGCATGCTTGGCCAATCGCAGCGCCAGCAGCGAGGAGAGCCATGATTGGCCACAGGCAGGATGACTGTGGCCAATCATAGCTCAGGCTGTGTAGTGCACGCCCCACACTATATAAGGCCGCCTTTGAGGCGGCCTCGTGTAGTGTGTTGGCATCTGAAGCAGTGGGTGTTCTGTGTACCTTCAACACAGTTACACACCGATCGTTTTTGGCTGATTTCCTATCTTGCTCTTGTGTAGTGGTTATTGTCTGTGCCCTGACCGCAGTATACACCACTATATTCACCTCACCTATATAGCTAGTGATCTATCTTTAATAATAGAGCTTGCAGTCAGTAGTGTTAGGAGATAGTGCGTGCTGTCTGCGTGCTCTGTACCCAGTACATACCGCTATAATCCACCTACATAGCTGTTCTCTATTTGAGCCCAATTGCCATCTGCAGGAGTTATTGGAAGTTGTGTGTGCCTCCAGCACAGCACAGTATACATCTGTATATACCCCTTTATCTCTGCTGTTTTCTGGTTATTGTCTGCGTGCCCTGACCGCAGTATACACCGTGATATTCACCTCACCTATATAGCTAGTGATCCATCTTTAATAATAGAGCTTGCAGTCAGTAGTGTTAGGAGATAGTGCGTGCTGTTTGCGTGCTCTGTACCCAGTACATACCGCTATAATCCACCTACATAGCTGTTCTCTATTTGAGCCCAATTGCCATCTGCAGGAGTTATTGGAAGTTGTGTGTGCCTCCAGCACAGCACAGTATACATCTGTATATACCCCTTTATCTCTGCTGTTTTCTGGTTATTGTCTGCATGCCCTGACCGCAGTATACACCGTGATATTCACCTCACCTATATAGCTAGTGATCCATCTTTAATAATAGAGCTTGCAGTCAGTAGTGTTAGGAGATAGTGCGTGCTGTTTGCGTGCTCTGTACCCAGTACATACCGCTATAATCCACCTACATAGCTGTTCTCTATTTGAGCCCAATTGCCATCTGCAGGAGTTATTGGAAGTTGTGTGTGCCTCCAGCACAGCACAGTATACATCTGTATATACCCCTTTATCTCTGCTGTTTTCTGGTTATTGTCTGCGTGCCCTGACCGCAGTATACACCGCGATATTCACCTCAGCCTAAGGCCCAATTTTTCTGCCCCTGTTTAACAGGGGCGTTTAAGTACAATTTTTGATGCAATGCTTTGCAGCAGGGCTAATTCCAGCAAAAAAACTAGAGTATACGGAAGAGGTTGCAGTGTGGTGGCACCAGCAGCAGTGCCTAAGGCCACATTTTTCTGCCCCTGTTTAACAGGGACATGTAATTACAATTCTTGATATAATATTTCACAGGAGGGCCCCTTCCTGTGCCCACCCAGAGTAACGGTGAGGACTTATAGTGTTGTGGCACCAGCACCACAAGCACCAAAGGTCAATTTTTCTACCACTGTTCAACAATGGCATGTAATTACAATTCTTGATATAATCGTTCACAGCAGGGCGCTCAAGTGAGATGAAAAAAGATGGACGACAAAACTAATTATACAGGGGTGATAACCCTTCCCTATGTTTTCCAAAAAGCTTAAAAATAGTTTTTTTGACTGGAGCTACACTTTAAAAATGTACCAGTTGAAAATTACAAACAGATTCAACTTAACACAACAAACCTACACAGTCCCTGTCTTGTTTGCACCGCCTGTATACTGCTGTTCTGAGTATATAGGGCCTGGGGGCCACACGCATTTCCTTTTTTTAATATGGGTACAGGGTTCCCCTTAATATGCGTACAAGACCCAAATAGGCTGGTAATGGGCAGGGAGGGCTACCCGTGCCATTTTTCTCAATGATTTTCAACCATATTGCAGGAACCAGATATAACATTAAAACCGCAAGCAGTTTTAAATGGTGTTATTTCCGTTTAATGTCATTTTGTGCAGGGACTGTTCTAAACACGGGAAACACGTGGCACTTCACAGGCATACTACAGACACCCCCCATGCACCATATTTAAAGGAATATTTCACTTTTTTTTTCACTTTAATCGTCATTAAAATCAGTGCTCCCGCCAAAACGGCCATTTTTAAAACTTTTTTTTGCATTGACCCATGTCCCCTGAGGCAGGAGTCAGGCCCCCAAGCCCTTTTTAGGACAGTATCTTGCATATTAGCCGTTAAAATTAGCACTTTCCATTTCGAACGTTCGAGTCCCATAGACTTCAATGGGGTTCTAACGTTCGTAACGAACGTGGGGTCCGTTCGAAAGTTCTGGTGCGAACCGAACCGGGGGGTGTTCGGCTCATCCCTAGTGGTCATAATGTCATGAAATAGGTCTGCAGACACTTCTGAGTGCAGGTAACAAGGTAAGGTGTCAAAAATGATGTGCCATGTAGGTCTTTTGTTCCCAAGGTGTTCCTTTTGTTAATTAGTAAAGAGGGGGGATTTCTTTTCTTTTGTTATTTAGGAGGAGCCTGAATAGTTTGGTTTGAGGTCTTTGGTAGCAGAGTTAAACTAAATCCTAGTCAGTATGGCCTTTTCCACTCCCAATAAGCTATAGATTTGCAATCTAGTCAATTGTCTTTGTTATTTCCTATTACATTTTTTAGCATAATTTGTGGTGTTAGGGAAACGGGCAAAGACCTGGTAATCTTGCCAATAGCCATCATGGCCGCATCATACGCGCTCCTGTGTGTATTGGCATACACAGATGCGCGATGGTGTGAACAGGCGTACGCAGACACGCAACGACGCAAACGCGTGCAACGTGACAGATGCTAACATCTCATGGACTATTTAAACCTGCTGCTGACAATAGTGCATTGCTGGATCATCATCAGCTTTGCTGTGTTCCTGCGTATCCTGATTGAACTTCTGTTATTGACCTGGCTTGCTCTGACCTGTTATCTTGATCTTCTGATTTACCCTTGGCATGTACTTCTGACTTCACTCCTGCTTGCTCCACCATGTTTGACCTTTGGTTGGCTTACCGATTTTGCTGCAGATTCATTTCACTGTGTATGACCCCAGCTTATCCAGTTTCCTTACCTAAATTGATCTGACCGTGTATGACGCTTGGCCTGGCTTCTGCTTCTGTTTCCAGTTTGTGACTCTGTCAAGTTACCTGGTACTTTCCAAGCATGCCAGGCCAGCCCTATAGCTATCCAGCCTGCTTCTGCTACATCTTGGTGAACAGATAATCTGATTACAGTACCTGGAAAACCGTGGTTCTTTGGCCACCGCTCTCCCTGTACCACTTCCAGGGAAGCACCACACTTAGCCATAAGGGGAGCCCTCTAAGCATCTCGGCCTTGCACCTGGTACGTGACAAGTGGGTAGGTAGATGGCAACAGAAGTTTCTATTCATATGTTGAATGGCTTTCTGCCAGGATATTTATAGATGGACAATCCCATCCTTTTGTATGGATTTTGGACATGTGAATAATTACTTACTAGATGGGGATTTTAAAACAATGTAAAAGGCCTGGACGAGGGCTCTCTAATTGGCTAGTGTTGTGTTTCTATTGAAAATACAGCTGATAGATCAGAAGGTTATATATACACCCCTGGTTCAGATTGTTAAGGGTTATAAGAAAACTTTACAGAGGTGCCTGAATGGAGCAATGTGGCTTCATATATTTGCAAATGTGTGCATCAAATTGTTTGCTTTTAACCTAAATATTGAAACATTATAGCTCCTTTTTATGGTAATCAAATGATGATTTTCTTTTCTCTGCATACTGTCCTGCTATTCTGGGCTGGTGCAAGGATTTTTGACACCCTAGGCGAAACCTCATTCTGCCGTCCCCTGGTTCCACCCCTGACTCCATGCCCTTTTCCCTGCCCATGTATACCCCACCTTTTTAATGAAGCGCCCATCAAATACAGCCCACAAAGATCCATCAATGCAGCCTCACCAGTGCCCATCAATGCAGCTTACCAGCGCCCTTCCAATGCAGCCTCTCCAGTGCCCATCAAATGCAGCCTCACCAGCTCCCATCAAATGTATCCTCACCAGTGCCCATCAAATGAGGTCTACCAGTGCCCATCTGTGACGAACCCCTGTCCTCAAACAGGTCTCTGCACACCGTCTATGCTTCCTCTGTCCAGAACCAGCACTATCCAAGACCCTTTAGCTCACCCAGTCACCAAACACCAGTCTTGGAGTGGCAAACAGCAAACTCATTTATTATCACACATGGACACAATAGATAAAATATATACAGGTCAGGTGTGTTCAACTTCTCTTCAGTAAAACATGTTAACAAGGGGGCTGCTGGAGGAATCCCCCCTCCCTCTTTCCTCACAGGAAACACACTTACACATCCCATAATATTTGAGGCAGACAGCCACAATAGAACAATAGAATACAGTCACACCCCAAACGATCACAGCAAATAGTACACAACAGCATGAGACAATATACAATATATATATATATATATATATATATATATATATATATATATATATATATATACAAGATTGAGTCAGATTAGTACAGATCAGACTGGATTTCTCATTCACCTCGCAAAAAGTATTGTTCCCTTAAAAGCCAGGGCCCTTAATCAGAAAGAAAGAGGCTAGCATTCAGTTCCCTCCAAAAGCCTCTGTCCAGGCTAGGTCTGTCACACCATCAATGCAGCCTACCAGTGTCCATCAATGAATGTTTGCTTGCTTCCATTCATTCGGGAGTCAGGACACAGACACAGTCACCCACCGCCGCTGCGCCCTTGACACTATGTGTGAATGAAGCGACGGCTGCCTGCTGATGCTGAGACTTAGTTTCTTGCTGCAGAGTAGAGTAGGAACACAAGTGGCCGGGTGCCCTAGGCAGTTGGGTGGCCTAGACGGCTGGCTAGTTTTCCTAGTGGTAGCAATGGCCCTGCTGCTATCATCCATACTTCCTCTGTTAATTATAAATGATCCCTTATAAGACTTGCATTGTCACTGTTTATTTTTACTTTATTTACTCCTTTCTTTACTGTTTGCCATGCAGAAGAATTATGACTGTAGCACTATGGCAATACTTGCTCTAAAATAAGGCTTTACTAATTATTGATAAGCATGCATGAGATTTTCTAGTGCTATTTGAAGTGGGTGGATGATGGTACCTAGGAATTCAGTGCTGGAATCTATCCAAAATGGTGCTGGCGTCAGCAGGCAAAAAGGTTGTGCAGGTTGTGCAGACTGTGGCATTCAGCATACTAATCATGTATAGCACTCTCTAGTGTGCTAGAGTAGGTAGTGTTAGGTTTTTGTTGGTATCCCATAATACCCCCAACACCATCCAGTCCAAGTTCAGTTCCCCAATAAAGCAAAAAAACAAAAAACAAAGCTACAATGGCTGTGTCTTGACTTGGAAAATCCTGTGTGCCTGTCCATGCAGGATGGGGGATTCCTATTCACCAGCAGCTCCTGCGGGGGGTAGCACTACACATTTTTAGTTCCCCTTACATATATTGTATCCACTCCCTGGTCCTAGAAGAAATATAGAAATTTCCCTTTTCCTGAATATATTGTGTATTTGTGTATCTAGGTTAGTAAATACCCTATTTGACCAATTATGCAACCATTTATCAATAAAAACAAGTTTTTAGATTAAAAAAAAATAGGTTTTAGGTTTTTAACATTGATTTTCAGATAATCATATGTTAATGGTAAGTTAGCAGTAGCAGCATTAAGTTTAAAAATCTAGACCTGATTTCTGAACTCCAAGTCTGCCTTATTTTGTCACTTTTGTAGGAATGTTTCAAAACCCTTCCGTAAAATGCAATATGAAGAAAGAACATCCCAGGTGCAGGACACCAGCAAAGCCCAACAGTCTCTGTAGTAAAAGTAGCCTCAGTCCGGGATGTGGGGGTGTAGCCTGGATGGAGGCTGGCCTGTGGCTGCTTTTACTAGAGACTCTTGGACGCTGCTAGTGTGCGGTACCTGGAGTGTTCTTTCTTCATATTGCATTCATTGAGCAAACACAGACTCTCCCCCAGCTTGAACCTTCTGTGAGAGTCACCAGATTTGGACAGACAGTAGCCTGGAGTGGCACCCTTAATCCTTTGGTGTGTGTTTGTACCTCTGTAACATATACAAGGTAATAATACCGAATATAATAAATGCCCAATAGCCAAATACAGGATAACTATTACTTATCCTAAATGATGTACAATTAATAACGGATATTGATAATGTCACAGGGACCTTAAGTGATATTAAACACACAAAAGAAAACACTTTTTTTTATGTTTTTCCATGTTGTATGGATCTTTTTCATAACACTTGAAATACAACTAAAATCAATAATAGCCTTGAAATACAAATTATCTTTCAATTATATCCATCGTGCTGGTCCACTGTTTCTAAATGCTTCAGTGAATTATGTGTTTAAAACTGCTTACAATGTACATCATATGGCAGGGACTGTAAAACAGGATGTTTTTGTGGAAAGAACTCATAATCCATTGACCCTAACCTCAAAAGAAAACAGGCTTATATTTGATGATGCTCAGTATAATATATATACAAAAAACGTAATCAAATACAGACATGCTTGTCTCCATAAATATAAACAAAAAAAGGGACTTTATATTTTTAAGTGGTATAAATCCATAATGGATGGGCCTCGAGTCCTTCTGTGTATCCAAAATTGATTACTGAAGTGTGATTTGACTACAATGTATTCCCAAGGTTGTGCCATGAAGTACTAGTTTGGAAGTCATAAAACCATCCTCTTCGGGTAATACAGGTAAAACGAATTATTAAAGCATAAGTGCAGCCAAAATCAGAAACAGAAAAATCAGCACAAGGGTCAGTAGGATGTGTCCCTTGTGCTGATTCCTCTTCTTTTTTCTTCTTCTTTTTGTGCTGATTAGGGATGAGCCGAACACCCCCCGGTTCGGTTCGCACCAGAACTTTCGAACGGACCCCAAATTCGAACGAACGTTAGAACCCCATTGAAGTCTATGGGACTCGAACGTTCGAAATGAAAAGTGCTAATTTTAACGGCTAATATGCAAGATACTGTCCTAAAAAGGGTTTGGGGACCTGGCTCCTGCCCCAGGGGACATGGGTCAATGCAAAAAAAGTTTTAAAAATGGCCATTTTGGCGGGAGCACTGATTTTAATGACGATTAAAGTGAAAAAAAAAAAGTGAAATATTCCTTTAAATATGGTGCCTGTGGGGTGTCTGTAGTATGCCTGTGAAGTGCCACGTGTTTCCCGTGTTTAGAACAGTCCCTGCACAAAATGACATTTAACGGAAATAACACCATTTAAAACTGCTTGCGGTTTTAATGTTATATCTGGTTCCTGCAATATGGTTGAAAATCATTGAGAAAAATGGCATGGGTAGCCCTCCCTGCCCATTACCAGCCTATTTGGGTCTTGTACGCATATTAAGGGGAACCCCGTACCTATATTAAAAAAAGGAAATGCGTGTGGCCCCCAGGCCCTATATACTCAGAACAGCAGTATACAGGCGGTGCAAACAAGACAGGGACTGTGTAGGTTTGTTGTGTTAAGTTGAATATGTTTGTAATTTTCAACTGGTACATTTTTAAAGTGTAGCTCCAGTCCTGTATAATTTGTTTTGTCGTCAATCTTTTTTCATCTCACTTGCTGTTGTCTCCTTCCGTTTGCAAAATTGGATGTTTGAAAGTAGGGGCCTGCCCTATATGCTCTGCAGAAATGGCGGAACAAGGTGTTGGTTTTGCCACAACATTGTAAGCCCTCAAAGTGACTCTTGGTGGGCGCTGGAGCGCCCTGCTGTGAACGATTATATCAAGAATTGTAATTACATGCCATTGTTGAACAGTGGTAGAAAAATTGACCTTTGGTGGTTGTGGTGCTGGTGCCACAACACTATAAGTCCTCACCGTTACTCTGGGTGGGCACAGGAAGGGGCCCTCCTGTGAAATATTATATCAAGAATTGTAATTACATGTCCCTGTTAAACAGGGGCAGAAAAATTTGGCCTTAGGCACTGCTGCTGGTGCCACCACACTGCAACCTCTGCCATATACTCTAGTTTCATTGCAGGAATTAGCCCTGCTGCAAAGCATTGCATCAAAAATTGTACTTAAACGCCCCTGTTAAACAGGGGCAGAAAAATTGGGCCTTAGGCACTGGTGCTGGTGCCACCACACTGCAATCTCTGCCATATACTCTAGTTTTATTGCAGGAATTAGCCCTGCTGCAAAGCATTGCATAAAAAATTGTACTTAAACACCCCTGTTAAACAGGGGCAGAAAAATTGGGCCTTAGGCACTGGTGCTGGTGCCACCACACTGCAACCTCTGCCATATACTCTAGTTTTATTGCAGGAATTAGCCCTGCTGCAAAGCATTGCATCAAAAATTGTACTTAAACGCCCCTGTTAAACAGGGGCAGAAAAATTGGGCCTTAGGCACTGGTGCTGGTGCCACCACACTGCAACCTCTGCCATATACTCTAGTTTTATTGCAGGAATTAGCCCTGCTGCAAAGCATTGCATCAAAAATTGTAATTAAACGCCCCTGTTAAACAGGGGCAGAAAAATTGGGCCTTAGGCACTGGTGCTGGTGCCACCACACTGCAACCTCTGCCATATACTCTAGTTTTATTGCAGGAATTAGCCCTGCTGCAAAGCATTGCATCAAAAATTGTAATTAAACGCCCCTGTTAAACAGGGGCAGAAAAATTGGGCTGCTGGCATCACCCAGAACCAAAAATGTTCTTCCAACATATCAGCGGAGGAGGAAGAGGATAGACAATCAACATAACAGGACAGTCACTCAGCATCAGCATAGGCAGTCTCGAAGGGATGTGGTATTTCAAAAAAAAATATTCGGTTACATCAGCTTCAGGTGCTTGGTAGCTGTGGGTGATCCAAGACTGATTCATCTTGATGAAGGTCAGTCGATCAACTGATTCGGTGGACAGGCGCACCCTGTGATCGGTAACAAAGCCACCAGCAGCACTGAAGGTGCGTTCTGAAAGAACGCTGGATGCAGGACAGGCCAGTAGCTCAATTGCATACTGTGCAAGCTCTGGCCAGTGATCCATCCTCAAGACCCAGTAAGCCAGAGGATTTTTGGTGGGAAAGGTGTCCAAGTCTGACCTTGCCCCTAGGTATTCCTGCACCATGTAAATCAGACGCTGGCGATGGGTGCTGGAACCGATCATACCTTGGGGCTGCGGACTAAAAAAATGTCTGAAAGCATCAGTCAGACGGCCACCTTCTCCACCGCTCCTTCTGACCGATGCCTCAGCAACACGTTGTCCAGGACCAGGAGTTTGTAACCTCCCAGTCGCTGGAACCGATCATACCTTGGGGCTGCGGACTAAAAAAATGTCTGAAAGCATCAGTCAGACGGCCACCTTCTCCACCGCTCCTTCTGACCGATGCCTCAGCAACACGTTGTCCAGGACCAGGAGTTTGTAACCTCCCAGTCTCTGGGAACGCGTTGCACAGACCTTTCTGCAAGGCCTCCCGGAGATGTCTCATCCTCTGCTCCCTCTGCGATGGCAAGATAAGGTCGGCAACCTTACCCTTGTACCGTGGATCAAGGAGAGTGGCCAGCCAGTAATGGTCCCTCTCCTTGATCCGAAGAATACGAGGATCCTTCCGCAGGCTTTGCAGGATCAGGGAGGCCATGCAGCGTTAGCTGAGGCATTCGGTCCGGAGTCCTCTGGGTCACTAAGGACAACATGATCCACAGCTACCTCCTCCCAGCCACGTACAAGTCCACGTGTTTCTTGGGACTGTAAATCATCCCTATAAGACTGCTGCTGCTGCTGCTGCTGCTGCTGCTGCTAATGCTGAGTGCCAGCCTCCACCTCCATGCTGACACAATCATCCTCCTCCTCCTCTTCCTCCTCCTCATCCTCTTCCTGTGTGATGGGTGGCACAGCAGGAACACTGTCTGGATAAAGGGGGCCTTGAGAGGCAAGGAAGTCCTCCTCTTCCTGCCTCTGTTCTGCCTCAAGTGCCCTGTCCATTATTCCACGCAGCGTATGCTCCAAGAGGTGGACAAGAGGTACAGTGTCACTGATGCATGCACTGTCACTGCTCACCATCCTTGTGGCCTCCTCAAACGGTGACAGGACAGTGCATGCATCCCCGATCATGCCCCACTGGCATGGTGAGAAAAAACCGAGCTCCCCTGACCCTGTCCTGGTGCCGTAGTCGCACAGGTACTCATTGATGGCCCTCTGCTGCGTGTGCAGCCGCTGCAGCATGGCCAATGTTGAGTTCCATCTGGTGGGCATGTCACATATAAGGCGGTTCTTGGGCAGGTTAAACTCCTTTTGGAGCTCAGCCAGCCGAGCACAGGCATTAAATGATCGGCGGAAATGCACACAGACTTTCCTGGCCTGCTTCAGGACATCCTGTAAGCCGGGGTACCTGCCCAAGAACCGCTGCACCACCAGGTTAAGGACGTGAGCTACACAGGGCATATGGGTCAGTTGTCCCTGTCGGAGGGCGGAGAGGAGGTTGGTGCCATTGTCGCAAACCACCATTCCTGGCTTAAGCTGGCGTGGCGTCAACCACCTCTCAGCCTGCCCCTGCAGAGCTGACAAAACATCCACCCCAGTGTGGCTCCTGTCCCCCAAACAAACCAGAGCAAGCACGGCATGGCATCGTTTTGCCTGCGTACTTGCGTAGCCCCTGGAACGCCTACGGAGCACCGCTGGTTCTGAGGACAGAGCACTGGAAGAGGCCATGGAGGAAGAAGAAGAGGAGGGGGTGGAGGAGAGAGGTGTGTCACAACCAATAGTAGCATTTTGGAGGCGTGGTGGCGGAACAACCTCCAACATTACTGCACCTTGTCCTGCATCCTTCCCAGCAGCCAGAAGAGTGACCCAATGGGCCGTGAAAGACAGGTAACGTCCCTGTCCATGCCTGCTGGACCATGAGTCAGCGGTAATATGCACCTTACCGCTGACCGCCCTGTCCAGCGAGGCAAGGACATTGCCTTCCACATGCCGGTAGAGAGCCGGAATCGCCTTCCGTGAGAAAAAGTGGCGTTTGGGGACCTGCCACTGAGGAACCGCACATTGTACAAACTCACGGAAGGGGGCCGAGTCTACCAACTGAAAAGGCAGCAGTTGAAGTGCTAGCAATTTAGCCAAGCTAGCATTCAACCGCTGGGCATGTGGATGGCTGGGAGTAAACTTCTTCCGCCGGTCCAGCAGCTGGGGCAGGGACATTTGCCTGCTATAATCGGACGTGGGTGTACCGCTAGCAGAGTTCCCGGAAGCACTTGGCTGTGACACACCTAGTTCTACACCTTCATTCCTCTCAGAGCAGGTTTCAGAGAGGACTGAAGGTTTAGTGGGGTTGGAGATGCCAGCTGATGAGGAGCAAGGAGAGGTCCGCTTTGTTCTTTGGTGTGGGTCTTTGAGGTACGCTTGCCAACGAGCTGCATGGCAGGTCAACATATGTCTGGTCAAGCATGTGGTGCCCAAGCGGCTGATGTTTTGGCCACGTGAGATACGCTTGAGACATATGTTGCAAATAGCAGCGGTGCGATCTGATGCACTCGTCTCAAAAAAGGCCCACACCAAAGAACTTTTAGAATAACGCGCAGAGGCAGCGCTCTGCACAGGCGGAGCTCTGCGGTGTGATTCAGTCGGTGTGCTGCCCCTAAGCTGGCCCCCGGAGGGCATCCTGCCTCGTTGGACATGTGCCTCCTCCTCCTCCTCCTCCTCCCTCCTTCCAGGCACCCACGTGGAGTCAGTGCCCTCATCATCCCCTCCCTCTTCATCGCTGTAGCAAACCTGGCAGTATGCTGCAGCTTGTGGAACATGACTGCCAGATTGCTGTCCTTCTTGAGCATCCCCTCTCTCTGCGCTCACGCTACTGCCTTCCTCTAGCTGAGTGTCATCATCAGAGCCCACAAAACACTGGGCATCCTCCTGGAGCATGTACCCAACACTGTGCTCAAAGAGTTCAGGAGACTCCTCAGGAGGACGTGGTGGGTCTAGGGAAGGAGTCACTGATGATGACATTGAGAGGAGGGAAGACGATGCGTTGGCAGCTGCTTTGCTACTACCCTGAGACTGGGTGAGAGAGGATGAGGAGGATGAAGAGGGCTTGGTCATCCACTCTACCAAGTCCTTGGCATGTTGCGGTTCAACATGTCCAGCTGCCGAAAAGAAGGACAAGCATGTCCCATGGCCACGTGCTGATGACAATGCACCGCGTCCACGACCAGCACTGTTGTCTCTAGACACAGAGCCTGCTTGCCCTCTTTTATCGGCTCGCGCCTGTCTGCCTCTCCTTGCTGGCCTTCCAGACATGGTAATGGCCTGAAGGGAGTTGGGTAAAACAGCAGTTGGGTAGTTTATATTGTGCTGGAGGCACACAACACCCACTAACTCCTGCAGATGCCTTTTTTATAGAACACCAGAGATAAAGGGGTATATACAGATGTATACTGTGCTGTGCTGGAGGCACACACAACTTCCAATAACTCCTGCAGATGGCAAGTGGGCTCAAATAGAGAACAGCTATGTAGGTGGATATAGCGGTATGTACTGGGTACAGAGCACGCAGACAGCACGCACTATCTCCTAACACTACTGACTGCAAGCTCTATTAATAAAGATAGATCACTAGCTATATAGGTGAGGTGAATATCGCGGTGTATACTGCGGTCAGGGCATGCAGACAATAACCAGAAAACAGCAGAGATAAAGGGGTATATACAGATGTATACTGTGCTGTGCTGGAGGCACACACTACTTCCAATAACTCCTGCAGATGGCAAGTGGGCTCAAATAGAGAACAGCTATGTAGGTGGATATAGCGGTATGTACTGGGTACAGAGCACGCAGACAGCACGCAATCTCCTAACACTACTGACTGCAAGCTCTATTATTAAAGATAGATCACTAGCTATATAGGTGAGGTGAATATAGTGGTGTATACTGCGGTCAGGGCACGCAGACAATAGCCACTACACAACAGCAAGATAGTAAATCAGCCGAAAACGATCGGTGTGTACTGTGTTAAAGGTACACAGAACACCCACTGCTTCAGACGCCAACACACTACACGAGGCCGCCGCAATGGCGGCCTTATATAGTGTGGGGCGTGCACTACACAGCCTGAGCTATGATTGGCCACAGGCATCCTGCCTGTGGCCAATCATGGCTCTCCTCGCTGCTGGCGCTGCGATTGGCCAAGCATGCGGGGTCACAGTGCATGCTTGGCCAATCATGAGCCAGCAATGCACTGCGCCATCGCAGTGCATTGTGGGCCGTGAGCGCCACGCGAATTTGACACGAACGGACCAAAATGTTCGGATTTCGCCGAACGGACGAACAGCCAATGTTCGAGTCGAACGTACGTTCGACTCGAACACGAAGCTCATCCCTAGTGCTGATTCCTCTTCTTTTAATAGAAATCCTCCTTCGTTCTGCCTTTATTGCCGCTATAATCTTGTGGTGCAGTTGGGGTTAATTCAACTAAAGGGCTGTCACAGGCTCTCATCAAGAGAGCTCAAATATGCTCCACCTGCTCTGCCATTTATAGAAGCAGTTCTACAGCTTCTATGTACCAAACAGGATCGTATGCATGGAAGGGGCACAGTTATCAATCATGTGTCCATCCTCCTCCTTAAATTGTGTTCCATTCATAGTAGTACAGCTTCTATGAATAAAGAAGCTGGGCTGAAAGGGTGGGCATGGTTAGAGAGCCTGTGGCAGCCCCTTAGGTGTATTAACTAGGGATGAGCCGGATGTTCGAGTCAAGCGTATGTTCGACTTGAACATTAGGTGTGAACATTATGCGGTATTCGTGCCAAATTCGAAAGCCGCGGAACACCGTTAAAGTCTATGGGACACTGACATGAAAAACCAAAAGTGCTAATTTTAAAGGCTTATATGCAAGTTATTGTCATAAAAAGTGTATGAGGGGACAGGACAATGCAAAAAAAGTTTTAAAAACTGCAGTTTTTTCGAGAGTAGTGATTTTAATAATGCTTAAAGCGAAACAATAAAATTAAATATTCTTTTAAATATCGTGTCTGGGGGGTGTCTATAGTATGCCTGTGTTAAGAACAGTACCACAGCAAAATTACATTTCTAAAGAAAAAAAGTAATTTAAACCCCCCCCCCCCAGTCCATTACCAGGCCCTTTGGGTCTGGTATGGATATTAAGGGGAACCCCAAACCACATTTTTTTTACAAAAATTGCTTGGGGGTCCCCCCAAAATCAATACCAGGCCCTTCAGATCTGGTATGGATATTAAGGGGAACCCTGTGCCAGAATAAAAAAAAATGGTGTAGAATTCCCCCCAAAACTCATACCAAACTCCTGTCTTTTTTACTATTTTTGACACTTTTTTGTGAAATGGTGGGGGTACAATGTACCCTTTACCAATTCACATAGAGGGAAGCCGGGATCTGAGGTTCCCCTTGTTAAAGGGGGCTTACAGATTCTGATAAGCCCCAGCCCACAGACCCCCACAACCACCGGGCAAGGGTGGGGAGGAGGCCCTTGTCCCCATCGACATGGGGACAAGGTGCTTTGGGGGGCAACTCCAAAGCACCCTCCTCATGTTGGGGGCATGTGGCCTGCTATGGTTCAGGAGGGGGGTGATCTCTTGCCCCCCTCATTTCCTGTGGCCTGCCAGGTTGTTTGCTCAGAAAAGGGTCTACTATGGCTTTTGGGGGGACCCCATGCCATTTTTATTTTATTTGCATAACATGTGAACTGGCAGCCTTCTCAATACAGCTGGTTCACACATGTGTGGGGCAGCCGTGGTGCAGTTTTAAAATGAATCCTGTGCATTTTTCAGTCTGGTACAGGTGTGATTTCAGTGTAAAATTCACACCTGAATCGCACCTGGACTGGCGAATAGAAACCGCACTGGACTCTGCAGAGAAATCAGTGCCACATACTGTATATGTGAATAGAGTTTTAAGGGATACGTGATAGTTGGAACACCTGGGTGATTACAGTGCAAATCACAATCCTTAGCTGGGAGGTGAAGCTGGCTTCCATAATCCAATCATGTAGCATAAATACTGTTTTTTTTTCTTATTTTCTTGCACACGATTGGATGTTCTTTGTAAAGTGAATTTTAACCACATTTACTAAAGTAAGAGAAAATGTCCTTGCAAAGTCAAAATTCCCATGCAAAATAAGCAGCCTATTTTTCTTTGGAGAGAGTCCAGTGAAGGGCGACATAGCTAATAAAGAGACTGAAGGCGGTAATGAGGAATGACTACAAGCATTATACTTATTGTACCTGGAGAAGAGCCGCTTGAGAGGAGATATGATAGCAAGCAATATATGATAGCAAGCAATAGTGACCCTTGTATAGTAAAAAAAAAACTATTCAGATGCAGGGTGTTTAAAAAGACATGTAGCCATTCATTGAAAGTAGAGGAGAAGCAGTTTAAACTTTAACTGCATAGAGCAGCGTTTCTCAACTCCAGTCCTCAAGGCGCCCCAACAGGTCATGTTTTCAGGCTTACTATTATTTTTCACAGGTGATTTGATCAGTTTCACTGCCTTAGTAATTACCACAGCTGTTTCATCTGAGGGAAATCCTGAAAACATGATCTGTTGGGGCACCTTGAGAACTGGAGTTGACAAACACTGGCGGGTTGTTTACTGTCAGAGGGTTAAGGATGTGGAGCGCCCTTTCACAAGCAGTGGTGTTAGCGGGGATCATTGATAGTTTAAAAAAAAATAGATGGGCATCTTAGCAAGTGCAATATACAGGGATATGGGAATTATAATTGGCATAAACTCACACCCATGCCCACACCCCACAGGTTGAACTGGATGGATGAGTGTCCTTATTCAACATTACAAACTATGTAACTATGTATGTATTGAATCAGAATAATTAAAGATTCTGTCTGTAATACATAATATACTGTATACATTATGAAAATATTAAATCAGGTAAAATAAGTATGCATTAAAAGAGGAGAATGGACTAAAAAAGTCCAGATACCCGAAAAAAAAACACATTGTAGACAAGTGAGCATCTTACAGAGTAGTCATTTAAGAACAGTAAGATCATTATACATTCACAATTATTAAATTAAACCATTGATAGTAAATAATAAAGGTTAACCACTTGCCGACCACTGCACACTGACAAATGGCGGCACAGTGGCAGCAGGCGGCAATGGGCGCACCTGTATGTCCATGTACAGTGTGACCGTGCCCACGAGACCAGTGAACTCGATGTCTGCCAGTCTCCCAGTGATCGTGCCACGGAGCCTTAGAACAGGGAATGCCTATGTAAACAATGCATTTCCCCGCCTTGTGTCATGACAGATCACTGCTCCCTGTCATCGGGAGCAATGATCGTTGTCATGTGAGTGGAGGCCCATCCCCCACAGTTAGAATCACTTCCTAGGACACACTTAACCCTTTCATCGCCCCCTAGTGTTTAACCCCTTCCTTGCCAGTGTCATTTACACAGTAATCAGTGCATTTTATAGGACTGATCACTGTATAAATGACAGTGATCCCAAAATAGTGTCAAAAGTGTCTACCATAATGTCAGTCACGATAAAAATTGCAGATCGCCGCTATTCCTAATAAAAAAAAAGAATAATAAAAATGCTGTAAAACTATCCCCTATTTTGTAGACACTATAACTTTTGCACAATCCAATCAATATATGTTTATTGTGATTTTTTTTTTTTTTTACCAAAAATATGTAGAAGAATACATATCGGCCTAAACTGAGGAAAAAATTGTTTTTTATATATATTTTGGGAGATATGTATTATCGCAAAAAGTAAAAATATTGCTTTTTTTCAAAATTGTTGCTCTATTTTTGTTTATAGAGCAAAAAATAAAAACCGCAGAGGTGATTAAATACCACCAAAAGACAGCTCTATTTGTGGGGAAAAAGGGACATCAATTTTGTTTGGATGCAAAGTCGCGCGACCGTGCAATTGTCAGTTAAAGCGACACAGTGCTGAATCTCAAAAAGTCCTCTGACAGAAAGGGGGTGGAATCTTTCAGGGCTTAAGCGGATAATGAGTGCTTAAAAATTAAACATTATTAAAAATTAAGTTATAGAAATAACAGTTAGGTTAACGTATGTGTTTCAATTTCCTCATCTAACCCATATGGGTTTAAAGTATCAAGTGTAAAGAGTCAGAAGGTTTCCCTCTCACAAAGCCTTCTGATGCTCTTCCCTACAAAAAAGTCCACGGGAATTGCTTCAATACTAAAAACTGGTACATTTCTAGAAGTTATATTTACTTTTAAAAAGGAGCGTAGGACTATGCAGCCACACACGCCTCTGATTAACCAAATAAGTTCCCTATGGGGAAATGCCCATAAAATTGTCAATTATGATGACTAATGTGAAAATTGCTAAGTTGTATCACCTCTCATGTATTACTAGCAACCAAATTACTCATTACCAGAAGATGGAAATCTCCAGACATCCCATGCAGTGCCAAAGTTGTAGCAATGGTGGACGACCACTACATCTCCGAGACAGTGCTCTCACGGAGTAAACATTACTTCTCCAAGACACAGGAATTATGGCTCCCTTGGGCACGATGTATGAAAAATACCATTCATAAGTCATTAAAGTGGTACTATATGAG